>NC_086102.1:128973507-131373507 GCF_963921235.1 Mobula hypostoma | reverse complement strand
ACTGTAATGGTCTCTACTCTGCCGGGCCATTGATTGACTCTTGTAGAAACTGTGGTGTCTGGTGCTATTTCTGTTAATTCTATGAGAAGCATCAGCTAAGACATTGTTGCTAGTACTTCCACCCTTTGATTTCAAATTTGACTCCAGAAACTTCATAAAGTCTAGACTAATTTGCCCAGTGTTGTTCATTCTTCAGAAGAGATGTTGAACTGCCAGGAGACCTGTGCATTTTGGTGCTGTTTAAGATCTTGGGGAACTATTTGATAAAGAAGAAGAAACTAACCAAGTTTTTCTTTCTGTAAACATCATTAGTAAACATTGTTGGATTATTGTTCACTTTGATTATAATACTTCATTAGTTTTGGTGTAAGATCATGTTTTGGCTTGTGAGGTTTGTGAAGTTTACTTGGAGAGAATACCTTGCACAGCAGCTTGGGCTGGGTGCACCAGAGTGGTCAGACTGACTTGAAGTGACACAGAATTGTGATGTAAGGAGTTTAATTCTGATCCCCATTCCCATTCTGACATGCCAGTCCATGGCCTTCTCTGGTGCCATGCTGAGGCCACTCTTGAGGTGAAGGAGCAACACCTAACATTCTGTTCAGGTAGCCTCCAACCTGATGGCATAAAAAAAAATCCCTCCCCTCCCCTCTTCTTCCCCACTCTGGCCCTGTAACTCTTCTCACCTGCTTATCACCTCCACCTGGGTCTTCTCCTCCTATTCTTGCTCCTATGGCCCACTCTCCTCTCCTATCAGATTCCTTCCTCTCCAGCCCTTTACCTTTCCTATCCACCTGGCTTCACCTGTCACCTTCTAGCTATCCTCCTTCCCCTCCCACCACCTTTTTTTATTCTGACATCTTCCTCCTCCCTTTCCAGTCCTGAAAAAGGGTATCAGCCCAAAATGTTGGCTGTTTATTCATTTCCATAGATGCTGCCTGAGCTGCTGAGTTCTGGCAGCATTGCTTGTGAGAAGAAAGCCTGTTATCCCATTCTACAGACTTGAGGTCAAATCCATGAGATAAATGGTTTTTGTTCATTTTAGGTTCATTTCAGGCACCAGAGTGGTCAGACTGATTTGAAGTGACACAGAATTGTGATGTAAGGAGTTTAATTCTGATCCCCATTCCCATTCCGACATGTCAGTTCTCTGGTGCCATGCTGAGGCCACCCTTGAGGTGAAGGACAGTAAGGCCAGTGATGTTGTGGGGATGGAACTGGATCACGGTGGTGTCTGAAAAGAGGATGCTGTCTAAGTTGCATGCCATCTTGGTCAATGTCTCCCATCCACTACATAATGTACTGGGTGGGCACAGGAGTACATTCAGCCAGCGATTCATTCCACCGAGATGCAACACAGAGCGTCATAGGAAGTCATTCCTGCCTGTGGCCATCAAACTTTACAACTCCTCCCTTGGAGGGTCAGACACCCTGAGCCAATAGGTTGGTCCTGGACCTATTTCATAATTTACTGGCATAATTTACATATTACTATTTAACTATTTATGGTTCTATTACTATTTATTATTTATGGAGCACTGTAACGAAAACCAATTTCTCCCGGGATTAATAAAATATGACTATGACTATAGAGTACAGACAGACTCCTGCAAACTGAAGTCACTCAGTTACGTTCTAAAAATGACAAATATCAGTGCTTTACTGTAGTCAAACCAAACTTTGTGAATTAGTTATATAAATACTGGGGTTAGTTAACTCATGTAGGTAAGGATTTAGTAACCTTTGTAAACTGCTGTCTGTTCTTTCTGGTTTTGCTCTCTCAATTGTTATTTGCGAAGGGTAGACAAATGTTGCTTTGCCTTTTGCAAACATTCTTATATGGAGTTTTAATTTTGGCTATGGACTTGTGTTTTGCAGATGCATTTGTGAACAGCCAAGAGTGGACACTTAGCCGATCTGTGCCAGAACTCAAAGTGGTGAGTACTGTCACCAGCCCCTTCAAATAAGCTCTTGGGATTGATTCCAACAGAGTTGCTCACTGCGAAGGTTCGGAAGATATGAAAGCTAAAATTAGCTGTTTTTATTCAGTGCCCTTTGCCAAGGTTATTTCATTTCCTCATCTCAGTAACTACTATTATGCCCCAGTTCAGCTTTGAAAGCAGAAACATTGCTACCTATCAACATAGTCATTTAGAGTTCATTCTGCATATTCCAATGAGTGTTGGTCAACTGTCCTGTTCTTGGAGACAAATAGTTAGGAGCCTGCTGTTAATGCCCATGCTTGAACAAGTTTAACAGTATCAAAGCCAAGCCGAATTCTGACTCTGCCTATTCGTAAGAGTTGTACAGATTCTAATTGGTCCTTGTGGAAAGTCACCAAAAAAAGATATTCTGACATTGTTTACCATCTCAATCCAAATCAATTTTGCTCTCATGATCAGACAGTAAATTGAACCTCTCGTGCCTTTTGGTTTAATGTTGTATGACATAATTGCATTTGCTCACTGAGATTTGAGAGGGGTAACATTGACCATGACCACTTTATTAGATACACTGGTACACTTGCTTGTTAATGCAAATATCTGATCAGCCAATCATGCAGCAGCAACTCAGTACATAAAAGCATGCTGACATTGTCGAGAGGTTCAGTTGTTGTTTGGATCAAACGTCAGAATGGGGAGGAAATGTTAAGTAAGTGACTTTGACTGTAGAATGATTGTTGGTGCCAGGCGGGGTGGTTTGAGTATCTCAGAAACTGCTCATCTCCTGGGATTTTCACTTACAAAAGTCTCTTCACTTACAAAAGTCTTGAGTTTACAGAGGATGGTGTGAAAAACAAGAAACAGTCCATTGAGTGGCAGCTCTGTGGGTGAAAATGTCTTGTTAATAAGAGAGGTCAAAGGAGAATGTTCAGACTGTTGCAAGCTGACAGGAAGGTGACACTAACTGAAATAACCACACAACAGTGGTGTGCAGAAGAGCATCTCTAAATACACATGTTGAACCTTGAAGTGGATGAGCAACAGCAGAAGACCACAAACATACACTCTGTGGCACTTTATTAGGTACAGGAGGTATCTGACTATATAATTTCAGTCAATCACAGTTGAGTGTGTTCAGTATTTCTAGCTTGTTGTTATGAGGAGATTTTAATGGGTGTTTATCCCATTTGATACTTTAAAACTGTGTAGTGAGTTGATGCGATCATTTAATGATAATACGTGTTGGCTTTGCAGTATGAATTGTTGCTTTGACATGGAGCTGCAAGCATTTTCCATGTTTGATTTTGAGTTACTGATTAAAGTCATGATTGTAGAGTTTGATATGCACCTGTGTTTTGAATTAAATGTGGCAGAATGCATATAACAGAGATGTTTGCTTTATATCCTACTTAGAAATAAATAAATGTTATGTGTGTAACAGAATAGTCCTAATTATACAAGCGTTCTTTGAGTGGAATTTCCATGCGAACCCCTCCTTTTGATCTCAAGTACATATATTGTTTCAACTATTCCTCTGGCATCTTACCCTAGTAATGTGATTACTTGCATGTCCACTCTCCCCTACAGTGGATTCTTTGATCTTTATTTTCAGGCCAAGCTATACAGCATTCAAACAGAGTTTAGCTACTTTTCTCGTGCTTTTCTCAATCAACTTGAAGCAAGTAGAGGCAGTGATTTATTTGCTGTATTTCTGATTGTTGTCCTTTGGCCATTTTAAAGTCTAAAAGAATCAGAGATGCCCTCAGAGACATTCTGAGCTTTATGTAAAGTGAACATGTGGTCACCTCCTCTTCAATTACTACAAAAATGTTCCCTTGACAGTAGAATGGTGAAGGCAGAATTCCCCTTGAGTGTAATCATACTTCTCTCTCTGTGTCTGTCTCTTTGTCTCTGTCTCTCTCGATCATAAAGACGTGATAAATTATTTAGGTGGGAAGCTCAATAAATATATTAGGTGGTAAGAGAAGGAAGGATGTGCTGTCAATGTGAGATGAGGTAAAGTGTGACTCATATTCGGCACAGTGGGTAGGGCCACTGCCTCACAGTGCTGGAGACCTGGACTCACTCCTGACTGCAAGCCTCTGACACTACTCGGGCACAATGATGTAGCTGCTTCAGCTGCTTTCCCACGGCTCCAGAAAGCCAGGTTCAATTAGATTAAAAGATGTTGTGGTAGATAACCAGTGGCAGAAATATTTCACAGGTTTTTAAATGTTGTAAAGACCAGCGGGTGCCTCAGTGGTGTAGCAGTTCGAGTGATGCTGTCACAGCTCAGGGCTTCAGAGTTCAATTCCGATGCCATTTGTAAGAAGTTTGTATACCTTTCCTGTGAGCATGTGTGTTTCCTCCGTGTGCTCTGGTTTCCTCCCACAGCCCAAGGAGTTAGTATCTTTAGTAGGTTAACAGACCTGTGATTAGGCTAGAGTTAAATAGATGGGTTGCTGGGCGGTGCAGCTCGTTGGGCTGGAGGGGCCTGATCCATGCTGTATTTCTAAATTTAAAAACACTAAAAAATAAGACAAAATTCCATTGAGAAGTAAGGACTCAACATGATAACTAATCCATTCGTGACTAACTGCAGTGAAGGCTGGTATGATAGATTAATAGGCCTGGGAATTGGGGGGGTTTTTTGTAAACAAGTAATGACAAAATATTGATAGGAAAATACAGAAACTAAACCAGCAAGGAATACATAAACATGTTGGGAGTTCTACATTATAAAAAGGAAGAGGACAGGAAAAATTGGTGCTGGTCCCTTAGCATCTAGGTCAGGGAATCATTAAAAATAAGAGGAAAATCAGCTGGCAGATTTAATGTAATCTTTGGAGACTTTCAACTAGCAGGATGGATCATGGGGAAATAATAGAAGAAATGTATTTAGAATAAAAGCAGAAAATATTGAAAACGCTGAGCAGGTCAGGGTGCATTTTGGGAAAAGAAATGGTTAATGCTTAAGGACCAAGGGCCTACATCAGGATTGAGGAACGAAGCTTGGGAAGAAGCAGGGAAGGTGGGGAAAGGATGTTGATAATGATATGATAAAACTGGGGTGACCATAATGGTAAACTGTAAACAAGGTTATCTGTTTAGTGAGTGAATGGAGGGCAGTTAGAGAACAAGAACATAGGCACTATACTGTGGGTGTTGAGAAGTGCAGAGAAGAAAGATGCATTCAGTGGGTCAGGCTTGGGTATGTCCTCTACTTCCAGAGAATAAAGTGTGTTGGGGTGGAAAACAAGCAGAGCCAATGAATACAGATGGATTGCTGATGCAGACAGAAATCACGTCTATCTAGGCAGTGTAAATGGGCGATTAATGGTTGCATTGACTCAGTGGGCCATTGGTGCTGCTTCATCATGACATCTCTCTATGACTACTATTGAGTCCAGAATATGGCTGAGTTTAGATTTCTGAAAGGCATTTGATTGTGTCATTGTAAAAGGTTACTGCCCAAGCTCAGGGTTGATGGGATTAAGGATAATATATCAGCGCTTCTGGCGAAATGGTTTGGTGGCAGGAATCATATCGCAGATAAATGAGTCATTTTCAAGTTAGCACGTTGTAATTTCAGGGATCATTGCTGAGCCCTCAGCTGTTCGTAATGTGTATTCATGGCAAGTGAGGGGCCATTCTCACCCATTGACAATTTATTGCTGAGTCGGACACGTTGTGAGGCAGGCAGTGTTTGCAGAGAGAAATAGACAGGTTAAGTCAGTAGGCAAAAGTATGGCAAATCAAGTGTACTGAGAGGGTTGTACTAATTTATTAAATTTTTATTGTATCAAAATCAGGTCTATTATCACTGAGGTGATGAAATTAGTTGCATTGCGGCTGCTATACAGTACAAGACATAAAATATTGCTGATAAAATATGAAATATAAAAAAATAAATAGTGTAACAAGAGAGTAAAATAGTGAGGTAGTGTTCATGGTCCGTGGACCCTTCAGAACTATGATGGCAGAGGAGAAGGAGCTGTTCCTAAAACATGGAGCGTGCATTCTCAGGCTCCTGTGCCACCTCCTCCCCGATGGCAGTCATGAGGAGACGGCATGGCCTGGATGGTGAGGGGCTTTAATGAGGCACTTTTGAAGATGTCCTCGATGGTGGGGGAGGCAGTGCCCAATGTGGAGCTGGCTGAGTCGACAACCCTTTGCAGCTTATTTTAGTCGGCAGCATGATCAGCAGAAACGTTAAGGGTCAAAGGCCTGTTCCTGTGCTGTATGTTCATATCGTATCACAGAATTTTTCTCTGCTATCTATCTCTTGGTTATTTTCATACTTTCATTAACTGCTATAGTTTGCAGCTCTGCACAATCACTTTAGTGCCAAGTAAAGAAATTTCTCAAAGAAAGGGACAATAATAATTTTGCAGGCTTTTTCGAATATCAAAGCTTTAGTGCTGAAATGCAAAGGAGTGGAAGATAAGTTCTGTAGGGTTCTAGTTGCATCATATATAGAGAACTACCTTTCGATCTCTGGATGGATTATAGGTCACAAATGGGACGAGGCAGATTTCCTATACTCTTGAACCAAAAAGGAAAGAATTATGTGGGCAAGTTACCTAGACAAGGCTTACATTCATCTGTAGATATATACTTAGGTTGATCAAAGGAGTGGATAGGCAAAGCAAGAGAGGTTATTTCTTCTGGAGTTAGAAGTGCAGAACAAAGGTCTGGATCACTTAGCGAAGAGCTCGAGTTTGGGCAGCACTTTTTCACGCATGTCATGATGGAAATATGGTGTTCTACCTCTAAAAGCAGTTGTGATAGTGGAGGTCAATAGAAGTCTTCAAAACCATGATTCTTTTAGACATATTAACGAGCCAAGGCAGGGGTTAAAATGCGGATCAGCAAAAATCTGATTAAATAGGGGAATTAACACAAGAATTGAACAGCCCGCTCCTATTCTTGTGTTACTATTGACACTTGTAATTAAAGGTATCATCTAAAGCTCAGTTACCACTTATGGCCTGTTATCAATTTTCTTAGAGATGTGTAGGTACAGTTCTGTGACAGATATGAATAAAACAATGAACAGGAGAAAATCTGCAGGTGCTGAAAATCCAAACAACACACAGAAAATGCTGGAGGAACTCAGGAAGCCAGGCAGCATGTATGGAAAAAAAAGTACAGTCAATGTTTCAGGCCGTTACCCTTCGGCAGGACAGAGAAAGTGTGACTTTAGGACCCAACATTTCTTTTTCTAAGTGGAATCCACCTTACCTAACTTCATTTAATCTTTGGAAGTATTACCACTTGATGACATAGGCGACTGTCATGTACCATGTCTTAATTCTCAGCTTTGTTCACCTTTGACCTTGGTCTTTAGTGTTGTGGAACAAGTTCTGCATCAGATTTATTTTTAGTCCATTTCTGCTTCGTATTTTGCAAGCTGTAAGGGCATTGGCATCCAGAGCACCACTTGAGAAAATTACTTGCATGCTTGTAGAGATTCCATCTTCAGGGTGTGGCCATTGAAGTTTGCAGTATCCTTATGTCATACGTAAAATATAAAATTAACTAATGATTCCTTGTGTCCACTTAAAACATCTGAGTAAAAGTGAGTATTCAGGCCAGGTATTGTAAACCTTTCACATAGAATGAAAGCTTTTTTTTAAAATTTTGCTGAGTATAAATATGATGATACTTGTTTTCCAGGGTGTGTGTAAAAAGAATACTCTGCTATTGTAGGCATGAAGGCAAAATTTCAGGTTTTTATCAGAAGGATCATTTCTATTTCAAAAATCCTGCAGGGCAGGGTTAATCTCTAATTGCCTTGTGGAAGAGAGGTGGTTCAGAGCTTAGAGACGTGACCACAGTGAGAGTCAGTTGAGACAATATTGACCAAGAACTTGAGGATGCTAATTGTGAAAATGGAAGAATTTTAAGAAACCGTTCTGTGTTGTTTACTGATCAATACTACTTTTCATTTTACTCTACATCTTTTTGTCCAATGTCACTGTATTTATATACTGCTTCGGCTAGGAAACCCTCCCAAAATGCTTTCTGATTGAAGCTATAGTGGAGAGATTAAATTTGAAAATGATCAAGTAGTCAGAATTACAGTACTGTGTAGGAGTCTTAGGCACAAGTAAAACAAATTCTGTAAAATGAAGATGCTTTCAAAAATAATGAAGGGTAAAGTTTCTAAATATCAAAAAAAAATGAAAGAGCAGCAAACAATAGAAAAAACCTAAATCAAATCAATATTTGGTGTGATCATCCTTTGTCTTTAAAAGTGCTTCATTTCTCTTAGGTACACTATCGTGCAATTTTATAAGAAAATCGGTTGGTAGGTTGTTCCAAGTAACATGGAGAACTTGCCACAGTCTTCTGCAGACTTTGGTTGTCTCGCTTGCTTCTGTCTCTCCAAACAATCCCAGACAGCCTCGATGAATTTGAGATCAGGGCTCTGTGGAGGCCATACCATCTGTTACAGAACTCCTTGTTTTCCTTTTTGCTGAACATAATTCTTTATGACCTTGGCCGTGTTTTGGGAGTTATTCTCCTGCTACAGAATGAAGTTGGAACCGATCAGGTGTCTCCCTGATGTTATTACGTGATGGATGAGAATCTGCGTATACTTCTCAGCACCAAGGATTCAATCATTTCTGACCAGGTCACCCACTCCATTTGCAGAAATGCAGCCCCAGACCTGCAGGGAACCTCCTGTGTGTTTCACTGTTGTCTGCAGACACTCATCCACGTAGCAGTCTCCAGCTCTTCTACTGACAGACTGCCTCCTGTTTGAGCCAAAAATTTCAAATTTTGACTTGTCAGTCCAGAGCACTTGCTGCCATTGTTCAGCACCCCAGTCCTTGTGCTTTTATGTGTAAGTGAGTCTCCTGGCTTTGTTTCCAGTTTGGAGGAATGGCTTTTTGGCAGCAGTCCACTTCTGACAAGACTTCTCTGGACTTTAGAAGGGTGTACTTGAGTTCTAGTGGTTTCTGTGAGCGCAGGGCTGATAGCAGTGCTGGAGCTCTTCTGATTTAGAAGATACTCCCGTTTGATGTATCTCTCATTTACTGCACAGTATCCATGACCAACCACTGCATTTCTGGTCCTCAACCTGCCCATTTCTATGTTTTTCCAGAAGCACATCTTGAAACACCTGTCTGCTGCAAAATTTCTGCTTGGGAGAGACCTTACTGATATAGGATGACCACCCTGTGTCTTGTTGCTATCTTCACTCTTGCCCTGATGTAAGAATTGATGATTTGAAGTTTAAACTGTTACATCTGCTACACCCTCAACTTTTAGTTAGGTTGTTCTTCGCCCAGTTTGATTCCTTCTACACCCATTTCTGTTTGTTTAATCAGTTTATTTCATTCAATTCATCATGTCATTGATCATTAGCACCTATTTGTTATCTTTGTCTAATCTCACACTGGGCTATATACAGTACCTACTAAGCAATGACTTTTTTTGTGTGTGAAAAGTGTTCTGTTACTTAATGTTACTTTCTTTAAAGAATTACAAAAAATCTAAAATTTCCTCTTTTCTACTGACACACTAATGCAGAAGGTAAAAAAAAATCCAAAACAGTATTTATATTTAAAAAAAAGCTGCCTAAGACGTTTTGCAGAGTATTGTATATGAGTGGACTGAACTGGATTATAGAAGTAACTGGATGCCAGTGGAAAGTTCAGCAGAAAACATTGTGTGGAGGCTACACTAGCAAGTTGTAAATTGGAACACAGGGTTTGGTGATGTCTTTTGTCTTTGAAATTGCAGGGTATATAATGTGAAATGCTGACCAGGGTTGTTTCGGAATCATTGTCTTAATGTTGCAAAGGTGTTGATATGGACTTTAACAACAGAAAGCTATGAGAGAGGCAGAATCAGATGATATAAAAGGTGAAAGTACCTGATCTTAGCATGGAAATATGGTTGGGAGCTTATCTAAGGGTTAAAGGTGAGACCAAGATCAAGAAAAGAATTCCTGTTGTTCAAGAAAAGACTTGTTGGTTTAACCACGGCTACCTTGGGGAGTTTTGAAGCTTGCGGTCAGTGAAAAGAGTTTATGGTGATGACCAAAGAAATGGCTTTCCAATATTCCGTTGGATTAATTTCTTTTTCAGCCAGTACAGACTGGCAAACAAACAGTTGGAGAAGAGAGCAAAGGAGCTGTGTGGCATTGACATAAGTAGAAAATTAAATAATTTTATCTCTGGAAGTAGGCTTGTTGCTAATTTCTCTTTGTTACATCCCAAGTAACTTCTGTCTGCAGCTCTGTTCTTTTATTTAAGAAGTGTCTAGATAGTGTTAATTTCCTTGCAAACTCTAACATTTAATCTGCTTCCTGGATGTTCAATTTAACATTGTAAATGTCACAGCCACTGTCTGAATATTCTTTGTCTTTCTCCTGCGTAAATCCTTAATTTGGGTCACTAAGGTTATTTTTCTCTTCATCCTTTTTTTTTCTGATATTGGGTCTCTACAGACAGGATCAAACATATCTTTAGCAATACGAGTTAAATATTCGGCCTGTAGTTTACTAAGCAAAGGTTCCTATTTTTAAAAAAAGCAGAAATGAAAGCAGTCAAAAGCATTCTGAAATTTAGAGTCTCTAGTCTGTGTGCCATGACATAGAACAGTGATTCCTAGTTTGGGATTCATGATCACCTCAGTGGTGATGAACAAAGGTTGCAGAGTCTTCAGGGTTTTTTAGTATTAAGATTAAAAATTCACTAAAAAAAAGCAAGATTCTATTCTGTAACACACATCAAAGTTGCTGGTGAACGCAGCAGGCCAAGCAGCATCTGTAGGAAGAGGTGCAGTCGATGTTTCAGGCCGAGACCCTTCGTCAGGATTCTATACTGTATGCTACTACAATTACTGTTTGGTCAATCTCTGGATCAGCCTTAATTCCTGAAGAGATGTGGCCCATGACATCAGGCATTTATGTGGTGGGGTGGGGGTGCTTATCTTACTGACTGACTAAACGAGGCTTCCTTTCAAAAAGTTGAAGAACCACAGATCAAAAATGTAAAGCAGATTTCCATTTTGACTAACAAATAATATTAAACCTTACTAAAATTTCTCTTGCCACATTCAAACCTGTAGCAATAACATTCATCCATCTGCCATGTGTTTGCTGACGTATTTGCTCACAGACTTGTTTCTGGTTGGAGGCTACCCAGATGTAATATAAGGTGTTGTTCCTCCAACCTGAGTGTTTCCAATTGTTGCTGCATAGGTTGGGCGGGGGGGGAACTTGATAGAGGTATTTAAAATTATGAGGGGGATAGATAGAGTTGACGTGGATGGGCTTTTTCCATTGTGAGTGGGGGAGATTCAAACAAGAGGACATGAGTTGAGAGTTAAAGGGCAAAAGTTTAGGGGTAACATGAGGGGGAGCTTCTTTACTCAGAGAGTGGTAGCTGTGTGGAACGAGCTTCCAGCAGAAGTGGTTGAGGCAGGTTCGATGTTGTCGTTTAAAGTTAAATTGGATAGCTATATGGACAGGAAAGGAATGGAGGGTTAGGGGCTGAGTGCAGGTTGGTAGGACTAGGTGAGAGTAAGGGTTCGGCACGGACTAGAAGGGCCGAGATTACCTGTTTCCGTGCTGTAATTGTTATATGGTTATATGTATTTCTGTATTGTTCTCTAGTTTTGCAACTTCTTGACATCTCTGCAGTACAGGTTTCTTTGGAATTATTGCCTTCAGCTCCCCAGACCCTGAACTCTCCACATTTTCTCTATAAGGTGCTTGTAAAACGAATCCCTTGATCTGTCATACCACATTTTAATATATTAGGCTCGGTTTCTGATTGCATTCCTGTGAGTGATCAGGGAACGGTTTGCGATATTAGAAGTTCTATATAATTTTTGTTTTAGCGTGCTTTCGTTGGTTTTTTGTGATTTGAAGAGCCAGTTGTTCACTTCATTAACTGGTTGGCATGGACAAGTTGGGCTACGGAGCCTGTTTCTATGCTGAATAACTATGACTCAGTGATTTTTTTTTCCTTGCCTAAATGTTTTGCCTGAACCTGCTCCCCTGGAATCCAAATCATCCATGTATTGCACTAATAACACTGTAAAGGGCACTTTTTTCCCCCCTGCTTTCATTATACGCCCAACCAATGAGAGATGATCTTTTCTGAAAGTGGTTATGGTTTCAATGTAGCAGTGACTAATGTGTAAAGAACGGAGGACCAAATCCAGATTCAGATTAGTTTATTGTCGTGAACACCGGGATACAATGAAATTCCTTGCTCATGTGAAACTGACAAGAGTAAATAGTATATATTGTAATAATAAATACAAGACTAAATAGTGCCAAGTGCAAAACAACAGAATGGTGTAAAGATTGTAGTGAAATCCAAAGTAATGCAAACAGAAACGCTGAAGTGACCGTAACTAAGAAGAGCTAGAATTAAGTGTCAAAGAATGTGGTAACACCACTGGGAAGAGGATGGATTCAGAAGTCAGGCAGCAATGAGGAAGAAGCACTGCTTAAGTCCAGTCATTCAGGTTTTCAAGCTCCTGTATCTTCTCTGAGAAGGCAGAGGAGAGAAAATGGAATGGCCAGGGTGGTAGGCATCCTTAATAATGCTATCTTCCTGAAGCAACACACCATGGATGAAAGGAAGTGACGAGAATGTAATGGACTGAAATCTCTTCTGTTGTATCGTAACGTTACCTTGATCAACGGAACTCCATTAACAAACCGGACTTAATGTAATTTAGAGTTTAACTTGGACTAGCACATGCATCTAGAATATGTAAAGACTGCTAGGAGCCTAACTTTAGTTAGACTGCACTTGGAGTATTGCATGTGGTTCTGGTTGTCCCATTATAGGAAGGATATGGAGGCTTTGGAGAGGGTTCAGGACAGGTTTACCAGGATTGCCTGATTAGAGGCTATAAGCTATCAAGAGATAGCTATGACTAGAACATAGCATGAAATCTGATGGCGACTGAAGGATTCCACTTAATGGTTCATTCCTCTGATAATTTGCTTGAGCTTTTGTAAGCTTTACTTGTAAAATTGAAATCTGCTTTCTTTCAACAATGTGGAGATCTGTTTTTGTATAAACTCTGAAGCCGTTTTTTTCACTGAACCGTACTATCACTGGTCTGAATCTCCATTCCTTAGTGGGAAAGAGAAGGCTGGTATGGCAACGTTATATTTTACAGCTGAATATAATTTACTTTCTCTTGACATAGAACAGAGAACAGGACAGCTGAGGAACAGGCCCTTCAGTATCCCTGATGTCTATGCCAAAAATGATGCCAAATTAGATTATCCCTTCTGCCTGTGTATGATCCATATTCTTCCAGTCCCTGCATATTCATATGCCTATATAAAAGCTACCATTCTGATCTGTTTCAGTTACCTCCCTGGCAGTGCATTCCAGGCATCTACCACACTGAGTTTTTTTAACATAGTTTGCCTTGCACATTGCCTTTTTCAAATCCCCCCCCCCCCTCACCATTTCCAGCTTTTCTACCCTGGCAAGAAAATTCTCTGGCTGCCTACAATATGTGTAACTCTCGTAATTTTATAAACATCTGTCAGGTCTCCACATGGCCTCTAATGCTGCAGCAAAAATAAACCAAGTTTGTCCAATTTCTGGTAGCTTATACCCTCTAATCCAGGCAGCAATCTGGTCAACCCCCTCTAAAGCCTCCATCTCCTTCCTATAACGGGACAACGAGAACTGCTTGCAGTATTCCAAGTGCAGCCTAGTAACTGCATCATGACATCCTTGTGTTTATGTCATATGCTCATACTAATGAAGGTAAGCATGTGATCTTTACCACCCGGTCAATTAGTGTCACCGCTTTCAAGGAGAAATGCATGATCTCTGGACATCAATGCTGCCATTAATTGTATACTTTCCCCTTACATTTAACCTCTCAAAGTGCACCACCTCACACTTATCCAGATTGAACTTAATCTGCCATTTCTTCATCCATAACTGTAACTGATCTATATCCTGCTGTATCTTTTGACCTCCTTCACTGTCCACAACACCAATATTTGTGTCATTTGCACACCTACTTACTGAGCCATCTACATTTCCATTAAGTCACTTACATACATTACAGACACCACTGGTCACAAGCCTCAGCTAGTCATAGACATCCGGCCAAATAATTCTTCCATTTTTACCCGCTGTGCTCTATGGGAAGGCCAATTCTGAATCCAAGCTACCAATTAATTCACTGTGGACCCCTTGCATCTTAATCTTCCTAATCAACATACCATGAGAGACTTGGTCAAATGCTTTAAGTCCATGTAGCCGCCACAACCCCATCTTCCTCAGGAAGTCACCTCTTCAAAAAAGCTCAATCAAGGTTGTCAGATGTTACGCGCCCCACACAAAGCCACACCAACTATGTCGAATTAGCCTATATTCTTCCAACAGTGAGTAAATCCTATCCCTAATAATCCTCTCCTATAAGAGGCAATCATTATTTCTCTCCTATAACCAATTACTTTTACCAAGAGAAAACAAGATGGCGTTTTTTCAATTTCACGTTGCCCTTTTGCAGTCATCACTGGGAGATTTCTCTTTGTTGGGGAATCCTCATTCGATGATAATTACATATTTGCAGGTGATAAGGTCACCAACGTTGGAGCTGCATGTGCACCTTAACAAGAGCTTGCGCAGCTTAACTATGGCTTTCAAGCGTATACCGTATCTGGGCCCTACTTCATCCATATCAGACCTTCACATCTTTGTGCAGGCATGCTGCTGTGCAGCAGAACTCAGACTTGCTCGTCATACCTCTACCATTCTCTCAGTCCCTGTGTTGCTGCTCTGGGTTTCCTATCCCAACGCCTCCCCTGTTTTCATTCCAGTTTAAACCCTCCAGAGAAGCATTAGTCAACCACCCCTCCAGTTTGGGTCCAGTTTTGTCTCTTATGTAAATCCCTTCTGTGCAGGTCCCATCTGCCCTGAAGTCAAGTCAATGATCAATATATCGGAAGCTCTCTCTCCACACATTTAACTGCACTATCTTTGGGTTTGATGAGATAAGATGATGCTTCAGAGCTTCTTTATAGTCTGTAATTGTGCATCATTTCATTCAAAGTTTTGCATAAATCCAATGCCTATAAATGAAAACTTGAGGTAATGACTACTCTGACCAGGATTCCACACATTTATCAAAGGGATTTTTTTTTTGTTAATGACAGTATTTTGAATTTGGTAACTATAACACATTTATCTGTATTCAGATTCACCTATATTACTCAAGCAACTCTGTTGTTTCTTTGGTAGGATCAAAGAGAATTTTATATATTTAAATATGTTCAAATTGTAAGGCATTGGTACAGATGAATGGAATGATTGCTTCTTCTTGCAGTGATGACACCAGATGAGTTTGTGCCACTAACCAATTCTATTCCATCAATAAGTTCTAACCTCTGCTTGACATTTTGGTTTCTTGTGGCATTGAGTGAGACTATAAGATTGTGCCAATTTTGGCAACCATTTTTTTTTGAATTAGCATCTATAAGTGAGGTAAAACATATATACTGAATGCTCATGTTTAACCAGGAAGGGAGAACAGATCAAAGCTCAGTTAGCATTTTACATTCGATGTTAAAGGGTTCTGGGCTTAAGCTTATTTGAGCAAGGAAATCTGAGCTGACACTTCAGAGCAGTATTGAGAGACCCTTGTGTTATGGAGTTACACAGCACAGAAATAGACCCTTCATATTCGGTCCATGTTATCCATCTGAACTAGTCCTGTTGAAAGGTCTCATCCCAAAATGTCAACTCTTTATTTCCCTCCATAGATGCTCTGTAACCTCCAGAGTTTTGGATGCAATGCTCAAAATCTCCATCATCTGAAGAATCTACCCTGTCTTCCACTTGTCTGTGTTTGACCCAAATTCTTCTAAATCTTTTCATGACCTGCCAAAACGTGTTTTAAAAATTGAATAGTACTCCCCTCTATGACTTTTGCCCGGCAGCTCATTCCACATACCCAACAACTTGCCTCTCAGGTTTCCTTCAAAACTTCTCCCTCTCACTTTAAATTTTTGCCCTGCATGTTTACACTACCCTACCCTACCCTGGACAAAAAGACTGATTGTTCTGTTTTCAATGTTATTGGAGTTGGCATTTTCCAGGTGCGTGAAATATAAAATATAGATTCATGAATAGATCATGTGGTCCCTCAGGTTTGCTCTGTCAGTAAAGTAGAAAATGGGAGATCTTCTGACTTAAGTGTACATTCCTGTTTATTCCCCTGATTCCCATAGTGTTTAAAAATGTGCATGTCTCAAAATTGAATGTACCTTGCAAGTGTACATTTACTAGCCTCTTGGGTAGTGAATTCCAATGATTAATCCAACCTGTGTAAATAAGTTTCTCCTCATCTCAGAATGAAGTAAAACTTCATGGTGAGAAATCTTTAAACAGGGTACCCACTGCTCAGTTCCCACAAAGGAAACCAAGGTCAGGGCCACTGAATGACCAAAGCAGTGGTTTGGCGAAACAAATTAAATATGTTCATGACATATGGTGGGTGAATAGTTCAAAAGAGAGCCAGTCTGAGTATAGTAAGCTGAGAGGGCAAGTTAACAGGAAAATACAAAAAAAGAGAACACGAGTTACAAATACATAGAGGGAAACGTAGCAGCTTTTATAGACATGGTAACAATATTATAACAAGGAGAGGGCCAATTAAGGAATAGTTACTGATGAGCTTTTTGTATCAGTTGTTACCTGGAAAGATAATGTTGCCAAAATCTCAGTGAAGTTGGAAATGTTCAACATTAATGGGGTGAAAATTAATAGTGGTGAGGAATTAGCGTGGCTGTTTACACCTAAAGTAACTAAGTCAGCAATTCCAAATGGAATGAGTGCTTGGTTGCTGATGGCAATGAGTTTGATGTGCTGAGCAGCTTTCTACAATTGACCAATTCTCCCTGCATAAACCGAGGAAATGTTTGAGCAGTGATTCCCAATGGGGGGTAGTTACGTGTCCTATGGGGGCATTAGGGGAAATAGAAGTTGTTGGGGAGTTGTTCAAGATTCTTGGGGGGGGGGACACGGTAAATGGCACCTTAACTTGAGGCACAAGACCTGACCGACCATTAGTAGAGCAAGCACTTCCAAAAAAAGGGATGAGGCACTGAAACACGGGAAGAACCATAGCTCTGCAGGCAGTGAGCACTCATCGTCACAACGCATCTGAAACTTGGCAATCTCATCCGAACTTACCAACCAAACAGATATTATTGGGGTTGCATAAATTAGCAAACGGTGCCCAACAGTTCCCCTTGACTTGCAGCACGGAATGAGTTCATGCAATTTAACAGTTGGTTAAGTCTAGTATACCCTCTCAATTTTCTAAACATATCTATGGAAAACAGGTCATGCAACAATACAGTGCTGGCCATTTCCAAACGGCAAAATAGAGCCAATTAGTGAACCTGTTGACCCAGAGGATTTCTCTTGAGGTGTTCAAAGCAACCTCGGCTTCATGTGTGGGGTCAGGAACCATCTTTGGGGATTCTGAGACCTTGCGTGATTGGTCAATCGCACTAATTGGAGTAGTATAAAGGTAGCCTGCCAAGCGCTAGCTCTATCCGGACTAACATTCAGCTTCCAATCTGAATCCTTGTCAGCGTAATTTTCGCTGTTGTGATTGTCTTCATCTTCGCCTCGCTGTCCCTTTGTGTGCCGCTACCATTGTTCCATCTGTGTCAACTCACTGTCATCATCAACATCCAAGAGGCATTCCCAGTTTGTGTTCATATTAAATTTTTATTTATCCCCGTTAATGATGGATAGATACTTACGGCGCGATCTCTGACTCTTTGAAGACGGTGAAGCCATGAATTCTAATCCTGCTGAGAAACAGAAACTACAGAAAGTGCATCAATACAATGTTACATACCTGGAGTATGGTTCTATTCCATTCCCATCAGATCAGCAATGCCCCGTGTGTCTTATTTGTAATACTGTACTATCTAATGGAGCCATGAAACCATCAAGATTGCAGGAACATTTCTGTATAAGGCACCCTGAAAAGGCTATTTATGGTATTACTCAGTTCCAGAAGATGAAAGAAGCATTTGAAAAGAGTTGTACACTCAAGTCATTTGCCAAGAAAGCTTAAAAATGACTAAGGGAGTGGTCTCATTGCTTCATATAAAATTTCCAAAATGATAGCAAAATGTGGAAAATCTCAAACAATTGGATTAATAATACCTACTCACCACTGTTTTCAAAATGTATACCAGTATTTTAAAATCAATTCCTCTGAGTAATAACTCTAGCTGATTGTATTGATGAAATGAGTGAAGACATTGAGTATCAACTGTGCACAGAGCTACAAAAAATAGAATTTTGGATGCAATTGGATGAGTCAGCTGTGTGACACATGAGGCATTGCTAATGGCATATGTAGGGTTTGACAAAAATGGAAAAGTTTAAGAAGAGATTCTCTTTTGTAAAAAGTTAAAAACAAATATCAACAGGGAATCAATCTATGACAAGCTCAAGATGTATATTCAGGATAAAAGTATTCTGATTAGGAATGTGATTTCTTGTGCAACAGATGGAGCATGATACATGACAGGTCGCTATGCTGGTATAGTGGCATTTATGAAAAACCGAACTCCAAGTCTGCTTTCAATCCATTGTGTAATACGTCATCAACATCTCATGGTCAAAGAACTCAGCCAGCAACTTTTTTCAAGCATGAGACTTGTAGTATCTGCTATCAACAAAATTAAAACTCATCTATTATCTAGCAGAATATTTCACCAGCAATGCCGAGGTAATAATAAAGAGTTGGAACGCTTGCTTCTTCACACTGAAATACATTGGCTGTCAAAGGGCTGCTGCTTAAAATGTTCCTTTGATCTTTTTGACACTGTGGTTAAATTCTTGCTCAAAGTCAGCAAGAGCTTGAAAAACAAGATTGAACTTCTGTGTGGAGATGTGGCATACCTAGTCGATCTGTGTGACAAAATGAACATTCTAAATATGCAACTGCAGGATGAGAATTTCAATTTAATCCAGGCAAAAAGTGCAGTGTCCACTTTTCACAGAAAATTGGAAATATATGAGCAAAACATTGGGAGAAGAATGTCCTCACAGTTTCCCTGCTTGGAAAGTATGACACTGTCTTTCACAGATGGAGATTTGCACAAGTACTGCTTACACCTGCGGTCATTGAAGAAGCATTTTCAGAATTGATTCAAGGATTTGAACGATCTGGGAATTCTGGACCAGGTAATTAACCCATTTCTTTACAAGGTGGAAGAATAGGAAGAGAGCTTGCAGGAAGAAATTATCAAAATTCAGAATGATGACGAATCAAAAATGCTTTTCAAAAATGTCGGCTATTGTGGTATGTGGCTACACTGTCATACAAAGTTTCCTGGTCTTTGGAGAAGAACCAAACTGTTCTTCATTGCACTTCCATCCTCCTACCTTGTTTAAAGAGGCTTCAGTGCAGTGAACTACATACTCACAAATATGAAGGTGCTTTGGAGGGCATTGGCAAGTATGAAAGTGCTTTAGGGGGGCGTTGGGCTAAAAAGGGTTGGGAAACTCTGTTGGAGGATTGAAAAATTGACACTTGTATGAAAACCTGTGTTCAGAAAGGGATTTAAAGACATTTTGGACATCATCTGCAACATGTTCACTTTAATCTCGGTGTTGGGGAAGCATTTAGAGGCGATCGGAAAAGAAATAAGGCAGCACATGAAGATTATTGAGTTAAGAGGGGCTGCAGCATGGATATGTTAAAGACAACCCATCTTTAACTGAACTGATTGAAATTTATGATGAGCTAACAGAAGAGGTTTAATTTAGAGAAGACTTGAGAGGCAGTTAGACAGATACAGAACAGGCAGGGATTGTATGGATATGGGCGTTGTGCAGTTTAAATTGACACCTTGGTTGGCACAGACATTGTGGCCTGAAGGGCCTCTTTCTATGCTGTACTGTTAAAAGTTCTATAAACTGTTCTGTATTTGTGTAAGATTGGTGAAGGATTGCAGTAGATGTTGTCTATATCAATACTTTTCAGCAAAATGCACAATAAAAAATGCTCATGAACAGAAAATGGAGAGTAGAGGATAACGTTTTCTTGGAATAAAGCTGGTGGGCAGTGGTGTTCCCTGGGCATTTGTACACCAATCTTGTAAATTCATGACTTGGGTATGAGTCTACAGAACAGAATTTCACAGTTAGTGGATGGCGCCAGGTTTGGGGTTGTAGTAAACCCTCAGAAAGAGAGAGTAATGGACTTCAGGCAGACAAGGAGACTCCAGAGACGTCAGATACTGGAATCCTGAGTAGCAAACAATCTGCTGGAAGAATTCAGTGGGTCAAGCAGCATCAGTAGGAGGAAAGGAATTGCCAACGTTTTGGATTGAAACCCTGCCTTGGGACCAAGTTTGGCAATCAAATTGGCTGAGATCAGAATTTCACACAATGTAAAGTCATTAATTTTGGCAGAAGGAATAACAGAGACTAAATAGCCTATGTCTCAAGGGATGCAAGAACAGGGATACGGTTGTGTTATGTGCACAAATCCTTGAAAGTGGCAAGGACTTTGAGGCAGTGTTAGTGTAACAGACAGAGACGGTGTTGATGAATAAAATTGTAGAATATAAAAGGTGGGAAGACAGCTTTAGCCTCAACTGCAGTAGACTTGTATATCACTCACAAATTTCTACAGATGTACTGTGGAGCACTTTCTAACTGGTTGCATCACTGTCTGGTATGGAGGGGCCACTGCACAGGATTGGAAAAGCCTACAGAAACTTGTAATCTCCACCAAGCTCCATTATGGGTACCAGCCTCCTCCACATCTGGGACACTTTCAAAAGGTGATTCCTCATAAAGCAGCTTCCAGGACCCTCATCACCCAGAAGATGCCCTCTTCTCATTGCTGCCATCAGGGAGGAGGTACAGGAGTCTGAAGACGCACACTGAACATTTCAGATATAGCTTCTTCCCCTCTGCCATCAGACTTCTGAATGGACAATGAATCCATGAACACTACCTCAGTATTTTCCCTCTCTTTTTGCACTACATATTTAACCATATATAACCATATAACAATTACAATAACGGAAACAGGCCATCTCGGCCCTTCTAGTCCGTGCCGAACTCTTGCTCTCACCTAGTCCCACCGACCTGCACTCGGCCCATAACCCTCCATTCCTTTCCTGTCAATATATCTATCCAATTTAACTTTAAGCGACAACGTCGAACCTGCCTCAACCACTTCTGCTGGAAGCTCGTTCCACACAGCTACCACTCTCTGAGTAAAGAAGTTCCCCTTCATGTTACCGCTAAACTTTTGCCCTTTAACTCTCAACTCATGTCCTCTTGTTTGAATCTCCCCCACTCTCAATGGAAAAAGCCAATCCATGTCAACTCTATCAATCCCCCTCATAATTTTAAACACCTCTATCAAGTCCCCCCTCAACCTTATATGCTCCAAAGAATAAAGACCTAACTTGTTCGACCTTTCTCTGTAACTTAGGAGATGAAACCCATTAAATTAACTTACATTAAAATTTAAATTTTATTTTCTGTATTTATGCATACTTATTGTAATTTTTACTTTTTTTATCATTATGTATTGCAAAATACTGCTGCTGCAAAACAACAAATTTTACGACATAAACCTGATTCTGATTCACAGAAGCAAGCCATTTAACCCACATGAATCTGCATTAATCAAGCAAACGTTTATAAGATCCCATTTTATTCTCCCTAAAATTCCCAGATTCTGGCATGCGCCTGCACACCAGGGGCAATTTACATTGGTAAGTCTGCCTACAGAGCCACGTGTCCTTACGGAGTGGGAGGAAACCCACGAAGTGACAGGGAGGACATGCATACTCCACACAGCCAGTCCCTGGGGTCAGGATCCAACTCTGGTTGCTAGGGCTGTGAAGCAGCAGTTCAGCCAGCTGCGTTGTGTATTTAATATTTCAATAGTATTTGAGTAATCTTGTATATACAGTATATTGTTTGATTTAGCACTTGTTTAAATAATTCATTGTGGGTTCTATGGATAAATACGTGAATTGCATATGTCATGAAGCTATCACATGATATGTGCATGCCTCGCTTAAACACAAAGTTAGACTCGCATTTTGGACTCCCGTGTCTTCCTTTGAATTAGTTTAATGTTTTGAAGTTAACAACCATAACAAGGTGTAACTGCACCTGCAGGAATTGAGTGAAGCCCAACATTTTATTCGTTAACTGGAATATAAATTGTCAATGGTAACTTTAATTGATTATTTCAATCCGGATAGGAGCCTAGTGTATAATTTTTACCATGTCTTGGTGTAGCCGGGAGTATTTGGTTCTTGCTATTAGTTTTTAGTCACTGCATTTTGATAATTATCAATTTATCACCATCCAGGTCCTGCTCCCTTCTCATTACTACCATCTAGGTGGAGGTACAGGAACCTGAAGGCACACTCAACATTTTAAGGCATAGCTTCTTTCCCTCTGCCATCAGATTTCCAAACAGAGCATGAACCCATGAACATTACCTCACTACCTTGCTCTGTTTTTACACTACTCATTTTAAAATTTCTTATTGTAACTTTTGGTAACTTTCTGTGTTTCACTGAACTGCTGTCACAAAACAAATTTCATGGCATCCATCGATGAAAATAACCTGATTCTGAAGTCCATGAACCTCAAAAAAAAATACTGTGGTGAACCCACTAAAATGTGAAATTTGTTAACTTTATGGCAGCAGTAAAGTAAAATAGAGAACAAAAATCCGAGTTACATTAAGTGTGTGTGTGTTTATATATATATCTCTATTAAATGGTTGAGTTAAAATAAGTAGTGCAAAAAACATATTTAGAAATAGTGAGGTAGTGTTCAGGGGTTCAATGTCCATTTAGAAATCGGATGGCAGAGGGGAGGAAGCTGTTCCTGAATCGCTGAGTGTGTGCTCCTTTAGCCCTGGGTGCTGGAGGTCCTTAATGATAGATGCTGCCTTCCTAAGGCTTTGAAGATGTCTTTCATACTATGGAGGCTAGTACCCATGGTGGAGGTATCTAATTTAACAAGTTTCTGCAATTACTTCGATCTTGTGCAGTAGCACCCCGCCCCCCATATCAGATAGTAATGTAGCCAGTCAGAATGCTCTCCATGGTACATTAGTAGAAGTTTCTGAGTATTATAGTTGACAAACCAAATTTTCTCAAACTCCTTATGAAATATAGCTGCATCAATGTGTTGCATCCAGGTTGGGTCCTCAGAGATATTGACAGCCAGGAACTTGAAATTGCTCACTTCCTCCAATTCTGATCCCTCTGTGAGGATTGGTTTGTGTTTCCTCGTCTTACCCTTTCTGAGGTCCACAATCAGCTTTTTGGTCTTACTGATGCTGAGTACAAGGTTGTTATTGTGACACCACTCAACTGGTTGGTATATCTTGCTCCTGTATGCCCTTTTATCACCATCTGAGATTCTGCCAACAATGGTTGTATCATCAGCAAATTTATAGAAGACATTTGAGCTGTGCGTAGCCCACAGTCATGGGTGTAGAGTGAGTAGAGCAGTGGACTAAACAGCCCTCCCTGTGGTGCACCAGTATTTCCTGTCAGCGAGGTGGAGATGTTATTTCCAGTCCGCGCAAACTGTGGTCTTCCGGTGAGGAAGTTGAGGATCCAGTTGCAGAGGGAGGTACGGAGGTCGAGGTTCTGTAGCTTACCAATCAGGACTGTAGGAATAATGAGCTATAATCATTCAACATCTTCTGAAAATTCTAAATGCATCCCCAGATTACACCTCTTTGTGCACCCCAGTGTCGTTTGTTGTATTGTAGTCTTTGCCCTCTCAGATCTGGATCATTTTAGTAGCATTTATTCTCCAGAGTCACTTGACACAGACAGGTTTCATTTCCTTTCCCCACATACAAGAGGAAAGGATCATAAATTATGACATTGTTAGGCTATAGGTCAGCCATTCTGACATCCATGTAACTTTACCTTACATGCTTTACACCATTGCGCTGAGATGGTAACTTGACAGGTAGTACAGGAACTTAATAGCAATTGTTCAGGGGAAAAGTATCACTGGTACTGGCCTGATGAAATGCCAGCAGTTCCATACTTAAGCTCTCACTGTTTATCAGTGTCACTGCTGGGAAGTCTGGATCCCCATATGTATGCTGGTGATCACCTTTATTGCTGACAGCCGTTCAGTGTTTCCCTAACTCTGCAAATGCGAGGTTGCAGCAATTCCTTGGAATTCTACCCAGGAATCTAGCATCACTGGTAAGTCCAGTTATGCTGTCCAGCAATTTTTGTGGACTGGCCTTGCAATGGGAGCCTTACAGAACATAGTAACATAGAACATAGTAGGAGAGCGTCAAGACTAATATCACTGTTCCAGTTATGTATATCAAGGCAGCAGTGTAAAATGAGAAACAGTAAGAAGAAAGGTGTCTCAAGCAATGAGAAATTCTGATTTGAAGTATTTGTATTAAAACTGCACTACATTTCAGCCCTTACCCAGTGCACACAATCCTAGGTACTGTTGGTTTATATTGGAGCCCCATTTGTAACTGTAATATTTGCTCGTGACAGCATAGGGTTATACAGTATGAATAAATTAGTACAAGTATTCCAATTTGGGAGAACAGTTTGATAAAAACTGACACTGCACCACAAAAGCAGATACCAGGATAGTGATCGTGCATTTGCAGGAAAAATCTTGTCCTGATTTTCGCCGTCGAAATCCAGAGTTTCCAGAGACACACTGTCACGGTCTGTGATCAAGTAATTTGGCAGTGTCCGCCACAGTAATCAAAGAGCTGTTTCAAACAAAAATATATAACATGATAAATAGGATCAACTGCATTTGGTATATATGGCACACTAATATGTATTAGCAACGTGCTGTGATTTGTTGGTCAGGGTGTGACATGCAACAAAAAATAACATTCAAAAATTATAAAGAATTATATAAAAAATAAAGATAGAGGTTTAAGTACAGGTATGGAATAAAATGTGTGTAAATATATAAATGCCTGTGTGTATTCACAATGTAAAAATAGTTATCAAAAGTTTAAAGTATTTACAATGCATTGCAGTGACTGGGGGGGGGGAGGTGCAATAACTAGAATGGTTGATCAGATTAACTATCTTGGGGAAGAAGTTTAAGATAGTGTGCAATAAAGATGAGAAAATCTACAGATGCTGGAAATCCAAGCAACACACGCAAAATGTTGGAGGAACTCAGCAGGCCAGGCAGCATCTATGGAAAAGGGTGCAGTTGACATTCAATGGCGGTGACCCTTTATTAGGACACTTTGTGGTGATGAAGTGTCTCAGCCCAAAACGTCGACTGTTTACTTTTTTTCCATAGATGCTGCCTAGCCTGCTGATTTCCTCCGGCATTTTGGGTGTGTTGTTAAGATAGTGTGAAGTTTTCTTTGTTTTAATAACCGTATAGCTTTTTCCAGAAGGGAGCTTTCAGAAATAGCGGTTTGCAGGGTGTAGTGTCTGTTTTTCAACAGAAACTACCCAGGATGGGGAGAGTCTCTTTGCAGGGTGGGTTGTGTCTGCAATGATTTTTCATTGTACTCAATGTGTATTCAATATGAAGGCAGAACTTTGTCTTCTAGGCAATCACTCTACTGTCACTGACTGATGAACTTGTAGCAATTAAATGGATATGGGTAAGGTGGAATTCAAGTAGGATTCAAGCAGTTGTTTTAGTCATGTCCTGCTGTGGTGCCAGGGTTGTAACCTTGTCCTTGAGCACTTTACCGGATGTTAATGATACTGATACCAAGTTACTCTTAGTGATGGACATTCATGTCCTCATCACAATTATGTTCTGTACAGCCTGCTGCTTGCTGGGTGTTCTTGTATTCAGGATTTTAGATCCTTTCAACTTTCCCTGGGTCTGGAGTTGATGAAGTCAGCAGATTTTCATCTGTTGTATTTGGCCAACAAGATGGATTTTTAACAATCATCCAGTAGCACATTTTTAAATTGTGTAAGAAAGAAAACAAACAGGAAGAAGCCATTTGGCTCTTTTTGCTGCCTTCAGTAAAATCATGACTCATCTTTTACTTCAGTGTTATTTTCTTGCTTAATCTCAGATCTCTCGATATTCTCAAGTTTTGAATGTCGTCAGTGAGTTCCCACAACCACCATCATCATCAGATACTCTCTGAGAGAAGAATTTTTTTTCTCATTCTGCTCTCAATGGGTGACCTCTGTGACTATAATCGTTGCCTCCCAGGTACCAGGGTCAAGAACATCTCAGATCAAGTCCACAACATTTTGGAGAGGGAGGGAGAGCAGTCAGATATCTTGGTACATATTGGTACCAATGACAACGGAAGCAAAAGCAAAGAGGTCCTAAAAAGGGAATTTAGAGAGCTAGTTAGAAAGCTGAGAAGCAGGACCTCCAGGGTAGTAATTTCTTGATTGCTGCCTGTGCCATGCACTATTGAGGGTAGAAGCAGTATGATTTGGCAGACTAATGAGTGTCTGAGAATCTGGTGTAGTGGGCAGGGTTTCAGATTCTTGGTTCATTGAGATCTCTTCTGTGAGGGGTGTGACCTGTCTAAAAAATGACAGGTTGCACGTGAACCCGAGGGGAACTGATACCTTCACGAGCAGACTTGTTAGAGCTGCTGCGGAGGGTTTAATCTAATTTGGCAGGGGGTGGGAACTCAGAATGGGATGGATGGTATAAAAGCAAAGATAGTGTGCAATCAGACGGTTAGGAAGGGCAGGCAGATGATAGGACATAATTACAGCCAGCAGGGTGAGTATCTGTGCGTTAGGGATGCAGAATCAAAAAGGGTAGCAAATACAGTACTCAATGTGTTATATCTCAATGCACAGAGTATAAGAAATAAGGTGGATGATATTGTTGCATTATTACAGATTGTTGGGTATGATGTTGTGGTCATCACTGAATCATAGCTGAAGGATGGTTGTAGTTGGAGCTGAATGTCCAAGCTTACATGTTGTATCAGAGGGATAGGAAGGTAGGCAGAGGGGGTGGCCTGGCTCTGCTAGTAAAGAATGGCATCAAATCAGTAAAAAGATGCGACATAGGATCAGAAGATGTTGAATGCTTGTGGGTTGAGGTAAGAAACTGCAAGGATTAAAGGATCTTGATGGCAGTTATATACAGGCCTCCTAACTAACTGGGATGTGAACCACAGATCATAACAGGAAATAGAAAAGGCATGTCAAATGTTGTGATAGTCATGGGAGATTTCGAGATGCTGGTTGATTGGGGAAAATTAGGTTGGAAACAGATCTCGAGAGTGAGTTTGTTGAATGCCTATGAGATGGCTTGAATATCGGAGCAGTCTCGATGGGCCGAATAGTTGGCTTCTACTCCTATCTTATGGTAATCTCTGGTTGCACACAGTCCATGCAGATGTATTGATTTAGCTGGGAGCAGAAGCGCATTGCCAAGACAACTTTAGCTGCAACTTGCAGTCTCAACCATCCACATGGACAAGGGGTGTGGAAAAATCCACCCCGTGCATGTTCCCGGCAAGTCATACACCATGAGACGTATTGTGATTCCTTCTTCGTTACTGACTCTAATTCCTGAAACTCCCTTCTAAAACGTGTCACTGGATTTACCTTTGCAATTCACAAAGAGAGTTTTCCCAGAATCATCTTGGAAGTTACAAGACATTAACGTGAAGAGATAGGCTACCTAACGACACTTGTCCTGTTAATAAAAACGGAAAGCTTAATATTGGCTTCAACTTTCTGCATTTGACAACATTGCAGCAATTACAGGTGGTTTTTTTTTAAGTTGATTGCAAAGACAGTGATCTGTGTACTGTGGGATTCTACTTTTCCACTATTATACACTGTCATCAAGCTCTCTAAAGAAACAATTGTTCTTTTACAATTGGTAAACCAGGACTGGGCCGGCTGGTGGTGTAGTGGCATCAGCACTGGGCTGTGAGGCAGATGGTCCTGAGTTTGAATCTGGCCAGGTCCCAACCTGGGCCACAGCGGTATTGCATTGAAGAAAGGCCTGCCAATCCACTTCCACATCTTGCACAAAAGCCCATTGGACAACCACACTATCCATAGGGTCGCCATGAGTTGGCAGCAGCTCGACAGCACTCAACAACAGCAACAAACCAGGACTAAAGAGCAAAATTTTAAACTAGCATCTTACAGATAGATCCTGAATTAATATTGGAATGTACAGTGGCATACAAAAGTTTGGGCACCCCGGTCAAAATTTCTGTTACTGTGAATAGCTAAGTGAGTAAAAGATGACACATTTCTTTAATATTTTAAGCAAGATTACTTTTTTATTTCCAGCTTTTACAGTTTCAAAATAACAAAAAAGGGAAAGGGCCCGAAGCAAAAGTTCAGGCACCCTACATGGTCATTACTTAGTAACACCCCCTTTGGCAAGTATCACAGCTTGTAAACATTTTCTGTAGCCAGCTAAGAGTCTTTTCAATTCTTGTTTGAGTGATTTTCACCCATTCTTCCTTGCAAAAGGCTTCTAGTTCTGTGAGATTCTTGGGCCGTCTTGCATGCACTGCTCTTTTGAGGTCTATCCACGGATTTTCAGTGATGTTTAGGTCGGGGGACTGTGAGGGCCATGGCAAAACCTTCAGCTTGTGCCTCTTGTGGTAGTCCATTGTGGAGTTTGAGGTGTGTTTAGGATCATTATCCTGTTGTTGAAGCCATCCTCTTTTCATCTTCAGCTTTTTTACAGACTGTGATGTTTGCTTCCAGAATTTGCTGATATTGAACTGAATTCATTCTTCCCTCTACCAGTGAAATGCTCCCCGTGCCACTGGCTACAACACAAGCCCAAAGCATGATCGATCCACCCCCGTGCTTAACAGTTGGAGAGGTGTTCTTTTCATGAAATTCTGCACCCTTTTTTCTCCAAACGTACCTTTGCTCATTGCGGCCAAAAAGTTCTATTTTAACTCCATCAGGCCACAGGACTTGTTTCCAAAATGCATCAGACTTGTTTCGATGTTCTTTTGCAAACTTCTGATGCTGAATTTTGTGATGACAATGCAGACAAGGTTTTCTTCTGATGACTCTTTCATGAAGGTTATATTTGTGCAGGTGTCACTGCACAGTAGAACAGTGCACCACCACTCCGGAGTCTTCTAAATCTTCCTGAAGGTCTTTAGCAGTCAAACGGGGGTTTTGATTTGTCTTTCTAGCAATCCTACAAGCAGATCTCTCGGAAAGTTTTCTTGGTCTTCCAGACCTCAACTTGTCCTCCACCGTTCCTGTTAACTGCTATTTCTTAATTACATTACGAACTGAGGAAATACGAAAATGCTTTGCTATCTTCTTATAGCCTTCTCCTGCTTTGTGGGCATCATTTATTTTAATTTTCAGAATGCTAGGCAGCTGCTTAGAGGAGCCCATGGCTGCTGATTGTTGGGACAAGGTTTGAGGAGTCAGGGTATTTATAAAGCTTTGAAATTTGCATCACCTGGCCTTTCCTAACGATGACTGTGAATAAGCTATAGCCCTAACAAGCTAATTAAGGTCTGAGACCTTGATAAAAGTTATCTGACAGCTCAAATCTCTTGGGGTGTCCAAACTTTTGCACGGTGCTCCTTTCCTTTCTTTCCCACTTTAAAATTGTACAAAGCAAAAATAATACACTAATCTTAAAATGTTGAAAAGAATGTTTCATCTTTAACTTTATGACTTTTGGAGATCAGTTCATCTTCTACTCAGTTATTCACAGTAACAGAAATTTTGACTGGGGTGGCCAAACTTTTGCATGCCACTGTATTTCATTTAGCTGGGAGCAGAAACTCAAAACTAAAAAAAGTAATTTGTTTTGTTTTGGGGAGGATAAAACATGAATACTAACTTAATCTTTTAGGGCATGGAAGCAGCTATGCAAAATGGTAATTATGGGTTGGTATGCCACTTACCACTCACTTTGATGTTGTTCAATAAAGCATAACACTTAAGGATATTCCACAAATAGCGTTTCAAATAGAAACGGTCCATTTATTAAGTATTTGAACCATTTAGTATTTTGGAGCTCACTTGTGTGTAAAAAAGGAAATAGAATCAGGAGTGAACCATTGGGACCCTCAAACCTTGTCTGCCATTCAGTAAGTTTGCAAATCAACCTGGAACTCAAGACTTTGATCTCCAGATAGAATCAGAGAGAAATACAGCACTAAAGCATTTCCCTCTCGACGCTGAGTTTGTGCTGACCATCATTTATACTTATCAGACATTAAATCTTGCTTTTTATTCTCCCCACTTTCCTATCAACTCCCTCTGGGTTCTACCCCTCACCCACATAGGAGGGGCAATTTACAGCAACTAATTAACTCTTAACCGGCAAGGATAACTTCACATCTCAATTCTGAACTGATTTCTACAACCTACAAACTCTCCTTAAAGGTCTCTAAAACTCCTGTTCTCAGTTTTTAATTTCACATTTTGTCGTCTTTTGCATGTTCATCAGTTATTCATTTTTGTACAGTTTGTTCATAAATTCTATTGTATTTCTTACTTTTCCTGTAAATGCCTGCAAGAAAGATGAATCTGAAGGTGGTACATTGTGATTATAGGTCTACTTTGACCTGCACACCTTTGGGATGTGGGAAGAAACCAGACTGCCTGGAGAGAACTCTCACGGCACCAACCAGAATCAAAGCCAGGACACTGGTGCTATGAGGCAGCAGTTCTCCTAAATGCACCACCCACAGCATTCAATTCTCACACTATCAAAACATCCATTGCTTCTAATACAAGCAATGAATGAGAAACCACCCTATGCAGGTAGAGGATTCCAAAGCAGTACAACCATCCATGTGAAACAATTTTCCCTCATCTCTGACTGAGCCTTCCCCTGACACCACAGCACAGTTCAACCTGCTTTGACAGTAAGTAGGTTTCCACCCTGATTTTATTGTCTCTCAGTGAATGTCAACAGCACTTTAAGGGGCAGGAGAGAGAGTCTGTAGGTTGTGGCAATCAGTTCAGAATTGAGATGTGAAGTTGTCCACGCTGGTTAAGAGTTTATTAGTTGCTGTAAATTGCATTATCTGGCGCTGTATCACCATTGAGACTATGCTGCTGCTGGCGTCTGGGATGTGCAAGGCCAGCAAGAAAGGTCCTCCACAACAAGACAAGGAAATGTTATCCTGGAAGTCTTAGGTGCTGATTTTAGGATCTTTGAAATGTGGACATTCATAATGACTGCTTTGGTTTGTCGTAAAAGTGTGCACCACTGTTTAATTAGCTTGACATATAGGAGGGTTAGGATTCCAAGAAAATTAAATAAGAAATTGAAAAGCATAATTCTAATATTAAAAGGAAGAAGACCTTTTATTTCACTTCACACAGACAAATATAAAGGAGGTTATTTTTAAATCTATTAAACAGTAAAATTGATATAGAAAAAAATGCTTGAAGATGTGTTCATTGATTTGGACGGGTGTGGGGTGCACACATGACACCGTGAATGAAAAGTGAGATATGAAGCAGGGCAATTAAAGGGCTGCCAGAAAAGATGGAAGGTGTTACGCCCTGTCAACAATGTGAGCTATGGAGGTGCAGAGGGAAAATCAACAAAGGTTCAGAATCCTGGGCATGGGTCCATCACAGTTGATGGAGCAGGCCATCACCCAACCTCCTGACATCCTTGGCTTAGCACTGCAACATGCAACAGTGCAGGTAGATTCCAGACCAATATCCTGCCTTGGGAACCCTCGGCAAATGAATTAGTTCCTGTGGCATCAACTCGTGCTAATGGAGTCTGTAAATTGTATTATTGTGAAGTTCAGTGCTGTTCAGCTGCACAGGAAAACTAAATCTAAATCCTATTGATGAGATGTTGTGTTGAATGCTGTTTTAACAGGGTACTTTGTATCAGTTCCACAGCCAAAATTCTATTTTGTTTGGGGAGAGAAGTTGCACAGGGGGTGGGGGGGGGTGGTGAAGTTTGAACTGAATTGACTTTATTACTTACATCCTTCATATAGATGAGGAGTAAAAATCTTTATGTTACGTCTCTGTCTAAATATGCAATTTATCGTAGTTTATAATAAATAATATGCACAATAGAATAGTCAATATAACAGAGAAATACAGTTGTGTCAGCAAGCAGTCTGGTGGCCTGGTGGAAGAAGCTGTCCCGGAGCATGGGTCCTGGCTTTTATGCTGCGGTACCGCTTCCCGGATGGTAGCAGCTGGAACAGTTTGTGGTTGGGGTGCCTTGGTTCCCCAATGATCCTTTGGGCCCTTTTTACACACCTGTCTTTGTAAATGTCTAGAACAGTGGGAAGTTCACATCTACAGATGCGCTGGGCTGTCCGCACCACTCTCTGCAGAGTTCTTAGTGCATTCCTTCTGATTGTTCATGCTTTACAGTGAATTATATTGACAACAGCGTTGAAAAACTCTTCAGGCGTTCCCAACCTGAGGTTCACAGCCCCCTCGGTTAATGGTAGGGGTCCAGGACATAAAAAAGGTTGGGAACATAGAAGGAACCACAGCTGTATCCATTAACTGTGTTTAGGCACTTCTAACCATTATACAGTGGGACAGATTATGAGTGTTGGAGATTTCTTTCTCCTTTTGGTCATAGGATGGAGGTAATTAAAAGCAGGAGAGGGGAAGGAATTCTGCTGGGAGGTAGTACTGCCCTACATTTCAGCACAGAACTGCACAGCCCCTGTATTTGAACTTAATGGGCACTTCTATAGCCTTGGGTGTTAGGAGACCAATGCTATAAAAACCAGCTGAACTCTTTAATTTATAGTTTACTGTCAGTTGTAGAGTGATAGTGGTTCTCTCCCACTTCTCTTGTTTTTTGTCATTAATTGTTGGGCCCAATTGAACCCCAGATACCGAACAATGTAGGAGCTACAGGAATAGATGCAGCGTTTACCTAATGAGGTAATATTTTCAGCTGCACGATTGTGTCTCTAAAGAGCACTTAAAAAGAAAGAACTTGCATTTATGTAATACCTTTCTCATCTCAGGACATCATGAAGCACTTCTGGCCAATGAAATATGTGGCAGTGTAGTCATAGAACATAGAACAGTATAGGAGAGGAACAGGAGCTTTGACCCTCAAAGTCATGTCAGGCTAATTAAATTAATAATCAGATCCACAACTGTCTAATCATTTCTGCCCACACAATGTCCATATCCATTCCCTGCACATTCATGTGCCAATCTAAGAACTTATTGAACATCTCTATCATATTTACCTCTACTACCTCTCCTGCCAGCACATTCCACGTACCCAACACCGTAAAATAAACTAGCCTCATACATTTCCTTTGAACTTATTCCCTCTTACTTTAAATGCATGTCCTCTGGTATTGGAAATTTCAACCCTAAAAGAAAGATACTATCTACTCTCTCTGTGCCTGTCATAATCTTATAAACCTCTATCAAATCTCCCTTCAGGTTCTGTCACTCCAGAGAAAACAACCCAAATTTCTCCATCCTCTGAAAGCATATACCCTCTATTCCAGGCAGAAAACCTCTTCTGCACCTTCTCCCAAGCTTCGATATCCTTCCTATAATGGGACAACCAGATTTCAATGCAATACTCCAGATGTGGCCTAATCAGAGTTTTATAAAGCTACAACATAACTTCCTGACCCTTAAACTCAATTCCTTGAATAACAACAGGAATCCCATGTGCCTTTTTCACCATGCTGACAACGTGTGCAGCCACTTTCAGGGAGCAACAAACTTAGACTGCAAGATCCCTTTGCTCATCAACACTGTTAAGGGTTGTAGGATTCTGGTGTATTTCGAATCCTAAGTTCTTTTAGGAGTCAGGGACGAGGCATAAAACATGTTGCTTAATGATTGTTTATCTAGCATTACAGAACAAAGAAAACAGAAACAGGATAGTGATAGTGGCCTTTCTACTTTGTCGAAAAGTTAAAGAAAAGGAGAAGATGGCGCCTGGTACAACACAGCTACCTTTATACTATACAGACAAGGAAAATTCCATAGATAAGAATAATCCAATTAGAAAATACTCTAATAAAATAAACCAATGAGAAAATACTCCTTCAGATCAAAGAAGCTAAGAAGTTTCCAGAATTCTACTTTGGACAGCCACTGGAGGTATATTAAACTGTTACGTATATAAAGGCTACTTAAAGTGCAAGCAGATAATTAAACTAAAACTGAAAGGAAATAACAAAATTAAATAGTTGATCCAACAGGGACTTGCCATTAATAATGAACAGTCCCTTTACATTTAACCTCCCAAAGTGTAACTCCTCTCATTAGACTGGATTAAACTGTCTACCATTTCTTTACAAATCTATATTCCACTGTATCATTTGACAGTCATCTATACTATCTGCAACATCATCAGATTCAGGTTCATTTATTTATCATATATACATTGAAACATACAGTGAAATGCATCATTTGCATTAACAACCAAAACAACCCAAGGATGTGCCAGGGTCAGCCCACAAGTGTCGCCACCAATCATCGTATCTTACTAACCCACCCATTTATAATTTCATCCATGTCATGTATATACAGTGCCTATTAAAAGTATTCACCCCCCCCCCCCCGGAAGTTTTCATGTTTTAATTTTTTATTGACTTTTTTCCCCACTGATCAACAGTAAAAGACACTTCCGTGTCAAAGTGAAAACAGATCTCTACAAAGTGATCTAAATTAATTGCAAAATATAAAACACAATTATTGATTGCATAAGTATTCACCCCCTTCAAATCAGTATTTAGTAGATGCTCTTCGGCAGCAATTACAACCTTGAGTTTGTGTGGGTAGGTCCCTATCATTTTTGCACATTTCTCATTACACAACTGCTCAAGCTCTGTCAGATTGCAAGGGGAACTTTTCTAGCCCTTTTCGAGTCCAGCCACAAATTCTAAATTGGTTTGAGATTTGGACTCTGACTTGGCCACTCCAGGACATTAATTTTGTTGTTTTTAAGCCAGTCCTGTGTAGCTTTGGTTTTATGCTTGGGGTCATTGTCTTACTGGAAAAGAAGTCTTTTCCCTCGTCACAGTTCTCTTCCAGACTGCCTCAGTTTTTCCTCCAGGATTTCCCCGTATTTTGTTGCATTTATTTTACCCTCTACCTTCATAAGTCTTCCATGGCCTGCTGCAGTGAAGCATCCCCACAACATGATCCAGCCGCCATGATTCTTCATGGTAAGGATGGTGTGTTTTTGATGATGTGCAGGTTTTGGCTTATGCCAAACATAGTGTTTAGACTCATGGCAGAAAAGTTCAATTAATCAGACCATAGAAACTTCTTCCAGCTGACTTCAGAGTCTCCCACATACCTTCTGGCAAACTTTAGCCAAGATTACATGTGAGTTTTTTCAACAATGCTTTCTCTTTGCCACTCTCCCATCTTAGCCACTGAAGCTTGTAACTCTCCAAAGTTGTTATAGGTCTCTTGGTGGCCTTCCTCAAAAGTCCCCTCCTTGCACGGTCACTCAGTTTTTGAGGGCGGCCTGCTCTAGGCAGATTTACAGCTGTGCCATATTCTTTCCATTTCTTGATGATTGACTTAACTGTACTCCAAGGGATAGTCAGTGACTTGGAAATTCTTTTGTATCCTTCTCCTGATTTGTGCTTTTCAATAACCTCGCGATGTGGCTTGGAGTGTTCTTTTGTCTTCATGGTGTAGTTTTTGCCAGGATGCTGACTCACCAGCAGTTGGACTTTCCAGAAATAGGTGTATTTTTAAGACAATCAATTGAAACACTTTGCCTGCACACGGTGATCTCCATTTAACTAATTATGTGACTTCTAAAACCAATTGGCTGTACCACTAATGATTTGGTGTGTCATATTAAAGGGGGTGAATACCCATGCGATCAATTATTTTGTGTTTTATATTTGTAATGAATATAAATATCTTTTTGTAGAAATCTGTGTTTTCACTTAGACACAAGAGTCTTTTTCTGTTGATCAGTGTTAGAAAAGCCAAATTAAATCCACTGTGATTCAGTGTTGTAAAACAATCAAACATGAAAACTTCCAGTGGAGGGGGTGGGGGTGAATATTTTTTATAAGCACTGTATTTTAGAAACAGGAAAGGTCCCAGTATGGATCCCTGCAGGCACCACATGGATCCCATCCATCTTAATCTTCTGGTTGAGCCTCCCACAAAGGAACTTGACAAACGCTTCCTAAAATCAATGTAGACAACATCCACAGCTCCATCTTTATCACAGTAGACATCCTACTTCAGTTTGTATAAGCTTATGGGTATTTCAAGTGAAATGTGGTTTTGCATGCACAAAGCATCCTTAGGTAATGAACGGTTCTGTTTTTGCAAATGTCCTTAAGTTGATTTTGACCATAAGTTGGAAAACGTGTAAAAAAAAAAGGATATTTGAAACTGTAAACTGGTTGCATCATGGCCTGATATAGAAACGCCAATGCCCAGGGACAGAAAAGTCTACAGAAGATGGATACATTCCAGTCCATCACAGGAAAAGCCTGCCTCATCATTGAGTACGTTTACATGGAGCACTGCCACAAGAAAGCACACAAAAGACCCCCATCACATGCACAGTACATACATCATGTTAATGAATATAATAGTATCATAGGAGTCTATTTGTATGTTGAAGTGTCCATAAGTTGGGTGTTTCTGAACCAGGTCTGGTATTCAGAGTGTGATGCTTTCTGTTGTTCATCTCCACTGTGGAATGCAATGTCACTGATGTTGCTTTTGTCTTTCAGGGGATTGTGGGTAACTTAGCCAGTGGCAAGTCAGCCTTGGTCCACCGTTATTTAACAGGAACCTATGTGCAGGAGGAGTCACCTGAAGGTAAGTGAGAGCAGTTGCACTTTACTGATATATTTCTTTTGAAGTACCTAGAGGTGAAGATGCATCTGTGTTGTATATCCAAACCACAACTAAAGGAACCTGACCAATCAGAGTTCACAGGTGCTTCCAGTGGCACCAATGTTTGACCTAGACACTAATGAACGTATTGCAACGATCACACAGTAGCTATGAATGTGCAATTTATATAAATCAACATTGGTTCATGGAAATGATGTATGATAGAGAGCTGAAAATTAACCAACGATGATCAGTGCTTTAACGTAACGGATGCCCATTTAAGCTAGGGGTATTTGACTCTCCATCACCACCTGGAGTTCATATCACCTGGGTAATTGCTGGAGCACAAGCTGAAGTATTAAATTTGTGGCGTAGTTCCCAGAGTGTGATGGAACAAGTGTGAATATTTAAACTATTTCAAGCTGTGCTGACTATCCCTAATCAGCTCCTGTCTTTTCAAATGCGTTGATATATCTTGTACCTCTGAATCCCCTCTAGTAACTTAACCTGCCAAAAATGTTATGCTTACTGGTCAACAGTTTTCCTTTGCTGCCCTTCTTAATAAAGGCACAGCATTAGCCACCCTCCAGTCTTGACACTTCATCTGTCACTAACGATGACGTATATACATCACCCAGGTTTCCCACAATCTCTTCTAGCTACCTCTGCTGTTCTTGGTTATACAGTACCCCTGCTCAGGCCCTGAAGGTGTATTTACCTTCATTCATTTAAAGATATCTAGCACCTCCTCTTCTGTACTGTAAACTATACCGAGACTTCCCACTTCCAAGGTTAATTAAATTGTGTAAAGATGAGGTTCCAGCACTAATCCTTGAAGCACACTGCTTGTTACATCTTTCCAACAGAAAATACCTATTTATGCCTCTTTTATTTTTCTTGCCAACCTGACATATGAGGAATGGTCCATTGAATAAGAAAAGTAGGAGCTTTACACCCCACATTGGTTATTGAAATATCAAAAAAGCTAGTTATTGGATATTCATGGAAACTTTATACAGTACTGAGCTTAATTTTAAGTAAACTAACTTGTCTGGAATAGGGCTCACCTTGACTAATGTCATTCAGATACATGCAGTTCGCTTATACATCTTACTAGAAATTATGACGGCTTTCAGAGTGAGTCCCTGCAACTTTCTGCAGATTAGTTCTTTCTGTTGTCAGAACTACCTCATCACATAATCCTAGAGCACACAGTTCATTAAAAAGAGTCCAACTTCCTGCATCTTTCAATGAGATTTTGAAAGAAGTGAAACTAAATGGGACGTTTAGTGACACCTACTTATATTGTTGCATTGCACTCTCTCCTTCCATTTTAAAAGTGATAATTAGAGAGATTTTATATTCTGACTTTATCTAGAAACACCTTTATGATTATTTTGTCGTATATGAAAATAACATTTAATATTAATTTTATTGAAAGTTCTATTCATTTCTTTTCTCCCAACCCTTAAATCATGGTGCTCTTTGAACATGTTATCCTCCTGTTTTCTATCCACTTTGGAACTGCCTTTTGATTGTACAGTTGTTGCTCTTTGTTGGTTAGTGTGTGTTGCCAAAATGTAATACATTACTGTTAACACGATTATTCTCAAATATCTTCTTGCTAAAGTCCACTGTTGTTAATACACGTGCCACTTTTTCTTTTGAATTGCAGTCTGCTGGTGTATGAACACTCAACCCATTATTTTCAATTACAAGTCTGCAGACTATTTCCAGTGTTGTAGTTCCTGGACAGGCATTCCGTTAGCAATCATCCTTAAAAGCTCTCCTAATTTTTTTTTAGTATTGTTCTGTACAAAAATTAAGTTTTATACACTAATTTAATTTTAAAATGCAGAGTCAAAATTAATTTGGGTCCTGAAGTACACTTCAGGCGCATGACACCGTTGCAACAGAACACAATGCTGTGTTAATCCAGCGTGGTTTAGTTGGCACAAAACCTGGTCCTTGGTCTGCTTTTGGAAGGAGGGAGGGAGGAATGGAAAAGGATTCACTTTTTTATCCCAGCTTTCTTCCTTCCTTTTTTGTTCGGCTGAAGGAACTCAGAAACTGTGGTTTTGCAATGGCCATTCCTTGTTTGTGAGCTTGTTAAGAGCTCATTGCTCTTATCTTAAGAATGACGTCTCAGTATTGTATTCCAGAGTTTGACTAGTCAACTTCAGAACACTGGCATCTCATGCCTCCCTGTACTCTCAACAGCATAAGTAAATCTCACAGGATAAGGAATGACGTCAAGTTTATCTTGGCCAGTTCCATATCACAGCTGACTTGGCATAGAGCAGAAATGAATGTTTGAAAATGTGGCCTTTACGGATTGGCATTCATTCTTTTAACCAGTTCTAAATACAAGAAAAATCCAAACTTTTGTTTTGTAATGAAGAAAAATATATCTATGTCAACTAAATTTTAAATAGTACGCCATTTTTGTGTTGGTGCCTTCAATTGTCAATATTCCCTGCATGTTAGGAACTTGTTTTGAAACCATGGTAAATTAATTCAGCATCTGTTGCAATGATGCCACATGTGTGATTTCCAAACTAATGTTTGACTTAAGACCAAATTGCAGTTTCCCAGCTAAAAGACTGAACGGAAAATAACTTATTATTGATATGTTAGGGTTTATATAGGTTATGCATGAATGTGCCCCAAGAGAAAATAAGAATCACTGCTCTAACATTTGTGTTTGGCTTACTGGCATACACTAAGCAATTTAAGAGCAGGAAATGGTTATGGAAATGTTTGCCTTCTGTTGTGCTGTTACTCATGACTGGCTGTTCCGTTCTTTTCAGACATGGATGCAGGTAATTGTGCTCTGTTTAATCGAGGCAGCAGCTATACTTCAGGAAGGAAGATGTCCCCGCACTCTACAGTAGAGTTCTGATTGTTCAGTGTGCCCATTCATGTAGTGTTGAACATTACAGTCTGTTTTGTCCATCAGGCATGTCACACAGTAGAATCCATGTTTTTTTTTGTCAGAATATTGATTCTGAAGGCAAATAACTGTCTGCATTTGTGTTTTCAGTCTGACTAGTCCAGCTCTATCAATCCACAGTCCACTGTTCTTTGACTAATTATCTGTATTTTTTACTAATTGACTTGGCAAATTATGTTGTCATAGTAACATCATACCACCTGCAGTGTACTTGAGGGAGAACCAATTCACTAATTAGCTGTTTCATCCTGATTAGCTTTCTCTTTGGATTGAAGGAGTCTTGTTCCATGGAAATATTTATTCAAGGTTTTCACACAACGACCACCTCAACCGCTGTCATATCCCCCATCCTTGTCCCCACTAGTCGGAGACAAGGAGGCAGCTACTATATTAGCAGATTCTCATTTTGTTTATAGTTATCAGCAGTTTCTCTCAACCTGGAAGGTAGGTTCTGGCAGAAATAAGATACTTGAGAAAGAAATATGAGTGTAAATGAAACTCTACGAAACCTTAATTGTTTCCTTAGGACTGGTAGGCATCAGTATGAGCTGAAGTTCAAAAGCAGGGTTGCATTTTGATGCATGCCAAAGTGTCAGTAGTTTGGAATGGAGGGCATGTGCAATAAACAGGAAAACAAAGTTGTCTTAAGACCATAAGAGATAGGAGCAGAATTAGGCCATTTGGCCCATCCGCCATTCAATCATGGCTGATCCTTTTCTCCCCTACTCTACCCCATTCCCTGTCTGGCTCCCTGTATAACCTTTGATGCCGTGTCCAATCAAGAGCCATAGTCTTCAGCCATAGTTTCTTTTTTAAAGAAGATTAGATTTATTCGTCACATGCAGTGAAATGTATCAAATCAGTGAGGATTGTGCTGGACAGTCCACCTTTCGCTACGCTAACATAGGGTATGCCCACAACTCACTGACCTTAACTCGTCTATGTTTGGAATGTGTCAGGAAACCAGAGCACCCAGAAGAGCCTCGTGTGGTCATGGGGAAAATGTACAAACTCCTTGTGGGCAGCGGCAGGAATTGAACCCTGATTTTACACTGGCACTGTAGTGTGGGTTACGCAAACCACTATGCTACTGTGACACCCCAACTTTCAGACATTCCATACAAGAGTCTGAGCAGGCAAATCGAAGCTGAGGGGATGGTGCGCATTGAAGGGTGTTGTCTGGTGGACAAGATATTAAACCACTGCACTAACTACACTCTCAAGTGGTTTAAAGTGCTTTTTGAAGGAGAGCAGGAGAAGTATTTCTGTCATTATATATATTTCACTCAGCCTGGGGCATGTCACATTGTTGTTTGCTGTATTCAGTTATCTCCCATGAATATTGACTACAGAAGTATTTTTAAATTTTATTCATTTGTTTAGAGATCCAGTGTGGAATTGGCCCTTCGAGCTGCACTGCCCAGCAACCCCTGACAGGATGTGGAAACCGTAGAAAGGGTGCAGGGGAGATTTACAAGGATATTGCCTGGATTGGGGAGCATGCCTTATGAGAATAGGTTGAGTGAACTTGGCCTTTTCTCCTTGGAGCGACAGAGGATAAGTGGTGACCTGATAGAGGTGTACAAGATAATGAGAGGCATTGATCGTGTGGATAGTCAGAGGCTTTTTCCCAGGGCTGACATGGCCAGCACGAGAGGGCATAGTTTTAAGGTGCTTGGAAGTAGGTACAGAGGAGATGTCAGGGGTAAGTTTTTTACGCAGAGAGTGGTGGAATGGGCTGCTGGCGATGGTGGTGGAGGCGGATACGATAGGGTCTTTTAAGAGACTCCTGGATAGTACATGGAGCTTGGAAAAATAGAGGGCTATGGGTAACCCTAGGCAATTTCTCAGGTAAGGACATGTTCGGCACAGCTTTGTGGACTGAAGGGCCTGTATTGTGCTGTAGGTTTTCTATGTTTCTATTTAAACCCAACTTAACCCTTAGCTAATCACAGGACAATTTTTAGTGACCAATTAAGTTTCCTGCTATGCCTTTGGTGGCTGTATTGGGCTTACTTTTGTTCTGAAAGGGAAGTAAGATGCAAGTCATCTTTGCATATTAAAACAAAATTAATGGTACTTTTTATAACTGGGCAGTCATATGTTAGAGTGATTGCAAAACTGCCATGATTGAATGTTTTTTTATTCAGTAGTGTAATTTTCCTAACAGCAGTCATAGAGTCATACAGCACAGAAATAGATCTTTGGTCCAACTGGTCCATGCCAAGCAAGATGTTCCTAACATATGAAGAGCGTTTGATGGCTCTGGGCCTGTACTGACCGGAGTTGAAAAGATCTCATAGAAACTCACTGAATATTGAAAGGCCTACATAGAGTGGACGTGGAGAGGATACTTCAAATAGCGGGGAAGTCTAGGATAAGGGGCACAGCCTCAGAATACAAGGTCGTCCCTTCAGAACAGAGATGAGCAATTTCTTTAACCTAAGGGTGTTGAATCTGTGGGATTCATTGCCACAGACAGCTTGGGGGCTAATAATTGGATATAGAGTGAATTACAGTTAATTGGGCCGTTGGTTAATTGAGACAGCCACTTATTTCGGACAACTCTTAAAGAACAAAAACTAATCAAGGAAATTGCCAGGATTCCCTTTGTTTATTTAGGACACTATGCCACTTAATTGGGACAGGAGACTGTTGCCGAGCGGTTTCGAACTAGCGTCAGTCATGTGCTTTCATGTGGCCATTAGACAAAAAGCAGTGTTTTTTTAATAATGGTGTGATTTATTGATTGATAGATACAGCACCGAATAGACCCTTCTGGCCAAATGAGCTGGACTGCACAGCAACCCATCTAGTTAACCGTAGGACAATTTATAATGACCAATTAACCTATGTCTTTGGATTGTGGGGCGAAACCGGAGCATCCACAAGAAACCCACACGCTCACAGGAAGAGTATACAAACTTGTTAGCAACAGTGTTGGAATTAAACTCTGAACTACGATGCACTGAGCTGTAATAACACTGCATAAGCAGGCACACTACTGTGGCCCCCCCCCACCCACCCGTACCTTTTTTAACTATTTTGATCCCACTACCGTACAAGTGGGCCTAATTTAACCTTGTATCCACTCTTGCAATTACAATACCCTCGGTAGAAAGTGACCTTTTGCTGAATTCTGTCCAACAGCTCTCTACCCAGATGCTGAGGTGAATTACAGTCGGCCCTCCGTATCTGCGGGTTCCTCATCCGTGGATTCAACCAACCATGGGCGGAAAATATTCGAGAAAGTTCCAAAAAGCAAAACCTGAATTTGCTGTGCGCCAAGCACTACACTGAATCCACGCGAATGAAGTAATGTGTAGACATACCCTCCTGTAGCCTCCCGCCATTTCACAGATCCCAGTCTCTCTCCAGCACCGTTGTTTGAGCATTGTTTGCTTCGCGTCTCGTTCGTTCGCTACTTGTGTTGTGAGTGAGGGGAAGGAGTTTAAGGCTAGTAAGGGATGGCTGGCTAGCTATGTAAAGCGCTACAGCCTCAAGAACTTAAAGATCACAGGAAAATCAGCATTGGCTGATGCCAAGGCAGCATCAGCGTTCCCAGAAGAGCTACGATGGTTGCGTCTTTATTGAACATGTACAGACTTTTTTTTCTTGTCATTATTCCCTAAACAATACAGTATAACAACTATTTACGTAGCGTTTGCATTGTATTAAGTATTATAAGTAATCTAGAAATGGTTTAAAGTATATGGGAGGATGTGCGTAGGTTATATGCAAATACTATGCCATTTTATATAAGGGACTTGAGCATCCACGGATTTTGGTATCCGCGGGGGTTTGCGGATACCGAGGGACGACTGTATATAGCTCCTAAGCAAATCATGTAATTTTCTGTAGATGTGCTGGTGTTTGCAATTTTTTATTAGTTTCAGATTGCCAGTTTACCAAATAAGTCAATGAAAAAATCCTCATTAGAAAGATCCAATGCAACAGCATTGTTGACGAAATACCTAGAGTGCTGCTCTCTTTAAAGGCAGTCAATCACCAATACCAGAGAGCATTTTATTTGGAGAAGTGAACATTGTTGGACATTAGCATTGTTAATTTACTGCCTGTAACACAAGCATAAAGAGGGCATTGGGTATCTGTTAAACATTCCATTTCAGCCTGCTCTATTAAAGTCTTAATGAAATATTAATTGCCCCTCAGCAATCTGTGCTGTCATCTGTGATTACAGAAGATGGCATTGACATTGCTCTCCAAGGTGCTATCCTCCATTCAAAAAGCTTTTATGCATTGTACCACTTTTTTGATAATTAAATGTACTGCGCCAACCTAAATGAATTGGACCAGAAGGACTAACTGATGTCATTCTGCAATTAATTATTCTGCGAACATTAATATTTCTTGCAGCTTAGTTTATGAATTACTTTGTGAAACAAATCCCTCATGGGAGGATCATCCAGAAAATTAAGATGCATAGGATCCATTGTGAATTGGTCATTTCAGAATTGGTTTGCCCATAGAAGAGAAAGGGTAGTGGTTGATGGAATCTCCTCTGGCTGGAGGTCTGTGATTAGTGGTGTTCTGCAGGGATCTGTACTGGGACTTCTGCTGCTTGTGATATATATAAATGACTTGGGTGAAACCATAGACCATAAGACATAGGAGCAGTATTAGGCCATCTGGCCCATCGAGTCTGCTCCACCATTCAATCATGGCTGATCCTTTTTTTTCCCTCCTCCTGAACCCCAGTTCCCAGCCTTCTTCCCATAACCTTTGATACCATCTCCAATCAAGAACCTATCAATATCTGCCTTAAATACACCCAATGACCTGGCCTCCACAGCTGCATGTGGCAACAAATTCACTACCCTTTGGCTAAAGAAATTTCTCCACATCTCTGTTTTGAAAGGACACCCCTCTATCCTGAGGCGATGCCCTCTTGTCCTCGGCTCTCCCACCATGGGAAACATCCTTTCCACATCTACTCTGTCTAGGCCTTTCAACATTCGAAAAGTTTCAGTGAGATCCCGCCCTCCTATCCTTCTGATTTTCAGTGAGTACAGACCCAGAGCCATCAAACATTCCTCGTATGATAACCTTTTCATTCCTGGAATCATCCTTGTGAACCTCCTCTGGACCCTGTCCAATGCCAGCACATCTTTTCTAAGATGAGGGGCCCAAAACTGTTCACAATACTCGAGATGAGGCCTCACCAGTGCCTTATAAAGCCTCAGCATCACATCCTTGCCCACATAGGTGGGCAGGTTAGTAAGTTCGCAGAGGATATGAAGGCAGGTAGAGTTGTGGATAATGTAGAAGACTGACAGCAAGTACAGGGGTATATAGATCAGTTGCAGATATGGATGGAAAAATGGCTGACGGAGCTTAACCCTGTCAAATGTGAAATGGTGCACTTTTGGAGATCAGATATAAAGCAACAGTATACTGTTAATGCAAAACCCTCAACGTTGTTGGTGTGCAGAAGGATCTTGGGGTCATAACTTCCTGAAAGTGGCTGTACAGGTTGATATGGAAGTAAAGAAGGCTTTATTAGTTGTGGAAATGAGTTAAAGAGTCAGGAAGTTATGTTTCATCTTTACAAAACTGGTTAGGTCATATCTGGAATATGATATTCAATTCTGATCACCCCATTAGAGGAAGGATATTGGAGCTTTGCAGAGATGCTCCTTGGATTAGAGGGTGTTAGCTATAAGATAAGGTTGGACAAACTTGGGGTGATTTCCCTGGAGCATTGGAATCAAAAAGGAGACCTGACCGAGGTTTTGAAAAATATGACACATAGGTGTGGTAAACAGCCAGTTTCTTTTCATCAGGACAGAGATGCTGAACACTAGATAGCATGCATTTGAGGAGTGGGGGGGGGTGTAATTTCATAGGCAGAGCAGGTTTTTTCACAGAGAGTAATGGGTGCCTGGAATGCACGGCCAGCAGTGGTAGTGACAACAAATATGTTAGAGGCTTTCAAGAGGCTGTCAGATGAATGTGCAGGAAATTGAAGGAGATTTGTTTAGTTGGGAATTTGATAACTAATTTAATTTGTTCAGCACATTGTAGGCTGAAAGGCCTGTTCTGTGCTGTACTATTCCATGTTCTATCTAAGTCAGTGATTTATCCTGGGTACCAAATGTAGTAAGAGCACAACAATAAATCATCTTCATTTCTGATGTAATTGCATTTGATGTAAAGATTCTGACTAAGATGCTGAGTAAATTCCTTGTATTTTGTTGTAAGTATCATCACAAGTACTTTGGGAATGATTTAGCTTTGTGCTCTTTTAACTATAGGTAGAGGTATTGATTGTCTGTCCCTTACTGATGATGATTTATCAGTCTACTCTGCAAGACTAAATTTCACCTTGAATGAGCATTTTATTTTTTAGTTTAGTCCTGTTACTGATTCATTATCTTCCCTTAGGAGAACTTGTTACCATCTCCTGCTGCCTTCCTTTTCACATCATGGAATTTCACACTGTTTCTCTTCTCACTTTTTTCCTGATATATTCCCTGGAACTCGATCCCAATTCATGTGCAATTAATCTTTCAAAACCTCAGCCATCTACGTTTTGATGATTCTGGAGAGGGATCCATGGAGATCATTAATTTATAAATAAGGACGGGTGACATTTGATTGGAAAACCTTTCATGCTTATTATCAATGAAAGACAAATACTCAACCCTCCATTCCTCTTGTTATTCACCTCCATGTTCCTGTTTTCCCATCTACCTATGTTACACTAAATTCTTTAATGCTGAATATGAATGTGACATGGTCCAAGTCCAAGGGCTGTTGTGTAGTGAAAATTAGTTTTTTTTCCCTTTCGTGGTCCTATCTGGTTTGGCAACATCAGCTACGATCCATTCTCATGGATGCCTCTTCAAGATTATTTTTGATAGTAAGGGTAACTCCCAGGCTTCTCTCCTTAGACATCTCCGACTTGACCATATTAAAGGAGTTTGTAGAAGTCTTTGTGACCAAATAAGAGGCTCTCCGACTTGAAGAATATCTCAGTACATCTTGGTGCCAAACTTTACTTGATAACCTCTTGTGAAGAGAATTACAAACCTTAACTCCATTCATCTTATTTCACATTGAGTACTGTGTGTCAAAGCACAAACATTAATCCACATGCCTTTGGGATGTGGGAGGGAACTGGATCACCTGGAGGGAGCCCATGCGTCACAGTGGGAATGGGCACACTCCACCCCAGTGGCACCTGTGGTCAGGATTGAACCCAGGTCTCTGGAGCTGAGAGGCGGCAGCTCTGCTAGTTACATTTCTGTGTCACCTTGTGGAGGGTTTCGTATTCTCAAACATGCCATCAATATTTAGGCTAATTGGCTTGATAGGTCTATCTAAACCTGCAGGTAGTCCCCAGGTTTTGTAGGTCGGAGTCTAGTTTCTGAGAAGTGTCTATAAGCCGATTTGTTTGTCTATTCTCTCTAGCCATTATATCATATTGCTCCACATATATTTGCTAGAATTCTTTCATTTCACTGAACATTCACCCTAGCACTACCCATAATTAAGCTAATGAAATAAATTACTGTATCTAGTTGTTAATTAATATCTCAAAGCATACTACTACCAGCTTGGAAAATGCCTCAAAAGTGTATGAGAGAATAGATGTGGAGTTAGATTTCCGCTGTTAAATGTATGAGGGAATAGAGGAATAGATGTAGAGTTGGATTTCCATTGTTAAATATATGAGCGAATAGATGTACAGTTACACCTGACTTGCAGAGCCCTGCATTTCCGTTATTGCTGTGTACACAATAGTAACACAGTTAACACAAATCTGGACGAGTGACTATCATCTATATAGAATAGCAAGGAGCTACCAGTCATCCCCATTGAAGACCGTTTCTAACATGCACTTGCAGCCACAATGTGACAGTGATATCCCGGCAGAAGTAACGTTTCCAGAATTTCTGGATTAGACGCAATGGTTAGCTATTCTACAGAATATTAGAAGACGCTGAGGCTGGATGGCAAGTGGAGTTAGATAATGACAGATTGTGATGTCACAATTCAAGATTATTTCTTAAAGTTAATACAGATTAAATGCAAGCAACACACAAAATGCACGAGGAACTCAGCAGGCCAGGTAGCATCTATGAAAAAGAGTACAGTCGATATTTTGGACTGAGATCCTTTAGTAGGACTTACAAAGTAAATTTATTATCAATGTGTGTATATGTCACCGTATACTGCTTGAGGTTCATTTTCTAGCAGGTATTCACAGTGGAACAAATAAATACAATAGAATCAATGTAAAACTACACACAAAGACTGGCAGACTGTGCAAATGGAATAATAAATTAATTAATAGATAGATAACCAACACTGGCAATATGAATTGCAGATTCCTTGAAAATGAAGCTGTGGGTTGTGGAATCAGTTCATTGTTGATGTGAGTGAAGTTATCCACACTGTTCGGGAGCCTGATGGTTGAAGAATAGTAACTGTTCCTGAACCTGGTGGTGTGGGACCTAAGGCTCCCGTACCTCTGCCCAATGACAGCAGCAAGAAGTGTGCATGGCCAGGATGGTGGAGGTCCCTGATGATATACAGCCCCTGCATAAGAATAAACATTTGGGAAACCGACAGGGCAGATCATCTGGCTGCTGCGGGGCTGGCTGCAGACGTCTTCTGCTGGGTGGGAACTCATTTTGCAGTAACATCACTGCACCTTGCAACATTAAACACCCTGGTTTAACTGCATGTTGTCCTGGTTTACAAATGTTTTTATTTTGATATATTGCAAGCCAGCCACATTCCAACTTGCAAACTGTTTGGGTTACAAACAGGAACAGAACATTGGTGTAATCTGGGAACGATTGTACATTGTTACTGTGTTATTAGTGCTCTGTATATATTCAAACTCAGTGCATCCCACAAGGTCATTCATTCATGGCTTTGCTTTATAAGGCTGGATCTTGGTTGCTGTGCAGTATCTCATGCCATTCCCTGTTTGTAATTTTCCTGAACTCTGTGTCTTAGCCATTCCCCCTACTTATGTAGCTGACTGGGTTTGGATACTGTTGACAGATTCAGTTTTCTGCACCGTAACTCAGTAAAAACCTGAAATGAAAAGCACAGCAAATGTAACCTTAGTGAACAGATGTAGCAGCAAACTTTAGCTTTACCTACTCAGATTAACAAAGATGATGTGGAAGGACTGAGATAAGGCCAAAAGAAGAACATTGAAAGCAGTTGAACTCTAAAGGGAGAGAAAGAGTACATTTAAGCACATTTGGTATGTTTAAGCACAGTTGCAGTTTAAAATGAGATTGAACAGTTCAAATTGTTCCCTTTTAACAATTCATTTCATTAATGAATTTTTAAGATGGACTCGTCTTAAATTCTAGACTACTTTTGAGTGGTATTCATTGACAATTATTTCCTAAATCTTTCCATAGAGTGAAATATCATTTATCTGAATTGATGTGATTTAAAGTGATAAGACGGTAAAAATCTTGCAATGTTGTGCTGTAGAAGATATTGCTGACCTTAATGATATAAAACTGAGTTTCCTGATCTCACACTCCTGTAAGATACAGACACTCAGTTGCTTGGGTTTTGCAAACTGGCCATCGCCAGTTGCCTTGGAGGAGGTCGAGGTGCTCCACCTTGTTGTATCGCTGCAGTCCTTCTGGTGAAGGGATTCCCACCATGCTGGAATCGAGGGAGCTCCAGCAGTTAAACTGAGCAGCAGATTTCCATGTGAGGATGGTGTGGAGTTTGCAGTGGTGGTGTTCCCACGGCATCCTGTCCTGATCTTATAGTGTTGAAGAACATAGGCATGAGAGGTCCTGCTGGAACAGCCTGAGTCAGTAAGTACAAAAGTCATTTTGTATCTGGCACAAACTACAGCACTGTGTGCTTGTCCATGGCACGGAATGAATATTTAGGGTGCTGGATGTGTCACCTATGGAATTGTTTTTTTCTGACTGCTGTTAAGCTTCTTGTGTGTTGTTGGAGCTGTACTTACCCAGGCAAATACAGAATATGCCATCATGTTCCTTACTATATTGAAAAGATGTTGAGGTGCCAAGAGGTGAGTTACCACCATATGATTTAGATTTAGATTTATTTGTCACGTACATTGAAACATAGAGTGAAATGCATCATTCGCATTAACAGCGGACACACCCGAGGATGTCCTTTGGGGCAGCTGTAAGTGTTGCCACACATTCCAGCACCAACATAGCATGTTGATGACGCTCGGATAAACAACATAGAACATGTTCTGCACAGCGTTACGGACCGAATGGCCTGTTGCTGAGCTGTATTCTATGTTACAAGCAAATGAAACATACCAAGCAGCAACAGCAAAACAAACCTTGTTCTTCCCTCTTTTCCAACCACCCGCCCAGGCACCTATACAGTCCTGTAACCCCAGCACAGGCTTTCGTCTTCAGCCTACAGCAGACTCGTAGATTTGCAGACACTGGGCCCCATCTTGCTGACCCAGGCTCTGGCCATCAGTCCTCGAAGCCTGGACTTTCGGGGTTTTATCGACCTTTGGGCGTTGATATCTATCCTCTGATCTGCTCTTGTCATCACGCTGTTGATATAGCTGATCCAAATGAGATTTAAGATTGGTGGTGACACTCGATATGTTGACAGTGAGATATCTGGCGATGGGTGTCAAGGTGAAGTGATTAGATTCCCCACTGTTAGAGATAGCTGATTGAAGTTTAGAACAGAGCGATCCCAGATTGGGCATCAGTGAGCAAGTTTGATAGCACCGTGACTGTCACTTTCCAGGACTTGAGTGATGATTGAGAAGTAGACCAATGAGTGATAATTGGATCCATTGGATGGCCTCTATTTTGTGAAATGATCATACATGGACAATGTTCAGCATTGCTAGGTAAATCCTGGTAATACAGCTGTTGGCTAGCTTTTTTTTTGCTGTACAGTTGGCTCCTGATCTGGCTCTCAGCTGCTTCACAGAATGATGAGATGTAAATTGAATTGGCTAAAAACTTGCCTTCGTGATGAGGGGGGAGGGGGGTTTCTCAAAAATAATAAACATGAGATTCTGCAGATGCTGGAAATCCAGTGTAACACACACAAAATGCTGGAGGAACTCAGCAGGTCCTCTTTCTCCCAATGTCCACTCTTGTCTTCTGTCATATTCCTTCTTCAGCCCTTTAGCTGTTCCACCTATTAGCTCCCAGCTTCTCACTTCATCCCCTTTCCCCCACCCAACCACCTCCACCCCATCCTCACCTATCTCCTGACAACTTGTCCTCCCACTTCCCCTCCTTCTGACTTTTTTCCTTCTTTCTTACCCCATCCTGATGAAGGGTCTTGGCCCAAAACATCAGCTCTTTATTCCTCTCCATAGATGCTGTCAGACCAGCATTTTGTGTGTGTTTCTCAGGAAGCCAAGCTGAATGGTCCACTTAGCATTTCTGGCTGAATGTAGCTGCATTGTTACCTTCAAGCATGATGGCTGGCAATTCTACACAGAACTGATGGCAAAACCCAGCAAAATTTATACCACTGCTTAATTAAAAATTAATTCAAACTCCAGGTGTGAATTGAGGAATATTTCTATTCATTTTGTCATTTACATTTATTTTTTATACTATAAATTTGAACTTACATTTTTATGCTTATGTGGTACAAAGTATTTTTTGGAGTACACAGAAATTACTTCAGCATTTTAAACAATGTGTACATGTTCTTCCCCTTGTCAAAACTGTTTCTGGTGTTCTGTGATGGTATGTGTGGTATGGGAAATGACATGTCCTACAGCAGTGTGTATGGATGCTCGATCCTTCTCTTTGTGTTTATAATTCTTAAACGGTAAGCTTCCTGCCTGAGTGATTTACTTGCCTGCCGGTGTTCCTGTAGAGAGCGCCAGGCTTTGCCAAGTTATAAATGGGAACAGTCGGCAGCACTGAAGTTCATTCAGCCCATCGTGCTGGCTGCTACTCAGTGAAAGGAATGCCTGCTTGGTCTCCATTGTTCCTTGGCAGCAAATGGAGAGATGCTAACTGGGACTTGCGAGCCAGAAGACACTTATCAAGCTTACATGGCCTCAAACTTCAAGCAAAGATGAATTGCCCTTTTTTTAAAAAATCTTTTTACTTTCATGCCATTTGATTAGTAATTATGCACTTACGATTTATAAGTGTGAGATGTGAAGTCCACGACCAATCTTCAAAAGCTGTTTAATTTCTAGATAAATCCACAATTGTTTGACCTTCTGCTTCTGAAAACAATATTATCTTAATTATCATAAATCCATCATTTAAAATATTTTATCAGTAACTAGTCAAAGATCTGTATTTAGAGTCTCAAAGTCATAGAGCACTTAAGCACAGAAACAGGCCCTTTGGCCCATCTAGTTCTTGCCAAACTATTACATATTCTGCCAAGTCTGCATCTGAACTGTACCCATCCATACCCTTCCCAATAGTGTCATACTGAACTTACAGCATAGAAACAGCCCTTTTGGTCCATCTAGTCTGTGCTAAACTATTGTCAGTTTCTTTTGATTAAAGAACTCTCAAGGTGGTGGAATAGCACTTTGAAGAAGCTAGGTTTCCTGACTTTCATCAGCTCTTGAAGGGACCAATTAAAGACACAGCAGGGATGCCAGCAGGGCTCTGATTTATTCGCACGTGGTCAGGCATTTTTGAGAGTCCAGCATGTTGGCAGCAGAAGGCATTTATTTGGCTTCATTATTATCTGAGCAATTCAAAATAGATTTTGTAGTAAGTCCAAGTGCCTTCTGCCTTACCTAAGTTTACCCGGCAATGGGTATCCATATATTAATTGAGCCTGGGAAAACAATAGATTTTGTTTTGCAAATTGATCCTTGTTCATTTATTTTTTTAAATTTCTTGAAAGTTCATTCTGGGCCACTGTTTTCAGGGCAAGATCAGGAACAAAAGTATTCCATGTCCAGCGTATTGGTTCCAATCGGTAAGAAGAACCCGCAAGATCTCTTGAGTTGACAAGAACAATTTGTATTTCAGAAGCACCCACCATGTGGGAAAATGTCAGGAACATTGCAGAAAAGTTAGCAAATAAAATATGACACTGAAGTGTGAAAGGGTTCACCAGGATAGTGCAAAAGAGATTCACCAGGATGTTGCCTGGAATGGAGGACTGTAGTTCAAAGGAAGATTAGATAGGTTTATCTTCACTGGATCATAGGAAGCTGATGACTGACCCATGTTGTAGTCATGCTACTGTATGTTGGCGCTGGAAGCATGGCGACACTTGCGAGCTGCACCCAGCACATGCTCAGACTGTGTTGATGCAAACGATGCATCTCACTGATTTTCAATCTTTAATAAAGTTATAGAGGGGTGCAGATAACATAGTCAGAGTAGCTTCCTCACAGCAACTAGAGGGCACAGGTTTAAGGTGAAAGGGGATAAACACAAAAAGAACCTGAGGGACAGGCTTTACCACACAGAGGGTAGTGGTTATCTGTAACACACTGCCAGACAGAATAAATACAATTGCAATGTTTAAAAGGCATGTGGACAGATACTTGGCAAGGCAAAGCATGGAGGGATATGGGTCCTGTACAGTCAAATGGGATTAGCAGAGATGGCATCATCATGGTTGAGCTGGACTAAAATGGCCATTTCTGTGACTCAAGGTATTTTAGGTGGATTATCAAAACCTTGGTTGAAGGTGTATGTGGAATTATACTGATAGAATGAGAGAGAGATGGAGAGGTGTAGGGAAGAACTCAGTTTCTCGGATCATGACAGTCTGGTGGTTGTGATGAAAACTGGGAATGAGCGTTGAGGCATTTGGAAGCCTGCTGATACCTTGGAGAATTGTGAAGCTGGATAAGGTGGAATGAGAAATCTATGCGACATGAACCTCTTCAAAAAAAGATCATGCACATTGTTCCAAAACAAAATCCATCATTATTTAATGGGATTGTTGGTTCTGAGCTCTGTATAACACATGCAGAAGCAAGGGGTTCAAATGTTACCATGGCAACCAACTCAAAGCATCTGCAGGCTGGAGTTCATGTCGAATAAAGGCACCGAAACAAATAGAAAATACAGCTTTTTTTAAAAAGAAAATAATATTTATTTCACATGTGTAAAATAAAGGGATATAAATGTTTCAAAGCAGAAAGCAATATGTAGAATTCAACTGAAAATCGTGATCTGAAATGTTGAGTTATTTAATAGCATCTGATCCTTGCCCCTTTCCACCCTTGTCCAGCTTTGTATCTGCCACTGCATGACCAAGGGCTGAATTTGTTCCCCAGTGTGATGTCTTGTGTAACGTCTAATTACAAGCTTTTCCTTCCCTCCTGACTTCCCCACAATGGCTGCCTTAGATGTTCACTTAAAATGATTTCCACAACCGTGCCTGATCTTGGTACGGAATTTGCAGCCAACACAATGTTTGTGAACACTCTCTCTGTTTTGCTTCCCCTTCTCCAATTTTCATTTGCTGTAGCAGCGTTGATTTTTCTTCCTTTTTTCCAGAGTCAATGACACATGTAATATTTATTGTTTTGCAGCAGCAGCACAGTACAATGCATAAATAATATAAATTGCAATAAGACATATATAATTAAGTAAGTAGTACAAAAGAAGAGAGCAGAAATAGTGTGGTAGTGTTCATTGTCCATTCAGAAATCTGGTGGAGGGGAAGAGGCTGTCCTTAAAATATTGAGTGTGCATCTTGAGGCTCCTGTACCATCTCCCTGATGGTAGTAATGAGAAGAGGGCATGCCCTGGGTGATGAAGTCCTTAACAATGGATGCCACCTTGTTGAGGCATCACCTTTTGAAGATGTCCTTGGTGGTGGGGAGGCTAGTTCCCATGATGGAACTGGCTAAGTTTGTGACCCTCTGCAGCCTTTTCCAGTTCTGTGCAGTGGCCCATCCATATCAGATGGTGATGCAACCAGTTAGAATGCTCTCCATTGTACGTCTTTAGAAATGTGTTAATCTTATCAAATGGGAGAAACTAAACCATCTGTCCTTTGTTGTTGTGCTGTTTCATTTATTCCTTGATCTATTCAAAATCAGCTCATATCATGTATGAACTGTAGTTACATCAATCACAGTGGAGTGGGAAATTCATCTCGGGTTCCTTCTCTTGAATTTTATTGATTGTTGCAAGGAAGTATTGATTAATGCAACTTGAACTACTGTGGGATCAGAGACGGAGGTGATGATGTGTGCTTAATAACTGGCTGACATTCATTTTATGTAAGGTGATGAGGAACAGAAAATGAATGGAGAAAACCTGGAGATAAAAAGGCTGCTATTTGCTGCCCATCATAATATAGCAAAGCACTTCTTAGTCATTGTGTAATGTAGAAAGTAGGCATTAAGTACAAACAATGAAATAATGGTCAAAAGATCTGTTTTAAGTATGATGATTGAGGGATAAGTATTGGGCAGGATACCTGAACTCTCTGGAAATATTGTTGAGAGATTTTGTTTCTATCCAGTGGAGAGAGTAGATGAGAACTTATTTTACGTGCCATTGAGAAGATGACACCTCTGACTATACACTTCCATTGGCTATCGTTTGAATTGGGACCCAGATTTTGTGTTAATTATCACGGCTCTGGGAGGAAAATTGCTAAAATTGTCAACTGAGTGTTCATCCATTTGGAACCGCAAGGTTCAGCAAGAATTTAGGATGCACTTAGGCTGATGAACAGGAAAAGAATGGTGTGTAGATTATATATGGGCAGATGTGATTGATTAGCTAAAAATTGGCAATGTGGTTGGCATAGACATCATGAACTAAAGTGCCTTTCCTGTGCTGTAAATGTTTTATGAATTTATTTTAAAACACATGTTTTAATTGTGTCTCTTTTTTTTAAGCAGCTGAGTAGTTTTTGAAAGTACAGTAGCCTACATTGATAGTGAGTGGGAAGCGGTTTTCCAAGCTGCTTCACTGGAGCATTTTTGATCCTGAGCCACTGGGGCAGCCATCAGAACAGGTTGCCATCTTGGTTCTATGAAGCAGCAAAGAATAGAGGTTTGGAGGTGGGGGGGGTGGAACTCTGGAACTTACCACCCAAGACAACGAAGGGACAGTGGGAGGTGCCACACACAACATCCTGAAGAAGGGGCTCAGCCTGAAATGGCAACTTTTTATTCCTCTCTATAGATGCTGCTTGACTTGCTGAGTTCCTCCAGCATTTTGTGGGTGTTACTCGGGAATTCCAGTATCTTCAGAATTCCTTGTGTTTGTCTGATGGAGGCAAGAAGGAAGGTGAAGATGTTTAAGAGGACAGTAGGAGGCCGCAAGGAAAGCAGATGGTGAGGCAGGGAGGATGAGATTCTTGCAATCGAGATCTTGTCAGATTGAGAGCAGGTCGAAGTCACCAGCACAGAGTCATGGAGGAGGCCGGCAGAAAAAGCTCCTAGCACCTTAAAGGCCAGTTGCACAGCTGGTTGAGCAACTGCCTTGCAATAGCAGAGCATGGAATTTGCACGTTCTCACTGTGACCCTGTGGGTTTCCCTGGGTCTCCAGCTGCTTTCAGTTACCCCTAGTGTGTGCGTGAGTGGCACAGTTTGGGGTGATACTGATGACAATGTGGCGAGGATTAATGTAAATGAGTAGTTGAAGGTCTGCATGGACTTTGTGGGCAATAGACCTTTTACCTTGCTATATCAATCTATGATAATATTTCTCCAACTTCAGATTATATCAAACCAAAATGCAATCTCCTCCTGTCTAATTATACTATTTTTCTTAAACCTCAGCCTTCGGGTTGCAAATTCAACTTCTGGTGGAAACGGATTGTCCCCACTTAATCTCTCAAAATCATTCTTGACTTGAAGCACTTCTTTTAATTCTCCACGTAACCTTTGCTGCTGTAAAGTGACAGACTCCAGCCTGCTAGCTCGCTGTGTAATTATTCAGGTACTATCGGGCCCACTTAGAGCAGAGGTTTGATGCGGGGGTTGTGGTAAGTGCTTCTACCCCACTTTTCTCCCATGCCGGTGAAAATGTCCCTTGCTGAACACTTTTGAAAGCACCAGCACTCCTTTGCGTTCTGAGCCATCCAATTATTTGACATGAATCTTCATACTGAATGTTGGCAGATTATCCAGCAGAGGAATGCATCGTAACTAGTGAGTTTCACAGATTCACCAGATGTCCTCACATTGGCTCTCCATGGGGGGAGGTCACTGGATAGTGATTAGAAGCCAATCCAGCGAGACAGTGAACAATTAGTCAATACAAAGGTCACCAGGAATGACAGGAATCATGCTTTCAGTTGAAAATAGCCTTTTGGTTTTTCTGTTGTGGGGAGGGAACCTATTTTATGATTTGTTTAAAATCCTGCTAACAGAGTTGGAGGTCATGTTCGCAGTCTGCTTCCTCATTTCTCATTCTCAGCATTCGTGCCCAGTGCTGTGATATGCAGTCAGCACTAATTTCACTCTGGCAGATTGAATCGCCTGACTCACTGTTCCTGTGTGGAGGGTGCTAACATATGGTGCTGGGAGAAATCTGCATCACCTCCCCCTCCAAGGGCATTGGTCCCTGTATCTGGCATGCATGCGAGAGATTTGTTAGTGCTGTTCTGCAGTTTTCCCATTTTACTGTTACAAAGGTGGCATTCTGTGCTTAATTTCAACAAATTGCCAAAGCTGCCATAAGATGCCGTTGTCATCTGTTACAATGCATTGTCCTTTCTCACCACAATATGACACCTTCCTGGTTTTTTATATAAGCAGAAATAAGTTAAATGTCATTAAAGAGTTCACAGCAGTTGCATCTTGCTGGGACTGCAATTAACCTTTGTCTGGGACTTGTTCTCAGAGCTCCTTGCTCTCACGGGTTAACAGTCCATTTACCAAGAGTCTTGACAGCAGATTAGAGGTGATATGTTTAAGATCCAGCTATTATTTAATCTAAATTTTTTAAAAAATTGCAAAACAGCCGCAGGTGCTGGAAATGCTCACCAGGTCCGGCAGCACCTGTGGGTAGAGGAACAAAGTTGACACTCCAGATGGGGCCCCTTCAGCTAGGTTTAGTGTTGTAGACCCAAAGTATCAACACAACAGGTTCTACAGAGGCTAGAAATCCAGAGCAATGCACACAAAATGCTGGAGGAACCCAGCACATCCTTGTGCAAGGAGTTCAAGCCCCTTCTCTTCTCACCTGCCCATCGTCATCCCTCTGGTGCCAGCACTCCTTCCCTTTCTACCTTGGTCCACTGTCCTCTCCTATCAGATTCCGTCTTCAGTTCTTTGCGTTTACTACTTATCACCTCCCAGCTTCTCACTTCTTCCCCACCCCTCCCTCACCTCCCCCCCCACCTTCCCCCTCACTTGGCTCCACCTGTCACGTACTCCATCCCTTCCCTCCACCTTCATATTCTGACTTCATCCCCCTTACTTTCCAGTCCCAATGAAGGGTCTTGGCCTGAAACGGTGACACTTTATTCCCTTCCAAAGATGCTGAGTCCGAAATATATTAACTGTTTTATTTCCACAAATGCTACTTGATGCAGACCTTATCAAACTTTTACATTCTTTTGAAAGCTGGAACATAAGGTGATTTTGTGGGCTTTTTTTTTGTATTTTCGTCCTCTCTCTTCGAAGATATTAATTATAGATGAGTTGATATTCCGGAGGATGATTCCTTAACTAGAAATTATTTACTAAATCAGATTGAGGTCAGGGTCCAGCAGAATGGAATGCAACAAGACTGGAGAACCTTCCTCTGCCTTTTGCCTTCGTCTTCTGTGAGCTCCACCATTGAGGTCTTGGATGGATCGCTGTTTGTCTGGAACCTGCCCCTTAACCTTACAGCCATGGGTGACTCTACCAGGAGCTAAGCGCCAGATGACATCACCCTCAACATCTCAGGAACTTGTAAGCCTCTTCACCACAACTAGGTTATGATCTCGGAGAAGAAAGCAGGGTGTAGAACTTTGGAAGGGCTCAGGTTTATGGGAAAGGAGAAGGTTAGAATAGTCAGCTTTTTTGTAAATAACAGATGCACCAGAGTCCATGCTCAGTGATGACATTTGTTCCTTTTGTGCAGTTCTGATTCAGTTCCAAATTCCAAATCGTGAACTGCTCTAGGCCCTCTTTCTTCCTTCCCTAAAACATTTGGAGTATCTGTGTTTCTCCATCTCTGGCCATGCACCAGAAACTTCCATTACTTCCTCGTCAGTGAAGTGCTATTCTCATCACCAAATAAGCACCATTATTAATGAATTACTTTCTGACCAGTAGACTGAGAGAGAAAGGCCCCTGTTTTGGTCTGAACGGTGTTAGAGGATTCACTTCTGCAGCTGACCACTGGGTTTGCAGGTAGAACTGCTGTTGATTTGAAAGATAAATTAAAGCCCGTTAGTTTTGTTCAATGGAGGCTGAGCAATTTTGGGGCAGTGTTTGTAATTTTTTATTGTCCTGTCACACCCATGACTCCATCATTGACAACTTAGTCCCTATTAAAACCATTATTCGCTCTTGCTGGATAGAGTGGATGTGGAGAGGCTGTTTCCTGTATGTGGGGAGACTAGGACCAGAGGGCATAGCTTCAAAACAGAAGGATGTCCCTTTAGAAAAAAGATGAGGGGGAATTTCTGTTTAGTCAGAAGGTGGTAGGTCTGTGGCATTCATATTTAAAATGGAGGTCACAGGTTACAGGGAGAAGGTGGGAGAATGGGGTTGAGGGGGAATAATGAATCAACCATGATGGAATGATAGAGTTTACTCAATGGGCCAAACGGCCTCATTCTGCTCCTGTGTCATAATAGTTTTGTAATCCAGCACATTTGGGACCTTAGTGGATTATTTTTATTGGACTTTTCGATGCTCTTTTAATTGATATCCAAACATTCCATTCATTTAAATGTTACACCATAATGATAGTATTTCCAATGAACCATGTAAGTTTAAAGGGAGCAACAGGACAGGGGTCCTGATGAGCAGAAAGGGAACAGGAACCCATTACTTGGTGAACCAGATGCCCAACCATCAGGATTTCTGAGTAGTTGAGAACATATTATCAGATTATTGAATTCCTCCAGTCAGATTTCTGCTCTACCACAGACTAAAAACTATTTTGATTAAAAGTCGATGTTAACATCTGATGTGATTGTGACAGTCTTGCCTGTCTGTCTGCATCCTCGGATGAAATGTTGGACCATCCTGCTGTGATTTCTCACCATGAATCTCCAACTCAGTGGGGTTGTGTTTAATTAGATCCTATCTTATTCCAGTCAGGTAACCAGAATGCTAACAGCGCCATGTTCTCTTCTGTTTGTCAGGTTGTCACCAGCAAATGTCTACGGTCTGTGGATACCCACATACAAAATCCTGTTGGACGTTGGTTGAATACACCTCCACTTTTTCTCTCCCTCTACCCGCCTGTGCACCTTCTATTTCTCTGCTTGGCTGCTATCTGGCACTGTGTACACAAACTTTCATTGTGCCCAAGAATGTCAGTCTTTGGTCCCCGTCACAATTAAGAATCAGATTTATTATCACCGGCATGTGTCGTGAAATTTGTTAACTTAGCAGTAGCATTTCAATGCAATACATAATATAAGAAGAAAAATAATAAATCATTTACTGTATATGTATATTGAATAGATTAAAATTTTTGCAAAAAAACAGAAATAATATATATTAAAAAAGTAGTGTTCAGGGTTCCAATGTTCATTTAGGAATTGGATGGCAGAGGGGAAGAACCTGTTCCTGAATCGCTGAGTGTGTGCCTTCAGGCTTCTGTACCTCCTACCTGATGGTAACAGTAAGAAAGCCTTGGGTGCTGAAGGTCCTTCATAATAGAAGCTGCCTTTCTGAGACACCGCTCCTTGAAGATGTCCTAGCTAGTACCCAAGATGGAGCCAACTAAATTTACAACTTTCTGCAGCTTTCAGTCCTGTGCAGTAGCCCCTCCATACTAGACAGTGACGCAGCCTGTCAGAATGCTCTCCACGGTACAACTATAGAAGTTTTTGAGTGTATTTGTTGACATGCCAAATCTCTTCAAGTGCCTAATGAAGTATAGCTGCTGTCTTGCCTTCTTTATAACTACATCGATATGTTGGGACCAGGTTAGATCATCAAGAGATCTTGAAACTACTCACTCTCTCCACTTCTGATCCCTCTATGAGGATTGGTATGTGTTCTTTCATCTTGCCCTTCCTGAAGACCACAATCAGTTCTTTTGTCTTGCTTACTGACGTTGAGTGTCAGATTGTTTCTGCGACACCACTCCACTAGTTGGCATATCTCGCTCCTGTACGCCCCCTCATCACCACCTGAGATTCTACCAACAACAGTTGTATCATCAGTAAATTTATAGGTGGTATTTGAACTATGCCTCGCCACACAGTCATGGGTATAGAGAGAGTAGAGCAAAAGGCTAAGCACACACCCTGATCAGTGTTGATTGTCAGCAAGGAGATGTTATTGCCAATCCACACAGATTGTGGTCTTCCAGTTAGGAAGTCGAGGATCCAATTGCAGAGGGAGGTACAGAGGCCCAGGTTCTGTAAATTCTCAATCAGGATTGTGGGAAAGGTGGTATTAAATGCTGAGCTATAGTCGATGAACAGCATCCTGACGTAGGTGTTTGTATTGTCCAGGTGGTCTAAAGTCATGGGAAGAGCATTCGAGATTGCATCTGCTGTTGACCTATTGTGTCAACAAGCAAATTGCAATAGGTGCAGGTCTTTACTGAGGCAGGAGTTCAGTCTAGTCATGACCAACCTCTCAAAGCATTTCATCACTGTCGATGTGAGTGCTACCGGGTGATAGTCGTTAAGACAGCTCACGTTATTCTTCTGAGCCACTGGTATAATTGTTGCCTTTTTGAAGCAAGTGAGAACTTCCACCCGTAGCAGTGAGAGGTTGATATGTACCCTTTCAAATGCAGGTTTATAATGTCCTTCAGAATGAATTCCAACAATCTTCCTGTCACCAAAATCAAACCAACTAATTTATAATTACTTGAGATCAATTATGAACTAGACGTGTGTCTGGAGAGATATTCCCTTGGCTCCAAATACCCAGCCATCTCAGAGACAGCACAGAAGTATTGGAGGAAAGCATTTGTGATTGGGGGGGGGGGTTGGGGAATCTTGTCTGCTTGAGAAACTGTGATTGTGCCTGTCTGGGGTATCCAGGAATCGTTCTCTATTCAAACCTGAACTGTTGAGGCTTGTGCAAGTGGGCTGGGCAGATGAGGTCAGCAGGGAGATAGATCCAAGGTGGTTCTTTAATGTTTTGTGGAGGGCGAAGGGCATGACAAGGCACACAAGGCACAAAAGTCATGGTCATCCAACTGCAACCAAAGAAAACGCTAGTTGTGAAAACCACTCGTAGCACTGGACCTTGACTTCAGAGGTCGAGAAAGTGGAACTGCCCCAGTGCAAACACTTCTCCACTTTAAAAAAGAACTCTCTCACACAGTTTCCAATCTATCATTATCTGATGCAATGGATAACCAACCAACCAATCACTCACCCTTAAATTGTTGGTTTTATTCTGTTCACTGGGTGCATGGAGCAGATGTTGATCTTCCCCTGTTTCTGAATTGTTCTTGAGAAGGTGGCAGTGAGCCACTTGAGGGCAAACAAGCAACATGGGTGGTTGAGTCACTGCCAAAACCCTGAGTTTGATCCTGACCTCAGGTGGTGTGTGTGTGCGCGCGCGGAGTTTCCGTGTTCTTCCTGTAACCGTGTAGAGTTCACACTGGTGCCCCAGTTTCCCTATCTTCCCAAAGGCATGCATGTTGGTAGGTTAGTCGGTCGATGTAAATTGCCTCTAGTGTGTAGGTGAGTGGGAACATGGGAAAACAACATGGGATGGTGTAAATAGGTGCCTCGTGGTTCGAATAGACTCAGTGAGTTGAGGGGTCTGTTTCTGTGCTGTATGATTCTATGATTTGAATAGGGAGCTCTTCACCATTTGACTGCCTTGTAAAAATGTTAAGGTGTTGTTTTTGCCAGTCTTACCAAGCCGTTGACCTAATCTAGGGGCCACACAGTAGGAAGCCATGCAGACATTATATTAAATTGGCTGCTCATAAATATGTTCTGTTGCTTTTTATGGATATAAAATTAGTTTTTTTTTCACTGCAGCTTGTCTATCCTTTCTGGTCATTATCAGCTTGTCTGTCCTGTGTTATCAGTAATCCATCTAGCCATGGTATGAATATGTCCTGTAGTTGGCATCACCTCTGCCTTGATGTGTGCAGTTTGCTGTGCCTGCTAGTCTTGCCCTGCCTTTCAATATGAAATGTTTCTATGACAGGTGGCCGCTTTAAGAAAGAGATTGTGGTGGACGGTCAGAGTTATCTTCTGCTGATCAGGGATGAAGGGGGCCCTCCAGAGGCACAGGTAGGTATTGCTGTGGGTAACCAGACCTCACTCAAACCATGCAAAATCCCATCTGAATCTCTGCAATCTCTGCAGAGATGGTACTGTTACATCATATTAAAAATAATGCCAAAGTCTTTTTGTTTTTAACCTAATGAAGTTCTTTTCTGTGCAAAAATGGGTCATGTAGAATTTTCCATTAAAGGGGATTAAATTTGTTTGTAAAAGAATTACATTGTAATGAAGATTAAATCCACTTTGAATTTGTATGACTATGCATGTGAAATGATGAGTGATTATCTAATCTTTAATTGTCTTTGAGGATCAGGATGTTTCTGGTGCAGAGATTAGTGGTCACTGAAACACAGCCCATTTGGTATACACTGATCAGTCCCGTAGTTAACTTGCATGATCATTTCATAATTACTTTCCATTGCTCTTTTTTTTGTCTTCCAAGGTTTCCAGTCTGCTGTTTGGTAGCTAGTCTGAATCATAGACTGGTTATCCAAATGCATATTTACTAACTTCTTGGAGACAGTGTGGGCAACACAGAACAGGAATCTCAAAGAGTCAAACAGCATAGAAACAGTCACTCCATGCACCCACTTGCAATGATCCTGTTTGTTATATTTTCCCCACATTTCCATTACCTTTAGAGCCCATTGGCTTCACTTAATGTATTATTGGCTTATTGAGCAGGTTTGAATAGCTTTAAAATGCATCAAAATGGAGAAATATGAAGACTTCTTTTAATGAACCATTGTTGCGGGATTTCCATTGAAGTCAGTAAAGAGGCCTTCATTAAAATGCTCGAATCTTAATACTGAGTTGGTAAACTTGTTTATGAATTACTTTGGAAGTTCAAGTGGAACTGCTCATTGTCTCTGGTAGCCACTCAAGATAAGCGAGTGTCAGTTCGGTTCCTGTTGGGCCACCATCTTGCTGAGTGAATGAGCAAATCCGTGGGAAAAGGCTGGTTGTGAATGGGGGGTTTTGTGCCGCAAAGCAACAAGTTTCGTGACATGTGCCAGTGATATTAAACCTGATTCTGGGGTTACCAAAATCTCAGTGGATCCCCTGCTGAGTACCAAAGCTGCTGACCCAGATTCAAAGGAAGCTGCCTGACGTTAATTAAAGCAATTGTTTTGCAGTAAACGAGTGAATTAAATGAAAGGTTAGATGATCCTTGAAGACTAATACTCCAGTAAGTTCTTCATAGTCAAAACAGTCTGTCAGCTCCCCACGCCCCCACCCTCCCCACCACCACTACCTCTTCATTCTGGCTATCTTCCTCTTCACTCTCAGTCTTGATGCAGGGTCTCCATCCAAAACTTCGGCAATTCCTTGTACTTTCCCCCTCCCACCACTTGCTTGCCCTTCGGAATTCCTCTAGTTGCTTGCTTTTTGTCATAGTTAGAAGTGCCCATTACTTTTGGAAATTTCACTTCTGGCATTTCTTTAAGTGTAGGTGTAACCCTCTCACCGCGGCTCCTGATAAGCCAGGCTCATTAGCTAACCCTGGCTGACAGCCATGTGACTCAGTATCGCATGGGTAATGGTGAGAAGGTCACTTTCAACAAGCAACACTTGTCTAGGGTCAGTATGATTTGGGTTCAACCCAACAGGAAAGTTGGAATGTTCAGATGAGGGAATGAAATTTGGGGAGAATGCTGCCACATGAAAAGTTATTGTTCTGCACTAGGAAATAACAGACCAGAGCATAAAATTAAAAGTGGAAGTGTATTTACCAATATTTCAACTTTAACAAACAGTTAATAGAAAAAGAAAAGGGTCCATTGCAGTTAAACCAGTCTAAATATGCACATAAATGTTAGAGCTTGTCTCAACTAGTTGGGCATACCATTTTACTCACGGTACTGAACCCACATCGCCGGCTATAAGTTGAACTTCCCTTGAAGAACGTTAAGAACAAACTGTCTAACTCTGAAGTATTGGTACTTCCTCCTTGGAACCATTCGTCTGCACAAAGCAATAAGGTTTCCCCTTTGGGCAGGATTCTCCAAACGTCTTCCCTTGTGCTCTTCGACACACCTCCGCCTCTTCTAATTTCCCAACAAAAGACCCAAACCCAGACCACTGTCCGACAGAAATCTGATCCCACCCAGCTCTCTCAAGTGTTCCACTGTACAGAATGTCACCAAGACAAACCCGATTGACTGACACGACATTCCTCAGCTGAGCAAATGGCTCCTTATTGTAGCTGAAGGCAAAACACCAGTCTGTGAAGCTTAACTAACAGAAGCACACTGTGTTTTGCAGAAAAGCTGCTAAAATAAAATACCTAACCGCATAGTACAATAAAACATGTTCTCAACCAGGACATAACACGGAACTTTGAAACTAAATGACAAATTTACAAATGCATCTTGAAGTTGATAGCTTGTGGTGAAATTGAGGTCAAGTAGTGAGAAATAAACTGAACTCAATTTTTTAATCTGCATTGTTGGCTATCTACAATGGCTTACTCGCAATCTAAAAGAAAGTCTATAAGAGTGAGAGTGCCTGAGGAAACCTGAGATTTATTCTGCGTTCACGTCATTGCCTGTTTGCAGATGTCAGATGGACATTAATGGGTTAAAAGCCATTCCTGCAGAGAGCAAGAATAGGAAAGCACATCCATAACCAATTAGTGTTTGCCTCATGAGGAAAACTTTGCCATTTTCAATCATGGTCATCTTTGAATGATACAACCATGAAGTTGGGTTAATTTCAAACAGTTTCTTCAGGGTCATTAGCAGATAAATGGTGAGACGATTAGAAAGGGAACCATTGATAGCTGGGTATGTTTCAGTCAATTTCTTACTGATTGATTTGATTTTTTTGTAGTTCGCAATGTGGGTGGATGCTGTTATATTTGTCTTCAGCCTGGAGGACGAGAACAGCTTCAACGCAGTCTACTACTACTACAGCAGGATGGCTAATTATCGGAGCACCACAGAGATCCCCATGGTTCTGGTTGGAACGCAAGGTGAGAGGACATTGCTGGAGTTCTGGAACATCGAGCAAAGTTGCACAGACAGGAGCTGAAATATTGTTTATGTTGCTTGACTTGAATGGCCAGCCTAAGGATCCAATAAAGATGTTTGTTAGCGCCACGTGCAAAAGTAAGTTCAGATCCAGATAGGATTCATTCTGTGGTGCATCTGTAAAAAATTGGTAAGAATCACAAGGAATATGTTGCATTCTGAGGAAGCAGAGGCATTTCTTAGCTGTAGGTCAACATGGACAAAGCAGTTCAAAATTGACATTCTTGGCTATCTCCATCTCAGCTGCACCCCAATTCCTGAAGTCAGCGACCAGTTTCCTTATTCTGCTGACATTGAAAGAGATTTGTTGTCTTTACTCCATGTCCCAAGGTGTCAAGACAATTTACTTTTACCTTGTTTGCAGCGGTCTTTTGAATGCTCTGACAAAGGAAAATTTGTACCTTGAACTTGACTATCTGTGGACATGTTCCCTCTTTCTGTTTTGTTAAGTTAAACTTCATAGCTAGAGTTGCATGAGTCTGTGTACTTGTAGTTTTATGGACAGCACTGCCCTCTGCTGGCTAATATTGCTCATGAACATGAAGACGAACCTCTGGTTTTGCTACTTAAGGACTGGAATTCATCAAGTTACGGAATCTCAGCACAGGGGGCTGTCAGACCTTTTGATGGTGTGCTGCCTCTTTTGGAAGAGCTGTCAAAATTTAACATTTAAGCAATATTTAAGAGGCGCTGATGAGCACTCGGGATGGAAGGATATAGAGCGTGTACAGGCAGATGGTATTAGTTTAAGTAGTTCCTCTACAAACAGGAAAAGTTCCTGACTATCAAGCCTAGCAGTGCTCCTTTGTAGATTTATATCAGATCACTTCACAGCCTCCTCCTCTCCAGGGAAAACAAGCCCAGCCTATCTGATCTTTTCTGATAATTAAAATTCTGCAATCCAACTGAATCTCCTCTGCATTCCGTCTTGGGCAGCAATACCTTTCAAATAGGGTGGTGGCCACAACTGCACACAATGCAGTGTTCACTTGACAGTATTTTGTGGAGCTGTAAAAGGGTGTCCCATCTTTTATAGTCAATTCTCTGGCCTTTGAATGCTGTGTTGTGTGCTTTCTTCGCCCCATCTATCCGTGTTGCCTCTTTAAAGGAAGCATGGGCTTGAACCCCAAAACTTCTGTGTTTATCAGCATAATAATTTTTGAAAACAAAAGTTTATTCACATAGAATAATCAGGGGATCACAAAGCTATTTATTATTTCAAGTTAGTATATGCTTGCTATTATCCACAAAACACTCAAGCCCCTGCAGGGCCCACTGTTCCCTGAACTCCTTCACTCTGCCCAATGAGACTATGTGCTCCTCCTTCTCCAAAGGCACCTGGACATAGGTGTTACCCCAGAAGAAAGACAGGCAGTCGTTTCTGATAGAGTCCTTGTCGACAGTCCACCATTATTGACTGCATATGTCCTGCCCTTCGCTGACGTGCCAAAATCCGTCTTCATGCATTTGTAGGGATTAAGGTCCAAGTGTCTGTTCTATTTGATCAAGGTCCCTGTGATTTGATTGGGATTTCAATCACAAAGTGCAGTATATGTTAATATTCTGTCAACGTTTTGTCCCTCTGCAGATGCCATCAGTACAGCCAATCCACGGGTGATTGATGATTCCAGAGCTCGTAAACTCTCCAACGACCTGAAACGATGTACATACTACGAGACGTGTGCCACCTATGGCCTGAATGTGGAGCGCGTCTTTCAGGACGGTGAGGCATTTGTTTTCTTGCTGAATCCTGACAGGCTTCACACCAAGTTGCTGGGTCAGCAGGAAGTGTCCTTTCGGTCACGAGGCAGGCTTGACACCTTGCGACTGGTGCGTTGGGCCGTGGAGGGCAGCTGGCAGTCAATGGTGCACTCGTTGTGTCCCTAACTCAGCACCTTTAATTCCAACAGGGCTGAGACTTCACCTCCATGCTGTGGAGGTGAAATACATTTTTTAAAATCACTATTCCTTATATTGTGGACAGATGCCTTGTGTCATCTCTATTTTTATTTCTGTCCCCTGTAGTTAGGCTGGGGAGAGAAACAAGCAGAATTGTACTTACTACTCGCCTCCCTTGCTTCCTTTTCTGAACCTCGTTCTCTGTGTACTCTTCAAAGTCCTTCTATATTTCCAAGCCCTCAGCCCCTTCTCCCCTACTCCCTCTCCTCTTCCCACACTTTCCCACACCCCGAATCCTTCCACCCCTTCATCACCCCCACCCTCCTCCTCCTCCCCCTCACACTCACCCTGTAATTTAACAGGTAAATATGTGTTTTAACATTGCAGCTTTCCTATCAAGACTAAGCATGGCTCTCAGATTTTTGCCTTCTGTCCAGGGACAGAGGCCTCAAAACACTGCTGGAATATTCCAGGATCTAGGGACCCACTGACATGTCATCAGCCATTTATTCACACAACCAAGTCGTTAACAGTGCCTCACTGTGGTGAGGCTGGACTCACTTGAAGGCTCAGCAGAGATTTCCTTCACTATGGGATATTAGTAAGTCAGACTCTTAGATATAGTGATGTTGTGCCAGAGGACATTGAGGAAAACTAGCTCATGGGAATGCATGGGATTTTTAGCATTATGGATATCATTGTATTCCAAAGTCAACACACCTGACAGTGCAGCACTTGAGGTGATGTTCTCACCTCTCAGAGGTGGGGCTTGAACCTGTTACCTTTTGAGCTGAAGAGAAAGTTCAAGGCAGTAATGTAGTGTAGCCAAACATATAGACTCTGTCAGGAAGGAACCGTGCCTGCTAAATAAGTCTCCGTTCAGAGTCCGGGTAGAGCAAAAAGCACAGAAACAGAATGTTGCACATGTTCCATTGGCAAGGGGGTCTTGAGTTGCAAGTACGTTTCTCCCTGAAACTGACAGCACAAGCTGACAGGATAGTAATGAATGCTTAAGGTATGTTTGCCTTCAGGGCACTGAGTATAAAAGTTGGAAGTCATGTAGCAAATGTACAACACTTTGGTTCAGCAAGATGTGGAGTATCGTGCGGTTGTGGTTGCTGCGTTAACTGGAGCTGGGGTGAAGCTGCAGCAGAGGTTCACCAGCATGCTGTCTGCATTGCATGCTATGATCTACAGGGATAGATTAGACAAATTTAGATTCCTTTCTCAAGAGTGTCAGAGATTGAGGGGAGACCTGATAGAAATGTATAAGATTTTGAGAGGGATAAATAGGGAAGATGGTCTTTTTCCCAGGGTGGATATATCAAACACTACAAAGCAAAGCTTTGAAGTGAAAGGAGAAAGTTTAAAGAAGATTTACAAGACAATTTATTTTTTTTACAGAGAGTGATAGGTTTCTGGACTGTGCTGCCTGGGGATGTGCTGACAGCAGACATGATAGCATTGTTTAAGGGGCAGTGAGAGAGATCCCAGTCAACTTGTTCACGTGCCTGAGAGATACAGACAGTTTAAATTGGCATTGTGGTCAGCACAGACGTCGTGGCCTGTCCCTGAGCTGTTCTCTGTTCAGCACAGACACCGTGGTCTGTTCCTGAGCTGTTCTGTGTTCAGCACAGACACCGTGGTCCGTTCCTGAGCTGTTCTGTGTTCATCACAGACACCGTGATCTGTTCCTGAGCTGTTCTGTGTTCATCACAGACACCGTGGTCCGTTCCTGAGCTGATCTCTGTTCATCACAGACACCGTGGTCCGTTCCTGAGCTGTTCTGTGTTCATCACAGACACCGTGGTCCGTTCCTGAGCTGTTCTCTGTTCATCACAGACACCGTGGTCTGTTCCTGAGCTGTTCTCTGTTCATCACAGACACCGTGACCTGTTCCTGAGCTGTTCTCTGTTCAGCACAGACACCGTGGTCCGTTCCTGAGCTGTTCTGTGTTCAGCACAGACACCGTGGTCCGTTCCTGAGCTGTTCTCTGTTCATCACAGACACCGTGACCTGTTCCTGAGCTGTTCTCTGTTCAGCACAGACACCGTGGTCCGTTCCTGAGCTGTTCTCTGTTCATCACAGACACCGTGGTCTGTTCCTGAGCTGTTCTGTGTTCAGCACAGACACCGTGGTCCGTTCCTGAGCTGTTCTGTGTTCATCACAGACACCGTGATCTGTTCCTGAGCTGTTCTGTGTTCATCACAGACACCGTGGTCCGTTCCTGAGCTGATCTCTGTTCATCACAGACACCGTGGTCCGTTCCTGAGCTGTTCTCTGTTCATCACAGACACCGTGGTCCGTTCCTGAGCTGTTCTCTGTACAGCACGGATACCGTGGTCCGTCCCTGAGCTGTTCTCTGTTCAGCACAGACACCGTGGTCCGTTCCTGAGCTGTTCTGTGTTCATCACAGACACCGTGGTCCGTTCCTGAGCTGTTCTGTGTTCATCACAGACACCGTGGTCTGTTCCTGAGCTGTTCTGTGTTCATCACAGACACCGTGGTCCGTTCCTGAGCTGTTCTATGTTCATCACAAACACCGTGGTCCGTTCCTGAGCTGTTCTCTGTTCAGCACAGACACCGTGGTCTGTTCCTGAGCTGTTCTGTGTTCAGCACAGACACCGTGGTCCGTTCCTGAGCTGTTCTGTGTTCATCACAGACACCGTGATCTGTTCCTGAGCTGTTCTGTGTTCATCACAGACACCGTGGTCCGTTCCTGAGCTGATCTCTGTTCATCACAGACACCGTGGTCCGTTCCTGAGCTGTTCTCTGTTCATCACAGACACCGTGGTCCGTTCCTGAGCTGTTCTCTGTACAGCACGGATACCGTGGTCCGTTCCTGAGCTGTTCTCTGTTCATCACAGACACCGTGGTCCGTTCCTGAGCTGTTCTGTGTTCATCACAGACACCGTGGTCCGTTCTTGAGCTGTTCTCTGTTCATCACAGACACCGTGGTCTGTTCCTGAGCTGTTCTCTGTTCATCACAGACACCGTGGTCCGTTCCTGAGCTGTTCTGTGTTCATCACAGACACCGTGGTCCGTTCCTGAGCTGTTCTCTGTTCATCACAGACACCGTGGTCCGTTCCTGAGCTGTTCTCTGTTCAGCACAGACACCGTGGTCTGTTCCTGAGCTGTTCTCTGTTCAGCACAGACACCGTGGTCCGTTCCTGAGCTGTTCTGTGTTCAGCACAGACACCGTGGTCCGTCCCTGAGCTGTTCTCTGTTCAGCACAGACACCGTGGTCCGTTCCTGAGCTGTTCTGTGTTCATCACAGACACCGTGGTCCGTTCCTGAGCTTGTCTGTGTTCATCACAGACACCGTGGTCCGTTCCTGAGCTGTTCTCTGTTCATCACAGACACCGTGGTCCGTTCCTGAGCTGTTCTGTGTTCATCACAGACACTGTGGTCTGTTCCTGAGCCGTTCTCTGTTCATCACAGACACCGTGGTCCGTTCTTGAGCTGTTCTCTGTTCATCACAGACACCGTGGTCCGTTCCTGAGCTGTTCTCTGTTCATCACAGACACAGTGGTCTGTTCCTGAGCTGTTCTGTGTTCAGGACAGACACTGTGGTCTGTTCGTGAGCTGTTCTCTGTTCATCACAGACACCGTGGTCTGTTCCTGAGCTGTTCTGTGTTCAGCACAGACACCGTGGTCCGTTCCTGAGCTGATCTCTGTTCATCACAGACACCGTGGTCCGTTCCTGAGCTGTTCTCTGTTCATCACAGACACCGTGGTCCGTTCCTGAGCTGTTCTCTGTACAGCACGGATACCGTGGTCCGTTCCTGAGCTGTTCTCTGTTCATCACAGACACCGTGGTCCGTTCCTGAGCTGTTCTCTGTTCATCACAGACACCGTGGTCCGTTCTTGAGCTGTTCTCTGTTCATCACAGACACCGTGGTCTGTTCCTGAGCTGTTCTCTGTTCATCACAGACACCGTGGTCCGTTCCTGAGCTGTTCTGTGTTCATCACAGACACCGTGGTCCGTTCCTGAGCTGTTCTCTGTTCATCACAGACACCGTGGTCCGTTCCTGAGCTGTTCTCTGTTCAGCACAGACACCGTGGTCTGTTCCTGAGCTGTTCTCTGTTCAGCACAGACACCGTGGTCCGTTCCTGAGCTGTTCTCTGTTCAGCACAGACACCGTGGTCCGTCCCTGAGCTGTTCTTTGTTCAGCACAGACACCGTGGTCCATTCCTGAGCTGTTCTGTGCTCATCACAGACACCGTGGTCCGTTCCTGAGCTGTTCTGTGTTCATCACAGACACCGTGGTCCGTTCCTGAGCTGTTCTGTGTTCATCACAGACACTGTGGTCTGTTCCTGAGCCGTTCTCTGTTCATCACAGACACCGTGGTCCGTTCCTGAGCTGTTCTCTGTTCATCACAGACACCGTGGTCCGTTCCTGAGCTGTTCTCTGTTCATCACAGACACAGTGGTCTGTTCCTGAGCTGTTCTGTGTTCAGGACAGACACTGTGGTCTGTTCCTGAGCTGTTCTCTGTTCATCACAGACACCGTGGTCTGTTCCTGAGCTGTTCTGTGTTCAGCACAGACACCGTGGTCCGTTCCTGAGCTGTTCTGTGTTCATCACAGACACCGTGATCTGTTCCTGAGCTGTTCTGTGTTCATCACAGACACCGTGGTCCGTTCCTGAGCTGATCTCTGTTCATCCCAGACACCGTGGTCCGTTCCTGAGCTGTTCTCTGTTCATCACAGACACCGTGGTCCGTTCCTGAGCTGTTCTCTGTTCATCACAGACACCGTGGTCCGTTCCTGAGCTGTTCTGTGTTCATCACAGACACCGTGGTCCGTTCTTGAGCTGTTCTCTGTTCATCACAGACACCGTGGTCTGTTCCTGAGCTGTTCTCTGTTCATCACAGACACCGTGGTCCGTTCCTGAGCTGTTCTGTGTTCATCACAGACACCGTGGTCCGTTCCTGAGCTGTTCTCTGTTCATCACAGACACCGTGGTCCGTTCCTGAGCTGTTCTCTGTTCAGCACAGACACCGTGGTCTGTTCCTGAGCTGTCCTCTGTTCAGCACAGACACCGTGGTCCGTTCCTGAGCTGTTCTCTGTTCAGCACAGACACCGTGGTACGTCCCTGAGCTTGTCTGTGTTCATCACAGACACCGTGGTCCGTTCCTGAGCTGTTCTCTGTTCATCACAGACACCGTGGTCCGTTCCTGAGCTGTTCTGTGTTCATCACAGACACCGCGGTCCGTTCCTGAGCTGTTCTGTCTTCATCACAGACACCGTGGTCCGTTCCTGAGCTGTTCTGTGTTCATCACAGACACCGTGATCTGTTCCTGAGCTGTTCTGTGCTCATCACAGACACCGTGGTCCGTTCCTGAGCTGTTCTCTGTTCATCACAGACACCGTGGTCCGTTCCTGAGCTGTTCTCTGTTCATCACAGACACCGTGGTCCGTTCCTGAGCCGTTCTCTGTTCATCACAGACACCGTGGTCCGTTCCTGAGCTGATCTCTGTTCATCACAGACACCGTGGTCCGTTCCTGAGCTGTTCTGTGTTCATCACAGGCACCGTGGTCCGTTCCTGAGCTGATCTCTGTTCATCACAGACACCGTGGTCTGTTCCTGAGCTGTTCTGTGTTCATCATAGAAACCGTGGTCCGTTCCTGAGCTGTTCTGTGTTCATCACAGATACCGTGGTCTGTTCCTGAGCTGTTCTGTGTTCATCACAGACACCGTGGTCTGTTCCTGAGCTGTTCTCTGTTCAGCACAGACACCGTGGTCCGTTCCTGAGCTGTTCTGTGTTCATCACAGACACCGTGATCTGTTCCTGAGCTGTTCTGTGTTCATCACAGACACCGTGGTCCGTTCCTGAGCTGATCTCTGTTCATCACAGACACCGTGGTCCGTTCCTGAGCTGTTCTCTGTTCATCACAGACACCGTGGTCCGTTCCTGAGCTGTTCTCTGTACAGCACGGATACCGTGGTCCGTTCCTGAGCTCTTCTGTGTTCAACACGGATACCGTGGTCCGTTCCTGAGCTGTTCTGTGTTCAGCACAGACATCGTGGTCCGTTCCTGAGCTGTTCTCTGTTCATCACAGACACCGTGGTCCGTTCCTGAGCTGTTCTGTCTTCATCACAGACACCGTGGTCCGTTCCTGAGCTGTTCTGTCTTCATCACAGACACCGTGGTCCGTTCCTGAGCTGTTCTGTGTTCATCACAGACACCGTGGTCCGTTCCTGAGCTGTTCTGTGTTCAGCACAGACACCGTGGTCTGTTCCTGAGCTGTTCTATGTTCAGCACGGATTCCGTGGTCTGTTCCTGAGCTGTTCTCTGTACAGCACAGACACCGTGGTCTGTTCCTGAGCTGTTCTCTGTTCATCACAGACACCGTGGTCCGTTCCTGAGCTGTTCTGTGTTCATCACAGACACCGCGGTCCGTTCCTGAGCTGTTCTGTCTTCATCACAGACACCGTGGTCCGTTCCTGAGCTGTTCTGTGTTCATCACAGACACCGTGATCTGTTCCTGAGCTGTTCTGTGCTCATCACAGACACCGTGGTCCGTTCCTGAGCTGTTCTCTGTTCATCACAGACACCGTGGTCCGTTCCTGAGCTGTTCTGTGTTCATCACAGACACCGTGGTCCGTTCCTGAGCCGTTCTCTGTTCATCACAGACACCGTGGTCCGTTCCTGAGCTGATCTCTGTTCATCACAGACACCGTGGTCCGTTCCTGAGCTGTTCTGTGTTCATCACAGACACCGTGGTCCGTTCCTGAGCTGATCTCTGTTCATCACAGACACCGTGGTCTGTTCCTGAGCTGTTCTGTGTTCATCATAGAAACCGTGGTCCGTTCCTGAGCTGTTCTGTGTTCAACACGGATACCGTGGTCCGTTCCTGAGCTGTTCTCTGTTCATCACAGACACCGTGGTCTGTTCCTGAGCTGTTCTCTGTTCATCACAGACACCGTGGTCTGTTCCTGAGCTGTTCTCTGTTCATCACAGACACCGTGGTCTGTTCCTGAGCTGTTCTGTGTTCATCACAGACACCGTGGTCCGTTCCTGAGCTGTTCTATGTTCATCACAGACACCGTGGTCCGTTCCTGAGCTGTTCTCTGTTCAGCACAGACACTGTGGTCTGTTCCTGAGCTGTTCTCTGTTCAGCACAGACACTGTGGTCTGTTCCTGAGCTGTTCTCTGTTCAGCACAGACACCGTGGTCTGTTCCTGAGCTGTCCTCTGTTCATCACAGACACCGTGGTCTGTTCCTGAGCTGTTCTGTGTTCAGCACAGACACCGTGGTCTGTTCCTGAGCTCTTCTGTGTTCAACACGGATACCGTGGTCCGTTCCTGAGCTGTTCTGTGTTCAGCACAGACATCGTGGTCCGTTCCTGAGCTGTTCTCTGTTCATCACAGACACCGTGGTCCGTTCCTGAGCTGTTCTGTCTTCATCACAGACACCGTGGTCCGTTCCTGAGCTGTTCTCTGTTCAGCACAGACACCGTGGTCTGTTCCTGAGCTGTTCTGTGTTCAGCACAGACACCGTGGTCTGTTCCTGAGCTGTCCTCTGTTCAGCACAGACACCGTGGTCCGTTCCTGAGCTGTTCTCTGTTCATCACAGACACCGTGGTACGTCCCTGAGCTGTTCTCTGTTCAGCACAGACACCGTGGTCCGTTCCTGAGCTGTTCTGTGTTCATCACAGACACCGTGGTCCGTTCCTGAGCTTGTCTGTGTTCATCACAGACACCGTGGTCCGTTCCTGAGCTGTTCTCTGTTCATCACAGACACCGTGATCTGTTCCTGAGCTGTTCTCTGTTCATCACAGACACCGTGGTCCGTTCCTGAGCTGTTCTCTGTTCATCACAGACACCGTGGTCCGTTCCTGAGCTGTTCTGTGTTCATCACAGACACCGTGGTCCGTTCCTGAACTGTTCTCTGTTCATCACAGACACCGTGCTCCGTTCCTGAGCTGTTCTGTGTTCATCACAGACACCGTGGTCCGTTCCTGAGCTGATCTCTGTTCATCACAGACACCGTGGTCCGTTCCTGAGCTGTTCTCTGTTCATCACAGACACCGTGGTCCGTTCCTGAGCTGTTCTGTGTTCATCACAGACACCGCGGTCCGTTCCTGAGCTGTTCTGTCTTCATCACAGACACCGTGGTCCGTTCCTGAGCTGTTCTGTGTTCATCACAGACACCGTGATCTGTTCCTGAGCTGTTCTGTGCTCATCACAGACACCGTGGTCCGTTCCTGAGCTGTTCTCTGTTCATCACAGACACCGTGGTCCGTTCCTGAGCTGTTCTGTGTTCATCACAGACACCGTGGTCCGTTCCTGAGCCGTTCTCTGTTCATCACAGACACCGTGGTCCGTTCCTGAGCTGATCTCTGTTCATCACAGACACCGTGGTCCGTTCCTGAGCTGTTCTGTGTTCATCACAGGCACCGTGGTCCGTTCCTGAGCTGATCTCTGTTCATCACAGACACCGTGGTCTGTTCCTGAGCTGTTCTGTGTTCATCATAGAAACCGTGGTCCGTTCCTGAGCTGTTCTGTGTTCATCACAGATACCGTGGTCTGTTCCTGAGCTGTTCTGTGTTCAGCACGGATACCGTGGTCCGTTCCTGAGCTGTTCTGTGTTCATCACAGACACCGTGGTCTGTTCCTGAGCTGTTCTCTGTTCAGCACAGACACCGTGGTCCGTTCCTGAGCTGTTCTGTGTTCATCACAGACACCGTGATCTGTTCCTGAGCTGTTCTGTGTTCATCACAGACACCGTGGTCCGTTCCTGAGCTGATCTTTGTTCATCACAGACACCGTGGTCCGTTCCTGAGCTGTTCTCTGTTCATCACAGACACCGTGGTCCGTTCCTGAGCTGTTCTCTGTACAGCACGGATACCGTGGTCCGTTCCTGAGCTCTTCTGTGTTCAACACGGATACCGTGGTCCGTTCCTGAGCTGTTCTGTGTTCAGCACAGACATCGTGGTCCGTTCCTGAGCTGTTCTCTGTTCATCACAGACACCGTGGTCCGTTCCTGAGCTGTTCTGTCTTCATCACAGACACCGTGGTCCGTTCCTGAGCTGTTCTGTGTTCATCACAGACACCGTGGTCCGTTCCTGAGCTGTTCTGTGTTCATCACAGACACCGTGGTCCGTTCCTGAGCTGTTCTGTGTTCAGCACAGACACCGTGGTCTGTTCCTGAGCTGTTCTCTGTTCATCACAGACACCGTGGTCCGTTCCTGAGCTGTTCTGTGTTCAGCACAGACACCGTGGTCTGTTCCTGAGCTGTTCTCTGTTCATCACAGACACCGTGGTCTGTTCCTGAGCTGTTCTATGTTCAGCACGGATTCCGTGGTCTGTTCCTGAGCTGTTCTCTGTACAGCACAGACACCGTGGTCTGTTCCTGAGCTGTTCTCTGTTCATCACAGACACCGTGGTCCGTTCCTGAGCTGTTCTGTGTTCATCACAGACACCGCGGTCCGTTCCTGAGCTGTTCTGTCTTCATCACAGACACCGTGGTCCGTTCCTGAGCTGTTCTGTGTTCATCACAGACACCGTGATCTGTTCCTGAGCTGTTCTGTGCTCATCACAGACACCGTGGTCCGTTCCTGAGCTGTTCTCTGTTCATCACAGACACCGTGGTCCGTTCCTGAGCTGTTCTGTGTTCATCACAGACACCGTGGTCCGTTCCTGAGCCGTTCTCTGTTCATCACAGACACCGTGGTCCGTTCCTGAGCTGATCTCTGTTCATCACAGACACCGTGGTCCGTTCCTGAGCTGTTCTGTGTTCATCACAGACACCGTGGTCCGTTCCTGAGCTGATCTCTGTTCATCACAGACACCGTGGTCTGTTCCTGAGCTGTTCTGTGTTCATCATAGAAACCGTGGTCCGTTCCTGAGCTGTTCTGTGTTCAACACGGATACCGTGGTCCGTTCCTGAGCTGTTCTCTGTTCATCACAGACACCGTGGTCTGTTCCTGAGCTGTTCTCTGTTCATCACAGACACCGTGGTCTGTTCCTGAGCTGTTCTCTGTTCATCACAGACACCGTGGTCCGTTCCTGAGCTGTTCTGTGTTCATCACAGACACCGTGGTCCGTTCCTGAGCTGATCTCTGTTCATCACAGACACCGTGGTCTGTTCCTGAGCTGTTCTGTGTTCATCATAGAAACCGTGGTCCGTTCCTGAGCTGTTCTGTGTTCAACACGGATACCGTGGTCCGTTCCTGAGCTGTTCTCTGTTCATCACAGACACCGTGGTCTGTTCCTGAGCTGTTCTCTGTTCATCACAGACACCGTGGTCTGTTCCTGAGCTGTTCTCTGTTCATCACAGACACCGTGGTCTGTTCCTGAGCTGTTCTGTGTTCATCACAGACACCGTGGTCCGTTCCTGAGCTGTTCTATGTTCATCACAGACACCGTGGTCCGTTCCTGAGCTGTTCTCTGTTCAGCACAGACACTGTGGTCTGTTCCTGAGCTGTTCTCTGTTCAGCACAGACACCGTGGTCTGTTCCTGAGCTGTCCTCTGTTCATCACAGACACCGTGGTCTGTTCCTGAGCTGTTCTGTGTTCAGCACAGACACCGTGGTCTGTTCCTGAGCTCTTCTGTGTTCAACACGGATACCGTGGTCCGTTCCTGAGCTGTTCTGTGTTCAGCACAGACATCGTGGTCCGTTCCTGAGCTGTTCTCTGTTCATCACAGACACCGTGGTCCGTTCCTGAGCTGTTCTGTCTTCATCACAGACACCGTGGTCCGTTCCTGAGCTGTTCTGTGTTCATCACAGACACCGTGGTCCGTTCCTGAGCTGTTCTGTGTTCATCACAGACACCGTGGTCCGTTCCTGAGCTGTTCTGTGTTCATCACAGACACCGTGGTCCGTTCCTGAGCTGTTCTGTGTTCATCACAGACACCGTGGTCTGTTCCTGAGCTGTTCTATGTTCAGCACGGATTCCGTGGTCTGTTCCTGAGCTGTTTTCTGTACAGCACAGACACCGTGGTCTGTTCCTGAGCTGTTCTCTGTTCATCACAGACACCGTGGTCTGTTCCTGAGCTGTTCTGTGTTCAGCACAGACACCGTGGTCCGTTCCTGAGCTGTTCTGTGCTCAGCACAGACACCGTGGTCCGTTCCTGAGCTGTTCTGTGTTCATCACAGACACCGTGGTCCGTTCCTGAGCTGTTCTCTGTTCAGCACGGATACCGTGGTCCGTTCCTGAGCTGTTCTGTGTTCTAAGTAAATAAATTATGGATATGGGTGCACTCTAACAGACAATGTGCACATGCAAACTTATTTTTTTCAGGATCTTTTTAGTGAGAAAGACAAGGTGAAAGGAAAGGTGTGCCAGTCTTGTTAACAATTGGGATAAAGGCAGTCAAGAGTTATAGTGCTCAGAAACATGTGCTCTGTTGTGCTCACCACATTGATTGTGACTGTCTTGCCTTCCTGCGGGACTGCTATTTGCATTTGATCTATATCCATATGCTGTGCCTTATCTATTCAGGTGCTGTCTCGATGCCTCGTAAATGTAACTGTATCTGATTCTGTCATCTTCACAGGCAGCAAATTCTCTTTGTAAACAAAAAAAATTGCTATTCACATCCTTTAAAAATCTTTCCTTAAACCTGTGCCCTCTTGTGTTTGACAGCCCTGCTATGGCAAGAAGTTTCTGACTAACTGTCCTACTTAAGCCTGTCATAATCTTGTACAGGTTTCCCCCACCATCCGAAGGTAGAGCATTCCTATGAAACGGTTCGTAAGCCGGAATGTCGTAAAGTGAAGAAGCAATTACCATTTATTTATATGGGAAAATTTTGTGAGCGTTCATGGACCTAAAAATAACCTACCAAATCATGCCAAATAACACATAAAACCTAAAATAACTGTAACATATAGTAAAAACAGGAATGATATGATAAATACACAGCCTATTTAAAGTAGAAATACTTTTCCACAATTGTTGCCGGCACTGTTCTCTGTAGTGAAAATCTCACGCAAGTGCTCTCGGCAGAAAATCTCGCGCAAGCGCTGTTGGCAAAAACACTCTCTCCAGTAACCTTTAAGCTATGAAGCTGCCAAATCATACCAAATAATACGTAAAAATACACAGCCTGTATAAAGTAGAAATAATGTATGTACAGTGTAGTATCGCTTACTGGAATCGGGAAGACAGCTTGCCGAACACACTGATGATGGTGTGTTAGACTGAGTCGTCGCAGGTTGGGGTGGTGCAATGGCCCCACCGATCCGATGCAATCGGCAATCGCCTCTGATCTGGGCCAACAATTACGTGCCGGGCGGCACCTAATTAATTAGCTTGTTTATTTTGGCTTTTTTCTTAAAGATGTGCTGTGTGCCTCCCAGCTACCGCTGCATTCTCCGCAAATCGGTATCTGGCCGTGGCTTGGGGGTTGGGGTGGTGGGACACTGAGGTGTCATCTCATCATTGTCTGTTTCCATTAGGACAGGCAGGTCATCTTCTTCTATGACTGCCTGCCTCGATGTCAAAGGTTGAGGTTCATCGTCTGCTGTGGCTGATGTGGAAGGCTTGCTTGACTGCTGAGCCTCGCGCATTTTTCTGTCATACAGTTCTTTGTAAGCACTCGAACCATCTTGCAAATACTGTGTGCCCTAAACCGACGTACCCTTTCAAAATTAAAGTCGTACTTTATCATTGCAGCGAAAATCTCACACAGTTGCTTCTCGTTCAGTTCCTGGATGACTTTACTTTCGTTACTGAATTCGGTTTCGATTGTTATCCTTTCCTCTTCCAATTGCATCAGCTCTTCATCTATCAGTTCTTGGTCATGGGATGCCAAAACCTCTTCAATATCATCTTCCTCATCTTCCACAAGCCAAACTCACTTTGTCCTTACTTCGTTCACCACGATCGAAACGCTTAATTATGTCTAGTTTTACGCTAAGTGTAACAGCCTTACGAGCTCTTTTATGCTTTTCCGACACCTTAGAACTCATCTTGCTAATGGCTGCTCACAGGCTCGTGGTTAAGCAATGCCGTTCCAAATCCGGGGCAAAGCGGCTGCTCGGGGTGCGCGCTGCCTTTCTTCGTAACAGTGAAAACACCTTCTGTTAGCGAAAACAGGGAACTAATGTATGTCTTTCATAGCAGTGAGGTTTTGTAAAGCGAACATTCGAAAAGCGGGGGCCACCTGTACACTCGTTTCAGGTCACTCAGCTTCTTTTGCTCAGGTGCCATGGTAGTGTAGCGGTCAGCGTGATGCTATTAATGCTTGGGACTCCAGCTCGGCGTCCATACTGGGCGCCGCCTCAAAGGAGTTTATACGTTCTGCCCATGATTCCTCCCACAATCCAAGAACGTACCCATTAGTAGGTTAATTAGTCATTGTAAATTGTCCTGTAATTGCACTCGTGTTAAATGGGTGGATTGGAGGGCAGCGGGGGTCATTAGGGCAGAAAGGCCGGTTCCACCCTATCTCTAAATCAACAGATAGACAAATCAGTCCAATGTGGCTATTCAATAACTGAAGCCCTCCAATCCCAGTGAATCTCCTCAGTAGGAGGGAAAGCTTCTTGAAATTCAGAAAATCAACTTGAATTGACCAAGCAAGGGTAGTGATTAGGGATACCACACCGCGATAGTGATTAGGGGCACCACACTAGGGTAGTGACTGGGGGGCCACACTAGGGTAGTGATTGGGGGGGGCGCCACACTAGGGTAGTGATTGGGGGGCCACACTAGGGTAGTGATTGGGGGGGGCCACACTAGGGTAGTGATGGGGGGGGCCACACTAGGGTAGTGATTTGGGGGGGGCCATACTAGGGTAGTGATTGGGGGGGCCACACTAGGGTAGTGATTGGGGGGGGCCACACTAGGGTAGTGATTGGGGGGGGCCACACTAGGGTAGTGATTGGGGGGCCACACTAGGGTAGTGATTGGGGGGCCACACTAGGGTAGTGATTGGGGGGGGGCCACACTAGGGTAGTGATTGGGGGGGGCCACACTAGGGTAGTAATTCAGGCACCACCCTAGGCTAGTAGTTAGCCCATTGCTTTACAGCTCGGGGTATCAGAGTTTAATCCCAGCGTTCTCTGCCAGGAGTTTGTACGTCCTCCCCGTGGAATGCCTGGCTTTTCTCTGGCTGATCCGGTTTCCTCCCACAGTCAGGTTAGGAGGTTAATTGGTCATTGTAAATTGTCCTGTGATTTGGCTCAGGTTAAATGGGGATTTCCAGGCATCGCAGTTAGTAGAGCCGAATCCACACTGTATCTCTAAATAAGTAGCAGGAGGGCAGAAGCCATCAGTGGATGTTGAATATCTGCCCCCAAACAGAGGAGGTAATGCAGGGCAGGGTTAAATCAGAAAAGCCAGTGTGCATGAACACAGCAGTCACAGGCAGGGGTTTCATTCTGAATGAAGGCAGGGCAAACCACATTCGAAGTAATAGTGGGGAGGATAAATTAATGAGGTGTATTGAAAAAAGCAATCAGAGTGACAGACCATCTTGGATCGTATATAATGCAACAAAATGTTAATTGCTGATGTGGTAGTTAAGAGAAGATTAGGCATAAGGAAATAACAGTCATTACTTGGTAGAACTTTATATAAAGGTTGCAGGTGATGCAGAGGGACAAGTTGTTTGTGCGGCTTATGCAACTGTAATTACTTCAATTGAACACCAGAGGGCATATGGCATCCAAAATGAGTAAATCTAGCTAGCTGCACAAGGCAGATTTAGTCAGAATCTGAAAGAAGTTTGTTATCACTGACAGTTGTTGTTTTGCGGCAGCAGTGGATAGAAGTTGCTATGAGATATAATGAGAAACTTTTAAAAAGTAAGCAGTGCAAAAATAAACCGGAAGTGATATCGTGTTCACGGTCCATTCAGAAATCTGATGGTGAAGGGGCAGAAGCTGTTCCTAAAAGTTGAGTGTGTTCCCTCAGGCTCCTGACAGTAGTAATGAGAAGTTGAGTGTGTCCCCTCAGGCTCCTGACAGTAGTAATGAGAAGTTGAGTGTGTCCCCTCAGGCTCCTGACAGTAGTAATGAGAAGTTGAGTGTGTTCCCTCAGGCTCCTGACAGTAGTAATGAGAAGTTGAGTGTCTCCCGTCAGGTTCCTGACAGTAGTAATGAGAAGTTGAGTGTGTCCCCTCAGGCTCCTGACAGTAGTAATGAGAAGTTGAGTGTGTCCCCTCAGGCTCCTGACAGTAGTAATGAGAAGTTGAGTGTCTCCCGTCAGGCTCCTGACAGTAGTAATGAGAAGTTGAGTGTGTCCCCTCAGGCTCCTGACAGTAGTAATGAGAAGTTGAGTGTGTCCCCTCAGGCTCCTGACAGTAGTAATGAGAAGTTGAGTGTGTCCCCTCAGGCTCCTGACAGTAGTAATGAGAAGTTGAGTGTGTCCCCTCAGGCTCCTGACAGTAGTAATGAGAAGTTGAGTGTGTCCCCTCAGGCTCCTGACAGTAGTAATGAGAAGTTGAGTGTGTCCCCTCAGGCTCCTGACGGTAGTAATGAGAAGTTGAGTGTGCCTCAGGCTCCTGACAGTAGTAATGAGAAGTTGAGTGTCTCCCGTCAGGCTCCTGACAGTAGTAATGAGAAGTTGAGTGTCTCCCGTCAGGCTCCTGACAGTAGTAATGAGAAGTTGAGTGTGTCCCCTCAGGCTCCTGACAGTAGTAATGAGAAGTTGAGTGTGTCCCCTCAGGCTCCTGACAGTAGTAATGAGAAGTTGAGTGTCTCCCGTCAGGCTCCTGACAGTAGTAATGAGAAGTTGAGTGTGTCCCCTCAGGCTCCTGACAGTAGTAATGAGAAGTTGAGTGTGTCCCCTCAGGCTCCTGACAGTAGTAATGAGAAGTTGAGTGTGTCACCTCAGGCTCCTGACAGTACTAATGAGAAGTTGAGTGTGTCCCCTCAGGCTCCTGACAGTAGTAATGAGAAGTTGAGTGTGCCTCAGGCTCCTGTCAGTAGTAATGAGAAGTTGAGTGTGTCCCCTCAGGCTCCTGACAGTAGTAATGAGAAGTTGAGTGTGTCCCCTCAGGCTCCTGACAGTAGTAATGAGAAGTTGAGTGTGTCCCCTCAGGCTCCTGACAGTAGTAATGAGAAGTTGAGTGTGTCCCCTCAGGCTCCTGACAGTAGTAATGAGAAGTTGAGTGTGTCCCCTCAGGCTCCTGACAGTAGTAATGAGAAGTTGAGTGTGTCCCCTCAGGCTCCTGACGGTAGTAATGAGAAGTTGAGTGTGCCTCAGGCTCCTGACAGTAGTAATGAGAAGTTGAGTGTCTCCCGTCAGGCTCCTGACAGTAGTAATGAGAAGTTGAGTGTCTCCCGTCAGGCTCCTGACAGTAGTAATGAGAAGTTGAGTGTGTCCCCTCAGGCTCCTGACAGTAGTAATGAGAAGTTGAGTGTGTCCCCTCAGGCTCCTGACAGTAGTAATGAGAAGTTGAGTGTGTCCCCTCAGGCTCCTGACAGTAGTAATGAGAAGTTGAGTGTGTCCCCTCAGGCTCCTGACGGTAGTAATGAGAAGTTGAGTGTGCCTCAGGCTCCTGACAGTAGTAATGAGAAGTTGAGTGTCTCCCGTCAGGCTCCTGACAGTAGTAATGAGAAGTTGAGTGTCTCCCGTCAGGCTCCTGACAGTAGTAATGAGAAGTTGAGTGTGTCCCCTCAGGCTCCTGACAGTAGTAATGAGAAGTTGAGTGTGTCCCCTCAGGCTCCTGACAGTAGTAATGAGAAGTTGAGTGTCTCCCGTCAGGCTCCTGACAGTAGTAATGAGAAGTTGAGTGTGTCCCCTCAGGCTCCTGACAGTAGTAATGAGAAGTTGAGTGTGTCCCCTCAGGCTCCTGACAGTAGTAATGAGAAGTTGAGTGTGTCACCTCAGGCTCCTGACAGTACTAATGAGAAGTTGAGTGTGTCCCCTCAGGCTCCTGACAGTAGTAATGAGAAGTTGAGTGTGCCTCAGGCTCCTGTCAGTAGTAATGAGAAGTTGAGTGTGTCCCCTCAGGCTCCTGACAGTAGTAATGAGAAGTTGAGTGTGCCTCAGGCTCCTGACGGTAGTAATGAGAAGTTGAGTGTGTTCCCTCAGGCTCCTGACGGTAGTAATGAGAAGTTGAGTGTGTCCCCTCAGGCTCCTGTCAGTAGTAATGAGAAGTTGAGTGTGTCCCCTCAGGCTCCTGTCAGTAGTAATGAGAAGTTGAGTGTCTCCCGTCAGGTTCCTGACAGTAGTAATGAGAAGTTGAGTGTGTCCCCTCAGGCTCCTGACAGTAGTAATGAGAAGTTGAGTGTGTCCCCTCAGGCTCCTGACAGTAGTAATGAGAAGTTGAGTGTCTCCCGTCAGGCTCCTGACAGTAGTAATGAGAAGTTGAGTGTGTCCCCTCAGGCTCCTGACAGTAGTAATGAGAAGTTGAGTGTGTCCCCTCAGGCTCCTGACAGTAGTAATGAGAAGTTGAGTGTCTCCCGTCAGGCTCCTGACAGTAGTAATGAGAAGTTGAGTGTGTCCCCTCAGGCTCCTGACAGTAGTAATGAGAAGTTGAGTGTGTCCCCTCAGGCTCCTGACAGTAGTAATGAGAAGTTGAGTGTGTCCCCTCAGGCTCCTGACAGTAGTAATGAGAAGTTGAGTGTGTCCCCTCAGGCTCCTGACAGTAGTAATGAGAAGTTGAGTGTGTCCCCTCAGGCTCCTGACAGTAGTAATGAGAAGTTGAGTGTGTCCCCTCAGGCTCCTGACGGTAGTAATGAGAAGTTGAGTGTGCCTCAGGCTCCTGACAGTAGTAATGAGAAGTTGAGTGTCTCCCGTCAGGCTCCTGACAGTAGTAATGAGAAGTTGAGTGTCTCCCGTCAGGCTCCTGACAGTAGTAATGAGAAGTTGAGTGTGTCCCCTCAGGCTCCTGACAGTAGTAATGAGAAGTTGAGTGTGTCCCCTCAGGCTCCTGACAGTAGTAATGAGAAGTTGAGTGTCTCCCGTCAGGCTCCTGACAGTAGTAATGAGAAGTTGAGTGTGTCCCCTCAGGCTCCTGACAGTAGTAATGAGAAGTTGAGTGTGTCCCCTCAGGCTCCTGACAGTAGTAATGAGAAGTTGAGTGTGTCACCTCAGGCTCCTGACAGTAGTAATGAGAAGTTGAGTGTGTCCCCTCAGGCTCCTGACAGTAGTAATGAGAAGTTGAGTGTGTCCCCTCAGGCTCCTGACAGTAGTAATGAGAAGTTGAGTGTGTCCCATCAGGCTCCTGACAGTAGTAATGAGAAGTTGAGTGTGTCCCTCAGGCTCCTGACAGTAGTAATGAGAAGTTGAGTGTGTCTCAGTCCTGACAGTGTAATGAGAAGTTGGGTGCCTCAGGCTCCTGACAGTAGTAATGAGAAGTTAGTGTGTCCCCTATATGTGAGAAGTTTGTCCCTCAGGCTCCTGAGTTGAGTGTGTCCCATCAGGCTCCTGACAGTAGTAATGAGAAGTTGAGTGTGTCCCCTCAGGCTCCTGACAGTAGTAATGAGAAATTGAGTGTGTTCCCTCAGGCTCCTGACAGTAGTAATGAGAAGTTGAGTGTGTCCCCTCAGGCTCCTGACAGTAGTAATGAGAAGTTGAGTGTGCCTCAGGCTCCTGACAGTAGTAATGAGAAGTTGAGTGTGTCCCCTCAGGCTCCTGACGGTAGTAGTGAGAAGTTGAGTGTGTCCCCTCAGGCTCCTGACAGTAGTAATGAGAAGTTGAGTGTGTCCCCTCAGGCTCCTGACAGTAGTAATGAGAAGTTGAGTGTGTCCCATCAGGCTCCTGACAGTAGTAATGAGAAGTTGAGTGTGTCCCTCAGGCTCCTGACAGTAGTAATGAGAAATTGAGTGTGTTCCCTCAGGCTCCTGACAGTAGTAATGAGAAGTTGAGTGTGTCCCCTCAGGCTCCTGACAGTAGTAATGAGAAGTTGAGTGTGCCTCAGGCTCCTGACAGTAGTAATGAGAAGTTGAGTGTGTCCCCTCAGGCTCCTGACGGTAGTAGTGAGAAGTTGAGTGTGTCCCCTCAGGCTCCTGACAGTAGTAATGAGAAGTTGAGTGTGTCCCCTCAGGCTCCTGACGGTAGTAATGAGAAGTTGAGTGTGTCCCCTCAGGCTCCTGACAGTAGTAATGAGAAGTTGAGTGTGCCTCAGGCTCCTGACAGTAGTAATGAGAAGTTGAGTGTGTTCCCTCAGGCTCCTGACGGTAGTAATGAGAAGTTGAGTGTGTCCCCTCAGGCTCCTGACAGTAGTAATGAGAAGTTGAGTGTGTCCCCTCAGGCTCCTGACAGTAGTAATGAGAAGTTGAGTGTGTCCCCTCAGGCTCCTGACAGTAGTAATGAGAAGTTGAGTGTGTCCCCTCAGGCTCCTGACGGTAGTAATGAGAAGTTGAGTGTGTCCCCTCAGGCTCCTGACGGTGGTAATGAGAAGTTGAGTGTGTCCCCTCAGGCTCCTGACAGTAGTAATGAGAAGTTGAGTGTGTCCCCTCAGGCTCCTGACAGTAGTAATGAGAAGTTGAGTGTGTCCCCTCAGGCTCCTGACAGTAGTAATGAGAAGTTGAGTGTGTCCCCTCAGGCTCCTGACGGTGGTAATGAGAAGTTGAGTGTGTTCCCTCAGGCTCCTGACGGTAGTAATGAGAAGTTGAGTGTGTCCCCTCAGGCTCCTGACAGTAGTAATGAGAAGTTGAGTGTGCCTCAGGCTCCTGACAGTAGTAATGAGAAGTTGAGTGTGTCCCCTCAGGCTCCTGACGGTAGTAGTGAGAAGTTGAGTGTGTCCCCTCAGGCTCCTGACAGTAGTAATGAGAAGTTGAGTGTGTCCCCTCAGGCTCCTGACGGTAGTAATGAGAAGTTGAGTGTGTCCCCTCAGGCTACTGACTGTAGTAATGAGAAGTTGAGTGTGTCCCCTCAGGCTCCTGACAGTAGTAATGAGAAGTTGAGTGTGTCCCCTCAGGCTCCTGACAGTAGTAATGAGAGGTTGAGTGTGTCCCCTCGGGCTCCTGACGGTAGTAATGAGAAGTTGAGTGTGTCCCCTCAGGCTCCTGACGGTAGTAATGAGAAGTTGAGTGTGTCCCCTCAGGCTCCTGACGGTAGTAATGAGAAGTTGAGTGTGTCCCCTCAGGCTCCTGTCAGTAGTAGTGAGAAGTTGAGTGTGTCCCCTCAGGCTCCTGACAGTAGTAATGAGAAGTTGAGTGTGCCTCAGGCTCCTGTCAGTAGTAATGAGAAGTTGAGTGTGTCCCCTCAGGCTCCTGACAGTAGTAATGAGAAGTTGAGTGTGCCTCAGGCTCCTGACGGTAGTAATGAGAAGTTGAGTGTGTTCCCTCAGGCTCCTGACGGTAGTAATGAGAAGTTGAGTGTGTCCCCTCAGGCTCCTGTCAGTAGTAATGAGAAGTTGAGTGTGTCCCCTCAGGCTCCTGTCAGTAGTAATGAGAAGTTGAGTGTGTCCCCTCAGGCTCCTGACAGTAGTAATGAGAAGTTGAGTGTGCCTCAGGCCCCTGACGGTAGTAATGAGAAGTTGAGTGTGTTCCCTCAGGCTCCTGACGGTAGTAATGAGAAGTTGAGTGTGTCCCCTCAGGCTCCTGACAGTAGTAATGAGAAGTTGAGTGTGCCTCAGGCTCCTGACAGTAGTAATGAGAAGTTGAGTGTGTCCCCTCAGGCTCCTGACGGTAGTAGTGAGAAGTTGAGTGTGTCCCCTCAGGCTCCTGACAGTAGTAATGAGAAGTTGAGTGTGTCCCCTCAGGCTCCTGACGGTAGTAATGAGAAGTTGAGTGTGTCCCCTCAGGCTCCTGACAGTAGTAATGAGAAGTTGAGTGTGCCTCAGGCTCCTGACAGTAGTAATGAGAAGTTGAGTGTGTTCCCTCAGGCTCCTGACGGTAGTAATGAGAAGTTGAGTGTGTCCCCTCAGGCTCCTGACAGTAGTAATGAGAAGTTGAGTGTGTCCCCTCAGGCTCCTGACGGTAGTAATGAGAAGTTGAGTGTGTCCCCTCAGGCTCCTGACGGTAGTAATGAGAAGTTGAGTGTGTCCCCTCAGGCTCCTGACGGTGGTAATGAGAAGTTGAGTGTGTCCCCTCAGGCTCCTGACAGTAGTAATGAGAAGTTGAGTGTGTCCCCTCAGGCTCCTGACAGTAGTAATGAGAAGTTGAGTGTGTCCCCTCAGGCTCCTGACAGTAGTAATGAGAAGTTGAGTGTGTCCCCTCAGGCTCCTGACAGTAGTAATGAGAAGTTGAGTGTGTCCCCTCAGGCTCCTGACAGTAGTAATGAGAAAATAACCATAATAAAATCAATAAAAGACTGCACCCTTGGGTATTCAAGCAGTGTGTTAAAGACAACAAACTGTGCAAATACAAAAAAAAAGGAAAAAGTAATAAATAAGCAGTAAATATCGAGAACATGAGATGAATTGTCCTTGAAAGTGAGTCCATTGGTTGTGGGAACATTTTAACGATGGGGCGAATGAAGGCCCTTTTAGTTCAAGAGCCTGATGGTCGAGGGCTAATAACTGTTCCTGAACCTGGTGGTGTGAGTCCTCGGGCTCTTGTACCTTCTTCTTGATCACAGCAGCAAGAAGGGAGCATGACCTGGGTGGCAGGATTTTTTTGAAGCACCTCCTTTTGAAGACTCGATCTTTGAAATGCATCTGACAATGTACATCGTGTGTTATGTAGGTAATAGTAAATTTAGCCATAGACTGGCTAAACAAGGCTTCTTCATCGTGCTCATATTCCAGCAAGCTGTCCTCTGGTCTGAAGGTCATCTTCGGGACATATATAGAATTGGTTGACCTCTTTGGAACTGTGGTCACTTTATCTCGTCCATGGAGCTGCAGTATGCAGAGCATGCGTTTTCAACCTGCATTTGGAGATCTATTTACCAAAGTCTGTTTGAGAGAATATGGATTAAACAGAGTCATAAATATTGTTTGAACAAGGTGAACATCAAGAACCAAAGCATTTGTTTATTAGAATTTCTTCATAGCTATTGTGTAAAACCAAAGCAAGAAAGGATTCCAATAGAAAGACTTCATATAACAGTGATTGTCTCAAGAATTTTATTACCCATTTTGAGGGCTTTTTCCAAATATCCTTTCCCTTTAACAAAGCCCAGTGACAGTACTTCCCCTTTATCAGGTGTACTCTTAACTCTTAACAGGAGCCTTCCAACTACAGTGCCTATGTAAAATATTCACCACCCTTGCAAGTCTGCATGTTTTATTGTTTTACCACAATGGAAAAAGACTTTTTTGTGTCAGTGAAAATAGATCTCTACAAAGTGATCTAAATTAATTACAAATATAAAACACAAAATCATTGATTGCATTAAGTATTCACCCCCTTCAAGTCAGTATTTAGTAGATGCACCTTTGACAGCAATTACAGCCTTGGGTCTGTGTGGATAGGTCTCTATCAGCTTTGCACATCTTAACACTGCAATTTTTCCCCGTTCTTCTTTACAAGACTGCTCAAGTTCTGTCAGATTGCATGGGGGTTGTGAGTGAACAGCCCTTCTCAGGTCAGCCACAAATCCTCAATTGGATTGCGTTCTGGATTCTGACTTGGCCACTCCAGGACATTAACATTGTTTTTTAGCCTTTTCTGTGTAGCTTTGGCTTTATGCTTGGGGTCATTGTCTTGCTGGAAAATAAATCTTTTTCCAAGACACAGTTCTCTTGCAGACTATATCAGATTTTCCTCCAGGATTTCCCTATATTTTGCTGTATTCATTTTACCCTGTACCTCCACAAGCCTTCCAGGACCTGCTGCAGTGAAACATCCCCATGGCATGATGCAGCCACATCTTGTTTCATGGTAGGGATGAAGTAATTTTGTTGATGTGTGGTGTTTGGCTTACACCATTTATAGTGTTTAGTCTGATGGCCAAAAAGCTCAATTTGGGTTTTATCAGACCATAAACCTTCTTCCAGCTGACTTCAGAGTCTCCCACATGCCTTCTAGCAAACTCTAGCCATGATTTTGTGTGAGTTTTTTTTCAACTGTGGCTCTCTCTTTGCCACTCTCCAATAAAGCTGCGACTGGTGAAGCAACCAGGCAACAGTTGTTGTATGCGCAGTCTCTCCAATCTCAGCCACTTGACTTCACAACTTGATATTATCTGTGTTTCAGTTTTATTTAAAATTCACTTAGAGCAGTGTACGTTTCTCGGGATTTTCCTGAAGATATTTTACTGGGAAGTGTTTACAATCTCTGCATAGCTTGCAAACATCAGCTTACTATAATGAACTAAAAAGACCAATGTTTAAATTAGCATAAACTTATCAGTGATAGTTGTGATTTTAAAAATTGAACAACGAGAAAAATAAAATTCCAAATTTGTGGCTTGTTTAGATCACTCAGTCTTGTGGATAATTACATAAAAGCCCTGTGGGCATTTTATTTAAAGAAACAAAGTTGTATACATATTAGATTTTTAAATAACTGTGCTCCATAATCTCATGTTCTTATATTAGAATCCCTATTTAGTAAATGACATATAGCACTGACAGAGGGCTGGGACATTTTGTCTGCTTAGCCCTGAATGCCAAGGAGCATTGTGAAACAACTTAAGAGTGTTTATGCAGACCGTGAGCTGGTGAATTATTATTTCTTAATGCAATTCACTAATTAATATCAGGGGTGTAGAGCATCAAGCTTCTTGGCTTGATCTTCTATTTCCAGAAGGTGGTGACATTCCAAGGGACGTCGCTCCCAAAGGTCCACCACATGAGAGGTGTCATTCAAGCATACGAGACCCTAAGCGGGTTTGATGGGATCGATGCTCGGATGTTTTCACTATTGGGTGATTTATGCGCAAGGGATGTGGCTACAAAATAAGGGGCTTGTCACTTAAAATTTCTTTCACGGGGTGGTGAATCTGTGGAATTCTCTATCCCCGAGCTTGGGCTTGGAGAGCACAAAAATTCAGCACCCTCCCTTGTGGCAGATGTTAGGTTCCTTGACACTTGTCCTCTAATACTGCATTGCTGAGCGAGAACACTTCTTGCTGCACTCTGGAAAGCCACTTACTGTCTGAAGCCGTTGGGTGTGAATGATAGTCATTATTTTAAAGCTGTCAATGATTGGGCATGGGGCAATTGACACTTTGGGTTGGACCAGTGGTTTATAAGAGGGGCACGATGTGAAGAAACATACACACTCTGAGAACCATATCATGTACACCTGAATATCCTGCGATGAGCCTCTATAGACGTGAAGGAACCACCGAGTGCACAGACTGTTGATTGTTGTACTGGATCCTGATATTTCTGTCATCCAAAGGTTCTTCAGAAACCAAGAGTAAAGCACAAAACTTGTTTACGGCCATTTTATTAAATGTTACAAGCGCGGAAAACAAACGAGAAAGCTAAGGGAACAAAGGAAAAGAAGAAAGGAACAAGGAGTTATGGTCACCTCATGTTCAGACTAGAGATAGCAAAACTCCCAGTGATAACAATTAACCTATAAAATAGCCACATTCAGGTAGCGTGACACTTGCTACTGAAAACTAAGACGTTTCTAGAGAGATAGAGAAGCAACTGTACTATAATTACTGGAAGATTCATGTATATAACTGATTATATAAAATACAGTGCCTATCAGAAGTATTCATCCCCCTTGGACGTTTTCGTGTTTAATTGTTTTACAACATTGATTCAGTGGATTTAATTTGGCGTTTTTGACACTGATCAACAGAAAAACACTCTTTTGTGTCAAAGTGAAAACAGATCTCTACAAAGTGATCTAAATTAATTACAAATATAAAACAAAATAATTGATTGCATAAGTATTCACCCCCTTTTAATATGATTCACCAAATCATCGCTCGTGCAGTCAATTAGTTTCAGAAGTCACATAATTAGTTAAATGGAGATCTGTTTTTGGAGGCATGTGGAGACTCTGAAGTCAGCTGGAAGAAGGTTCTACGGTCTGATGAAACCAAAATTGAGCTTTTTAGTCATCAGACTGAACGCTATGTTTGGCGTAAGTGAAACACTGCACATCATCAAAAACACACCATCCCTACCATGAAGCATGGTGATGGCTGCATCATGCTGTGGGGATGCTTCACTGCAGCAGGCCCTGGAAGGCTTGTGAAGGTAGAGGGTAAAATAAATGCAGCAAAATACAAGGAAATCCTGGAGGAAAACCTGATGCAGTCTGCAAGCGAACTGCAATTTGGGAGAAGATTTGTTTTCCAGCAAGACAATAATCCCAAGCATAAAGCCAATACTACACAGGAATGGCTTAAAAACAACAAAGTTCATGTACTAGAGTGGCCAAGTCAGAGTCCAGACCGCAATCCTATTGAGAATTTGTGGCAGGACTTGAAAAGGAATGTTCACACACGATCCCCATACAATCTGACAGAGCTTGAGCTGTTTTGTAAAGAAGAATGCAGAAAAAATTGCAGTGTCCAGATGTGCAAAACTGATAGAGACCTATGCACACAGATTCACGACTAATTGCTGCCAAAGGTGCATCTACTTAATACTGACTTGAAGAGGGTAAATACTTATGCAGTTAATTGTTTTGTGTTTTATATTTGTAATTAATTTAGATGACTTTGTAGAAATGCTTTCACTTTGACGCAAAGTGTCTTTTTCTGTTGATCAGTGTCAAAAAAGCCAGATTAAATCCACTGTGATTCAATGTTGTAAAACAATAAAACATGCAGACTTCCAAAGGGGTTGAATACTTCTTATAGGCGCTGTACAAGCATGCATAGGAAGGTTAAACTACAGGAAAATAACAATTCTACTTCCTAATCCAACAGTCATGAAAACAGTGGCTTCAACGGACAGAGCTATTGACTAGTGTACCACCAAGCACCAGCCAACATTGACCCTATGCCAATGGGATCACAGAGAAAATGTGCAAACTCCAAACAGACAGCACCCAAGGTCAGGACTGAACTCGGTCTCTGTGAGACGGCAGCTCTACTCACTGCATCACTAAGTAGTTCTGTGGAAAATGAAAATGTTTCCTCAGGCCAATAAAATCGTTGAACTGGAGGCTGGGAGCAAAGTTGCTTGCAGAGGAAGCATAGGCCAATGCAAAGTGATCTTAGTAGAAATCTGGCCAGATATTTATGATGCTTGCAAGTTTCCTTTCAGGTTAATCATTGCTCCACAAGAGAGGAATGTAGAAGCTGCAGTATCATTACACCATCCTAATAATTATGGGTTTGGAACCTGTAATCAGAGGTCGGGAAATGATTAACACAACTCTTATCGTTGCTTTGACCAACCTGTCACAGCATTGCAACTGTAGTGTATGTTTTAAATTGCATACTGTGAAGTAAGTTTCTGTATGAGTGAGTGAATGAACACATTAGTCCAAGTGATATAATGCTCAAAATTTAGCATCTGACCAAACGATGCTGGAGAGGCAGTAATGGGGGACAATGAAACATTGGGTGAACTTTCTTCTATGGTCTTCTGTCCTCTCCTATCAGATTCCTCCTTCAGCCCTGTATCTCTTTCACCAATTAGCTTCCCCCACCCCCCAGTTTCACCTATCACCTTGTGTTTCTTCCTCCCCTCCTCCCACCTTAAACTGACACCTCATTTTTTTTTCCTCCAGTCCTGCGTAAGGGTCTCGGCCTGAAACATTGGCTATACTCTTTTCCATAGATTGTGTCTGGTCTGCTGAGTTCCTCCAGCATTTTGTGTGTTGCTTGGTATTTGCTTTCCCATGCATCTTAATTGGGAAGTTTGCTCTGTAAGGCAGGCATTGAAGAAGGACATTTTGGAAGATTGCTTGAACTTGACCATGGAACACTGACTCACAGTGTTTCTAGGTCAGTATCACAGCAGAATTACTTCTGCTGAATTGTCAATGAACAGGAGATTTGGAATACCGTTGGGTGTAGTCAAACCCATGGAAGAGAAAGCGGAAAAGAAGCAATTAAAACCATAATAATGGTTACAAGAAAAGGTTCAAGTTGGAAAATGGGTTATGTAATTTCAATTCCCAGTTAGTTGTACATGAGATTTAATATCACCTGACTACAGTTGTTGGGTTTGAGTTAGATGCATTTTCCATGTCCAGTGTGATGTACTTGCACTTTATCCACATCAGAGTGATTTGCTTCATATTTATCACAGTTGCCATCTGCTCTTGAGTGATATTTGGTGCTTCATTACTAATGATTAATAATTAAAGAATTAATCATTCATAAGGTTGAGATTGTTACTTTGCACTGGTCAAGTATGGAAACAATTGTAATTAAATTCATTTGAAATTAGAGGAAAATATTGCAAGTAAATCCTGTTATATTTTAACTCTACACTATTCAATCAGAATAATAAATCCATGGCTGGATTGGTGTTATCAATAAATACTTGGGTATGGGATACAAGGAACACTAAGGGTGTCAGCTATAGCTCACCATGCCCTGTGAGTATGACCTCTGTGGGCCTGTTAATGCAGGCTGACACTGAAATCTGTTGGTAAGCTTGAGCTGTACTAGTGGAGGTTTTAGATAAGGCTTCAGATCAAAGTCCTTTTTTGCCCTTGTGAGCACTGTAAAAATAACACACCGCTCTTCTGAGGAAGGGGTCAAGAATTATCTCCTGGCCAATATTTATCTCTTAACCCTATGTCACTGAGACTGATCACTATTATCTCATTGAATTTCCATGTGTACACTGTGCTATTTCCACATCAAACCAGGAAGATCCTTGTAAAGTATTTTTGCAACATTATGAAGTGTGGAAAGGTACCGTGAAACTGCAAGTCCTTTTTTCATACTCACTTTACAGATGAATTAATGATGTCAAATTACAGGTATATAAAACATGAGTTAGGCCATACTTGAGTATTGTATGTACTTTGGCAGGATGGATGTAGGAAAGATGTGATGGGCTGGAGAAGATGCAGAAGTGATTCTCCTGGAATGGAAGTTTTCAGTCATTTTGAGAGAATGGTTAGACTAGCTTTCTTTTCCTTGGAGCAGAGGATGGTGAAGAATGACCTGGGGGAAGTATACAAAATCTTTGGGGATATGGAAAAAGCAGATCATAAGAATCTTTTCTCTTGGTAGAAATGGTTAAAACTAAAAAAGAATAGGTATAAGGTGAAAGGTAGGACATTTAGAGGGAATCTGAGACAAATTTTTCCACAGACCATTTGTGGAATCTGGAGACAGGTACTTCCACAATATATAGGAATTGTCTGGACAAGCCTTGATAGTCCAGGGCAGAGAAGGCTACAGACCAAATGCAGGTAATTGGGACAAGTATAGACTAGTACAGTGATTAGTATGTGTGGACATGGTGGGTTCAAGGACCTGTTTCTATGCTGTCTGACTACAAAAATGTAATAAGGACATCATCCCAACCAGTAAAGTCAAACGACGTACCTGCAGTAACACAGATACATGCAATTTTCCGGTTTGCCAGTTGATTGCATTCTGGAATCACACGAAGTCAAGATATTACCTGTTCCACTGTGGCTGTTGAGACCTGTGCTATTGACTTGAAAGCTGATGTTTGCGTGTCGAATCGTTTTGCTATTGTATATTGGAAGCGACAGTCTGGATAAATGAAAGATGTTGAACAGTCTTTGGGGAGGTATGTGCAACCGCTCATAATTAATGAGATAATAAAATGCAGATGCCACCAATCTTGTTTGTTACAATTCCCACAGTGATGGGAAAAGTCATTGCAAAAGAATGAAGGCAGCAGCATTTTGTGAACAGGGACAGGAACTTGAAATGCCTTTTCCTGGGGCCCTGCAAGATATGTTTGTAAACAAGTTCTAATGGCAATGTGTCAAGCATCCCCAGCCTTAACCAAAAGAAGCTTCAGTGGCAATCAACCCTTGAAGGCATTTGTGCACAGACCGTCCCAGTTCAATAACAGGACAGGTATGCTCTGTTTTCTGGGATGTGATGGTGAAATGGAGAATTCAATAGATGCCAGTGTTCCTTTTCATCCACCCAAACAATGCTTGTTCAGCAGTCGTGGCCAGAGTATTTTCAGGAAAATTATCAGGTCAGTAGAGCTACAGATACTTGTGTTTGTCTAAGCAGAGTGAGTGGCAGTCCGATAGTAGGATTGTTGGGTTTGACCATGTCTCCATCAGCACTTCAGGCTGATGAATGACTTTTATGTTATAAACATTAAAGGAGAAGTTGCTTGCTGTTTTAGCGCCAATGGGGTTATGCAGCCACACAGCATGGAAACGAGTTCTTCAGCCCACTGAGTCTGTGCTGACTAGCAAGCACCTTATTTACATTTATCCTCCACTAATCCCATTTTATTCTCCTCACATTCCCACCAACTCCTCCCAGATTCCCACAACCACCCCAACACCAGGGATGATGTGTGGCAGCCAATTCACCTGTAGACCTGCACGCCTTTGAAATTTGGAAGGACGAAATCCATGCAGGGACAACACACAAGTTCCATGCAAGGGAATTGCAAGGCGTCTGGCTGCAAGACTCTACAAAGGATAGTGACGTCTGCTGCGAAGATCATCAGTTCTCCTTTCCACCTGTCTGAGATACTTACCTGGAGTGCTGTCTACACAGGGCCCTTTGCATTGTCAATGATCCTCCCGTTCATCTAACAATCTCTTTGACCCCCTTACCATCAGGCAGAAGGTACCGTAGCATTAGGACAAGGTTAGACAGGGTGGGAAACAGCTTTTTCCCCCAGGCCATGAGACTACTGAATTCCAGGTCTCACCGTATATTAAGCAACAGTAGTATTATACTGATTACTTTTTAACTTGAGATGTAAATGCATCTTACTATTTATTAATTTATTTGTGGTACTATCACCTTATGTGTAAGTGCTGCATACTGTGCTGTGCACCTTTGTCCAGAGGAACGTTGTTTCTATTGACAGTGTGCACATACACGGTTGAAATGGCAGTAAAATTGAATGTGCACTTGATTCCATTTCCAGCATCCTCCTCCTGTTTCAGAACGCAGCAACACCTCTCACCGGTACTGCACGGCGTTTACCTTTCCCTTTCTTTGCTCGCCCTTTTCTCTCCAGCTAACCTCATTAGTCCATCAACTGGACAACTCCCTGAAGAGTGGAATCACTTGGCCCCACCCTACCTATGATACTTTCTTTGTCTTATCCATCCCTCCCTCACCTTCTCTGCGACTTAAAACCAACTGGAAATGTAACTCTGTTTCCTTTCTATAGCCGCTCCTCGACCTGCTGGATGTTCCCAGTATTTTCTCTTTTATTTTAGATTGTAGCATCCACGCTTAAAAAAAAATTGTTTGCCTTATCAGTGGAGCGAGAGAGATATTGTGCATTGAGGTTTTGGTAGAATAGAATCCTGCTACTGCCTACATTACTGGCCTGATTTGGAACCCAAGTGTTTTAGCATAGTTGTGGTGCCAAGTAACGTAATGACGAGTGACCTCAGTGTGGACCTGGCCACTTGCGAATTCAAAAATCATTGAGGCCATATACTGCCTGTCTGGGGTTGGAGGACAGTGAATGTGCATGGCTGGGAGGAACAGGCCTTGGTCTGCTGTTGTTCCTTCACTGCCTGCTGTGCTCTGTGTTTTCCTGTGTTCTGCATTCTTCTAGCAGCGCAGGCGAGCTACGTTGGTGCCAGAATGTGTGTGGTGATGCTCGTGGGCTGCTCCTTGGGTGTGTTGGTAATGCAAATGACGCATTTCACAATGTTTCAATGTAAACATGGTCGATAAACTTGAATCTTGAAAAGCCAATTGCCCCATCCGAGTCATCTCATTGCAGAAGGGGCTGGGGTCAGGATTACTCCTACCATCACAGCCATTGAGGAGGTAGCGGGCAGTAGACTGTTGTGGCACTTCTGTCCTCCAGGGCAGTGTCTGTTCAGGAGGTAATGGCGTCACAGTTAATGTTGGGAGTGGAGCATTGAATCTGTTAGCCAGTGTATATTCTTCAAAACCATGCTCAACAGTTTGAGAAACTTTGGCAGTAGTCAGGAGGAGGTTTGCTTGCTCTTTGACCAGATGTACCAAGATGTTCTAGGGAACAAAGTCATGGTTCAGAACTCTGTGCTGCCAGGTCTGGTCTGTGTTTCCAGTGTTACACCAGGGGAGATGAACAAGTCTGAGATATTGCCTGGTTGTATGAGTTTGACCTAATTGGCTGTTCCTTGACTAATGTAGGGATGACTACCCTTCTCACAGATAGTGTGAGAGTACATGGCAGCTTTGACCAGGCTGCGTGCCTGTGTCTGTCACACCCAATGCCCAGGTTTTATTCTTGCTCTCCGTCATTGAAATGGGCTGATAGACCTCTGTGGCTTCCAAACCATTTCAGATGGCAGTTTATGAGTTATTGTCCAAGTGGTTATCCTTAATTTCCTCCTCTCAAGTACAGAAGTAAACCAGCAGGGTTTTTTTTTCGCAATCTGGTGGTTTTATATTGCTCTTTTTTTTAATTACAGATTTATTCGATTAACTGAAGTTAAGTTTCCCAGCTGTTGTGTGTGGTGTCCAACTCATTAGTCCAAGCCTTGGAAATACTGACAGAATAACTTTAACTGCTCTCTGACCATACTGAGGAATAAATACTGGTCAGGATTATTGTGAATGCTTTGATACTTTATTTAGTTTGAACTTTGAACTTTGTTCTACAACTCAGTCCATAGGACCTTTTATCTTCATCTGACAAGGCAGGAAGGGCCTTCGTTTTACGTCTTGTTCAAAAGACTGCATTTCTGACAGTGCACTGTACAACTTTTCCTCAGTACTGGCTGAAATTTCCTTGCTGAAGACTGGATTCAACATATTTCCTTCATATGTTATTGAAACCAACTAGGTCCCAGGTTAATAATGCACTGAGTTGTCTCTGCCTTTGTAGTCAGTTTCACGATCCAAATTGGATTATGGGCTGGAAAATGAGCTTGGCTACTTTCAGAAAGCAACTTTGGAGGAGAGCTGAACTCAGTGAGGTTCCAGAAATTGGTGTCGCTGCATGGACCCAGCTCAGCACAGAACTTGAAAGAATCAGGGAGAGTCCATAACCCCAGCTTTCATTAATATTAATATTATTGATTTGCATTTATTTTTCTAGCTGTGATTCTCCAGCAGGGCTTGATATAGTAAATGTCTGTAGCCCCCCGGCCAGCCTCAGGGTCGCTCGGCTCGCTGTCGTCTAGGGCAACAGCCCTTGGCCCCGCCAAACTGGGGAATCAGTTTGTGTGGATGCTGTGTGATGTACCCCACCCCGCCCAAATAACAGACAATACACCAGATACGATTAAATGATTTACAGTTTATAGATATTACTGGAACTATATAGTTAATAGAGAATAAAATATAACAGGAAAATAAAAGGTGCCACACTTATCAAAGTTCAATCTCTTCGTGCACAAACAGTTGGAGCTCAGGACCCAACTTCTCCTTCACCCTGCGACCCCTCGGACCACCTTGACCGGCGCCTGGGACTACCACTGGTGGTCGACCAGACGCTCCACATGAGTCCGTCTCCGTCTCCTCTCCTCGCCGAACGCCCCGCTCGGGGTCCAACCCCGTTAGCGGACTCACAGCACCTGGTCCATCCTCTGTCTCTCTCCCGCCTTCTCCCACAAAACCCCGTGCATACAATATCTTACAGATACACCAAAAACATAACAACTATCGCAATTGGTTCATAACATCTTCTTATCAGTAACGTGATTCAAACAAACTGCTAGCGGGAAACACTTTCTCAGCAGTTAACATAACAAAGAACCCCTTTCAATTATAACATAACAAAGAAGCCATTTTAATTAGACTACGCAGTGACATAAAAAAAAGAAACCCCTTACATGTCAATTGGGATCCTTAACAGGCAAATGGAATCCAGTAAGGGAGCATATTAAATCAGCTTCATTTTGATGTCTGCAACAGGAGAATTCAGTATGTGAAACCATGCTCCTCTCCCAATGCCTGAGAGTACTTGGGGGTGGCACAACAATGCAGCGGTTGTCGTAACGCTGTTACTGTGCCAGCGACCCAAATTAAATTCCTGCTGCTTTCTATAGGGAGTTCATACGTTTTCCCTGTGGCCATGTGGGTTTCCTCCTCGTGCTCCAGTTTTCTCCCACATTCCAAATACGCACAGGTTATGTTATTAGGTTAATTAAATCACATGGTGTAATTGGGCAGTGCAGGCTCGTTGGGCTAGAAGGGCTTGTACAGTGTGGTATCTCTAATAAAAAATAAATCAATATGAAGCACTGTTTCTGTCTTCAGCCGGCAACCTTTGTCTCTGACTTCATTCATGGTGTCCCCTGGGACAGACGGAACTCGCTTCCATGCAGGCTCTTCGGATTCTGAGGTGGCTGATGAGGCCAAAGTGGGAACCACAGTTTATAAAGGGCTGGAAGAAGAAAATCAGAAGCACACCCTTTGTAATAACTTAGGGAATTGTGGCTCAGTTCAGCAGAAAATTCAGTTGAGAAAATAAAATACGATTTAGCTTCAGTTGATAACAGCTCATACTGCATGCAAGTTCTAAACTGACAAGGGAACCCTAAACTCATTAATATTCATATCTGAGTGGTAATCCATCGTGAAACCACATGAACATTTCTAGTCACCCCTCTTTCAATGCAAGCTCCATCTCCATTCAAGCCTAGGCACCACTGACCATTCCTGACCACTGCTGGCTGCTGCCAACTCCTCAGCAGTGGTTCACCTGCTCACTGACCACCACTCACCCCGATCACACTCACTGCCTGTCACTGTCATAGTCCATCGACTCGCGTATCGTCACAGTCAGTCCACTCCCCGGTCATCACTGGCCGACCGTCACAGTCGGTCCACTGGCCGACCCTCGCGGTCCATCCACTCCCGGACCCTCACAATTCACATTCTACAGATTATTCCATGTGAGCATTTGAAGGCCTGGGTGTTCTTGGGAGAATTAACATGGTCCGTGAGCCATATCTAATCACCTGCTGGAAATGTGGTACAAGTGAGCCTGATTCTCTCATTGTAGCGTAATTGCTTTGTGTACAGCAATAGATAATTGCATGTATTTTATTTTTGTATAGTCAGTGGCCACTTTATTTGTTATACCTGTACTCCTGCTTAATGCAAATATCCAAACGGCCAATCACATGGCAGTAACTTGATGCATAAAAGCATGCAGACATGGTCAAGAGGTTCCAGTTGTTTTTCAGACCAAACATCAGAATGGAGAAGAAATGTGATCTGAGTGACTTTGGCCGTGGAATGATTGTTGGTACCAGTTAGGGTGGTTTGAGTATGTCAGAAACTGCTGATTTCCTGGGATTTCATGCACAACAGTCTCTAGAGTTTACAGAAAATGGTACAAAAAGCATCCAGTGAGCAGCAGTTCTGTGGCAAAAATACGATGGTCATGACAGAGGTCAGAGGAGAATGGGCCGACTCGCTCAAGCTGACAGGAAAGTGACAGTAACTCAAATAACCACATGTTACAACAGTGGTGTGCAGAAGAGCGTCTTTTCTTGAAGTGGAAGGGTGACAGCGGAATACCACGAACATACACTCACTTTATTAGGTACAGGGGGTATCTAATAAAGTGGCTACTGGGTGAATGCGTACCATGACAATAAACTTACTTTGAACTCTGAACACTGAACTTGAAATATATTGACATAGTGAGTTGTGAGAGTCAGGCTGTAAGGACGGCATGTTGCTGCAGTCAGTAGAGCTGCTGCTTCACAGCCCAGTGACCACGGTTTAATCCTAACTTTGGGTTCTTTCATTGTGGGGTTGTCATGATCTCCCTGTGGCCTCGTGAATTTCCCCCAAGTGCTCTGATTTCTTCCCACTTCTCTAAAGGCATGTGGATTGCTCGGTTAATTAACTCCTTTAAATCTCCCCTAGTGTGTGGGTGGGTAAGGACATACAGGGAGCTGATGAGAATGTGGGGAACATAATGGAATTAGTACAAGATAACTGTAAAAAATGGAACACTACAGCACAGCAAAGGCCCTTCGGCCCACAATGTTGTGCTGACCTTTTCACTTACTCCGAGATCAACCTAACTCTTCCCTCTCACATAGTCCTCCATTCTTCTATCATCCGTGTGCCTACCTTAAGAGTCTCTAAAGTATCCCTATTGTAGGTCTCTGACTGTCCACTCTATCTCTGCCTCTTAACATCTTGTACACCTCTATCAAGTCACCTGTCATCCCCCTCCACTCAAAGAGAAAACGTGCAGATGCTGGAAATCCAAGCAACACACACAAAAGGCTGAAGGAACTCAGCAGGCCAGGTAGCATCTGTGGAAACGAGTACAGTCAACACTTTGGGCCAAGACCCTTCGTCAGGACTGGAGAAAAAAAGGTGAGGTTAAACCTGGTAAATCTTCTCCACACTCTCTCTAAAGCTTCCACAGGGTGGTCAGAACTGAACACAATATTCAAAGTGTATTCCATCAGGGTTTCATAGAGCTGTAACATTACCTCAAGGCTCTTGAACTCAATTCCTCTGACTACTGAAGACCAATGCACAGTATGCCTTCGTAACAACCCTATCGACTTGCAGGGCAACTTTGACGGATTTATGTACGTGGATCCCAAGATCTCTCTGTACGTCCACACTGCAAAGAATTCTGGAAATGTAAGTGTGTCATAGGTAGCAGAAGGGCCAATTCGTGTGATTGTATCTCCCTGTGATTGTTGATAACACTGCACCTCACAGTAGCCGACTGTGCCCTGGCGAGAGATGAGATTTGAAGAGTGAAGTGAGTCTCACTGGAATGGAGATTGTCTTTGATCTTCAGCTGCAGTTCCAGGCTTTCAGATGGAAAGCCAGTAGGTGCTGACAGGTGCACTCAACACAGCCTTGGACTATCTGCATTGGTGAGATTGTCAATCACAGTGAAGACCCTTTAGACAGCTTGTGTTCAAAGAGCTCACTCATTTAAAGCAGTCTGGCTGAGATGGATTTATAACATGAATAAAAATGAAGTCTGAATAGGTAGTGGTAATTTTGGAAGGGGTTTGGCTGAAAGAGCAAGGATCTGGAAATGAATGTTGATCACATTGTGTCATCCTCTAATGTCATTATCAACCTGTTAATCTGTCTGCGATCAGACATTATCCCTCTCCCTTCAAATATACTTTGTCTTCCTGATGTTGAAAATGGATAAGATAGAAAATGCTCAATCCAACCTAACCTCACCAGAGTAACATAATCAAAATGCTGGAGAAGCTCAGTAAAGGCTGATTTATATTTCTGCGTCAACTCAACGCCAAAGTTACGGCGTCGCCGTGAACCCTACGCAGAGCCTACGCGGATCCCTACTCCGTAGCCTGACGCGCACCTCTTCCAAAATGTAACTGCGCGTTGCAGCAACGCAGACTGCAACAACTGTGATTGGTTCGCTTGGTAGTATTGCATTTCCTCCTATGCTGCAATAGCTTCCCATTGGGCGACTGAAGGGCAGGGAAGGAACTCTGGCTGCAATGCTTTCCATAAAGCTTTACACACCTCTGAAATTATGTAGGACACATTTCACTTTTACAAAAAAAGACGCTCGCTTTAAACTGGTTTACCCCGAGAAAGACTACCATGACCATGAAGCCTTGCGTAGCCAGGTATGTGCACATGCACAACGTGCCGGAATTGCAGAGCGACGCAGACACACCAACGCACAAGTATAAATGCTCACAACGCACGTAGGCCACTTGCGTAGGTTATGGCATCGAGTTGACGCGCAAGTATAAATCAGCCTTAAGTCGCAACATCTACGGCAAGGAATAAGCAATTGATGTTTTGGGCTGAGACCCTTCATCGGGTTTGGGAAAGAAGGGGAAAGAAGCCAGAATAAGGGGGGAGGGGAGGAGTGAAGGAGTACATGCTAGACAGCAATAGGTGAGGAGGAAGTGGGGGGAGGGGATAAAGTGAGCTGGGAGGTGATAGGTGGAAGAGGTAAAGAGCTGAAGAAGGTATCTGGTAGGAGAGGAAGGTGGACCAAGGGGGGAGGACACCAGAGAGAGGTGATGGGCCAGTGAGGAGAAGAGGGGAATCAGAATGAGGAATGGGAAAAGGAAAAGGTGTCGGGGGTGGGGAGAGAATTTGTCAGAAGTTAGAGAATTTGATGTTCATGCTGTCAGGTTGGAGGCTACCCAGATGGAATATGAGGTGTTGCTCCTCCACCCTGAGAGTGGCCTCATCATGGCAGTGGAGGAGGCCATGGACCAACATGTCAAAATGGGAATGGGCAGTGGAGTTAAAGTTGGAATTAAGTGGAAGTTCTGCTGTTGTGGACAGAAACCTCTCCAGAAAGAAACCTTTCTCTCCCACTCAGCCAAACTGTCTGCTGCTTTGAAGTTCAGGCAGCCAGTGGCCTGCCCCAAGCAGCAGGCAAAGCCCTATCAAACTGCCTGGTGCCTATATGTGTTATGGTAATGTTGCAGTGTTTGTGCACCCAGTAGTGGGAGGGAACAAATGTAGTGCTGTGGAGTGGCCACTGGGCAGCAGACTTCCTGAAACTGCAGCATTCCTCGGGTACCACATCAAACTATGGATTCTGGATGCCACCGGCAGCCTAGGAAGATCATATGGATGAGGGAAGCCTGCCCAGTTAAATAAGAAAAAAGGAAATGTGCCTTCAATTTCATACATAATGAGCATACTCAGAAATACATGCCAGGAATGTGGTTGAATCTATGTAATTATGGTGGGTATGAGTAACATAATATGAACTGGAAGGATCTTGTTTATTAAAGTTAAATATACCCTAGCACGATAGAAAGTTCGGTATCACTGCAACATCTCTAGGAAAACAATAAGCAGCAAACCTTTTCCTTCCTGTTATTCTTCAATTCCTTTTGTAATGGGATTTAACATTCTCTTGGGAACTTCATTTGATCAATAAGTAAATGGTTCTACAGTGACAACGGTATTGAGATCATTTTTAAAATATTTGTTGACTATGACCTGAGCTATAGTCAATGGTGAGACTAATTGACTATTTTTTTGGTAAAACTTGAAAGAGTGCAAGCAGATTTTTAGCTGGCCGTTTAGTCTGAATGTTTTCATGAGAATGGAATTGTAAATTTATCCTTGTCAAATGGGCATCTGTCGTGGCAGTTTATAGCTCAGTTTGTTCCTTGATTTAAGGTTAGCCAACAAAATTCCTCGTTTGGCAAGAGATGCCTAACAACTCACAGACAAGACTGTTTCTCCCCACACCCCATAGAAAAACCTTACACAATATGTGTGTGTGTGTGTGTATATATGTATGTATATATTATTAGTTTGTTTCTAAGGAAATCAAAATTGGCTTTTTGATTCCATTATTTCAGCGTGAGATCATCAGAATGGGGAAAAGTTGTAACGATTATTATCAACATGATGAGCTGCCACATATGAAAAGACCCAGAAATGACACAGAGGCTGTCTTGATTGATAGCAGCATGGTTCAGTTCTGAAATTTCTACTTCCAAAAATTCTAAGTATATTTATTATTATCAAAGCCACCAAGTACAACCCTGAGATTAATTTTATTGCAGACATTCACAGCAGAATAAAAAGAACAATTGAATCAATGAAAACTACACCCAAAGACTGACAAGCAACCCATGTGCAAAAGAAGACAAATTAAGCAGATAAAAAAATAATAAATAGTAAAAAATAATATTGAGAACATGAGTTGTAGAGCCCTTGAAAGTGAGTGCGTAGATTGTGGAATACTTTCAGAGTGGAGATGAGTGAAGTTACCCACGCTGGCTCAGGAGCTCAATGGTTGAGGGGTAATAACTAGTCCTGAACCTGGCAGAGTGGGACTGAAAGATTAGATTAGATTAGATTATGAGGACATGCAGTCCTCTTTTATTGTCATTTAGTAATGCATGCATTAAGAAATGATACAGTGTTCCTCCAGAATGATATCACAGAAACACAAGACAAACCAAGACTAAAAAACTGACAAAATCCACATAATTATAACAGATAGTTACAACAGTGCAAAGCAATACCGTAATTTGATAAAGAACAGACCATGGGCACGGTAAAAAAAAAGTCTCAAAGCCTCTCGAAAGTCCCATCATCTCATGCAGATGGTAGAAGGAAGAGAAACACTCTCCCTGCCATGAGCTTCCAGCGCCGCAAACTTGCCGATGCAGCACCCTGGAAGCACCCGACCACAGCCGACTCTTGAGTCCGTCCAAAAACTTCGAGCCTCCGACCAGCCCTTCGACACCGAACACCATCTCTGCCGAGCACTTCGACCCCGGCCCCGGCAACAGGCAATAGGCAAAGCCGAGGATTTGGGGCCTTCCCCTCCGGTGATTCTCGATCGCTCAGTAGCAACGGCAGCGAAGCAGGCATTTCAGAAGTTTCTCCAGATGTTCCTCCGTGCTTCTCACGTCTGTCTCCATCAAATCAGGATTGTGCACGGTACCTACTTAACAAATACGATACCATTTCGCAGCGGCCGTGCGTGCTGCGTCGCGCCGCCATCTTCTCCTCCTCCCACTTCCTCTTTCCACGAATGCTATCCGATTTGCTGAGGGTTTTCAGCAACATCTGTTCTCAGGTATACAAAATTAGAGAGGTATCTAAAATTGTGAGCGGTATCGATAGGGTAAATGCAAGCAGTCTTTTTCCAATGAGGTTGGGTGAGACTAGAACGAAAGCTTCCTTCCTGATGACAACAGCGGGAAGAAAACGTGGCCTGAGTTTCAGTGTGGACTTGGCCTTTACCACAAACTGAGAAATCAAACAGCTTGACAGTTTTAGTCTGCTCATCAGGTTGGAGGTGGGTGAAACTGACAGTGGGAATCCCATAATTATAAATGAAAATCAAAAGCAAAGGACTACAGACGCTAGAATTCTGAAATGAGAACAGATGTTGCTGAAAACCCTCAGCAAATCGGATAGCGTTCATGGAAAGCGGAACAGTTAGCAAATCACATTGAGATCCTTTATGAGAACTGGGAACGAGAGATAAACACGTTAGTTTTAAAGGAAGTTTGTCATCAAGTGTCTTGAGGACCTGGGTTGTAGGGAAAGGCTGAATATGTTATGACTTTATTCCCTGTAGCGTAGGAGAGTGAGGGAGATTTGAGAGAGGTATACAAAATTGTGAGGGGTATCGATAGGGTAAATGCAAGCAGTCTTTTTCCAATGAGGTTGGGTGAGACGAGAACTAGAGGTCATGGATTAAGGGTGAAAGGTGAAATCTTAAGGGGAACATGAGGTGGATCTTCTTCACTTGGAGGGTGATGAATGCTTTGGAACAAGCTGCCATCGGAATTGCTGGGTTGTGAATGGATAACGTATGATTGGAGCAAATGTAGTTTATCCCTCCCAAGGCCAAATTCAGTCTCTTGAGGCAACAATTTGCACTTAGCATCAAATTTTTGCTCCTGCAATCTATTGTTACATCAAGCTGCTTTAAAAGATATTAGAACAGGTTCAAAACAAGTATCACAAGGTAGAAACATGTTAATGCTGAAATCCAAAATGAATCCAAGCTCTCCTCCAGCACTCCTTCAACAGAGCATTGTGAGGCAAAGCCAGACAGTGCTTCACATTGACAATCCCAGTGGTGGAATTGTCTCCTGTGTCTCATCAACTCAGGTGGTAAGGGGAGCAGAGGGAGAGGGCTGTACAACTGAAGTCTATTTCTCTGTGTTCTAAAGAATAATGTGACCAAAGGATCTATTCTTGCTGATGTTAATTGAAAATAAGCATTGATCAGAGTCTGAATAGTACATCCCTCTTTTTCCATTCCCTATTCTGGCTCCCCTCTTACTCCTTCTTCTCACTGCCTGCTACCCCCCTCTGATGCCTCCCCTCCTTTCCTTTCTCCCATGGTCCACTGAGCTCTATATCAGGTTCCTTCTTCTTGATCTCTTTTGCCTTTTCCACCTCTCACCTCCCAGTTTCTTTTTCCACCCCACCCCCAACCCCTACCTTTCCCCTCACCTGGTTTCACCTATCTCCTTCTTCCCCTACCTTCTTATTCTGGCATCTTTCCCCTTTCTTTCCAGTCCTGATTAAGGGTTTCAGCCTAAGATATCGACTCTTTGTTCCTTTCCATCGATGCTGCCTGTCCAGCTGAGTTCCTTCAATATTTTGTGTGCATTCATCAGCTAGACAAGACAATGGTTTTGTGTCTTCTGCAACTAGCACCACCTCCAACTGTCCATTGCTCTTGAAATGTTGCCCTATAAGCCAACCTGGATATAGTGCTCTTAATTTCTGATCGTAGACGGTAATCTGAAATGATCATGGCATATTTATTTTCCTTTTCTCCTCCCTCCTTGTAACAGTTGCCCAAAAGATAGTAGCTACACGGAAGAAGCAGCAACTGTCCATTGGACCGTGCAAGTCTCTGCCCAATTCTCCGAGCCATTCCTCTGTGTGTTCTGCACAAGTCTCCGCTGTTCACCTCAGTCAGGTGAGTGGTTGCGTCTGGGGTCAGGAGTGTAGTGGGAAGCGTTTCCGAAAAACTAACAATCCAGGATAGGGCATACACTGCCAATTCCAGTAGGATCAGCATCCTCTCTGAGCTCTGCATCTACGTGGGATCACACCAGAATTCTTGGACATTTAGAATCTGATAAGAAACAGCAGTTTATATTATTTCATAATGGAGTACCTTGTAGAAAGAAGGTGCGAAATACGTGCTTCTTAAGCCGTCCAAGACAACTTAACTTAACTGCTTTTTTTCTCTGTATTGTAGACAAGTAACGGTGGAGGGAGTTTAAGTGATTATTCCTCTTCTGTCCCTTCCACACCAAGCACAAGTCAAAAGGAACTCCGAATCGACGTCCCGCAAACAGCTAACACACCAACTCCTGTTCGAAAACAGTCCAAGCGGCGTTCTAATATATTTGCTGTGAGTATTTACTTATATACGTGGCCGTGCTTTGAATAAATAATAGATTGCCTCTGAAGTGGTGCTCAAATAACTGAGTGTCTTCCTTTAATTTGTTAAAGGAATGGATAACACAGAGGGTGTAAAGTACATGTCTTTGTTTACTGGTGGTTACTTCTATTTTTGCTGGAGTTAATAGATGAAGAGCTTCTTAGAGGCCTTGGGCCTTGCCTTGGTGGACATAGAATGCATGATGCACCTTGGCAAGAATCTGGAAGAAAAGTGACCAACCTAAGAGCGATCAGGGAAGTTGTTTGTCCTCTCAGATGTTCAGGAGTCTTTGGGGCTCTTTCTCAAAAGGCAGGAGTGGAAGAGTCTTCAAGTAGTTTCAAGGCAGAGGCAGATGGATTCTTGATGAACAGGGTGATCATTGGGCACCCCCTGTATATGGGAATACATAGGTGAAATCATCTTCTTGGTCACAGCATTGAGGGAGTAGACACCACTTTGCTAATTGCACCCTTTGATAATAGAGTGCCTTCAGTCTGTATGTTAGAGTAGCAGACACAAGGAGTCACGTGGATACTCCTGCTTCGGATTTACATGTTGACACGTACAGGTCTGACCTGATGATGCTGGAGGGCAATGAGATAAATACAGGCTGCCCTCCATAACAAAAACAAATGGGTCCATTTTTACAGACTATTATAACAGAGAATAGTGCAGGCCCTTCAGCCCGCAGTGTTGTATCGACTGTTTAACCTACTCCCAAGATTAATTTAAGCCTTTCCTCCCACATAGCTCTCCACTTTTCTTTCTTTCATTCACTTGGTAAATCTCCTCTGTACCTGATTTTATCCATAATTTGGAAAATACATAAAAATAACTAGATATGGTAATCTCACCTTCACAGTAATGTAATGTATGACATTGAAAGTACACGTGATGATAAAGAACAATGGCTGAGACTGGAGAGAAAGGGGAAACTAGTCCTTCAGACTTCTAAGTTCATATGTACAGGTGTCCATAAGTGGGTATTTGTAACCCAGGGATGGCGTGCACTGGGTCTCCAATTTGATTGAAGTGACTACTTTCAGAACAAATTTAATTGTGTGACCAGCGACCCTCGCTTTGAAAACTTGTTTGTATTCATTATTGAGAATTGGACACATGGCTTAGGCACAATGCAGTCACAGTGAAATGACTTGCCTCTGCTCCAGCAATCTGCTCGTGCCCATGTAGGTTTACCTGTGAATCAGTGCAGCAGTAATTTGCCCAGTACTGGCTGGCAGAGATTTCCTGGCCTGACTCTCATGTTACATGTGGCTAACATTGTCACAAGTTGTATTCTGGTTTGCTTATCTTAAGTGCACAATTAAAAGTAGTAAATGCTGCAGGTCATTGATCCAAAATATTAAGTGAACCTGTTTTTTTTGCAAGAATTTGAATAAGTATTTTTAGATGTTTTTCTTCAAACAGAACTTGTGTTTTGAGGTACTGCTGCTGTACAGATTTTTGCCAGCAGGTGGCCTCACTCAGCTGCAGAACAGCTAGAACAGTCTCCGAACAGTCATCATTTCCCCATGGACACGTTTTATTAATGTTTGCTGCACATCTTAACCTTAAATCTAGAGCGTGAATCTTGAAAATTGCCCGTGTCCCTAATAGCAGATTGTAGAAAAAGAAATATAAGTTAACATTTGAAGTCCACTGAAAGTTAAATGGCAATTAAACAGTAGTGTAGTAGTTAGCACAAGGCTTTACTGTACTGGCAAAGCGGGTTCATTTCCCACCGCTGCCTGTAAGGAGTTTGTATGTTCTCCCTGTGACCGCGTGGGGTTCCTCCGCCTGCTCCAGTTTCCTCCCACAGTCCACAGTTGATAGGTTAATTGGTCGTCATAAATGTCCTGTGATTAGGCTAGGATTAATATCGGGGGATTGCTCGGTGGTGAGGCTCAAAGGGCCATAAGATCCTATTCCATGCTGTATCTCAAAAAAAAATAGATTCAGGTAGTTTAAAAGCAAAGTTGATGTTTTAGTTGTAACACAATAGAGCATGCCCAAACTCTTACTGCCTTTAACACAGAAGCTGTAATTCATTGCACAAATCGATGTAGCTAATTTACACTGTTGCAGCTTGAATTACTCTGATATGCACTGAGATTAGAGAATTCAATTAATAATCTAATACCCCCTCCCATCCCCCTCACTAATTGAAGTAAAATTTTAAAAAGACAAATTCCCAACTTGAAGCAGACGTAAGAATGATTAATTTATTTTCCTGTTCCTCCATGGAGACGACTGCAACTTAAAGGTTGAACATCATGTGAGCTCCAGGATATGGTGTAGGAATAGTAACCCATTTAATTCATTGCAAAGAAGCTTCGCGGCGATACAGTAGAACTGAAGGGCACAACAGAGAGTCAGGTGCTGTAAAGAAGCAGAGGAAATGGCTTTTCATGGTGAGGACTTTAAGCTCATTATCATGAATTGTGCAGTTTTATCCTGCATTCTCCCGAGCCTCTGGAAACGGGCAGGTCATGTCTTTTTGAACTTCCAATATATTTGTGAAGAATATTTGTGTCTGTATGACTCTAACGTAATGTGCTTCAGGTCCACTGAAGGTCATAGTTGTAGAGCTGAGGTGATTAAGGAAACTATGATTGAAGTCTGTTGAACAAGAGAATGTATTGTTTGAACAGTTACTGCAATAGTATATTGGTATGGACACTTGTCATTCACACTGACTCCCTCCCTGTGGACGGTTGCCACGATAGATAAATGACAACAATCCACCAATCCTTCAAGCCTCAAAGATAAATTAATAAAAATGTGATCTGTTTCAGAAAGCTGCTATCAGCACTTCATGCCTTATGAAAGTGTAAATACACTTTTGATGTACCCAAGATCCTAAACGCAAGTTTTTATTGATTTCTGTAAATTACATCGGTCTGTCCCTCTGGGTATTGGCTTTCCTAGTCCCAGCTTTCTCCTTCAGCAATCACATACCCTTCTTGTATCTTGTCTATCAAGTTAAATCTTGTTCCTTGGATTGGAGCACCATCCCTGGCCTTATTTGCCATCTAGTAGTCATTAGCGTAGTTGTTCAAACAGTCTGTTCTCTTGCTCAACAAACTTTATTCATGGATTCCTTCCTCACCTCAACTTCACAACTATGACCTTTAGTGGACCTGCAGCACATGACCTCAGAGTCATATAGACACAGACTTTTTCACAAATACATTGAAAGTTCTGAAGTACACAACTTTGCCATTTCCAGATGAGTTGGCTTGTGTTGGGGGAGGGATGGGGGTGTTGGCAGTTGCAGAATCTGCCTGTGTCCTTCCAACCTGCCTTGACTCTGCAGCGTTCAGATTTCAGCCACTGGGCGAACAAGAAAGTGTTTGCCACGGGTATAATACAGAAGCAAGCAGTGGATAACCTTTGCAAGTCATTAGGCACTCATCTTGGTAACAGCATTCACCAAACATTGAAGGAACAGACTGCCTGTACCAGTACGCTACTTTGTTCACTGCGCCCTTTAGCAGTACTGAATTCCTTACTTTTAATATTTTGCATAGGTTGAAAGCATACTCCCCACCCCAGATTAATACTTCTTTTCAGTTTCTGAGAGCTGAAGATATAAGTTTTTGTTTTAAGCTAATAACTTAAGGACTTAAGTCCCTGTCCCTCTGTCTTATGTAGTTCAGTGTTTTCATTAAGCTGTTATAATTGTGCGGCTCAAAGATAAAATTTGAAGGCTAAATCCTTCAACTCAAACTGTTCCTTGGGATTTTAATCCACACTGTATTACAAAGGGTATTTTCTGTATCCTAGTCTCGAAAAGGAAGTGATCTAGACAAAGAGAAGAAAAATCTGGAGACCAGAGCAGACAGCATTGGGAGTGGCAGAGCAATCCCAATTAAACAGGTAAGGGGCTGTTTCTCCCTTCTCCCCGCTGCTCCTTTTAATTAGAGGCTTTGAACGCCATAGTTTTGACACTGTAACTCACCTCTTGTTTCTGTTTGTTTGATGCTTTCCATTTTGTTAGCACAGAAGTCACACACTTGACATCAATTAGCCAGGCTCTAAATGTGCTAAAGTAAAACCATTAGAATAAGATGGTCACGACACAGTGGGAAGTTTTAAAAACTGGGCCTAATTAACTGAAATGTGCAAGCCCGATATGCATATGGAGTGCTTCCAGCTTTGGCTGTTTCAAAGGCCGGCTTTGTGGGAGTGCCATGATTAGCACTGAGCAGAGCAGAGCCTGAATCCAGCCACTAGACAGAATTCTTGTGATCTTGTATGTTGTTTGACTTGGCCCCAGTTTGCTGATGCAGGAGGACATCTGAACACAATTTTCTCGGTTCCCAAAGCAAAGGCAATTAGCAGAGATAACAACGGCCTGGACACTGACTATTTGCTCATCTGCAATCTCCATTGGAAAGGATTTAGCAGAACATCATTCTTATAATGTGTAAATTGATTGCTTTAATATTAGGATTGAGGAGACTTGCTTTCGCCAATTGCATGTGCATTCTTTGTCTCAATGTCGTTCATGCAGTCGAGCAAAGGAGATTCTTTTATGATTGTATGCAGGTTATACAGGAAGATTTATTTCCTCTCCTCTTTTTAATCCATATTTGTTTGAGTGAAATAGAATGTTGTGTTGACATTCTGGGTTTACATTGGCTTTGCACATGAAGTCATGCTGAGTTTCTTCTCTGCCTGAAGTACAGAGCACAGTGAGAGTTTTCTTTATTTTTTACAATGAAATTCATAGATTAAAAAAAGAATTAAAATTTTTGATTTTTTTTCTCTAAGTGGTAATTCATTACCACTAAATTTTATACGTGTCCCGGTGTCACTTACTTTTGTAGTTAACTCAATACCCCAGCTATATCCTGCACACCAGGCAGCTGGATAACTTGCATAAAAAAATAACCAAATACTGTTCTGCATCATGGTCATCGCCAGATGCTTGAACAGAGGATAACAGATCCCAAACTGAATTTGGCTAAATTCTAACTGAGAGGAACAAAGAATAATGCATAATTAAAGGTTTTTATTTTATTTGAGAAGTCAATCACTTCAGCAAAGCAAACACTTGGTACCAGTAACATTCCAATAATCCAGCACTACTGGGACTTTGCCAATGCCGGAATAGCAGATTTTCTGGAGAATTAATACCCACACAATATTACACGGTAGAATAATAAATTTCCCTTCAAACTCATTTAAAGGCAGCATTCTGTCTCTGGCCAGTTTCGACCACTGGATCGTTTTAGGGACTAATGACTGAGCAAGATGCCAAAGTGTCGGCATAGTTGAACGACCAGATACTAGGTTATCTGGATTTTATTGTACCTGGAAGTAGGCAAAAGACTGAAATGTAATCGAGGGATATATAGTGGGAAAGAGTGATGGATACGTGTGAAACTAATCAAGGAGTGCAAGATATCAATTAACCCCCGACAGGGAACATTGAACAGTTTCGAATTGTCGTCATAACCATCAATTAGTTTACAGTTTTCTTCGACTGTCCATGCTGTATATGATGTTTATTTCCTGTGGTCCCATACTTATGTTGCAGTTACTCCAGGTCCTATCCCCACGTTGATTTCCACCTACGAGCTGTGATAGTGAGCCTAATATTACCCCAGCCTTTCAAAAGTGTCACTTGCAGTTAATTATCAGGAAATTCTTTGACAATCTATATTAGATTAATGGGCCAGCGCCACACATTGGGTAGCTTTGATTTTTGGGCTAACTAATTAGCGTAATGCATATTTCCAGTGTACGAATAGAAGGAGCTGAAATGTGAAACATGTCACACAGTCTCTGTACAGTTATTTATCTAATTATTTCAATTGTTAAATTTCTGTGGTTTCATGCAATAGATTGATTAATTAGAATATTTATTCACTGAACTGACAGCTGCATTCAAATAAATTAGTGCAAAACTTTGATTAATTTAACTAGAACGTAAATTTAATGTTTTCTGAAAAAGTGTGAAAATGCTTTAAAAGTAACGGAGAGGGGGATAGAATTGCAAGTGTGTCTGCTTTGTCTTGACTGGGCTTGTCATTTATTAATTTTTCATAGCAGGAGAATTGTACATACATAATCACTTGATTGCAGTGGGAGTTGGCAAGTTCCTGTGGTCTCATTTGCATAAATCTTGTTAAGTCAATGGCAGTTAATGAAGTACAAATGAGCTCAAAGAAGGTGACATGGAAATGGCTGATGGCAGATGGGAGATCTGTTTATGTGATCACAGCTGTGTGTGTGTGTGTGTGTGTTTGTGTGCATGTTTGTGTCTGGCTACCAGTGCGATTGGCTTTCACAGCTTCACTGTGCAGTTACGAATGCCAAGGCTCCCTCAAACGCAGAAACGTCCTCACTTTCACACCCGTCCACTGACCTTCCAAGAACAATTCGATTTGGGGGAGGTGTGGTGGAGAGAAAGTTACTGGAGAAACTCACTGGATCAGGCAGCGTCTGTGGAGGAAACAAACATCGGATGATTTGGGTCAAAACTTCCTCATAATGGTAAGACAGACCATTGAGAGCTAGATTGAGGAAATAGGGGGCCAGCACTTCAAGCACAGGGTGGAAAAGTCCAAGTTACTTGGAAAGGAATTATGAGTGAATTGCACAGAAGAGAGTGTGGAAGATAATGGAGTGAGTTAGTGTAGAACAGGAAGCTAGGCATACATTCAGGAATGCTTGGAATTGGATCCTAAAAGTAAAGCTGATTGGAGCAAACTAGGATAGAAAGGGCAGTCGGAGAGTAGGATTAAGTTTATGAGATCAGCAAAGAAAGGGTCTGAAGAGGTGCATTGCTACTCTTTTTGTAGCATAATTTTGTTTTCTAATATTCTGTATATATACTGTAATTTACAGTATATTTTGTGTATTGCACCATACTGCTACCACAAAGCAACAAATTTCATGACGTATGTCATTGATTATAAACCTGATTCTGATTCTTCAAGCAAGGTTGTTTCTCTCTTAACGGAGTCATGGCCTCCATGTTGCTAAGGAGCATGTAGATGCAGTCTCTGAGGAAACACCCTGGAGGACACAAGTTCTGTTTAAAATAAAATCACTTAGTGTAGCTCACTGAGTTTCTGATTGTGTGGTGAGGATGGGAAATGGTAGTGATCAGACTAATGCAGTGCCTTTTAGAGGTTAGCACAGAGGACTTCATATTTGCTTTCAAGTCATTGCATGAAGGTTAGCAAACGTTCAGAACGATGCAAGGTCAAGGACCTATTGTATTTATGAAATGGATTATTTTGCAAGTCTCTTCACTGATTCACACGTTTTAACACCTTATCCCTGCAACAAAATAAAAGATCACAGAATAAATGATGTTCCCTTTTATTCCTGTTCTCCCACTTGTCTCTTCCCTTCAAAAAAAAGGCAGAGGCTGATTATGCCCCTAAAATGTGCCATCTGATACCAATAAAGGCTGAACAATGATGTATTGAATTGACCTATTGAAGGTTGGTGCATTAATCTGCAACTAATGCCCCTTTGTGTTAAATTCATGCCTTAGGAGGCAGTGTTTCAGTATAAAACAGAGAGCATACACTCTCTCTATACGCGAAGAAGGATCGGTTTAGTTGCCTTCTTCCAATGGACATTAGCAACACGTGAAGTTTGGCTCACTATTTTATCCTGACATCCCAGTCCACTCACACAGGTGACTGACTGCCTTCTGAGATTTCCTCTCAGATCAAGGAAATTGTCTGCATTCTAACTATAAAAACAACTCTTTTTAGTGGCAAGTGTCTACAAATTTTCATAAACAATTGTTCCTGAATCCAGTCCTCGACACAGATTTTAATTCAGCGGCGTGGTCACATAGTGCTTAGCATAAGCCTTTGTTCACACTAGCTGTAAGATTGAGGTTCAAATCCTGCCACTGCCTGTAAGGAGTTCGTACATCCTCTCCGTGACCAAGTGGATTTCTTTCAGGTGCTCCAGTTTCCTCCTACACTCCAAAGGTGTATGGTTTGGTTTAGTGAGTTGTGGCCATTATACATTGGTGCTGGAAGCATGGTGACACTTTCAGGCTGCCGAGCTTGATCTTTGCTGATTTAATTTGATTTGATGCAACCGTCACAATGTACATGTGACAAATAAAGCTGACAAACCAATCAAACTAGTTTTACACAGAAGTTAAACTGGAAGCAGATAGAAATGAACAGTTGTCTCCAAACGAATTCCCTTTGAAATTAAAGGTAGCGATAACTTTTATCATACTGCACTACATTGGTTATCTTAGTTGAATGTTGTGAAGCTGATGTGCTGGGGTTAGTCATCTGTGTGGATTACAGACCGAGTCTGGAGAAACATCTGAATAAATCAGGTTTTTAAAAAAAGCAGAATGCTGTCATTTCCAGGGGGATTAACATTATAAGTTGCCTCTGTGCCAATGCGAATCCAGCTCTTGTCTTGATGTAGGATTCAGTGCACTGCACTGCTGAATGAGTCTCAGCTGATGGGAATCTCTTGTCATACCTAGGATGCTGTCTTAAAATTAATACTGATTAATCCAGACTGCCTACACTGCTGGGATTGGCTTTTCGTCCGGGTTTCTTCATCCTTTTTTAATGTTGCAAGATAACAGCTCTTTTTAAAGGTGGTAACCTAACAACCATTGTTGGCCTTAGATTCCCAGTTGTGTGAGCCTGAGGAATTAGCACCTGTAATGACCTCGGGAGATACAATTTCAATATCTGAGATTAAAGTCACCATGTATTGTGGAATTATTTGTGAAATGGTTGAAGCCCTATGCTTAGCATTTGTTGTGATTTCAAGAGGCTTTAAATTATTGATGTCCTCAATTTCCCGGAGTAACTGAAATGGACAGTGCTGCCTTAGGTCCTACACACAAAGTAAGCTTTAACGGTGTGGACTTAAATAGAAGACTTTTGGGTAAGATTATATCTCTTAGCAAACAGGACTGAGGTTAGTAGAGGTACTGCTTTGGTGACACTGTAGCATAGCGGTTAGTGTAACAAACGTGGTCTCTAAGGGGTTTGTATGTTCTTCCCCGCAACCACACGGGTTTCCTCCCACATTACAAATTCATACAGATTAGTAGATTAATTGGTCATGTGGGTGTAATTGGATGGCATGGGCCTGTTGGGCTGGTAAGTCCTGTTACCGTGCTGTGTCTCTAAATAAAATATAAAATAAAAATACAGCTGACTGATTTGCAATTTTGCATGGAATAGTTGTCTCATGATTATTTATCTTTAGAAGAATTCTCTTTTCCCTCAAGACCACAGCTGCCAAGTTATCGTCGTCTATGACCTCCGTGCTGATTTATCCATGTTATCTATTGATTAAGGAGCACTGTCTTTTTTCTCATCCTTGTTTGTATATATCCTTCCCATGGTTTCACCTCTCCATCTTTCTGATTTCCTGTAACCTCATAATTCTCTAGTGCTGACCTTTTAAACACTCCTGAGTCACTCCGCTGTTGAATCACTCTGGAATCACTCCACGTTCATGCCATGAGCTGGCAGTACCCGTCTCTGCAGCTCTCGTCCAAGTCTTGCTAGCCTCCATCTCTTTTCTCATCTAAAACATAGTTGGAAAAACTTATTTCTTCAGTTTTTAGTTGCTTGGCTTAATACCTATCTTCTTATGTTGCTGGGCATTAACCGTCTGTTTGAAGAATCTCCTGTGAAGTACCTTGGAATGTGTTAAAGGTAGTTGTTGAACATGTTGCAGGGAGATAAGGGAAAGTAAAACCAATGGAAGATAGAGCAAGATGTTGAAAGATCCAGATGGTAAAGGATTGTTTGCATATCTCCTGCTGTTTAGATTCTGATGAAAGAAATGGGCAGTAAATGAACTTAATATAATGTATGGTGTGCAGAATAGCAGGAATATGTTACTTTTTGAATACAGAAAGGTACTTTTTTAAATGATGAAAGATCAAAAGCTGTTGGTGGTCAGAGAGATCTAGATGACCTTAAACACAAAACACTGAAAGTTAATAACCAATTAAGAAGGCAAATAGTTGGCCTTTACTGTAAGAGGATTTGAGAGGAGCAACATCTTGTTTCAATGATATTAAGCCGCCTTTAGGTGTGTCTGGAATAACATTTACTGGTCCGATCACCCTATCAAAGGAGGGACATATGTATTTGAGGTTAAGGCAGGACAGCGAAGGTTCACCGGGTTAATCCCTGAGATGGGTGAGGGAGTGAGCTGCCATAAAGCACACAAGATTAAGCAGAATGCTTCTGTACTCTCCTAAACCTATCAAAGGACAGATGCTGTACATTTGAAGCTAAGGCAAAGGTTTACCAGGTTAGTTCCTGAAACGGGGTTGCCATCACGGATGAGATTAAAGCAGACTTGAGCCCATTCTCTCTTAAATTTAGAAAATAGAGAAGTGACCATACAAAAGCCTAGCATGGCGGGATGAGAAAGATGCAGAGGTGATATTTCTACAAGCTTGATCAGCCACTAAAGACGGGTGTGGGAAGAAACTTTGGGGTGGTGAATCTTTAGAGTTCTCTATCCAAGAGAGCCTCTGAATGCTTGGTCACCATACTTGTTGAAGACCTACACGTTGGAGGTAATTTACTGTGGCCAACCTACCACTCAACCCATACATCTTTGAACCACCCAGAGCACCCAAAGGAAACGCAGGTTGACCATTCATACTCCATACAGACAGTGCCCAATATCAGGATCAAACCCAGGTCACTGGAGTTGTGAGACAGAGGCTGTACCCGCTGCACCACTCTGCCACCTTGATCGCACACGTCATGGAAGATAGCGGTGATGCAGGGACGTAGCACCGAGGTAGATTAGCCATAATTTTCTTGAATAGCAGAGCAGGCACAGAGTGCTGAATGGCCTCCACCTGCTTTAAACTCATATGTTCTTTTCCGAAAGCCATGACTCTGTTCAGGGTACTCTTCAACGTATACCTATAGAGTACTCTTCCAAATGTAAGTGGCTTGGGAAAACACCTGTGCTACTTACATCAATATGCCTAGACAGTGCCATTTTGGGCATAGTGAGGAAATGATGGAACTCCTCTTACATCTGGTATTTGTCCGCCCCACCCCCCTTTACCATTCCCGTTTCCTTCTCTCATCTGATCTCCTTACCTGCCCATCACCTCCTTCTGGTGCTCCTACCTCTTCCCTTTCTTCCATGGCCTTCTGTCCTCTCCTATCAGATTCCCTCTTCTCCAGCCCTTTATCTCTTTCACCCCAATGGACTTTCCAGCTGTTTACTTCATCCCCTCCCTCCCCCCTTCTTACTCTGACTTCTCATCTCTTTTTTCCTCCCAGTCCTGGTGAAAGATCTCAGCCAAAAACATCGACCGTTTACTCTTTTCCATAGATGTTGCCTGGCCTGCTGAGTTCCTCCAGCGTTTTGTGTGTAGAACTCAGTGGATCAGGCAGCAGAGAAGATATAGTCAATGGTTATGGCCAGTGATCTCTCCACAGATGCTGTCAGAGCTGCTGAGCCTCTCTGTTTCATTTTGGATTTCCAACATCTGTATCACTTTGGGTCTGGAGTGTCATGGAGATTTGTTGCTGTTCAAAATTTCTCAGCTAAGCTCACCTCAGTTTATGGTCAGACTTTTCCTTCTCTTTGCTTGTCTGCGACCTCTTCAGGCTCAGGCCATCGGTGTCAGCTCAGATGTCAGACCCGATTCACTGCTGATCTGTCCAGTAGGACCCACATTATACAGTGCATTCACATTTTTTGCATATTAAATTCTTTTTTTCCATTATAGTTTAAAAATGTACCAGAAATTAGACAAGTGCCGATATTAATCACATTTCCTTCAGAATAAAATGCATTGAAGAGAGGTTAGCCACTTATTAGAAGTTGGTTTCGAACAAAAGAATGATCCTGTTCTGCATTTGAACCCATTCTGTTTTACAAGTTGTACCGGCTCCCCCTGTTAAAAGTCGCAGTGAATCAAATTAAATTATACGGTTGATAATGAAAAAGTAAATGTATGAAGAAATGGACCCCGATTAAAATTCCCATTAGTCTCTCTACATTGTTAATGTATCTTCACAGGGAATATTAGGACACTGATGGGAAGACAAAAGCAGCGGGAGCAAGATTCTATATTTGAACATGAATCTATTTCAATGGCATTTTGCTTTGAGGAGTCTGAGAGTCACTGAAAGCAGCCAGGAGTCAGTGTTAAAAATTCAAGCCTTTTAAAGTGCTTATTGTGTGTCTTTTACTGAAGTTGCGATAATTGTGTCTTTAATAGGATTTTTCTTGCTCTGGATATAGCTTTCCTTTAAGAGAAATCTCGTAACAAGGTTATGAGCAATTGTTGAGGTATTTGTACGACATAGAGATGAAGTGTGACCCTTGTAAACTCCTCCTTAAACTTTTTATTACCATGGGACTGAATAATAAACCCCTTCTTTTAAAAAAAGAATTGCTCGTGGAACAGTTAAAAGCCTGCACGTTACTCAGTGTAAAAGATACAGTCTCCTGCAAGCAGCCAGTGATAAAACTGGGTCTCAACTGGAGCATTAATTGATTTGAAAGTTCCCTCAGGCTGACTTGCTTGTTTTTTTTCCCTCTGCTATCGTTTACGTGATGTACTCAATATTCCCATTACAGTCAAAATATTTTTTCCGAGTAATTAGATAAACTGTGTCTGTACCCCGGAAATATGTGCTGTGTTCTTACTTGAGATTTGTGAACATAAGGCAATAAGACACAGGAGCAGAATTAGGCCATTCAGCCCATCTGGTCTTCTCTGCCATTTCATCATGGCTGATTTATTATCCCTCTCAAACCCAGTCTCCTGCCTTCTCCCCATTGCCTCTGATGTCCTATCTAATCAAGAACCTGTCAACCTCCGCTTTAAATATACTGAATGACTTGGCCATCACAGCCATCTATGGCAATGAATTCCAAAGCTTCACTACCATCTGGCTAAAGAAATTCCTCCTCATCTTTGATGTAAAGGGACATCCTTGTATTCTGAGGCTGTTCCCTCTAGTCCTATACTCCCCCACGATAGGAAACATCCTCTCTGCCCCCAATCTATCTAGGCCTTTCAATATTCAATCGGCTTCAATGAGATCTTCTCTTTTTCTTCTAAACTCCAGCAAGTACAGGCCCAGAGCCATCAAACGCTGTAGGGGTAGGATTATATAGGACTATAGGGGTAGAATATCTGAATGTATTTGGATTCATCATCTCATCTGTGGAAATGGAAACTGGTTTCTTTTCCTTTCCGGCTTCTCTGCATTATGTGGGGCAGTGAGGCTGCAGGACAATTCAACACAAATACATTTCATACTGTTGACTGTGTTTTCCCTGTGTATTTTTTTTAAAAATTAACAAATCAATTGGGACGAGTTATTGCAGTGAGTCAGAAGTTCAGTGTTCAGTCTGGTATGGAGGGGCCACTGCACAGATTTGGAAAGAGCTGCAGAAAATTATAAACTCTGCCAGCTTCATCATGGGCACCAGCCTCCTCTGTATCTAGGACACCTTCTAAAGGTAATGCCTCAAAAAGGCGGCATCTATCTTGACAAACCCCCCATCGCCCAGGACGTGCCCTCTTCTCATTGCTGCCATCAAAGAGGAGGTACAGGAGCCTGAAGACACACACTCAATGTCTCAGGAACAGCTTCTTCCCTCCAACATTAGGTTTCTGAATGGACAATTACCCATGTACTCTACCTCATTATTTTTGCTCTCTCTTTTTGCACAACTTATTTAATTTTATATATATATATAGTAATTTATAGTTTTAATTCATGTTTTACATTGTACTGCTGCAGCAAAACACTCAAGTTTCATGACATACACCAGTGATTCTGATTCTGTGTCTAGCCTCAGACTGATGAGGATGGAACACTCCACTCCCCAGCCATGCTGAACTTGTGGCTTCCTCTCTGAATCTGTGTGATCCATCGAGTGAATAGGAGTGATCTTTTTGATATAAAAAAATTACTTCTCTGCAGTTACAGGCAAATTATTTTCTGACTTGGCATGGCTTCCCTAATTGAATTTACAGCCTTAATTCAGCATTGGTACTATCCTGAGAAGGTTTCATTGAATAGAGTGTAGAGATCTTTATTATGCATCTTTACCTCATAAGAATATGTGGGAAAATGTTACTTTATCCTGTTACTAGCTTTCCTAATAATCATAGACACATAGTCATCATAAAAATAATGACTTTAACAAAACTCAGTGCAGAAAACAAATCAAGGGGCTTTAAGTCAAAGACTGCAATTTACTTTAAATCTCTCATTATACCTTTCATTGTTTAAAAAAAACATAGAACCTATCAAGCCACTGAGCTCCACCGGGCTTTTTCTGACAGACATAACAGACAATGCCAGCATTTATCGTCTATCCCTATTTACCTGTGTACTGAGAGAGCAGTAAAAGTCAACCACAGTGCTGTCTCTGGAATTGCAAATTGGTTAGACTTGGCAAAGAGGGCCCATCACCTCCCTCTGGTGCAGTCCCAGCTTCCATTTCTCCCATGGTTAATTATCCTCTTCTTTCAGATTCCTTCTTCAGCCTTTTACCTTTTCCTCCTATCACCTCTCAGCTTCTTACTTTATCCCTCTTTCTCCACCCACGTGTCTTCACCTATCACCTTCAAGCTTGTACTCCTTCCCCTTACCCCATTTTCTTATTCTGGCTTCTCTCCCCTTCCCTTCCAGTCCCGATGAAGAGTCTCAGCACTGATTGTTTATTCCCCTCCATTGATGCTGCCTGACTTACTGAGTTCCTCCAGCACTTCGTATGTTTTGCTCTGGATTTCCATCATCTGCAGAATCTCCTGTGTTTGAGATTTCCTCGCTGAATGGATTTCACAACAATCCAGTAGCTTGATGAATGCTGTTTCTGAGATAAGCATTTTTTACATTGCAGGTTTATTCCTTGAATTGAAATTTACAGATGTCTGAGTGGGATTTAAACTTGCATCTCTGAAGCACTACCAATCACAACTTTCTCATTTGCCACCATCTCAGTCCCCATCACACAGGCCCAATACCCCTCCCTCCCAATATCATTTTTCTTAAGTTTTAGCTCCGAAGCTGAGCAAGTTACAAAAGTAAGCAGGGTGTTTATTTTATCCTCTTAGTAATTTTGTACAACCGGGTATTCATAGAAACATAGAAACATAGAAAATAGGTGCAGGAGTAGGCCATTCGGCCCTTCGAGCCTGCACCGCCATTTATTATGATCATGGCTGATCATCCAACTCAGAACCCAGCCTTCCCTCCATACCCCCTGACCCCTGTAGCCACAAGGGCCATATCTAACTTCCTTTTAAACATAGCTAATGAACTGGCCTCAACAGTTTGCTGTGGCAGAGAATTCCACAGATTCACCACTCTCTGTGTGAAGAAGTTTTTCCTAATCTCGGTCCTAAAAGGCTTCCCCTCTATCCTCAAACTGTGACCCCTCGTTCTGGACCTCCCCAACATCGGGAACAATCTTCCCGCATCTAGCCTGTCCAATCCCTTTAGGATCTTATACGTTTCAATCAGATCCCCCCTCAATCTTCTAAATTCCAACGAGTACAAGCCCAGTTCATCCAGTCTTTCTTCATATGAAAGACCTGCCATCCCAGGAATCAATCTGGTGAACCTTCTTTGTACTCCCTCTATGGCAAAGATGTCTTTCCTCAGATTAGGGGACCAAAACTGCACACAATACTCCAGGTGTGGTCTCACCAAGGCCTTGTACAACTGCAGTAGTACCCCTCTGCTCCTGTACTCGAATCCTCTCGCTATAAATGCCAGCATACCATTCGCCTTTTTCACTGCCTGCTGTACCTGCATGCCCACTTTCAATGACTGGTGTATAATGACACCCAGGTCTCGTTGCACCTCCCCTTTTCCTAATCGGCCACCATTCAGATAATAATCTGTTTTCCTGTTTTCCTATTCCTGTGCCTTTCTCCACTGCACTGACCGGTTTAACTCTACTACAGCATCCACACACACACGCACATGCTCACCTCTTCTCCATGCACACACGCCAACTATTCTTTCCCCAGTTAAATTCAGAACTTAAATTTACAAGTACTTCCCACAGATTCAGGGCATCACAAAGTATCTTGCAGCCAGTAAAGTCCTTTTTGATATATGGTCACTGGAATTCACAGCAGTTAACAGGAACATAACAAGCAGCAAATACCTGATGACCTGGTTGAATTATATTGGCCCAAACCTGTCCTGCTGTACTACACATTGTGTCTGGGATTTTTTATTTTCATTTCACTTGAGACTTTCAGTAGGCCAGCATTCAAATAATTCTGCAGGCCCTGAACAAACCTGTCAGCCCAGCTTTTTGACCAGAAGTCTTCAGAGTGGCACATGAAGCCACGATCTTGAAAGAGAGTCTGCTTGAATTTGCTAACGTCAAACCCACAGATCTGGCGGTACATTTTGTTGCTTTCTCCTGCTTGGTTGAGGCAGATTCGTTCCCCCTGCGATGTATGTTAAGGGACTCCATCTGGATTCTGCAGGAATTGAACTAAGGTGTCTCCAGTAACCCACTTTATTTATCACAGTGGTGAAGAACACCAGGTGGCTGAAAGGAAGTTATAAGGGTTTCCCCCGTGACGCAGTCTGCTCTTGTGTTTTCTTAGGCACTTAGCTCTGAATGCATGTAGGCTGACCTCTCCTGTAAAGGTTGCAACAAAAAACATAAAACTAAACACGGATGGTTAAAATCTGAAATTTAAAAAATACATGAAGCACTCTGAGATAGTCAGCGCCTGTGGAGGAAGAAACAAAGTCAGTGTTTCAACTGAGAGGTCAACAACCCAAAGCATTAATCTTGATTCTCTTTCCACAAGTGATGCCTAATCTGCTGAGTATTCTTTGACTTCATCCTATGGCGAGTTTACCTGGGAGGGTGATTAGTATGGTGTTGTTGAATTCAGAATCCCTATAAACCGTCCCGGAGATGGAGAGAATTTGAATGATAAGTAGTCATTATCCTACCCACTTAGAACCAACTGTGGGTGCTCAGAAGGTCTAGGAGCTGGAGTTCAGCTCTGCAAGTACTACAGGACCTCCACGTGTTTGCCGCAGCTATGTACATGAAGTGCACGTGCGTATATGTTGCATACAATAAACAGAGCTGTGCTACAATTCCTCTGAGCCAGAAACAATTACAGTTGTATTGTCATTAATAAATTCGCAGAGATTTATGAGCATTGTTTACTGACTGTGTTTGCACAGTGAAATAGTACCAGCAGCTGTTTTGTGTGTCTAATTAACAGCTAATTATCAAAAAACAGTTTGTGTGTTTGCCAATAAACTGACTCATACATTTTGCAGAGAACGTTTGTAAATTAATTTGCATGGTCCGAGGACAGTTGAATGAATGAAGTTGGAAGCTGGAAAAGAGGCCGGGATGCTGGTGCCTACAGAGGGAAAGCTATTCCAATGGGTGGATGCCCTCCATTTGATTGGTCTACAACTTCACAGACTGGCGTTAAACAAGCAGCTCGAGACACATTGCTTGTGCAAAACTTATGTTATGTAAAAGTATGGATGATTTTAAAAAAATTGATCCTTCATCTTGGATATTGCTGGTAAGACCAGCACTATTTTTTTTTTTAGCCTTCCTTAGTTGCTTTTTCCCCAGCATAGGTACCATATTGGTGACTTGTCCCTGGCTTAAATGATACTTCGCAGACAGTGAAATAACTGCCAAAAGCTCCATTCTGGGAAGACCTGCATGGCTACTAAAACAAAAACGTCGTGCCAAGTTTTTATCTCCCAGGGAAAATCTGATCAACCGTTCTAGTTACCCCCCGCCCCCACTCTGTTCTGTCTATTACCCCCATCACTGCACTGCAGTATAAACACTTTATGCAATGCACTGTACGCATTTTAAACCACACTTTATAATGCTGTGTACATTGTAAGTATATACTGGTATGAATGCATTAATGTACATTTTATCCAATAACTTTATTCTTTATAATTGTTGAAAGCTGATTCTTGGTTCAGGTCCTAATGCATGTGAGTGTGCATGGCGAATAAAGTTGATCCTTGATAGGGCAGAAAATGCTGAAAGCAGTCGGCATCTGTGGACAGTGAAACAGAGTTAACATTTTGGGTCTGAGACTCTGTCGGAACTGAGAAAGGGAGAAAACAAACAAAACATGCATTGAATCTCTGAGTGTTTTGAAGATTACACAAATGAGGTTGATTGCAGAGGGCAGACAAGGAGCTCACACTTACCAATGATAAAATTACAATAATCCTAACTGGTAAAATTGCTGTTCACTAATGGTCCTTCAACAAGAATAAACTTGTTATTGAGTCTCAAAGTTAATAACCTAAAACAGATGCCATATAGATAGATCAACAGCTTTAACTAACTTAACTTCTTGCTGGTATGATTTTATCACTAACATGGCAGTCTTAACCCATTTACACTAATTGCATCTTCCACATCCCTTACTGATACAGGACTCCAGTCTGTGCCACTCAGTTCACCTCTGCCTAAACTAGACTAAGTTTAAAGTTTAGAATTCAATTTAAAGGTAATTGAATTTTCTCTCTGTCTCTCTTGAACTTACTAATGTGGCACTCAGATCTGTGAAGCAGATAGTGGAACAAGCAACTTAAAGCCTCGCTGAAATACATGGGCACATGCATTGTTTTTTAAGGTAGGAGGGAGGCAGTGCACCTGGAGAAATTGAGGGAGGGAATTCCAGATCTGCACCAATATGGTTCAGCGCTATATCTGCAAATACTTTATTCACATTGGTTCATTGATTCAGCTTCTGTATTGAATTTGTGGCAGGAAGCCTCAAACACTGTCTTTTTTTGTGAAATGTGTATGTATTCTTCAACTCAACAAAGTGAGATGTTCCTGCTGGGCACCTGTTGTACGCCCAATTTAACCGTAGAGGGATACAGCCCAGAAACAGTTCCTTAGCTTATTGAGTCCATACTGACCATCAGACCACCATTTACACCAACCTTACATCAGTATAATTTTTGTTCTCCCCACATTCTCATCGTCTCCCTCTCAAGATTCTACCACTCTTCTCACACCAAGAGCAATTTACCAATCCACTCATCTTTGAGACATGAGAGGAACAGAGCGAATGGGGAAACTACAGGGAGAACGTGACAACTCCACAAACGTCACTGGGGGTGGGGATGGAACCTGGGTCTCTACCACTGCAAGGCAGCAGTTCTGCCAGTTATACCACTGTGCTACTCTAAACTGCCAGTAGTTGGGAAAATGTGGGTGAGAAGAAAGTTGCATTTATTTAGGCTTGAGAACCCTTGTTTTTCTAAAAAGTGGCCGATGACACCTGTGACTGATGCGTTACACCGCAGTACAAGCAGGATTTGCGTTTAGATTACCAGATCGGGACACAAAGTCTGGGCCTCTCACTCAGATGGGTTTAATATTAATGACATACAGTTCAAGCAATCAGTTGCTCGAGGGGTATTCTATACAGGAATGCTGCAGCATGTTACTCAGTGGAATGACAACATTCTCCATATGGTGCCGTCCTGGTGCTGACAAAGCCCAGTCCCTTCTCACTATTGAGCACATCTACAAGGAGTACTGCCACAAGGAAGCAGCATCCATCAGTAAGGGCCTACCAACCAGTCATGTTGCTGCTGCCATCGGGAGGAACCTTGGGTCCCACACCACCAGATTCAGATACAGTATTCACTCTTCAGCCATCAGGCTGCTGAACCAGTGTGGATAACTTCATTCATCTCACCCCTGAACTGATTTCACAACCCATTCAAAGAATCTACAACTCATGTTCTCAGTCTTAATTATTTGCACAGTTTTTTGCACATTGGTTGTTTGTTGGTCTTTGCGTGCAGTTTTCCATTGGCTCTATTGTATTTCTTTGTTCTACTGTGAACATCTGCAAGGAGATGCCGCTGAAGGTAATACGTGGTGATGTGTTAATGGTTCTAGCCAGTAAATTACAGGACTATGCAACAGCTTTCATTTATGTAGTCCTTCACCATTGGAAATCATCCTTGGCTCCTTCCAGAATCCTTTAAAGAAACACATACTGGAAGAACTAACTTAAAATCTAGAAAACATATATTTGGCATATGCACTGCTTTTTTAAGAGAGGAGAGATATAGTACATTTCAAGAGACTTAGGGAGAAAATTCCAGAGCTTTATAGCAGACAGTTGAAAGCACAATACTACAGAGTATTGCATTTTCTGTTGTTTGAATTAAAGTTTCTGTAATATTGTGACTGTTCTTTTGTAACTGCCAGACCTGGGGATGACCTACAGAAAGGGTTAAATATGTTTGTTTCTAAACTGTATTTACTCTGCATCTCATTCCATTATCTTCCCATTAGAAGCTGACAGGCTATAATTTCATGCCTTGCAATGAAAGATGTCCCAAAGTCTACTGGTTCACTAGGTCGGATTTTAATTAAACACTATCTCAATGCTGCCAGTATCTACTTAGTACTTCCTATTCAGTTTGAAATTTAAAGGAGGCAAAAATTTGCCTTGTGGGATTTTTAAACTTTTTTTTTAGTTCCTTTTAACACTATTAATATTACATGAAGCTTTTGAGTGTTAGCACATAGAATCAGAAAAGAAGAATTATATCATTGCCTCTGAGATACTTCATTCTTAATTGCAACTAGGACAAATATTATTAACCTGTCCCTTATTTTGCTAGGTTCAGAATTATTTCTGAACTTTCCTGGATTCATTCTTGAGACATAGACAAGGTTGACGCTGGTATTTATCAACCCTGCACAGTTGTCCTTGAGGAGGCGGTGGTGTGCTAACCTTTGAGTAGTGGTACGCTAACCTTTGAGCAGCTGCAGTTTGGATACTTCCAAATAGGAACTGACAGGTTTTAGCACAATACTGAAAGGCAATGCATACCCAAGTTAGGAAGGGGCATGAATGGTAGCGCAAGATGGAAATGCTGCTGTCCCCACATGTTTGATTGGTGATACAGTTTTGTAAGTTTGAGAGCTGAAGCTGATAAAGTGTTGCTGCAAACAGTACATCTTGAAAATTATACAGACCGCAGCATTAGTGAGGGAAGTCGATGGGCGAGCGTGGGTTATTTGTCCGCTGAAAGAATTTCTCAAGGACGCTTTTGAGTCTCTTGAGTGCAGCTGACGCTCCTGAATTTTAAGGACAAGGAGAGAGTGGGAAGCAGTGACATTGCAAGATACCCAGCCTCTGAACTTCTCCAGTCTTCCCATTGAATGCCAAACCCTACTTAAAATATATGATACAGAATTAATGAAGAAATAGGAGTTGGCATCGACCCCTTGGGCCTTCAAACTGCTTTGCCATTTGGTTCCTGGCTGGTCTTTCAAGCCAGACTCCTGGTCCCTCCCCAATCACTTTTGTATTGGAAAATCCATCTATCTCCTCATTAAGTTAAGTACAGTAACTTGACCACTCATGTTTTCTATGGCAGGAAATTCCACAGTTACCCTGACTGAAGAAATATCTTCCACCTCATCTCTAAATGATCTGCCCTCAATCCTGTGGGACTTCCAGTATGGGGGAGGGGGGACAATGGGGCTCCCAGTATGGGGGAAGCCTTCTAATCCAGAGGAAATATAACTCCCTGCAAGAATTTTGTACATTTCAATGAGACCTCTTCTCATTTTTCTCAGCTACGTAAATGCAGGACTGGATGACTCAATCTCTTCTCAGCAGATAAGCAAGTAGGTTCTTGGAATATCTCTCAAGATTTGGCAATTTAGAAACCTTTCAGAAATGTCCAAGTTAATCTGCAGCTAAACTCTTAAATCAAAGCTGTCACCTCATCTTTTGACATGGGGAGAGAGGACCCCAGAAAGAAATTGTCTTGAAATAATTTGGAGTTTAATCAGACTGCAGACTTCATGTTGATCTTTTGAAGTGGAAGAAGAAGGCAAAGACTCCAAAACCCTCCTAACTTTCACCCTCCACTTCGATCCAGGTTCAGTGATCCACCTTGGTCTCTGATGTGACAGACATGAAATTTCTCATGGTCGGTGTCCAATCTTTTCGACAGCCTTGCTCCACCTATCTCTGTAAATTCTCCTACCCTGAAAAATCCTTTCTAACTATGGATCTTGTGTCCATTATCAACAGCCTTTTCTTCAGTTACCAAGGGCCAAATGCTGTGGAACTCTGGAGATAAGCCTCACGATTTTCTGCTCTTTCTGGACATTCCTTTGGACCAAATGTCTTTGGTGCATTATTTCCAATCTTAACAAATTATATGATATGATGCTAGATTTAGTCTGCTGATCCGTACATTACTTTTGTGCATTTTTATTGCTCTAACTATCAAGTAAAAATAAAAACAGGTTTAAAATTTTGTGTTTAATTCAGCACAGTGTTGGTATCTTTTCCATATGCGATATGGGTAAAGGAATTAATTTGTATACAACATTGTATAGATTTTGCTTCAAGTTAGATTTTTTTTGTCTAGTGATTCATAAACTTTGAAAAAATGTGAGAATTCTGCACAACTATTTTTACTGTTGATGTTTTTGTTCATCCCTGTGATGTCATTAGGTCACCTACAGAGATGGGTCTGAAGTTAGATATAAGGTGAGAAGAGCAAGTTTCTTTCCCTCAAAATTTATTCACAGGGAAGATGTGTTTTTAAAGTTACAGAGAAACGTGATTCTGAAGCAGGCCCTTCAGCCCACTGGCACTGTGCCAACCAACTGAGACCATTTTGCATTCATCCTACCCTAATTCATTTTGTTCTTCCCCAGATTCTACCAACCACCTTACACACCAGGGCCAATTCACCTGCCAACTTGCACATCTTTAGGACGTGGAAGGTAACCAGAGCACCCAGGGAAATCCCACATGGTCAGGGAGAGAACGTATATACTCCACATTGACATCACCTCGGGTCAGGGATGAAATGGGTCTCTGACATGCAGCTGTGGCTCAACTAGCTGCTCCAATGTGCTACCTATACAAGGTGCTCCAGTGTGCTCTCCCGTACCGGGAGCCCCACTGTAACTCCCCCCCCCCCCCGTACTGGGAGCCCCATTGTACTTCCCCTCCGCCATACTGAGAGCCTCACGGTGCCATTCCCCTCCCCCCATGCAGGGAGACCCACTGTGCCACCCTCCCCCCATACTGGGAGACCCACTGTGCCACCCCTCCCATGCTGGGAGACCCACTGTGCCTCCCTCCCCCATACTGGGAGCCCCATTGTACCTCCCCCTCCCCCATACTGAGAGACCCACTGTGCCATTCTCCCCCCCCCCATGCAGGGAGACCCACTGTGCCACCCTCCCCCCCCTACTGGGAGACCCACTGTGCCACCCCTCCCATGCTGGGAGACCCACTGTGCCCGCCCCCCCCCATACTTGGAGACCCACTGTGCCCGCCCCCCCCATACTTGGAGACCCACTGTGCCCGCCCCCCCCATACTTGGAGACCCACTGTGCCTCCCCCCCATACTTGGAGACCCACTGTGCCTCCCCCCCCCAATACTGGGAGACCCATTGTGTCTCCTCCCCCCATACTGGGAGCCCCACTGTGCCATCCCCCATACTGGGAGACCCACTGTGCCTTCGCCTTCCCCCATACTGGGAGCCCTACTGTGCCATCCCCCATACTGGGAGACCCACTGTGTTCCCCACCCCCATACTGGGGACCCACTGTGTTCCCCACCTCCATACTGGGAGCCCCACTGTGTTCCCCACCCCCATACTGGGAGACCCACTGTGCCCCCTCCCCCCATACTGGGAGACCCACTGTACCATCCCCCCCCCATACTGAGAGACCCACTATGCCCCCTCCCCCCCCCATACTGAGAGACCCACTATGCCCCCTCCCCCCCATACTGGGAGCCCCACTGTGCCACCCCCCCCATACTGGGAGCCCCACTGTGCCCTCGCCCTCCCCCATACTGGGAGCCCCACTGTGTTCCCCACCCCATACTGGGAGCCCCACTGTGCCTCGCCCTCCCCCATACTGGGAACTTCACTGTGCCCCTCATATTCTTAATAAGGAAAGCAGAACTTGCACATTCACTGTGTTGTTCGATATCAAAATGCATTACAGTCACACAGAGGTCCCATAATTTGCATTGAGGTAATGACCAAGTACTTACTGCCCATTATGCCACTGGTGTTTAGGGCAGCAATGAAGGTCCTTCATTTCTGTCCTCGGTCAGTTTTGGTCTTGGTCTTGTTGGTGTTCAGAGCTTCCTTCATTGTGCCAGTAGCTTCCTTTTGGTTTTTACTACTGTCTGTCATGCAAGTCCCAGGTGGAGACTCAGGAATACCAACTCACTCAGATGTAGAAAGATTCTTCATTGCTGTTTCTGTAACAGTATTGTTTGACCAGTCAGAGTTGTTATCCCTTAGCTGAACCACTGAACCTGTAGGACCAGTGGACCACTCTTAGCCTAGCTTCTACCCTTTGATCTGTTTGCATGGATGACCTTACTAAGAGCCAAAGCATAAAGCCCTGACTCCAGTCAACATAGCTCTTCGGGTCAAGGCACACAAGCATCCAAACCCAACAACAAGGTTGTGGTCCTCTTGGAAGAATAACCAAATAGTTTCAGTAATCTTGAGATGGGATAAAGATTAGTCTAGGAATTGGAAACGTCCTGTGCCCTATACAATTTGAAAAGTGCTTTGAGCCCTTTACAGCACACCAGTTTGGGAAGCCAGAGTATGAACTCCTCATCCAAAAAAAATCCGAAACCTGGCCAAGTTGTGTATTGAAGTCTCCTTGCGGCAATTGATTCCATGATCTTTTGCGCAACCTTCAGTGGATTGTATGCCAAGGCAGTGAAGGTTGTACTGAGTGTTATTACCCTGCAGTGTTCCAGTAACCATACTGTAAACCTGAATGCCAGGCTATGAATCTGAGAGGGTTAAATGGCAGAACCAAATCAAAAGTGATTGTGTTCTTGATTGTTTGTGAGAAAGTACTAGCGGCTCACTTTTTATCTGTTAATGAATAGAGACTGCTGAAGTAAGGTTTGGGTAATTGAGTTTATAATTAATTACCCATAACCCTCATCAGATAAACTGGTTGCAGTGATTTTTTTCCCTCTTTTTCCACACTCCCTGGGGCCTGCCCTTCTTTGTCCTTGCCTTGACAGGTTGCACTTATCACTGTTCTTCTTAAGGCCTCTACCCTCTCTCTGTATTCCGTGGTCAGTTCTCCCTTGTTGTGTGCGAGCTTTACAATCACAGTGACTGTCTGGGGGTCAGATGATGAATTAGCCATAGGAGGTAACGTTAAGCCTTATTACAGATCAGCTGGGTGATAGGACAGAACTGTCACTATTTGTCCATCTTCCTGCATTGGCACTGACTGGCTACCGACAGCTCAAGACAAAAGGGACTACTGTCTGAGATTTTAAAGAAACCAAGTCAGAAAGTATTCATTCCACAAAAACAGTCGTTTTCTTCTTAGATTGTTGGGATTTAAAGGACCTTGCCTGCTTTCTTTGCTACCTGCATTCACATTCACTCCAGTTTCTTTACAGTTCCAACATTTAGCTCACATGAGCCAGAGTAGGCCTCTCGTGCATATACAAACCGTGTGACATAGAACATTATAGCAGTGAACCAGGCCCTTTGGCCTGTTATCTCTGGACTGACCATGCTGCCAACTTAATGTATTCCCATCTGCCAGCTGTTCATATGCTTGTCTAAATGCCTCTTAAATATTGTAATCATATTTATTTCCAACACTTCTCCTGTCAGCACATTCCAGTCACCTATCACTCCCTGTGTATGAAAAAACTTTCCTCCGCCAATCTCCCTCAAATTTCCCCCCACTCACTTTACAATTATGCTCTCTAGTATCTGGCCATTCCCACCCTGGGAAAAAGACTGACTACCTTATCTATGCCTCTTATAATTTTATATACTCTACCAAGTCACCTCTCATCTTCCAACATTCCAGGGAAAATAATTTATTTGTCTAATCTCGCCTTGTAGCTGATACAATCTAACCAAGCAACATCGTAGTGAATCTATTCTATGCCCTCTCCAAAGACTTCACATCCTGGCACACAATACTCCAGAAGTGACTAATTTAACTTCTACGCAGCTGCGGCATGGCTTTCTGACTTTTACTCTCGAATATCTTTGACTTGTTGTCTAAATCTGTAAAGATGAATTCAAGCATATAAAGATAAGTTAAATAATGTTAAATTTAATAAAATATGAAATTGGTGTATAAACAGAAAACAGTGGAAATATACATCGGGTCAGACAGCAACAATGGAAGGAGAAACAGAATTAATCTTTCAAAAGAACTGGGCAAAGTCAGGGAACTGTTCTAAAATTGCAGAGAGAAAAAGTAGAGATGAAAGGAAAGTCATTTTTTTCTTCTCTCCTCCAGTTCCACCTTTCTCAACAACTTTAAATTTGTTTTGATGGAAGTTCATTGGCATACAAATGTTGATTCCTGTTACTCTTCCCTGGATGTTGTCTGCCCAGTGGAGCTTTTCCAGCAGTTTCTATTATTACTTCTGATTTCCAACATCTTAGTTTCTGTTTTGCTTTTGGTTGTGCACTTCCTCTTTTATGCATTATATTGATCCATTAACCAACTTGTTTTATCTGTACTTTCCTCTCATGTTCCTGGCTGTTTTGCATTCCGAGCCTTACTTTTATAAGTTCTGCAGTTTAGGAAACTGAAAGAGAAGCATGGCATGCTTATAATTCAGAAAATGTGGTCCGTAAAACACTTTAGATATGCACAGCAGTAAACTGTGGATGAAAAGCAGACTGTAAAATTAGTAGTGACTGGAGGCGCAAATGTTGACAGAAAGCTTCTAAACTCCACCATGTGCCATTCAGCCTGTTCTAACTGTGCCCTGTTTGATTAGGTCATGCCTGTGCATATCTTATCTCCATCTTACTATTCCATTCCTTGTCTAATACCCTTATCTTAACAATAATCTTCAATCTCAGTTTTAAATTTGTCAGGTGAACTCAGTTACTGCTCTGGGAAAGAATTTCCATTTTTCTCTATGTGAAGGAATGTTTCCTGGTGTCATTTCTGAATGATTTGGTGAGTGTTTTAAGATAAGCCTGGTTGTTCGGAATTTTCCCTACGCAGAAGTTGATTCCTCTTTAGCCAATTAAATCATGTATCAATCTGGATTACCCTTCATCTATATTGGAAGAAGTTCAAGACACTCACTTTACAATTATGCTCTCTAGTATCTGGCCATTCCCACCCCGGGAAAAAGACTCTGACTACTTTATCCACAAGCTTTGTCATTGGCAAAATTTAGTGCAGATAGATATAATTACATAAATGATGAGATTTGTTTTATGGGCCAGTGCGCAGTTTGACTTTCTCCATAGATTTCCAAAACAGTCCTAAGCTAGTGGCCATGTATGCAAGGGTTAAATTGTATTTTAAGGTGAGCCAGAAGGATTACCTAAAATTCTCTAGTTTCAAAGTGTGTTTGAAATACTTTGAAGTTGGTCTCTTCAATGCAATGGTTTAATTTACAGGAAATGGATTCCCTTAATAACTTTGTAATTTGTTTTGTAAAAGTACTTGTTACAGATTTTTTGAGTGATCCTCTTTCCCTCAGTTCTCTTTCCCTACTATTTTCATGATTTTGTGTTTGGTAGTTTTGTGAATTTGTGTGGTTATCAGAGAACGTTCTCCCTTGGCTCTCTTCTGAGATCAATGTGAATTGACACATTAAGACACCCTGCTCATTCCACACTTACTATCCAGTCAGTAGATTTACTAGAAGGAAACAAATTTGCATTCATCTAGCTCCTTACAGAACCTCAGGCTATCCCAAAGCTCTTTCCTACCAGAGAAGTCCTTTTCAAGTGAAGTTATCAATTTAAGGTTGGAAGCACAGCAGCTGATTTGATCTCTCCTCACCCTATTACTGCTATCTTTGGACTACCTAAAATTTCTAGTAATCTTTCCCCTTCAGCCCGTAGAATGATTGCATTTCTTACTTTAATGGCGAAAAGATGTATTTTACAACATTGGAAAGAGCTTAATGCTCCAACTACCTTTTTTTGGTTCTCCCAGACGATATTATGTTTGAATCTGGAGAAAATTAGAAGTAACCTTTATGATTCTTCATTTAAATTTGAACAGATTTGGGGATCTTTTATTCGATATTTTCACTTAATGTAATATATACCCTTCTTGTTTTTTTTCACTGTTTTTAATGGAGGTCGGGATTGAGGACGTGATTTTAAGTTTAACTCTGTTTGGTTTCAAGTTAGCCCATTGCTTTGCTTTGCTTTTAGTTAGTTGCACGGTGGGTGTTTTTTTGGGGTTTTTTTTTCTTTTTTTCTATTGATATATATATAAAATTTAGTATACTATTATGTTATCTTGGTTTCTTATGTTTAAATTACATTGTTTGTAGTATTTTTTTTGGTATTGATACCTTCTGTAATTTTATTATATTTTAACATTGTAGTAATGTTTATATGGCTTACCTTTTGGTATACTTATTCAATAAAAAGATTTAAAAAGAAAGATTTGTACACAGCAAGATCCCAGAAGTAGAAATGTTAAACACATTTAGATCACTGCTTATCAGTGAAAGAGTGAGTGATAAATACTGTCCCAGGACACGGGGCATAACTTTACTGCTTCTAACCAAAGCAGCACCTTGGGTAATTTACTCCCAAATGAGAGAGGTAGTCATCTCATCAGGAGGGAAGAGGTATCCTCAGAGCCACTCTGGAGTGTCTGTCTGGGTTCTGGTGTTTGTCTTTACTGAATCTTGGAAGTTCAGTATTCTCCAGGGTGAGAGGGCAACCACCAGGGGATTGTGGCTACACTAGATATTTCTAATCTGGAGTTTATTAACAGCATGAGTGAAGTATTGGATTTGAAAAATAATCTGCAGTTTAACTACAGTCTTGAGGGCACACATGCTCAATCCTTATTTACAGTGTTACATTAACCTACTGTGGACATATATGTGTATTTGTAGTACAGTTTTAAAGGATCGTTATATCCACAGAAGTTAGTAGATCAGTTAAAATGCTGAAGTTTATGAGTATATAGACCCTATTTTATAGAGTTCTAAAACATGGAAACTGGTCCAGCCCACGAAGACCACATCAAAACACCCTTTCATATTCAATCCCATTTCTTCCCACATTCCCACCAGTTCTCCCCAGATTTTACCACACTCCAGGAGAAATTCACATTAACCAATTAGCCTATCAGTGCATCATTTTGAGATGGTGGGGAGGGAGGAGAAGTGGAGCTTTTAGAGGGAGGGGCAGGTGGACTCCACAGAGAAAGCAGATTAAGCCCAGTTCATTAGATCTGTGAGGCAGCAGCTCCACTCACTGCGTCACTGTGCTGACCTTCATGATCAACACTTTCTCGTTCACCCCCACAGATTATAAACAAAACCAAAGTCAGGTACATTGAGCACCATCACCGGCAGAAAGCAGCATCCACAAGAAAAACAATTTATACACGATTTTTTTTATGAAAAGACACAAAAAACAAAATCCATTTTGATGCAGACATTGAAAATACTGGAAATACTTAGCTAGCCAGCCTACGTCTTGGACCTAAAGCATTGATTCTGTTTCTCTTCCCACAGATACCTCCCAACCTGCTGAAAATTCTGTTTTTTTCAAAATTTTCACAGACTTTAAATTGTTAGCATCCTGTTTTCCTGTACCACTCAAAATGTATTTGGTGGGTGGACATGACTTCATTGGCATGTCAAGAGAACAGTATGAATTTCTAAGGTAGTGCTGCCGGTTTGTGAAATCATTGGTAGAATTGTTGTCACACCACTAATTATTCCAGAGCATTCCTTTTTCCCTTTGTATTCCTTGGGATCCCAGATGAATTATTTGCAAACCCTCATGAGATAACTGTGGGACCTGCAGAGTCAAGAGGTACTTGGTGTTATTGGAGGATGGGTGGTTTTGAGTTGGGATGCTCCTGCTGTTTATTCCATGTGCTTTCAGCCTGAAAGTTCTCAGTACCATTCCGGATCCTCCTCCTACTTCGAGGATTCAAAGGCCAGGGATCCCATAGATCAATATATCTTTTCATTTTCTATAGTTTAAAGAAGATTTTGAGGGCTTCTAGGGTGTTTATGATTGTGAAAACCACCTGAATCCCTGGATTAAATTACAGCTTGGCATCCAGTTCCAGCAGTCTGTTAGTCTTCATCTAGCATGTGGTTAAATTGGGGAATAATAAACTTACAGATACTTAAAGCAGAAAGAACCTGGCTTGTGTGAAACTCAGTATGCATTTATATTGGTTCTTCTTTAATTACACTTCCGCTAGCTTGATGTCCGATTTCTAGCACTTCTTCATTGGTAGCTCTGAAGTTCTCTACATTGCTCACTTCATCCTTGAGGGAACCCCATAAAATGTACTGGTGATGGTGCTTTTGGTCACCTGTCCAAAAATGGTGTCAAATAACGATTGATCGTGGCCTGTGAAGTATCTTCGGGAATTTTACCTCTAAACAGCAAAGCCACGCTCTTGTGTTTATGGTTGGCCCTTTCATCTTGCCAATGGAATTGTAGGCTTGGTTTCACAGCCTGTCTAACAGAAAGTAAAGCTAGCTCTGTGAAGAGGCTGATAACTATCCTCAGGTGCTGAATAAACTAGCAGGAAACATAAGAATAGCTTGTGAACTTTTCTGCAGTGAGGAAGAAAGGCTGCATGGGTCCCTTACAGGCAGAAGCGGGAGAAACTGCAATAGGGAAAAAGAAAATAAGAGTTATTTAACATTGTTCTTGGCTGTCTTCTAAAGACACGCTGGGAAATGTGGGGAACTGAGGGTCTAGGAAGATGAAAGAGCTCTTTATACAGTTGGTTAGCTTTGGTGAAATTATTGGAGAAATGAAAACTGAATCCAAAAAGTCTCCAGGCCTTGACCCTTGAATATTCAGAATTAATGAGTGAATTGGTTCATATCTTGCAGAATATTCGCGATTTTGGAATGGTGCCTGGAAAGTAGCAAATGTAATCAACTTCCCACTCCCCAACCCGCACCCCATTCATTGAAGAAGGAAGATAGGATATTGTCAGTTGATTGACATCAGTAGTATGAAGGAGTGGTAACAGGTTACTTGGAGAATCCTTAGAGTGAATCACCATACATTTATGTCTGCCTAAATGTTCTTTGAGGTTGTTAACCAATTGTGTAGATAATGGTGAATCAGTGAATGAGGCCTATTTAGATTTGCTGCCTCTACCATCTCTTCAGGCATTTGACAGGAATGTCATCAAACCACAAACAAAATATCTGTAGATGCTGGAAATCCAAACCAATATACACAAAATGCTGGAGGATCTCAGCAGGCCAGGCAGCATCTATAGAGAAGAGTACAGTCGATCTTCATCAGGATCTTCATTAGAGTTATCAAACCAGGTGTAGTTACCTAGATGTGATGCAGGCTGGACTTATGCATTCACTGTTGAACTGTATTCATAAGCCTCAGTTACAGAAAAGCAGTGTTTTTCCATTGCTTTTGCTGACTACTGTGTACATCTTCCCTAAACCTGTGTTAAATTGTAAACTATTTATACAGTGGAGCTTAGTTGAAAATGGTTTACATCTTAAATTCAAGGGTGTAATAACTGTATGGCTGGACCTCTGGGCTGTATCTGCCTCCAGGTTCTAGAACAGAAAACAGAATTTTGTTGAGCCATTATATCATCTAGTTCCCCTAATCTATGGAGCAATTAGAGTAGTGTATGTGCCATGATGAATTGTGAGATTTAATCATCTTGTGTCAGTGAGGAACCATGAGGCTGTGTTTCAGTCGCTGTATTTTTTTTCTTGAATGTTTATAAATCGGGAACAGTGATAACCTGTTCATTATCTGACAAAAATACCACAATGCATTGAAATGAGTCACACCTGATGTCCATCTTAGATGCAAAACTACATCCATTTGAGTGCCAGTGGCAGACTAGGAATTAATAGATTGCTCTGTAAATGGTGCAGATACTTAAGAAAAATTGGTCAGCTAATTTAGCACAGCTTGAACTAAGGGTACCTATAGCTGGCTGTAGTCTGGAGTAATGTTGTCGGAGCCTTTATTAATTGCACTTTGCAAGCAGTGACAGTTTTGTTGCTACTGGCAACTTTCTTCATTAAACTTAAAGCCTGTGTCAAATCCCATTAGCTGAACTGTGGGTACATTACATTTGTATTCTTCACAATCTCCCAGTATGACAGTTCCAGTTGTGCGGAGACAAGGCAGGGGAGACGTGTTTTAATGTAATAAACCATTCAGACCACCATCGTTAGGACTGAAGTGTGTCAATCACAATGAGTGGCGCAACACTTACTGGCGGTTGCCTTTTTAACCAGTAGAGTGTTTTACCTCAATTTTTAATTTAAACAAGATTGCTTCCCCCCATTAGGACTCGGATCTTGCTCTGGCTGTATCTGCTTTGATGAGCAGGTTGTATGATGAACGTAGCATTGAGAGAGGAAATGACCAGGATAATGATGAGGAGGTCAGTCCTCATTCTCCAACCTTCTGAGAGAGGGCACAGCTTATGAAACTACCACGCCTGACATTCCAGCTGCTCATGGCCAAGAGAATGAACTTTCTAGTCTGCTATACCTGTGTATCACCACTGAGTGCTTTAGCCGTGGTTCACAAGAGGTCTTGGTTGCCTCTCTTTATAACAGCCTTTGTGGATGAGGATTTCTTTAGTACAGGCGTAAAGCAATCTTAAATGTTGTTTACAAATGCTTCACCGAGTGCATTAAAAGCTTCATCCCCTGCACTGGCCGACCAGCTGAAAGCAAATTGCTTTGCCTGTATGTTTCTTTCTAGCACCGACTCTGAAGTTTGATAACGAAACTGAAGATGTCGAGAAGCTGAGTTAAAATGGGACTATAATAAGTGCTCAAGATCATTTCACGTATTAAGGGTCAATTAATAATACAGACCAGAAAGGAAAACTCAGTATTTCACATAAGTAATGCATAAATTGGGGTAACGCAGTAGCATAGCAATTAGCGCAATCACTTTTCAGTGCCAGCTTTCACCAATCGGGGTACAATTCCTGCCACTACTTGTAATGAGTTTGTATATTCTCCACATGACCATGTGGGTTTCCTCTGGGTGTTGTGGTTTCTTCCCACATTCTAAAGACATTAGAGGAGGGAGATAGAAAACTTGTCTGAGTGGTGTAATAACAATGTCAATAAGACCAAGGAACTGATTGTAGACTTCAAGAGAGGGAAACCAGAGGTCCATTGGAGGATCAGGGTTGAAGAGGGTCAGTACATTTAAATTCCTGGGTGTCACTATCTCAGAGGAGCTGTCATGAACCCATCATATAAATGTAATCGCAAAGAAAGCAGGGCAGCACCTCTACTTCCTCAGGAGTCTGCAGAGGTGCGGCATGTCATCGAAAACCCTGGCAAACTTCTGTAGATGCATGGTGGAGTGTGTGCTTACTGGCTGCATTACGGCCTGGTATGAGAACACCAATGCCTTTGAGTGAAAAATCCTGCAAAAGACAGTGGATTTGGCCTATAGTACATCATGGGTAAAGCCCTCCCATCCATTGAGCACATCTACTTGAAACATTGCTGTAGAAAATCAGCATCCATCATCAAAAATCCTCACTGCTGGTCATGCTCTTGTTGCTCCCATCGGGTAGAAGGCACCACCAGGTTCAAGAACAGTTACTACGCAACAACCATCAAGCTCTTGAACAAAAAGGGATAGCTGCACTCATTCTATTTCTAGTTTTCCCACAACCGATGATCTAACTTTAAGGACTCTTTATCTAGTTATTTCATGCTGTTGTTATTTATTGGTATTTATTTATGTCTGCATTTGCCCAGTTTGTTGTCTGTTGATCCTGTTTACAGTTACTGTTCTATAGACTTGCTAGGTTTGCCTGCAGGGAAAAAAAATCTCAGGGTTGTATGTGGTGACATGTATGTACTCTGATAATAAATTTTGCGTTACTTTGAACATACTGTTTAGGGTTAGTGGGTTGTGGGCATGCCTTGTTGATACCAAAAGCATGGTAACACTAGTGTGCTGCCTGGCACAGTCATCGATGCATTTCACCGTACGTTTTGATGTTTCAGTGTATATGTGACAAATAAAGCTGATCTCTTATTTTAAATATAGATCAGATTACTGCTGCATTCTGTCCAAGTATTTGGTCACTTTTAATGTGTATCCAAGCTTTTGAGAGCTCTGTTTCAAAATTTTATATCTAATCATGGTGAATTGTTAAATTAATATGTTCTCAGCAAAACATGAGAAATGTTATTCGCTTAGTGGGTGTTCTTTAATGGGTTGCAATGTTTTAGAAAAGCAAAAGGAGCTGTGAGCAATGTCAGAACAAGTGATCGAACTTGTTCTGACCCCTGAAAGTAATTAAGGTGCTCAGCAACTACTCTGTGCTTTTAATTAGGTTTTCATTCCTTCCTCTAACAGTTGATGTACCTAGAGAGTAGATTATAATCTTAATCCCATTCATACCATCTCATGTAATCAAAAGCAATCTTGTAGCATGGTTTTCAGTCACCTGGTGAGCACATCATTTGCCTTCACAAGTTTAAATATGACCAGTCAAAAAAAAACTACCACTGCAGGAATCCAAGGCCATTCACTAACTGCATAAAATATTCATGATTTATAATGGAAAACATGATAAAGGACATAAGACTTGTATTTGTATAATGAAAGCAGAACATGTTGGAACTTCTTGGCAAGCCAGGCAGTGGCTGAGCTGGAGAAACCCACTTAACAATTTTCTGCTTTCAATGAACTTCTACCAAAGTGTTAATTACCTGATACATTAACTCCGTTCTTCTCAGCACAAATCCTGTCTGACTTGCTGAGAATTTCTAGTATTTTCCATTTTGTTTTCAGACTTCAATATTTCCAGTATTTTGCTCAGATATCTTTAGAGTTGTTACTGGTGTTAGTGTGCAGGGCACAGCAGTTCATTTGTGAGCGGCAAGTTTTCATGAACAGCAGTAGAATTGCTGATGTAGTATGAGAGAGAGAGATATTAGCTAGGGCATGAAGTGGGCTGACCTGACTTGAAATAAAAAAGAGGCGACCTTTCAGTGGCATTGTGCCAGAACAGGTAGTGTAGCCACCTCACCGGTTCAGTGACCTGCGCTCAATCCAGCACTGTCTCTGCAGAACTTGCATGCTCTTCCTGTGACTGCATGGGTGCTCTGGTTTCTTCCCGCTTGCCAGAATTCTGTCCTGGGTTAATTGGCCCCCCGGTTGCCCGTTTGTGTATGTAAGTGGCAGAAGACTCAAAGGGGAGTGGATGGGACTTTGAGAGGGAAAGGAAGTGGCAGGAATTCAGGGAAACCAGACACATGTAAAACAAAATAGGGGCAGTAGGCCATTCGGCCCCTTGAACTCTCCCATCATTCAGTATGATCATGGCCTCAGGCCTCAACGCTTCTACTGTACCAGTTCCAGTTGCCTTCAGCTTCCAAGTCTTCCAAAATTTAATCCACCTCTGTCAGGTCCCTCCAGTTATACAGATCCCACAGCTCGTTGAGGAAAAAGCATGTTGGTACTCCAGCTATCTCCTAACTCCACCCCTGTTTTTCTCCTTTACAGTGGCACAACCAGCCTGTCATCTTGCATTCCTCCACAGTCCACTAACCATTTCCAACTTTCCACTCCCGTCATCTGTTTTATTCTCTCTCTCTCTTTCCTCCCTCCACCACCACCACCTTGCCGCCTCCACTTTCAGTTCTGGTGAGGGCTTTGATCCAGACTATCAATGGTTCCCAAGTGAAGGTGGGAGAGACCAGAAAAGGCAACAACGAAGGGAAAATTTGATAGAATACATCCCAAACATTAGCTGAATTGGAGCAAAAATTATAACAGTCCCCATGTTGCAGATGATAAACCACCTCAGCATCGCTTTCATCTGAGTCCTTATTGGCAGTGTTGCCTTTGTTATTTCCTCTTGGATAAATATGTAATATATTACATTGCACACTGTTGACTAACACGGGTGCTGAAGGGCAAGTGATGGAGTTTTAATTGGTGGGCACTGCTCCCTGGGAGCAATCTGAGCACCACCTCGTGTGCAAAGGACGGTCCCCGGGGAGAGTTTCACACCACTCATCATCAGTTGTTTGTGCTGTTGCTGTAATGATCAAAGGGATTTAACCTGATAGTGTGAGTTACTGCCCTTTGGCACCCGCATGCTTCAACCTCCCTGACTGATTGGCTCAGTTAGCACAGATCTCTGGTGGCAAGCACAATCAATAAATCTTTGTTGGTAAATAATTGCTATTGAGCAGAGTTTTAATATAAATTTATGAGCAGTGTTTTATCATTGCTGGTGGGTACGGTGCATTGCTGAGTGATAGATTTCAGATATTAGTTACATTTGTTATATATACAAGGTTTTAATACAAAATGTTTTCTGCTTATTTAAGTATTGTAGACTTAAGGCTCAGCCTTTGCCTTTTCCCCATGGGTACAATAATGGGAATTGATGATTCGCAGGCAATCTAGAAGCTGACTGTGGGATGTGCTCTCCACCCTGTGCCCACTCAGAGCAGAGTTAGCCATTAACCTTCCCAGAGCAAATTAAACTGGGGGAGGGGAAAAAAGGGTTGGGGGGAGTAAATTCAGACTTGCAGTCTCGCAGATTCCTAGTGTCAAATATGATTCATTGGGCAGCGTTCCTGACTTGGAATTTGGAACTTTTTCCCACTGCAGCGGCTTGAGCACAAGGATCGAAGCTGATTCTGAGGGTGTGCTGCACTGTTGAAGGGCCTGTATTTTGGATAAGAAATTAAAGCAGAGACCTCACTCTTAATCAGTGAAGAAGCTATTCAAACATCTTGAGAGTTGTGTGCAGCATTCAAAACTGAACAGGGCAAAAGCTTACAAGGAAAGAAAATTGGCAGAGGTACATGAATAGCGATATGCTGCTGTTGCATGGAGGACTTTGATTCGATTGGGCCAAATGGCCCCATGTGGTTTTATCTTTCTGTGATTTTGTCCTTCCTTTAATCCATCATCAATCCATCACACAACGTCACTCAGTTGTTTTCATGTAGCAGTTTTAGTGGGGAAGTTCTGAAGAAATTGTTTGTTACACATCTGAAATTTTAGAAATTCTTCCAAGAGCTCCACTCAGTGAAAACTATTTTGGGAATGTCCCAAGGTAATGCAAGTCTTTTTTTGCCTTCTGATTTTACGTGTTTTCTTAGCAGCCTTTCTTTCCAAGCATTACCCTGCCTGGTTTATCTGTGATTCATTTTTTGTTAGGCACCTTCTTGCAATTTTCTTTACATTTTTCATTATTTATTTTCCCTTATAACATTTGTGCCCCAGATCTGTGGATAGAGCATTTGAAGTTCAGCACTTTGATCTGTGTGTTTGAGCCTCTGGAGCGAGGGAAAGTTCCGTAGCAGGAAATTCACATTTGACATTATGAACTTGCAAGTTTAAATTTTACTCTTCACCTTTTTTTTCCCCATTCCCGAGTTTAATTTGCTCTGGATGATTTTGCAACTCCTAAACATGCACCTAACTAGCAGCCGAACCACCGAGGAGCTCAAATTAATTCTGACCTGGTTCAAGGTTCTTACAATGGCCAATGTCCCAGACTAGTTTACAAAATTATATCTGACTAGGCTAGAGCCAGAATAATCTCAATGTGATGTAAAATTGATCCCTTCAGCCCTTGGGCTGAATGCAACCTATCTGTAAACTGCTCAAAGACATTCTTTCAGATCAGATAAGCAAAGGAGCCATCATATCGCCCAAAACACGATGTAATGATAAGCATCCTCTGACAGGTCTGTAAACGATTCCTTGAAGTTGCGAGCATCTTACTGATAAGAATCGTCTCGCTGAAAGCATGTTTGGAGAACTCATTTCTGTCTGGGTGGTGGAGATGGATTGTTGGATCATTTATGAACCGTATCGGACCAGTTGCAAGAACAGGGCAAGTGCACTTGCAACCGATTGATCACGCGGTTTATCGATAGATGGTCCTATGCATGGAGGGCTCTCTCTTTTAGTGCGGTCTTTCGAGTGTGCATGTTTTCATCTGGGCAGATCCGGTTTGTAGCTCCCATACTGCAAGCGTGCACCATTACTAGTGTGACTCAGTAAAAACATTTAATCTTACTACTCTGTTGTCTTACTTTCTCTGTGAATACATAACAACGCAAAGGTACTAATTGCAAGCTTGCTTGTGCTTACACTGGTACAGACTTTTCTGCAGACACTACCCCTCTCCATGAAGCAGTTACATGTTCATTTTATCATTATTTGCTGAATGTGTTTCTGCTTCTGAAGATACTTTTAGATGTAATCGGATTTAATTGGAATTGATTTATCATTGTCATACGTACCAAGATACAGTGAAAAGCGTGTCTTGCATACTGTTCATACAGGTCAATTCATTACATAGTGCATTGAGGTAGAAAGGATAAACAAGAGCAATGCAGAATAAACTGTAACAGCAACAGGGCAAGTGCAGAGCAACGCACAATGCTGGAGGAACTTAGCAGGTCAGGCAAGAGAGGGATAAACAGCGGACAGAAAGTGCAGCGCAGGTAAACAAAGTGCAAGAAAGAAAAGGGATTACCGTTATTGTCACATGTACGTTGAAACATAGAGTGAAATGTATCGTTTGCAGCAAAGGCAAAGACAGTCTGGAGGCAACCTGTAATGTAGCCAGACCTCTGACGCCAGCATAGCTTGCCCACAACTCACCAACTCCACCTGTACATGTTTGGAATGTGGGAGGAAATCAGAGCACCCAGAGGAAATCCACACGGTCAAAGGGTGAACATTCAAACAGCGGTGGGAATTGACCCCAGGTCGATGATCGCTGGTGCTGTAACACTTTGAGCTGACTGCTACGCTACCCTGCCATCGTAATAATTTTAACAAGGTAAATCATGAGAAAAGGAGTCCATCTTGCTGTACTAAGGAACCATTTAATACTCTTATAACACCTTGAGCCTGGTGGTACATGCTTTCAGATTTTTTGTATTTTCTTTCCGATAAAAGAGAGAAGAGGAGAGTGTGTCCAGGATACGTGGGGTCTTTAATTATGATGTCTGCTTTACTGAGGCAGCGAGAAGTATAGACAGTCCATGGAGGGAAAGCTGATTTGCCATGATGTGTGGAGCTATGTCCACATCTCACTGCAGTTTCTTGTGGTCACATGTAGAGCAGTTGTCATACCATAATTTGTTGCTGCAGGCTTTTAAATCCAGTGCTGCTGTGAAGTGTCTGTCTAAATTGTGTGCTTATGACTCAGGAGGGGAACTTGATCACATAATCCAGTCTATCACAGGCAAAGCCCTCACCACCATTGAGCACACTTACAAAGAGCACTGCCACAAGAAAGCAGCATCCATCATCAAAGACCCCTACCATCCAGGCCATGCTCTCTTCTCACTGCTACCATTGGCCAGCGGGTATAGGAACTGTGGGTCCCACGCCACCAGGTTCAGGAACAGACATTACCCTACAACCATTAGGTTCCTGAACCAGTGTGGATAATTTCACTCACCTCAACTCTGAACTGATTCCACAACCTACAGACTCATTTTCAAGGACTCGACAACTCATGTCCTCATTATTTATTTGTTTGTTTGTTTATTTGTAGGTATGTTTACACAAATTTTCTTCTTTTGCATATTAGTTTGTCAGTCTTTGTTTATGTATAGTTTTTTCATAAATTCTATTGTATTTCTTTATTTTCCTGTAAATGCTTGCAAGAAAATTAATCATGGGGTAGTATATGGTGACATATACATATTTTGCGAAAATAAATTTACTTTGACTAATCTCCTCATTCTGAGTGTTATCACTGAGCCACAGTTGGCAATCAATAGATTGCACATTGAACTGGCAAGAAAGTGATACTTCTCAACAACTAAGCACTTGTGGGAGTAGGACACACTGCAAAACTCATCAGGATTCTTTTGAGAATATCTTCCAAACCCACAATCCCACCAGCTAGAAAGACAAGGATTGCAAAAGCATAGGAACACCTCCACATGGAAGTTGCCTTCCAGGTCTCACACACCATCCTGAAATGGAAATATGTCACCATTCCTTCACTGTTGCTGAGTCAATGCCCTGGTACTCCCAGGGGTGGGAACATGCACACCACGGGGACTGCAGTGATTCGAGAAGGCAGTACATTGCTACTGTCTCAATGGCAGTTAGGGGTGGACAATTGAAAGCTGGCTTTGCCTGGAAGAACCCAGACAAGGTGTAGCAGTTAGCGTGATGCTTGTGCAGCATCAGCTTTAAGATTGGGGTTCAATTCCCACTATCGTCTGTAAGGAGTTTGTACATTCTTCTCTTACTCAGTGGGTTTCCTCTGGTGCTCCAGTTTCCTCCCACACTCTAAAGATGTACAGGTTAGCGTTAGTAAGTTGTGTGCATGCTATGTTGATGCTGGAAGCACAGCAACACCTGTGAGTTGCCCCCAGCACTTCTCGAACTGTGTTGGTCATTGAGGCAAAATAACACTTTTCATTGTATGTTTCAATATTTCGATATGTGTGTGACAAATTAAGCTAATCTTTAAACTTAAAATATTGGTTGGCAAAGACCGAAATACAGTCGGCCCTCCATATCCGCGAGGGATTGGTTCTGGGACCCCTCGCGGATACCAAAAAACGTGGATGCTCAAGTCCCTTATTCAACCTCTCTAAATGCGGTGGACCTTAGGACCCAGCAGAACCCCAGACCTTCTTTACCCTGTCTCAGTGCGGTGGGCATTAGGACCCGGCGGTGGAGCTCTGAATCTGCAGTGTTTCTGTTCACAAAAATAACCATGATCGCAATTTAAAATAAAGTGGAAATAATAAAGCAATCGGAAAGAGGTGAAACGCCATCGGTCATTGGAAGAGGGTTAGGCTGCAGTCGGTCAACGATCGGAACAATTTTAAAGGATAAAGTGGGAAAAGCCCTGCCCCGATTAAAGCAACAATTATTTTTTAAGCAACGCAGTGGTTTAATTATTGGGTTTTGGGGTTTTGGGTTTTTGATCCTTCACATCAACCCAGCCGGGATGAAGAGCGCTCGGGAGCGGTCTGTCACTGGATCGAACTCAGGAATTTCCATTCCTGAGTCCGGCACTGAAACATACGTTTCTTAAGTGTTTTACCTGCATAGAAAGGTAAAAATATATACTAAGACAAACATTTGACTAACTGACGCTAAATAATACCGGATGTATCTGTTCCGACTTACTTAGTAAGATAACTTCCGGGTTTTTTTCAATCCCGATCCACGATAACCTACACACATTCTCCCGTATACTTTAAATCATCTCTAGATTACTTATAATACCTAATAAAATGTAAATGTTATGTAAAATAGTAGTCATACTGCATTGTTTAGGGAATAATGACAAGAAAAAAAGTCTGTACATGTTCAAACAACAAGTGCTAGAGGAGCACTTCCGGGTTTTCTCAATTCGCGGTTGGTTGAATTCGCGCATGCGGAACTCGCGGATAAGGAGGGCCGACTGTAAGGTTTTTGTAATTCATTATGTGTAGCTGATGCAGCATGCTGTCCTGAGAAATTCCTGCATTCACGTCCTGGGGCAGACATCCTTGGCTCCAACAGCCATCTTCCTTTGTGCCATATATGATTCCAACCTGGGGCAGTGGGGGGTGGCTGGTGGTGGTGGTGGTATTTGTTCCTTTACTCTCATGAGCATCTCACTTTCCCAGGGCAGCTTGATCCCGACCCATTGTCACCTGTAAAATCCCAACCTTTGAGCCACATGTTACTGTGTTAAAATCTAAGCTAAATATCAGTGAGCAGATTATTGATAAGCAATTCAGTTTAATGAAATTGCTGGTGGCATCTCCATTGTGTAATTGTGGATGTAATCCCTTGGCACTCTTCCACATTGTCAGTGGCTGTTAGGAACTGCTTTGGAACATGGTGTCTACAATGCGGAAACTTACACTTCAGCCCAACGTGCCTCTGCTGACCAAGGTGTCTCCCTGAGCCAGTCCTATTTGCAGGCATTTGGCTCACCACCCTCTAAATGTCTCCTGTTCATAAGTAGTTTAATAAAAGGTCTACTAGTTCCAGAGCTTGAGTCGTTAGTGAAGTAGCTGGGTTGCTGTCTAATCCCATAATCTTTGTTCTATCCCGTGCTTCTGCCATTCGTCACATTGTATGGAGTGAATTGATTAACACTGGTTTCTGTGCTGGCAAGTACTCAGGGAAAAAACCCATATCCTCAACAAAGATGTAAAGACTTTGCTTGGTGTGACTGTAAAGTGCTTTGGAAAGCTTTGCGAGGACTGGCACAGTGGTACAACGTGTAGAGCCACTGCTTCTCGGCTCCATGGCTAATATGAGGGGGCGTAACTCTAAGGTGTTGGAAAGAAAGTTTAGGGGGGATATCAGAGGTCAGTTTTTTTATACAGAGTGATGGATGCATGGTACACCCTGCCAGAGGTGATGGTGCATGTAGATACATTAAGGATATTTAAGGAAATGTTAGATAGGCACATGGATGAAAGAAAAATAGAGGACTATGTGGGATGGAAGGATTAGATTGATCTTGGAGTAGGTTAAAGAGTCAGCACAGTATCGTGAGTCAAAAGGCCTGTGCTGTGCAGTTCTACGTCTTATGTCCAGTGGCCTGTGTTCAATAATGATTTTTGACGTTGTTTGTGTGGAATTTTCATGTTCACCCTGTGACTGCATGGTTTCCCCCAGGTTCTCCAACTTCCTCCCGCATCCTAAAGAGGTACAGGTACAGGTTACAGCCAGAAATTGCTCCGTGTGGGGATGAGTGGTTGAATCTGGGAATGTGAGGAAAGCAGAATGGGTTTCGCTAGGATTAGAGTAAAGATGGGTGCTTGATGCTGGGCACAGACTGGGTTGAAGAGCCTTTTTTCTGAATGTATCTCTCACTCCCTCTGAAACTGCAAAATTGAATGATTGTCACTCATTTGATTTTTTTTCCAGCATTATAGGACTTGAACAACAAGGTAGACCATGTGACACATGAAATACGTTATGAAGTTTTACCTGTAGACCACTTTGGTCACTGTGAGGTGAAGAAATGTCTGACATAAATTGATCTTTTCTTCAGTTAGGATCCAGAATAGAATGTCACTCATATTGGAGTATTGACAGGCAGGTCACTCTGCTCCAGCCGAGAATCAAAGTCTACTCTGCCAAAGCATAAAGCATAGCCCTTGCTTTTCAATGGCACATAAGTAGCTCCCCGACCTGTGATGGTTTTCTAATTCGATATTGGCAGTAGGTTAGTTTGTGAACCTCAGAACCAACCTACATCTTGGAGGAACCACTTGCTGCATCCAGTATCCCAGCTTTCTATGTCTTTTTTTTAGATCTGATTCTTCTAACACTATCCCCACCAGTCCTTCATTCTCCACCTTTGTTAACCTCACAACTTTTACACAGTTCCATAAGTCTTGCTGACAGGTCCTCCGCTTATCATTGACCTGATTGAGACAAATACTCAATCCTTGCAGACCAGCATTGTTCTACTCTTCATTGACCTGCAGCAATTTCCACCCAATTTCCTACTTCCCCGCTGAAAATCGCCAACACTGATATTTGTTATTTTGCAGTTCCTCAACCCAACTGACCTATCTCTCCCTCGTTTTCCACAATTGAGTTCTCTTCTATTTTGGAGTACTCTCCCTAACCTCTTTACCTTTTTCCTCTTCTACTTGTATCTCTACCACCCTTTGCATTCTGATTTAATTATTTTAACAGTCCTCTTTTTTCATAATAGAAGTTAATCGAACAGTCATGGTCTCACCAGGAGTTGTTATCATGTTTAGCATGGTCTCACCAAGAGGTGTTATGTTTGCCATAGTCTCACCAGGAGAGGTTGTCATGTTTACCATGGTCTCACCAGGAGATGTCACCATGTTTACCATGGTCTAGCCATGATGATGATGACCATAGAAAATGAAAAGAAGTGTTTTAATTTTCTCTAAATACCATCTGTCCAAATTTCCCTTTGATTTGGCCTTCAGTTTGTTTGCTCTCCCACTAACCCAGTATCTATCTCGGTCTGAAACGTCGACTATGCTTCTTTCTATGGATGCTGTCTGGCCTGCTGCGTTCCACCAGCATTTTGTGTGTGTTGCTTGAATTTCCAGCAGCTGTAGATTTCCTCGTGTTTGTGAGAAAATAAGGCAGGTTTTTTGCTCCTGATCTCTGTGAAGTGACCCAGCATTATCATGAGGTTGCAAACTCATTGAAGTTCAGTGCAATGTCCTATGCTTAAAGTTGCAGTCACTATCTGGTGAAGTACACACAGTGGTGTTTGATAGTAATGACAGATAAAATAGAAGGATGATGTCTGTGCAGCATTCCTCTATTACCAGTCCTGGGCACTCAGAGCCACTTCATTAGATACCTCCTGTAAATAAAGTGGCCACTGAGTACACGTTCATGGTCTTCTACTGCAGTAGCCCACCCACGTTAAGGCTTGACATGCCATACGTTCAGAGATGCTTTTCTGCACACTACTGTTGTAACTTGTGGTTATTTGAGTTACTGTCACCTTCCTCTCACCTTGAACCAGTCCGGCTGTTCTCTGACCTCTCTCAAAACAAGGTGTTTTCATCCACAGAACTGCTGCTCACTGGATCTTTTTTTTTGCTTTTCATACTGTTCTCATACTGTTGTGCATGAAAATCCCAGGACATCAGCAGTTTTTGAGATACTCAAACCGCCCCATCTGACACCAACAATCATTCCACAGTCAAAATCACTTAGGCCACTTTTCTTCCCAATTCTGATGTTTGGCCTGAATAACAGCTGAACCTTTTGACCATGCCTGCATGCTTTTATGCATTGAGTTACTGCCACATGATTGGTTGTTTGGATATTTGCATTCGTGAGCAGGTGCACAGGTTTACCTGATAAAGTGGCTAAGGTGGATTTTGTTTTTAATTAAGGTGAGGGGTTTAACTGCTCTGGAACAGAGTACACCATTAGGGGTAATACATAGCGAGTAGAACCACTGGCTCAGAGCCTAGAAGCCCAGGTTCAATTCTAGTGTCTGGTGCTCTCTGTGTGGACTTTGCACCTTTTCAGTGTGACCTTGGGGCTTTCCTCTTGGTGCTCCAGTTTCCACCTATATCCCAAAGGTGTTTGGGTTGGTAGATAAAGTGGGGGTACAGTGATTTAGCCCTGAGACTGACACAGGATATTCTGGATGCTGTTCTAGGGGCTGGAAATAATATCCAGTGGGTGCATTCAGGGCTTTCAAATTCAGAGTTTTAAAAACAAAAATTTGATTGCAGAATATCATGGATTGTAGAGCAACAAAGCAGAGGTAGCTGAGATCGTTTTGTGCTGAAATGGACTCTCCTGGGAAAAACATACAATTGCTTTCTTAAATCTACTTTTTCATTTGTTTTAGGGAATGCTGCTTAAGAGGAGTGGGAAGTCACTTAACAAAGAATGGAAGAAGAAATATGTAACGCTGTGTGATAACGGTCTCTTGACATATCATCCTAGTTTGCATGTAAGTACATAACCTCATCTGGTTCTTCACAGGCCTGAGTATTCCCACTTTGCAGTTCGTCCAGATGTTGCAGCATGAGTGTGGCCTGTTCCATTATCTGAGCAATTGTGAATTAAACTCATAGTGAGGTTATCAGTAATAATCTCTGTTTATATTGGAGCGAGAGTCAGGGGAAAATGGTTAGGTCATGGCCTGAGAACACTTTCATGAATTCCTTGTGATTTGGGTGCTAGATTACTTGTCCATTCATTTTGCCTTAAGAATACTGTACAGAACAAGTTTCGTTCCTATTTGTTGATGGGATCTATTGGTCAGTCAGTAAGGAATAAGGCCTCAAGAATAAAATTGCAAGGAGAAATGGGGAGGGCGGGAAGGCACTTCGGGAGATCTCCAAGAATTTTCATGGAATGAAAATCTCTTTTGTAAGAGATATCCAAAGCAAATGTTCCGCACCTCAGTTTAAACAACTCACTTCCCAAAAAGACGACCTTTGAACAGAAATCATTTGAGGCCGTGTCACCAATTATCTGCAGGCAAAGTTTGGTGTGTAGTCCTCAGACAATGGAAGTTTGTTGTGGAAGGAATAAGTGAAAGTTGATGTGTAGAGGGTGAAGCTGAGGAAAGCAGAGTCAAGGTTTGTAGAAATGGGAGAGTGAACCAGAACAGGCTTGAGGAAGTGAACATAGAATATAAGAAATAAGAGCAGGAGTAGGCCATCCGGCCCATCGAGCCTGCCTTGCCATTCAATAAGATCATGGCTGATCTGTCCTTAAACTCAGCTCCATCTACCTGCCTTTTCCCCATAACCCTTAATTCCCTTACTATGTAAAAACCTATCTAACTGTTTCTTAAATATATTTAGTGAAGAAGCCTCAACTGCTTCCCTGGGCAGAGAATTCCACAGATTCACTACTCTCTGGGAAAAATAGTTTCTCCTCATCTCCATCCTAAATCTTCTCCCCTGAATCTTGAGGCAACGTCCTTTAGTCTCACCTTCCAATGGAAACAACTTTCCTACTTCTATCTTACATATCCCTTTCAAAATTTTGTATACTTCTATAAGATCCCCTCTCATTCTTCTGAACTCCAGAGAGTATGGTCCCAGGCAACTCAATCTCTCCTCATAGGTTAACCCCTTCATCCCTGGAATCAACCTGGTGAACCTCCTCTGCACTGCCTCCAAAGCCAGTATATCCTTCCTCAAGTATGGAGACCAGAACTGCACACAGTACTCCAGGTGCGGCCTCACCAGTACCCTGTATGGTTACAGCATGACCTCCCTGCTCTTGAATTCAATCCTTCTGGCAATGAAGGCCAACATTCCGTTTGCCTTCTTAATAACCTGTTGTACCTGCAAGCCAACTTTTTGCGATTCATGAACAAGCACTCCCAAGTCCCTCTGCACAACAGCATGCTGCAATCTTTCACCATTTAAATAATAATCTGCTCTTCTACTATTCCTTCCAAAGTGGATGATCTCGCATTTACCAACATTGTATTCCATCTGCCAGACCTTGGCCCACTCACTTAACTTATCTATATCCCTCTGCAGACTCTCTACATCCTCTGTACAATTTGCTTTTCCACTCATTTTCAGTGTCATCAGCAAATTTTGCTATGCTACACTCAGTCCCCTCTTCCAAATCATCAATGTAAATGGTAAACAGCTGCGGGCCCAGCACCGACCCCTGCGGCATCCCACTCACCACTGACTGCCAACTGGAGAAACACCCATTTATACCAAATCTCTGCCTTCTATTGGTTAACCATTCCACTATCTATGCCAATACACTTCCTCGGACTCCATGCATCGATATCTTATTTATAAGTCTCTTGTGCAGCACCTTATCGAATGCCTTCTGGAAATCCAAGTATATGACATCTGCCTGTTCCCCTCTATCCACTGCACTCATTATGTCCTCAAAGAACTCCAGGAAGTTTGTCAAACAAGACCTGCCTTTTCTGAAACCATGCTGCGTCTGTCTAATAGAACCACTCCTTTCTAAATGTTTCACTATTTCTTCCTTACTGACAGCTTCAAGCATTTTCCCGACTACAGATGTTGCTAACTGGTCTATAGTTGCCCGTCTTTTGCCTACATCCTTTTTAAAAAAGTGACGTGACATTTGCCGTCTTCCAGTCCACGGAGACCTGCCCAGAGTCTAGAGAGGTTTGGTGAATGATTACCAACGCGTCTACTATAACCTCCACCAATTCCTTCAGCACCCTGGGATGCATCCCATCAGGACCAGGGGACTTAGCTACCTTCAGGCCCTCTAGTTTGCTCATCATTATCTCTTTAGTGACAGTGATTTTATGGAGGTCCTCACCTTCCATTTCGTCCATAATATCCTTCTTTGGCATATTAGACGTGTCTTCCACCGTGAAGACAGACGCAAAATAGTTGTTCAATGCCTCAGCCATTTCCTTATCACCCAATATGACTATACCAATTTCCCCTTTTTGTCTTCCAAGGGAACTACGTTGACTTTAGCATCCTCTTCCGCTTTATATATTTATAAAAACTTTTGCTATCTGTTTTTATATTTTGTGCTAATTCATTTTCATACTGTATCTTCCCTTTCCTCATTTCTTGTTTAGTTGTTCTCTGTTGCTTTTTAAAGTTTTCCCAATCCTTCAGTCTCCCACTACTGTTTGCGACTTCGTACACGAGCTTTTAATTTGATACCATCTTTTATTTCCTTAGTTATCCAAGGCTGGCTCTCCCCACACTTACTGTCCTTACTTTTGATTGGAATATACTTTTGTTGAGCACAGTGAAAAATCTCTTTGAAAGTATTCCACTGTTCCTCAACTGTCCTACCAAATAACCTGTGCTCCCAATCCACACTAGCCAACTCCTCCCTCATCCCATTGTAGTCTCCCTTGTTCAAGCATAATACACTAGTTTTAGATCCAACTATTTCATCCTCCATCTGAATGTGAAATTCAGTCATACTATGATCACTCTTTCCAAGAGGATCCCTGACTACAAGATCGTTAATCTTACCTGTCTCATTGCACAAGACTAGATCTAGGATAGTATTTTCCCTTGTAGGTTCACTAACATGCTGCTCAAGAAAGCCATCACAGATGCATTCTATAAAGTCCTCCTCAAGACTTCCTTGACCAACCTGATTCGCCCAATCTATATGGCAGTTAAAATTCCTCCATGACAACTGCCAATCCATTCTTACAAGTGGTTCCTTTTTCAACCTCCCTGGGCTTTTTTCAGTCCTGATCTTCTCATACCATACTTCTGATATTGCCTACCATATAACAGGACCCTTAGAGATAGCCACATTGGCCATTATTAGTATTACTATGGACAGAATGGAATATCTTGAATTAACCAGCAGCGAGATATTCAGATCTTAACCCTTCCTATCTCATAAATACTTGCTTTTCAACAGGGGTCACTGGATTAGGGCCAGGAGAATGCACTCCACTGGTTGTTCTTGTGCCCATTTCCATCTCCAGTGCTGGAAAGTTAGAAAAATAGTATATACCAACCAGCGGGTAGACCATGTATATTGCACCATTATATGGCTTGGAGGTCTATCAAATATGTCTTTGGCATATTTGGAAGCTGGGATTGAAGTTTACTCTCGAGCAAGCAAGCATGTAGTCAGTCATCTGTATTCCTGGGTACGTCACTGTCACTGTCGCTCATATTAGTTATATCACAAATGCAGTACAGTTTTACCTCAGCTGTTTGTTCATTCTACATGCTTTTCCTAGCAGGGGTGTCGTAAGACATAGGAACAGAATCAGGCCATTTGACCCATTGAGTCCCTCTGCCACTCCAACAAGGTTGATTTCTTAACCCTCTCAACCTCATTCTCTTGTCTTCTCCTCATAACCATTGACATCCTGACTAATCAAGAATCTATCAACCTTTGCTTTAAATATGTTCAGTGATTTGGCCTCCACAGCTCTCTGTGGTAATGAATTCCACAGGTTCACCACAATCCTTGTCTCTGTTCTCATGGTATGTCCCTAGATATTAGTTGGCAATCTAAACAATTTTATTCACTCTCAGTTTAATTCAGCACATTCCAGCTGATTCACAGCACGAAAGAAAGATTCAAAGAACTAGAGAGGATCCTCATCACTGAAGAAATGTAGTTGAGAAGGGATCTTGTGGAATTTTATAGGGTATTAAACAGGATGGCTGGAATATTCATTAAGGCTCAACCAAAGGAACAAAGGTGAAAAGGTAAAAATTTGGACAAATGATAGGAAGAACTTCAAACAATAGATATTCTTCAGGGTGTGGAGATGAAGCCCTTCAAGTGAACTGATAATTGAATTTGAGCCTTTTGTACTTGGAATGAGCATGCCTAACTCAAACTCTCCCTTATATCTTTCCACTTTGTGCTCAAATCTTAATCAATTTGTCTGTATAACTGAGCATTATATCAAGTGAGACTCGTGATGAGCATTAGAACCATTCCCTGTATTCGTGAAACAGTCAAGAGTTTAAGTCAAAGCATTGTTTGATTTAATACATCAAACCACAATTCATGACTAAAATCAAAATGAAAGGTGAAGCATTTGTGTGTATGTGAGAGAGGTTGCAGGTACACTCATGGCACGACATGGGCCTGAATTGATGGTTAGATATTATATCACCACTATAGCACAGCTTCTAGAGTGATGCTATTACAGCTCTAGCCGCTCCAGAGTTCTGTTCCAGTACTGTTCTCTAAGGAGTCTCTTCCCGTGGAATGCATGCATTTTTCCTGGTGCTCCGGTTTCCTCCCACAGTCCAGAGATGTGTGTGGTAGGTTAACTGGTCATTGTAAGTTGTCCTGTCATCAGGTTAGGGTTAATCGGAGTTGTGAGGTTGCTGGGGCAGTGTTGTGGCCATTACAGAGACTTGGATGGCTCAGGGGCAGGAACGATTGCTTCGAGTGCCAGGCTTTAGATGTTTTAGAAAGGACAGGGAGGGAGGCAAAAGAGGTGGAGGCATGGCACTGTTGATCAGAGATAGTGTCACAGCTGCAGAAAAGGAGGGAGAAATGGAGAGATTGTCTATGGACTCTCTGTGGGTAGAAGTTAGGAACAGGAAGGGGTCAACAACTCTTCTGGGTGTTTTTTTACAGACCACCCAATAGTAACAGGGACATTGAGGAGCAGATAGGGAGACAGGTTCTGGAAAGGTGTAATAATAACAGGGTTGTTGTGGTGGGAGATTTTAATTTCCCAAATATCGATTGGCATGTCCCTAGAGTGAGGGGTTTAGATGGGGTGGAGTTTGTTAGGTGTGTTCAGGAAGGTTTATTGACACAATATATAGATAAGCCTACAAGAGGAGAGGTTGTACTTGATGTGGTATTGGGAAATGAACCTGGTCAGGTAACACACACAAAAAATGCTGGTGAACGCAGCAGGCCAGGCAGCATCTACAGGAAGAGGTACAGTTGACGTTTTGGGCTGAGACCCTTCGTGTGTCCTGACGAAGGGTCTCGGCCCGAAACATCTACTGTACATCTTCCTATAGATGCTGCCTGGCCTGTTGCGTTCACCAGCATTTTTTGTGTGTGTTGCTTGAAGTTCCAGCATCTGCCGATTTCCTCGTGTTTGCATTTTTAAAAACCTGGTCAGGTGTCAGGTTTCTCAGTGGGAGAGCATTTTAGAGATAATGATCACAATTCCATCTCCTTTAACATAGCATTGGAGAGGGATAGGAACAGACAAGTTAGGAAAGCGTTTAATTGGAGTAAGGGGAAATATGAGGCTATTAAGTAAGAATTTGGAAGCATAAATTGGGAACAGATGTTCTCAGGGAAATGTACGGAAGAAATGTGGAAAATGTTCAGGGGATATTTGCGTGGGGTTCTGCATAGGTATGTTCCAATGAGGCAGAGAAAGGATGTTAGGGTACAGGAACTGTGGTGTACAAAGGCTGCTGTAAATCTAGTCAAGAAGAAAAGAAGAGCTTACGAAAGGTTCAAAAAACTAGGTAATGATAGAGATCTAGAAGATTATACGGCTAGCAGGAAGGAGCTTAAGAAAGAAATTAGGAGAGCCAGAAGGGGCCATGAGAAGGCCTTGGTGGACAGGATTAAGGAAAACCCCAAGGCATTCTACAAGTATGTTAAGAGCAAGAGGATAAGATGTGAGAGAATAGGACAAATCAAGTGTGACAGTGGAAAAATGTGTATGGAACCAGAGGAGATAGCAGAGGTACTTAATGAGTACTTTGCTTCAGTATTCACCATGGAAAGGGATCTTGGCGATTGTAGGGATGACTTATAGCAGAATGAAAAGCTTGAGCATGTAGATATTAAGAAAGAGGATGTGCTGGAGCTTTTGGAAAGCATCAAGTTGGATAAGTGAACAACAGGAATTCTGCAGATGCTGGAAATTCAAGCAACACACATCAAAGTTGCTGGTGAACGCAGCAGGCCAGGCAGCATCTCTAGGAAGAGGTGCAGTTGACGTTTCAGGCCGAGACCCTTCGTCAGGACTAACTGAAGGAAGAGTGAATAAGGGATTTGAAAGTTGGAGGGGGAGGGGGAGATCCAAAATGATAGGAGAAGACAGGAGGGGGAGGGATAGAGCCGAGAGCTGGACAGGTGATAGGCAAAAGGGGATACGAGAGGATCATGGGACAGGAGGTCCGGGAAGAAAGACTGGGGGGGGGGGGTGACCCAGAGGATAGGCAAGAGGTATATTCAGAGGGAGTAAAAGGAGAGTGAGAGAAAGAATGTGTGCATCACTTCACCTGTGAGTCGACTGGGGTGATATACTGCATCCGGTGCTCCCGATGTGGCCTTTTATATATTGGCGAGACCCGACGCAGACTGGGAGACCGCTTTGCTGAACATCTACGCTCTGTCCGCCAGAGAAAGCAGGATCTCCCAGTGGCCACACATTTTAATTCCACATCCCATTCCCATTCTGACATGTCTATCCACGGCCTCCTGTACTGTAAAGATGAAGCCACACTCAGGTTGGAGGAACAACACCTTATATTCCGTCTGGGTAGCCTCCAACCTGATGGCATTAACATCGACTTCTCTAACTTCCGCTAAGGCCCCACCTCCCCCTCGTACCCCATCTGTTACTCATTTTTTTGCACACATTCTTTTTCTCACTCTCCTTTTTCTCCCTCTGTCCCTCTGAATATACCTCTTGCCCATCCTCTGTGTCACCGCCCCCCCCCCATCTTTCTTCCTGGACCTCCTGTCCCATGATCCTCTCGTATCCCCTTTTGCCTATCACCTGTCCAGCTCTCGGCTCTATCCCTCCCCCTCCTGTCTTTTCCTATCACTTTGATGTGTGTTGTAAGTTGGATAAGTCACCGGGACCAGATGAGATGTACTCCAGGCTACTGTGGGAGGCGAGGGAGGAGATTGCTGAGCCTCTGGTGATGATTTTTGCATCACCAGTGGGGACAGGAGAAGTTCCAGAGGGTTAGAGGGTTACGGATATTGTTCCATTGTTCAAGAAAGGGAGTAGAGGTAGCCAGGGAAATTATAGACCAGTGAGTCTTACTTCAGTGGTTGATAAGTTGATGGAGAAGATCCTGAGAGGCTGGATTTATGAACATTTGGAGAGGCATAATATGATTAGGAATAGTCAGCATGGCTTTGTCAAGGGCAGGTTGTGCCTTACAAGCCTGATTGAATATTTTGAGGATGTGACTAAACACATTGATGAAGGTAGAGTAGTAGATGTAGTGTAAATGGATTTCAGCAAGGCATTTGACAAGGTACCCCATGCAAAGCTTATTGAGAAAGTAGGGAGGCATGGGATCCAAGCAGACATTGCTTTGTGGATCCAGAGCTGGCTTGCCCACAGAAGGCAAAGAGTGGTTGTAGACGTGTCATATTCTGCATGGAGGTCAGTGACCAGTGGTGTGCCTCAGGGATCAGTTCTAGGACCCTTACTCTTCCTGATTTTCATAAATGACCTGGATGAGGAAGTGGAGGAATGGGTTAGTAAATTTGCTGATGACACATAGGTTGGAGGTGTTGTGGATATTGTGGAGGGCTGTCAGAGGTTACAGCAGGACATTGATAGGACGCAAAACTGGGCTGAGAAGTGGCAGATGGAGTTCAACCCAGATAAGTATGAGGTGGTTCATTTTGGTAGGTCAAAGATGATGACAGAATATAGTATTCATAAGACCATAAGACAAAGGAGCAGAAGTAGGCCATTCGGCCCATTGAGTCTGCTCCGCCATTTTATCATGAGCTGATCCATTTTATCCTATTTCGTCCCACTGCCCCGCCTTCTCGCCATAACCTTTGATGCCCTGGCTACTCAGATACCTATCAATCTCTACCTTAAATACACCCCAATGACTTGGCCTCCACTGCTGCCCGTGGCAACAAATTCCATAGATTCACCACCCTCCGACTAAAAAAATTTTTTCGCATTTCTGTTCCGAAAGGGCGCCCTTCAATCCTGAAGTCATGCCCTCTCGTACTAGACTCCCCCATCATGGGAAACAACTTTGCCACATCCACTCTGTCCATGCCTTTTAACATTCGAAATGTTTCTATGAGGTTTCCCCTCATTCTTCTAAACTCCAAGGAATACAGTCCAAGAGCGGACAAACGTTCCTCATATGTTAACCCTCTCATTCCCGGAATCATTCTAGTGAATCTTCTCTGTACCCTCTCCAACATCAGCATATCCTTTCTTAAATAAGGAGACCAAAACTGCCCACAGTACTCCAAGCGCCTTATAGAGCCTCAACATCACATCCCTGCTCCTATACTCTATTCCTCTAGAAATGAATGCCAACATTGCATCCGCCGCCTTCACTACTGACTCAACCTGGAGGTTAGCCTTAAGGGTATCCTGTACGAGGACTCCCAAGTCCCGTTGCATCTCAGAACTTTGAATTCTTTCCCCATTTAAATAATAGTCTGCCCGTTTATTTTTTCTGCCAAAGTGCATAACCATACACTTTCCAACATTGTACTTCATTTGCCACTTCTCTGCCCATTCTTCCAACCTATCCAAGTCTCTCTGCAGACTCTGTTTCCTCAGCACTACCGGCCCCTCCACCTATCTTCGTATCGTCAGCAAACTTAGCCACAAAGCCATCTATTCCATAATCCAAATCGTTGATGTACAATGTAAAAAGAAGCGGCCCCAACACTGATCCTTGTGGAACACCACTGGTAACCGGCAGCCAACCAGAATAGGATCCCTTTATTCCCACTCTCTGTTTCCTGCCAATCAGCCAACGCTCTATCCACGTATGTAACTTTCCCTTAATTCCGTGGGCTCTTATCTTGTTAAGCAGCCTCATGTGTGGCACCTTGTCAAAGGCCTTCTGAAAATCCAAATATACAACATCCACTGCATCTCCCTTGTCTAGTCTACTGGTAATTCCCTCAAAAAATTGTAATAGGTTTGTCAGGCAGGATTTTCCTTTAAGGAATCCATGCTGAGTTCTGCCTATCTTGTCATATGCCTCCAGGTACTCTGTAACCTCATCCTTGACAATCGACTCCAACAACTTCCCAACCACCGATGTCAAGCTAACAGGTCTATAATTTCCTTTTTGCTTCCTTGCCCCCTTCTTAAATAGCGGAGCGACATTTGCAATCTTCCATTCTTCCGGAACCATGCCAGAATCTATCGACTTTTGAAAGATCATCGCTAATGCCTCCGCAATCTCCCCAGCTACTTCCTTCAGAACACGAGGGTGCATTCCATCTGGTCCAGGAGATTTATCTACCTTTAGACTATTCAGCTTCCTGAGTACTTTCTCTGTCGTAATTGTGACTGCGCACACTTCTCTTCCCTGCCACCCTTGAGTGTCCGGTATCCTGCTGTCTTCCTCAGTGAAGACTGATGCAAAATACTTGTTCAGTTCCTCTGCCATCTCCTCATCTCATAATGGTAAGACTCTTGACAGTGTGGAGGATCAGCGGGACCTTGGTGTCCAAGTCAGGACGCTCAAAGCAGCTGCGCAGGTTGACTCTGTGGTTAAGAAGGCATACGGTGCATTGGCCTTCTTCAATTGTGGAACTGAGTTTAGGAGCCGAGAGGTAATGTTGCAGCTATAGGACCCTGGTCAGACCCCATTTGGAGTACTGTGCTCCGTTCTGGTCGCCTCACTATAGGAAGGATGTGGAAACCATAGGAAGAGTGCAGAGGAGATTTACAAGGATGTTGCCTGGATTGGGGAGTTTGCCTTATGAGAATAAGTTGCGTGACCTCGGCCTTTTTTCCTTAGAGCGACGGAGGATGAGAGGTGCCCTGATAGAGGTGTATAAGATGATGAGAGGCATTGATCTTGTAGATAGTCAGAGGCTTTTTCCCAGGGCTGAAATGGTTGCCACAAGAGGACACAGGTTTAAGGTGCTTGGGAGTAGGTACAGAGGAGATGTCAGGGGTAAGTTTTTTACTCAGAGTGGTGAGTGCGTGGAATGAGCTGCCGGCGACGGTAGTGGAGGCGAATACGATAGGGTCTTTTAAGAGACTTTTGGATAGGTACATGGAGCTTAGAAAAATAGAGGGCTGTGGGTAACCCTAGGTAATTTCTAAGGTAAGGACATGTTTGGCACAGCTTTGTGGGCTGAAGGGACTGTATTGTGCTGTAGGTTTTCTATGTTTCTATGTGGTTTGAAGGGCGAGAGAGCCTTCTCCACATTGACTCGCAAAATGAGTAAAGAAATCTAAGCTATGCAGGAAAGACCATTTTGGGTGAAGTTGAATATTTTCCCTGTTGTGCTCTCACTGCCAATTTAATCGTTATGATTAAAAATTGCACTAACCAGTGACACCAATGAGCTAATTCCTTAGCAGCTATTTACACTACTGGCAGCTCTGTCTAATGTTTAAATTTTTGTTTTACGGAAATGAAGCATGATTAAAGTAAACCTGGGGGGTGATTGTCAAGATGATGTCTCGATCTGGAGCAATTTCCAAATTAAAAAATGTAAAGTGAATTCCTTGTGAGAATGATATGGAGCATTGTCTGTATCCCTCTGCACTGCTGGTGTTTATGACGACCAGAAACAGACTAAGATGCTCACTGTGCTCTACCTCCATTCCTGGAATATGCAGGCTTTACTTTTGTTTCTGGTAAGAAGCATGTGTTACATTTTGAAAACTTCCAAATAGATGTCGCTACTTTGTATTTTTGCATGCCTCTTTCTTCCTGAACTTTAAACCTTCCTCTCAAAATAAAAAAAATAGTCTTTACGTAGAATTAAAATTCCAAACACGGGAATGATGCCTGGTCTTTAAAGCCTCTCTGCTCTTCTGTCCAGCTAGGGCAGTCGGTGTTTTGGTGTGGTACAGCAAGGAATGATGTGCTTTTGGTCAGAGGTCCCCAAAGGGAAACATGCTCTCCCTGTTTGAACAAAGAGGGAGACGTAGAAAAGTTGAGCAAGTCTACTGATCTTTTTGAAAGGGCTTGATTTTCAGCAAATTTGTTTTGCAGATTGTGCAGTCTTAACCCAAAATTAGGCAGGTGGTGCTGACAGAGCTTGTGATGATGCTTGAGATGGCTGGGATCAGCTGGTAGGTAGCCTGTTCAGGTACATGGCTCAGAAAAATGCCTTTGAATAGAACTGAGCCTGCCATGTAATTTTGTGTTTTGCTCAGATTTTTATGTGTCTTGGATATTTTGCTCTTTTGATTATGTACACGTCAAATGTGAAATATAGTCCATCAAAAACTAATCTGGAGGCTCTGCTTTTGGGCTTCAGTAGCTGCTGTAAGTTGTGCAAGACACAGCTGATTGTTACATTAGGCTAAGCTGCAAATTAAATGAACCATGTCTTATTTAGATTTAACCAGCTTCAAAACTGTCTGCCCCCACCCCCAAGGCCTTTTTATAGCATTTTATCCCTTTAAAATTAGTGCTGCTTCACACTGGCTGTGGGCTCTGTCTGTTGTGTCTTTGAACTCCAGAAGCAACAAGGTCCTAGACGTTCTTGGCAGTGTGGCAGCTTGTTTTGTGTCCATTCAACTGTTTGCCCTGACAGTAACAAAAAGAATAGGGGTGAGGGAAGTGTGGGTGGGTGTGGTGTTTGGGTTGGGAACCAGGGGTGGATGCAAATTGGTCCCATTCATTCTTCGAAACAACTGTTTTGCTCGCAGTAGTTAGGTTTTTTACAGCTCCTTTTCTATGGATGTTCTTTGCCTTCTGGCTACTGTAATTTGCGGCTGTGTTTTTGTATATCTTGTAGGGCATAGAAACAGGGCCTTTGGTCCCTCATATCCATACAAACTATCATACTTATCTATGCTAATCCACTGCCTGCATTAATTCCATATCCTTGCATACCCTCCTCATTCGGGTACCTGTCCAGGTACCTCTTAAGTGTTGTTACTGTACCTGCCTCATTCTGTGAACAATTTATCCCTCAGATTCCTCCCCCCCCTTAAAGCTCCCATTCATCTTCAATCTGTGCCCACTAGTCTTTGACACCCCTACTATAGGAAACAGATTTTGGCTATTATCCTATCTCTACTGCTCATAATTTTGTATCATGCCTCCTTTGCTCAAGGGAAAACAGACCCAACCTATCCAAATTCTCCTGATTTATAGCCTTCACATCTCACTAGTGAGAGTTAATTTGCAGTGACCAGACCACAGGAAGTTAACCACGCTTGTGGAAGGAATTATCCAATCTGAAACACCTTCCTGCTTGATTCCATACAGTGCTGCTCTGAAGCTGCTGACTGCCCATTTGTTTTCCTCTTTGCACCACGCCTTGGCTGGAATGAACTCCTTGCTGCCTATAGCGAAATAGTAACAAGGCTTTGAACAACTGTTGAGAGGGATATCTGCCCAAAACAAGAAGTGGTTAAGATAAGAAACAGTTTCTTTTGAATCACTACTGTAAACGAAGGTACCTTTCATGGCTAAGAGCTTTACAAGCAATGGGGTACTTTTAGAAGCATAATCAGCTCTCAAATGGGGAAATCACATGGATATGTTTTACTCAACAAAATGCCCATAATAGCAATGTATAATCACTGGATTCATGTGCTGAGGTTTAAATATTGGTCAGGGTCAGACCCCCTGCCCCCACAACAGACCTCCTCCTAAATTTTATCCTGAGACTTTTTTTCCCATTGACCTGAGAGGGTAGGTGCATTAGGAAGCTTTACCCCACCTATCCCTTCATCATAGTGCAGTGGAATTCCCAGTGTCATATTACCAAAACTACAGAGTAGCGTTTGAACACATCTACATCAGATTCTTCTCCCTCTCCCCCTCTGCCCCTCCCCCACTGAACCCTCAACCCCCCCCACTCCTTTGAACCCCCCCTTCCCCCTCTAATTACCTAAGGTATCTCTGTTCTTCCACGCTGCAAAGAATCCTGACATTAGCTTTGTCCTCTGTCTTCAAGTTTTATCTTTCAAAGTGTATCACTCAGGCTTTCCACACTGAACTCCACCTGCCACTTCTCCGTCCAACTCTGTATTCTGTCTTTATCCTATTGTAATCTATCCGCATAGGTTCTACACTCTCCCCCACACCGCTAAACTTCGTGTCATCTGCAAACTTACTAGCCCACCTCTCCAATTTCTCATCCAAGTCATAAAAGTCACAAAAAGCAGGGGATCCCTGAACAGATTCCTGTGGAACACCACTTATCACGGACCTCAAGACAGAATAGGTTTCCATGGATCCAATGCCTCATGAATTTCTAGATGATCCTACCATGGGGAAATCTTATCAAACACCCTACTAAGATCCACCTTACCACTTCCACCACTCTGCTTTAAATACTCAATAAGGCTTGTGAGGCAGAACATGTCCCTCAGAAAACCATGCTAACTATCCCTAAAAAGTAGTTTTCTCCAAACGCTTACAAATCCTGTTCTCTGCAATAGTTTGCCCACCACTGAGGTAAGACTAGGCGTTGCTGCCTAATAGCGTCATAATTAGCCCTCCACCAATTAAATTCTTTCCCGTGCCATAAACTCCTGTCCTGGAGCTCTTAAAGATAGTGGAATCAAAGGTTATGGGGATAAGGCAGGAACTGGATACTGATAGTGGATGATCAGCCATGATCACAGTGAATGGCGGTGCTGGCTCGAAGGGCCAGATGGCCTACTCCTGCACCTATTGTCTATTGTCCGAGGCTATGCTGAAGATCAGAGAGTTGTGGCCACTATCTCCAGGATGCTCATTCACTGAGAGTTCTGTCATTACCTTTTACAAGACCCAGTATGGCCTCTTCTTTAGTCAGCCTGTCCACATGTTGTGTCAGGGATCCTTTCTGGACACACCTAACAAATTCTGCCCCTTCTAAATCTCTTGCACTAAAGAAATGCCAATCAATATTAGCTATGTTGAAGTCACCCATGTCTACAACCCTGTTATTCTTACACCTTTCCAAGACCTGCCTACTGATCTGCTCCTCAGTGCTATAGCGGGGAGGGGCTCCATAGAGAGACTGACTCTCACACTGACTCAGTAGATGATCTCTTCACAACTTCTCTTTCTATGATACCAACCCTGATTAGCAATGCCACCCCAACCTCTTTTACCTCCTCACTTTCCTTTTTGAAATCTCTAAACCCTGAAACATTCAGCAGTCATTCCTTCCCTTGTAACAGCCAAGTTCTGTAATGGCCACAATGTCTTAGTTCTATGTACTGATCCATGTTCGATGTTCATCACCCTTATTCCTGATAATTCTCACATCAAACTCATTTCAACTCATCCAACTGGCTGCATTTATCCCCTATCCACTGCCTAACCTTCCTCAACATTACATCTACCTTTACAGTCACCAAATGCTCCATCATCTGACTTATCATTATGGTTCCCATCCTCTGCCAAATTAGTCTAAATCCTCCCCAACAGTTCCCGCAATCCTGCCCATAACAACATTGGTCCCTCTCTAGTTCAGATGTAACCTGTCTCATTTTTACAGGTCTTACCTTCCCAAGAAGAAATCCCAATGATCCATAAATCTGAAACCCTGCCCCCTTCACCAGTTCCTCAGCCACGCATTCATCTACTAAATCATCCTACTCTTACTCTCACTGGTGTGTGGCACAGCGATTACTACCCTAGAGGTCCTGTTGTTGAGCTTTCGACCTAACTCCCTGCGTTTTCTCATCAGGACCTCCTCCCTTTTCCTACCTATATCATTGATACCAATATGTACCATGATTTCAGGCTGTTCACTCTCATCCTTAAGAATGTTGTGGACCTGATCGGAAATTTCCCTGATCCTGGTTCCTGAGAGACCATATACCATACAGATGTCTCTTTCATGTCCACAGTATTTCCTACCTGTTCCCTAACTATTGGATCCCCTATCACTACCACCGCTCTTCTCTTCTTCCACTTCCTCTCTGAGCTACAGACCCAGGCTCAGTACCAGAGACCTGGTCACTGTGGCTTTCTCTTAAAAGGTCTTCCTTCCCCAGCAGTATCCAATGAGTTATGCCACAGGGTACCCTGTACTATCTGCCTGTTCCCTTTCCCTCACCTGACATTCACCTGCCTCCTGCAACTTGGACGTGACTGCTTCCCTGTAGCTCCTGTGTATAAACAGTCCAGTCTCCTGAATGAGCAAAACTCCAGCTCCAGCTCCCAAACCCAGTCTGTAAAGGGCTGCAGCCAGATGTACTTCTCACAGATATAGACATATGGGACACTGGAGGTCTCCCTGACTTCCTACATCTTGCAAGAGTAACGCACCACTGCCCTCGGAACCATAATGTTGGGGGAAATGTCCATCAATAATATTTTTATCTCCTGCTCCTGATCCATTTGTGGCCAAGTCTTGTGTGCTTGCTCCTAACTTCCAAAAACATAACTACAAACCTACCTTTCACAATCTCCCACTGAGAAATCACAGCCTTGATTCAGCAGATACTGTAAGCTTTAAAACACCGAAACTTTCAAAAACAGTTGCAATCAGTGAAAGCACTTGAAAAGCTATTAAGTTAAAATACTCTACAGGATAGGCGACAGGATAGACAAAGGAGAATCAGTTGATATTGTGTACTTGGACTTTCAGAAGGTCTTTGACAAGGTGTCACACATGAGACTGCTTAACAAGCTACAAGGCCATAGTATTACAAGAAAGATTCTAGCATGGATAAAACAGTGGCTGAATGGCAGGAGAGAAAGAGTGAGAATAAAGGGAGCCTTTTCTGGCTGGCTACTAGTGACTAGTGGTGTTCCACAGGGGTCTGTGTTGGGGCTGCTTTTTACGTTATATGTCAGTGACTTGGATGATGGAATTGATGGGTTCGTGGCCAAGTTTACACTCAATATGAAGGTAGGTGGAGGGGCAAGCAGAGAGGCTACTGAAGAACTTAGACAGATTGGGGGAACGGGCAAAGAAATAGCAGATGGAATACAGTGTCGGGAAGTGTATGGTCATGCACTTTGGTAGAAAAATGAAAGGGTTCACTATTTTCTAAATGGAGAGAAAATACAAAAAAATGGAGATGCAAAGGGATTTGGGAGTACTTGCACAGGATTCCCTAAAGGTTAATTTGCAGGTTGATTCTGTGGTGAGGAAGGCAGATGCAATTTTAGCTTTAATTTCAACAGGACTAGAATATGAAAACAACGATATAATGTTGAAACTTTGTAAAGCACTGGTGAGGCCTCATGTGGAGTATTGAGTGCAGTTTTGGGCCCCTTATCTAAGAAAGGATGTGCTGAAACTGGAGAGTTTCAAAGGAGGTTCACAAAAATAACTCCAGGGTTGAATGGCTTGTCACATGAAGAGCATTTGATGGCTCTGTGCTCTTCGCTGGAATTCAGAAGAATGAGGGGATGACCTCATTGTAACCTATTAAATGGTAAAAGGTCTTGGTAGAGTGGATGTGAAGAGGATGTTTCCTGTGGTGGAAGAGTCTAGGGCCAGTGGGGACAGCCTCAGAATAGAGGGGTATCCTTTTAGAACGGTGATGAGGAGGAGTTTCTGTAGCCAGGGAGTGGTTAATGTATGGAATTCCTTGCCACAGGCAGCTGTGGAGGCCAAGTCTTTATGTATATTTAAGGCAGAGGATGATCGATTCTTGATTGGCCAGGGCATGAAAGGTTATGGAGAGAAGGCAGGAGATTGAGGCTGAGAGCAAAATTGGATCAGCCAAAATGGCCCAAATGGCCTATTTCTACTCCTATAACTTATGGACTTAATTACTGGCCAATTTAAATGATTTGCATTCTGAAGCAGTTTTTAAGTAACTCCAAACACTAAAACATCTTTTAAAATTAAGGGCTTCTACAACTGAGTAATTTAAATCTGCAGTCCTGCCTAAAGGTCAGCGTCCATTAAAATAAACACTTACCTGAGGATCTTTCAGCTGATCTCATCTGTTTAACTGAGAGAAAGTCAATCTGAACAGGCGCATTGGATCTCAGTATTAGATCAATCATGACAACTTCCCGCCCTGACTGAACACCTCAGCTCCAGTGCAGAACCATGGTCTGCTTGCCTACCACCAGTGGATGACAACAACTTAAGGACCTGGGTTTCCATCTCATGTCAAGTGCCAAAGTTGCTGTTCATTACATGGGGTGACCTCTGACAGTTCTGTTGACGTTCCCCTGCATATCCACACCAATGTTAGATATAGACAGCGTAAAGGTAAAACGAAGTTATTCTCAGAAATGCTAACCACCCTTTTCTATATTCCGCTTATATGAGAGTGAGCAAATCAACTGTTCTAGCCTCCCAATTAGTGCTTTCTCTAATTTGAGTTGTTTAATTGTTAATGACACCCCAAGGTCTGCACACAATTAGATTATTAAGCATAATTTCAGTTACCAGACAATTAAGGAAGCTGGAGCAGGAGATAAAAATATTATTGATGAATATTTTGCCTTACATTAGGGAAATCGCAAACTGAGATTACAGGGGAAAATACATTGTTTGAAAGCACATTTAGGAATAGGACTCCCAGCTGTTTGGTTTTGGACTAGATTGGCAGGTTTCTGAATGAGTTGTCAGTATTTTCTAAATATGCCAGCAGGACATAAGAAGGTTCACCACAGCCGTATCTCTTAGGGGCACAGATAGTAGAGTGGCTGTCTCACAGCTCCAGTGACACAGGTTCAATCCTGACATTGGGTAATGTCTGTTTGGACTTTGCACATTGCCCCCACAGCTCTAAGGGTCTCCAAAGATGGTGGGTTAATTGGCCGCTGTAAATTGCAATGAGTGATAGAATGTGAGTGGAGTTGATGGCAGTGTAGGAGAACAAAATGGGATTAATATAAAGTGGGTGTTGGTTGGTTGGTTCGAACTATATGTCTCTTTGACTCCTTGCTTGTTTCCTGATATAGAACTGTTGGTGAAATAAGAATTAAAGTGTGTAGCTTGGCTTGCTTTACAGCATCCTCTGGTTTGTGTGTGAATGGGTTATGGGTTCAAGCCCATCTCCAGAGATTTGAGCCTGTATTCTAGCCTGACACTTGGACTCAGACTGATGGAGGTATTTTTTTTAGATTTCAAGGCAGTTCCCACAGGGGACACATCTAAACGTTGAACTGGTGCATTCTTTCTGGCGTTCAGGAAAATGTTTATCCACCAAAACCAGCATAATCTGGGCAGGGATGTGGCTATCTCTTGTTCTTTCAAAAGTAGAGCAAAGATATGCCCACAACACAAGAGCGGAAGAATGATGACAAGATGGCTGCTTTGCTTGTATATTTATGCAGTATCCAGCCATGAAGTTTCTCCAAAGTGTGGGCAAATCTACCCCCATTGGGCAGTAAGGGATGTACCAGGTCAACAAACTTGACCACAGTACATGCAAAATCATGTGCTTTCAGCTCCAATCATCTTAGCCAGAGGAAACACCCACCCAATTAGAACCCATAACAATCTAGTTTGTTGCAACAAGATCACTTATCTTTTAAACTCTCTTAAACTTTTTAAGTGCCAGAAAATAGAAGTAGCTGTAGGAATCAGAAATCTCGAAAATTGGAAAAATTGTTTTTCTTCGTTTGCTGGGCCCAAAACATCAGCAAACACAAAAGTGCTACTTCCAATTTAAAGGTTTCAATGATGCTGAGAGGATAGATGAAGCATTGTCAGCATCTTCTCCCAAGCCAAACATCCCCCGCTTCAAATCTTCAATTACACTTGTTCAGCTCTGAAGTACATCCCCATACAAGATCTCTTAAGACAGAGGCTTGGTCTGAGCTCCACTGTGCCAAGAAATCACTGGTGGGTGGAGGCAACATTTGAGGATGTTAACAGCTTACTAGGTGCTGGAGAAAGGCAGCATCTTTGGAGGGAAATGGACAGTCAATGCCTTGGGCTGAGACCCTTCAACCTGAAACTGCCTGATCTGCAGAGTTCCTCCAACGCCTTGTGGGATCTGTAGTTGTGTATTGTAGCATCTGCAGTTGTGTATCTCTGATGTTCCCACTGAAGCATGGGAACCTCTGACCTCTGTGGCTATTCTGTACAGAAATGGAACATTCAGGAGAGCCTTCAGTCTGAGGAATACCCAAGCCCAGCTTACCTCCCAAACCATTCAGTCTCCTGTAGCACAGTCAGCTGCTCCCACATTGCTTGAGAGCCTGTGACACTGGAACGGAAACAAGACCTCAGTCCTCTATCCTGAAGGATAGTCTGAGGAAAAGATGGCATCATTCTTAACTCCTGAAAGGCTAGAGTGATCGTTTGAAATAAATTTGGGACACAGCATATAATGTGGGACAAACTATGACCAACTTATGCGAGGAAGGTCCTTTTAACATCTACGTGCTGATTTATTCCCCTCCATAGATGCTACCTGATCTGCTGATTTCCTCCAGCACTTTGTGTATATTGTCAAGATTTTTTGCATCTGCAGAATCTCAGACAACATCACCTGAAAATTTCCACCCACCCTCTTCTTTTTTGCTTTCCCTTATACCCCCTCACCCCATCTTTGCCCCTCTTCCTTCCCTTTCTTCTCCAATCTGAAATCCTATCAGATTTTTCCTTCTTTAGCCCTTCACCTTTTCCACCTATCCTCCCAGCTTCTTACTTCATCAGCCCTCCCCCACCCACCCACTTTGCCCCTCTTCTGGTCTTCTTGCCAGCTTGTACTTCTTCCCCTCCCCCCACCTTCTCACTCTGGCTTCTGCCCCCTTCCTTTCCAGTCCTGATGAAGGGAATCAGCCCAAAACCTTGACTCTTTATTTCCCTGCTGACCTGCCGAGTTCTCCAGCATTTTGTGTGTTGCTCAAGATGTCCAACTTCTGCAGATTCTCGTGTGTTTATGGCCATCTGGGTTATGTTAGTGATGTTAGTTAAAGGGTGAATGGGCATGGCAAATAGATACAGTAAAACCTCTTAATTGCGGGGCGATCTGGAGTAGAGAAAAAGGTTCTTTCCCCACCCCACCCTCCCCAAAAAAAGCATCTAGGAACGGAAAAATACATTTTATGTGTATTGAGATTGTGAAGTCATCAAGCCATGGTACTGTAAATTAACCTGGTCATAAAGCCATACAGCACAGGGAACACCATTCAGCTCATCATATCCATACAAAGGATGTATGCACACATCACCACCTGAGATCAGACCCAGGCCACTGACATAGGACATGAAATTTATTGTCTTGATTCAGCAGTACATAAAATTGTGATAAATTGCAATATAAATAGACAATGCAAAAAACGGGATAATGAGATAGTGTTTATGGGTGCAAGAAGTGGTTCCTGAATCATTGAGTGTGGTTTCTTCTTCAGACTTCTGTACCTCCTTCCCAAGCGCAGTAACAAAAAGAAAGAATGTTGTGGACGGTGAGGGTCCTTAATAATGGATGCTGCCTTTTTGAGGCACTGCATCTTGAAGATGTCCTTGGTGGTGAGGTTGGTTGTGCCTGTTATGCAGCTGGTTGAGTCTACAACCCTGTGCGGCCTCTTGTGATTCTGTGCATTGAGTTCCAACCAGCCAGAATGTATGTCATTAGGAGTCTGCGAGAGTCTTTGGTGACATACCAGATCTTCTCAAACCCCTAATACAGTAGAGCTGCTGAAGTGCCACCTTTGTGATTGCATCAATGTGGTGGGGCCTAGGACACCCCAGGAACTTAAAACTGTTCACCCTTTCCACCATTCACCCCACACAAGGACTGCTACGTGTCCGCCCGACTGCCCTTTCCTGGCCTGTAATCAAGACCTGGTCTTACTGACATAGAGTGTGAGGTGGTTGTTGTGACACCATTCAGTCAGCTGATCTACCTCACTCCACATTGCCATCTGAGATTTTATTGACAGCAGTTGTGTCAGCTGCAAATTTATGCATGGCATTTGAGTTGTTCTTAGCCACACAGTCTTAAGTATAGAGGGAGTACAGCAGTGGGTTACGCATGCATCCTTAAGATGTTTTCGTGTTGATTGTCAGCAAGAGAAGATGTTGTTTCTGATCCACACCGTCTGTGGTCTCCTGATAAGCAAGTCAAGGATTCAATTGCGGAGGGAAGTATAGATGCCCGGCTTTAGAAGCTTGTTGATTAATACTGAGTGATGATGGTATTGAACGCCGAGCTGTAATCAATCAACAGCAGCCTGATGTGTGTTTTGCTGTTGTCTTGTAGCGGTTAGTGCAACACTATTACAGCTCAGGACATCAGAGTTCAGTTCCGGCTCCATCTGTAAGGAGTTTTTATGTTCTTTCTGTGACCACATAGGTTTCCTCTGGGTGCCCCATCTTCCTCCCACAGTCCAAAGATGTACTGGTTAGTAGGTTAATTGGTGAAGGGCCTGTTCCATGGTGTATCTCTCAATAAAGTGGAGAGCCAGTGAGATTGCATCCACTATAGATCTATTGTGGGAATAGGCGAATTGCAGTGGGTCATGATCCTTACTCAGGCAGGAGTTAACTGGAGCCATGACCAACCTCTCAAAGCATTTTCTCACAGTAGATGATGAGTGCTACCGGGAGATAGTCATTGACACCCCTCCAGAGTTTGCCTCTGCACTCAGGCACACGCAGAAGATCTTGACACTAAGTGTGAAGAAAAGTTTGGCAGTTTTTCCCCAGTATTTCTGTTTACCACCATCAGTGTCCCTGGCAAAGTGATAATTCTGCTGTTTATTTTTCTGTTGGTTGTCTGTTTTTCATAAATACACCAGGAATACACTGAAACACCGGGTCCTTCAGGTTGTGGAATGCCCTGACCAGGAAAAATTTTACTGAAACACTTCTGCAATTTTTTAAACTCCAATTTACTGGGAATGTTCCTTCTAATGTTGTGTTGGGCTCTGCAGTATGAGGCATTTTCAATCTATTTCAACAGCTGCAATCATATGCATCTTCCAAACTGATGTGCACCAACAGTTCCCATGCCAAGGGAAAGGTCTCTGTGTTCCTTCAACATGCTTGATATTCTGTTCAATTCACAAAATTGTCAGGACCAATCTTTGCTAATTTTTTGTTCAAAGCTCTGTGCTTTGGGTTTGCAGCACTTAGATCCCCAGGTATTCAGATAGCATGCCAAGGTTTGACAACACGTTATGTAAATTTTGTTTAAGGTCCCTGTGTCAAAGGCTGAAAGGTAAAAGGCAAAGTGAAAGCTGACTCCCTCTGAGTCTGTGAAGACTTCATGGAGCTTCAGATGAACCTGTGAAATATCTTGGTCTATCAATCACCATTTGTGAGAAACTTTCTTGAAAAAAAGATCCTGCAGCTTTGCTAAATTGATTATGATCCCCTTTCGGTAGTTTCTGTTGTAAATATGTAAACAAATCTGACACTTAGTGTTTGTGTGTTTATAGTTTCACACAGAAGAAAGCATATACAAATCTAAGCACATCATCCCCCCCTTTCTGCTTTCCACAGGGATCGCTCCCTACGCGACTCCCTTGTCTATTCGTCCCGTCCCCCCCCAGTCCCTTCCCACTGATCTCCCTCCCGGCACTTGTCCCTGTAAGTGGAACAAGTGCTACACATGCCCTTACACTTCCTCCCTCATCACCATTCAGGGCCCCAGACAGTCCTTCCAGGTGAGGCGACACTTCACCTGATGAGTTGGCTGGGGTGATATACTGCGTCCGGTGCTCCCGATGTGGCCTTCTATATATTGGTGAAACCCGACGCAGACTGGGAGACCGTTTCGCTGAACACCTATGCTCTGTCCACCAGAGAAAGCAGGATCTCCCAGTGGCCACACATTTTAATTCCACATCCCATTCCCAAGCTGATATGTCAGTCCATGGCCGCCTCTACTGTCCAGATGAAGCCACTCAGGTTGGAGGACCACCACCTTATATTCTGTCTGGGTAGCCTCCAACCTGATGGCATGAATATTGACTTCTCTAACTTCCATTAATGCCCTTCCTCCCCTTCACACCCCCTCCCTTATTTATTTATTTAATATATTTTCCCCTTTTTTTTCCTCTTTCTCTTTTTTTCTCCCTCTGTCCCTCTCACTATAACTCATTGCCTGCTCTCCACCCTCCGGGCTCCCCTCCCCCCCCCTCTCTCTCCCCGGGCTTCCTGTCCCATGATTTTTCCAGCTCTTGGATCCACCCCTCCCCTCCTGTCTTCTCCTATCATTTCAGATCTCCCCCTCCCACTTTCAAATCTCTTACTATGTCTTCTTTCAGTTAGTCCTGACAAAGGGTCTCGGCCTGAAACACCGACTGTACCTCTTCCTATGGATGCTTCTTGGCCTGCTGCGTTCCACCAGCATTTTTTGTGTGTGTTGCTACAAATCTGTTTATTCCGCTTAACACTGGACAGCTGAGATAAGACTTACATCAGTATTTAAGTACAACAAAGCTCAGAGTTTCCGTTTTACTCAAAAGATACAGCTGAAACAGCCCCCTTCGGTGTTCTGGAGATGCCAGAGATCGCTGGTGCTGGAATCTAGAGCGAAAGACAAACTGTTTGAGGAAACTAGCTCCGGCAGCATTTATGGAGGCAAACGGTTAATTTGACATTTCAGTACAAGACAAGTGCTGATGCAGAATCTCACTCCCAAACACCAACAGTTGTTTTACCTTCACAGATTTTGCTTGACCCGCAGAGTTCTTCCAGGAGCTAGTTTTTTGCTCCCTTGGTATTCATTATATTTGCAGCATATTGCCACTGTTGTTGGCATGCTAGCGCTTATCCATAACTGAAGTTGGCCTGCAGTTTTAATTCCTAGGTTAGGGGAGGTTGAGTTAGCATGGTAGTATCTCAAAGTAAGCACCCTTGCCATAGTGATGTAAAGTCAGGGCACATCACCATTTCCAGTTCTTTCTAATACTTTAAATGTTCTATAATCACAATTTTGATTAAAAACAGACTTTCACTTATGGCATATGTAGAGGTTTTGGAAACAGATTCCCTTAGCTAATCCACATTTGAATGAAACATGCCTTTCCCCTTGAAAGTAACATAGCAATTCTTCCTTATGTTCAACATTAAATACTTTATTCCCCCCACCCCCACCATTAATTACATGGGAGTGCTCCATTTTAAGTCAATAGTGCATTCTGTTTTTTTCTCAAAAACTTTCCATAAAATGGTAGTGTTGATTAACAAGAGACACGTTGTTACAGCTGTAAAGTGGCGGGAGGTTATTCTGGAGAGATCTGTATTGGTGCAGCAACTGTCTTGAGAGTCGTGGTTTTGTGACAGAATCGTGGATCGTGAGCAGGTTTCCCTCACTGCACCTCATTTCCATCTGGGGCATCAATTAACATGTTTGTTGAGGCTAATTGAATGAAACTTAATCATAGTTCTTAATTGCTTGACTATGTGAAAAGAAATCACATTAATGCAGCTAATTAAGTGGATGGCAATAGATGCAACATAATTAGGAGTCAAATGTAAAAACAAGCGACAGCGTAGGAGCAAAGAGGGTGGATTTCTGCACCCAGTCACCTCATTTATTGATGCTCTCCAAGCAGAACAATGGCCCAGAGGCTCTCACAGTTATGTTTTTAGATATGATGAACACCAATAAATGCAAATAAGTTTGCAATTACTATTTTCAAGCTGTTAAGGGGCAGAGGTTTGCAAGGACCACACTTGTGGAGACTTGCATCAAGTAGTCTCCAGTGACTTGTTAAGAGTTGTTTGAGTACCTTGGTTTGAATTGCCCTTGTGCCTTGTTAAGATCTTTCTGTTCTGATCAGTATTGAAACACAAATGACACAACTGATTGTAGAGACAGCATTTGCACATGAAAACCAGGGGAGAGGGCGTCAGTTTGGGATACTGCCTTGTTTATAATAATTGGGGCTTGATGTTGACAAATAATGCTGCCAGAATCTAGGCAGCCTGAGCAGGATAAAATTATTTGCAGTAAACAAAAATAAATGCTTTATTTTAAGCTGTAGGTATCTGTATGAAGATAATCTAAATTAACACAATATTTTAGAAAAATCGGCTTGTTTCAGACAAAAGATGTGGGCATTAGGATTCTGTTACTGTGGTGTTTGCATTTGTTGTATTTAGTCGCCTCTCATTAAAAAGCTTAATTGTTTATTGCACTTTAACTTTACCCTAATCCATTCTGTTTCTTTTGATTTGGAATGGCAATTCTAGAGCACTTGAATACTAACATTTTTACACTAACTTTTCTCATCTCAAGGATTACATGCAAAATGTCCACGGGAAGGAAATTGATCTCCTTCGGACTACCGTCAAAGTCCCAGGGAAGCGACCGCCTCGTGCCACCTCAGCTTGTGCTCCCATTTCCAGTCCTAAAGCAAATGGTTTGCCCAAAGACCTGAGCAGTTTGCATATTTCACAGAATGCAGGTGAGCAACAAAATGCACTGTTGGACATTATGCATTATTTATTTGTTTAGGTGGAGGGTTTTTTCTGGCACAATTTGTCTTCAATTGCACTTTGGTTGCCTGTCAGTCTTTGTTTCTGCACAGTATTCTATAAACTATTGTTTTCCTGTAAATGCCTGCAAGAAAATTGAACTCAAGGTAATGGAAACACAAGAGATTCTGTAGATGCTGCAAATCCAGAGTAACATACATTTTGTGTCTTACTCAATGTTGTATATGGTGACATATATGTACTTTGCTAATAAATTTACTTTGACTTTGAAAATTACTTCCAGAACTGGGAGGAGAATTCTGCTTACCAGCCTCTCTGGAATGATCCTGGATTGTAGTAGAACAGGGACTATGTTCGGCTCATACTGATGGAACTGGTTCCTCAATTTGAGCAACTTTGCCGTGTGTTGATTTACTTACAGTATCCAGGAGAAGCTGATACGATCCACTTCCCTTGTCATTCAAAATATCTCTTAATCCATGCAAAATAATCTTCATTATTAACCATTGGAGGATTCAAACATTTCTCAGACAAAAAAAGAAGTAAAAAATATATGCTCTACTGAACAAATGTTCTAAAATCTGCCTGAACAACAAGCTCAACCAAAATATTACTGTCTTCATGGACAACAGTATTAACTGGAACCTACCACTTAAAAGCTTATAAGGATCTGAATTCTAGCAAAGAGATACAAACTAGATTTTAAAGAATTAAAGAAATACAGAACTCCAGAAACTTGGCACCCTTGAAATGTTGGCAGTCCCAGACTGGCAGATTTTCCAGACTGTTGGATGATACTCCCAGTACCCAAATATGCATTTATTTTGCATTTTTACCTATTGTGCAGCAGTATAGTAATTTCTTCAATAAACCCAGTGAGTTTAAATGGAGGAGGAAATACTCAAGCACTCTGGGCCCTTACTCTGGCAGGAAAACCTTCTCCACATTCCTGAACCCTGGTATTCCTGACTCTAACTCAGCTGCATTCTGGATCACACACCCCACTTGTATTCTGGACCCCAGTTCACATTCTGAACCAGATGCTGGACTATCAGAATTACTGAACAATCGGATGCCGGTTTATTGGAGTTAGTATCAGAATATGGTCATCATTGGAAAGGTTGGTATGTAATGCAAATCCCAAGTTATTTTGGAGGAGGTGGAGGTGAGACACCATGAAATCTCACATTATTTGTGCAAAAGGGTATTTTAGAAATGGTTCTTTGGGAGCTTATCCCAAACAAGCTCAAAATGATGTGCAACTTTGATGTGATGAGATTTCCAGGCATCTTATACACTTATCCAAGGTGTTGCTGAAGCAGAACAGGTGAATTCATGGGGATAATTTAAAAGAATAAATTTGTAGAATTTGACTATAGCTGCACCATGTTGCTAGGATTGAGTTGGAGTAAAGGTGTGCCAGAAAAGCCAGATGAGATAAAAATAACAAGACAATTCTAGGCATTTTTTAGAGTCGGTTACATGGTCAGCACAGCATTGCGGGCCGAAGGGCCTGTTATGTGCTGTAGATTTCTGTGCTTTACGCTTGAATCTAAGAGAGGAGAGTCAGCATTCCTCTTATAGGAAATGAAGTGCTTCAAACATTGGACAAGTCGGATATTTTCAATAAAAATAGAAAATGTTGGAAATAGTCAGCAAGTCCAGCTACATCTGTGAGAAGAGAAATGGGGAGATCACAAGAACCTGAATGCTCCAATAAAAACTGTTTTAAAAAAAACAACTCCGATAATCTGCTACCCAAATATTTGGAAATCTCGATGACGTAGCATCTGGCTCACCAAGTAATGTTTACCATGCTCCCTTTCAAACTAATGGGGCCCCGGTTCCCGTACTCCTTTTCACCTCACTTGGTTCACTGGAAAACAGACAAACCAACCCAGCTGGAGGCAAGTGGGATACTGACAACCTTCTGGCTCACACATTAAGGATTGTCACTCAGGGCTAGGCAGTGGCTGGGAGCCAGTGCCTTGTGGAAATGGATACATCACTCAGAGTGAGTGAGCACCTTCAGAGGACGGAAGTGGGGAGGGGGGGGACTGGAATTGATATATCATAAAGTAGCACTCCATAATAGATAATACGCAATCTTGTCATCTGTAGTTATCTAGCATATTGGAAAAGTAACATACACTTCTGTAGATTTGAAGCCTACTCTTCTAATCTTTTAACTTAACGTTTGTAATTCTTTGCTTTTCAACATCTAAATTCTGATGATGCTCAATTTACAAATGATGGGTTTGATCTTAAACAACTCAAATCTAAGCACGGAAAGCCATTAGCTGACGTGTTTTGACTATTAACCACCTTTCTTATGTTAATTCTTAACCTCTTATAAATTTCTGTCAGAACCCTCCAGGACATCATTAACTTATTTATATGTATTTACACCAGCTAGTAAACATTTAGATCTCTGTACAGCAGTCCTGCAAATGAACATGTGTAAAACACAGACTTTAGTTCAGTGCGGATTAACTAGAGTTGTAATTTTCTTGTTAATTTTTTATTTAATTAGATAAAATCCATTTATAGCAGGTGTGAACTTCAAACGCATACACTTTCAGCCAGTTACCAGGTAACATATTGCAAAAGTCCTGCTCAGCAAGGATTGCACTCTTCTTGCTATAGAATATTGATCTATAAAGGCTAGAAAATACAAGCCCCCTCTGCACTGACTATAAGAACTTCGTCCAACCCATAAAACCAAAATAATAGCATGAATATTCAGTGACCTAGAATACTAATTATTGTCATGAATATTAATGCAATCAGACTTTCTTTCCAGTCAGACGTCTCTGAAGATGGGACTGTAATGAGAGCAGTTAGGAGTGAATGCTGTTCACATGACAGTGAGTCGGGTAATAAGGATAGCTTGATTAGCACTGTTTTCAGAGATGAAAGAACTCACGTGGGGTGTGGGGGAGGCGCTGGTTGCCTTGTTGAGCACTGCTGGCTGTGTGCCGCTGACTCAGATTAATGAGGCCTAAGAGGTGCATTATGAGCAGTGGCAAAGGTTTGATCTAATGGATTCAGTCATTTTTCCTTTGACTGACAGACTTGGAGAAGTAATTGCCTGTATAGGAGAGCAGTTCATTGGCAGTCAATAAAGAGATCCTATACGCTTTATTGTTGTATTATTTCGGCTGTGGTTCATGGTGTCAAAGCTGTACTGTTCAGAGGCAGAAGAAAACATTAAGATGTATTTTCATAAATTCATCTCTCATATTTTTTCAATAATGCTGTCTAGTCTTCATGTTTGGATGAAATGACAAAAAAATTCTTTTATTCCATTAACATGGTTCACAACCCCTTCTGTGTAGAAGTAAAGAGTTAAAAACACATCTCGGCTCAGTCAGCCCTTTTGGATATTGCTGTACCCCAGCGCATTGTGAAAACTCTCATTCCTCACCTTGTGCTTGTCTGCCCTGACAAGGGCCTTGTGAAGTTTAACCCTCTTTGACCAGGGTGACACAACTCAGTGCCTGCCTCTGAATTCTGCTGTGACATACCAGTTTGCAGTCAAGGGTCGTGGCATGGAAGCAGGTCATTTGACCCTCCTCATCTGTATTGATCAGAGGACACCCATAAGTGAGATTTTCCAGCTCGCTCAAGTTTAAGTTCAGTTGTCATTCAACTGTACACATGAATACAGCCAGACAAAACAGTGTTCCTCTGGGGCCAAGGTGTAAAACACAGTACCTACAGTCACACACAGCACAAGACACATATAGCACATACAAGATATCAGTAAAATACAGTCACACAAAAAAAAATGGTCCAACACCCTGAGTCCATAAGTTTTGCAGAAATCTGCAGTTGACAGCTTTTCTTCTGTCAAGGGAACACTGGGGGCAGCACTGACTCCAGGTTGAATGCCACGCCACACCGCCCAGTGACTCTTACACCTCTCTCCTGGGCTACTGTAAACATGTGACACCGTAGCTTCAGGCCTCGTCCTCGCTATGACAGCACCCCCGCTGTCTGTCCCTGCAGTCCGCCAATAGATTATGAGAACACTCAGTCCTCTTTTATTGTCATTTAGAAATGCATACATGCATTAAGAAATGATACAGTGTTCCTCCAGAGTGTTATCACAGAAAAACAGGACAAACCAAAGACTAACACTGACAGAACCACATAATTATAACATATAGTTACAGCAGTGCAAAGCAATACCATAATTTGATAAAGAGCAGACCATGGGCACGGTAAAAAAAAAAGTCTCAAGTCCCAATTCAATCAACTCCCGAGTCCCCTATAGCAGGCGGCAAAAGGGAGAAACTCCCTGCCATAAACCTCCAGGCACCAACAACTGCCAATGCATTGGAAGCAGCCGACCACAGCCAACACTGAGTCCGTCCATCCGAAAACCGAGCCTCCGACCAGCCCCTCCGATACAGCCTCCTGAGTGCCATCCTCTGCCAAGCGCCTTCGACCTAGCCCCAGCCACCAAAACAAGCAAAGGCGAGGATTCGGGGCCTTCTCCTCCGGAGATTCCGGTTACCACACAGTAGCAGCAGCAGCAGTGAAGTGGGCATTTCAGAGGTTTCTCCAGATGTTCCTCCATACTCTCACGTCTGTCTCCATCAAATCAGAATTGTGCATGGTACCCTACTTGACAGATTACAGATGTCATTCACCGGAGAGGCCGCGCGCGCTGTGTCACGCTGCCATCTTCTCCTCCTCCGTTAACATTGTGCAATGGGGTCTTGCAATCAGAAGGAAAGCGGCTAAGAAGATCACTTGCTGTTAGACTGCACACCGACTCCTCCAACGCCTCTCTGACGCAGACGGCAGCAAAATCTGCACCAAGAGCAGCTCCTTCAGCTTCTGTGCCACGAGCAACTCACTGAAGGGTAGACCTGCAGAACTTTCATTTTTTTAATGTCCAGCAGGGTCTTGCGATTTAAAAAAATCTGTTTAAAAAGAAAATGGCACCTTTGGTTGACCCTATAGAAGCTGCTGCGATCAGTCGCGCCGCCATCTTACTGCCATCACTGTATGTTCCAACACTTTAGATAAAGCAATCCACAGATAGGGTGTATTCTTAGTTCTTCTTGTTGGCCTATACATTTTGAGAGGCATAAATATTAAGGTAATTGAGAGTGCTATCTCAAGGCACAATGGAGAGAGTTAATGCATAAAAAGGACTTTGTTTCAATGTACAATTTTGCCTATGTCTATGAAATACTTTACCCCAATACTGTATAGATAGATAGGTACTTTATTGATCCCAAAGGAAATTACAAGGACACAATAGCATTAGAAGTACACAGATACACAAATACTAGAAAGAATACAAAATAAGTTATCTCAGCCAGTCTGACAGCAGGGGTCATCAATTCCCTGGCAATAGGTTGACTCATAGAGCCTAATGGCTGAGGGTAAGAATGACCTCAAATAAGTGCTCCTTGGAGCGGTGCAGTTGTCTTGGTCTATTACTAAAAGTGCTCCTCTGTTCAGCCAAGGTGGCATGTAGAGGGTGAGAAACGTGGTAGCATTCTGGATCAGAAATGGCATATATGCAAGGCAGTGTTCAAGGCTGCAAGTACTGCGGGTGTCCTGGCAGTGATGCTCCTACATTATAAATCTGTCCTGGTGAAGTCTCGGCCCGAAACATCGACTACTTATTCCTTTCCATAGGTGCTGCCAGACTTGCTGAGTTCTTCCAGTATTTTATGTGTGTGTTACACTTAACAAAACTGATCTCTTGCTAAGTCCGTGTACCACTTGTGAGACCTGGCTGTGTAAAGATTAACCTTTCTATTTACCCTTACATCACCCCACTCTCATATTCAGAACATTTCCCCAGACTTCTGCTGTTCCATAGCTCACCTTCCAGAGCCCCAGATTTTTCCAAGGCGTTTTAAAGCCAATATAGAACATTACAGCACAGTACAGGCCCTTCAACCCATGATGTTGTGCTGACCCTTTAACCTACCCCAAGTTCAATCTAACCCTTTTCTTCTACTTAACCTTCCATTTTTCTTTCATCCATGTGTCTAAGAGTCTTGTAAATGTTTCTAGTGTATCACCCTCTACCACTATCCCTGGCACTGCGCTCCAAGCACCTGCAACTCTCTATGTAAAACCCCTGCCCTGCTTCTGACATCCTTCCCCCCGGTATTTCCTCCAGTGTTACAATAACACATACGATCACAAAGTAATAGTAGCTCAAGGCACTGAGTGGCATGGCCTGAAGATTGATGATGCATAGGCTATTGTCCTGGAGCCATGTTTCTGCAAGAACAAGCACGCAGCAGTTCATCATCTCGCACTGGGTCAGCCACAGATGAAGGCAGTCCAGCTTGTCTTCCAGAGAGCGAACACTGAAGAGCAGGACTGATGGGAGAATGGACCTGCAGGGACTAGCTTCCAACCCAGCACAGATTTCAGCAGGCCCACCGTGTCTCTGTTATCTCCGATACCACCTCTGGTGTCTCCTTCCCTGTGCAGCATCAGGGCCTGGTCACTGCAACAACCACCATACATCTCCTCTGCTACTGGTCTTTCCAATGAACTAATGAACCACACTTACAGTATTTTGTAATACCAAAGCCAACGTTGTTTGTTGGACTTGGAGAAGTTGCTGCGACTAAGCACACCACCATCTTACAGGAAATCCACTCAATCTATGTCTCTTTATCATTTTGTACAATTCTATCAAGTCTCCTGTCATACTCCTTTGCTCCATAGAGAAAAGACCAAAGATCAAGCTCATTCAGCCTGTCCTCATGAGACAAGCTCTCTAATCCAGGCAGCATCCTGGTAAATCTCCTCTGCACCCTCTCTAAAGCTTCCACATCCTTCTTACAATGAGTGACCAGAGCTGAGCACAATACTCCCAAGTTGTTGTTCTTCGGCGGTTGGCACCCAGCTTAATACTCCAAGTGTGGTCTAACCCAGGTTTTATAGAGCTGCAATGTAACAATGAGCTATTGTTGTTACCTAGGAGACAAGGCAGTCAAATTAAACAAGCATGATCTATGATATAATGAATCAGTTAATCGCTTTTCATTGTTTTGGTTGAGAGTCACCTTGTATACAGTCGTGAGCACCCTTGCTGTTCAATGCTGTCAGGCCCTGGGATTATTTACTTGTGTCCCTCTATTCAGCTTAACTTCTCCTGCCAGGTCATTCACGATCCTGTTTCTCAGCCATTTTTCTCTTTGTGCTGTTTATTCCTACAATACAATGCACAGATCCACTTCCACAGAAGTCCAGACTGACATTGCAAGTGCAGTTCTGAATTCGTACTGCACCTGCTGAGGTTTAATCTTTCATATGCTGTAGGTCAATAAAGTGAGGCCCCAATTTGCATTTTCAAGGAGGTCTGTGGCACCACTTTAAAGAAGAGCAGAGAAGATATTGGAAAAGAAGTGTCATGGGTTCCACAAGAGTAAGGCTTTAATCATCTATCACCAATTATAATGGTCCAATCATGCCCTCTTGTATCCAGCCTTCAGTTAATACTTCCTAAAATCTAACATTGTCGGATTGTTTGTGAGATAATGCAAGCAGAAGTTATCTGCAATACTTCATGCAAAACAGCAAAGACTGGTAAAGTGAAGAACCTTGAGGTTGTGAATAACTGTAGATTTGCAAACTAATATTACTGTGTAACACAAGAAAATAGGAACAGGAGTAGGCCGTCAGACATCCCAAACCTTCCTTACTATTCAATGTGATCTGGGCTGATGGGGCCCAAGGCCTCAACAACTTCTCTGTGTCAGACCCCTAAATGCCTTGATCTTTTTATCTGCCTCCACTTTAATTACTTCTTTTGATCCAGCCCCAGCAACTCTCTAGGACAGAGCATTCCAGGGATTCGCGACTCTCTAAGGGAAGATATTTCAAGGGACCTCTGTTTTAAATGACCATTTACCTTCAAAATATGTCTCATTATTCAAGATTCTTCCACTGGTGAAAACATCTCAACATCTACCCTGTCAAGCCACTTTGGGATCTGAAGTGTTTCAAAAAGAACACAGAACACTACAACACAGTACAAGCCCTTTGACCCATGATGTGCCGACATTTGAACAGACTGTAAGATCAATCTAACCCTTCCCTCCTAAATAGCCCTCTATTTTTCTATCATCCATGTGCCTGTCTAAGAGGTTTGTAAATATGCCTATTGGATCTACCTCCACCACTAATCCTGACAGAGCATTCCATTTAGGCCTTTCTGCGTGTAAAAAGAAAAAAAAAACCTCCCTCTGACATCCCCCCCCCCCCATACTTTCCTCCATTCATCTTAAAATTATACCCCCTTGTATGAGTCATTTCTGCCCTGGGTAAAAGTCTCTGGCTGTCCACTCATCCTCTACCATTTATTATCGTACACTGCTATCAAGCCTCCTCTCATCCTCTGGTCTAACAAGAGTTTTATTGAACTGCAACATTGCCTTGTGGCTCCTAAATTCATTTCTCCGACTAATGAAGGCCAACACACCACAAACCTTCTTAACTACCCTATCAACTAAAATCTCCTCATGGACAGAGTTGTCACACTGTTAATGTACTAGTCCTAACACTGCAGAACCATTCATTCAAGTTTTGCAGACATATTTAGGACACTAACTCATCTATGTTCCCTCTCTGCTGCTACCTCATTTCTTTCCCAATTCCGACATGACTTCAGTTAAGGAAATAGACTTTTGGTCTTGTTCTTCAAGGGAAGCTTGAGGTCATTCTGCCATGGCAGATATACACAAATCAGATACAGTGTGAATACTTGGAGTCATTCCCCATTGCGGCGGATTGTCAAGTTACTTTCATGCTAATTGTGTGTGCTAACTCTGTCATTATTACCCAGCAAATTCTGGGCCAGTGGTTTCAGAATGTTTGCACATTGTCACCAAACTAAATCATTGCTCATTCATCCCTCAGCTGTGAATATAAATATTGCACCAGGAATAAAAAGCTAGCTGGAGGTGTGTTAGCGTTGGGTGATGCAAGCTAGTTAATTGTATAAACTATATCAGACTTCAGTCTGATTCCGTTCTCTTTGGTATTATGTGTCCCATTTCCTAATTGTTAATCTTGTAGACTTGCAGTCATGTGCTAAGCTGCTTAGATTTCGTTATTTGCTTTCAAACTGCTTGACCAGCAAAGAAGGGTTTTGCAAGAAATAAAATAAGTAAATCAGTACTGTACCAGGAACAGGCAAAAATAAGTATTTTTTTATTATAGGCTAGTCACTGATCAGGAGGTGTTATAGATACAGTGGAGACATCACTACCCCAAATTAATTTTATTTAATGCAAAACAGGTTTATATCCAGTACTTGTGAAAACAGGTATGTTCCACCTCAAGATAATTTACTGCAGAAACTGGCTTGCAAGTATTTTGGCATTCTTTGATCAGCTTTTCATTATAGTGAATAAAGCAGACACAAGTGTCATAATAAATGGTCTCAGGGGAGGAAAGGGCCCCGTGTTGCTTAGTGGTGTTTGAGTGCCGTGTCAGTCATGTACGCAGTGCTCTCTGACCTTCAGAGTGAGTTAATGGCCATTTCATTAGAACCGGCAGATCGGCACTGTAAACAGCTGCTGGCAGGTGCAGCCCGTTTCCAACATCTGACTGAGCTGCTGGGCTAGAAAGGGAAAGGATGCCAGGAGTTTGAGGTTTGGCCCTCAACAAGATAGATATAATTTGATTCACAGACTGTCTCTTGCTTGGTTATCACTCAGGGCAATTTTACAGAAATACTGGCTGACATCTGAAAGCATTATTTTTTAAAAAGTCCCTTTTATTTAAGTAGCTGTAGAGGTGGTGCTGAGTGATTAACTGGCCTTTTCATCCTGACAGTGCCTTCATAACATGACTAGACATTTCCTCCTATTATAGTGGTTTTCCCACTTCTCCTGTGGAGTTTAGTCCTGTTTTATGCACAGAAATAGGAACGGATAGAGGGAGAGCATGGAGATGGTGGTTGTTTTCACTTCTAGTTGCTAACACAGGAAACATAGTGATCCAAATCAACTTTTCACCACCCCTCCCCTACCCACACAGCTTCCCCCTCACCTGGTCTCACCAATCACCTGCCAATTTGTACTCCTTCCCCTTCCTCTTCTTACTCTGGCTTCTGTCCTCTTCATTTTCAGTCCTGATAAGGGTCTCATCCCAAAACATCAACCACTAATTTCCCTCCTTAGATGCCATCTGGCATGCTGAGTTCCTCCAGCATTATGTGTATTGGTTTATACCATGTATTTTTTCTCAGTCCTCTTTCTTATTACACCAATGTTTTGATCCTTTTCTCTGTATTAATGGATTTATGTGCTTCCATTTGCTGGAGGGGAGATATATTGTTTATTCTGAATTGCCCTTTAACCCCCAGCAAATGGAGGCATCATTTCCTTTAAAAAAAAATTGTCTACATTTGACACAAATGTCATCTAGACAAATTGCAGTAATTGCGTGTGTTTCGGAGTATGCTTAGCTTGTTTAAAAATTCCAACAATTTATTAATGTTGAAATAAATGAACTTGCTAGGAATATTCATCAGGTTGGGCAGCATCCATGGAAAGGTTTGAACTGGGAAAGTGAGAAAACAAGTTAGTTCTTGCAGACAGAGTGTGGAAAAGGAAATATTACTCTGAGGCCAGGTGGTTGACCAGGTGACTGTTGCTTCTCGACCTGTGTAGTTGATTGATTAATAGAGAATAGTGTATGGTGGAGGAGGAGGAGAGAGAGGGAAAAAAAACAGTGGATAGATTAAAACTGAAATGCAGGTAAGAGCTTTGTTGAAACCTGAAGCCAAGGAGAGAATGCTGGAAATACCCATCAGATCAGGCAGTGTGTGTGGAGACTGATTGTATGTCAGGATGCTCTTCATTGACTTACAGCTTAGCATTCAGTACTATCATCCTATTGAAACTCATCAGTATGGTCCAGGACCTGGGCCTGGATACCTCCCTGTAAACTGGATCTTTGATTTTCTCACTGGCTACCCCAGTTTGTATGGATTGGCAGCAATATCTTCTCCACACTCACCATCAGCACCACAAGGCTGTATGCTTATATCCCTGATTCATTCACTTTATACCTATGACTGTGTGGCTAAGTACAGCTTCAATGCCATATTTAAGTCTGCCAACAACACCACTGTCGTTGGCTGAACCTAAGATGGGGGTGAATCAGCATCTAGGAGGGAGATTGAAAATGTGGTTGAGTAGTGTCAAAAAACCTTGCGCTCAACATAATCAAAACCAAGGAGCTGATTATTGAACACGAGGAAGAAGGATCAGAGATGAGGGTCAATAGCTTAAAATTCCTTGGCATTAACATTTCAGAGGACATGTTAGCTCCTATTGCAAAGAAGACACAACAGCACTTGTACCTGGAGCAGCGGTTCCCAGCCTGCTTTATGCCGTGGACCGATACCATTAAGCAAGGGGTCCGTGGACCCCAAGTTAGGGTTGCGTACATTTGGATGTCACTAAAAGCTTTGACATTCTTCTCTGGGTGCATGGTGCAGAGTATACTGACTGGTTGCACCACGGACTGGGATGTGCAGGAACGGAAAAGACTACAAAAAGTGATGGAGAGCCCTTCCCACCATTGAGCATGGAGCACTGCCATAAGAGAACAGTTTCCATCATCAAGACCCCCACCATCCAGGCCATGATTCCTTCCCATTACCACCATTGGGCTGGAGGTACAGGGCTCTTAGGTCCCACACCAACAGGTTCAGGAGCAGTAATTACCTACAACCTTCAGACAACTGTTTACCTATAACCTTCAGGCAACTGAACCAGCACGGCAAACTTCACTCTGAACTGAATCTACATCCTACAGACTCACTCATTTCAAATTCGCTTCAGATCAAGCAGCATCTGTGGGGTGAGACATATAAGAAAGGTTAACGACCTCTCATTGGAACTGGGAGAACTTAGAAGTGAAACAAATTGTATATAAACCTATAAAACTCGTGTTCTCAGTATTTTTTTTTGCACATAGGTTGTTTGTCAGTCTTTGTTTATGTATGGTTTTCTGTAGGTTCTATTGTTTTTCTTTATTTTACCTGTAAATACTTGCAAGAAAATGAACCTCAAAGTAGATTGTATAGTACTATGTACTTTGATAATAAACTTACTTTCAACTTTGAACTCTGATCTACATTGGAAGAAGTGCAAATGAATCGCTCCTTGGGTCCTTGGGCGATGGGTATCGAAATGGTAAAGGAGGTTACAAAGGAAAGTGCCATAAGAAGATAAGTGGTTGGTGGAATTTCAAGCCTGTGTGTATATCCAAGTAGCCTCTGAATACCAGATAGCAATTTACACTGTGTAATATAGCATTTGAAGGTACATATGGCATTAAAATGTCTGGAAATGTACAGCAGATCAAGCAGTATCTGCGGGGTAAGAAATATCTCAGGTCATTGACCTCTCATTGGAACTGGGAGAACTTAGAAGTGAAGTGAAACAAACAGGTTGAAGAGAAAAACAGGAGGAATGGAGAGTGTCAGGATGGAGAGTCGGAGGGATTAAATGGCATAAATGATGGATGAGGCTGATGTTGGGACTGGAATTACAACATTGTAACTTTACCCTTAGAAAATATGGTCCTTCATTCTCTGGAATGAGAGAGAGAGGAGAGAGAAAGAGAGAATGAGAAAATGACACGGTGTCACAGAATGGTATTATTTCACTTTGTATGAAAAGGTGCAAGTGTCTTGTACCTTTGGCTAATAGTTTTGCTCAAGGTTGTTGGATCTAATCCCAATGAGCAATTGTCTGTTTCTTATTGGGCAGAACCTGAAGCCAGAAAGTTGCTTGCTTTTACTGCTGACTGCAAGATAAGTATGTTTTCTTTTCAGGATTGGCAACATATCAACATGCTGCTCAGAGCCATCCAGTACAAAATAGAAACGATGCAATGCAGTTATAGGATATTATGGCCTAAAACAATGCTAACCTCACAAAACAACTAAGAACTCTGGCAGCCACCTAAGTCATGCTCTAGGTTTAGCTGGCTAAACAATAATATTTAATATTGGTTGGGATGAGCTATTCTCCGATCATGGCAATTTACTGGAAACATTTCGTCACCATATCAGGAGACATCATCAGCGCACTATTAGTTATGGTGAGTCCTCTGAATGTTTATCACTGATGGTTGCGTGGTGAACATCGTGGTCTGGAATTTTGCCCGCATTGGCTCATAAATAGGATCAAGGTCTACATGTTTGTTGACAGAATTGTTCACAGAAGGCCATGCTTTGAGGAATTCTCTTGTATGCCACACGCTCGCTTGCGCCACGACTTTCACTGATGCTCAGTCGACTTTGTGCCCTTCTTGATCTTCATGGATAGAGTCTCGGGAGAGTTGGTCATGCCACTTGACAGCCAGCTGACGTTCATGGATCCTTGTGGATAGTTTTTCCCAGTCTGGTTGACGTAATATTTGCTGATGATGTCTCCTCATATGGTGACAAAATATTTGCAAGTAAATTGCCAAGATCGAAGAGCAACCCAACCACCTGAGCTACACATTTTCTGAATCATTTCCGTATTTAATGTCCCTGGCATTTAGAAACATTCAATAAATGTTGAGAATGAAACATTTTTATAAATTACTTTTGTTTAAATTAAAACAGTTAAAAAATATTTGAGCAACACACTCAAAATGCTGGTGGAACGCAGCAGTCCAGACAGCATCCACAGGAAGAAGCACAGGCCGAGACCCTTTGTCAGGGATATTAGTTAACAAGCAAAAAGCTGGATGAGCTCAGTGGATCAGGTAACATTTGTAGAGAGAAATGGACCCTCTATCTCAACCCAAAAGGTCACTTGTCCATTTCCCTCCAAAATGCTGCATGACCCACTGAGTTCCTCCAACTTATTGCTTGTGAACTAATATCCCGGCTTTCTTCCTGTCCCCATCCATTGAATTGAATGGATTTCCTGAAGCTGTAGCAGGTCTAATACATAAATGTGCCAGGGAAATGCACTCTCATTAGACTCTGCAAAACACCAGCAAAGAGCAACTAGGCTGGGCTGGAATCCTCCAAACCACATAGCTGGCGTGTTTGCGCTGGGAAATGAGAAACAAATACCAGCCCAGCAAGTTCTGTCTTTGGCAAGTCATAAGAAGAACATATCCCTTCATTATACGGGAAGGGTTGGTGGAAGGACAGGTGTGTAAGTACAGTGGAAGCAGATAGCTTCTCCTGCATTTGGGATGATAGCTGTTGGGAATCCCAAATCATTTGCATTTTTGCACCTACATTCAATGGCCACTCTTATTAGGTACACCTGCTCTTTAATTCAAATAACTAATCAGCCAATCATGTGGCATCAACTCAATGCATAAAAGCATGCAGGCCTGGTCAGAAGGTTCAGCTGGTGTTCAGATCAAACATCAGAATGGGGAAATATGTGATCTAAGTCACTTTGACTACGGAATGATTGTTGGTGCCAGACGGGATAGTTTGAATAGCTCAGAAACTGCTGATCTCCTGGAATCTTACACACACCAGTCTCTGGAGTTTACAGAAAATGGTACAAAAAACATTCAGTGAGTGGCAGTTCTGTGGGCGAAGATGCCTTGTTAATGAGAGAGATCAGAGGAGAACGGCTAGTTTAGTTCAAGCTGATAGGAAAGCAACATTGACTCCAAATAACCATGTGTTAAAACATTGGTGTGCAGAAGAGCATCTCAAAATGCAGAACACATCAATACTTGAAGTGGATGGGCTAAAGCAATGGAAGACTATGAACAGACACCCAGTGGCCACTTTAGTAGATACAGGAGGTATCTCATAAAGCCTCAGCATTACATCCTTGCTTTTATATTCTCCTTGGCACTGAGCAGTGGAGAATCAGCCAGGACTGTTCAGTTGCAGTAGCAAAATTCTCACCTTCTTCAAGACACTAAAAAAAATACCCAGATTCCATTGACGATTGTCAGAAATTGGAGTGAGAAACAGAAAATGCTGGTAATTCTCAGCAGTTCATGCAGCATCTGTGGAGAGTGAACAGGGTTAACATTTCTGTAGATCCTCTTTAAAAACTTGTTTTTTTTAAAATCTCTAATACCCCTTTAAAATCTGTGGTAGACTGTTTCAGAAACAGTTCGCCTAACAGCAATCTAATTTAAACCATACTCACTAAAATATTTTGTTCCACCTTCACAATTCCTTTAACTTTGTCCTCTGCTTAACAGGAATCTACCTCCATTTAGCTTTTAACTATTCATCACAGGGTCTTTCAAACATCTGTGACAATTTGTGAGCCGTAAACTCCCAGAAGTATCACTGACATGAGTAACACATACAAAATGCTGGGGGATCTCAGCGGGTCAGGCAGCATCTGTGCAAAGGAATAAACTGTCTTAATGAAGGGTTTCAGCCCGAAATGTTCACTGTTTGTTCCTTTGAATAGATGCTGCCTGATCTGATGTTCTTCAGGATTTTGTGTGTATTACTTGTATTTCCAGTATCTGCAGAATCTCTTGTGTTTATCAATGGGATGATTATCTATTGTCTAACATTTCTGACGATCATCGTGTTATACAGCACAGAAACAGGTCTACTGGCCTAATTCATCTCAGCTGGTCCCATTTACTCACGTTTAGCTTGTATCCCTCCAAATCTTTCCTATTCATGTACATGCCTAAATATCTCAAACATGGTAATTGTACCTGCCTCTGCCGCTTCCTCTGACAGTTTGTTCCATATGCTTAGCACTCTCTACGTGGGAGGGGAAAGGTATGAATCTTCTTTAAAGCCTTCTTCTCTTATCTTAACCCTGGTTTTAGAGACTCCCCTACCAAGGGGAAAGGACTGTGGCCATTCATCTTATCTATGTCTATGCCTCTGGCCTGCCCTAGCCTATCCAGTCTCAACTTATAATTCAAGCCCTTTAGTCCTTGTGAACCTTTTCTACACTCTTTGCAGTCTAGTGTCATTGGGCAGTACTGGACAGGAGTATCAGCTTGGATCATTGTGCTCAGGTCTCTGCATTATTTTTCCCAACACGGATATATAGTGATTCAAACTAATGTGTTGATAGGTTGGTTTGAGTATCGCAGAAGCTGCTGATCTCCTGAGATTTTCATGCAAGTAGTTTATAGAGTTTGCAGGGAATGGTACGAAAAATAAAAACATCCAGTGAGTGCCAGTTCTATGGGCAAAAATGCCTTGTTAATGAGAGAGGTCAGAGGAAAATGGCTAGGCTGGTTCAAGCTGACAGGAAGGTGACAGTAACTCAAATAGAGCATAATGCAGAAGAGCTTCTCTGAACGCACAACATGTCGAACCTTGAACTGGATGTGCTAAAGCAGCAGCAGATGACAAGCATACACCCAGTAGCCAGTTAATTAGGTACCTCCTGTACCTGATAAAATGGCACTGCGTGTATGAGCTTTGGCCTTTGTTCAATGAAAGAGGGTTAGAGTTGATCCATTTAACATATAAGGATCTCGCAGGGTAGAAGCTAAGAGGTTACTGAAAATCTTGGAACTAATGGTCATAGTTTAAAAACAGATTGTACTTAGGAGAGTAGTGTGTGAATTTCTTGGGAGCATTGAAAATAAAACCAGAGCAAATATAAAGGCCGAAAGAGGTTAACATCGTCAAAGCACATACACTCAGTGGCCACTTTATTAGGTACAGGAAGTGGATACTGAGTATATGTTTGTGGTCTTCTGCTGCTGTAGACTATTCACGTCAAGGTTCAATGTGCTGTGCGTTCAGAGATGCTCTTCTGCACGGTTATTTGAGTTTCCTTGTCAGCTTGGAAATCTGACATAAAAACAGAAAATGCTGGAAATAACTCAGCAGGTCAGGCAGCTTCAGTGGGTAGAGATATGGAGTGAATGTTTCAGGCTATAAAGACCCTCTGTAAAACAAGAAAAGAGAAGAAATTTATTTTTAAGTTGGAGAGAGTAGGGAGAGATGAATGTAAAAAGGGAATATTCTGTGATAGAGTAAAGCTGGGGTCACTGTGGAGATCAGTTGTTAATGGGTAGTTAGATGGTGAGAGAGAAGTGCAAGATTGTGCTAACCGCAGGTCAGGGTTTGCTCATGGGGAGAAAGGAGAAACAGCACAATAGAAAAAAACTTACAGCCAAAATTCTGATACAGTAAAAACAAGTTACTCGATGTTATTAAATTTACTGGGGTGTGTTCCGGTTTCAATACCGAACTGTTTCCATCAGTGGATGCTTCAAAGTCCAAGGGGAAAAGATGACTTATGTTTGTACAAGTGGATACAATGGTGACATGAGCAAAGATCGAAGTATGCAGTCATGTTGTGGAACTTTCTGTGACGATGGTGCGGATAGAATTTAAGGACTTTGAGGAGCAAATTGAAAAATCGTAATTTGCATTGTGGGGATTAGGACTGGATGAAATTGTTGGAGCTGATGCAGGCTCAGTAGACTGAGCAGTCTCTTGTACTGTAACAGCTGCCTGATTCTGTAACCAAGAGAGCAAAATCAGTGGAGTAACTTAATGAGATTTTGATGTTTGATCTTGGTCAGTTCATTATTCAGACAGCAGGCCACAACCTAATCCCAATCTCCCTTGAAAAGTTGAAATCTGTGAATTTCATGACTCCCTCGACCAAAAACAAGAGAGCAGCAAGCCAACTCAGCGTGTGAGGGAGCATGTGTGATAAATCTTCTCCTCTGTGTTTGTGCCCTTGACTCATGACTCATTTACTGTAGTTTTGTGATACATATTTTCCCCCCACCCCGACCCCTTGAATGAGAGGTGGGGGCAAGTTTCCTTGCTTTGCTTGGTTTACTCAAAATTAAAATCCATGACAAACCAGCAGATTGCTCTCTTGTGTATGCGCCATTTGTAGATAACATGAGGCTTGACACATCCACTATTAGTTATTTCAGCCTTCAAGTTAGTCGCTAGAGAGTGGTAAATATTGAGATGCCATTTACAAATTTAGATTAGTCTATTGACTGGCAAGAGGAGATTAATCCTTCGCGTAGTATATCTTCTGTGTGTAAATATATGTAAATGCATTGAAAAATACATATTTTGATTTTTCTTTTTCTAATGAGGCATTTTTAAACTATATGCTGGTTAAACCTAAGATGGTTCCTGGAAGAGTAATTGGACATTGAGTCTTATAAGTTAATGCTTGAGCAGGTGAATTAAAGCACTGTCTGTGTGATACATTTTTATTTCCTGAAAGGGCAGGGAGCTATCAGAGGGCTACAGAGTCTGAGGAGCAAATTGAGATCTGTGAACTTGCTTGAAAGCCAGGAATTGTCAGTGAGGCATTGCAATGAGCAACTTTGCTGCTGGATTACAGGGCAGGAGAATTTGCAGTGCTTTTCTGAGTCACAGCTGTTCCCAGATGTACTGTGTGGCATTATATATGTGAGCGTTTGTGAGGGAAGCTGTTTGAATGCCTGTGATCCTCACATTGTTGTAAAATACCTGTTGTATGAGGAATGTTTGATGGCTCTGGGCCTCTATACACTGGAGTTTAGAAGAATTGAAACCTATCGCACACTTAAAGGCCTAGATGAAGTGGATGTGAAGAGGATGTTCCCTGTGGTGGGATAGTCTAAGGCCAGAGGCCGCAGCCCCAGTATTCAAAGACACCCCTTTAGAACAGAGATGAAGGAAGAATTTATTTGGGTAGAGGGTAGTGTATCTGTGGAATTCATTGCCACAGACAGCTCTGAAGGCCAAGTCATTGCGTATATTTAAAATGGAAGTTAATAGGTTTTTGATTAGTAAGAATGTCAAGGGTTACGGGAAGAAGGCAGGAGAATGGGGCTGATAATAAATCAGCCATAATGGAATGGTGGAGCAGACATGATGGGCCAAATGGCCTAAATCTTTTCCTGTGTCGTATGACAGGACTAAGAAGGTAATTATTCCTGATTAAAGGTTAGATTGATTTGTCACACTTTTTTGGAATGTGTGAGGAAACCGGAGCATCCTGAGGAAACCCATGTGGTTATGGGGAGAAGGTACAAACTCATAGAAAAGATAGAAAAAAGCTTTTCAATCCATATAGTCCATGCCGAACTATTTAAACTGCCTGCTCTCATCCACCTGCACCCAGAGCGTTACCCTCTATACCCCTACTATCCATGTATCTATCTAAACTTGTTTCAAATGTTGATATCGAGCTCACGTACACCACTTACATTGGCAGCTCGTCCCATACTCTAAAGACCCTCAGAATGAAGAAGTTTCCCCTCATGTTCCCCTTAAGCATTTCATCTTTCACCCTTAACCCATGTCCTCTGATTGTAGTCCCACCCAACCTCAGTGGAAAAAGCCTGCTTCCATTTATCCTATCTATACCCTTCATAATTTTCTATATCTCTGTCAAATCTTCCCTCAATCTTTTATGTTCCAAGGAATAAAGTTCTAACCTATTCAATCTTACCTTATAACGCAGGTCCTCCAGTCCTGGCAACATCCTTGTAATTTTTTTTGTACTCTTTCCTGTAGTTAGATGATCAAAAACTGCACACAATATTCTAAATTAGGCTTCACCAATGTCTTAAACAACTTCAACATAACATCCCCTCTCAAGTACTCAATACTGTGATTTATGAAGGCCATTGTCCCAAAAGCTTTCTTTACAACCCTATCTTCCTGTAACGCCATGTTCAGTAAATTTTGGACCTGTATTCCCAGCTCCCTTTGTTCTACAGCACTCTTCAGTGCCCTACCGTTCACTGTGTAAGACCTACCTGGGTTGGTCCTCCCGAAGTGCAATACCTCGCACTTGTCTGCATTAAATTTAATCTGTCATTTCTCCAGCTGGACCAGTCCCACTGCAAGCTCTGATAGTCTTCCTCACTGTGCACTACACCCCCAAACGTGTCATCCACAGATCTACTGATCCAACTAACCACATTATCATCCAGATCGTTGATACAGATGACAAACAACTCACCCAGCACCAGTCCATGCGATACTCCACTTATCACAGGCCTCCAGTTAGAGAGGCAACCATCTACTACCACTCTCTGGCTTCTCCCACAAAGCCAATGTCTAATTCAACTTACACACATCAAAGTTGCTGGTGAACGCAGCAGGCCAGGCAGCATCTCTAGGAAGAGGTGCAGTCGACGTTTCAGGCCGAGACCCTTCGTCAGGACTAACTGAAGGAAGCTTCATTTAGTTAGTCCTGATGAAGGGTCTCGGCCTGAAACGTCGACTGCACCTCTTCCTAGAGATGCTGCCTGGCCTGCTACGTTCACCAGCAACTTTGATGTGTGTTGCTTGAATTTCCAGCATCTGCAGAATTCCTGTTGTTTATCTAATTCAACTTACTACCTCATCTTGAATACTGAGTGACTGAACCTTCTTGAACAACTTCCCATGCGGACTTTATCAAGTGCCTTACAACATGTAGACAACAACCACTGCCTTGCCGTCAATATTTCTGGTAACTACCTTGAAAACTCTATCAGATTGGTTCCACACAACCTACCACACACCAAGCCATGCTGACTATCCTTAATCAGTCTATGTCTATCCAAATACCCATATATCCAGTCCCTTAGAGTACCTTCTAACAACTTTCCCATTACTGATGTCAGTGTCACTGGCCTATAATTTCCCAGTTTATTTTTAGAACCCTTCTTAAACAATGCTACAGTATTAGCTACCCTCCAATCCTCCAATACCTCACCTTTCGATAAGGATGATTTAAACATCTCTTCTAGGGGCGCCTACTATTTCTGCACTTGCCTCCCACATGGTCAAAGGGGATACCTTCTCAGGCCCTGCGGATTTATCCACCCTAATTTGCCTCTAAACAGCAAACACCTCCTCGCCTGTAATCTGTATAGGGTCCATGACCCCGCTGCTGCTTTGCCTCACTTCTATAGACACTGTGTTTATCTCTTTAAATGCAAAAAAATGCATTTATGTTCTCCCCATTTCTATTGGCTCCATGAATAGATTACTGTTCTGATCTTCCAGAGGACCAATTTTGTCCCTTGCAATCCTTTTGGTCTCAACATATCTGTTGATTCCCTTAGTATTCTCCTTCACCTGGTTGTGAAGCCATAGAGAAAAGCAGCACAGAAACAGGCCCTTCAGCCTATCTAGTTCACGCCAGACTATTTAAACTGCCGACTCCCATCGACCTGCAACCAGACCACATCCCTCGATACCCCTACCATTGATATACCTACTGAAACTACTAAAGGTTGAAATCAAGCTTGCATGCACCACTTGCACTGGCTGCTAAGTTCCACATTCTCACAACCCTCTGAGTGAAGAGCTCTCCCCTAATGCTCCCCTTAAACTTTTAACCTTTCATCCTTAACCTATGACCTCTCATTGTAGTCCCATCCAACCTCAGTGGAAAAAGGTTGCTTGCATTTACCCCTTTGTCTAGGGCGACCTCATACTTTCTTTTAGCCCTCCTGATTTCCTCCTTAAGTGTTCTCTTGCATTTCTTATACTCCATAAGCACCTCATTTGTTCCTACCTGCCTATACCTGTTCTGTGCCTCCTTTTTTTTTTCTTAACCAGGGCTCCAATATCTCTTCAAAAGTTCAATTTAATATCAGAGAATGTATGCAATATACATCTGAAATCTTTGTTCTTTGCAGACATCCATGAAAACAGAAGGGTACCCCAAAGAATGAGTGACAGTAAAAATGTTAGAACCCCAAAGACACCCCTCACACCCCCCCTCCCATGCACAAGCGGCCACAAAGCATCGATCCCTCCCTGTCCCCCACTTATTTCAAAAAACCCACAACCCACCAAGCAAGCAGTAACAAAGCCCCTGAGAAAGACCGTGATCTACAGTACAACAAAACACATTCATTCACCCAACAGTTTGACAAACCAGAGACGCTCTCTCAATCCCTAATAAAGGGACAGCGAGGTGTCACACAGGCTAACAAGACAAAAAAAACGCTCACTGATTTACGGAGTTAGTGTTTTTTTTCTGAGAACCCCAACTCAAGAATTGACAACAAACTCTCCTCACCAACAAGAGAAAGATAGCCCTCCAGCAGCTGATTCGCTGTTCCCAATTATCCGTTTTCTCCTGTGACGCTTCATTTGGTGGTACCAGCATAGAATCAGTCCATCCCCAGAGCTGTAAAGCCTCAGAACGTTGAAGGCCGCATCCTTGAGATATCAAAAACTGGCGGGTCAGTGAGCCCCGGCAACAGGAACCAATATCATAAAGAACAAAAGTTGGAGTGCAGCTGTGGGTCAAAGTCTTCGACAGAACCCCATCCACCTCGAAAAGGAAAAAGAGAGGCATTGAAGGTAGAAATTAAGCTGTTTCCGCAGATGAGCTCGAAGAAGCCACTGTCTAGCACCATTGTACCTCTGCGCACAATCGAAGGTTCTCTAAACTTGTTATCTTTACCACAAGAGCTTAAAAATGTTTTAAAGTTCATTTATCCAACTTGTATCACTCCATTTCTCAACATAATTGTTGTGCTAGAAGAGCAAAGAGCAGTGGGGAGGTTTAAAAAGGCAATTTCAGATCTTGTGCCCAAGGTATCTGAAGACGTGTCCGCACCATTGATCGGAATTGAAGAAACATTAAAAATATTGATAATTTGTCCATTGCAAAATGAAAGCAGAGGTTTGGATGAACTAAAGTTTACATAAATGCAAAGCCTCTGGTTTTGCATCCACTCCCATACGGAGGAGTTTGCTTTTAATACAGGAGGATCTGTACCAGTGTAAGGTATCTGTGAAGAGCTGTACACTGAACCCGATGGCGTCTCTGTGCTTTAAAGACCTGTCACATTTTCTTTCCACCTTCAGGTAATGTGACCCCCACAGGATCTGCATCACAGATGGCAAGTGGAATCAGTCTGGTGTCCTTCAACAGCCGCCCTGAGGGAATGCACCAGCGCTCCTACTCTGTGTCCAGTGCAGATCAGTGGAGTGAAGCCACTGTCATCGCCAACTCTGGCATCAGCAGCGGTAAGTGAGACAGTCAGCTTCACCTTGATTGTGATGGGCCTCCTTCATTTGATTCTACTCTTCACCAGACAGGACAATAATGAACCAAATGTGTTTGAATGACAGTCTAGTAGCTTTGTGCTCACCATTACTAATACTAGCATCGTATTTTAGATTTAGTTTATCGACTTTGGAGTTTCTGTGTATCATCAGTTCAGGCCTTCTGTGATTTTGTATCCTAGATTTGTGTTTTTTTTTAACAGAATTGTGTGTTTTAAGTAATCTGCCAGAACCTTCTGACGCTCTGCAATGTTTAATTAATGGTAAAACACAGGCCAGTATTAGGATCTAATTGAGAAAGCAACCCCTCAGCTGGTCATCTCTGCCTGGCTTTTTGATAATCCAATTCGGTTGAAATGTCACTTCCATGGATTTGCAAATGGTTTTCTCTTTGTATTTCTCCTTATCTTCTCTGAACATTACAATTGTGTCTGCTCTGAAAGTCCTTCTAGTACTTCTAACTATCTCAGAAATACCAGCAGTAATGCAGGATGACAGCATTTGTAAAGAAAAGATCCCGGTTTTAAAACAGAAAACCTTTCAAACCTTGGGAATTTTTAAACAACTTTCCAGGAGATCAGAGACCAAGAAATTGCCAAATTTCTCTTCATTTGACATGTATCGGTTTAGAACTGGGGTTTTCATTATCAGTGCAGATCTACCTGGTTCCTGTATGCAGTTGGAAATGAACACACTGTGGGTATGGCTTTCTCAATGGTTCACACTTCTCAGAGAGATAGTATCTCATTTGTGGTACACAGTATTGCAATTAATATTACCAAATAGAAATTGTTTCTAACATTCAGAAACCTGTAGTTAGGAGTGGATATCTACTAAGGCATATAGTATCTTTCCAAAGGAGAAAGTCTGGAAGATTCTACCACTCGCCAACACATTAGGGGCAAAAAACCTACCAACACACATGTCTGGGACGACTACAGGAACACTTCGAGAAATCCCATGTAGTCAAAGGGAGAATGCTGCACACTCATCACAGACCATACTGAAAGTCAAGATTAAATTTGGGTCACTGGAGCTAAAAGGCAGCAATTTCAAGCAGAGTAGTTGTGAACTGGAATTCGCTGTACATCAATTCAATCCAAAGTTTCAAAATGATTAAATACGGGAGAGAATAGCTGGCAGGGCTGTGAGGGAAGACAGAAGGAATGGGACTGATGGGATTGTACTAGGGCCCAGCATCGTCAGCCAAATGCCTTTCTCCTGTGTTTTAATTCCTTGCTTATGATGGGTGGAAGGTCATTATTGAGGCAGCTGAAGACAGGTAGTCCAAGGATTGTGCCCCGAAGACTCCTGGTGATAACCTAGATTGCTGATCGTTTCCCAAACACCACAGTCGTCTTCCCCTGTGCTGGCGATGGTAACCACATTGGAAGTTTTCTTTCCATTTTCCCATTGCCAAGGACTTCCAGGGCTGTTTATCCTTATAACCATATAACCATATAACAATTACAGCACGAATTGACAATAAACTGGATTGGTCAAAGAATACTGAGGCTGTCTACAAGAAGGGACAGAGCCGTCTCTATTTCCTGAGGAGACTGAGGTCCTTTAACATCTGCCGGACGATGCTGAGGATGTTCTACGAGTCTGTGGTGGCCAGTGCTATCATGTTTGCTGTTGTGTGCTGGGGCAGCAGGCTGAGGGTAGCAGACACCAACAGAATCAACAAGCTCATTTGTAAGGCCAGTGATGTTGTGGGGATGGAACTGGACTCTCTCACGGTGGTGTCTGAAAAGAGGATGCTGTCCAAGTTGCATTCTATCTTCGTCAATATCTCCCATCCACTACATAATATACTGGGTGGGCACAGGAGTACATTCAGCCAGAGACTCATTCCACCGAGATGCAGCACAGAGCGTCATAGGAAGCCATTCCTGCCTGTGGCCATCAAACTTTACAACTCCTCCCTTGGAGGGTCAGACACCCTGAGCCAATAGGCTGGCCCTGGACTTATTTCATAATTACTGGCATAATTTACATATTACTATTTAACTATTTATGGTTCTATTACTAGTTATTATTTATGGTGCAACTGTAACGAAAACCAATTTCCCCTGGGATCAATAAAGTATGACTATGACAACACGAAGAAACTCAACACAGTGGCATAGAAGCCCCACTGCTAACTAGCGTTTTGGCGGTGAATTGCAGAGCGACGCAGACACACCAACGCACAAGTATAAATGCTCACAACGGCGTAGCCCACTTGCGTAGGCTACGGCTTATGCTAGTACGCACAAGTATACATCAGCCTTAAGCCGAGCACTGAGAGGGCAAATAAGCGGCTCTTACTCCTACTGTCATCAACCAGAGCCATTGAAGTAATTTTCATTGTCATGCAAATGAAGGCCCTTTGGCCCACCATGTCTGTGCAGAGCATTGAGCAGCCAACTATACTGAACCCATTTACCAGCACACGGTTAGTCATTTACTAATCCTTGGTAATTCAAGTGCTTGTTCTATTGCTTCTTAAATGTCTCTGCCTCCACCACCCCATCAGGCATTGTTCAGATTACAATACGCTTTGGATCGAAAAAGAATTCCTTCCTTGGATCCTTTCCAAACCTACTCCTGACTGGAAACCCATGATCCCTCCACCCCCAACCCCCAGTCATATACAACTCTGCCATGGGAAAGTGTTTCTTATTACCTACCTTTTCTGGGCCTCTCATTGTAATCTGACAGCTACCTGGATGAGGTTGCACTTTGTTGTTTCAAACTTTGCTGGAGAATTATTGATGGGTCAGAATCATCTATCATCATATCCACAAACTGCCAATGTCATTTGCACTAGTGGTGACTTTGCAACCATGAATAATTACCTTTCATATAATTACTACATTTCACTCATGAAGTAGCTGCTTACTCAGATATTTCAGAGCCTGCACTATTTCTGCTTCATTTACCCATATACTCTCTCAGCCGGGCACCAAAGACCCCAGGACACTAGTTCTAAGAATAATAGAATCATTCCCCTCAGTTCTAACCAAAACACATCCCACAGTCATCATAACTGGGAAAAAAAGATCATATGGGGGATCTTCTTTGCAAATTGACTGCTGTATTTTCTTCACCATAGTTGTGACAGGTCACGGGTACTTTATCAGCTTCCATTAGGATAACCAAGGATCATGGAAGTTACAATTCTTATGTAACTCTTTCTTTTCTTTTAGACATTTACTTAAAAGTCAGATTTTCATCTTGATCTCTGTAACTTTGATTATAACACAGCAGCAAAGCCTACTCTCCAATACCCTAGGTAGGTACAAGGTGGATGCCGAGTACGGTTCCCTCTGTAGGACAGCTGACTCTTGACTTCTTAACATGGGTCTTCGAAGAATCAGTTTCCAAAGTGGCATGGTTTGTAGAGCTGTTACCTCACAGCACCAGAGACGAGATTTCACTCCTGACCTCAGGTGCTGTCTGTGTGGAGACCGTATGTTCTCTCTGTGCCTGCAGAGGTTTCCACTGGCTGCTTCAGTTTGCTCCCACATCCTAAATATTTTGTGGATTGGAAGGTTAATGGGCCACAGTAAGTTGTCCCCACTGTGTGAGTGAGGGGTGGAATCTGGGGCAAACTGGGCAAGTAATAAACAATTAATTTACGATTAGTGTAAATGGGTGATTGGTGGTCGGTGCAGACCCTGTGGACCAAAGGGTCCGTTCCTGTGCTTTATCTCACTGTGGCTTTACAAGTACCTTCTAGTGCATTATCTCTCATTTCAGTTCCACTAACAGCTCAGGTATAAAACTGATCATTGCTAGTGAACATTATAGTCATGTATACACAGTGCGCACATCATTGGGAACCTCCTGTACCTAATTAAGTGGCTACTGAGTGTATGTTTGTGGTCTTCTGCTGCTGTCGCCCATCTACTTCAAGGTTCGATATGTTGTATGTTCAGGAATGCTCTTCTGAACACCACTGTTGTAGCACATGGTTATTTCAATTACTGTTACCTTCCTAACAGCTTGAACCAGTCTGCTATTCACCCCTGACCTCTCATTAACAAGGCATTTTCACCCACAGAACAGCCGCTCACTGGATTTTTTTTTTTTTTGTTTTTTGCTCCATTCTCTGTAAACTCTGGAGACTGTTGTGCATAAAAATCTCAGGAGATCAGCAATTTCTGAGAAACTCAACCCCCTTGTGGCACCAACAATCATTCCACAGTCAGAGTCACTTAGATCACATTTCTTCCCCATTCTGATGTTTGGTCTGAACAATAACTGAACCTCTTGACCATGTCTGTATGCTTTTATGCATTGAGTTGCTGTCACATGACTGGCTGATTAGATATTTGCATTAATGAGTAGGTGTACCTAATAAAGTGGCCACTGATACAGTTAATCGCAAAGCATTTGATGGGAATACTATCAAACAAAATTTGATAGAGAACCTTAAGTTATAGCATGGCGGGGGGCCAAATGTCCAGTTAGAGAGTAAGGTTTTAACAGATGTCCTAAGGAGAGATGAAATGTGGTGAAATGTATGAATGTAATAAAATATAGGAGCAAAAAAACTTAAATGATAGAAATTCATGACCAAGCTAAATGCTAGAAACACTCAGCAGGTCAGTTAACATCCATAGGGAGAGAAAAAAGACAAGTGACATTTCATCTGCTGGGTGAGTGAGAAAACAAAACAGGCAGAGAGAGGGGGTGATAATGATGATGAAAATTAGCTTTATTTGTCACATGTACATTGAAACATGCAGTGTAATGTATCATTTGTGCCAAATCAAATCAGTGAGGATTGTACTGGTAGCCCGCAAGTATCACCAGATTTCTGGCCCCAAGATAGCATGCCCACAACTCACTAATCCTAACCAGTAGATCTTTGGAACGTGGGAGGAAAGTGGAGCACACAAGCAGTCATCAGGAGAATGTACAAGCTCTTTTCAGGCGGCAGCAAGAATCAAGCCCCAGTCTTACAGCCAGTGCTGCAAAGCATTGCGCAAACCGCAATTGTGTGGGGAGGAGTAGAGAGAGCAGAGGGAATGTGATAGGGTTCAAATCAAGGTAGCAAAGACTTTATGGTCTGCCATTTGGTGAAGAAATAAAAGGAACAATTAAAACTGAAATCCTCAGCAATCTCCATTGCAAAAAAGGTGAAGAAAATGGTTATCTGAAATGATTGAATTCAGTACTGAGTCCAAAAATAACAATGTGGCCAATTCTGTTGTCCAGTATATGTTGGACCTCCTTGGAATAATGTAGGGGGTCAAAGTCAAAATGGTACTGGGACATAGGACTGAAGATGTACTGAATGATAGCTTTTACCTTACTGGACAATACAGCCAGCATATATGGCTGAGAAACCTATACCTGTTTCAATGTTACTGCAACTGGAAAGTATACATCATATCAGAATTGATCAAAATCACTACTGAGCATCAGTATTGTGGTCCTGGAATCATTGGAGTGCTCAATTTTGTGTTCATTTGCAGAAATTAATCATCATTTACTTTACACATTCCTGTTTGCTTTTGAGAATATGATGTTAGCTGTCATCGCAAAACATCGCAATCCTTCTGGTGAGGGTACCCTCAGTAGTTTCAATGTCTAGACCCATCCATGATGAAGGGGCAGTGATATATTTGCAAGACAGGAGAAAACCTTTGGGAGTTGTGATTCCATGGGCTTGCTGCCCTTCTAGATCGCGACAGTCAGTGTTATTGCAGTGTATGTTGTGGAGGTGCACAGAGGCATCTGTACTGGTGGGCATGAGCAGGCTAATGGATTTGGTACTAGTCACTCAGGCTACTTTATCCTGGGGTTGGGTTTTGAGTTGGTGAAGTGTTGTTGGAGCTGCACTAATTTAGGCCTGTGGGACATATTCCATCATACTTGAGCCTGAGAAATTTCACTGCAATAAACTCAGTCTCTCACTTGATTTTGTAGTCTTGGTATTATGTCTGCAGTTAGCATCATGCCAGAGTTGTCGAAGGCCATACTGCATTCTGTAAAGGGCGCTACATTAGAACATAAAAGCTGGAAGCAGTAGGGCATTCAGCCTCTCATTCACCAAGATCATGGCTGATCTACCTTAACATTCTTCCCTAGCCTGTTCCCCATCCACCCCAGTCTGCCTCTTGGTTCCCCTCTTATTCAGAAAATTACACTGGATAAATTTCCTCAAAAGTGTTGCTTCCTCAGAATTTTTTTTTTGATTATGATAGTCTGCTTGAAGCTGAGCATGAATATAATTTCAGACTACATGTATCACGTAGGACTTCGGAGAAACACGAAATTGAACATAATTCATTTAATTGCATAACAGTGCTGACGCTTTGCAATAGTTCACCTAAGCTAAAAATGTTTTGTTGATGATTTTCATTTGTACTCAATGTCTGAGGCTTCTCGCTTAAGTGTCCAACAATAATCAGCCAGCATTGATGGATTCCAGTTGCCCTTATACTGTTTCTCCATGACCCAATGTCCTGGTGAAACGTTTCACCATGCTCATCACCAATGGCACCAAGATTTGCAGGAAAGAAGTCTAAATGGGAATGCAATAAATGTGAGGAGCCCAGGCTTTGTCTTGGTCACCAATTTTACACCAAAAGTAGAGCTCATAGCCTTTCTTAATAAGAGGAGTCATGCTCTGTCTTTGGGATTTAAGTGTACACTAACCACAAATATAAAAGAAAGTATCCCGGCTGTGGCATCATTGGCAAGACATTTTGCTATCATAAATACTCTCGGAAATACAATTACTTTATTATAATGAGTACACACAACATGCTATGCACGTAGAGCATGTGCATCAATGTGATTATAAACCCATGTGCATGTAAACCCAATGCATAGAACGATGTGTGGGTGATGCTTTTATAGCCTTTCTAAAACCTGTCCTGCCGTGCAGTATCTGTCCTGCCTAAACATGCCCAGACATGCTTGGAGAAGATAGAGAACTTTACAGCTTACATTGTGCGCAACATTTTAATTATGAATTGAATAACAGATATAGGTGATACAAAAGAAAAAGGTACATAGGGAAATTTGATGGTGATTTTCATGATCAGCAGCTCAAAGTCCATTAGATTCACTCAAAAATATTCAGGAAGTAAAATCTTTGTTGTCCAGTGTTACTGATCTCTTTTCTCAATGCAGTTTATGGCAGAGCTTCCACATCCTCTTGGGTTGAAAATTTCAGAAATTCAGAACAAAAGCTTCAGAGAGCTAGCTAATGTTAGAGATCTAGAAGATTATAAAGCTAATAGGAAGGAGCTTAAGAAGGAAATTAGGAGAGCCAGAAGGGGCCATGAGAAGGCCTTGGCGGGCAGGATTTAGGAAAACCCCAAGGCATTTTACAAATATGTGAAGAGCAAGAGGATAAGACGTGAAAGAATAGGACCTATCAAGTGTGACAGTGGGCAAGTGTGTATGGAACTGGAGGAAATAGCAGAGGTACTTAATGAATACATTACTTCAGTATTCACTATGGAAAAGGATCTTGGTGATTGTAGTGATGACTTGCAGCAGACTGAAAAGCTTAAGCATGTAGATATTAAGAAAGAGGATGTGCTGGAGCTTTTGGAAAGCATCGTTGGATAAGTCACCAGGATCGGATGAGATGTACCCCAGGCTACTGTGGGAGGCGAGGGAAGAGATTGCTGAGCCTCTGGCAATGATCTCTGCATCATCAATGGGGATGGGAGAGGTTCTGGAGGGTTGGAGGGTTGCGGATGTTGTTCCTTTATTGAAGAAAGGGAGTAGAGGTAGCCCAGGAAATTATAGACCAGTGAGTCTTTCCTCAGTGATTGGTAAGTTGATGGAGAAGATCCTGAGAGGCAGGACTTATGAACATTTGGAGAGGTATAATATGATTAGGAATAGTCAGCATGGCTTTGTCAAGGACAGGTCGTGCCTTACGAGCCTGTTTGAATTTTTTGAGGATGTGACTAAACACATTGATGAAGGTAGAGCAGTAGATGTAGTGTATATGAATTTCAGCAAGGCACTTGATAAGGTACCCTATGCAAGGCTTATTGAGAAAGTAAGGAGGCATGGGATCCAAGGGGGCATTGCTTTGTGGATCCAGAACTGGCTTTCCCACAGAAAGCAAAGAGTGGTAGTAGACGGGTCATATTCTGCGTGGAGGTTGGTCAGCAACGGCGTGCCTCAGGGATCTGTTCTGGGTCCCCTACTCTTCGTGATTTTTGTAAATAACCTGGATGAGGAAGTGGAGGGATAGAAACATAGAAAATAGGTGCAGGAGTAGGCCATTCGGCCGTTCAAGCCTGCACTGCCATTCAGTGCTGATCATCCAACTCAGAACCCTGTACCAGCCTTCCCCCCATACCCCCTGATCCCTTTAGCCACAAGGGCCATATCTAACTCCCTCTTAAATATAGCAAATGAACTGGCCTCAACTGTTTCTTGTGGCAGAGAATTCCACAGATTCACCACTCTCAGTGTGAAGAAGTTTTTCCTAATCTCGGTCCTAAAAGGCTTCCCCTTTATCCTCAAATTGTGACCCCTCATTCTGGACTTCCCCAACATCGGGAACAATCTTCCTGCATCTAGCCTGTCCAAACTCTTTAGGATTTTATATGTTTCAATAAGATCCCCCCTCAATCTTCTAAATTCCAACGAGTATAAGCCTAGTTGATCCAGTCTTTCATCATATGAAAGTCCTGCCATCCCAGGAATCAATCTGGTGAACCTTCTTTGTACTCTCTCTATGGCAAGGATGTCTTTCCTCAGATTAGGGGACCAAAACTGCACACAATACTCCAGGTGTGGTCTCACCAAGGCCTTGTACAACTGCAGTAGTACCTCCCTGCTCCTGTACTGGAATCCACTTGCTATGAATGCCAGCATACCATTCGCCTTTTTCACCGCCTGTTGTACCTGCATGCCTACTTTCAATGTCTGGTTTATAATGACACCCAGGTCTCGTTGCACCTCCCCTTTTCCTAATCAGCCACCATTCAGATAATAATCTATTTTCTTGATTTTGCCACCAAAGTGGATAACCTCACATTTATCCACATTAAATTGCATCTGCCATGAATTTGCCCACTCACCTAACCTATCCAAGTCACCCTGCATCCTCTTAGCATCCTCCTCACAGCTAACACTGCCACCCAGCTTCGTATCATCCACAAACTTGGAGATGCTGCATTTAATTCCCTCATCTAAGTCATTAATATATATTGTAAACAACTGGGGTCCCAGCACTGAGCCTTGCAGTACCCTACTAGTCACTGCCTGCCATTCTGAAGAGGTCCCGTTTATTCCCACTCTTTGCTCCCTGTCTGCCAACCAATTCTTTATCGACATCAATACCTTACCCCCAATACCGTGTGCTGTAAGTTTGCACACTAATCTCCTGTGTGGGACCTTGTCAAAAGCCTTTTGAAAATCCAAATATACCACATCCACGGGTTCTCCCCCATCCACTCTACTAGTTACATCCTCAAAAAATTCTATGAGATTCGTCAGACATGATTTTCCTTTCACAAATCCATGCTGACTTTGTCCGATGATTTCACCGCTTTCCAAATGTGCTGTTATCACATCTTTGGTAACTGACTCTAGCATTTTCCCCACCACCCATGTCAGGCTAACCTGTCTATAATTCCCTGGTTTCTCTCTCCCTCCTTTTTTAAAAAGTGGGGTTACATTGGCCACCCTCCAGTCCTCAGGAACTAGTCCAGAATCTAAAGAGTTTTGAAAAATTATCACTAATGTATCCACTATTTCTTGGGCTACTTCCTTAAGCACTCTGGGATACAGACCATCTGGCCCTGGGGATTTATCTGCCTTTAATCCCTTCAATTTACCTAACACCACTTCCCTACTAACATGTATTTCCCTCAGTTCCTCCATCTCACTGGACCCTCTGTCCCCTACTATTTCCGGAAGATTATTTATGTCCTCCTTGGTGAAGACAGAACCAAAGTAGTTATTCAATTGGTCTGCCATGTCCTTGCTCCCCATAATCAATTCACCTGTTCTGTCTGTAGGGGACCTACATTTGTCTTAACCAATCTTTTTCTTTTCACATATCTATAAAAGCTTTTACAGTCAGTTTTTATGTTCCCTGCCAGTTTTCCCTCATAATCTTTTTTCCCCTTCCTAATTAAGCCCTTTGTCCTTCTCTGCTGGACTCTGAATTTCTCCCAGTCCTCAGGTGAGCCACTTTCTCTGGCTAATTTGTATGCTTCTTCTTTGAAATTGATACTATCCCTAATTTCTCCTGTCAGCCACGGGTACACTACCTTCCTTGATTTATTCTTTTGCCAAACTGGGATGAACAATTGTTGTAGTTCATCCATGCAATCTTTAAATGCTTGCCATTGCATATCCATTGTCAACCCTTTAAGTGTCATTTGCCAGTCTATCTTAGCTAATTCACGTCTCATACCTTCAAAGTTACCCTTCTTTAAGTTCAGAACCTTTGTTTCTGAATTAACTATGTCACTCTCCATCTTAATGAAGAATTCCACCATATTATGGTCACTCTTACCCAAGAGGCCTCTCACGACAAGATTGCTAATTAACCCTTCCTCATTGCTCAATACCCAGTCTTGAATAGCCTACTCTCTAGTTGGTTCCTCGACATGTTGGTTCAAAAAACCATCCCGCATACATTCCAAGAAATCCTCTTCCTCAGCACCCTTACCAATTTGGTTCACTCAATCTATATGTAGATTGAAGTCACCCATTATAACTGCTGTTCCTTGCACACATTTCCAATTTCCTGTTTAATACCATCCCCAACCTCACTACTACTATTAGGTGGCCTGTACATAACTCCCACCAGCGTTTTCTGCCCCTTAGTGTTATGCAGCTCTACCCATATCGATTCCACATCCTCTCGGCTAATGTCCTTCCTTTCTATTGTGTTAATCTCCCCTCTAACCAGCAATGCTACCCCACGTCCTTTTCTTTCATGTCTATCCCTCCTGAATATTGAATATCCCTGAATGTTGAGCTACCATCCCTGGTCACCCTGGAGCCATGTCTCTGTGATCCCAACTATATCATATCCATTAATAACAATCTGCACTTTTAATTCATCCACCTTGTTACGAATGCTCCTTGCATTGACACACAAAGCCTTCAGGCTCGCTTTTACAACACCCTTAGCCCTTATAAAATTACGTTGAAAAGTGACCTTTTTTGATTTTTGCCCTGGATTTGCCGGCCTGCCACTTTTACTTTTCACCTTACTACTTTTTGCTTCTACCCTCATTTTACTCCCCTCTCTCTCTCTGCACTTGTTCCCATCCCCCTGTTGTGAACTAACCTCCTCTCTCCTAGTCTCTTTAATTTGATTCCCACCCCCCAACCATTCTAGTTTAAAGTCACCTCAGTAGCCCTTGCAAATCTCCCCGCCAGGATATTGGTCCCCCTAGGATTCAAGTATAACCCGCCCTTTTTGAACAGGTCATACCTGCGTCAAAAGAGGTCCCAATGATCCAAAAACTTGAATCCCTGCCCCCTTGCTCCAATCCCTCAGCCACGCATTTATCCTCCACCTCATTGCATTCCTACTCTCACTGTTGCGTGGCACAGGCAGTAATCCCGAGATTACTACCTTTGCTTTTCTCAACTCCCTTCCTAACTCCCTATGTTCTCCTTTCAGGACCTCTTCCCTTTTCCTAGCTATGTCATTGGTACCTATATGTACCACGACCTCTGGCTCCTCACCCTCCCATTTCAGGATATCTTGGACGCGATCAGAAATATCCTGGACACTGGCACCTCTTCCTTTCCCTACCCTTCTGAACTACAGGGCCAGACTCTGTGCCAGAGGCACGGCCACTGTCGCTTCCCCCAGGTAAGCTGTCCCCCCAACAGTACTCAAACAGGAGTACCTATTGTTAAGGGGCACAGCCACCGGGGTACTCTCTATTACCTGACTCTTCCCCTTCCACCTCCTAACCGTGACCCACTTGTCTGCCTCCCGTGGCCCCGGTGTGACCACCTGCCTGTAACTCCTCTCTATCAACTCCTCACTCTCCCTGACCAGACAAAGGTCATCAAGCTGCAGCTCCAGTTCCCTAACGCGGTCCCTTAGGAGCTGCATCTTGGCGCACCTGGCGCAGATGTGGACGTCCGGGAGGCTTGGAGACTCCAGGGCCTCCCACATCCGGCACCAAGAACAACAAACTGCCCTGACACTCATACTGCCCCACTCCTCAAATAACAACAAAAAATGAATACCAAACCTTCCTCGCCTCGCCCGTTTCCGCCGAAGCCCTTAAGTCTTCACTCTGCTCCCGGCTCACTCCGCCGCCCGCAAACTACACTGCCCACTATATGAGGCTGTCTTCCTTTTAAATCTTCCGCGCTTCACTGCCCGACGTCACACGCCTGCGCAGTCCCGCCTCTCTGAACGCCGATGGGGGAAAGAAAACAAAAATTCAAAAATGGCTTCCTCCGCACTCCTGCTCCGATTCTCAGACTTGGAATTAATTTGTTAATTTGCTGATGACGCAAAGGTTGGGGATGTTGCGGATAGTCTGGAGGGCTGTCAGAGGTTACAGCGGGACATTGATAGGATGCAAAACTGGGCTGAGAAGTGACAGATGGAGTTCAACCCAGATAAGTGTGAAGTGGTTCATTTTGGTGGGTTGAATATGATGGCAGAATATAGAATAATGGTAAGACTCTTGGCAATGTGGAGGATCAGAAGGATCTTGGGGTTCGAGTTGATAGGACACTCAAAGCAGCTGCACAGGTTGACTCTGTGGTTAAGAAGGCATATAGTGTATTAGCATTCATCAATCATGGAATTGAATTTAGGAGCCGAGAGGTAATGTTGCAGCCATATAGGACCCTGCTCAGACCCCACTTGGAGTACTGTGCTCAGTTCTGGTCACCTCACAACAGGAACGATGTGGAAGCCATAGAAAGGGTGCAGGCGAGATTTACAAGGATGTTGCCTGGATTGGGGAGCACGCCTTATGAGAACAGGATGAGTGAACTCGGCCTTTTCTCCTTGGATCGACGGAGGATGAGAGGTGACCTGATAGAGGTGTATAAGATGATGAGAGGCATTGAATGTGTGATAGTCAGAGGCTTTTTCCCGGGGCTGAAATGGTTGCCACAAGAGGACACAGGTTTATGGTGCTGGGGAGTAGGTACAGAGGAGATGTCAGGGGTAAGTTTTTTTTACGCAGAGAGTGGTGGGTGCGTGGAATGGGCTGCCAGCAACGGTGGTGGAGATGGATACAATAGGGTCTTTTAAGATAGCTACATGGAGCTTAGAAAAATAGAGGGCTATAGGTAAGTCTGGTAATTTCTACGGTAGGGACATGTTCAGCACAGCATTGTGGGCTGAAGGGCCTGTATTGTGTTGTAGGTTTTCTATGTTTCTATGTTTCATCACTCCCTGAGTAAACAAATTTCTCTTTTACTGTCCTAAATAGCTAAACCAGAATTTCAGATTATGACCCTCTGCTCTGAAACCCCCTCCTGCTCTGTGAGATATTTCAATAAGCTCACCTCACATTCTTCTAAACTCTAGAGAAGTGAAGTTTTGCTTACTGGACACTCCTCATATGATAGGTACCCATCCCTTAACCCAGAACAAAACATTTTCTTTGCCCACGTATGTTTTATCAAATGTATACTTTTGTAGGTGCAGTGACATAAATTCTGCTCAGTACTCCACAAGGTATCACGAAGGACTAATATAATTGTGGTAACAAGATTTTTGTTCTTATGCTCGTATCTTTTTGCAATAAAGTCCAACATACCACGTGACTTTTTCAATGACTTTTATAGCAGGACATTCAAGTTTTTTTGAACAAATATATTTGGTATTTCCCAGTGTAAACTGAGAACTTTCATTTTTTTTTACACTGAGTTGCGGATTAAACGTAGTACCATGAGTGAACATCCCTACTTCTAACCTTGTGGGGGCGGGGGAGGAGAGGAGTCAAATGATGAAACATCTGAAAATGAATGGGCCAAGGCCACCATCTGAGAAACATCTGTAGCCAAATCCATTTCAGACTGGAACAATGTCCAGAACCCAGAACCATCATTCTTTGTGTGAAGTATGGCATCAGACAGTGGAGGGCTTTCCCTTGGATTCTCACTGACTTCACTTTAACTGGAGGTCTGTCATGCCAGCCTCAGTCAAAAGTTGTCAGAACCCTCATCGCACCTATTCAATTCAACTGTTTTGTCCACAGGTTTGCCTAACAAGCAAAGGCATTAGTTGCGGTGGACCAATTATTCTTGATATTTCCTTTGAATTTCCAAGAATTTCAATAACATTTCTTGTGACTGGCAATGAAGAGAAGGAAGCCCGAGCTAAGATCTGTTCCTGAAATGGCCTTTGGGGAAATGGAGAGGAGGAAATAACAGTGATGCCTTGATCCCATATTGATTCCAATAAGTAATGAATGACAATTATGTATTACTGATACTGGACAAGATTTACCTGGTTTTATATCAAACTGAAAGAGAAATTAGTTATTGATGTTGCATATACTTTCATTTTAGTTTTAATTGGAAAGAATGTGAAGGGAAGTCAGTGATATGTTTCTAAAGGAAATGCATTTATCAGTCATTGAAAGTGTCAGCTGCTTAACAAATATACATTTGTGTTACTGAATTATTGAACATGGATCAAGCTCATTGACTGCAGATGAATTTACATTCTGGTCGTTACAACACCACTGCAACCTCCAACCGTAACCAATTTAATTTGTTCATGATTCAGGGAGCCATGGATATAACAGGCTGTCTGTAAAAGAAAGGGGCGTTCATTCTGCTTGCATAATGCAAATAGAGTGCAGTGTGGGAACCAAGTTACCCTTTTACTTTATAAACCATGGTTAAATAGCAGCAGTGCCGATATATACAGATTTAAAGATTGGCTTCTAAGCAAAGTACACAAAATTATTAATAAAACTTGCACTTTGTCCAACTTAGTACAGCTAGAACAGAAGTCTATACTAAATGCTGAGGTAAAATCAAAAGAAGTCCCTTAATATTTAGGCCCATTCAGATAGGCCTAAGAAGATCTGTTTGGTTAGTATGTCTGCTTAAAAGTCAAATGATGTCCAAGGCCATTCAGAAATGGAATTGCCAGTCACAGTACGTAAATACAGGTGCTTGTGTGTAGAATTAGATTAGAAGGAAGGCAAAGGATAAGGTGATATTTAGACAGATTTTTTTGTGAGGTTGTTTGTTAATTGTTTTGTTTGATTCTTCTGCTGGTACTTTGCATCTTGGTCCGTGTACAGGCAGTCAGTGTCCCCAGTAATTGGTGGGTTGAATTTAAGGCAGGAACTTAAGCATTTAGCAGCACTAACAGTTACCAGCAGGGGAAATGTGTTCTCAGATCTCATGGCAGTCTGACACAGTTTTAAAAAAGGAGTACTGTGTCTTCATTAGTGTCTGGGAGCCTTTGAGAGAGACTCCCAAATTTAGTGGATATTTTGTATGCCAGGGCTCTTTGCTGTCCTTATTAACCAGCTACTGGGGTCCCCTGAGTGTTAGCCATTTAAAGCGATGCCTTGTATCATTAGATAAATTGCACTGTAGGAGGCAGAGCAAGGGAGTAAGAGGTGCTAGTTAAACTGAGAAAATGGGGCCAAGAGCAGGGCGCCTGCCTGCAGTAACTGCTTGTGTAGATTTATCACAGGTCGCTTCGATCCAAGGCTTGGGCTCTGCTACACGTTCCACTGTTTATCATGCTAATGGTGTCACACAGACTGAGCGCATCAACTTATAACAATTTCCGAAAGAGATTTTGCTTCGTCCCTAAGTGAACAAGCAGTTTGATTTCATCGTGCAATGTTTAACAACTATAGCCAGTGATACTTGTCTGTTGATTTTCCTGTAACCATTATGGTTATAGTCACATTTAGTCTTTAATGATCTGGATGAAGCAGTAATGATGGATTGTTCTTGTGTGGCAAGGCTGAGAGAGATTGAGTTTAATCTTTAGTTATTATTTCCAGTCTCTGATAGCACCATATGCAGTAAATTGTGCTTATAGCAATGTAGTCACTGGTGAAGTTCAGTTGCCTTTACTCATTGCTGTACATATTTAAAGGGGAAGCTAGTTAAAATGCATGGGAGGAAAGAATGCAAGGATTGGTTGAAATGAGGCAATATTTAAGTAAGTGGTTTGCAGGAAGATTTGTGTGGAATGTCCTGTAATAACTAGAATAGACCTGTTGTTCTTCAGAACTGTGAATTCACTGTAAATCATTCCGAGGTAGAATATGTGCTATGGTGACAATTTTACTCTCGCCTGCAGCCATTCCAGTGTTGCACATATAAATGAGAAGTAGTAATATAATATTTTCTTATTCTGATCAGATGGATGTTGCAACTGATGGAACTGATGTTGGTTCTGTAACTTGATATGAGATTAGGCCACGATAAACATTGGTAGACGTAGAGAAGCAATGGTTGACTTTGGAATCCCCGCCCCCCCGAGCCACCAGGAACTTCTTATTTAACTTGTGCTATTTAGCAAACACATTCACTTGACTCTATTTTAGATTGGAAGCTCTGTGAGGATTTAGTAAATCATGTTTGACTTGATTAATGGACAAGCTAGAATTGTGGTTAGTGCAGTCACTTTACATTGTTAGCGATCACCAACCAGGGTTGAATTCCTGCTGCAGTCTGTAAGGAGTTTGTACATTCTCCCTGTGACCGCTCCAGTTTCCTCCCAGGTTCCAAAGATGTATGGTTAGGGTTGGTGAGTGGTGGGCATGCCAGGTTGGCACTGCAAGTGTGGTGTTACTTGCGGGCCGCCCCCAGCACAATCTTCAGACTGTGTTGGCTGTTGATGCAAAAAGATGCATTTCACCGTATGTTTCAATGTGTGAATGTACACGTAACAAATAAAGCTTATCTTGATTATCCTTGTGTCCATCCATTGCTGTGCTGCAATGCCGGACTAATGGGCTCACTCATCATTTTTCTCCCTGCACAATGGTGAGGAGCATGTATAATTGATCTGTTATGGAAACCTGCGTACAAACAGTGCCAGCCAATGGTGCTGTCCAACTCATGAAACCTTACAGTATTAGAGTTGGCCTTTTGGCCAGCTATCACTGACAAAGTTTCCAGTTCGTCCACTGCCCTGATCTTGACCCTTTGTCCTTTTAAGGTACTATTCCTTCTACTACTTACTTTGGGAGCACGTTCCAGACCATCCAGTTGTCTGCGTAAAAAGAAAATTTAACCTCCATGTCCTTGCTGATTCATCTATCAGTTCCCTTAAATATATCTCTTCTGGTTATCGGCTCCCCTGCCAGTGGAGATACTTTACTCTAGCACAACTTCTTTGTAAATTGAGGTGTCTCCCCTCCAGGCAAATATCCTAGTTTCTATAGTCCAGTGAAATAACTTGTCCCTGGTATCATTCCAAAAGCAATTTTTGAGCTGTAGAGACATAGAGTTATGCAGTATACATATAGGCCTTCAGCCCACCACCTCCCTGTCGTTCTTTCCGCACACCACCTCTAATCCCAATAGGTCCAAATCCTTCTGTCTTATCTATTCAAGTACCGGTCTAAATGCCTGTTTACCCTAGTGATTGTATCTGATTCTCCACCTTCCCCTGCCGTAAATTCCACTTATCACCACAGTAACATAGCAGTTAGCGTGACACTATTGCAGCTCGCGGTGTTCCAGAGTTTGGAGCTCTAATCCGACACCATTCTGTAAGGAGTCTCTGTGCGTCCTCCCCATAGAATGCGTGGGTTTTCCCCAAGTGCTCTGGTTTCCTCCCACAGTCCAAAGGCATACCAAGTAGGTCAATTGGTTATCATAAATTGGCCCATGATGAGGTTGGGGTTGATCGAGGTTGTGGCTCAAAGGACTGGAAGGACCTTCTTGGGCAAATAAAATAAATAATAGGTAAACTGTTCTCTGTGCAAAAAATAAATAAATGCTTTCCCTTCAGATTCCCTTTAAATCTCTTTCCTCTCACCTTAACCCTAAGTCCTCTTATTCTGGATACTTCTACCATGGGAAAATAATTCTCTCTGCTCTCTTCTAACCTTATATACCTCTATTGGGTCACCCTCCCTCTCCTCCTGCACTCCCCCCACTCCAGGGAAACATGCCCAGCCTATCTGATCTCTCCCCATAACGGAAGCCCTTCCAATACACACATGACCCTGGTGAATCTCCTCTACACATCTTCCAGTGCAACTATCTCATTTGTATTGTGAGATGACCACAAGGCAATATAATCAGAATACATACTAACCAGTGTTTTGTAAAGTTGCAAAATAACATTTATATTCTGTGCCCTGACTTACAAAGACAAATACACCATATGCTTTCTTTGCTGCTCTGTCTACATGTACTGTCACTGATAGAGAATTGTGGACTTAATCCTCATGATTCCTCTCCTCATCATTCCTTAGGGCCCTTTCATTTACTATATCTGTTCTATCCCAACTAATTTTCCAAAATGTATCATCCACACTCGGGATTAAGTTCCACTGACCAACATTGCACCCAACTTTCCATCTGATCTATATCTTGTAATGGTCTTAGATGACCTCCTTCGCTATTCATAACATCACCAACTTATGTGTTATCTGCAAACGTACTAATAATTTCTCCTGCATTATAACAAATTGTTGTCTGATTTCCACACTCTGTTACTCACCACAAGCTCAGTGCTAGTATCTTCTGAAGTAATGGATTACTTTCTGAGATGCATGTATTGTAAGATCTGCATCTTCCCTACCCATTCATTTGGCGTTGCCAATCATTGAAACTACAGTGCAAAAACCTCACCGTCAAATCAGCACTCTTCGCCAAATTTACGTAAAATCTTGCAGTGTTTCATCCAACAGTACCAGCCACTGATAGCCACTGCACTTCACATTTTCTTATAGCATAAAGAAGGCCATTCAGCCTTTCAAGTCTAGCCTGGCTCTCAGAGGAATCCCATTAATCTTATTTCCCTACTTATTTCTTGGTAACCTCTCACACTATCCTGGTAGGCCATGCTCGATGTGTAGTCATCACTGGGTGAACTATATGTTTCCTCTGTCTTCCCACTGTCTTCCCGGGAAACCAATTGGACTTCAAATTATATCCCTGTACTCCTTTCAGAGCCTCAGGTATCTCAAAGCACCTTATAGCCAATGAAAATTATACCCCAATATCCATAAACACAAGAGATTCTACCGATACTGGAAATCTTGAACAACACGCACGAAATGCTGGGGGGACTCAGCAGGTCAGGCAGCATCTGTGAAGGGAAATAAGCAGTGAATGTTACAGACTGATCCCATCAGAGATTAAGCTGGAGACAGTGTAGAAAAGGTTCACAAGGATATTGCCTGGACTGGAGGGTTTCAGTTATAAGGAGAAACTGGATAGTCTGAGAGTGTTTCCTGCAGCGAAGGAGGCTGAGGGGTGACTTTGTAGAGGTTTGTAAAAGCATGAGGGGAGGAGATAAGGTGATGGTCACAGTCTTGCTCCCAGGGTGATGGAGCTTAGAGCTATAGAGCAGAGGTTTAAGGTGAGAGGGGAATGATTTAAAGGGCAAGTTTTTGCATGAGCGTGGTGGGTATATGCAGTGAGCTTGGATGAGCTGGCCAGTGGATCTGTTTCTGAGTTATATAACTCAATGACTAAAGGCTGTGGCAACAGTGCTTCAGAAATCGTGCAGTGTAACAGCCAACATTGGTGGGTGCTGAAAGGCAGCACAAAAAGTACCTTCAGCAAGTCATAAACTTCAGGAAAAACTTTGGAAATCAATTGCCGCCAGAAACTTGATGTTGTACATTTGTTATTTGCTGGATTATATAGATTTTATTATCTAAAGTGGAAGTTTTTACTATTATTATATTCTGTGTACTGTCAAGGTAATACAAGTTAGAATTCTGATATATCTAATGTTGTATGCTCCCACATGATTGCCATCAAGTTTTGAACATTATAAACCAATAATGTTCTTTCAGTATTGAGCTTTGCTTGTTTTCCAAAGTACTGCATCTCTTATAGCTGAACCCTGTCTGGTATTGATTGAAATGCAGACCAACAGTAATTAGAAGTCCTGTCAATAATTTACATTAGTCTTAAACTGTGTAGACAGCTCATCGCCTGCCTTTTATTTTGTTCAACTTCTTTTATTGGCATTTATTTTTTTAATTCATTTCGAGCATGTGTATTCCAAAGGCAGAGTATTTATTGTCCATCACTAGTTCAAAGGAATAAGCACTGAAATGGTGTTATTCACAACCTTAGGATATCCCAAACCATTCTTCTGTCAGTGAAATTTGTTGTAGGCCAGATGAGTTCTTGTTATTAAACTTGTATTAGATCAATTTTATGTTTAAATTTTGTTTTATCGGATGTTATGTTGAAGTTGTATTGTGTGCAGTTCTGGTCATCCATCTGCAAGAAATATATCAATAAGCTGGAAAGAGTACAGAGAAAATTCGCAAGGATGTTTTCGAGACTTGAGGAAAGATTGAGTAGGTTTGGACTTTATTCCCTGGAGCACAGGAGAATGAGGGGAGATCTTATAGAGGTATACAAAATTATGAGGGACATAGATCGGGTAAATCTGGTAAAGAAGACTGAGATTCGGAGTGAGAGTGTGGAGGAAGCCTTTTTTAAATTTTTCGGTTTTTTTTCCATCGGAGTCGAGAGAGTCAGGACTGTGCAGGCGTGTGACGTCGTGGAGGGAAATGAGGAAGATTTAAAAGGAACACAGCCTTATATAGCGGGCAGCGGAGTTTGCGGGCTGTGGAGTGAGCCGGGAGCAGAGTGAAGGCTTAAGGGCTTTGGCTAAATGGGCTTAGGCAGAAATGGACGAGGCGAAGAGGGTTTGGTTATTCATTTTTTTTTCACTGTTATTTGAAGAGGGGGGAAGTATGAGTGTGAGGGCAGCTTGTTGTTCTCAGTGCCCGATGTGGGAGGTCCTGGAGTCTCCAAGCCTCCCGGACATCCACATCTGCGCCAGGTGCGTCGAGATGCAGCTCCTAAGAGACCGCATTAGGAAACTGGAGCTGCAGCTCGCTGACCTTCGTCTTATCAGGGAGAGTGAGGAGTTGATAGAGAGGAGTTACAGGCAGGTGGTCACACCGGAGCCACAGGAGGCAGACAAGTGGGTCAAGGTTAGGAGGGGGAATAAGAAGAATAAAGTAATAGAGGGTACCCCTGTGGCTGTGGCTGTGCCACTTGACAATAAGTACTCCTGTTTGAGTACTCTTGGGGGGGACAGCTTACCTGGGGGAAGCGACAGTGGCCGTGCCTCCGGCACAGAGTCCGGCCCTGTAGCTAACAAGGGTAGGGAACAGAAGAGGAGGGCAGTAGTAATAGGGGACTCAATAGTTAGGGGGTCAGATAGACGATTCTGTGGACGAAGTCAGGAGACCCGGATGGTAGTTTGCCTCCCTGGTGCCAGGGTCCATGATGTTTCTGATCGCGTCCAAGAGATCTTGAAGTGGGAGGGAGAGGAGCCAGAGGTCGTGGTTCATATAGGTACCAATGACATAGGTTGGAAAAGGGAAGAGGTCCTGAAAGAAGAATATAGGAAGTTAGGAAGGGAGTTGAAAAAAAGGACGACAAAGGTAGTAATCTCGGGATTACTACCTGTGCTACGCGACAGTGAGAGTAGCAATGCGGTGAGATGTAGGATAAATGCGTGGCTGAGAGATTGGAGCAAGGGGCAGGGATTCGGGTTTTTGGATCATTGGGACCACTATTGGCGCAGGGGTGACCTGTACAAAGTGGACGGGTTGCACTTGAATCATAGGGGGACCAGTATCCTGGCGGGGAGATTTGTGAGGGCTACTAAGGTGACTTTAAACTAGAATGGTTGGGGGAAGGGAATCAAATTAGGGAGACTAGGAGAGGGGAGGTTGATGTAAGGGAAAAAGAAGAAGAAGGTAACAAAGTTGTTTGCTCAATTAAGGATGAACAGAGAGTGGGAGGTGGAGAGTTTCTTAAATGCATCTATTTTAATGCTAGGAGCATTGTAAGAAAGGTGGATGAGCTTAGAGCATGGATTGATACCTGGAAATATGATGTTGTAGCTATTACTGAAACGTGGTTGCAGGAGGGGTGTGATTGGCAACTAAATATTCCAGGATTTCATTGCTTCAGTTGTGATAGAATAGGAGGGGCAAGAGGGGGAGGTGTTGCATTGCTTGTCAGAGATTATATAACAGCGGTGCTCTGGCAGGGTAGATTAGTGGACTCGTCTAGGGAGGCTATTTGGAATTGAGGAATGGGAAAGGTGTGACGCTTATAGGTGTGTATTATAGACCACTTCATGGGGACCGAGAACTGGAGGAGCAAATTCGTAAGGAGATAGCAGATATTTGTAGTAAGCACAAGGTTGTGATTGTGGGAGATTTTAATTTTCCATACATAGACTGGGAAGCCCATTCTGTAAAAGGGCTGGATGGTTTGGAGCTTGTAAAATGTGTGCAGGATAGTTTTTTGAAGCAATACATAGAGGTACCAACTAGAGAAGGAGCAGTGTTGGATCTCCTGTTAGGGAATGAGATAGGTCAGGTGACGGAGGTATTTGTTGGGGAGCACTTCGGGCCAGTGATCACAATACAATTAGTTTCAGTGTAATTATGGAGAAGTATAGGACTGGACCCAGGATTGAGATTTTTGATTGGAGAAAGGCTAACTTTGAGGAGATGCAAAAGGATTTAGAAGGAGTGGATTGGGAAAATTTGTTTTATGAGAAGGATGTAACAGAGAAATGGAGGTCATTTAAAGGTGAAATTTTGAGGGTTCAGAATCTTTATGTTCCTGTTAGGTTGAAAGGAAAGGTTAAAAGTTTGAGAGAGCCATGGTTTTCAAGAGATATTAGAAACTTGGTTCAGAAAAAGAGAGAGATCTTCAATAAATATAGGTAGCTTGGAGTTAATGAGGTACTCGAGGAATATAAGGAATGTAAAAAGAATCTTAAGAAAGAAATTAGAAAAGCTAAAAGAAGGTACGAGGCTGCTTTGGCAAGTAAGGTGAAAATAAATCCAAAGGGTTTCTACAGTTATGTTAGTGGCAAAAGGATAGTGAGGGATAAAATTGGTCCCTTGGAGAATCAGAGTGGACGCCTATGTGCGGAGCCAAAAGAGATGGGGGAGATTTTGGAAGGTTGTCCATCATGGGTAAAGCCCTCCTCACCACTTAGCACATATAAAAGGAGTACTGTTGCCAAAATCAAGGATCCCCACCATCCAGGCCATCTCTTTTCTCACTGCTACAATCAGGTAGAAGGTATAGGAGCGTCAGGACCCACACCACCAGGTTCAGGAAAAGTTAATACCCAACAACCATCAGGCTCTTGAACCCGAGGAGATAACTTCATTCAACTTCACTCACCCCAACACAGAAGTGTTCCCAAAACCTAAGGACTCACTTTCAAGAACTCTCCATCTCATGTTCTCGATATTTATTGTTGTTATTATTATTAGTTCTTTTGTATTTGCAGTTTGTTGTCTTTTGCACATTGTTTGTCCGTCTTGTGTGCAGTTTTTCATTGATTCTATTGTGTTTCTTTGTATTTACTTTGAATGCCTGCAAGAAAATGAATCTTAGTGTAGGATATGGCAAACTGTACTTTGATGATAAATCTACTTTGAACTTTGAAGGGGAGCTACTTCTCTCAGAGGGTGGTGTGGGTGTGGAATGAGCAATCAATGGAAGTCCCTGATGTGGGTTCAAATGTTATGCAATGTTTGGAAGCTACATTATGACCGAGGTATGGAGGGCTATGGACCTGGTGCAGAAGATTAGGTTGGCACAAACTGTGTGGACCAAGGGGCTTGTTTCTGTGCTGCGGTGCTCATTAACTCCATGGAAGTCTGTAATTAAAACACGAAATGTGATAAATGGGCCACATTTCCACTCCAGCTTTTTGTGTGTAACTCCACCTGCTGGAGCACTGTTTCATGTGCCCCCTATCCACTTCCCAGTTCCTACTCTGTGCTCCCATTCGCTGGGGTTACAGTTCCTCTGCTCCCTATCCACTTCATGAAAAAATTGTATTCTATAGGGTGATATTTAAGAGAAAAGTGAATTAATTGTGCATTGCAACATTAGTTAAATAACACCTAGTAGTCTAGAAAATCTGCAGGTAAGGAACCATCGAAGTCCAATATGCAAGGTGGGTTTTTTGGGAGAGAAGGAGAAAAGTGTTTCCACCTGTGAGTAACTAAACTAGAGGTGGTAGAGATATAATAATCACTGAGAAATTCCAGTAGGGTATTCTGCCGAATGAAATGCGGAAGTTGATAGCAGGTGGAACAGTTGAGATGTAATAGCACTGATGCATTTAAGGAAAGCTTAGGATATATGCAGGGATGAAATGATATGCCAGTGATGGAGGATTATGTGGAAGGTAAGCATTAGTCTAGAGTAGATGGGCCAAATGGCCCATTTTGTGCTGTAGGGCAAATGTAATTCTTTATTCAAGTCAAAAGCATCTTTGGACTGTGTTGGATCTGGTGACTTTGATCCAAAGGTTCTTTGGAAGTCAAAAAGGAGGCATAAAACTTGTCTGTTGTATTAAGTGTTACAAGAGCCCAGAACAAAGAGAGGAGGAGGAAAAGAAGTCATGGCCATCTCATACTCAGATATAAAGCATATTCCATTGTTGAAATGTACAAGATTCAATATTATTTAGATTACATTGAAACATACAATGAAATGCATCACTTGCGTTAGCGACCAACACACCCAATAGTGTGCTGGGGTCAGCCCATAGATGTCGTCACACATTCTTGCATCAACATAGTATGGGCACGATGCTCGGCAGAACAACATAACACAACAAGTTCCATTCTTCCCTCCCACCCACACACCTACTCAGTCTTTTAACCCCAGGACAAGTCTCCAGCCTCCAGCTTCCAGCAACTCGGACTTGCAGACACTGAGATTCACAAACTCTGCTCCGGCCAGCAGGCCTCAACTTCCAGACTTCCGTCTCAACCATCACGCCTTGATCACTGAACACTAGGCCTCGAACTCCGGTTTACCAATGACGGGACCCCAAACACTAAGCCTTGAATTCCGGTTGCACCAATTCGCCAGGCCAGGGGATCATTGGAACTCCTTTCTCCTGCCCGCTAGGAACTCTGGCCTATGTAATAGCCCAATTCAAGTGGCATTACACCTGCTGCAGAAAAACTAAGAAGTTTCTAGAAAATACAGAATCAGCTACACTACAAATACTGAAAAAAATCGCTGAATAATTACACATATATAGGTGATTAGAAAAAATTATAAGCATAGAAAAGTTAAACTACAAGAAGAATAACAATTCTACACCCTGATCCATAATTATTCAAAAGCAAGTTAAAAATGGAGCTATGGTGAAGGCAGGCAGCAAACCGCTCTGAGAGTACTCTTTCTGTAAATTAATGTCTTCATTGTTTATTCAATACACTTATGAACTGACATCACAAGTTATCTGTCTCATTTACATTTCACTTGGTTAAAGTCTAGCAGCTTTGAAGGTTCTATCTTATTCTGTGAAGAGGAAAAGTATCTTGACATAAAGATTAGATCAACAAGAATTCATGTTGAAAAGGATGCAGAAATAACATGATATCAGTGGACAGGATGATCGCGGATTTCACTGCCAATACAAAGCAATATTTCACACACGTGAAAATGAAAAGGAAGATAATTCATTTCTGAAACAACACTAAAAGTGTCTGTCACTTAAAAATTGAAAGCTCACCGTGAGAGTTACCAGCTTCCACTCAATGCTTTTATTTCTGATTTGCTTATCTTAAGCAAAGACTCTGAAATAGGTAACACCAATGATATCGTAAAGAGAAACTTCCCTTAAGTTGGTTAACTAGCTTGTGCTTTTATCTAATTATTTAAACCTTAGATTTCTTTCCAGATTTTTTTTCTTAGCATTTATTGTATAACCCTGAGATACTTTTACAGGTGTTAACTGGCTGTACTGGAGTACTTTGCATCTCAGTGGTATGTTCCCATGGGCAGATTTATCTTTTTCCAAAGCCGTAGTTATTGCTGAATTAGCAGACTCTCTTGTTTATTATCGCTCACGGTTTTCTGAATCCAGAGCATTCCTATATATCAAAACACCCAGAAATCCAAAGTTGAATCAATATTACCCTACAAATAGCCGTTACCTCCTTCACCCAGATTTTCACATGTACCTCTCTTTTATCAAGGTCCACTTTTCTCACTTTGAATATAACCTGACTTGAAACATCTCAAAATAAAACACCATAAAATCCTCTACTGCCTATTAGAGTTCTTCAGGATATCTGTTTTCTTCTAGTGTGGCATTCTGTTCCTGAATGTATCCCCAGCCAAGTTCATCCAGCCCACTTGAGCTGTCAGGCCCAATAGCTTCCCCAGTCTAGCAGCCTCTGTCACTATCTCTATTGAAGTTGATTTAATTCCCTTAATCTGTCCAGCTCAGTAACTCTATCCCGCTAGTGAGTAGTATTGATGATCACGTCTGTTTAATGAGGTCGATTGATCTCTTTGACATCATAGGGACTCAATAACTCCGGCAAGTTTGTTTTTTTTTAAACCATCTCATCAAGATTTACTTTAAAGAATAGTGTTTGAAAGCAGACATGAACAAAGCATTGCTAAAGTTCCAGATACACCTTTGCTACAGATTTTTAATGTCAGTGAACAGTGACCTTCAGTCATTTATGGTTTCTGACTGCCAATAGTGTCCCAAAACGTGAAATGGTTATATATAGACGGATGTAGGAATTCAACAAGTGATCAGTGTAGCTGCATCATGTGCAAAAAGTAAATAATTGTGGAGGAACCTGAAGCCAGACCTGACTGCAGAGTGCCAGTGAAGACATCTTTGATTTGAAAGCATGCAAGAATTTTAAGGCTTGAAAATGACAAGAGGTCATGTTAATTGAAATAGCCTGATTTTGATTGGCTCCACACTTTTCATTGTAAAGTATTTGAATCTTCTCATTGACAGGAGGCAAATTGATTGTAATTGATACTTGATCCTGAGGCTTAAGCATGTTCTGTTCATTCCCTTGTTTCTGATAGCATTGGTAATCACTGATCAAAAGCATCATCATAGGATCTTCAGTGCACTTCAAAATGCCATCTCAACTGCCTATCTATTGACCCTGCACAGCTTGGCTCCAGCTTTTGGCACTCTTATCCCTGTTATTCTTGCTCCTTAAATACAGCGTTTCCTCCTCATTTCAGTATTGCATGGGCGTAAAGTCACAGAGCAATGCAACACAGTTACAGACCGGCCCTTCGGCCCGTCGGATCCCTGCCAATCACTGTGCCCACCTAGCTAGTCCTGATGTCCTGTGTTTGGCCCAAGTCCCTCCTGCCATGTACCTATCCAAGTGCGACTTAAATGATATTATTGTACCCGGCTCAACCACTTCTGTTGGCAGCTCATTCCATGCAAGAAAAAGCTGCCATTCTGGTCCCTTTTAATTCTTTCCTCACTCACCTTAAATCTATGCCCCTTAGTTTTGTACCCCCCGGTCTGGAAAAAACACTATTATTATCCATATTATCCAATAACTCTTATATTTTAGACCTTCATTCTCCTGTGTTCCAAGAAATAACAACTTAGCCTGGCCAACCTCTCTCTCAGGAACTCCAGTCCTGGCAACATGCTCCAAGATCTTTTCTGCACTCTTTTCAGTTTAACCACATCTTTCCCATTATAAGTTGACCAAAACTGTACACAGTACTCCAAATGCAGTCTAATATTGACTTGTACAACTGCAACGTAATGTCCTAACTCCTATACTCAGTGCCCTGACTGATGAAGACCACCCTTTTCACCATCCAGTCTACCTGTGATGCTGCTTTCAACAAACAGTACGCTTGTACTCCCTAATCCTCCTTTTCCGTTACATTCTCTGGTGCCCTACCATTCATGAAATGGTGTGATTTAACCGTAGCCATCAGGCTCCTGGACTGGCTTCACTCACCTCAGCACTGAACTGGTTCTGTGGCTGTGGCCTGCAGCCATCAGGTTCCTGGACTGGCTTCAGTCGTTTAACTTTCCAAATTGCTTCTCCTTCACCCTTAACTGTCTTGAAATCCATTTGCCACTCCTTGGCTCACTTCCCAAAATAATCAAGATCTCCTTGTATTCTACTATCAACTATTAACAACGTGTCACTCACAAATTTGCTGATTAAGTTTTGTCCTTGAGCATCAATATCATTCTTTACAAATAAGAAATAACAAAGTTCAAAGTACATTTGTTATCGAAGTACAGTATGTATACTCACAAAATGCTGGTGGAACGCAGCAGGTCAGGCAGCATCTATAGGAAGAGATACAGCCCTTCGGTCTCAGCCCGAAACATCGACTGTACTTCTTCCTATAGATGTTGCCTGGCCTGCTGCGTTCCACCAACATTTTGTGTGTGTTGCCTAAATTTCCAGCATCTGGAGATTTCCTCATGTTTACGGTATGTATACTATTTACAACCTTAGGATTCATCTTCTGAAGGCAGCCGTCAAACAAAGAAACACAATAGAACCCATTTTTAAAAAATCCCACGCAACAAAGACCGGCAAACACCCAGTGTGCGGGGAAAAGAAGAACAAATCGTGCAAACAATAAAAAGAGTAAACAAATAACACACAGAACATGAACCACAGGGTTCCTGAAAGTGAATCCCATGGCCACAGAGCCAGTTCAGCACTGAGGGGAATAAAACTGGACCAGGACCCCAATGGCTACAGGGTCACAGCCACAGAGCCAGTTCAGTGCTGAGATGAGTGAAGCCAGTCCAGCACCCTGATGGCTATAGGCCTCAGCCACAGAGCCACTTCAGTGCTGAGGCAAATGCCAGTGAATGTAGGCCACAGTTACAGAGTCAGTTCAGCACTGAGGCGAGTAAGCCTTGTGGAGGAAGGAAGTTTGTCCTTCATCCTCAGCCTTGGCACCTCGACCTTTTTAATCTGGCTCAGTGCTTAAATCGGCCAAACGTGGGTTTGCTATTCACTCTCGGGCCTGGGCCCCGTTGCTTCGATCCAGCCCCAAGTCTACTCCAGCATGGCCGCCACATCTGTACCTGCATTCTCAAGAGTCCAGGTTGCTGCATCCTTCAGCGTACTGCAAAAATGCCAGGTCGTACCAAAGGTTCAAAAGCTCAACTCTCAAAGGAAATTGCAGGCTGTGGATTGCAGTGATCTTAGTTCACAAGAAGTGTAATTAATACAATAGTTAATTGTTTTGTTTGTTGTAGTTTTGTATATCTTGACCCACAAATGCTCCAGCACCGACTCCTGCAGCACACCATTAGTCACCAAGAAACAACCTTCTACCACCACCTGCTGCTTCCTCCCTCCGAGCCAATTTTGAATCCACCTCACTAGCTCTTCCTGGATTCCATGCGATGTCACCTTCCAGACCAGCCTACCACACGGATCTTTGTCAAAGGCCTTGTTAAAGTCCAACTAGGCAACATTCACTGCCAAATGCCTATATTGGCAACCTTGTCAAAAAACTGAAAACATTCATCAAGCGCACCTTCCCAGACACAAAGCCATGCCAACTTCTCCAAAGCAGACTCTGTCTATACAAATGCTGGTAGGTCCTGTCCGTGAGAATCTCCTCCAGTAACTTCCCCACTATTGATGTTACCCTTTTTAAACAACAGAATAAAATTAGCCATTTTCCAGACTTTGTGAACTTCACCAGTGGCTAACAAGGAAGCAAGTATCTCCACAAGTTTTCCACAATATCCTCCCAATATCCTCCCTAGCCTCCCACAAAGTTCAAGGATGCACTCAGTGAAGTTCTGGGGATTTATCCACCTTAATGTTCTGTAAGGCGGCAAATACCACCTTCCTGGTAATATAAATGTCCTCTAAAACCTCCATTTCTTTCCCTTATCTCTTAAATATTTGTTAAAAATCCTATCCGTCTCCTGGTGGCCTTGTTGATCTCCAAGGGGACAGACTCTCTCACTCCTCACCCTTTTACTCTGAATATATCTATCGAACTTCTAGGAATTTTTCTTAACCTTACCTGCCAGATCCATCTCATACCATCTGCACCTTGAGTATTCTGCTTTCTTTTATAGTCATCACGGGATTCACTTGAACCTGACCTCCTAAACCGGATGACTTTGATAGATATAGAATGGAACTGATTTAGTTATTCACTCAACACACACAAAATGCTGGAGGAACTCAGCAGGCCAGGCAGCATCTATGGAAAAGAGTGCAGTTGATATTTCAGGTCAAGACCCTTTGGCAGAACTGGGAAAAAAGATGAGTAATCAATGTAAGAAGGTGGGAGGAGTGGAGGAAGAAACACCAGGTGACAGGTGAAACCGGGAGGAGTGGTATGAAGAAGAGAGCTGGGAAGCTGATTGGTGAAAGAGATACAGAGCTGGAGAATGGGGAATCTAATAGGAGAAGGCAAAAGGCCATGGAGTAAAGAAAAAGGGGGAGGAGGAACACTAGTGGGGAGGGGGGTGGTGAAGTCTGAGAAATCTTTGCTCAAGCAATCAGGTTGGAGGCTGCCCAGATGGAATATAAGGTGTTGCTCCTCCAACCTGAATGTGGCCTCATCGGTGACAGTGGAGGAAGCCATGGACTGGCATGTCGGAATGGGAAGTGGAATTAAAATGGGTGGCCACTGGGAGATTCCGCTTTTTCTGGTGGATGGAGGCCACACTAGGAGCACCAGATGCAGTAGATAACCCAACAGCCTCACAGGTGGAAAGTCTGTTTGGGGCTGTGAATGGTAGTGAGGGAGGAGGTATAGGGGCAGGTGTAGCTCTTGTTCTGCTTGCAAGGATAAGTGCCTGGAGGAAGATCTGTGGGGAGGGACGAATGGACAAGGGAGTCGCGTAGTGTATGATCCCTGCAGAAAGTGGGGGAGGGAGGACAGGGAACGATGTACTTTGGTGGTGGGATCCCGTTGGAGATGGCAGAAGTTGTGGTGAATTAGGTGGTCTACTAATTCCATCTTGTCTAAGCAATTCACTTTACTTTACTTTATACTTTATTGTCGCCAAACAATTGATACTGGAGCGTACAGTCATCACAGCGATATTTGGTTCTGCTCTTCATGATCCCTGGAGTACAAATCGATAGTAAATATTAAAAATTTAAATTATAAATCATAAATAGAAAATAGAAAAGGGAAAGTAAGGTAGTGCAAAAAAAACGAGAGGCAGGTCCGGATATTTGGAGGGTCCGGCCCAGATCCAGGTCAGGATCCATTCAGCAGTCTTATCACAGTTGGAAAGAAGCTGTTCCCAAATCTGGCCGTACGAGTCTTCAAGCTCCTGAGCCTTCTCCTGGAGGGAAGAGGGATGAAAAGTGTGTTGGCTGGGTGGGTCGTGTCCTTGATTATCCTGGCAGCACTGCTCCGACAGCGTGTGGTGTAAAGTGAGTCCAAGGATGGAAGATTGGTTTGTGTGATGTGCTGGGCTGTGTTCACAGTCTTCTGCAGCTTCTTCCGGTCTTGGGCAGGACGATTTCCATACCAGGTTGTGATGCACCCCAGAAGAATGCTTTCTACGGTGCATCTATAAAACCTTCCTCTCTCTACTCAACTTTCATTTCTCTATCCTTGCAAATCACCTTCCCATTTCCATTCTCCCTTTTGTCTCCAAAGCCCTGGAAAGCTTTGTATCCTCCTGAACGTATGTCCATCTCACATGGAGCTTCATATCAGCATCCTCTCAAGAGGCTTTTGCCCTTCTGTCTTTGATCAATATCACTGGTGACTCCCTGGGTGATTGCAACAGAGGTATTGGTCACTCCTTTTTCTCAATGTATATATCCAGCCTTTTTACAAACCAAGCTCCTCCAGTTTCCCTTTGGTTGTCATTAGACAGGATGGCTGTCATGGATCGTGGCCAGTGAATTATTAATAATGACTTCCCTTTGGATGATTCTTTTGTTATATCAAATATTGCACAATTATCCATCCTTAATTCTCTCCGATTTTTCTTCCACTCTTTGATAGCATCACCTAAAACAAAAGTGTTGGTTTCCACTTTTATGGTGACAGCCATGAGTTTGGTCTCTTTATGTCAGCTTCTTTGTCCGGAATTAATTTCTGCTGGTTAAATGTTAGGAAGACTGAAGATACCTTCTGTCTACTTCTGTTCTGGGAACTCAATCTCTCTGTCTGAAACTGCACCAGAATTTCACAAGTTTGGTGTAATAAGGTTGATTTCACAGGCATCCATGCTATTTCTTAAGCTGCAATTTTAATAGTATTGGCAGACTCAGCCTTGACCCAGGAGGGGAGAAGATGGCGGCACGACGGCGGCGCGGCCTCTCCGGTGATGAATATCTGTTATCTGTCAAGTAGGGGACTGTGCACAATCCTGATTTGATGGAGACAGATGTGAGTACACAGCGGAACATCTGGAAAACTTCTGAAACGTCTGCTTTGCTACCGCTGCTACTGTGTGGTAACCGGAATCTCTGGAGCTTTGCGTGTTTCAGCGGCCGGGGAGAGGTCGAAGGCGCTCCGCAGAGGATGGTGCTCGGGATCTGTATTGGAGAGGCTGCTGGGAAGCTTGGAGTTTTCAGACAGATGGACTCAGGGTTGGCTGTGGTCGGCTGCTTCCAAGGTATCGGCAAGTTGACAGTGCCTGGAGGTTTATGGCAGGGAGTTTCTCCCTTTTGCCGCCTGCTATCGGGGACTGTTTTTTTTTTACTGTGCCTGTGGACTGTTCTTCATCAAATTATGGTATTGTTTTGCACTGCTGTAACTGTATGTTATAATTATGTGGTTTTGTCAGTGTTAGTCTTTGGTCTGTTTTCTGTGATATCACGCCAGAGAAACATTGCATCATTTCTTAATGCATGTATGCATTTCTAAATGACAATAAAAGAGGACTGAGTGTTCTCATAATCTAAACTAAAAATAGTATTGGCAGATTCAGCCTTCACTTGACCCATATCTTTCAGATATCATGCATCATGCCTTTATTATCTTCTTACTCTAATGCCCAACTAGATTGACATCCTTTGTTATGCTTCATAATCTTGAGGTCTTTTTCTACTGAAGTCCCATTATCCAATGCTGATCCACACTAGCTTCTCCCTCATCTCAGTTCTACCTATCTCTGTAGCCGGCTGCAGCCATTAGCCTTCTACAGCACTTGTATTCCTTCGATACAGAATGTATGAAATTCTCATAAATCTAATGCCTGTGCCTTTATTTAGCAAAGCCCCATAAAAAAGATCTTTCCATGACCTCTATGCCTTCTTAATCCACTTTCCTCCTCAATGCTCATCTCTGAAACCAAATCTTTGATCCTTTGACATCATATTCCTTCAGTTGCTTGGTGTCAATTTGTTCTTTCAAACCAAATCTTTCTGCTACATTAAAGATGCTATTTAAATGTAAAGTGTGGTTACCCGATACCCGATCAAAACTTCTCCATGGACGGCTTCCAGACCGTTCCGGCTGACCGGAAGTGCACTGAGAGCGGTAAGTGTAAAGGAGTTGGGTGCTTACTGTTCTGGTTAACAACAGATGGTGCAATCCGGGTCACATTACGATCGAGGAACGTGTTTGTAGACCGGATATTGAACTTTTTACTGTTGGACTCGGCTACATTCCACCGAGATACAACACTGGGCGGCACGGGAGGTCGTTCCTGCCTGTGGCCATCAAACTTGCAGCTCCTCCCATGGAGGGTCAGACACCCTGAGCCAATAGACTGGTCCTGGACTTATTTTCCATCTGGCATAGTTGGCATTTTGTTGTTTGATTGTTTGTGGTTTTTGTATTGCTATGTTTATGCTCTATTCTTGGTTGGTGCGGCTGTAACGAAACCCATTTTCCCTCGGGATCAATAAAGTATATCTATCTATCTGGTTGTTGTGTTCACATATGTGGGATATTCCCACTGACCATTGTCAGCTTTGTAAATAAAGTAGCAGAAAATAACGGTAATGTGATTATACAAAGATGGAAGATGTTGAATCTGCCTTTGGAGTTAGGCCGGTAATACAAATTATGGAAATGTATAATTTTATCCCCTTATACTATGTGCCCCATCCTAACCCAACTAGGAGAGCAGAATAGAGCTCATTGGTACCAAGTGAAACATTACCTTGCGTTAACAGCGCATTAACAGCACATTCCCCGTATGGACCCCCTGCATCAGGAGTGGTGATGAACAGCAAGTAGATGACACACCTATATTAGGAGAGGCTTAATCTTTTTGTTGAAATCAGCACCTCATAGGAATTATTTTCTCTCAGACAACAATGGCTACAGGTTTTGCACCATAAAATAAAATAGTATATTTTGCAAATTGCAATGTTGATATTTTAATAACATGCAAAATAAAATGAATGCAAAGAACCAAGTTTCCACACTTACAACTTAGCACTGCTAGAGTAGAGCTAGAATACAACCTTGACTTCTGCATCTTTCTTTAAAGACATCCCACACAGAACATTTATTTGTTTTGACAGATGGTTGTCTAAATTAAGAGCTATCATCAATAATTCTACCCCCAACTTGTGTTGACAGGGTCAGTCACAGAGTTCCTTCAAAAGACAAATATGAGAGAAAGTGGCAAAAAAAATTGAGCCCTTTCTTCCCTCTCCTCAGACACTGAAACAAATTTTATCATACCTTTGAACATTGAATGTCAAACTTTGTATGGAACACTTTGTAACTTGTGCAGAGTAATGTTGTTGTCAGGCGCTTAAGTAGAAAGAAGTATGTCCATCATAAAGTTACAGAGGGATACAGCATGCAAGCAGGCCCAGCAGCTCACCAAGTTTGAGCTGACCCTCAGGAGGTTATTTACATTAATTCTACCTTCACTTATTTACTTAGCTCCACCCAGATTCTGCCACCCATCTACACACTTACACTTTATACTTTATTGTCGCCAAACAATTGATACTAGGAACGTACAATCATCACAGCGATATTTGATTCTGCGCTTCGTGCTCCCTGGAGTACAAATCGATAGTAAATATTAAAAATTTAAATTATAAATCATAAATAGAAAATAGAAAAGTGAAAGTAAGGTAGTGCAAAAAAACCGAGAGGCAGGTCTGGATATTTGGAGGGTACGGCCCAGATCCGGGTCAGCATCCATTCAGCAGTCTTATCACAGTTGGAAAGAAGTTGTTCCCAAATCTGGCCGTACGAGTCTTCAAGCTCCTGAGCCTTCTCCCGGAGGGAAGAGGGACGAAAAGTGTGTTGGCTGGGTGGGTCATGTCCTTGATTATCCTGGCAGCACTGCTCCCACAGCGTGCTGTGTAAAGTGAGTCCAAGGATGGAAGATTGGTTTGTGTGGTGTGCTGGGCTGTGTTCGCGATCTTCTGCAGCTTCTTCCTGTCTTGGACAGGACAACTTCCATACCAGGTTGTGATGCACTTGACAATTAAGCTAACAACCTGTGTGTTTATGGGATATACTTGGAAGCAAGTGTACCCAGAGGAAATAGATGCTCTCATGAATTCTATACGTACAGCTCCAGAGATCAGCACCGATCCTGGATCATTGGAACAGCAACTCTACTACCAAGCGCCATTGCCTTGACATGGTTCTCTGAGACTTCCTACGACACGTATAATACTTAGAAAATACGGCGATTGTTGTCGAGACCCAAGTGACTGCAGGCACTCAGATCTGGAGCGCAAAACATGATGCTGGAGGAACTCAGCAGGTCAGGCAGCAGCTGTGGAGAGAAATGAACAGTCGATGTTCTGGGTCAAAACCCTTCAGCTGTACTAGATTGAAGACCGGAAACATCGATTGTCCTTTTCCCACCACAGTAGCTTTTGTGCCTGCAATGTAAGGAAGACATTTCCCTGCCAGGAACTCCATAATTTCCCAAAGTAGTCTGTTGCATTTCTAAAACCTCTTCACAAATGAGGCATTTTTTTAATAGTTGAATGCCGGTAGGTGACCATGATTAGGCTAGTAAAAAGCTTCAAGTTTGGTGACTGCGTTGGGGTGATGCTATGAATAATTCTGCACAGATAACTCTTAGGATCAGATCTGAGAATGCTGTTTGTCAAATTGTCTTCAGAGTACAATCTACCAAAGATGAGCCTGTCCTGGTCTAATTTCACTTCTGGAAAATCAGTATGATTCAGTGCCTAGAACACCAAACTTTTCCAATGTATCTTATGATCATTGATATCTTTTCACCTTTCTTACCAAAGCAGGGGTTAAGCAAATAAGTGCTACGGAAGCTGGTATAAATTATTTCTTGAGTTGGGGTTGTTGAACTCTTCATTCCATGATTTGGGTCAATTTACTTTTATTTGCCGATCTTATTGCCGACTTGTTTACGGTAGTTTTGTTTGTTAAAAATTTCCCGTAAGTTCAAAATCATTTCAATTCAAATCTCCCTCACCTCTGCCCCAACTCTCAAAAGAACAGCCAGTGTGATCTTTATTCTCAGAGTTCTAATTTCTCTCTCCGAGGGTGATCACCAGTGGCAGAAACTCGAGGCCTTTGTGTCATTACAGCTGAGGCTGGAGTAGATTAGTCTTTTGGCCTAGAGCCAATAGGAATTTGGTTGAAGCTGCTCCAGCAGATTTTACACAAAGCTAGTCTTCAAAGCTAGCTGAAGCTTCGATCCCCGCAACACCTCAAAGGTAGCAATGCCCATTTGCTACTTCACTGCACCACCTGCTTCCCATTCAGTAATTTTTTTTATTGTTACAGTCTATTTTGTGTGAAGGTGCTCAGGAGTGGCGCTTGCTGCTTCAGCCAGCTTTATAACTACATATTTGGGTACTTGCATTGTCCTAATGGCCTCCTGGCATGGAGGGCTGCACACACAGTTGATCATGATAGAAGATAATGACAAAGAGAACCGTTAATCGTGTACAGTTAATTGTAAGGTCTGAGATGGCATCTTGTCAGCAGAGATAAGTTGTCACTTTTCCAGTTCAGCTGAAACTAAATGATTGTAAAATAAGTTATGGGTGTCCTTGGGCCTGTCTGGGGAATGATGGCTGAGAACACATTCTGGTCCCATCAGTCTTGGGCAGGCTGCTTGATATTTATGTGAACTGAATGTTATTTTATTCACCCTCTAGTCATGCTTGTCAGCTTTCAGAGTGAAAAGTGAAACCACTTTCCCAACTCGTACTTCAAGTGTCGAAATGCGGCTATTGCAGATTATTATATTTTTTTTCTGTACAGCAATGCCCGATTGGGAAGAACGAATATGTAATGCTGAATATTTGAAAGGGTCGCAAATGGACCTCCTCTCAGAAATGAAAGCTGTGAGTTTTAATGTTTCTGTCAAAGCTGGTTTAGCAGCAAAAATGATGGTGTAGTCATCTAATTTCTACCCCTTTTTTTAGATAACTTGTAGCAATCAACCTTTTCACACTTTGATTGATACAAGGCAGGTGCCTATTTTAAATTCAATCCAAGTTAGATCGTTGCTTTAGAGGGAGGCAGAGGAGACACTAATTTACAGTCTCAGAATGAGGCTGTCTTTACTGCCTTTTCCAATGCTACAACGTTAAATTGATGGAGCTCCACCTGTTAGAAAGCAAAAGGGTGGTCATTTGACAAGAAGTTGAAGTGCTGCAGGTTGCTCCATAAATCTTTCTTTCTTTCATCATTTCCATAGGTCGGAAACAAAGTTGTTCCCCTGTAAAGCTGGGAACCACATGGAGTGATTTTGGGGACTGTCCATTAAGAGCTCACGGTAAAAGGTGACCTAGTTGGCCCAAAAGGAAGCTTTGTTATTGTCTGCCCACGGACCTCCCCCATAGGTTAGTTGGCGAATTGGGCCACCTCACAGTCATAAGTGATACTAAATGAGTTTGGAAGAAAGAAACCTCACCAGGTTCTGAAAGGATTGGACAGGGTGTGTGCTGTGAGAATGCTTCCTCCTGGAAAGCGTGTAGAACAGAAGATCCATGGTATTGGGACAAGTTCAATCACATAAGATTGAGGTAGGAGGGGAACTTCCCTCAGTAGTTTGACTCATTGCTATTCTCTACCCCAGGGAGCTGAAACTGCTAATCCTTCCAATTTAATTGATCCAGATCAGAGATGGGCAAATTTTCCCTCTGCGGGGGGATCGAGAGTTACAGGGATAGGGAAGAGCGGAAGCCAAAGAAAGATTGGTCATACAAAGTCTAATGATCAGCATCTGCATTATTCCTGCCACTCTGCCAGCAGAGCAATGCTACTGGTGTGTTTTCATCTTTAGTTACACCACAGGATTGTCTATCAGGCAGGTGCCACTGACAAGCAAGGTAGAGTAGTGAGAAGACTTCCTATCTCATCACAGCAACAACCTTGCACTCAACATCAGTAAGACCAAAGAGCTGATTGTGGACTTCAGGAAGGGTAAGATGAGGGAACACAAACCAACCCTCATAGAGGGATCAGAAGTGGAGAGAGTGAGCAGTTTCAAGTTCCTGAGTGTCAGGATCTTTGAGGATCTAACCTGGTCCCAACATATCGATGCAGTTATAAAGAAGGCAAGACAGCGACTGTACCTTATTAGGAGTTTGAAGAGATTTGATATGTCAACAAATACACTCAAAAAGTTATATAGATGTACTGTGGAGAGCATTCTGACAGGCTGCATCACTGTCCGGTATGGTGGGGTTGGGGGGGCTACTGCACAGGACTGAAAGAAGCTGCAGAGGGTTGTAAATTTAGTTGGTTCCATCTTGGGTACTAGCCTACAAAGCACCCAGGACATCTTCAGGGAGCAGTGTCTCAGAAAGGCAGTGTTCATTATTAATGACCTCCAGCACCCAGGGCATGCCCTTTTCTCTCTGTTACCATCAAGTAGGAGGTACTGAAGCCTGAAGGCACACACTCAGCGATTCAGAAACAGCTTCCCCTCTGCCATCCGATTCCTAAATGGACATTGAATCCTTGGACACTACCTCACTTTTTTTAATATACAATATTTCTGGTTTTTGCACGTTTTTTAATCTATTCAATATACGTATACTATAATTGATTTATTTATTTTTCTCTTCTATATTATGTATTGCATTGAACTGCTGCTGCTAAGTTAACAAATTTCACAACATAGGCTTGTAATATTAAACCTGATTCTGATTCCTAAAATAAAATTGTTAACTGCAACTTAAGCAATTTACTCTCTTAACAATTTCTTCCTCTTTTCAATTTTTCTCTGGTGGGGTCTGCTTAACATGTCACTAAAGTGGTTACTTCCCACGTCTGAGAGGATACAGGCTTTTCAAAATGAAGAGAAAAATCACCGCTCAACCCCAGTCCACTTTCCCCCAATAGTGAGGCGATTCCTGCCCGAGGTCATTGGATTTCCACTATGTGGGGTTTCTGGATGTGACTTCAGTTCATCTGCCAACGGTTTAGTACAGTATAGAACCATAAGACATAGGTGCAGAATTAGGCCATTTAGCCCATCGAGTCTGCTCCGCCATTCCATCATGGTTGATCCTGGATCCCACTCAACGCCATACACCTGTTTTCTCGCTGTATCTTTTGATTCTCTGACCTATTAGGAAACGAACAACTTGCGTCTTAAATATACCCACGGACTTGGCCTCCGCCGCAGTTTGTGCAGAACATTCCACAGATTCACTACTCTCTGACTAAAAAAAAAATTCCTCCTTACCTTTGTTCTAAAAGGTCGCCCCTCAATTAGGACTGTGAATATTAAATGCTGTTATAATACAGAAAATGAAGTAGATAATATGTACGTAAATAAACAACCTGATTTGCTTTGTATTTTGCAATACTAACTACAGCACATTATGTGGTTGCTTTGTTATTGAGGGGTAAATGTTGGCCAAGATATCCTTGCAATTTTTCCTTGCCTCCTTAGAAGATGGGTATAACCCCAATTTGAAAGGACTGCACTTCCTAGATAATGTCTCTGAATTGGGATATGGTCCCAAAGACTTCGGTCCCTGAGGAAAATGCTTAGCCATGAGCCATGAGCCATGAGCAAGTACAGTAAGGTCAACATACCACTCACAAATAGAAGCAGGTTATGTTTTTTTAAATGAGTGAATCTGTTCTGTGTAGCTCTACCAATGCAGTCCATTTTCCTGCTGTACATCACTGTAATGTGTAATAAAAGTAATCTTGCATGGAAAGATAACATCTTGGAGCTAATACTTGACAACTCCTGGGATGTACTTCAAGCCTCTGTGCCAACACATTATCCAGCTGTAAAACCAAGCCCTGAGCTTAGCAATGGTCTATGAGGAGTATACCATAGCCCCTCAGGGTGGAATTTCTCCATTCATATGTTACATAGAGTGGTAGTCATACAGGACTATAGTAAATATGTGTTTTCAATTGGAGGGGAGGCATCAAAATATTAAATGTGTGGATTTTTTGTGGGTTCTATTGGGAGCAATTTAACTGCACTGCCACTGGGGCTTAAATGTACTATAATGATCAACAAAACAATCAGGAATGCAATTGTTCAACTGTTTCCAGATGGAAACAGTTTTTCTATGTGATCTCTGTTAACGGAGAATAACAGGACGCTCACTGTACTTGGTGTCCTCATTTTTCTGGTGGCTTATTCTACTCATAATATACTGTAGTGTATTAGCAAAACAACTGAATAAGTCTGTGCTTTAAATTGTGTGTAAAAATCATGACCGTCAAGTGTATAACTGAGTGGATTCCATAAATCATGGAATAAACCCTTATGAACCCTTCATAAATGCTTATGAATCATCATTATTAGGGAGAATAAAATGTGATGTAGGTAAATGAGTAGTTGATGGTCAGCTCAGGCTCAGAAGGTCCTGTTTCCACGCTGTATGACTCTTTTCAAATTGTAATCTTTCACTGTGAAATGTAGCAAAATACTTAGAGGAAACTTCATCTGAATTAATAGCAAGTCACTGTCATCTTGTCACAATTTTTAAAAAATAATCTTTCACTTTAGTTCCAAGTAATGTATATGTTTCAATGCACACACAGCCTGGGAATCCAGTGAACAAGGATGCATTTTCTGTGTCAATTGTCAGTACTGAAAGAGAGAAAAGGGAATGACTCCAATTGACCATGAATCAGTACACAGGAATGAGTGGTAGGATAGCAAAAGAGAAAATGGTCAGGTTAGACAACCCAAAGTAGAAGCAAAGGAGTGCAAAGGGAGTTAATATTTTAAAATTGATATCTTGTAATCAGAAAATGCGTATCAGAATATTGCCCATTCCTGTCCTTAACATGGAATTGTACCCCAGTTGAAAAGACATTGCTCGACTGTTAATGGGGACATCACAGCGATATTGTAGTTGATGCTGTCTCCTCATGGCTGCGGATTCGGTCCTGATTTTTGGTGATGTCTGTGCAGAGTTGACACATTCTCTATTGTGACCCTGCGGGCTTCTGTGAGTTGCTCTAGCTCCCTCCCAAATCCTCCAAAAAAAATAGGCTGGTAGGTTAATTGTAGTGAAAAATTGACTGCTATAGTGAAGGAAGTGGAGGAATGGGGATATGAAAATGCTTCTGTAATAATGAACGTGGATCGGATGTGCTGAGTGACCTGTGTTAAAAGTGAAAGAGGGGAAATGTGCATAATGTAAGGGGAATGCAATTCAGATAGGTTATTTTACCAGTAGCAGTATAAAGATAATAGCATTTCAATGCCTGTGAGGGCACATCAGAAGTGTCCTATGAATCTAAACTCACCATTCTTTCCATGCTAACTGGAAACTTGCTGTAAGGAAATATGGTTGACAATAGAATTATAATATTAGAACTAGGACTATAATATTGCATTAAACTTTCTAAGACATTTCATTTCCATCTCTACCTGTTCTCTCTGAACATGGCTTCCAATTGAAGATAATGAACAACTGAATCTGTTCCAGGGTATGTTAATGCATGGCAACGGAGTTATTTTATCTTAAGCCACTACAAATGTTATGATGTAAAATAATGTGAATCATGTTGCTTTCTCTTGTTTTTGATTCCTCCTTTCCATCTTCTCTGAAGCCAACCAGCTCCCCACTCAGAAACCTACTCCCAACAAGAATTTCCTGATCTTTTTACTACCCTCCTTCTTTGAGAGTGCAACCTGGGGACATTCCTTGCATAGAGTTTGCATCTCCAAATAACCTGTACGATGTCAAGATTAGGGACTAACCCCGCCGCCTTTTTCTGCAGAAACAGTGTTACAACCTGTTTCTTAAAGTATTTTTACATGAATGTTTAAGGCATAGAACTCCTATTTCTACTGACTTGCATTGGGCTTACTTCATTGTTTTTGTATTGATTAGTGATTCATATGATTTTGAATCATAACTAGTCTAAATGATTACTATAATGTTAATGGTGTTGGAAAAGAAATTATTGCAAACTAGGGGAATTGTACAGAACATATGGCAAATGCCTACTTGATAACACTGATTTAAATACTGTCTCAGATAATAAGTTCTTCCCACTGCATTGCACTAGTGCATGTGAAAGAGCCAGAGTTTGTTGTCTTTTGCACACTGCTTGAATGGTCGAAGTTGGTGCAGTTCTTCACTGATTGTATTATAGTTATTATTCTTTGGATTTATTGAGTGTGCCTTCAAGAAAATGAATCTCAGGGTTGTATATAGTAACATATATGTACTTTGATAATAAATTTACTTTGAATTTTGAGGGAGGGAAGTAGAGATTGGAAAGGAAATCGCAGAATGCCAAGGTTGTGAAGATATGATATTCCTTCCAATTTAGCTGATAAATTGTGCATTTCCTTGTGTACTAATTGTCCGCTGAAAATTTTATCTAGAATTAGTTTTGCCTGCTTAGTCAAATAGGATGCTTCAAACTGAAGTTTGCACTTCGTTTTAAAGTAGGTGAGGAAGATGGGTCGCACATGATTGAAGGGTAATCAATGGCTAAAGCATAGGTACCAATGGATACACTTGATATGATATTTTGGAATACATCTAAGATGAGTTGGTCATATTAAATCCCAATCTTTATCGATTCCTGGGACCTTGAGAGAAACCAATTCTTTATTTTCCCCATTTGTGTAAGAGTTGTCTCCTTGTGGTGCCCAAATCTTGTATTCCAATTTCAAATGATGAAGTTTGGATATATTATTGAAGTGCTGGAACTGATCAAGGAAAACTTAATTTCTCGTGTTTTCTGTTGAAGATACTGGCCTGGGAGACTCTGTGTGTTCAAGCCCCAGTATATCAAGCACCACCAGTCCCAAGCTGGAGCCTCCACCTTCGCCCCATGCCAACAGGAAAAAACATCGCAGGAAGAAGAGCACCAGTAACTTCAAAGCGGATGGCATCACGGGCACAGCAGAAGGTAGTTCACTGTGTTAATATTCCCTACTGGCATTAAGTGAGATGTTCTAGAACTCATTGATTTAAAGAAGGCAAAGTGTCCAGTGCTTAGTTTACTGCTTGTATGTGCCTGTGCTTAAATTTGATATTTTTTCCCAAATATATTGCAGTGTAATGCAGCAGTTATGTGAGCTTGCTTGTGTACTGCTGTGTAGAATTGGTTCAATTTAGTGATCACTGGTATTGCCAGTGTTGTCTGTTGGAGAAGGTTGGTAGGTTGCAGTTTCAAATACTCAACCCATGGTATGTTCCTGAAAACATCCTTTTATTTTTGTGTATGAGTGCAGGTATCTGCTTTTCCTTTGGGAGAACAGGTGACTCACTTGACAAGGTACCAGAGTAGATCAATTGTTAATCATCTTGACTGGCAGGGAAACCACAATCCTCTCTCTTCTTCATGTAGGCACTGACTTCACCATTTGCACTGTGTTTGTTGTTCTTGTGAAACAATGCACCAGCAATTCAGAGTTAGAAGCCATCACCTCATCTAACTACAGGCTAGGTATTCCATCACAGAGAGATCATAAACTAAAAGCCGATTGATTTTTTTCCCCACTCTCAATAACTGTGCTTGTTTTCTGGACAATTATGAGTCCTCCATTTCTGTTAATCAGAAATAGTATAATTAGCAACAGCATTTCCATCAATGTACAGGAAGAGCTTACCGTAGATCGTCGCATTGCATGATCCTTAAAAGTTGACCCTTCTTTATCCACATAGTCTCAAGCTGGGTGGTGTGATTTCTGCTGAGAAAATCCCTATGCTCCAAACTGCTGCCGATCACTTTGCCAAGCTCACCATCCAGAGCAAGCCTGTCTTAGTAATTCAGCACTGCCTCTGCAAATCAAAATCATACACCATTCTGATGTTGAAATAAGCCACCACACTTTTCATCATAGTAGGAATACCCTACCCAGTAGCACTGTATCAGCGCCTTCATCTCAAGGACAATAGTAGGTTTAGAAAACTGCTCCTTCTTGAGGGCACTATGAATGTTGCATTAGATACTGACCATGCTGCATGCCCTAATGGGAATAAAATGAAATGAAAAAGACAGAAACAGAAACGAAAGACGTATTCAGAATGTTGAATCTTTCCTCAGTCTTGACTCACCGCAGATTTGCAGCTGAGGAACCGGTGGATTTGGGATAAGATTTTTGGAAAGACCCGCATACATAGCTTGTCTTTAAAATGGCTCTTAATTTGCAGAGGACCCAAGTTAACTTTTGCTTCTTGGCTCTGAGTCATCCTCAAAGGCTATGTCCCAGTGCTGCATCCCGAACATTGATAAAAGTACAAATGAAGTGTGGAATTGGTCATGCAACCCATTGGCCTGACATTTTCCTGGTACATTGATTGACAACATGTTGTAAGTTTTATCTACAGGTATATGATGAGATGATTCAGTGTTATGCATCACAACAATGCTGTTTGGAGAACTGAATGGTTCTGGAGCACATCAAAATGTTATTTTGGTACTTTTAAATGTTGATTTTCAACTATAGGGAACAATTGATTTAAAAGCCTTAAGAATATCAGTCGAAGTTGCCACATAATGTAGGTGTATTAGAGCAAAATTATTCTTCCTTGTTCGTGTATATTGCATGCATAAAAAGCTCGCTCAAAGCTTTTACTGTTCTACGGAAAAGAACACAATGTATTTCTAGTGTGATACCTTTCAATTTTAGTTTTGTGGCCTATTATCTGTCACCATACCACATCAAAGTATCAGTGTTTTCGAAAATGCAAAAGTTGTTATTTGTGATGAGAGATTTGCAATGTCTAGCCCGTTTCCCAGTTGAGCAGAGATGGGCAAATAGTTATTTATAAGTCCTGCGGCACTTTTTAAATGCTGGCTTTCTGGCCCTTTAAAAACTAGTAAAGGGTTCTTCCTGTGCCACCTTTTTGGGGCTCAGTGACAAGGCGGTTCCTGAAATGGTAGATGCTGACTTACAATTCACATTTGTTCTGTGGAGCAGATCAAATGGACGTGACCTGCAAGTAAGTAATCTGAAGAGTCCAGGCTTTAGAAGAGACACAAATGAAAAATTATCGTCTCTTTCTTTAAACCATAAAAATTGCAATTACCAGTGTAGGAGATTAAATCAGCAGGCATAACCCAAAATATTAAATTGATAAGAAATCATGTTTTTTTTTGCATTTCCATTTCACACATGCTCAGATCAGCTAATCAATTGTTAACTCACAGGCTTTTAGAGTTCGCTATTGGTTCCAGATATTTGAAACCTCCATTAGCATTTCTTTCAGTGGAGAGGTTTCATTGAGTGTAGTTATTCAGTCATTATTTAAAAGTTAAAATCTAAAGTGCCCAAACTCCTCCTGAACTACAAATCCCAGACAGCTGCTGCGAGATGAAATATGCAATTGCTATTTTCATTCAGTGTACTGTGAGATGGTGAGATATTTGCTTCCAAGTCACATAGTAGTGGATCAACATACAATTTTGTAGACTAGAGGACAAAATCTAAATTGATCCTCCAATGTGGTTCTGCATTTAAATATCACATAGCCCAGGTTGAAGAACAGCAAAATCTCCCAGCTTTCTTGCCTGCATTTAACTCTTTTTGCATCAAAAACCCCAATTTCATTGCTATATTGTGGCTAGAGTGAAGTTATGTTACAATAGTTGCCACACTGAAATTAATGTGAGCATCATGAGAATGTGAAACATGTTTCATAAAGATAAACTCCTGAACAAAATAGTTACATCCAAATGGGATAACTGCCCGCTTCCCCACACGAATTTATAGATTTATCAATGTAAAGTGTGCTCTGTATATTTTCTAAACATAGTTAGATAGTCTGACGATGTAATCTTCACCTCCCAATTGCACAATCTAGTACCATTTGTAAACCTGAATATAGTGCCTCTTATTCTTTCATCCAGGTGATTAATATATATTGTGAAATCAGATTTTCCAGTGCAGACCCTGGGGACATGACTTCACTCCTCCCCTCTATGTCTTGCTAATGTTTGCCAATATATGAATCTCCATTGAGCTATCAGATGGCCAACAGCCCACAGACATCTGTTGCTAAGTAACTTCTGATCCAAGCTCTTTTGTTTGTCCAATAGTTTTCCTTGCAAAGACCTCTCAGGTGCATCCCTGAAGTTTGTATTGACAGTAGTGTGTTCTCTTTATTCAGTCCTCTTTCTGTGCTGTGTGACTCTCTGACCTTCTCCAGGAATGTTACGAGATTAGTCAGGCATGACCTGCAATTAATAACATTCTTTGATCAACTCATTACTTGATGAGTGATGTCTCTGTCCTAGATAATAGGCTTTAATAATTTCCCCACAACAAATACAAAACTGACTTTTTAGTTTCTTGGTTTTTTTCCTTCCATACTTACAAGACTTTTGACTTTTTCCGTTCAAAATAGATCATTCTTGAATCTGGAGATTCTCAAAAATAATGACTTGGGGTGGAAGCTAGCAGGTGCTGAGATTTGGTTATTGTAAGACTCCTTATTTTCTTGCAGCATAGCAAACCCGAATTACTTTTATATATTTTTTTGTCACCATGAATGGAACTGCAAGGACTCATTTATGAACAAGTTTGCCATTTCGTCATTGGCTGTTATAGCTTTGTGTGGATTAAATGAGCATACATTCACATTATCCCTTCCTTTCTTTTAATATATTTTCTAGTATTTCTTACTCATGTTATTTCTGCTGGGGATGTTTCCCCTATTCTCTTATTGCAGTTAATGTTTTTGTTTACGCACTTCATGATTTCTTTTAGCTCTCACACTAAATCCTTAAGACCATAAGAGGCAGAAGCAGAATTAGACCATTTGGTCCATCGAGTCTGCTGTGTTATTTCATCATGGCTGATCCATTTCCCTCTCAGCCCCAGTCTCCTCCTGCCTTCTCCGCGTAACCCTTCAGGCCCTGACTAATGAAGAATCTATCGACCTCTGCCTTAAATATACCCAATGACTTGGTCTCCACAGCTGCCTGTAGCAATGGATAACACAGATTCACAACTCCCTGGCTAAAGGAATTCATCCTCCATTTTAAATGGACACCCCTCTATTTTCAGGCCGTGGTCTTAAACTCCCCCTCCATAGGAAAAACCCTCTCCAAATCCACTCTGTTGAGGCCTTTCAGCATTCGATAGATTTCAATGAGGTTACCCCTCATTCTTCTGATTTCCAGTGAGTAGAGATCCAGAGCCATCAAATGCTGCTCATATGACAAGCCTTTCAATCCAGGAATCATTTTTGTAAACCTCCTTTGAACTCTGTCCAATGTCAACACATCCTGTCTTCGACAAGGGGCCCAGATCCGCTCTTAATACTCCAAATGAAGCCGACAAGTGCTTTATAAAGCCTCAACATTACATTCTTGGTTTTATATTCTAGACTTCTCAAAATGAATGTTAACATTGCATTTGCCTTCCTTACCACAAACTCAACCTGCAAATTAACCTTTAGGGAATCCTGTGCAAGCTCTCCCAAATCCCTTCACACCTCAGTTTTTTTGTATATTCTCTCCATTTAGAAAATAGTCAACCCTTTCATGTCTTCTACCAAAGTGCATGACCATACATTTCCCGACACTGTATTCCATCTGTCTTAGGTCCTTCAGTAGCCTCTCTACTTAAACAAAACCACCTGCCTTTCCACCTATCTTTGTATCTTCCACAAACTTGGCCACAAAACCTTCAATTCCATCATCCAAATCATTGACATATAATGTGAAAAGAAGCGGTCCCAACACAGACCCCCGTGGAACACCTGCAGCCAATCAGAAAAGGCTCCCTGTATCCCTACTCTTTGCCTCCTTTGTCTATCCTGCTTGCTATTTCTTCAAAGAATTCCATCAGATTTGTCAGGCAAGGTTTTCCCTTGAGGAAACCATGCCTATTTTATCATGTGCCTCCAAGTACCCCAAAACCTCATCCTTAACAATCAACTCAAACATCTTTCCCACCCACTGAGATCAGACTAACTGGCCAATAATTTCCTTTCTTCTCTCTCTCATTTTGAAGAGTGGAGTGACATTTGCTATTTTCCTGTCACTACTTATGCCTTCACAATGTCCATAGCTTTCTCTTTCCAAACCCTGGGATGTTAACCATCTGGTCCAGGTGACTTATCTACCTTCGGATCTTTCAGTTTCCCAAGAACCATCTCCCTAGTAATGGCAACTAGTCATAGTCATGCTTTATTGATCCTGGGGGAAATTGTTTTTTGTTAACAGTTGCACCATAAATAATAAATAGTAATAAAACCATAAATAGTTAAATAGTAATACGTAAATTATGCCAGGAAATAAGTCCAGGACCAGCCTATTGGCTCAGGGTGTCTGACCCTCCAAGGGAGGAGTTTTAAAGTTTGATGGCCACAGGCAGGAATGACTTCCTATGACGCTCTGTGTTGCATCTCGGTGGAATGAGTATCTGGCTGAATGTACTCCTGTGCCCAACCAGTACATTATGTAGTGGATGAGAGACATTGTCCAAGATGGCATGCAACTTGGACAGCATCCTCTTTTCAGACACCACCGTTAGAGAGTCCAGTTCCATCCCCACAACATCACTGGCCTTACGAATGAACTTAACATTCTTCTACCCCCAACACTCCAGAATTTCTAGCATTCTGCTAGTGTCTTCCACAGTGAAAACTATTACAAAGTGCTTATTCAGTTCATCTGCAATTTCCTTATTCAGTTCATCCGCAATTTCCTTGTTGCCCATTACTACCTCTCCAGCATCGTTTTCCAGCAGTCTGATATCCACTCTCGCCTCTCTTTTGCACTTTTATGAAGAAACTTTGCTATCTTCTCTAATATTGTTCAATAGCTTACCTTCATATTCCATCTTTTCCTTCTTTATGACCTTTTTAGTTGTTTTCTAAGTTAGTTGTTTTTAAAAGCTTCCCATCCCTCCAACTTCGCACTAATTTTTGCTCTGTTGTATGCCCTCTCTTTGGCTTTTACGATAGCTCTGATTTGTCAGTCACGGTTGTGTCATCCTGACTTTAGAATACTACTTCCTCTTTAGGATGTATGTACCCTGCACCTTCCAGATTGCTCCCAGAAATTTCAGCCATTGCTGCTCTGCCATTATCTCTGTCAGTGTTCTTTTCCAATCAGTTTTGGCCAGCTCCTCTCTCATGCCTTTGTAATTCCCTTTATCCACTGTAATATTAATACAAATGACTTTAGCTGCTGCTTCTCAAATTGCAGGCTGAATTCTAACATATAATGGTCACTTGTCCCTAATAGTTTCGTTAAGTTCTTCAATCAATTTCAGTTCATTGCACAACACCCAATCCAGAATAGGTGATTCCCTACTGGGCTCAACCATGAGCTGCTCTAAAAAGCCATCTTGTAGGCATTCTACAAATTCCCCCCCTTGAGATCCAGCACCAACCTGATTTTCCCATTCAACCTGCATATTGAAATCCCCCATGACTATCGTAATATTGGTAATATTGCCATGCATTTTCTATCTCCCATAGTAATTTGTAGACAACATTCTTTCTAGTGTTTGTGGGGGCGGAGTCTTCTTACCTTTGCAGTTTCCTAGTTCTACCCACAATGATTCAACATCTTCTGGCCCTATGTCACCTCTTTCTAATTTTTTGTTTCACTTTTTGCCAATAGAGCCACCCCACTCCCTCTGCCTACCTGCCTGTCGTTTTGATACAGTGGGTATCCCTGGATGCTAAGCTCCCAGCTATAATCTTTCAGCCAAAATTCAGGGATGCCCATTGCATCATACATGCCAATCTGTAACTGTGCTACAAGTTCATCTATCTTATTCCATATACCGTGTGTATATAAAAAAAAATACCTTCAGTCCTCTGTTCACCCTTTTCGATTTAGTCCACCTTTTACGTTGCAACTCATCCTGTTGACTGCAATTTTGCCCTATCATCTGCTTCTCCTGGCTAGCAGTCTCACCTCACATTGCCTCCGTTTGTAAACCAACAATCTCATCCTCAACACTATCACTCTGGTTCCCATCCCCTTGCTAAATTAGGTTAAGCCCACCCGAACAACTCTAGCAAACCTGCCCACAATGATATTGATCCCCCTTGAGCTCAATCCCTTTTGTACAGGTCATACCTTCTCCAGAAGACATCCCAGTGATCCATAAGTTTGAACCCTTGCTGGCTGCGCGTTTCTCTGCCAAATCATCCTTTTCTTACCCCCAGTGGCGCGTGGCAAGGGCAGCAATCCGGAGATTACTGCTCTGGAGGTCCTGTTTGGCAGCCTTCCGCCTAGCTCCCAAAAATCTCTCTTCAGGACCTCCTCGTCTTTCCTACCAATGCCATTCGCGCCAATATGTACCAAGACTTTCTGGCTGCTCACCCTCCCCCCTGAAAATACCATGGACCTAGTCAGAGACATCCCTGACCCTGTCTCACCCACAGAATCTCATCTCTGTTCCTTTGACTATGGAATCTCCAATCAACACTGCAGTCCTCTTCACCTCTCTTCTCTCCTAAGCCATAGCAGCATATTCAGAGCCAGAGACCCCGTCCCTGCAGCTCACCCCTGGTAGGTTGTCCCCCTCAATAGTATTCAATGTGGTATACTTATTATTGAGGAGAACGACCACAGGGGTACTCTGCGCTGGCTGTCCATTTCCCTTCCTTCTGACAGTCGCCCAGTTACCTGCCTCCTGCAACCTCGGTTTCTTCAGCTTGCATTAATGTGAGCTTTAGCCTAAAAATTATCAGCGTAATGAAGAAAATGGTTGCATGCTGTGCCTTCAGAGTTTCAACTTTTGACCCTTATTCATCATCAGTAACATTCCATACTAACCAACGCTATTGGCCCAGATTCTCTTCGGTGCCCTGACTTTCACCAGAAAAAAATTGAAATTATAACAATTAATATATATAACAATTACAGCACGGAAACAGGCCATGTCGGCCCTTCTAGGCCATGCCGAACTCATACTCTCGCCTAGTCCCACCGACCTGCACTCGGTCCAATATAACCATAATTGTCAATCAAAAGATTGGTAGAAAACACGGAATCTATATGCCTCTAAGGTGTGCTTGTTTTATTTCAACATTTGAAGTATCTTTTCCCTGATGTTTCCCTGGTGACCTGTTCATTACCCTTCTGCATCTTGTCTGGATAGTCAGCCTTTGTATGTTTGGACTATGTATCTCAGCAGGCTATATTCAGTTCTCAAATAACAGCTAGTCCACACAGATGCTTTCCCAAAGGTTGTGATCAAGCAAGTAGAACTGGACTTACTTTCATCCTAGGTGACAGCTGAAATGGCTCCCAGGCTGAAAATGGGTAACCTGATTTCGGAGGAGAGAACCCCAACAGGACTTGCTTAGGCACCACACAGAGACACTACAGAATGTGGATTCATCAATGTCCTGAATAACTTCTCTTCTTTCATAAGCACAAAATTACACCCATGGTGATGATGATTCCATCTCTTACCCCTTATCTTTTTTGCAAATTCAATGTGTGTGTTCTCTGTAGGAAAGGCACAGACTCACTTCATGATTGTTTTCTCTCTCTCTCCCTCTCTCTCTCTCCCCCTCTCCCTCTCCCTCCCTCTCCCTCCCTCTCCCTCCCTCTCCCTCCCTCTCCCTCCCCCTCCCTCTCCCTCTCCCTCTCTCTCCCTCTCTCTATCTCTCTCTCTATCTCTCTCACATGGGATATTACTGGTGTTTATCCTTGATTTTACCCCGGTTTTAGTGACTAATAAACCATTTTCATAGATGATAATGTAGGTTTCTTTATAAATTACAGATTAAAAGCAGATGCAATCTTGATTCACGATGCTCTACAATGTATTCCCAAGGGCCCATCAGGTTCACTCCCAAGGTGAAGTGACAACTGGTAGACGACTGCATTAACCATAGCAGCAAGTATTGTTTCAGTGGCATCATTGTTAACATTTGTCATTGGCAATTGTTCACCAAAGGAATAACTTCCACGAAATAAATGGTCTGTTTGTTAGCTCATAATTTCCCAACTGCGTGAGGTTAAATACACAACTGACGTGGCTCCTTAAGCACATGTGAGTATCTAAATTCAATAAACTGTCTAGCTAGTATATTTAAAATCCATAAATCACTGAAGGTCAAGAGACTTTATTGAACCTTCACTAGCGAGGGGGACATCATTCTTAGCTTAACACAAAACTACAGGAAAGGAGCATGAACTTACTAATGGTATGCTTCCTGTTTGCTTGATTCCTTGCTTAAAAAATAAAGTGAATTGTTCATAAAAATGAACTTACAAAATTTTTCATTGGCATAATGGTTAATGCAATTTTAATCAGACTTGCATTAAGAAACCATTTATATAGGATTCATTCTAATCTGTCACTCAACCAGGTTTGGAAACCTGACCTCTTTGAGAACCATATACAAAGAATTATCATAAAATTATAAAATTACTGAAACACATGGAATGATAACTATGATTAATACAGGATCCTTGTCATGGTGAACTAAGTTATTTCACCTTCTTGTGCTTTGAACATTTTACTTCCATCCACACTGGCCCATTAAATAAAAGTGCTCATAATCTTTCAATTTTAATTCAAATATTTCTGCTAAATGCTTTGTAGTATTAGCGAGGGAAGTAATTAAGTGATGGCTTTATAACAACATTACAAGGAAACAGCATTGGGCTGTATTGCTGAAATTATAAGATAACTGTAAAACCTGGAGCAATAACTGTGATTACTACAGGACCCTTGTCATGGTAAGCTAAGTTATTCCACCACCTTGAGCTTTGGACTCTATACTGTATCTAATGATTAAAAGGAGGTAGAGATTAGTAGGTTAATTAGCCTTTGTAAATTGTCCCCTGTGTGTCAGTGAGTGGTTGATGGGAATGTGGGGAGAACAAAAATGGGGTATTGGTGTGGTGTAAACTGGATGGTTGATGGGGCGGACTTGGAGGGACTGTGTCCGGTCTGTATTACCCCAAAAGTGACTTTACTAATAAATATAAATAAGCAAGAAATATTGAGAACATGAGATGAAGAGTCACTTTCAAGGACTCCTCATCTCATGTTCTCAATATTTATTGCTTTTTATTTATTTCTGTATTTGCATAGTTTATTGTCTTTTGCACACTGGCTGAAAGCCCAGTTGGTGTGGTTTTTCAATGATTCTATTATGGATTTATTGAACATTTTAAAAAATTTTATTGAGATAAAATGCAAAATAGGCCTTCAGACCACGCCGCCCCTCCCTCTGATTTAATCCGAGCCTAATCACAGTACAATTTACATTGACCAATTTACCTACCAACCAGTAAACCGGAGCACCCGGAGGAAACCACACGATCACGGGGAGAACATACAAACTTCTGGCAGGCAGTGATGGAAATTGAACCCTGGTCTTCTGTACTATAAAGCATTGTACTAACCACTTCATTACTGTGCCATCCCCAGGGTTGTATATGGTGACATATATGTACCTTGATGATAAATGTACTTTGAACTTTGAGATTTACGTCATCATCCTGGGAAGCTGATGAAAGCAAGGCAGTAGATGTTGTCTACATGCATTTCAGTAAAGTATTTGACAAGGTACTGTATGGGAGGTTGGCCAAGAAAGTTCAGTCACTCGGCATTCAAGATGAGGTAGTAAATTTAGACATTGCCTTTGTGGGAAAAGCCAGAGAGTGGTAGTAGATGGTGCCCCCTCTGATTGGAAGCCTGTGCCTAGTGGAGTGCTGCAGGGATCAGTACTGGGTCTGTTGTTGTTTGACATCTGTATCAACAACCTGGATGATAATGTGGTTAATTGGATCAACAAATTTGTGGATGACACCAAGATTGGGGGTGTAGTGGACAGTGGGGAAGACTAACATGGCTTGCGGGATCTGAACCAATTGGAAAAATGGGCTGTAAGATAAAAGCAGATGGAAGTTAATTTAGACAAGTGAGAAGTGTTATACTTCGGCAGGACTAACCAGGGTAGGTCTTATACAGTGAACAGTCGGGCACTGAGGAGTGTGGTTAAAAAAAGAGATCTGGAAATACAGGTCCATAATTTATTCAAAGTGGGGTCTCGGGTAGATAGGGTTGCAAAGAAAGCTTTTGGCACATTGGCCTTCATATTGAGTGCAGGAGTTAGGATGTTATGTTGAAATTGTACAAGACATTGGTGAGGCCTAATTTGAAGTATTGTATGCAGTTTTGGTCACCTACCTACAGGAAAGTAAAGTTGAAAGAGTCAGAGAAAATTTACGAGGATGTTGCCCAGTCTGGAAAACCTGAGTTATAGGAAAAATTGAATAGGTTAGGACTTTATTCCTTGGAACATAGAAGATTGGTTTCACCTATCACCTACCACCTTATACTTCTTCCTCCCCACCCCTCACTTTCTTACTCTGACTTCTCCTCTTTCTTTCCAGTCCTGATGAAAGGTCTTGGCCTGAAACATCGACTGTTTACTCTTTTCCATAAATGCTGCCTGGCCTGCTGACTTTTCTCCAGCATTTTGTGTGCGTTGCTTAAGATTGAGGGGAGATTTGATAGAGGTATACTAAACTATGAAGAGTATAGATAGAGTAAATGCAAGCAGGCTTTTTCCTCTGAGGTTGGTTGGGACTGCAACCAGAGGATATGCGTTAAGGGTGAAAGATGGAATGTTTATGGGGAATATGAGGGGATACTTCTTCACTCAGAGGATTGTGAGTGTGTGGAACAAACTATCAGCTCAAAAGGTGCATTAAGCTTAATTTCAACATTTAAGAGAAGTTTGGGTAGGTACATGGATGGTAGGGCTATGGAAGGCAATGGTCCCAGTGCACGTTAGTGAGACTAGACAACTCGAAGGGTTTGACATAGACTAGATGGGCCAAAGGGTGTGTTTCTGTGCCTGTACAATTCTATGACTATGATTTTTTTTTCTCTCTTTCTCAGTTCTGAGAGCAAATATTAGGCTTCAAATTTTAGTTCTTTTTTCAGCTTTTTGGGTTTTTCAGATTTCCAACATCTGCAGTTTTGTGACTTTCATTTCACCTAAAAAAAATCACCTTATTATCATCTCATAGTTGATTGTGGGATCTTGCTTTTGCAGCAAGTCTGTCACATGCTTTGAATTTTTGGTTTAACCAATATAAGATTTTTTTTAAACTGTCCCAAACCCAGGAAAATTGTATTTTTTTTAAGAATTAGTTTTTCGCAGTTAAAAATTATCCCTAAAATTATCCACTCTGCCAATCAGCTAGGTAATGAGGGGGGGGGGAAGACCAGTAGAGAAAACGCTCAGAACAAAATGGGACAGAAAAGCAAAATGTTTTTGTGAAAATGTAGCTTGTATTAATGAAATAATTAAGGTGAAGCTTGAGGTAAGCTGTAATTATTATTATTATCCATTTTGATTTAGTTGCACTTTATAGAGTTGAAAATTGATGCAAGTCTTGATTAATTTTTTTTAAATTATCTGAAATACCCAACTTGCAGAACATTAATAAAAGCTGAGGAAAAAGTTCCTGAACTCAGTTAAAATTAAAAAACGTGGAAGATTCAAACCTGATGTATTCCCAACATTGTAATACTTCAGCAACTAATTAATTGGCTTGTTGATGAGTGCCAGGTTTCAGAAGGTGCAACATAAGGACAAACCCTTTCACTTCAGATCCTGAGGGAAATCATCACCTCTCACCAAACTCTGAGCAGCTCTGGAATGTGACCATTGAACATTAGCAGAGAAGCAGCCCATGTGTCCTCCCAGGTTTCTGCCAGTTTATAATACACTTAAGCCTCCTCCCCACCCCCCCAACCCCAATTTGCTCCATCTTGGTCTAGGAGCAAGTCTTCATGATTGTGTACTTGTGTGGTTTCCCTGAAATGAACAGCAATCTGCACACTTTGTGACAACAACTTTCAAGTTGTAAACCCTATCTCGAAAAAGTTTGTCTGACTTCCTGAAATGGAATATTCTATAAGCCGAGGCAACATATCAGTGCAGCTGATACCTCAGCACCAGAGACCCTGGTTCATTCCTGACCTCGGTTGCTGCCTGGGTGGAGTTTGCATGTTTTTCTGGTGACCACATATATTTCCTCCAGGTCCTTTGGTTTCCTCCCAAGCTGCAGTTTTGTAGGTTAACTGGCCGCTGTTATTTGCCTCAAGTATGCTGGTGAGCAGTGGGATCTGAGGAAATGTGATGCAAATTTTAAAAACTGGGACTGATGTAAATAGGTTGGTGTTCAGCACGGACTCCAGTAGGCCAAGGACCTGTTTCCATGCTGTATGTTTCTATGACTCTATCTATTTATTGACACCTATCCCATAATTACCAGCCTTAAATTTGTTCAGTTCACATGTGAAACACTTTCTCAACATCAGGGTCATAATTCCATAGATCTTACTAGTTCCCTAGAGTGCAAAGTATAATTTGATTGAAGATGTACTCTGACACATGGTAGCCACACTCTCACATCGATTTCCAGCTTAAGAAATGAAGTCATGGGATTGAAGGATTAAAAGGTTTTGAAGATTAGCTTTATTTTGTATATTGAAACATACAGTGAAATGCATCATTTGCTTCAACAACCAACACATCCAAGTGTTGCCATACTTTCAGTGCCACTATAACATGCCCACAACTTACCTGTACATGTTTGAAACATGGGAAGAAACCAGAGCATCCAGAAGTGACCCTTGCAGTCACAGAGACAATGTACAAATTCCTTACAGACTGTGGTGGAAGTGAGCCCTGATCGATTTTACAGGTGGTGCTGGAAAGCATTGTGCTAACCATTACGCCACCATGCCATCATCGAAGAAATTTCCCTTTTGAAGTGGTGATAAAACACCCAGTGACAGCGTAGACCATGTCAGAGAAGTGATAGTAGCGTCCATGGTCTATTTTTGTTTCTGCTCACCAACTGCACTTTGTAAGTGTCATTGTTTTACTTCAAAAGCAGGTTGCTGTGTGGCAGCTCCTTTGTGTCAGACTTGATTGACACAACTTGGCCTTACCTGTTCCCACTTAGTCTCCTGAAGATCAAGTCGGAGAAATTCGGCTCAGAAACTGGTCCTTTGGCCCACCAAATCCACATTGACATTCAAATACCACCTACACCAATCCTACACTGATCTTTTTTTAATTCTCTACACATTCCTTTTAACTCCATGCAGATCCCACCACACCTACTCACTAGGGTCAATTTATATCAGCCAATTAACTTACATAACTATGGGAGGAAACCGGAGTACCTGAGGGAATCCCACACTTTACACACAGATAGCATCCAAGGTTCGGATTGAACTCAAGTCTCTGGCACTGTGAGACTGTGGCTCTACTTGCTGTACCACAGTACTGTGATGATTCATGCAGAGGGTGCACCTTCACGGATGGGTATGCTGTGCCCAACTGCCGTTCTTCCTGTGTCAGGTTAGGGCACAATTGCTAGTGGGATATTTGATTGACCTCATCTGGTTATAAAAGCAATCCTCATCAGATGCTCGAGCAAGGCTTGGTTCAATTCATAGCAGTCGGGATTAGCAATCCTACTTATTCCGTCTACAAATCCAGAAACAGTGTTGTTATGTCTCATTTCTTGCTGGGTTAGAAGGTTTGGGGATCAACTCCCAAATCAACTACTAAACTTCCAATGTTACAATAGCAGCCTCATTACAAAGGTGATTCAGAATTGGTCATAAAGGATCTTAGAACACCATGGGATTATAAGTATTAATGCAAGATCTTTATTTTTTTTTAATTGCATATCATTATATTTTTCCTTCCTTTCACTACTTACTTGAGAAGAGCCTGTTTAGCATTTGTTGGGATTGAAATTGAGGTCCTTAAGATCTGTGGTTGTTAGATCCAGAGCAATGTCTTTAGAAGCATCGGGAATACAAATTCCGCAGACTTGAAATACTTTTCACTCAGGATTTTGCCATAATGGGGGGTGGGGGTGGGGGACTGAAGTATCTTAGTATGCAGGAATAGGTTGCATCAGCAGTAACATTCTATTTCAGAATCAGAGACGAAGAGGAATTTCTTCAGCCTGAGTAGTGAATCTGTGAAATTTATTGCCACAGACAACTGTGGAAGCCAAATCATTGTTTATATTTAAAGCTGAAGTTGATAGGTTCTTGATTAGTAAGAATATCAAGAGGCAGGAGAATGGGGTTGAGAGGGATAATAAATCAGCCATGGTAAAATGCTGGAGCAGACTCAATGGGCCGAATAGCCTAACTCTACTCCTATGTCTAATGGTCTTAGGGCATAGATTCCTGTCAGTACGTTGTCTTATATACAGGATAAAGAATTAACATACAATAATGTGAAGCAGTATGACTTCATGTGAATCTTTGTCCTGTGGAATGGAGAGAGTGAAAGGATCTAGCAGACTGATAATATTTTAAAACAAAAACTCTTCCCATTTCTATACCAAAACTCCAAATAATCTTGTAGCATGATATCTGCAGTCCCATGTCTGCTGTGCTTTGATAGTCATAGTGTCTTTCATAAGGAGCAGGGAGGACATCTCGCATGGATGATAACAGCTCAAAAATGCAGAGCTCCTAAGCAGTGCACTGTAAAGATCCAATTCCATGCTCAACTCTTTGCTTTTAATCGACATATGACATCCATCTCAAATGTCCTTTTGAAACATCATTTTCTTGAACCATCACAGTTGTGTAGTTATGGTTCTCTCCTCACGCAGTTAGGAAAGGAGATTTTGGAACAAAAGAACAGGATTTTTTAAACTCATGATTCTCAGTGTGTTTCCATGGAACTGCCCTTACTTCTGGGTGATTTGAGATTAGCAGTTTGGGCATTGCTGCTCCGGGAAGATACTGCTGGATACACTGTTCAGGTGGTGGAAGAAGGAAAGGCTCAAGGTGGAAGTGGAGATGCTTATCCATGGTCTGGTTGGTCCTGATGTTGTTGGACTTGTTTTTGAAAGTGGTTGGAGCCGTGCCCGTCTTGGTGAGTGGAGAATACGTCATCAGTCTTTTTAACAGTGCCTCATGGGTGATGGATCGCCTCCAGAGAATCAGAAAAAGAGTCACTTGTAGATAATGCGTCCTGCTCTTGTCACCACAATGTGCATGTGCACGTACTTAGTCCAGATCAATGTTAACTCAGTGGTGGTGGGGTTGGTGATGATGGTAATGTCATTGAATGCCGAGAGAAGGAGATTGAACGTATTTAAGGTGGCCGTTGCTTGGTCCATGTGTGGCATGAAAATTATTTGTCACTAACTAGTCACAGATAAGAGTTCTATCAAGTTCACGCTGAGCGCAAGGACAGTCTCCATAATTATCAGAAAACTTGTGAAGGGGATGAGCCATTGCAATCAGCAGTGAACATCCGCAGGAGGAGAGAGGGGAGGACAATCGTTGGTGAAGCAGTTGAAGATGGATCTTGGGCACAGCCTGAGCAGTAGCGTCCGGTGTGGCAACAATGTCATTTTCTGGATGTTACCAACACATGGATATTTGGGATATGAGAGGAAAATCCTAGCATCCAGAGGACAACCACCCAGTTACAAGGAGAGCATACAAACTCCACACAGACAGCGCCCAAGGTCAGGATTGAATCAGGGCCATTAGAGCTGAGAACAAACAGTTCTTTTATCTGTGTCATTGTGCTGCATCCAATGAATTCACCTTTAGTGATTGGAATTGGTTTATTATTGTCTCGTATACCATGTTACGCTGAAAAGTTGGTCTTGCATACTGTTCATATGGATCAGATCATGACAGTGCATTGAGGTGGAACAATGTAAAACAATGACAATGCAGAATAAAGTATAACTGCAACAGAGAAAGTTCAGGTAAACAATAAGATGCAAGATCATAACAAGGTAGATTGTGAGGTCAAGAGATTGTACTAGGAAACCAATCAATAGTCTTATAACAGCAAGGTAGAAGCTGGCCTTGAGCCTGGTGGAAGTGCTTTCAGACGTTTGTATCTTCTGCCTGATGGCAGAGGGGAGAAGAGAGGATGTCTGGGGTGAATGGGGTCTTTGATTATGTTGGCTGCTTTACTGAGGTACTGAGTATTATAGTTTGAGTGCATGGAGGGGAGGCTGCTTTCTGTGATGTGCTGAGCTGTGTCCACAACTCTGCAGTCCATGTGCAGAACCTTAATACATCCAGATAGGATGTAACAAGATGTTTTTATAACTCCTTGCCATCACTCTTGTCTCTTTTCATTTTCATTCTGGAATTCGGCTCTTTTTAGTCACATTTGGACCTGATCTGTGATGTGGTTTGGAGCTGTAGTTCTAACAGGAGGAAAGAGACCAGTGATCAGTGGGTGTGTGGGGTACTAATACAGCACTGTTGACTCTATGTGCTTTCGGGCTTTTGTATTTTCTGCTCTATGGGAGGGGAAAAAGTGAGAATGTACAGGGTGGATGGGAGAGTCCTGGATTACGTTGCTTTACCGAGATGGTGGTAAGTATAGAGAGAGTCTAGAGAGGGGCACTACTACTGGTATCTAGGGATTGAGAATAGGCTCATGACATAGTACATGGTAATTGGAAGTCTTGTTCTTTGTTGGGTTTTCGAGGACAGCTTGACCATTAGCGTAGATACTTCTTTTGTACAAGGCTGCAGTACTGTAGCCTGGATGAAGTTCAGTTCTATAACTTTTACTTTAAACCAAAGGTTCCAAACCTTTTTTTATGTCATGGACCTCTGCCGTAAACCGTGGGATCTGTGGGCCCCAGGTTGGTAATCCCTTCTTTAAATAACTCCTTCCTGATAACATGCTCAGTGTGTAGAGTTTTTCAAGGGCTGGTGTCTGTAATGGTGTGACTCAGGAGGAGGCAGACATTTACTGAGCACAAAGTTTGTTTCATTTGTCTCATGGTATCACTGGCAAGGTAGACTGTAATCAGCCATCCTAATCAGTATTTATGGTAAGTCCTTTTAAACTGCTGTGATCCTTATTGTGAAGGAACTCCCACAACTCCGTTAGGTAGGGATCTCCATGAATTTGACCCAGAAATTGTGCCATATTTACTAGTCAGAATGATTTGGAAGAGTGTGTGCAGGATTGATGTTCTCATTCACCTGTTGTTCTTGGCCGTCTAGTTGGAAGTGGTCACCAGCTGAAGACATTGGCATACACATGGAAGCTCGTACTCCAATATATTTATTGAAATGCAGAGCACAGATTGCAGGATTGCTTCATTCTGTGGATTGAGCATGTTACCTTGACTTGTTTAGCATTCCTGTAGCTCATGCTGTAGCTTCACAAATTTCCCATCAAACCTGATACAGACCTCCCATAGCCTGAAATACCTCTACCAGATCTGCACTTTTAAATGCTAATGTTTGTGCCTTGATCAAAAAGCCAGTTTATCAATCCAAAATATGGTTACCTGAACTCCTAACATAAAAATAATTGCTGGGGTAGGGCTTCCGCTTGCAGTTGAATTGCTGGCAACACCTATGCCTGTTTTCCTCTTGGCAGTGTGGGTAGGGTATTGAGAGAGAAGCGGGTCCCTTTAGTGGATGCTTCAAGGACCTGCCACTCGAAATTAAAACTTAAAGCAAAAGATGCAAGGAGAATGTGAGAAAAATCCTCTTTACAAGAAGACTGGTTATAATTTGGAGTTGGCTGCCTATGGGGTTGTGGAAACAGAATCAGTAATTAACTTCATAGTCATACAGCACTGTGGCACAGAAGCAGGCCCTTTGGCCCATCTAGTCCATGCCAGACTATTATTCTACCTAGTCTGATTGACCTGCATCCAGACCATAGTCCTCCATACCCCTCCCATCTAGGTACTTATCCAGATTTCTCTTAAATGCTGAAATCCAACCCACGTCCACCTCTTCCACTGCAGCTTGTTCCACACTCTCCTCATCCTCTCCTCAAGATAAACACATGAGCTTGTTCCCCTCATATTCCCCTTAAACATTTCACCTTTCAGCCTTTTAGACCATAAGATATAGAAGCAGAATTAAGCCACTGGGCCTATCAGGATTGCTTCATCATTCCACTATGGCTGATTTATTATCCCTCTCAACCCCATTCTCCTGCCTTCTCTCCATAACCTTTGACAGCCTGACTAATCAAGAGCCTATTGATCTCCACTTTAAGTACTGTATACCCAATGACTTGGCCTCCGCAGGGAAACTCAAAGGGAATTAGCTAGACATTTGAGAAGGAATATTCACAGGACTATTGGGAAACAGCAGGGCAATTGGACTAATGGGGTTGATCTTATCAGTCATGCTAATCGATTGCTACCCTACAGCTCTAGTGATCCAGGTTGAATACTGATCTCAGGCATTGTCTGTGTAGAATTTGCCCGTGGCTACATGGGTATCCTCCCACATCTGCCTGCGGTTTGTTAGACTAACTGGGCACCATAAATTATCTGTGGTTGATTCTGGGAGAAGTTGATGGGAATGTAGGCTAATGTTGGATTGATGTAAATGAGCACTAAATGGTCAGCTTGGACACAGTGGGCCGGCGTGCAGATTTCAGTGCTGTATCACCTTGATTCTTTGAGGCTGCAATGAGTCATGATGTAAGATGATTCTATCATTCTGTAAGTGTTTGTTTCCAAACCTTTTTAAGAAGAGTGACAAAGGAACCATTGAAAAGTTTAGGGTCTTTCAATATTTTGGGTTTGGTGTAGCAAGTTGTGGGCATGTTACGATGGCACCAGAAGCATGGCAACACTTGCTGGCTGCCCCTAGCACAGGGGTTCCCAATGGACTCCTTGGTTAATGGTAGGGGTCCATGGCATAAACAAGGTTGGGAACCCCTGCTCGAGCACAGTCCTCGGTCTGTATTGGTTGTTGACCGAAACACATCTCATAGTATGTTTCTGTGCTCATGTGACATGTACATCGAGACATACAGTGAAATGCATTGCTAAATCTCTAAATCTTTTATCTTTTACCCTTTTTAGTGGGGGTGAGTTTTTTTTTAAATTTTAAGGAGTAGAAAGCTATTTTGATATTCCTGTCCTCCAATTGAATGTAATGTTTGGTTTGAGTGGGCCATGTGCCAAATCCATGGAGGAAATTATCAGGCATAACATCAGAAGAATGCCTTGCTGTAAAGTAGAGAATAGCAAGCCATTCACCCTGTACTTGTATAGAGGCAGATTTAGGGAGCCACGAGGACATCAGAATGGGGAGAGCTCATCAATAAATCTGTGTACTTGCAGAAAAGGAGCACAGCTGAGTTTTCCAAAGTGTTTCAACCGCTTTCAATATAACTGACGGACACTGTCTCGTTCCTAGGTGGAGGTGTTTTAACATCTCATGCTGAAGGGTTTTAACGCAGCCACAATGAGATTTAAAAAAAATTGTTTTATTTCTCGTCAAACTACATCTGCTCTCTGTTCCAGAACACACATTCTGCTTTGTGTGCTCTGTTATGATCTTTAAACAGCCCTTTTGCCTCTTTGCTTTAATGGACTGCAATCTCAAACATAGTAAAATAAAAGAAAATTACTCCTGTGAAGTATGAGTCTCTAACCTGAAACCAATAGTATGCACTTCATACTGCTTGACAGTAATGATCATATTATGGCACTCTAGACCTTGAAGAGATTTCATGATGTGTTCAAGGGAGGAGAGTAAAGATATGTATTCTGTAATCAAGTAGCACTCAATATTCCACGGGTTTTGATCACACACTGATTGGCCACAGTTTTAGCCCATCTTTTAGTCAATTATGCATGGTCTTTCTGCACTCGTCATAGTCAGAAACACTGATAGCATTTGTCTGCACACTGGCACATAGCCAGGATGGCAGTAGGCAGCACAAAGTCATTCTGCAAATGGATGGTTATAATTTTTAATTGATTGAAATTTTTAGAGTAGCCTAATAATTAATGAAAGTGGAGGGACTAAATTAAAAATATTTACGATGAGAGCAATCTGAGATGTGCTTGAGTCTTCAGGAGTGTGGGTAGGGGGCTTCAGTGATATCTCTCTCCCTCTCCCCTTCTCCCTTCGCCCCCACTCTCCCCTCCCTGCTGTCTGTCTGTCTGTCTGTCTGTCTGTCTCTCTCTCTCTCTCTCTCTCTCTCTCTCTCTCTCTCTCTCTCTCTCTCACGCACACACGCACACACACACACACACACACACAACTTTTGGCTTGTTCAAGAAGCATTTATTTACAAAAACAATAGAGGAACAAAACATCTTTTAGCTGTGTCCGTACAAATGTACCAGTACAAGTATTAATAATTTTATGTTATGGTTTTGCTTGAGTAACTATTGGTGCAGTTTCCACTTTGAGCAAGGCTGTGTCTTCGCCCAAACACCTCTCTCAGTCTTTATCACTAAGTTGATGCACCTTTTCTCCAACAAGTTGGCACAGGACAAAGGGTAATAGGTCCGAGCTGTGCCATCTCTATCATGGTCATTCCAGCTTTAGTTATTGATCTACAGTATCCAAACACATGTGTGATTGATGTGCTCAAAGGTTGAGCTCCAGCTGATCATTGACTCATTCACTGGAACATAAGAAGTCATGTGCCTTACACCTAACATCCACTATTCAACCCCATCACAATAAAACAGGGTTGGGAAACATGGGCCACCTTCCTCAGGTCCAGAGCATCAATCAATGAGGGCAAGTGTCAATCTCTTTCACTACACCAGCGAAACTTCTGGCCAACTGAGGAAAACTATGCCTGAAGATCAGGGTTCCAAAACTGGCATTTGATGATTCCCATGGCCAACTGTCTACCTACTTGGCTGTATGCTTCAGAAGCAATGGCTAACTAAAGAAAACCCCTTAAAGCAAGAGATGTTGCCCGCAAAATCTCCACAAAATCCGTCAAATCTACTGACAGTATAAATAAACAAGCATCAGCATCTTCAGTCAGGCCAACATGTGCAGGATTGAGGTTCCAGTCTACTGCATGAGGTGGCCATGGTGTTCACATGCATGACACCAAGCTCCTATGACCTGGTGGATGGAGAGACAAATTCAAGGAAGATCTAACAGCCTCCTTCTATCCCCATGAACTTGAGGAAATCCTTGGCATGTAATGGCTCAAAGTGGAGAATGAACTTTGGGGATGGTTTTGAGAACTGCAAGTCCATTTATCAGGAGTACGTAAGAATCATAAGGTGTGCACCACCTCCCATCTCCTTACTCTGCTAAGCACCTTCATTCCCAACAATGTATCTCACACTTGTCTCATCAGCCAACTCAGAATCCACAAGAGTTATCATCCTTGACCCCAAGAGACTTCTTAGGTTGAAGAATGGCAAAGGTCTCCTAAAGCACTATAAACCTTTCCTGCATATTTAAAAAAAGTAAAAGCATCTGTAGATATTTAAAAAGATGAGCATGATAGTTCACAGAATGAGACAGGAGCATTTATAGTCATGGAGTCATATGGCACTTTGGCACAACCTGTCAATGTGTGAGAGGAAACGAGAGCACACACAAAAGAAATCCACAGGATCACAGGGAGAGCATGCAAACTCTACCAAGAGAGCTCCAGGAGGTCAGGATTGTATCTGGGCTACTGGAGCTATGAGGCAGTAGCTCTATCAGATGTACCACTGTGCTGGAAATGTTAGAAGCCTTTTCTAAGGAAGTGATAGCGTGCTCCTTAAAAAATAATAATATGATTGAATACAGCAACCATGGACATTTGAAGGGCAAGTAATGTTTGATAAAACTGTAGAGATATTGAGAATAGGAATAACAGAATAAGGAAGCCAGTAGATGTGGTCTACTTAGACTTTATTAAACAAAAGTAGAACACATGGGATCGGAGGTGATAAACTTTTAAGATTGTTTAACTATCAGGCAAAAGGATGTAGGATCAAATGGGTAATTTTTAAATTTAGAGGATGTTACTTGTGGCATTGCTCAGGGATCAGTGCTGCTTCCTGCTTCCAATTCACATCAGTGATGTGGATGAAGAGAGGAAGAATAATTTGTTCATGTTTGTTGATGACACGAAGGTAAGGGAATCCATACAGGCTAAATGAACGCATGAGGGCGTGGCAAATGAAAGAGACTGCATAAAAATGTGAGATTGTCAACTTTGGTAGGGAAAAAATAGCTAAGTAGGATATTTTTTAAACAGCATGAAATTGAAAGGCCTTTGGGTGTTTAGAGAGGTAAATGTGTTCTTGTACACAGATCACTGAAAGTTATTGTGTAAAAAACACCAAGCCATAAGGAAGCCAAATGTTGGGAAATCAAAGACTAGAATTTAGAATTTATTTAAATCTTACATCCATCCCACAAGGGAGTAAAAATCTTTGTGTCATAATTCTGTCGCAACAAACAGACATGTGAATTTAAAAGTCTTACGGCTTGTAGAAAGAAATGACTAGGGGTTAGTATAAGAAAGTGATTTTGAAGTAGAAAATCAAATTGATCTTAATAAACTCAAAGACCAAAGCCTATATTTCTCATTTCTCTAGTTCATGATTGAGAATTGATTTAAATACAAATATTGCAGTTACGTGGATTCCTGCTGAGACTACTTCTGGAATATTGTGGACAGTAAATATCTCCCAACCTGTAAGGTTATTCTTCTAATGGAGGGAGAGCAGTGATGATTCACCAGGTTGATTCTTGGATGGAGATTTGTGCCACATTAAGCAGACAAGCCTATAATATCTAAAATTTAGAAGAATTATTGAGATATATAGATTTTCCTGCCTCTTTGAGCGGGGCCACCCAGCAACCACTGATTTTTCTCCCTAATCACAGAACCATTTACAATGACCAATTAAGCTACTAACGGGTATGTCTTTGGACTGTGAGAGAAACTGGGACAGTCAGAGGGAACCACACACTCCACGGGGAGGATGTGCAGACTCCTTACAGGTGACGCTGGAATTGAACTCCGAACTCCAGTGCCCCGAGCTAACGGCTGCGCTGCCATTACTGAGTGTTTGCACATACTCCCTGTGACTGCGTGGGTTTCCTGCAGGTGCTCAAGTTTCCTCCCACATTCCAAAGGTGTGCAGGAGTCACAAGCAACTGAGACACTGGAATATTGGGCAGAAAGGTAAAGCTGCCGAAGGAACTCAGCAGGTCAAGCAGCATCTGTGGAGGCAAAGAGATATTCAATGTTTCAGTTTGAGTCCCTGCATCATTCATAATGCAGGGTCACAAAGACTTGTGGGTTGGTAAGTTAATTGGCCCATGTAGATTGCCTGTAGTGTGTTGTCGAGTGTAGAGTCTGGGGGGGAAGATGGGGAGAATAATAAAAGAATAGGATTAGAGTAAATGGATGATTGAGGGTCAGAATGAACACTGTGGGCTGAAGAGTCTGTCTTCCAGCTGTATGTTTCTATGACTCTGGTACTGATCAAAAATTGAAGCGGGGTATTATGCCTATTATGAATGAAAATGGCCAAATTTCCTCTTTCGATGCCATATGTTTCTTTGGTTCTGTGGCTTTTCCTCAAAGCTCACAAATATATTAGAACCATTGAAGGTTTAATATTTCTCTCCCTTCCCATTGCCTTTATTCTTGCTCCGCAGAGGGATCATGTGTCCCTTCCTCGTAATTTCTCAATAATCGTTAAGAGGACTGTTGAAAATGGAGACGTACCAACAGTTGGATGAGGCTTAAGCACGTGGAGGACCATGATTATTTATTGGATTGGGGCTTGCCTGGAATCTTCCTGTGTGTGCCCTTGTATCTCACTCCCTGGCATTTTAGCTAGAGCATAAAATATGTTCTCTGGTCCGCTTTTCCATAAATGCAAATCCTATATTTATCCAAATCCTATATTTTTTATTTGTATTTACCACTGCAAATTAGTCAATTTTCCCTTTGTGTACTTGATATTTTAGACATCATAGTAATTTTGTGAGTTAACCTTTAATTTGAATTTATTGTGCTATTTGTGAACATTAGTAAATCAGTGGAGAGTTATAAAAAGAGGACAAACAGTCTTGGTTTAATCCTGACATTAATGGCTGTGTAATGTACAAGTAAAGTTTGATTTTATTTTGTTTTGAACAGTCAATAGGTCGCCGTGGGCTTATAAAGAAGTGATCTTTTTTTTTCTTTCACTCAGTTGATTATAAAGCCCTGAAGTTCAAAATTCCCTGTTGTCAGGGAGTCAGTGACATAGAATATAAAGTGCAGGGAGTTTGTAGGAACTGCTAACGCCCCTGGTGTATTGACATAATCTATTTCTGGCACAGAGGAGCATGCCTTAGCTGCCTGATATAAAGGCCTTGCTAATGGTTTTCATTTCACCCTCAGTGGTTTGTGAATTGATTGGGGGGCGAGACCAATGAAATACCGCACGATCTTCAGGCTTTAGCGTGAGATAGTACCGTCGCTTTCAGCAATACTCAATTATTGGCCCCGTTAGCAGCTATAAAACATAAAGAAGGAGGTTACTGTGATTATTTGGTGTCTGTGTGTCCATCTGTCACACAAATAACTCTGTCCTTTTTATTAATTGGTCATAAATCAGATTTTATAATGGAAATCTCTTTTAAAAGACCATATCCCCTTCGTGTTCAGTCAAAGATGTGTGTAGCTTAAATGCTGTCAATAATGGCCGTATTCAAGATTGTCTGCAGCTGCCATTTGAAGTTTCCTGGTGCAATTGGGCACGTTTCTGACCACAAGCCACCTTGTACTCAGATCACTGTGGCAAGGGTGAATATGATGTGAGATGCAGATGTGAGCCTTATTTTCTGGCTGCAGCAGAGAGCACAATGGTGAAACTAATAGAGTGGCTATACCCCTCCCCAACCCCCAACTCCCAACTCCAGGAGCCCAGGTTCAATCCTGTCCTCAAGTGCTGTTTGAATGGGGTTTGCAAGTTTTCCCCAGATGCTCCAGTTTCCTCCCACATCCCAAAGACATACAGGTCTGTCTGTTAATTGGCCATTGTAAATTGACCCTGGTGTGTAGGTGAGTGGCAGAATTGTGAGGGGGAGGGGAGGTTGGTAGGGATGTGGGGGCAAAATAGAACTAATGCAGGATTAGTGAAAGGGTGTTTGATGGTCAGAAGGATTGTTTCTGTGTTGTATCCTTCTATGACTGAGATGTCCATAGAGTCACTTAGCATGGACTTAAGCCATTCAGCCCAGCCTGTCCATGTCTACCAAGAGTCCCATCTAAGCTAGTCCCATTTGGCCCATATTCCTTCCTATCCAGTTACCTGTCTAATTGTCTTATAGTCATTGTTAACATACCTCCCTCAGCCGCCTCCTCTGGCAGCTCATTCCTTATGGGAGGAAAAGGTTACACCTCAGGTTCCTATTAAATCTCTCTGATCTCTCCCGAAGCCTATGTCCTCTAGTTCATGATTCCTCAATTCTGGGAAAAGACTATGTACACTCACCTCTTCTATGCCCCTCATGATTTTAAGCACCTTTATAATATCATCCCTCATTCTTCTACACCCCAGTGAATGAAGTCCCTCTGTAACTCGGTCCCTCGAGTTCCAGCAACGTCTTCATGGATACCCTCTGCACTCTTTCCAGCTTAATGTCGTTTCCCTCCTGCAGAGTGACCAAAACTGAGTGCGATATTCCAGATGCAGTCTCGCCAACATCTTGTACAGCTGAACATGGGATCTCAACTTGTATACTCATTGCTCTGTCTGATGAAGATCGGCATGACAAAAGCCTTCTTCACCACCCTGTGTCTCTGTGACCTCATTTTCAGCAAATTGAGTACCTGTACTCTTCTCTGTGGCCCCTCCGTTCACCAGTGCTCTCAGGGCCCTGCCATTCACTATGAAAGCCCTACTCCTGTTTATCCTCCTAAAATGTAGTAGCACATCTCACTCACCCAAATTAAATTGCATTTGCCATTCCTTGGCCCACTTACCATCGAAATTGGAGTTGATGTGCTGGAATGTTATTTGGGTTTTGGCATTGTAGAGTTAGATGAACTTTACAATGTTGTCATACTTCTGCAGCCACTTATAGTTTAGGTGAGTAAATAGTGAGTCTCAATAATGGTATACTGAAGAATGGGAAAATAACAATGTACGTCCATTCTCAACTGATGCTGTTATTTCACTTTCCAGTAAGGGGTCACTAGCTTTCTGGAAAGGACGGCCCGAATTGAGATTATTCCCGGGGAGACAGGATAGACTCTTTCCTTTATTCTACCGTGCAATTCAATTGCAACTGATTTGTATGTACCTCAGTATTTGAGACAACTCTTAAAGAACAAAGACTAATTTTAAAAATTGCCAGGATTCCGTTCATTTATTTGGGACACTATGCCACTTAATTGGGGCAGTAAACTGTTGTCAAACAGGTTCTAACTAGTATTAGTCCCGCACACTTCTGTGACCATTAGAGACTACACCATGCTTCGAGCGAACAGTTTTAAAATAGTGGCTGTTATATGTGTTTGTGTTCAAAAAACAGTGATTTTTGTCACTGCTAGTTGGCGAGAAATAAGCAGTAAGACAATTCAGAACTGTTTTGCTCACTGGCGTTTCAAGCATTCAGGCTTGATGCCAGAAATGGCCAGGAGTGAAAATGAAACTATTTCACAAGTTAGAAACTACAAAGAATTTGAAGGTATCGACAATCATCTTGAATGTTACAATGAAAATGAAGATTTGGAGGATGCAATCATCAATAGCATTGTATGAAGGCAGTCCATTATCAGCTCAGTGTGTCTGCACTGAATTTGTTCATTTGCGTACACTGGATGAATTCTTCCGTCAATAACTATTAGGAACAAATACACAGTTTTATAGTACTGTGGTAGTATTGCTGACTTCTAACTTGTTCTGTATTTCATTTAAATACATCATTTGTTTGCCTTTTTTTAATACTTTTTTGACTATTTACATGAAACTTAACTGGGCCAAAATGTAGTCATTCTGGTGTGTCCCAGTTAACTAGAATCCACCTGTATCCAGAATTTGCTGTGTTGTGTTGGCATGACTGGCAACAAAAACAACAACATTCAACAATTATAAGAATAAAAAACAAACTTTGAGCTTAATGTATGAATATGGAATAGAATGTGCACAAGTACATAACTACCATCATGTATTTACGATGTAAACAGTGTCATAAAAACAATACTGGTTTAATGTGTAGTGCAGTGACTGACGTAATAGATGGGGGAGTGGTTGAGGTGAATATCTAAGAATGGTTGATCAAATTAACTGCTAGGGAAGAAACTTCTAAAATGATGTGTGAAGAGTTTTGTTTTAATAGCTTTGTAGCCCTTTCTAGGAGGGAGCTTTTGGAAAAGGCAGTTTATACCAACCCTACATTGATCCCATTATGTTTTCCCCAGAATTAGATTAGGTTATGAGGAAACGCAGTCCTCTATTATTTTATTATCATTTAGTAATCCATGCATTAAGAAATTATACAATATTCCTCCGGTGTGATATCACAGAAACACAGGACAGACCAAGACTGAAAAACTAACAAAACCACATAATTATAACACATAGTTACAACAGTGCAACAATACCATAACTTGATGAAGAACAGGCCATGGCACAGTAAAAAAAAGTTCAAAGTCTCTCGAAAGTCCCATATCTCACACAGATGGGAGAAGGAAGAAAACTCTCCTTGCCATGCCCGACCACATTCCAACTCTGAGTCGTCCGAAAACTTCGAGCTCTGATCAGCCCTCCGACACTGAGTACCGAGCATCATCTCTATCCGAACACTTCGACCTCAGCCTCGGTCACCAGCAGCAGGCAAAGCCGGGGATTTTGGGGCCTTCCCTCCAGAAGATTCTCGATCGCACAGTAGCAGCGGCAGCAAACCGGCATTTCAGAAATCTCTCCAGATGTTCCTCTGTGCTTTCACATCTGTCTCCATCAAATCAGAATTGTCCACGGCCCCTATTTAACAGATACGATATCATTTCACTGGAGAGCTGCACACACTGCGTCGCGCCGCCATCTTCTCCTCCCACCTACATCAGCTACATCCAGATTCTACCCCTCAGCAGCACACCAGGGGCAATTTTCAGCAACCAATTAACTTACCAACCTGCACACCTTTGGGAGGAAACTGGAGCACCCAGAGGAAACCCATACAGTCACATGCAGACTCCACATAGTCGGTGCCAGGGGTCAGGATTGAACACATCTGGTGTGGTGAGGCAGCAGTTCTAGTAGCAGTGTCATTTTGCCACCCTAAGCAGCCAAAGTCAAGTTTATTATTATTTGCACAAGTATGTGTATATCATGGATGAAATGACTATCTAACAAGGATGTCATGAACAGAGCAAACACAAAAAGAGAAATAATGTATGAGATCATGAAAAGGCAACGTAACTTCATTGGGCATGTGATTAGGAAAGAGGAGTTAGAATGCACAGTAATTATGGGAAAGATTGAAGGGAAGAAAGCAAGAGGAAGACAAAGACAAATGATCATGGAGACAGCAGCTAGAGAACTGGAAATGAATACCAATGAATTGATCCACTTGACCCGAAACAGGAGTGTGTGGGCCATGGCAGTCAAAGCTCAAACTGGGCATGGCACCTGATGATGATGATATGTATGCACAGGTGCAACAACAAAGACAACTTGCAGCTGCATCACAGGTACATCGCATCAGAGCACTGTTCAAATGTTAAAGTTAAGTTGCTGTCAGATAAAGTCTTCCAGTTTATTTCTATCAATTCTGCCAAATTTCATCATCATAAATATCTCTGTTAAAGTATCAGTCAATCTTCCATATACAAACTTAGTGTAGGATTTGAGCAGGTCTTTCAGGGTTAAAGTATAACCCCAGGATGAAATTTAAGACTTTCTCAATCTGTGTGATTGAATTTCTAGCCTGATAGTGCAGTTACTCTCATACCTGTTTTGGGAGTGGACTTGGAATGTTGTTTACTGATCAAGTAGCATACAGGGAAATCAGGCCAATACAGCTGAAGACACTGGGAATCTGAAATAACAACAGAAAAAGCTGTAAGCATACAGAGATCAGGCAGCATTTGTGGACAGGAAATCAGTGTTAATATCCAGCCTGAAATGTTAACTCAGTTTCTCTTTCTGTATATGCTGCCTAACCTGCAAAAAGGCATTTGGACAGGTACATGGATGGGAAGGGTTTTGTGGGATATTGGCCAGACTTGGGTGGATGGGACTAGATTAAATGGGCTGGTTGATGCTGGAGGACGTGTTTCCGTGCTGCCTGACCTACTGAGTGTTTCTACTCAAGCACATAATGTGCCCATTTGAAGTTGGATTCCATTAGCATTTGGGAGAGTGTTTCAGAGTGTTGCATCAAATCACTGAAGCATAATGAAAGGACATGATGCCATGCTTTGGTGCAGTTAGGGAACGTGGAAATTATTGTGTTCCCTTGTCTTAGTTTCCTGTTAGCAGACTCCCAATCCTGACATCTGGGGACAGTGAGTGACTACTTCTGCCATTTGTAGGAACAAATGTATGTATGTACATTGGACTTGTGAACTCAATAAGGTTATTCATGTACAGTTATTGAGTGTTCATAGTCTCAGGATTGCCTGTAATAAATCAGAAAATGCTAGGAAAACTGAGTACATCAGGCTGCATCAGTGGAAAGAGAATGAGATAACATTTCAGGTCGGAGATCTTCCACCGGTTCTGATGTATGGTTGTCAACCCGAAGTGTCAGCTGTTTCTCTTTCCACGGATACTGCCTGACCTGCTGAATTTTTCCAGCACTGTCAGCCTTTTTAGGGGCTGCCGGTGGGCTGTTCGGTTAGCAAGTGCACAACAGAGGGAATAAAATTTGAACATAATAATTGAAGCAAAAAAAAGTCTTTAAAAAAATTGCTTCAACCACAAACACCATAAAATGATCTATCAGTTCTTGAGATCCAGAGGAGATGGACCTTGGACGGGAACAGAAGCTATTGAGAGAGCAAATGTCTTTTGCTGAGCATGGTAGGCTGATCAAGGAACAGTTCGTGCATCAAGCTACCAGAAAGTCTTTTGTCTCTAATTACGGCCCAACATAGATCATCCTCTCCGTAGCTTGACAAGTGTGGGAAAAGCAGTGGGGAAAAAGGAGAGTATCCAAGGGAACAGCTTTTCCGACTTAGCAACGTCCCCATTTCATCATCCCTCTCTTCACCCGACAGCGAAAATAAATTATGTTTTCCGACAATTTGGCAATTCTTTGAGATTTGTTTGTAATGAAAGCTGTACAGTAACTTTCCAATAGCACTGTTTAGGAAGGTTTATTTTATGTAAAGCACCAGGCCCCAGCAGTCGCATTTAAACAATTAGATTGCTGTTGGATATCCTCACTGCTGGTAGGTTAAACAATTATACCTTTGATAAGTGTGGCTTGTAATTTCATTCCGCGGCTTCTTTGAAACCTAATATTGTAATTGCCCCTGTCATTTGTAGTGGTTTATATGGTAAACTCTTTAAAGTTGTTACGCCAGTTCCTGGCCGTTTCCTGTCATTTGAGAAATGAGGGCAGAGAGAAGCCCTGGACATGTTTGAAGTCAAAACTCCAGCTTAGAACTACGTACAATTTACAACATGGAAACGGGCCGTTTGGTACAACAGGTTTATGCACCACATGAACCTCCAAGCACCCTACCCCATCCTGTCCCTCTAAATGTGACCTTTCATGCTGTTCTTCCTCAAGAAGTCACCTATTTTACCTCATGTTACTTCCAACAATTCCTGTGGATGCTAGTATCCCATTCTAGCCACTTCTCCTGAAATCTTTGTTGTATTTATTAGTTATTACAGTATCTTGCATTTATGATCTATAATTTTAAGACCCTCCTATGGACAAAAACATCTTCCGCATATCAACCCTTTGGAATGGTCATAATTTTGAAGCTGTTTCATTGGATCATACTTCCATCCTCTCACTTCTGGTAGCATTGCTTGTTGTTTTCTAGTGTTGTTATATTGAGTCTGCCCTAGTCCAAGGAGAACAATGTCTCTGTGTTTTCCACACACCTCTGAAAATTATTCTTAAGAGCCTTTATAATTCATTTTTGAATTTAACTCATTCATCACTCTCCAGGTCATAACTGTATTCTGTGTGAGAGTTTTTCCTAACCTCCTTCCTACTTGTACCTTTCCCCAAATGTTAATACACAGTATGTAGTTCCTGTTCTGTCCACAAATAGGAGCCATTATTCTCTCAAAAAATCAACCGTGATCAATTATCAGATTTTCTTTAAGCTTTCTTTGCTCCAAAGATTATAGCCCTGATTTCTCCATTCTAACCCACTAGCTGAAATCACTCCTGCCTGGAACTATTTTAGCAAATAATTTCTCCAGTCCCTCCATCACCTTCACATCAATTTCAAGTTTAATTGTCATTCAACCATACATGAATAGAGCCAAATGAAACAGTGTTACTCCTCTAGTTCAGTAAATTGAATGTATTAAGCAATTTATGGCCTGACTGGTGTTTTCTTCCTGCTACTGTACTGAATGTTTTTAGTTAGAACCCCAAGACTCCATGTCTTTTATTAACCACACACTCAAATTGTCTTCCTATTTTAAAAGCATACTGCACATGTGCATTCAGGTCACCCAGTCCCTATACACCCTTCAGAATGCACTCTTTGGTCTATATTGACTTTGTTCTTTGTATCAAAATGTAGCTCATCACAGTTCACTACATTAGTTTTTATCTATCATTTGTCTGCCAATCAGTGGCAACTTGATTCTTCACTGTGATGTTACTTACTGAATGCTATACTTCTGGGTATCACCCATACATTTCAAAATTTTACCCTGTATACCCATCTCTGAGATTTAAGTAAATATAAAATAAAAATGCTGTTCTAAACTGTGCCCCACTACTTTGTGCCTTATACTTTTCACATCTAAGCTTTTGGTGATCCTTAACTTCCACAGACTTCAATTTTTGCAAACTTCTTTTCATGGCAGATGTTATTAAATGCCTTCTGAAAATTTAGATAGGCAACATTTCCTGTACTCCCTTTGTCATTCTCTGTGACCTTATCAAAATATTCAGCCAGGTTAGTCAAACAATAATTGTCTTTAACAAATCTGTGCTGGCTCCCCTTTAACAACACATCCTTTCCCAGTGTCTCAACATTTTCACTGGTAATTGTTTCTGACAGAAGATATCCTGACTACCCTGGGCTTTCCTAGTGTGTTCTCCCATTCCTTTTTGAACAAAGCCGTTGCACCTCCAGTTCTCTGGTATACCCCTCTTTTTGTATTTGTACAGTTTGTCTTTTGTACATAAGTTGTTTGTGAATCTTTGTGTATAGTTTTTCATTGATTCTATTGCATTTTATTTTTTCTGCTGTGAATGCGTGCAAGAAAATGAACCTCAGGGTAGCATAAGGTGATATATAGGTACTTCGATAATAAACTTACTTTGAACTTTTGAACTTAGATATCCATCCCTGTATCAAGGGAGCTTTGAACTTGAGATCATCTTCATCCCTGTGTCTAACCAACGTCAGATGCATTTTTTTCACTCCATCTGTTATCTCTGCTACCTTCCATTCTGTAATTTGGGCAGATTTTTGGTAAAGTTAATGAAGTATTGATTTATTATTCCAGCTGTACTTTCTGTCTTTGTACATAGACCAGAGCCTTTATCCCCAACAAAAGCATGCCATTTACAAGTTCACTTGTTGGTATATCTAAGCTAAACAATCCATGTTGCACTGGGATATACATTCCTGTTGCTTTCCAAAATGGCTCTAAAGCATTGCCTATATAGGCGATTAAAGTGCATTTGTTGATGTTCCGACGTCATCTGTGTTCCAAATGAACCATGCATATTCATTAGTCAGAATCCATCAGCGCAAGCTGGGAAGCTTAAATTTTATAATTGGCTGCATATTGTTCTCTATAGTTTTTTCCCTAATGTAAGATTGAATTTATTATTGTTAAGGGTTAAAAATAGCATGATTAAGTCATGGCACATTAAATTTATCTTTAAAACTCTTGCCTCTAAGACTCTCTTGTCTGTATTTCAGGAAGTTCATATCAGCTTTGTAGTTACATAAATTGTAAATGAAAGCTTGCCTCTTATTTGACCTAAATTAAGCAATTGCCTACTTTCTAATGATCACAAACTCAATTATTAATCTATAGAAGACCCATTGTGCAAATTTATCTTAAAGTCACATTGCTATCAGTGAGACTTCTAGGTGACATATTATAGTCATATTTGGGAGCTTAAATCATTAATTGCATGCTCAATGTGGCATGAAGTTGCAGAAAACTGCAAAATCCTTGCTTTAATCCAATGGTCTTGCTATGTTATACTGGGTTAAGACAATAGTGGGGTTCTGTAAATAGTATAAATTACAGGTCCTGACAGAGTTACAGAATTACAGGTATGACAGAGTTCGGCTCCTTAGAATAGTTCATAACCCCAACAGTTCGTAAACTAGAAATGCAGCCAACAAAGGCCAACATGTTGTTAACCCAGGGTTTAACACAACCAATCAGATTTCACTGCAAGATGAAACAATATGGCCATGAACTGAGTTTCCACAAGACAGAAGATTCCTGCAGCCCCACAAATCCATTATATCATCAAGTTGTACATATAAAGTCGAGCATTTATAGCCTAGAGATAACTTGCATAGCATTTGCTGTACAGAAATGGCCCTTTGGCATTTCTCTCTGCTGGCATTGTGTCCACTTCATCCAACCCTAGTGACGTATCCTTCTACTCCTTGCTACGTATGGGCAGCAAGGAGTTTAAGTAGCTTCCAATAAAATACGTCTCTATTATTCATTCATCTTGCCTAGCCCTTGAGAAGCGAGTTCCACATTCCCCTTGCTGTTTGGATAGAGGAGTTCCTCCTGAAATCTCCCTTGGTATTGGGCATACAAGATCCTTGGTTTTATGAACAGAGTGAAAAAGAAGGGAAGTTTTGGCAAACTTTTCTTCATCACTAGCTGGCCACCAAGTGGAGCATTCTGGGCACAGTGTTTAACACAGGTTGTCAGGGAAGAAAGACATTAATCACATGTAAAAATGTGTAATGTATATTGAAATTAGCTTTTTTGTGATCTGCGTCATCAGGCATGCAGTGCCTACTGTCAGAGGTGTCTTCAGCCGGCAAAGTAGTTATACCACTGCATTAACAAGTACTAGTTTTGAACCATCAAGTCAGTAGCCTGTATTTCAAACTGTTCATGCCAACTGGGCAACTTAAAGCAACATGCAGAAAATGCGAGAGGAACTCAGCAAGTCAGGCAGCATCTATGGAGGGAAATAAACAGTGGATGTTTTGGACCAAGACCCTTGAGTCTCTGGGAAATTAAAATTCAAGTTATTAAATGAATCAAGCTAAGTGAAAAGTTGGTAACAATAACATTAACCATGAAACCTGGGAGGTAGGGTTCACCTACTTCACTAATGTCACTTGCAGAAGGAAGTCTGTGACCAGTCTAGGCTACCTGTGACTTCAGACCTGCCAGCGTATTTGCCCCTGAGCTGTCTCCTTACTTCAGGGACAATTAGGGATGGGCATTAAAGGGTGGCATTGCCGGCAAGATGCACCTCCCGTGAATGAATGAATTAAGACCATAAGACCATTCAGTCCATCGAGCCTGCTGTCCCATTTAGTAATGGCTGATTTATTTTCCCTCTCAACCCTATCCTCCTGCCTTTTCACCATAATCTTTGATGCCCTTACTAATCTAGAACTTCCACTTTAATGACTTGGACTGCACAGTCATCCACGGCAAATGAATGCCACAGATTCACCATCCTCTGGGTAAAGAAATTCCACCTCATCTCTGTTGCAAAGGGACATCCTGTATTGTGAGGCTGTGCCCTCTGGTCCTAGTGTCAGAAGAGCGATCTCTTCCTTGGCATCCAGTGTTGTGAAAGTACTGTCTCTGAGTAGCCCGTATAGGAGAAAGGAACTCTTGGTGGGCACTTTATTTTGGAGACTTGCTTCTTCAGTGTTCTCCCACTGAGTTGACATATACTGCAAAGGATCTCTCACTACTTCACCCAGAACGGAGGATTACAGTCACATTATGCTATATTTATAGGGTCAGCTGTGCTTACTGTATATCTGCCCACCAGTGATGAAATGCGCATTTGGCTTCTGCCCAGCATGGTGAAATGATTCCGATTTGCACTTGTTTATGCAACGTCAGTTCAGATTGACATTATTTTTAATTGGATTATTTTTTTTCCATCTTACTTTATGGGGCCAAATGTAAGCACACCTCATGAACTCTGAAGATCTCCTGACCTGCCTACCACTCTCCTTTTAAGAGCTACACTTTCGATCTAACTTTTCTTGCTATTTGCTCAGCATCAAACTTCTCGCAAAGAATCTTCCTGTGAAACTTCAGAGGACATTTCACTGCTTGAAGGTTCCATGTGAAGTTATTGCTGACTTCTCCTTTGACACTGCATTGGTGATTCGAGGATGCAAAGTATACTTTGCTTTAAAATGGGACTGAGAAGAGGCAGATGAATGCTTTAATTCACTGCTTGCTTAAATTGTCCTACAATGAATTGTGCGCTTTGGTTTCTATACAGCCTTTCCCACACGTCGATAATTGTTCATTAGGTCGGACCAGGTCTCTGGCACCTTGCATGTTATCACAGTGCTCTGAGAACTGATGGAGGCTGATCAATGCACGGACCAAAGGGAATATCGGAAGGTTTGACATCCAGGCTGCTCGAAGTTTTAAATCCTGTCCCTTTGCTAATAAAGGAACCATTGATTGTAACATGTCTGTACAGCAAAAAGGCACAAAGATTCAGTTCTTTGCTGCAGGATGCCTTTCCTTTAAACGTGACATAATACTGGATGTTTCATTTATGGGAGCATCAATGACAATTTGTCTTAACATGGTGTATCTTGCATTGGCGTAGTAGTGAAAACAAGCATTATCATGTCGGCCCTCCATTTCACTTCTTTTCTAGTTTTTGTTTCCAATGAAGTCGATTGGAAGGGATAGAAAACAGCTACTGCTGGTTTTACACTCCACTGACATCAGTTAATTTGCTGCAAGGCTTTGAAACTCCTGCCCTTGGGTTGTGATTTCCTGGTATTGTGCTGAGACCTGGCAAAGGCATTAAAACTCTATGCTCAGTGGCTACTTCATTAGCTACACCAGTACACCTGCTCATTATTGCAAATATCTCATCAGCCAATTATGCAGCCAAAACTCAATGCATTAAAGCATGCAGACATGGTCAAGAATTTTGGTTGTTGTTCAGGCCAAATATCTGAATGAAGTAATGTGATCTAAGTGACTTTGACTGTAGAATGATTGTTGGTGCCATACAGGATGGTTTGAGTATCTCAGAAACTGCTGATGTCCTGTGATTTTCACCTACAATAGTCTCTAGAGTTTACAGGGAATAGATCAAAAAAATCTAGTGAGTGGCTGTTCTGTTTTAATGAGAGAGGTCAGAGGAGAAAGGCCAGACTGGTTCAGATTTGGTCAGGAAGGCGATAGTAACTCGCATGTTGCAAAGTGGTGTGCAGAAGAACATCTCTGAATGCACATGTCGAACCTTGAAGTAGGTGGGCTACAGCAGCAAAAGATCACAAACATACACTCATAGGCCACTTTATTAGGTACTGGAGGTAGCTAATAAAGTAGCCACTGAGCTTAGATGTGGCATATCACAGTTGCCAAGATATTTTCACAGCCCCCAAAACAGATGCTGGGGCTGAAGTCTGAAACCAGTGTGTTGGAAGTATAAAAAGAGAATATCCTTTGCTAATTAGAACCCAAGAGCCAGGAGTCTGAGACCCTTTGGTGCATCTTGTCATTGGGTGGCTTTCATTATCAGCTGTTCTAGTCACCTTCTGTAGAAACCTTATATCTCCTAGGTAACATACACAAAATGCTGGAGGAACTCAGCAGGTCAGGCAGCATAAAAAAAAGTGGGGAGCTAGCTAAAAGGTGATAGGAGGAAAGGTAAAGGGCTAGAGAGGAAGGAATCTGATAGAAGAAGAGTGTGAGCCAGTGGATAAAGGGAAGGAGGAGGGGGCACAGTGGGAGGTGATAAACAGGTGAGAAAAAGGTAAGAGGCCAGAGTGGGGAATAGAAGAGGGAAGGGGGACAGTTTTTTTTACAGGAAGGAGAAATCAATATTCATGCCATCAGGTTGGAGGGTACCCAGAGGGAATATAAGGTGTTGCTCCTCCACCTTGAGGGTGGCCTCATCAATGGCATGAGGAGGCCATGGACCAACAACATGTCCTTTCCAGTCTTGAAGAAGGATCCCGGCCTGAAACTTTGACTGTTTGATCATTTCCAGAGATGCTGTCTGACCAGCTGAGTTCCTCCAGCATCTTGGGTGTGTTGCTTTGGATTTCCAGCATCTACCTCCTGATTTCATAAACACAAGAGATTCAGCAGATGCTGGAAACCCAGCACAACACACACACACACACACACACACACCCCACCCCACCCCCCTTGAGGAACTCATCAGGTGAGGCGGCGTCTGTGGAGAGTAATAAATTGCCAAAGTTTCAGGCTGAGATCTTTCATCAGGACCAAATCTCAGAGTCTCCTTATTGCATTTCTTGCTATCTCCCCAACGTTACTCCTTCATGAGTTTGTCATGAGGAGGAACTTCTTCACTCAGGGGGTGGTGAGCCCTGCCAGCAGAAGTGGTACATGCAGTTTCAATTTCACCATTTAAGAGAAATTTGGACAAGTACATGGACTGAAGGGGTATGGAAGACAATGGTCTGGGTTTCTATCAGAGCACCAAAAAGTGGTACTGGGCCGGCAACTAGAGTGAGGGAGATACAGAGGGTAGAGGACCAAGTGTGCACTCCAAACTTGATTGCTTTACTGTATCTGCTCCCAGTTAGGCACATATCCAATTAGGAGGAGGTCTAAAGGAAAGGTGTGGTTGGGAGAAGGGGAAGAGTATTACCAGGCAAATCTTTGCTTGTACTATGCATGCATCCTGTTCATTGATTGGGTGCAGGGTACAGACATAGATGAGAATTCGATTGACAGTGATCAGATAATGTTGGGGCCAGATGCATACAAAGCAGCAAATACAGGAAAACATTTTGTTTAACGTTCATCTAGTTTATATACAGTGGCATGCAAAAGTTTGGGCACCCCGGTCAAAATTTCTGTTACTGTGAATAGCTAAGCGAGTAAAGATGAACTGATTTCCAAAAGGCATAAAGTTAAAGATGACACACTTCTTTAATATTTTAAGCAAGATTACTTTTTTTTATTTCCATCTTTTACAGTTTCAAAATAACATAAAAGGAAAAGGGCCTGAAGCAAAAGTTTGGGCACCCTGCATGGCAATACTTAGTAACACCCCTTTTGGCAAGTATCACAGCTTGTAAACGCTTTTTGTGGCCAGCTAAGGGTCTTTCAATTCTTGTTTGGGGGATTTTCGCTCATTCTTCCTTGCAAAAGGCTTCTAGTTCTGTGAGATTCTTGGGCTGTCTTGCATGCACTGATCTTTTGAAGTCTATCCACAGATTCTCGATGATGTTTAGGTCGGGGGACTGTGAGGGCCATGGCAAAACCTTCAGCTTGCACCTTTTGAGGTAGTCCATTGTGGATTTTGAGATGTGTTTAGGTTCCTTATCCTGTTGTAGAAACCATCCTCTGTTCACCTTCGGCTTTTTTATAGACGGTGTGATGTTTGCTTCCAGAATTTGCTGGTATTTATTTTAATTTATTCTTCCCTCTACCAGTAAATGTTCCCCGTGCCACTGGCTGCAACACAAGCCCAAAGCATGATCGATCCACCCCCGTGCTTAACAGTTAGAGAGGGGTTCTTTTCATGAAATTCTGCACCCTTTTTTCTCCAAACATACCTTTGATCATTGCAGCCAAAAGGTTCTATTCAAAAGGTTCAAAGGAACATCTAAACAAGCCTGATGCATTTTGGAAACAAGTCCTGTGGACTGATGAAGTTAAAATAGAACTTCACACCTCAAAATCCACAATGTACTACCTCAAGAGGCGCAAGCTGAAGGTTTTGCCATGGCCCTCACAGTCCCCTGACCTAAACATCATCGAGAATCTGTGGATAGACCTCAAAAGATCAGTGCATACAAGACAGCCCAAGAATCTCACAGAACTAGAAGCCTTTTGCAAGGAAGAATGGGCAAAAATCCCCCAAACAAGAATTGAAAAACTTCTAGCTGGCTACAGAAAGCGTTTACAAGCTGTGATACTTACCAAAGGGGGAGTTACTAAGTACTGACCATGCAGGGTGCCCAAACTTTTGCTTTGGGCCCTTTTCCTTTTTTGTTATTTTGAAACTGTAAAAGATGGAAATAAAAAAAAGTAACCTTGCTTAAAATATTAAAGAAAAATGTCATCTCTAATTTTATGCCTCTTGGAAATCAGTTTGTCTTTTACTCGGTTAGCTATTCACAGTAACAGAAATTTTGACCGGGGTGCCCAAACTTTTGCATACCACTGTATTTATCTGCTTGCTTATTTATTTATTTGTAGAGATACAACATGAGAGCAGGTCTTTCAGCAGAATGAGCCCATGTGCCCAGTGGCACCCATGTGACCAATTAACCTACTAATCTGAATGTCTTTTTCAATGTGGGAGGAAAATAGGAGCACCCGGAGGAAACCCATGCAGTCACAGGGAGAATGTACAAACTCCTTACAGGCAGTGGCGGGAATTGAACCTGGGTCAAGGGCACTGTAATAGTGTAATGCTAACTGCCACTCTACTGTACCAGCCCTTTTATGCATGTGTTGGCCCTGATTTAGGGCCACGTGAATACAGAGCAAGTGAGGTCATGGGGAGTATTCAAGTACAGGCACTCAATTTGATACTATTATTAGACAAATGTGCCTTGGACTAATCCTACGTTTTGTCTTTTCGTGGATGCTGCTACATGTGCTGAGTTCCTAGTATTTTCTGTTTTATTTCAGATCTTTTTTTGGAGAAAATTGCAGGGAAAAAGGATCAGCCACGATTGAACGTCGGAGCAGACTCGATGGGCCAAATGGCCTCATTCTGTTCCTATGTCCTATAGCCTTTTGCATCTAAAGGAAATTCACCATGCTAATTCCTGGGATGACTGCGTTGTCCTGTTGAGAAAGGCTGGATAGGTTGCATCACATCACAGTTGCTGAGAATAACTGGGGATCTTGGATCCTAAAGGGGCTTGACAAGATAAATGTTGACTCTCCGACTTGTTTTCACTAGTGAGAGAGTCATGAACAAGGTGACACATCAGTAAGATCAGGGCTGTTCATTTAAAACTGAGGTGGATAAAAAAATTCTCTGGAATTCTGTGCCCAGGGGTTGGTGAAGACCAATCATTATATTTAAGTTGGAGAAAGGTAAATACTTGAAAGATCATCAACTGGGGGTTTTGGGAACTGGAACAGGAGTTTAAAACCAACATCGATCAGCCATGACCATGTCGAAAAGTGGGGCAGATGGCCTACTCCTCCTCTTCAGTCTGCAGGGTTTTTTTCCTGATTTTCATTCAGTGTTATCTACACTTTAATGTTACTGTGCCAATTTTGCAAAAGAGAGCCATGGGGAAGAGAGGAACAACGTGTCCAAATGCAATCCCTTTGGATAGCAAGCGAGTGGCTGCATTACAGGGAGAGCATTAAATGGCAATGAAGAAATTAGCAATGATACTTGCAGGCAAATTGAAGGAGCATGCATTACCAAGATGAATGATTGAAAGGTAGACCAGGATAGAGAATAATCCATGATGATAAGATTTGGTTTTAAATACAGTGGAAAATGGAAAGACTAGATCAAATTTGAGATGAGATATAGCATCATTTAGTGCAAGTGCATAGATAATAAAAATGAGTCAGGACAAATATAAAGAAGACAGAAAAGATTATAAGAAATATGTTCGGCGGAGAAAAGGGCAGAGAGAAATAGCAAGTCTTCCACAGAGTAGTGAAAGAATAATTAATGTAAAAATATAACCCTTAAAGACTGATGGAAACTGACATGGTGATGAAGGATATGTAGATATTAATTCAGTACTTTGCCTGGTTATTTTCTTTTGTTCATCCCATTGAGTCTATGCTAAATCCAAGAACAATCCCATTCTCTTACTTAGTTCTCTCTCCTACCCATTAACTGCACCCTCCACCTCTCACCACCGATTTACAGTGGCCATCCAAACGCCAACTGGCATGTTTTTGGGATGTGGGAGGAATCCCGAGTACCAGATGTCCAAAATTTCATACTGAAGTTCATCCTGGTGGGTGTGGTCTTCATTTATTCTATTGTGTTTCTTAGATTCACTGTGTATGCCCACAAGAAAACAAATCTCAGGACTGTATGTAGTAACATATATCTACTTTGATAATATTAAGTAATAATAATAAGTAAAGTTAAAATTGCAAAGTAAATTTATTATCAAAGTAGATATATGTTACTACATACAGTCCTGAGATTTGTTTTCTTGTGGGCATACACAGTGAATCTAAGAAACACAATAGAATAAATGAAGACCACACCCACCAGGATGGACAAACAATCAATATGCAAAATATAACAAACTGTGCAAATCCTACATACATACATACATACATAAATAAATAAGCAATCAAGCAATAAATATTGAGAACATGAAAGGAAGAGTCCTTGAAAGTGAGTACAGAGTTTGTGGAAACAGTTCAGTGATGGGGCAAGTGAAGTTATTCCCTCTGATTCAAGAACCAGATGGTTGAGGGGTAATAACTGTTCCTGAACCTGCTGGAGTGGGTCTTGAGGCTCCTGTACTGCCTTTCCCGATGGCGGCAGGGAGAATAGAGCTTGGCCTGGATGGTGGGGATCCTTGATGTGCTACTTCCCCATGACAGCATTCCATGTAGATGTGCTCAACGGTGGGAGGGTTTTACCCTTGACGGACTACCGCCTCCACTATTTTTTGTAGGATTTTCTGTTCAAGGACATTGCTGTTTCCATACCAGGCTGTGATGCAGCCAGTCAGTATACTCTCAACCACGCATCTATAGAAGTTAGGCAAAGTTTTAAGAGTCATGCTGAATCTTTGCAAACCTCTAAGGAAGTAGAGGAGTGGCCATGTTTTCTTCATAATAGCGCTTGTCCTCTGAAACGATAACACTGAGGAATTTAAAGTTGCTGACCTTCTCCACCTCTGATTCTCCCAATGAGGACTGGCTCATGGATTCTGATTTCCTCCTCGTGAAATCAATAATTAGCTCCTTGGTCTTGCTGACATTGAGTGAGAGGTGGTTGTTGTGGCACCACTCAGGCAGATTTTCAGTCTCCCTCCCATACGTTGATTTGTTGTTATCTTTGATTCGGTGAACAACAGTGGTGTCATCAGCAAACTTAAATACGGCATTGGATCTGTGCTTAGCCTCACAGTCATAAGTATAAGCGAGTAGAGCAGGGGGTTAAGCATACAGCCTTGTGTTGCACCTGTACTGATGATGATTGTGAAGGAGATGTTGTTGCCAATCCAAACTGACTGGGGTCTGCAAGTGAAGAAATCGAGGATCCAGTTGCAGATGGAGATACTGAGGTCAACGTCTCAGGGTTTATTGATTAGTTTTGAGGGGATGATAGTATTGAATACAGAGTTGTTCCAAGTCTCTTCGCAGTCAGGAATTGAAATTCTTCATCACCAGCTTCTCAAAGTGTTTCATCACAGTGGATGTAAGTGCTGCTGGACAATAGTAATTGAGGCATGTTATCTTGTTCTTCTTAGACACCAGTATAATTGAAGCCTGCTTGACCTCAGACTGCCAAAGCAAAAGGTTAAATATATTCTGTAGGAAGAGGTGCAGTCGACGTTTCAGGCCGAGACCCTTCGTCAGGACTAACTGAAGGAAGAGTGAGTAAGGGATTTGAAAGTTGGAGGGGGAGATCCAAAATGATAGGAGAAGACAGGAGGGGGAGGGATGGAGCCGAGAGCTGGACAGGTGATAGGCAAAAGGGGATACAAGAGGATCATGGGACAGGAGGTCCGGGAAGAGAGACAAGGAGGGGGGGACCCAGAGGATGGTCAAGAAGTATATTCAGAGGGAGAAAAAGGAGAGTGAGAGAAAGAATATGTGCATAAAAATAAGTAACAGATGGGGTACGAGGGGGAGGTGGGGCCTTAGCGGAAGTTAGAGAAGTCGATGTTCATGCCATCAGGTTGGAGGCTACCCAGACGGGATATAAGGTGTTGTTCCTCCAACCTGAGTGTGGCTTCATCTTTACAGTAGAGGAGGCCGTGGATAGACATATCAGAATGGGAATGGGATGTGGAATTAAAATGTGTGGCCACTGGGAGATCCTGCTTTCTCTGTCGGACAGAGCGTAGATGTTCAGCAAAGCGGTCTCCCAGTCTGCGTCGGGTCTCGCCAATATATAAAAGGCCACATCGGGAGCACCGGACGCAGTATATCACCCCAGTCGACTCACAGGTGAAGTGTTGCCTCAGCTGGAAGGACTGTTTGGGGTCCTGAATGGTGGTAAGGGAGGAAGTGTAAGGGCATGTGTAGCACTTGTTCCGCTTACACGGATAAGTGCCAGGAGGGAGATCAGTGGGGAGGGATGGGGGGGACGAATGGACAAGGGAGTTGTGTAGGAAGCGATCCCTGCGGAATGCAGGGGGGGGAGGGAAAGATGTGCTTAGTGGTGGGATCCCGTTGGAGGTGGCAGAAGTTACGGAGAATAATATGTTGGACCCGGAGGCTGGTGGGGTGGTAGGTGAGGACCAGGGGAACCCTATTCCTTAGTGGGGTGACGGGAGGATGGAGTGAGAGCAGATGTACGTGAAATGGGGGAGATGCGTTTAAGAGCAGAGTTGATAGTGGAGGAAGGGAAGCCCCTTTCTTTAAAAAAGGAAGACATCTCCCTCGTCCTAGAATGAAAAGCCTCATCTTGAGAGCAGATGCGGCGGAGACGGAGGAATTGCGAGAAGGGGATGGCGTTTTTGCAAGAGACAGGGTGAGAAGAGGAATAGTCCAGATAGCTGTGAGAGTCAGTAGGCTTATAGTAGACATCAGTGGATAAGCTGTCTCCAGAGACAGAGACAGAAAGATCTAGAAAGGGGAGGGAGGTGTCGGAAATGGACCAGGTAAACTTGAAGGCAGGGTGAAAGTTGGAGGCAAAGTTAATAAAGTCAGCCAGTTCTGCATGCGTGCAGGAAGCAGCGCCAATGCAGTCGTCGATGTAGCGAAGGAAAAGTGGGGGACAGATACCAGAATAGGCACAGAACATAGATTGTTCCACAAACCCAACAAAAAGGCAGGCATAGCTAGGACCCATACGGGTGCCCATAGCTACACCTTTAGTTTGGAGGAAGTGGGAGGAGCCAAAGGAGAAATTATTAAGAGTAAGGACTAATTCCGCTAGACGGAGCAGAGTGGTGGTAGGGGGGAATTGATTAGGTCTGGAATCCAAAAAGAAGCATAGAGCTTTGAGACCTTCCTGATGGGGGATGGAAGTATATAAGGACTGGACATCCATGGTGAAAATAAAGCGGTGGGGGCCAGGAAACTTAAAATCATCGAAAAGTTTAAGAGCGTGAGAAGTGTCACGAACATAGGTCGGAAGGGATTGAACAAGGGGTGATAAAACAGTGTCGAGGTATGCAGAAATGAGTTTGGTGGGACAGGAGCAAGCTGAGACAATAGGTCGGCCAGGACAGGCAGGCTTGTGGATCTTGGGTAGGAGGAAGAAACGGAAAGATCTTGGGTAGGAGGTAGAAACGGGAACATCTACGCTCTGTCCGCCAGAGAAAGCAGGATCTCCCAGTGGCCACACATTTTAATTCCACATCCCATTCCCATTCTGACATGTCTATCCACGGCCTCCTCTACTGTAAAGATGAAGCCACACTCAGGTTGGAGGAACAACACCTTATATTCCGTCTGGGTAGCCTCCAACCTGATGGCATGAACATCGACTTCTCTAACTTCCGCTAGGCCCCACCTCCCCCTCGTACCCCATCTGTCACTTATTTTTATGCACACATTCTTTCTCTCACTCTCCTTTTTCTCCCTCTGTCCCTCTGAATATACCTCTTGCCCATCCTCTGGGTCCCCCCCCCCCCCGCCTTGTCTTTCTTCCCGGACCTCCTGTCCCATGATCCTCTCGTATCCCCTTTTGCCTATCACCTGTCCAGCTCTCGGCTCTATCCCTCCCCCTCCTGTCTTCTCCTATCATTTTGGATCACCCCTCTCCCTCCAGCTTTCAAATCCCTTACTCACTTTTCCTTCAGTTAGTCCTGACGAAGGGTCTCGGCCTGAAACGTCAACTGCACTTCTTCCTACAGATGCTGCCTGGCCTGCTGCGTTCACCAGCAACTTTGATGTCTGTTGCTTGAATTTCCAGCATCTGCAGAATTCCTGTTGTTTTGCGGTTAAATATATTGGTGGACACTCCAGCCAGTTGATCAGCGCAGGTCTTTACTACTTGGCCGGATACCTCATCTGGGCCGGATGCTTTCTGTCGGTTCACCCTCCTGAAGGATGCTGTCAAGTTGGCCTCAGAAACTGAAATCGAAGGGTCATCTGGGGTTGTGAGAGTTTGTGAAGGTTCCTCCATGTTTTGACGGATAAAAGCGAGTAAGGTGAACAAGCAGGCTATGCCCAAGTTCAGGACTGAACCTGGGTCACTGGAGCTGGGAGGCAGCCTCTATACCTGCTGCACCATTATGGCACTCTATAAGAATATATACGGATACTAGGAACACAGCAACATCGTGACTACGTGACTGTTCATGGAGATTATTGTTTTGGATAAAGAGAGTTTTCCGGTTGTCTGTCAAACTATTTGGAAAGCATACTGCAGGACTAATACTGGACGTTGCCAGATGTGGAGGCTTATTTAAAAAAAGAGCTTGGGCAGTTAGTCTGATTAAAGTTGTTGGCAAGCTACTGGACTCTGTCATATGGGATGAAATTACTAAGCACTTGGAGAAACATGAGCTAATCATGACTAGTCAGCATGCATTTTGAAAGGGCATGTTGTACATAAAAATCAAATAATCTTATACACATTAGGAAGCTTTATCGACATAATGCTGCACATTTTCTCCCTTCAATTTTTTTTCTTTCCAGCCTGTATATCCCATATGCCTTTGTTTGACAAAAGTCCATCAACTTCAAATCTGAAATGAACAATTGACGTGGATTGACTTTCATTTACAGAAGAGAGTCAAAACGTCTGGATTTTTTGTTAATTTGCCTTCTGTGGGGAGTTCACACATTCTCCCTGTGACGATGCATATCCTCCTACATCTCCAGGACGTGATGGTTGATAGATTAGTTGATTACTAGAAGTTACCCCAGTCTAGGTTGGAGAATCTTTGGTGTATTAATGCAGAATTGAGGGGGAATATATCACCAGTGGGGGAAAGGCACTGATAGCGTTGCTCTGAGAGCAGAAGTAGACTCCTTTGTCTTAATGAAAAATGTAACATGAATATGAAATGACTTGTCTCTATCAACCAAAGTTTACCTTAATAGTTACCCTTTGACCCAGAAGATTAAGATCCATGATGACTTGGTCATATGGATTCTGAGTTGGCTTGCCCATAGTAGGCAGAGAATAGTGGTGTTAGTCTGGCTGGAGGTCCAGGACCAGTGGTGTTTCACAGAGACTGATGCTGGGAACTAAGTTGTCTGTGATATATATCAAAGACTTGGACAAAAATTTTAAATGGGTTGGAGAATAACTTCGCAAAAATTAGTGGAGATACAGACAGCGGAGAAGGTTATCAAAGGATACAGTGGGATATAGATCAGATCTAGATCAAATGGTGGATGACATTTAATCTGGGCAAGTGTAAGGTGTTGCAAATTGGAAAACCAAATGTAAGAGAATATATTTAATGGGGGAACCCCTTTAACACCATTAATGAACAGAGGGATTTTGGGGTCCTCATCCATAGCTCCCTGAAAGAGGCAACACGAGTAGATAGAATGGTAAAGAAAATGCATGACATGCTTGGCTTCATCATTTGGGGCAGAAAGTCATGTTGCAAATATATAAAACTTCAGTTTGATCACACTTGGCGATCTCTTGCCCCATTACTGGAAGGATGTGAAAGCTTTGGAAAGGGTGCAAAAAAGTTTATAAGGTGCTGCCAGAATTGGAGGGTATTAGCTGTAAGGAGAAATCAGACAAACTTAGATTGTTTTCTCTGGAGCATCAGAGCCTGAGAAGACATCTGGTAGATTATGAATTGTGAGGGGCATTGATAGGGTAGGCAGTCAAAATCTTCCTCCTGGGGCAAAAATGTCAAATGCTAGAGGGTCTAGCTTTAAGTAAGGGGATCAAGTTTAAAGAAAATGTATCAGGGCAAGTTTTTTTTACACAAGGAGTGGTAAGTGTGAAACAAATTGCCAGGGATGATGGTGGAAGCAGAATATAAGGGTGGTGTTTAGGAAGTTTTTATATAGACACAAATATGCAGCGAATGGAGGAATAAGGATCACCTACAGGCAGAAGGGGTTGTTCAATTTGGTATCACGTTCAGCAGAGACACTGAGAGCCGGAAGAGCTGTTCTATATTTCTTGTCACCGTTAGCTGGCAAAATACTAAGGAATACAATCTGCTCATTTTTGACTTTCGATTTATTATCCCTCTCAACCCATTCTCCTGCCTTTTCCCCATTACTCTTGACACCCTTACTACTCAAGAAACTACCAACCCATGCTTTAATTATGCCCAATGATTTGGCCTCACAGCCGTCTGTAGCAGTGTATTCCACAGATTCACCACCCGCTGGCTAAAGAAACGGCTCATCTCTGGTCCTAGACTCCCCTTCCATAGGAAACAACATCCACTTTACCTAGGCCTTTCAATATTCGATGAGTTTCATTGAGGTCCTCCGCCCCCCCCCCCCACCACCACCACCACCACCACCATTCTTCTAAACTCCAGTGAGTAAAGGCCCAGAGCCATCAAACACTCTTCGTTTGTGAACCTTCTCATTCCCAGAATCGTTCTCATGCACCTCCTCTGGGCCCCCTCCAATGCCATAAACAGGATGTTTCTCACATGGGAAAGTATTGAGGCCAGCATCTTTCAGAAACATCAATTAAGACAAGTGATTTACTGTTCATCTATAATAAAGGTAGGTTGAGACATTGGAATCTACCTGTGAAGCTGCTCTTGTGCTGTTTGTATGGCAGATTGTGGGCTTGTGAAAGATAGAGAATCAATGCACTGAAGCAGAATTCCTTATCAGTTGATTTCTGTTGGGTCACCATTTCTCCTACAGATGGATGTTTTATTAAGAGCCTTGAGTGCGATATTCCCACAATCAAATAACCTGCCAATGCATGCTGATTAGACCTGCTTGAAAGATTAGCCAGTTCAGCAGATACTCGAGGGTGGCCACTACCAATGAAACTGTGGTAACCGTACTCTGCAAAGGCAGGCAGAAAATAAAAGTGAAAATAATGTTGTGCACTCTTGGTGTTGTGTTCCAGATAGTTTTTTCTTTACTGATGACCACCTATGAATGTAGCCATTTATAGGACAAATGTAGTTTCCAAAATGTGACCTCACTGATGTCCCACTTGTCTCATTGTAGGCAGTGGATTAGACTAACGACTGTCTTCTGAGGGAAGCAACAAATGTACATACAATATAATAGTTCATGTACATTTGTGGGAAAAAGGATCCAAATACTGAGAGAGATCTCTGCTTTCACTTTCTGCAGAAAATCCAGACTCTGGCACTTTGTCAAAATTCGTGTACTCTGAGAGCATGAATGCTGGTGAAAGGTGACGGTGGTGGGAGGGAGGGGCCTAATCTTGGATTCACCCATATTAAATATAGATAATCTGCTATCTTTCAGAAAACCAGGCTGGATTACTGTCCCTCTGTTTACCCGTGCCAATTAGATCAAAGTTTATAATACATTTATTATCAATATACAGTCGGCCCTCCGTATCCACGGGTTCCGCATCTGCGGATTCAACCAACCGCAGATCAAAAATATTCAAAACAAAAATCCAGAAAGTTCCAAAAAGCAAAACTTGAATTTGCCGCGTGCCGAGCACTACGCTGAATCCACGCGAATGAAGTGATGTGTAGGCATACCCTGCTGTAGCCTCCCGCCATTTCACAGATCCTCAGTCACTGTCCAGCACACGGTTTTTGAGTATTGTTCGCCTCATTGTTTGTCTTGTTCGTTCACTGCTTGTGTTGTGAGCGAGAGGAAGGAGTTTAAGGCTAGTAAGGGATGGTTGGCTAGCTATGTAAAGCGCTACAGCCTCAAGAACTTAAAGATCACGGGAGAATCAGCATTGGCTGATGCCGAGGCAGCATCAGCGTTCCCAGAAGAGCTACGATGTTTGCATCTTTACTGAACATGTACAGACATTTTTTCTTGTCATTATTCTCTAAACAATACAGTATAACAACTATTTACATAGCATTTACATTGTATTAGGTATTATAAGTAATCTGGAGATGATCTAAAGTATATGGGAAGATGTGTGTAGGTTATATGCAAATACTGTGCCATTTTATATAAGGGACTTGAGCATCTGCGGATTTTGGTATCCGTGGGGGGTCCTGGCCCGCGGATACCGAGGGACGACTGTATATATAACATATACAACCTTGAGATTCACCTTCTTGCAAGCAGCCACAAAACAAAGAAACACAATGGAATCCATGAAAAAATCTCACACAGCAAAGACCATCAAACATCGAATTTGTGAGGGAAAAAAAGAAATTGTGCAAACAATTAAAAAGTAAACAAATAACACACAGAGAATGAACCGCAGAGTTCCCAAAAGTGAGCCCATAGCCATGCAGCCAGTTCAGTGCTGCAGCCGATCCCAGAGCCCGACGACCGCTGGCCACAGCCTCGGAGCCAGTTCAGTGCTGAGGTGAGTAAAGCCTCATGGAGGAGTGAGCTGAACACTGGTTCATCCTTCACCCTCAGCCTCAGTGCCTTAGTCTGGCTTGACATTTAGATCGATTAAACAATGCTTCATTTTCCGCCCAGGACCCGCCACATCTATCTGGCCCAGAGTCCGCTCCAGTAATGGCCATCACTGCCGTACCTGCATTCTCGAGAGTCCAGTTTGCCGAATCCCTCAAGATACCGTAAAAATACCAGGTTGTACAGGAGCTTCGAAAGCACATCTCCCAAAGGGAAATTACAGGCTGCAGATTGCAATGGTCATAGTCCAGAAAAAGTGTAATTAATAGAGTAGTTAGTAGTTTTGTTTGCTGCCCACAAAGCATCACCATTTTGGGATACGGCTGCTTCACAGTGGCTGAGTAATTTCTTCCCGTAATTCAACCCTTAGTGTCCTGACAGATTTTGGCAAATCTGAATTTCACAGTAGATCCTGGACAACTGCTTCCTTCCACCATTAAATGCTAATTTGTAACTCACCCACTGGCCCCATTATATTGATTATATGATCCATGTCTTTTTATCAACCCTTCAATGAGAAGATGGAGGAGAGGCAGAATTGAGAAGGACAGTGGAGAAAAGTGAGGTGACTTTAAACATTGTTAGGTTGCCTGCTGTGGAGAGTTTACACAGTCTCCCAGTGACTGCATGGGTGTCTTCCCATATCTCAAAGCCATGATGGTTAATTAGTTCCTGTAACTTACAAGCCTAGTGTAAGCAGAAGAATTGACTGTTTCTGAGGAGTTGAGGAACTATACATATGACCCTAACCACTGTGTCAAAGTGTTTGTTTAACATTACCAATTATGTATCTGATTTCCAAAACCTTCTTAGAAACACCCTGCACCACAAGGCAGCCATTTCTTCTATAACCACACTTGTGTCCTTGCTCATGAGCAAGTGTCCTTGCCCACTCTGAGCAAGTTTATAAGCTGTTAGTTGCCATAACATGAATAGGTAGTAACTACACTTCAGAAGGCCTTTGACAAGGTGCCCCACATGAGGCTGCTTAACAAAATAAGAGCCCATGGTACTGCAGGAAAGATACTACCATGGGTAGAAGATTGCCTGATTGACAAGAGGCAAACAGTGGGAATGAAGGAAGCCTTTTCTGGCTGGCTGCCAGTAACTAGTAGTGTTCCACACGGGTCTGTGTTGGGTCTGGTTCTTTTTATGTTATATATCAATGATTTGGATGACAGAATTGATGTACTTATGCCCAAGTTTGCGGTCGATATGAAGGTAGGGGAAAGACAGGTAGTTTTGAGGAAATAGAGAGGCTACGGAAGGACTTGGACAGATTAGGAGAATGGGCAAAGAAATGGCAGATGGAAAACCATGTCAGGAAGTATACAGTTATGCTCTTTGGTAGAAGAAATAAAACCATAGTCTATTTTCTAAATGGAGAGAAAATTTCAAAATCTGAGGTGCAAAGGGACTTGGGAGTCCTCGTGCAGGATTCCCTAAAGGTTAATTTGCAGTTAGAGTCAATAGTGAGGAAGGCAATTGCAATGTTAGCATTCATTTCAAGAGGACTAGAATATAAAAGCAAGGATGTAATGTTGAGGCTTTATAAAGCACTAATGAGGCCTCACTTGGAGTATTGTAAGCAGTTTTGGGCCCCTTATTTAAGAAAAGATGTGCTGAGATTGGAGAGAGTTCAAAGGAGGTTCATGAAAATTATTCTGGGATTGAAAGGCTAGTCATATGAGGACTGTTTGATGGCTCTGGGCCTCTACTCACTGGAATTCAGAAGAATGAGGGGTGACATCATTGAAATCTTATTGAATGTTGAAAGGCCTCGATAAAGTGGATATGTGGAGAGAATGTTTCCTGTGGTGTGGTGAGGACACAGCCTCAGAATAGAAGGGTGTTCATTTAGAACAGAGATGAAGAGTAATCTCTTTAGCCTGATGGTGGTGAATCTGTGGAATTCATTGCCACAGAAGGCTGTGGAGGCCAGGTCATTGGGTGTATTTAAATGGAGGTTGATTGGTTCTTGATTGGTCAGGGCATCAAAGGTTACATGGAGAATGCAAGAGATTGGGGTTGAGCGGGATAATAAATCAGCTATGTTGGAAGGGTGGTGCAGACTCCATGAGTGAAATGGCCTGATTCTATTCCTATGTCTTATGATCTACATGCAATGAAATCCAATTTTTTATCAAGTCTTCCTGACTATTAACAGCATTCTCGTATGTACAGCAACAACTTTTCATTTAGATTGCTCTTTCAATGGGACTTTTGGACTGTATTTACAAAGCCAGCCATCTTTAAAGACTTTGCACATAAACCCCAGAGTTTCTCTCTTCTGGTATCCCTTCCGGATTGCAACATTTAATTTATATTTCTTCATTTCATTCTTTAGAACAAAGGGGTTCAAGCACCTCTGCCTTAAATTTCACCTGCCATGCTTCTGCCTATTTCAGTTGTTTCTGTCCTCCCAATCCTGCTACTTACTCACCTTGTTATTTTCTACTCGTCTACATTTGGTTTGTCTGCAAAGACTGAACTGATGCCTTACATACCCGAGACAAGGCCAGTAATATATATTTTAAAAAGATGGATCCCAGTACAGATTTCTGGTGATCACCTTTTTACACTTCGATCCAGCCTGAGAAACAGCAGTTTGTTACTCCTCTTGGCTCTCTGTCTGTTAGGCAGTTTTCTACCTGCAATTTTCCTGTCCTTTCAGTTCTGAGGGCAGTTATCCTCGTCACTAGTCCTGTCCTAACCAACCTTCCAAGGTCATAATCTCCAAAGAGGAACATGACTAAATGAAGAAGTGGGAGCCTTGGATTCTGTTTTTCCCATGGTCTCCTAAGTGCTGATGTCACCTATACTAGTTATAATGTGGAAAACACAGCCACAACTCCATTCATAGTTTCCACAAACGACCCATTATGAGGTAATGATTAAATAAACAATTTTTTATGATGTTGGGATATGAGCGATAACTCCTATTTTTTGCCCTTGTGTCTTTTGCGTTGACCAGAGAGGGCAGCTCAGGTTAAGCTGTCATTCAAAAGGAGCACCTGAAAAAAAGCAGTGGTGAGGGATGTTTATATTGGCTACACTACACTTCCTTCACTTGGCTGCCAAACAGTAAGGCAGTGTGGTCCAGAAATTCCATTAGACAGGGAATACAATTCATCTTCTGTATAATCTGTCCTCATAATTTGAGTCATTGAGAACAAGCATCATTCTGATGGGGTTCCTGGCCCAGTGCTGCAACCAAGTTATTTGCTCAAGCCTCTGGAGCGATACTTGATTCCACCCTTCGGATTCAGAGGTGACAACGATGTGGAAAATTCTCTGTTACGTTTCCTTGGAATGAGGCGACGCAGTTGCCGGTTTAATCTGAATACCTCAAAGCGCCAGTGACCCAGGTTAAATCCTGACTGTAATGTACTGATGCCGCAAAATTTCTCATTTGCGCTGCTCCCAGCAAATCCTTGGGTATATTAGTTGTTAATGCAAACAACATATGATAAATAAATCTGAATATGTGTATGAGCAAACCTCTGCTCTTGAACTTCCATTTTTATTGTGGTTACAAGTCCTCTGGAAGTTTCTTTGGACTGCACACTAACTTGCATATATTTATAAAAGCAACGGCAAAGTCAGGAGAAGCAAAGATGCATGTCAGACGCAAAGATCAAAATTGAAGACATATTTCCAAGTATTAGAAAGTACCGTATGTTTTTGGAGTGACATTATATTCTGACAGTCAGTCAGAATAAACATTTTTTGTTCTTTTTGTTTTTATTTAAAAGAGCACTTTCACATTGATGCCAAAAGGCCAGCTCGTTTTCCTCTGCCAAGGTGGAATTGTTGCTGGATTCCTATTATAACAGGGGTTTGGACGTAATACAACCTTTGTTTGTTTAGAATGTGGTCGTACGTCCTGGGCAAATGTTCCCTGGAGCAGCAGCCACATCATTCAGTGCCATCCAAGCAGGTTCAGCCTGAAACAGCGTTCTCTGAGAGGACAGTGTAGAATCCGGACAGGTTTGCTGTCACTGACTAATGTCGTGACATTTGTTGTTTTGCGGCATCAGTACAGGGCAATACATAAAATACACTATAAGTTATAATAAATGTATACTTTAAATTAATTAGTACAAAAAGGGGGCCAATATAATGATGTCCATGGTCCATTCAGAAATCAGTGCTGGAGGGGAAGGAGCTGTTTCTAAAACATCGGGTGTGACTTCCGGCTCCTGTGCCTCCTCTCTGATGGTAGTAATGAGAGAGGGCATGTCCTCAGGTGGTGGGGACCCTTAATGATGGATGTCACCTTCATGAGGCATTGTCTTTTGAAGAAAAGGAAGAAAATTAATCCAGATTAAAATGAATTTATTGGTGGGGTGGGGCACACAAGTGCAGTTGTGTTGTGTGTTTTTAATGCGTTCTCTTTGGGCATCAGTGATGAGGTTAAGGTTTATTGCCCACTCCGAGCTGCTCTCCAGGGAATGCTGGCAAGCTACCTTCTTGACACTCTGCATATGAATCTGTCACCCAAAGATTTTCTGCATTTGGAACCAATGACAGCAAAGGAAGGGCGATAGATTTTTTAAAATCAGGATGGGTGCTGTTTGTGGGGAATCCTGCAACACAGAAGTGGTGGTGCTCCCTTCTGTCAGAAGCATTTACCCTTGGTGTCTGTGGCCAATTGCTGCAGAAGATTTTGCCAGTAACATCCTGCAAGCAGTGTGCACCGGTGGTGGAGGTGGGAGACTGAGTAGTCAGGGTGATAGATGGAGGCCACCCAAGCTGGTTTCTGTAGTCTAGGCCTCTGCTCTGGTCTTGAAGTCCGGTGATGCGGACAGGTGATGGAGGACATATGGAGTCCAGACCTCTGCTCCAGTTTTGTGAATGGCTGAGGAAGAACGTCCATGCATGTCGGGCTGTTCCAGGTTAATGGGTCCCAGGATCGGATGTCTGTGCGAGCAGAAGGCATGAGTCAGCACGATGAGGCTTTCGGGGTCCTGTCATCAGACAGTCCAGGGGTTGATACCAAAAATCGAAACCCGTGAGTCGGTCAGAAGTCAAAATTGAAGGCCAAATCCTGGAGACTGAAGATAGGAGGCGGGAGGTTGTCCTACATTTGGAGGACTGCTGTATGTGTGGATGGGAGGGAGGAAAAAGGGATTGTTTTGCTGGTGTTGTTTTGTTGCTTGTTGTATTCTGTGTTGTTCTGTAGGAATGCTATGTTGGTACCAGAATGTGTGGTGACACTGCAGGCTGCTCCCCCCCACCCCCTTCCCCCGAACATCCTTAGGTGTGTTGGCTGTTGACATAAACAACTCATTTCACTGTATGTTTCCAAGTACACGTGATAACTAAACCTGAATCTGAATAGTGTCAAGTTGGTTAAATCTTGTTGGAGCTATATTCATCCGGACAAGTTTTCCATCATGTTCCTGGCTTGTTTGTTTATGGGTTACACCAAGACTTGGAAAATTCAGAGGTATGGAATGCCGTAGTTAGCTGCTGTTCAGTAACAATGAGGTAGCCTAGGCTAAGAAATCTATCATGTTGGGCTTACAACACTCTCTACTGAGCCCAGATACCATCCTGGTAAAGCTACACTACATGCCATTTTTTAAGTACCTCCTTATGGGGAGAACCAGTACAAGCAGTTATAGAGTCACACTCCAAGTCCATGCCAACACTTTACACCATTCCCACTTTAATCTTATTTTATTAACCCCAAATTCTCGCCCACTTCTCTTAGATTCTACCACACACTGCACATCAGGCACAGCAGTGGCCAATTAACCTACCAACCTGCTCATCTTTGGGATGTGGGGGGAAAGTGGGTGTCATAGGAATCTGGGTGTCATGGTACACCAGGTACTGAAGGCAAACATGCTAGCTGCAGGGAACTTTTCAGAAGGCAAAGAGTATTTTGACCTTCATTGCAAGTGGATAGAAATAAGGAAGCAAGAATATTTAATTGTACGTGGTTTTGATGGGCACGTGTGGAGAATTGTGTGCATTTTTGGTCTCTTTACATGAAAAGTACCTGTATGAGTACTTAAATTGTCACGGCATAGTAAGCTACAGATCCTGTGCTGGAGTTTGGGATTAACATGGATGGCTTCCCAATGGTCAGCATGGATATGATGGGCTGAATGACTTGTTCCATGCTATAACTCCATGGTTCTGAAGGATATATCTGGCATAGAGGGAGTGCAGAGGGGTTTCGGCAGCCGTACAGTTGTCCAGAGAAGAGATTGGGTTGATGAGGCCTACACTTACTGAAGTGTAGAATAATGTGAGGAGATCTCATTTGAAATTTCTAGAGTTCTAACAGGGATCAACAGGCTGGAAGTGAGAAAGGACCAATCTAAGGCCAGGGATCACAGTTTCAGGGCAAGGAGTTAGTTATTTAGAATGAGATGATGAGAAATATTATTATTGAGGTGAACCTGTACAGTTCTCTACCACAAAGGGCTCTAGAGACCAAGTTGCTGAATATGTTTAAAAAGAAGTTGAAGTTTAATTGTCATTCAACTGTACACATTAATACAGCCAAGTGAAACAGCCTTCCTCTGGGGTTAAGTTGTAAAACACAGAACCGACAGTCACACATTGCACACACAGCAGAAAAACATTCACAGAAAGTGGTAGAGGATGAGTGCCCCTTATCCAGACCGCTTGGGGCCAAAGTGTTTTGGATTTTGGATTTTTTTTTCAGATTTTAGAATATTTAATGATCACCATCATTTCCTACTCTGAATTTATGTACTACCGGTAAGCAGTCTTTGGCTTACACTTGTTCATCACACATATGTACTTAACAGTAAAAGTTATTACAGACCGTTAATATAATGAGTGCAAGGTAATGAAAGCAGCACAGCAGCATCAGGAGACTACCTGAGTCAGCTGTTGAACAAGCATCAGTCTCCATCTACAATGCCATGTCTTGAATACACTGTGTTTGAATTTTACTTTATTTTTAGGTTTTAATGGAAAGTATAAAAACAATTAGCATTGTAGACTTCTGGTGTTAGACTTTCATGATCAGCAGACACTTTAAATTCTTAATGCTGTGCCTTTTCTTAAATTTGTGCAACCATCCCATTGAATATTCACAGTGGCCTTCAATTTTCAGTTTGCTGTGATAGATCTTTGCTTGTTTCATTATCAGCATACCATTAAGTTCATACACATACACATTAAGAACATACACATATGTTCACTGCGATACACCATCGAGATCTTCGTTTTTTATTTATTATTTATTTTTATTGGGGTACAGCATGGAGTAGATTCTTCTGGTCCTTTGAGCTGTGCTGCCTGTTAACCCCCAATTTAACCCTAGCTTAATCACGGACAATTTACAATGACCAATTAACCCAGTACTAGTACCTCTTTGGACTGTGGGAGGAAACTGGAGCACCTGGATGAAACCCACATTGTCACAGGGAAAGCGTACAAACTCCCTACAGACAGTGGCGGGAATTGAACTGGGGTTGCTGGTACTGTAAAGTGCTGTGCTGACCACTATGTTACTGTGTCACCCGATGTGGAGTTAGTCTATTTCTCATTGACTTCTGTTCACTACATACGTAAGGTCACTTCTCAGAACTGTTTGTGGGCACAGAGGCCTGCGCATCACCTGAAAACCTTTTCAGTGTCTTGTGTAATTTTCCATTTGTGATATCATGTCAACTCTTTAAAAAAAAATCAAATTTTGGAGGATTTTGGAATTTCAGATACGGGAGGTATTCAAACTGAACTAAAAATAATAATAATAATAATAATATAGCCTAAGTCCTTGAGTAGCATGGCCTGTAGATTAATGGTGTATGGATGTTGTCCTGGCGCAACATTTCTGCACCTTTTTTTAAGGAATATATGGGTTGGCACAACATCGAGGGCTGAAGGGCCTGTACTGTGCTGTAGTATTCTAGTGTCTAGTGAACACATAATGCATAGGTCAGCCGCAGGCGAATGCAATCGGGCTTGTCTCCCATCAAGGGAACACCGGACGGGAGCTGCCAGCCTCCAACCCAGCACGAAATCCAGTGGCGCACTGCCAGCTCTGATGTCCCTCTCCTCAGCGGCCGCAACAGGTGACCCCGAGGTATGAACGAGGCCTGGTCCGCACTACAACTGAGGCCATGCAGGTCCACCACCATCAGTTTCACCAGTGAGCCAGTGAATTGGACTCGCAGTATCCTACATTGCCAATGTCCAACAGGGTCTTGCAATCACCACTGACGGTGCCTTTCTTCCCTGGCTGGCTGAAGCTGGCTGCGACACAATGTGCAACAAGTCCAGCTCTGCCACTATCCAGCAGCTCGCTTGTGGGGTAGACCTGCAATACTTGATACTCTTGCTAACCAGTGGTGCCTTGCAGTCATTAAAAGGGACAAAAAGGATGAACGATTAGATTAGATTATGAGGACACTCAGTCCTCGTTTTTTGTCATTTAGAAATGCATGTATTAAAAAATGATACAACGTTCCTCCAGAATGATATCACAAGAAACACAGGACAAACCAAGACTAAAACTGAGCAAAACCACATAATTATAACATACAGTTACAACAGTGCAAAGCAATACCGTAATTTGATAAAGAGCAGACCACGGGCACAGTAAAAAAATGTCTCAAAGTCACGATAGCCTCATCATCTCACGCAGGCGGTAGAAGGGAGAAACTCTCCCTGCCATGAACCTCCAAGCGCCGCAGTCTTGCCGATGCAGCACCATTGGAAGCACCCGACAGCAGCGGACTCTGAGTCCGTCCGAAAACTTCGAGCCTCCGACCAGCCCCTCCGACACAGCCTCTCCAAGCACCATCCTCTGCCAAGCGCTTCGACCCCGCCCCGGCCACCGAGCAACAAGCAAAGCCGAGGACTCGGGGCCTTCCCCTCAGGAGATTCTGGACCACACAGTAGCAGCAGCAGCAGCGAAGCAGGCATTTCAGAAGTTTCACCAAGTGTTCCTCCATGCTCTCACGTCCGTCTCCATCAAATCAGGATTGTGCACAGCACCCTACTTGACAAATAACAGACATCACCACCGGAGTGGCCACTGCGAGCTTCCTCGCGCTGCCATCTTCTCCTCCCTTTGCAATTGCATCTTTGGTTGGACCCAGAGAGGCTGCTGCGTTCAAGTGTGCAACCATCTTACTGGAAGACCATAGATAACACAAAAATCATCATGAGGTTTAGGGAGAGTGGGGATATGGCAGCAAGATGGAAGATCAGCCATGATCCTGTTGAATGACAGAGCACCTTCAAGGGATCATATCACCTACCACTGATCCCATTTTCCTGTTTCCACACGTCCTTTTTAAGGGACATTGCTCAGATTGTTTGCAGCATCTCAGCATGAGCCTCTGTGTCCTTGTTCACCTGTGCTATAGGTATAGAGGTCAGAATTTCATCATAATTTTGATTATGTTCTTTGCCCATCCATGGCATTTCACTGACCCTCTTGTGCATGGACCCTCTTGTGTTTGTTCGGACCTTTACCTCTTCTAATCTTTCACCATTTATCTATCCTTTCAGATACATAGTGGATGACCACATATCCCTGCAGTGAAATGTTTTTGCCAAAGCTGTGTTACATTATCTCAACCCTTATAATCTAATGTGTTCACTGACACAGCTCAATTTCTTTGAGATGGTCCTTATTGGTCAGTCAAGTCTTTGTACCTATTGCCCAATGGTAGCTACAAAGAGCTATGATCATGGCCCAGATGGTAGGGATCTTTGATGATGGATGTTGCTTTCTTGAGGGCTATGCCTGTTATAGATACTACTGAAGGTGGGTAGGGACCTGCCTGTGATGTTTTGGGCAAAATCCACTACTCTCTGCAGCTGCATATGTTCTTGCATATTTGAATTGCTAAACCAGGTCATGATGCAGCCGGTCAGGATACTTCCAGCTGTATACCTGTAGAAGTTTGTTGGAGGGTTCGGTGACAAGAAAAAGCCTCCTTAAAAGGTCAAGATGTTAAGGTGCCTTCCTTATGAATATGAGGAGAATAACAAATGGGATTAATGAAGAATTAGTGTGAATGGGTGGTTGAAGGTTAATATGGACTCAGTGGACTAAAGGGTCTGATTCCATGGTCTTTTTTTGTGACTTAATGACTTGAAAATCTACTGCTGGTCTTTTATCATCCCTCGGACTAAATCCGTTTTCAATAGCACGAAGGGAACATCTTCATCCAAGCAACTACAGCAGCCCGTAAAGGCACCTTCCCAGCTACATTTTAGGGATGGGCAATAATCACTGGGCCTTCCAACACTGCTAGGGCCTATCAATGAATGAAGATAGAAGATTATACCCTTTTGCTTCTACATTTATTTATATATCTTCTATTTCCTTTCTTTGTTGAGCTTCTATTCTTCACAAATGTCAGTGGAAGCTAATTGAAAACAGGCAGAAACTCTCTAATCCAACACCATTGAGACCTGACTAGTGCCAAGCTACAAAAAAAAAATCCAGGAATATTAACCCCAATCATCTCTACTGAGCAGGAGAACTGTTCTATTTAAGTGCATGCTCCAAGGTAACATGATTCTGAGAACTGTCAAAGAGTCCATAAATCAGAAATAATTGCTGATTGTGAATGAAAAAGTTAATTGGTTAATAGGTTAATTAGCTACAGATTATTATACATCTTAGTTAATTTTAGATCTGAGAGTTCAGTAAATCAGTAGAGATCTGAACTGTACTGCACATCCAAAACACACTGGACCACGGGAGGCACCAGATCTCAGAATGCCGGACTAGAGAGCTTCAACCTGTAGTAACCTGTTAACTGCTTCAAAAGAAAAAATTGTCTGGAGTCAGGGGTAGGACCCAACCTTGTCTGTGAATGGCTGGTCTCCACTGCACTAGGCTTTGGCTCTGAAGTCAAAAAGAGGGAAAAATATATTTCATAATGTCTTGTTTAATTTCTCTGGTTATTCATTCAAATATGTTGAATAAAAATTGGAATTAAAGCAAAAATTGTTGGAAATATGCAAGTATTTGAAGAGAAACGGTTTGCATTTCAAATTGGTTCTGAAACAATGTCATCAAGCAGAGACCTTACTGTTGTTTCTCTCTTTGTAGCTGCTGCCTGATTTGCTAAGTATTTCTAACAGATTCAGTATCTTTCAGATTTCCGCTTCCACTTTAAATTGTCCTGTTATAATTTACCTGACTGTCAGCTGTTGGACATTATTACGTCAACATTTTGTGTACGTTTTGTGTACTATAAAAAGTTGTTGCTATTTTTGATGTTTCAAAGATCCAAATCATCATATGTATATGATTCAGCTTAGACTTTCTAGTCACACATAGAGGGACTGGCCAGAAAGTTCCAATTTACTGCTTGAGCGTGGCCTCTTTTTCAGTCCTGACTTCTGAAAACCAAAGAAAAGATCCTGAGTTTGGAAAGCAGAAGCCAAGCAATTAAGTGCCCTCTCTCCTAATTGCTGTGTGAGGTTTAGCAAGACCCCGCTCCCTCCCCCTTGCTAGTTGCCTACTTTCTCACTGTACTTTGACACCTCTCTCTCTTTCTGTCTCCATTTTGTCTCTCTCCCTCTGCTCCCCGGACGCAGCCAAGCGTAAAGCCTGGAAACTAAACCGTGTAGGTAGCTTGCGAAATATATACAGCAGCAGCAGTACAAGCACCAACACAGAAGGTAATGAACGCAGAGTTAATACTGACCGGCTGGCAGAAAGCTTGGCTGGGAGTATAACTTGCCTACTTGTGTGGGCTTTGATATTGTTTGTATTTCTTTTTAAGCTTTATTTAACTGCATCATTTATGTCATACATGTTCCTTTTTTCCTTACTTAAATTTTGACCTTTCCCTCTAGCTGTAGGATAGTGATGTTTAAATTACTTCAAGAAACCCATTTCCATTCTCCCCACCCCACCCCCAACCCCGACTTCAGCACATGTTGCCATTCGATGTAATATTTTCCAAGTTATTGCAGTTTAAGGTGCAAGTAGCAGGTGTAATGATCTGTGGCAAAATACAATCGTGTGCTGTGACATTTAAGTACAGTATTTAATTTGTTTTGCGAAACATTGCCTGTAATGCTCTTTGTAGTTGAGCTCCAATCCTGGGCTGGTGCATGCTAGGTCATTTGCATGTGCGAATGCTTTATAGTCTATGCCTGTTATTCCGTACCGCTGAAGGTCACCTGAGTCAAAGTTCATAAATTGACTTGAAACGCTTTCAGCAAAGCCAGCAATCACACGTTTGTTTAATAGAAGATTGAATTTTTCATTTGTACATGAAAATTATAAATTAGGTTGTTTTTTTCTTATACAAAATGTCAGGAGGTCAATTTATTCAACTGCCCAAAATCCATTTCAAAGCTCTTTAATACATGTAGTCCGGGAATCGTATGTGGTATACAGTATGTATATCTGGTCACATTCCAGTAAGTCAGCTATAATGGGTAATGTCACTTTAAATGGAAAGCAACTGGATCAGATAATCATAAGCCCTTGCCCTCTTATTAGGGTTCTTCTGTGGTAGATTTAGTTTAATAATTTCCTGATTGCCATTGTTTTTTCTTCAGAATTTCTGGTTTGCAGATACAAAATTCCAGCACGTTGAATGGGGCCTGAGGGGCTCATTGCGTAGGTTTGTGTGTGAACTTGCATCTCAAATGGAGGATTTTGTTGCTTTATATATAATTGATTCAAGTTGGCTTTAGAAATATTACACTGTAAAATATTTTGTCAATTGGCATATGAACAAATGATTGAATCTGTTCATAAACTGTGCAGTTGGCAGCAAGTGATTGAAGTCCCATTGTAACTGTGTGCTCCCAGCAAGATTTCAAAGGCCAGCATTTGCTCAGAGCCCTTTGCTCAAAAGGTGTTATTTATTACAATGGTTTGATAATTCCTGCATTAATAATTTCTGTAACGTTTCAGCAGGAAATATTTTGCAGTTCTAATACCTGAGTGCCTTTACATGGGGCCCTCTTCCATTTTGAAAGACCTGTTGCCTCCTGCAACTATCCAAAGTACTGTCCTGTGATATGTGCTTGCATCTTTATGGGGAATTCAGTGAATGTAACAGCACAGAGATAGGCTTTTGGCCAATGTTTGTGCTTTCCCTGTAAATCTCCTCTCACACTGTTTAATCCACCACTATCAACATCGCTGGTCTTATTTTACCTCCTCCTGCCTACACAGCATCGCCTCAGTGTTCACTTCAACCATTCAGAGGAATACCACACTCTTACCCCTCCCTAAGTAGAGCAGATTCTACTGAGTTTCGTGGTAAATTTATTACTAAGTACAACCCCTGGCTTTGGACTACCACCCTAAAAGAACGTCAAACGGTACAGCAAAGGAACTGGCCCTGTAGCCAAACAATTCTACACCAGTTATGATGCCAGTCTAACCTAACCCTATCTGCCTGCACATGGTTTGTATCACTCTATTTTCTGCTAGTTCACTCTGTTTGTCTAAATGCCTCTGAAATATTGCTGTTGTATTTGCTTCTGTCACCCTCCCCACCCCTGACACAAATCCCTTTTAAACTTTCCTCCTCTCACTTAAACCTCTGCCCCAAAGTATTTGACATCTCCACCCTATGCCTCTCAAAGTTGAATATACTTCTATCAGGTCACACGCCAGCCGGTGACATTCCAGAGAAAACAGTCCAAATTTGTCCAGCCTCTCATTGTAACTAATATTATCTAATCCAGTCAACATCCCGGTGAACCTCTAATGTCTCCACATACATTCTGTACTGTGGTGACGCACACAATACTCTAAATGTGTCTTAGCTAAAATCTTATACAACGGCAACTTGACCTCCTGACTTTTATACTCATTGCTGGGATGGATGAAGGCATGCATGCATGGTTCATGCCTTTGTTAACACCCTATCCACTTGTGTTGCCACTTCCATGGAGCAAAGGAGTTGCACCTCAAGATCCCTCTACATCAATATTGCAGACATGTACTTTGCTTTTGCATTTGGCCTCCCAAAGTGCATCACCTCACATTCGCTGGATTAAATTCTAGTGGTGTTTAATCTGTGTGGAGATTGTTTCCAGTAGAAACCACGTTCTCAGTGTTATTTATTTGTTTGTTGTTATTATTTGTTTTTTTTTTGTATTTACACAGTTTGTCTTTTGCACATTGATTGCCACTCTTTGCTTGTGTGTAGTTTTTCATTGATTCAATTATACTGTGAATGCCTGCAAGGAAATGAATTTTCAAAGCAACATATGATGATGTCTACATACAGTACTTTGATAATAAATTTACTTTGAACATTCTGGAATCTCACTGAGTCACCACTGAATAGTGACAAAGTACAGCATGTTTGGTCTTTCTTTGTTCCACACTCTCACTTCTGGTATCAACCTTGTGATTATCATCGCACCTTTTCCAATGCCTGTATCTTAAGTATGTTTGACAGAAAGTTAAAAATTCCCATAAAGCCTCACATAGAAAAAGGAACCTCACTGTACATCATTTGATTAACAGAAGGTTACTCAATTTTGTTAACTCAGTTTGCTGTAGATGATTGTCCAGATGCTGTGATGACTTTATCTGAAATTATAAACAGGAGTGAGTAATCTTTTGATGCCCTTTAATGCTAGCTATCAGGTTGCAAAGAACTTCCTCTGCAACCAGGCTGTTTTCAAAGCCATTTTCAAAATGATACCAGAAATTCCTACTTATGCATCTGTTGTCTCTGTTACAGCTGATGGAAAAAACAGTGATCAGTTTTCTCCTATGGGAAATTGTTTCCAAATGTGAACCCTTCTCTTCGAGCATTTAACTTCGGATCCCAATATCAGTACACAAGCCAGTAAAATTTCAGTGGTTAAATTTCATTGGATGAGTCCTATCTTGTTGGAATTAACCTTGTTGGCTAGATACCTTTAACACTTTTGGGTGCTTATCGTTAAACCTCCATTGATGATGATCAATTCATCACTTGACCATAGTTCCCAGCATTTCCCCTTTGACTTTTACATGGTCTGAAGTGATTGAAATGAGTTACAAAAAGGCCCTGGGGGTTTAGGCAGGTATACCCACACACTGCACTGAGTTCTCCACTTGGTAAGACTTTCCTTTTGTTTCCTCTACAGAGCAAGAAGAGAATTTTGAGTTTATAATTGTGTCTCTCACGGGTCAGACATGGCACTTTGAAGCTGCTTCTTACGAGGAGAGGGACGCATGGGTCCAAGCGATTGAAAGTCAGATTTTGGCCAGTTTACAATCATGCGAGAGCAGCAAGAACAAGGTACTTTCCCCAAGTTCCTTTCTCTGCTTTAGTAATTTCCTTTATCAATCTGTTAATTGTGATACTGACGATTTTGTGATCATTATAGATATATCTAATTTCTTTCTGTTGAAAGAGATCAGTCTTTTTGTAGCTAATGAAATTTATATCTTTTATGTTTTATCTCTGATGTTACTGAATTTGGTGTAGCCACCTCCAACATAGAGTGGAGTTATAACTGATAGTAGGGTGATGGGGTGGAGAGAGGAAAGTTTTCTTAAGGCTTTATGGGAAGATCAAAACCTGGTATAAAACTTGGCAGTAAGACTGCAGGAAAAGGTGAAACTCTGTTTCACTTTTGGAATCTTAACTTTGCCTTGCATACAGCACCCTGATCAGAGTGGCTTCTGTGGAAAACAGTACAAGGAGTTTGAATTGGTTTACAAGGTGAATTAAGGACACAGGTCAGGAATAAATCAGCCTTGCCTTTTCACAACACTTGTCCACTTTGTGCCGTTTGTTCATGCTTCTAGCAAAATTTAGGTTTCTTGAGTAAGTTTGAAGTGGTGTACCTCAAGGATGTGTGCTTAGCCCACTGCTGTACTCTCTCTACACCCACAATTGTGGGCTAGGCACAGCTCGAATGTCATCTATATACTGCCAACAACACAACAACTGTTGGCAGAATTTCAGATGGTGACAAGGAGGCATACAGGAGTGAGATAGATCAGCTGGCTGAGTGGTGTCACAACAACCACCTTGCACTGAATGTCAGTAGGACCAAGGAATTGATTGTGGGCTTCAGGAAGAGGAAGTTGAAGAAACACACACCAGTCCTCGTCGAGGGATCAGAAGTGGAAGGGGTGAGCAGTTTCAAGTTCCTAGGTGTCAACATCTGTGAGGATCTATCCTGGACCCAACATATTGGAGCAATGACATATAAGGCACAACAGCGTCTATATTTCATTTGTAGTTTGAGCAGAATTGGTATGTCACTCACAAGTTTCTACAGATGTACCATGGAGAGCATTCTAATTGGTTACAACGATGTCTACTATGAAAGGCTACTGCACAGCATCAGAAAAAGCTGCAGAAAATTGTAATCTCAGCTAGCTCCATCATGGGCATGAGCCTCCCCGGCTTTCAGAATAGCTTCAAAAGGTGATGCTTCACAATTGTGGCATCTATCATTAAGGGCCCCTATCACCCAGGGCAGGCCCTCCTCTCTTTGCTACAATCAAGGAAGAAGTACAGGAGCCTTAAGAGACATACTCGGTGCTTCAGAAACAGCTTCTTCTCTTACACCACCAGATTTCTGAATGGACAATAACCCGTGAACTACCTCACAATAATAGACAAACACAATCTGCCTAAACTAATAACACACACACAATTGTACTTTTCATGTCTGTATTGAACACAGTGTTTAATCATTCACAGTCCAGGCTGGAAGAGGTATGTGAACCTTTGTATTTAGTAACTAGTAGAACCTCCTTTATCAGCAATAACCTCCGCCAAATGTTTCCTGTAGCTGCTGATCAGACTTGCACAACAGCGAGGAAGAATTTTAGACCATTCCTCTATAGAAAGCTGTTTCAGTTCATCAGTATTTCTGGGATACCTTACATGAGCAACCTTCTTCAGGTCATGCCACAGCATCTCAATTGGGTTAAGGTCTGGACTCTGACTTCGTCAATTCCAAAACATTTTTTTTCTTTTTAAATTATTCTGTTGTTGATTTACTCTTATGTTTTGAATCATTATTTTGTTACATCATCCAATTTCTATTAAGCTTCAGGTGATGGAGCACTACCCTGACATTCTCCTGTAAGATGTCTTGATACAATTTTGAATTCATTGTTCCCTCAGCGATTGTAAGCTGGCCTGCCCTGAGGCAGCAAAGCAGCCCCAAACCATGATTCTCCTTCCACCGTGCTTCACAGTTGGGATGAGATTTTGTTGTTGGTGTGCAGTGCCCTTTTTCCTCCAAACATAGAGCTGTGCAGTTCTGCCAAAAAGTTCAACTTTTCTCTCATCTGTCCACAGAACAATGTCCCAGAAGTGTTATAGAACATCCAAGTGGTCTTTTGCAAATTTGAGACGTGCAACAATGTTTATTTTTGGAGAGCATTGGTTTCCTCCGTGGTGTCCTTCCATGAACACCGTTCTTGTTCGGTGATTTTCTTACAGTGAACACATGAACAGAGACTTTAGCAACTTCTAGAGATTTCTGCAGATCTTTTGCTGTTACCCTTGGGTCTTTTCATGTCCCTCAGCATTGCACATTGTGCTGCTGGTGTGATCTTTGCAGAACGCCCTCTCCTAGGGAGGGTAGCAACAGTATTGAATTTCTTCCATTTGTAGACAGTTTCTCTTACTGTGGACTGATGAACACTCAGATCTTTAGAAGTGCTTTTGTAGCCTTTTCCAGCTTCATGCATCTCCCACAATTCCTCTGAAAGTTGTTTTGATCGCGGCATGGTGCTCATAAACAGATCTTTCTGGAGAAAAGCAGGCTCTGTCAGTAACCTGACTTTGTGTGTCTTTATTATAGGACAGGGCACCTTTACAACCCACACCTCCAATCTCATCCCATTGATTGGAACGCCTGACTCCAGATAGCTTTTGTAGAAGACATTACCCCAGAGGTTCACATACCTTTCTGAAGCTAGACTGTGATTGTTTAAGTGGTGTATTCAGTATTGATGAGAAGTAGTACAATTGTGTGTTATTAGTTTGGGCAGATTGTGTTTGTCTATTATTGTGACTTAGATGACGATTGGACCACATTCTATGAGAAATTAATGCAGAAAACCAGGTAGCTGCAAATATATATTATATTCCCAATTATATATATATATTATTATTATATATATTATTTTATATAATATTATCTATATTATATTCCCAATTTTGAAACCTTCAGTAAACTGCAGGGCTCACAGCTTTTCAGGAGAATTAGAAATTGTGTGAATCAGTGCTTCCTGACATCATTGGCTGGCATCTAGCCTAAAGCTATGCTTTATCCACTTACAAAAGCCTACAAAATGTTGTTATGTACTTCTCCTAACCTCTGAATTATAATAAGAATGTATTCTGTTGTGAATCATCAACTGCTTTGCTTACAACAGGAATTCTGCAGATGCTGGAAATTCAAGCAACACACATAAAAGTTGCTGGTGAACGCAGCAAGCCAGGCAGCATCTCTAGGAAGAGGTGCAGTCGACGTTTCAGGCCGAGACCCTTCGTCAGAACTGCTTTGCTTAGTCTGTTCTCAAAGGGAGAATGTTTAACAGTTTGATGATCAGGGTTATGAGGGAAGCAAGTAGGAAAGATTGGTGTATTATTTTCATTTTTCTACAGGTGTCTAATTCTCCTAAATATATACTACTGTACATTTTGAGAGGACTCTTTCATTAATTACTCATTTTCAAGGTGCTGTACATATGACGCAAGAGCTTGTGCTTTTCTTTGTGAATAATTATGAATGGTCTTGAAGTCAGTTCTTGCTTCAAGGGAGCCACTGACTCGAAATCTGTTCTAAAGGGCAAACAGATGGGGAAGAATCAGAGTGTAAGCTGTCCCATTGATGGTCCACTTATCTATCCATTCTGCCTCCCCTCCCCAACTCATCCATTCTGAACAGGTGAAACAATCTTTGGTTTCGATAATAAATGTCACTTGACAAGGGTTGTCCTTAAGAAGAGCAAAGGGCAGTAATAATTGGGTAAGCGGTCTATCGGAAAGTGGTAGCCAAAACGTTTAATAATTCTCCACAGGAGCATCAGTAATGAGTCTGCCTGTTTGCATTTGTTCACGGGGTCATTCACTCTCTTATTATTTTGCTTTTATAGTCACGGTTAACAAGCCAGAATGAAGCCATTGCCCTTCAGTCGATCAGAAATATTCGGGGCAACTCTCAGTGCGTGGACTGCGAAGCACTAAGTAAGTGATGAAATGGTGTTTTCTCTCTAAAATTGTTGCTCTTCTAAATCCCTGTGCCATTTTGCATCAGACAAGCGAGAGTTTCTAGGATGTAACCATAAAATGAAAGGGAACAGGAGGTGGCCATCATCTCATCATGTCTGTGTAGTGTCTTTGAAACAATTCAATTAGTCTCACTTCCCCGCTCTTTCCCCAAAGACCTACAGATGTTTCTTTTTTTAAAACTTCGGATTTAATTCCCTATAGAAAGTTATTATTGAATCTACTTCTACCAGCCTTTCAAGTCATGCATTGTTACAAACCACTGACTTGAAACAAAAATCTCCTCATCTCCCCTCTGAGTTTTTCACCAATTACCTTAAGTCTGTGCCCTCATGTTGCTGACCCTTCCGGCTGTGAAGATAGTTTGTCCCTTGTAGATCCCTTTATTAAATTTTCTTTTGCCTTTCCTGCGTTAAGGAAAGAATCTCCAGATTTTAAGATCATAAGACATAGGAGCAGAATTAGGCCATTCGGCCCACTGAGTTTGCTTCACCATTCCCTCATGGCTGCTTTATTATCTCTTTCAACCCCATTCTCTTACCTTTTTCCCATAACCTTTGATATCCTTACTATTTGAGAACCTATCCACCTCCACTTTAAGTATACCCAATGACTTGGCAATCTGTGGCAATGAATTCCACCAATTCGCCACCCTCTGGCTAAAGAAATTACTCCTGCTCTCTGTTCTAAAGGGATATCCCTCTGTTCTGAGGCTATGCCTGCTGGTCCGAGATCCCCCCACACCCTCTCCATGTCCACTCTGTCTAGGCCATTCAATATTTAGTAGGTTTCAATGAGATACCCTCTCATTCTTCTAAACCTTCGCAAGTACAGGGCCAGAACCATCAAACACTACTCATACATTAACCCTTTCATTCCTGGGATCATTTTTTTTCTTGTCTCTCCACATCCATGGTAGAACTCCAGCAAATTTTCAGATCTTTGTCAATCCTAAGTAACAGCCCTCCACCCTATGTCGCAAGCCAGCAGAATTGATCTTCATATCAACTCATGGTGATGGCCATAGGTGATTCTGTTAATTTTCTGGGTTTTTCCCCTCTGGCAGAAGACCCCTTGTTTGATGGTGACCTAGTTCCAAAAGCTAAGTTGAACACTAAATTTACTATTAAGAGATAAAGGAATGCCATCAATATATTTATTGTTAATTGATTTTATTGTTATTACAATGAAAACCCTTCACAGTGCAGAATAAGGTAGACAATAAGGTGCAAATCATCATGAGGTAGATTGTGAGGTCAAGAGTCCATCTTATGTCACGCTACCACAACTCTCGCAGAAGTCATTGGAGCCCAGTGTTCAGACAAAAAAAAATGTTATAACAGAGGAATGCCATATGTGGATAGATTGTCTGAAGGGATGAGTATATCTAAAGAAGAAGGACTTTAGATTAAAAAAAAAGGTTTAATTGACTGATTTGATTATTTCAGATCCAGACTGGGCCAGTTTGAACCTTGGAGCTCTCATCTGCATCGAATGTTCAGGTATTCATCGCAATCTTGGCACCCACCTGTCACGTGTCCGCTCTCTTGATCTTGATGATTGGCCGGTGGAACTCATCCGAGTGATGTCATCCATTGGGAATGAAATGGCAAATGGCATCTGGGAAGGAAGTGCTCAGGGACGTACCAAACCCTCACCGGATTCCACTAGGTAAAGCGTATGTTTCAATTTATTGAAGTAGTTGCTGAAATCTTTCTTCAGACCATTGCTGAGTGCAGTTGGCTGGTCCCACCTGGTGTAGTGTCACCTGCCCTTCTTTAACCTTGCCAACTCTCCCTTTGACAGTCCTTGTTACTTCAAGTTTTTGGTTAAAGTTGTAACACTTCTTGTCTCTGTCCCATTTAGTGGCTTGATGTCAATGGTTATTTGTTTAAAGCTTGTAAAGTGCCTTGGGATAGTTCACTGTGTGATGGGTACTAAGTGGGCTGATATAGTACAGGCTACTTGTCTGCTGATCAGGGGAGAGGAATGGTTAGTGCTTTTCTGCAGCATCATTCACTGAATGCAAAAATATTTCTCGGCATTTCAAGTGATTTAAGTAACATCTACTGTATTTCCAATAAATAATGCACAAAGCAGAACTGAGTGTAGTCCTGCAGCTGGTGGAACCATTCAGTGTTGGGTTTTCTAAAGGGACAATTATCTATTATAAATCTAGCAGAGCAGATATGGAGGACTCAGTGAATACAGTATATCTGGATTTTCAAAATAGTGACATATCCCAAACAATTTACATTCAAGGTTTATTTGGTTTGTGGTAACTCTCCATCAGGTAATGAATTGGGGTGTTTCTTGTCCAACTGAGGGCTGAGGCCCTGGCTTAAAGTCTTCTGAAAGTCAGTGTATCTGCCTAGGCAGCTTCCTCTCAGTGTTGCATTGAAGTGGCAACATAACCTTTTGCTGAAATCCTGGTATGGGGCATCAGCCCACAATGTTCTCTCTCAGGGGTGAAGGGGTACTAACACCAGCCATGACTACAATCCTACCGTAATCTTCACACAAACACATGGACACAGATGCAGGCATTTACACTGACAGCTAATTCAAATTAAAAGTCTTTTGTGAGGGGAGTCCATTAATGTACTGTAACTATTGTAATAAAAATAAAGATGTACATGGCATGCTTTATCCAGTCATTCTCTTGGCATTAACAAATATTGCTTGGAGTTAATTTCCCATGTTTTACATTTGTGTATTTTGTTTAGCCCAGTTTTTCCTGAGTTTTTCCTCACTTTGCGTGCCTCTTCCTTCTCCTTCATGCTTCTATTACATCTCTAATTTCTTTCCATGACAGGATCCTTCTTTGCTTCCCATCGTTCAGGGGTCAGGCATTCTCCTGGTTCACTCTTACTTTGTGTCCTCAGCACAGTATAACTTTTCTCTGTGTCACTGTGTGCTACAGATTAGAAAGTAGTTTAAAAGTCATGTTTGTCAAGCTGATTCCAGCACCTGCAGTCTCTTGTGACTTCATGTCTATCATGCTTCTGTGTACGTGCACATACAAAGCTAGGGTAGTGCACTGTCTTATTTCAAAACGTGGGAACTCCTGTGATGTCAAATTGTTATATTCAGGCTCACCCTCATAACTAAACCTATTCGCAAATTGTATAATGACACAAAATCAAGCTGATGCAGTTTTTAGCAGTGACTTGCTTTTCTTTTAATATTTTCTGCTGTTCTCAAGATGGTGTTAAGTAAAATTCTGAGTTTGTTTCTGAATACATTAACTGACCCTGGCAGTCATCAGTTAAAAGTCTCTGATTCCCACTGCCTCCAAAGTTCGTTCTTTGTGTGTAACATGGAAGTGAAAATGTAGGGTAAGATTGGTATCCTTGCATAATTTTTTTGTCAACACAGATCAAGACAGCACTTTTAGAATCATAGGGAGATATAGCAAGGAAAGAGGCCCTTGACCCCCTCGATCTGTTTACACTAATTCTATCTTAGAAACACAGAAAACCTACAGCACAATACAGACCCATCGGCCCACAGTGCTGTGCCAAACATGTACTTACTTTAGAAATTACCTATGGTTACCCATAGCACTTTTTCTAAGCTCTGTGTATCTATCCAAGAGTCTCTTAAAAGACCCTATTGTATCCACCTCCACCACCATCGCCAGAAGCCCATTCCATGTACTCACCACTCTGTGTTAAAAAAAACTTGCCTCTGACATCTCCTCTATATTTCCAAGCACCTTAGAACTGCCCTATCTTAATTCCATTTTTAATTTTCCCCACTATCTCACCCCATTTTCTACCACACATTAGAGGCAATTTACAGCCTCTAACCTGCCTATCTGCACATCTTTGAGATGTGGGAGGAAACCAGGGCACCAAGCAATTATAGCACTGTGCTGCCTTTTACACACTATATGAAAGTTGTCACAGTCAGTTTTCATTTTATTGCAAACACCTTTTGAACTGCTAGTTTCCACCATTTAGATGGATTTATATCTAATACCTAATACTTATGTTAAGTTTTGAGAATGGATGATAGTCTTTTCTGAATTAACATTTAAAGAATAGCAGCATTTCAAAGGCAGGCAGTAATATGAAACTCACTTAGACCCCCACCAAACCCTATCCCTAGAGTATTTGTGTAGTTGCTTAATTGACTTCACAGTGATGAAAAGGGATACTTTTAGGACCCAAATAACAAATTCCACAGTATCTGATTCTGCCTGAAGTTTCAGATCAAACTGAGACAATACTTGGCAATTTAGAGCATATCTCTGCACTTTTCTTCTTCACTTGCAGAGTTTCCTTATTCCCTCTGCAGTCTACCTTTTCTCTGTTGTAATCTAATTGTCACCTTCAGTAATTGCCTAGAGTTGGCACTCAGGGACTGAATGGCTGAATGTAAGCTCCAACCCCTTGAGCTTCATCTGACATTCAATTAGATCATGGCTGACCTTTAATCTTTAATTCAGCCCTCAGCTTTTGGGGAGTGAGTTCCAGATTTGTGATTTTAAATTATGCCCACTTGTTTTGAACTTCCTTACCAGAAGAAGCAGGTTCTCTCTACTCTATCGTCTTCAAGCCATATCAGTCGGCAAACCTCTCTGTTTGAGGGTCGCTATGACATTGTGTGGGGAGTCACCATGGTGAAAACATCATCGTACCACAGATGTGCAGCCTGTACAACAGGTTGAGGCCTAGGAATCAGATCTTCTCACTGATGGTTTAAATGTCACTTTCAGCTGTGTGATCTGTGCAAGGTTTGGAGGGAGTCTAGCAAGTGACCCATCTTAGGCTTACTCAGTCTTCATGAACACAAGAGATTCTGCAGGTGCTGGAAATCCACAGCAATACACACAAATTGTTGGAGGAACTCAGCAGATCAGGCAGCATTTATGGAGAGGAATATACTGTCAACGTTTCAGGCTGAGGCCCTGGTGAATACTCCCTGCCCAAACGTTGATCGTTCATACATTTCCATAGATGATGCCTGCGCTGCTGAGCATTTTGTGTGTGTTTCTCCAGATTTTCATCATATGGTTCAGTCTGTCTCAATATGAGAGAGGTGGAATGTTGTGGGTTTGCCTCATCATGTTTAACACACTTGTCTTTATAAATAGCTTTTTGTAGAAATGTTTCATGCTGTACACTGCAAAAACATGGGCAGAAATTACAGTTTTGGTTACTGCAACACTCTGTATGATTGGTTATCACTGGCTTGGCATTTGAATTGTTTTTAAGGAACAGAATAGATGCATGAATTTATTACATTGAACCAGGTGGTGATACAAAACAGCAGTGATAAAACCTATGTAAATGCTAATTCAAGCGAATTCATAAGGAATCTCAAATAGCAAGCAAGTTTGAATCATTGTCATTGCCACTTGTGAAAACATCTCAACACCTAACCTGTCACTGGGATCTTGCTTGTTTGAGTAAGGCCACCCCTCATCCTCTTACAGGCCTAATGTCTCCAGCCTGTCATCAATTCTGTGAGAGAGGTGGCCAGTAGTGCTCAGGTGAATGCGTGCTTGGCTTCGATTCAAATGCTTTCTGTTCATATTTCACACTGGAGATTTCATACGGCACTTGCAGTGACTGGCAGAGTGCATTTGAGGGGCCATTGAAGCTGCCATCTTTTAACTATGAGACATCGATGAGGCTGTTTAGAGTATTGTGCGCGGTTCTGGTCACCTATCTACAGGAAAGATATCAATAAGATTGAAAGATTGCAGAGAAAATTTATAAGGATGTTGCCAGGACTTGAGGCTTCAAGTTATAGGAATATGTTGAATAGGTTAGGACTTGTATTCCCTGGAGTGAGGAGAATGAGGGGAGATCTTATTCAGGTATGTGAAATTATGAGGGATATAGATAGGGTGAGTGCATGCAGACTCTTTCCCCTCAGGTTGGATGAGACTAGAACTAGAGGTCATAGGTTTAGGGTGAAAGGTGAACTATTTAAGGGGAGTATAAGGGGAACTTTTTCACTCAAGATGCTTCAAGTGTGGGTGAACTGGCAGTGGAAGTGGTAGATCTGGGTTCAGTTGTAACATTTATACTTTATACTTTACTGTTGCCAAACAATTGATACTAGAACGTACAATCATCACAGCAATATTTGATTCTGCGCTTCCCGCTCCCTGAATTACAAATCGATAGTAAATATTAAAAATTTAAATTATAAATCATAAATAGAAAATAGAAAAATGGAAAGTGAGGTAGTGCAAAAAAACTGAGAGGCAGGTCCAGATGTTTGGAGGGTATGGCCCAGATCCAGGTCAGGATCTGTTCAGCAGTCTTATCACGGTTGGAAAGAAGCTGTTCCCAAATCTGGCCAATTGGGTTTATCTTCATCCCAAATTATGAGAAGTTTGGTTAAGTACATGGATGGGGAGGAGTTTGGAGGACTACAATTCAGATGCAGGTCGATGGGACTAAGCAGAAGATTGGGTCAGCATGGACTAGATGGGCCGAATGGCCCGTAACTGCTGTTTATATCACTGTAACTGGCATTGGCCCAAAGTCCTGCCTACCCTTGCAGCGATCCTCAAAGATGCCGTGGCATTGTTTTGAAGATGAGCCAAGGAATTTGCCCAAATCTTCTCACAGAATCAACATTAAAGCAGAGACTATCTGGCGGTTTCACTTTGTTGAGTGGCAGCTCCATTTCTACTTGTAACCCTCAGGTTCGGCCAACATACGTTTGTCTAGGGGAAGACAGCCTCTGTCCCAGCCAAACTGAGAAACCTCGTGTGTGTGGATGCTGCGTGATGTGTTGCCTGGTTACAAATCCGCACCGCACAATATCAGACACTACACCATATGCAATTAAACAATTGAACTTTATAAATCTTAATCTGAATATAGGGTTAGTAAAGAAAATAAAAAGAAAAGGACCCATTTCAATGAAACTGTCTAATGTGCACGTTGGAGCTCACGGTTCCATCCATTCGTTCCCATTGACCTCCTCCGAGCGTCACTGACCCATGAACCCTCTCTCCAAGTCCACTCCGCCCAGCGGTCTACCAGCTCTCTCCACTTGCATCTTCTCTCTTCACAGAAGACTGCGAAATCCCTTCTCTCAGACCCACAAGAAAGAACAACATGCCTCTCATTGGATGGCACACATTCCAAAGCCCCTGTTATCCCTAGTCACAACCCAAACTTGCTGCTACATAGAAACCGTTACATTAGCAGTGAAGCATTACAGAGAGGCCATTACATTAGCAGTGAAACATTACAGTGTATTACACATTGGGTGCAGATTACACTTCCAAAATGCTGTAATGATTGTAACAAGCTGCAGCCAAATAGGATTTAATTTTGTCCAGGCCACGTACAACTGTAATTCTCACAGTGTCCTGTGTGACTAGTGGGACGGAGAGGGAAGAACAGGAAGGATACATGTAATATTTAACACTCTCCTCTTTTAATGACCGCACTTGGGCATGTTGATTTTTACTGTTTTCTCTGCAGTATAGTGGAGTCCAGCCACTACACTTTACCTCCTGGTAAAGCGGAGCAGCATAGTGCCACAGCAGTTAGCACAATCGCTTTATAGGTTTCAGTCGAAGCAAGCAGCTGAGAAGGAGTGAAGAAATCGGGTAGAAAAAGTCGTGTGTTTTTTTAAACACTGCTCGGGGAGAAGGGTCTGCACTGCGCAGGTGCGTGACGTAGCGCGCCAAGGTTTAAAAAGAGAAATTTTCAACCGTTCTTGTTTCAGTCGAAGCAAGCAGCTGAGAAGGAGTGAAGAAATCGGGTAGAAAAAGTCTTTTTTTTTAAAACACTGCTCGGGGAGAAAGGTCTGCACTGCACAGGCGCGTGACGTAGCGCGCCAAGGTTTAAAAAGCAGAGCACCATATACAGCGGCCATCGTTGGAGTGGACTGAGTCAGAGTGGGACGGCTTTGGCTCAAACAGGCTTCAGCAAGAACAGGGAGAGGCCAGGGTAGGTTCTGGTAAGTTTTTTGTTCAGATTGTCTAGCGTAGAGAGAATGCCAGGCAGGATGTTGGAATGCTCCTCTTGCGGGATGTGGGAAGTCAGGGAGCCCTCCGGTGTCCCTGACAACGACACCTGCAAGAAATGCATCCAGCTGCAGCTCCTGACAAACCGCGTTAGGGAACTGGAGCAGGAGCTGGATGATCTGCGGATCATTCGGGAGAATGAGGAGATTATAGATCGTAGCGACAGGGAGGTAGTTACACCAGAGGAGCAGAGGACAGGAAATTGGGTCACTGTCAGGCGAGGGAAGAGGAAAGGGCAGGCAGAGCAGGGTTCCCCTGTGGCCATTCCCCTCAACAACAAGTATACTGCATTGGATACTGTTGGGGGGGGGATGACTTACCTGGGACTAGCTGCAGTAGCCGGATCTCTGGCACTGAGTCTGGCTCTGCAGTGCAGAAGGGAGGGGGGAGAAAGAGGAGAGCGGTAGTGATAGGGGACTCGATAGTTAGAGGTGCAGATAGAAGGTTCTGTGGTCGTGACAGAGAATCCAGGATGGTTTGTTGCCTCCCAGGTGCTAGGGTCAAGGATGTCTCTGATCAATTGCATGACATTCTGAAGTGGGAGGGTGACCAGCCAGATGTCGTGGTGCACATCAGTACCAATGACATAGCAAGGAAGAGTGAAGAGGTCCTGGACAGTGAGTATAGAGAGCTTGGTAGGAAGTTGAAAAACAGGACCTCAAGGGTGGTAATCTCAGGATTGCTACCTGTGCTAAGTGCCAGTGAGGGTAGGAATAGGATGCTCTGGAGGATGAACAAGTGGCTGAGGAACTGGTGAAGGGGGCAGGGTTTCAGATTTCAGGATCATTGGGACCTCTTCTGGGACAGATGGGACCTGTACAAGAGAGACGGGTTACACTTGAACCACGGGGGGACCAATATCCTTTCAGGGAGGTTTGTTAGTGCTATTGGGGAGGCTTTAAACTAGATTTGCAGGGGGATGGGAACCAGAGTGCCAGAGCTGACAGTGTGGCTGGGGTGAAAATAAATGATGTTGAAAGTTTAAGCAAATCCGCTGATAGAAAGGTTGTGAGTGGTGGTAAAAATCTTCTGAGGTGTATGTATTTCGATGCTAGGAGTATTGCGGGGAAGGCGGATGAGTTGAGGGCGTGGATTGACACGTGGAATTATGATGTTGTAGCAGTTAGTGAAACTTGGCGACAGGAGGGGCAGGACTGGCAGCTTAATATTCCAGGGTTCCGATGTTTCAGATGTGATCGAGGCAGGGGAATGAAAGGTGAGGGAGTAGCATTGCTTGTTAGGGAAAATATTACAGCAGTGCTCAGGCAGGACAGATTAGAAGGCTTGTCTACTGAGTCCTTATGGGTGGAGCTGAGAAACAGGAAAGGTATGGCCACATTAGTGGGATTGTATTACAGACCACCCAATAGTCAATGAGACTTGGAAGAGCAAATCTGCAGAGAGATAGCTGGCAACTGCAGGAAACATAAAGTTGTGGTGGTAGGGGATTTTAATTTTCCATACATTGATTGGGACTCCCATACTGTTAGGGGTCTAGATAGTTTAGAGTTTGTAAAATGTGTTCAGGAAAGTTTTCTAAATCAATATATAGAGGGACCAACTAGAGGGGATGCAATATTGGATCTCCTGTTAGGTAACGAATTAGGGCAAGTGACAGAAGTCTGTGTAGGGGAGCACTTTGGTTCCAGTGATCATAACACCATTAGTTTCAATTTGATCATGGACAAGGATAGATCTGGTCCTAGGGTTGAGGTTCTGAACTGGAAGAAGGCCAAATTTGAAGAAATGAGAAAGGATCTAAGAAGCGTGGATTGGGACAGGTTGTTCTCTGGCAAAGATGTGATTGGTAGGTGGGAAGCCTTCAAAGGGGAAATTTTGAGAGTGCAGAGTTTGTATATTCCTGTCAGGATTGAAGGCAAATTGAATAGGAATAAGGAACCTTGGTTCTCAAGGGATATTGCAACTCTGATAAAGAAGGAGAGGGAGTTGTATGAAATGTATAGGAAACGGGGTAAATCAGGTGCTTGAGGAGAATAAGAAGTGCAAGAAAATACTTAAGAAAGAAATCAGGAGGGCTAAAAGAAGACATGAGGTTGCCTTGGCAGTCAAAGTGAAGGATAATCCAAAGAGCTTTTACAAGTATATTAAGAGCAAAAGGATTGTAAGGGATAAAATTGGTCCTCTTGAAGATCAGAGTGGTCGGCTTTGTGCGGAACCAAAGGAAATGGGGGAGATCTTAAATCGGTTTTTTGCGTCTGTATTTACTAAGGAAGCTGGCATGAAATCCATGGAATTGAGGGAATCAAGTAGTGAGACCATGGAAACTGTACAGATTGAAAAGGAGGAGGTGCTTGCTGTCTTGAGGAAAATTAAAGTGGATAAATCCCCGGGACCTGACGGAGTGTTCCCTTGGACCTTGAAGGAGACTAGTGTTGAAATTGTGGGGGCCCTGGCAGAAATATTTAAAATGTCGCTGTCTACGGGTGAGGTGCCGGAGGATTGGAGAGTGGCTCATGTTGTTCCGTTGTTTAAAAAAGGATCAAAAAGTAATCCGGGAAATTATAGGCCAGTGAGTTTAACGTCAGTAGTAGGTAAGTTATTGGAGGGAGTACTAAGAGACAGAATCTACAAGCATTTGGATAGACAGGGGCTTATTAGGGAGAGTCAACATGGCTTTGTGCGTAGTAGGTCATGTTTGACCAATCTGTTGGAGTTTTTCGAGGAGGTTACCAGGAAAGTGGATGAAGGGAAGGCAGTGGATATTGTCTACATGAACTTCAGTAAGGCCTTTGACAAGGTCCCACATGGGAGGTTAGTTAGGAAAATTCAGTCGCTAGGTATACATGGAGAGGTGGTAAATTGGATTAGACATTGGCTCGATGGAAGAAGCCAGAGAGTGGTGGTAGAGAATTGCTTCTCTGAGTGGAGGCCTGTGACTAGTGGTGTGCCACAGGGATCAGTGCTGGGTCCATTGTTATTTGTCATCTATATCAATGATCTGGATGATAATGTGGTAAATTGGATCAGCAAATTTGCTGATGATACAAAGATTGGAGGTGTAGTAGACAGTGAGGAAGGTTTTCAGAGCCTGCAGAGGGACTTCGACCAGCTGGAAAAATGGGCTGAAAAATGGCAGATGGAGTTTAATACTGACAAGTGTGAGGTATTGCACGTTGGAAGGACAAACCAACGTAGAACATACAGGGTTAATGGTAAGGCAGTGAGGAGTGCAGTGGAACAGAGGGATCTGGGAATACAGATACAAAATTCCCTATAAGTGTTGTCACAGGTAGATAGGGTCGTAAAGAGAGCTTTTGGTACATTGGCCTTTATTAATCGAAGTATTGAGTATAAGAGCTAGAATGTTATGATGAGGTTGTATAAGGCATTGTTGAGGCCGAATCTGGAGTATTGTGTTCAGTTTTGGTCACCAAATTACAGGAAGCATATAAATAAGGCTGAAAGAGTTCAGAGAAGGTTTACAAGGATGTTGCTGGGACTTGAGAAACTCAGTTACAGAGAAAGGTTGAATAGGTTAGGACTTTATTCCCTGGAGCGTAGAAGAATGAGGGGAGATTTGATAGAGGTATATAAAATTATGATGGGTATAGATAGAGTGAATGCAAGCAGGCTTTTTCCACTGAAGCAAGGGGAGAAAAAAACCAGAGGACATGGGTTAAGGGTGAGGGGGGAAAAGTTTAAAGGGAACATTAGGGGGGGCTTCTTCACACAGAGAGTAGTGGGAGTATGGAATGAGCTGCCAGACGAGGTGGTAAATGCGGGTTCTTTTTTAATATTTAAGAATAAATTGGACAGGTACATGGATGGGAGGTGTATGGAGGGATATGGTCCGTGTGCAGGTCAGTGGGACTAGGCAGAAAATGGTTCGGCACAGCCAACAAGGGCCAAAAGGCCTGTTTCTGTGCTGTAGTTTCTATGGTTTCTATAGTGCCAGCACCCATCGATCAGGGTTCGATTCCTGCCGCTATCTGTATGTTCTCTGCATGACCGTGAGGGTTTCCTCTGGGTGCTCTGGGGGTTTCCTCTCCTGGATTAGGGTTAGTGAGTCGTGGGCACATTATGTTGGCACCAGATACATGGTGACACTTGCGGATGCCCCCAGCGCAATCCTCGGACTGTGTTGGCTGTTGACACAAATTGATGCATTTCATAGTACGCTTACATGTTTTGATGTACATGTGACAAATAAAGTTAATCTGTATCTTATCTCTTGCTTCATGCAACATAAGAAACATGACACAGACTTTCACAGCTACTTGCTGCAGCTGGATGTTTGTCAGGCTTACATATTGATCAAATGCAGTGCAGGAAAGGAAAGTTTAACATTGCAGTAAAGCCATCAGACTGTAGCATCAGGAAGAACTCCTGGAATGTGGGCATTGGTAGCAAAACCAGCACTATGACCCTTAGAAAGGTGTTCACTACAGCCAGTATGGTCAGTGTACTTCCATAATGCAGTCAGGTAGGGAATTCCAGGATTTTAATACAATATTTAGACTGAGCAATGATAAAGGAACCCCACAGTATATTTCCAAGCAGGGTTGATTCAGAAGGACTTGAAGCCAGTGGTGTTCCCACTGTAACCACCTTTCTTGCCTTTCTAGATGGTGGAGATGGTGGAATTGGAAAGTCTGATGGAACTTGAGATAAGTGTCTTTGTGCTATAATTTCAGTATGACAGTTCAAATGATGATATGATCCCATCTCCTTCCTTTTTGCTTCCAACTCCCTCCATTTCACCCCCTCCCTGGCATTAATCAGTTAATGTCACCTGGAAATGGATTAAATAGTTCCCTGCAATTATCAGAATGTGGCTGAAACTTCCTCAAAGTAACAAATTGAAGCTGGCGTCTGCTGAAAGACTATTGACTTCCTACTCTTTACACAGAGCCATTACTTCTCTGCACCATCTTTTTTTAATTACTGGTGAGCAAAAATCTTTCAGCACTGATTGTGCGAAATTTTCATTTTTTCTCCTTTATCTGCCTTTATTCAATACTGTGCTTTACTTGTCGAGGGTTGATGAGAACAGGGATCACATTTGATCAATATAGCCAAAATTAACACAAGCTTGTTCCAGAATTTATTTATTTAAAGCTCTGGTAATTTTCCCTGACAGTTCAGCTCCTGTTTTTAGAATGCTGAATATGTATTATATTGGATAATCCAGAATTAGAGGGGGGAAGAAACATCAATAACAAAGTAATTTACTATTTGTTAAAGGAGACACTAACTCCAAGATCCAGTGCTCCAAACACTGGAGGAACCATAATAACAGATAAGTAATGTGATTTCTCAAAGGAAAAGCTAATAAGTTTGGATGGTAGAGTGTGAGAAGTCAGTAACATTAGGGATTGGTGCTTTGGATGTTTGAGGAATTAATACCTTTCTTGTCATCTTAGACACGCAACCATCCTCTAAAAAAAATACTGATGCAGACCAGAATCCAAACATGGAAAGAAAAACTTTCTCAACCACCCAGTGTAAAAACCATCAAAAGAGTCATCAGACTTGTAATCACTCCAGTACAGAAGATTAAGGCTTAAGGTATTTAAGGTGATTATTTGATTTTATAATTTGAGATGTGATAGAGGTATACAAAATTATGAGGGATATGGATAGGGTAAATGCAAGTGTGCTGCTTTTCCCACTGAGGTTGGGTGAGACTAGAATTAGATGTCATGGGTTAAGAACAAAGCTAAAATATTTAAGGGGAACATGAGGGAGAACTTCATTCAGAGGGTGGTGAGAGTGCGGGAATGCGCTGCTTGCGGGGGTAGTGAATGTGGGCTCGATAGCAACATTTAAGAGAAGATTAGGTAAGTACATCAATGGGAAGAATGTGGAGGGCTGTGGTCCATGTGCAGGTTGATGGAAGTAGGCTTTACAAATAGTTCAGTATGGACTAGATGGGCCACAATGACTGTTTCTGTGCTTTAGTTCTGAATTACTCTATGACTAAGTATAGGCTGATCTCTTCATTTGATTCTGTGACCTACAGTTCTGGACAGCCTTCAGTGGAACCATTAGCTCCATATCCATCCTGACAAGCCCCTTCAGGAGTTTGACCATTTCAATAAGATTGCTTCTCAGTCTTCCAAACTCAAGCTTAGTCTGCTGAATTTCCCTTCAGAGAGCAAACAGCTTCCTGCTTGTTTTGGCCAGCATTTTGGATCTCTCCAAGGTCACCTGGCCAGGGTCAGTGAAAGGATCCACACCCAAAGAAATGTCTGCGCTGGAAGACCTGGACTAATACATTTTTTGCTTCTTGATGACCTGCTCTTGCGTCAAGTCATTCAATCCTGACTACCCATGTGAAGTTTACACACACTGCCTGTGATCCCATGGGTTTCCCAGTTTCGTCCCACATCCCAAAGTGCAGGTTGGTGGGTTAACTAGCTACTATAAATCACCCCTCATGTACAGGTGAGGGTAAAATCTGGGGGGCAGTTGATGGTAGAGTGAGTAGAATAAATGACGCTAGGGGTAGGATTTGCGTAGAAGTGGGTGCTAAATGGTCAGTATGGAGCTGGAGGGATGAAGAACCTGCTTGAGTACTGTATAACTCAATGAGTGTGTGACATCTTGCTAATCCTCGCTGGTATTGATACTGATTAGTCATATCAATTATTGCCCAGTGGGGAGAGTCAGGAGGAAGAACCCTCTCAGGTAAAATGAGACAACCCCCAACTCTAGGTAACCAAAAAGCCTCAAGGCCCCAAGCACTGCACCTTAAAATCGATACTGTAGATGCACCATGTGGATGGTCCTTCCCCTGCTGTTAGCTTCAAATATCTGGTGTTGTAAGAGGGAAGCAAACATTTTCTTTGAAGAAGTGTGCCTGGTGAAGGTGTGTGCAATGTGCTGGGAGGATGATTACGGGGTCTGCTGTGCAGGGCAGTAAGTCTGGAGTGGGGGGAAACGATGAGGGGGGAGCGCCTCAGTGATGTGTGGGACTGTGAGTTGTTCTGCCTCTGTCAAGAGGTGCTGACGGAGGTTTCCATCGTGTTGGTGCTGCAGCCACAGAACAGGTCGAGACCTCTGTGGTTGGGATGGTCACAGCAGCCATCATGTTCTGCGCTGCTGTTTTTTTTCCCAGGGGATTTTTGAGCAGCTGCGTGCAGTAGGGAGCAGGTCGTTTGTGACTTCTGCAGAATTCTCTCCCTCTCCCATCAGCAGAGAAGCAGGCTGCGGCAGCTCACTTTAGTTCAGCGTGTCTTTGCATCCTGCCTTTGCTCGCTTGTGTTTGAACACAAAAACACAGGAAAATAAGAGCAGGTGTAGGCCATTCAGCCCCTCAAGCCTGCCCTGCCATTCAACATAATCATTGCTGACTTCCTCCAGAAGTCAGCTCCTCTTCTGTGCCAAGTCCCCAAGTTTCTCAAACTTTCAAAAAATTTACCTACATATACTTCTAATGAAAAGCCTCTGCAACCCTGTCAGGTGGTTAATTCCAGAGATATATTTGAAAGAAGAAATTACTGCAGACCTTGGCTTTAGATAACCTGCTCCTTATTTTGCAGTTTTGCCCCCTTGTCCATGACTCTCCTGTTAGTGGAAGCATCTCGGCGTTTCCCTGTCAAGCCCTCTTACGTAGGATCATTCGCGTTTCAATGAGGTCAAGAAGGTTTCTGCTCAAAAATTCTATTGATGAGTGAAAACTATCTTAAGCCACAGAGCTTTATTGGGTCACTTTGTGGCAGCATTGTGCTTTTCTGTAATTTTAGAGTGGTGTTGTGCCCACGTGACACATGTCTTTGTACAGGATTGTTATGTCTCCCGTTATTTGGGGTTTGTGAATGTTGCATACGCTGGAAGTGTAGGCTGTTCCACCTTCCTAGAAAGTCGTTATGGTAAGATCTGTTGGTAAATTAGTGGTGGCACTCAAACCACAATACCTTCACCAACCAAAATCAGTCTGCACTGGTTTCTTCATTAGCTGGATTGCTGCCTATACCCGCCTTCTGATTCCTCTGACAAGCAACCAATGTGCAAAAGGAGACAAATTGTGCAAATTTAAAATAACTAAATACTCACTTTGAAGGACTCATGTTTGTATTATTATTAATAAACAATACTACAACATGAATGGCAGAGTCTTTGAAAGTGAGTCGGTAGGTTGTAGAATTACTTCTCAAATATCACTTTCACCCCACCCTATTCCTGCACCTCTGCCCCCGCCAGGCTTCCTTGTGCTCTCACAGGTGGGAGAACTTGCTGCCAAATAACTCGGGCCTCTGTGAGATAGGAACGCCTTTGGTCAGCTTGTGATTCCTGGAGTCAAGAGAGGGTAAAATCAGAGGTCAATAAGTTCTGTCGTCTGCCTATTTCACAGAGATGATTATACAGCTTGGTATATGATGTTAAAGGACACCAGTAGCATTGGTATGAGGGGTGATATTAAAGGAACTTCACCTTTGTGCATCAGCATGTTAGTTAGAGTGGATTTTAGGAGACATTGCTCCAGGAATTGGTAAGGTGTGTTGGTAACCATGGGGGTTTATGGTGTTATGGGAATTGGTCCTTATTGATATGTTGTAGATCATGGTAACTGCAGGAGTAAAGGATAAAATAGTTCTAAAGCGTCAGTATTGACATGTCACAGGAGACCAGGTCGTGTGCACCACTGCGTTAAGAGACTCCAATAACTTGAGCAGGCCCATGTCCAGTTAAAAGAGGGAAGTCTTCCAGGATTGTGTCAAAGATTAAAGACATGGCAACCCCAGAGGGCAGTATTTGTGGTTAAGAACACAAATCCTATTACAACGGGAAACATGGACTGCGATGATGATCACAGCAGCCAGCACAGAATATGAAACAAGACAGTGATGGCTGTAGCCAGTGTGGGATGCTGAAGGAGACAAATCAGTGTGATATTCAATAAACCTTTTATTTTCCATGTGGCATTAAATGAAGAGAATAACACGGGGATTAATATGTGGGGTTTAATGCAGGCAGTGACTGTAAGACTTGTGATGTTAATGATGACAATAAATCCAGAGGCCACTGTTTTATTTATTCCATCATTAAATGCTGACATTAACAATAATTACATATTCAGTGCTGTGAAGATGCTTTTGATACTCTTGCGCCATTGCTGACTGCAGTGTGTGTACTGAAGTTTCTCCTACACCAGTGCTGGGTTGGGAGCTCTTTGATTGTGACCCAGTAACAGTGAAGGAATGGATTATTCCCATGCCATCTTATATCAGGGCAGCACGCTCCTCAGAGAAGAACTTGCAAAATGGAGCTGTCCTGAAAGTTTTTTTCAGTTGGTAAAGGATTTGAAGTTTGAGGAAGTGTCAAAGAAGCCTGGATCAACACACACAAAATGCAGCAGGTTAGGTAGCATCTGATGTCGCCTGACCTATTAAGTTCTTCCAGAATTTCAAAGTTAAAAGTAAATTTATTATCAAAGTACAGTTATGTCACTATGTACAACCTAGGGTTCATTTTCTTGAGGATATATTCAATAAGTGTATAGAATAGTAACCACAACAGAACCAATGAAAGACCGCCCAACTTTGGCATTCAACCAGTGCAAGTACAAAAAGAAAGAAATAATAATAATAAATAAATAAGCAATAAATATTGAGAACATGAGATGAAGAGATCTTGAATGTAAGTCCATTGGTTGTGGGAACATTTCAGTGATAGGGCAAGTGAAGTTATTCCCTGTGGTTCAAGAGCCAGATGTTTAAGGAGTAGTAACTGATCTTGAACCTGGTGGAGTGAATCCTGAGACTCCTGTACCTTCTTCCTGATGGCAGCAGCGTGAAGAGAGCATGTCCTGGGTGGTGGGGGTCCCTGATGATGAATGCTGCTTTCCTGGGACAACATTTCCCGTAGATGTGCTCAGTGGCTGGGAGAGTTTTACCTGTGATAGTTTGGAGAGTATCCACTACTTTTTGTAGGATTTTCCGTTCAGGGGCATTGGTGTTTGGTGCTTTGGGTTTCCAGCGTTTGCAGGTTCTCCTGTTTTTTAACGAAACCTGGTTGATTGCTGCCGTGTCTTCTATGGATGGTGTGCACTGGAATCCTTTGTAAGGAAGGAGTAAATATTCAGGAAATTGTTGGGTGGCAGAGAAAATTTATAAGGATGTTGCTGAGACTTGAAGATCTGAGTTACAGGGAAAGGTTAAACAGGTTAGGAGAATGAGGGAAGATTTGATAGGTATACAAAATTATCAATGGTGTAGATTTGCTAACGTAACTAGGCTTTTTCCTCTGAGGTTGGGTGAGACTAGAACTAGAGGTCATTAGTTAAAGGTGAAAGGTGAAATATTTATGGGGAATCTGAGGGGAAACTTCTTCACTCAGAGGATGGTGCAAGTGTGGATCAAGCTGCCGGGGGAAGTGGTGGATACACGAGGAATTCTGCAGATGCTGGAAATTCAAGCAACACACATCAAAGTTGGTGGTGAACGCAGCAGGCCAGGCAGCATCTATAGGAAGAGTTACAATTGATGGTTCGGGCCGAGACCCTTCGTCAGGTCCTGATGAAGGGATTCAGCCCGAAACGTCGACTGTACCTCTTCCTACGGAAGTGGTGGATGGTGGCTTGCATTCAAAATTTAAGAGAAATTTGGGTAAGTGCATGAATGTGAGGGGTATGGAGGGCTTTGGTCCAGGTACAGGTCAATGACACTAGGCAGAATAATACAGGTGGCCCCCGTTTTCCAAACGTTCACTTTACGACACCTCGCTGTTACGAGAGACCTACATTAGTTACCTGTTTTCACTAACAGAAGGTGTTTTCACTGTTATGAAAGAAGGCAGCGCGCGCCCGAACAGCCAAGCTCCTCCCCTGGAACTGCATTCTAGCCGGCAATCCTTAAACACGTGCTTTATCTCGATTTATTTTGTGCATCCGTTAGCAAGATGAGTTCTAAGGTATCGGAAAAGCCTAAAAGAGCTCGTAAGGGTGTTACACTTAGTGTAAAACTAGACATAATTAAGCATTTTGGCTGTGGTGAACGAAGTAAGGACATTGTCCGCGCGTTGAACTTGCCTGCGTCCACCATTCGCACTATTTATACGCAGAGAGAAAGAATTTTGAAAGCTGCCGACGTTACTGTTGGTTCTGTTCGTAGCAAAGTGGTCTCTCAGTCAGATTCCAATAATGGATAAAATGGAAAGTCTATTGCTTGAGTGGACTGATGGGTGTACAAACCATGGTGTTCCGTTAAGTTTTCTTATACTTAAGGAGAAATCAGTCAGTCTTTTTAATAAGCTGAAACAGAAAGCACTGGACGATGGTGATGAAAGTGGTGCGAAAGTGGAATTTAAAGGTAGTCATGGGTGATTTGATCGGTTTCTGAGGCCAGGGCAGCTTCATGGTTTAACGTTTAGTGGAGAGAGTGCTTCGGCTGATACTGAAACTGCCAAAAAGTTCCCAGCTGAACTGAAGAAAATAATTTCAGAAGGTGGTTATTCATATAAGCAAGTGTTTAACTGTGACGAAACTGCCAATTTATTGGAGTCTTCCTGATTCCGGTAAGTGAAACTACACTGTACATACATTATTTCTACTTTATATAGGCTGTGTATTTTTATGTGTTATTTGGTGTGATTTGGCAGCTTCATAGCTGAAAGATTACTGGAGAGAGTGTTTCTGCCGAGAGCGCTGCCGTGAGATTTTTGCTGCGCTACACAGTGCTGCAGAAAAGTATTTCTACTTTATATAGGCTGTGTATTTATCATATCATTCCTGCTTTTACAATATGTTACTGTTATTTTAGGTTTTATGTGTTATTTGGCATGATTTTGTAGGTTATTTTTTGGGTCTGGGAACGCTCAAAAATTTTTCCCATGTTAATAAATAGTAATTGCTTATTCACTTTACGACATTCCGGCTTACGAACCGTTTCATAGGAAGGCTCTACCTTCGGATAGCGGGGGAAACCTGTAATTCCGCTCAGATAGATTTAATGAGGTAGCCTCTCCTGCTTCCCTGAGCAGATATTCCACAGATTCACTACTTTCTCGGAAAAGCAGTTTTGCCTCATATCCGTCCTAAATCTATTCCACCAAATCTTAAGGCTTTGTCCCCTAGTTCTAATCTCAGTTACCAGTGGAAACAACTTTCCTACCCCTTTCATAATTTTATGTTTCTATAAGGCTCCTCTCAATCTTTTGAAATCCAGTAAGTATAGTCCCAGATGACTCAATTTATCCTCATATATTAACCCCCCTCATCTCCAGAATCAACCTGGTGAATCTCCTCTGCACTCCCTCCAAAGTCAACATATCTTTCTTCAAGTTAGGAGAGCAGAAGTGCATGCAGCACTCCAGATGCAGCCTCACCAGTACCCCGTACAGTTGCAGCATCATCTCCCTGCTCTTAAATTCAATCTTTAGTACATGAAGGCCAACATTCCATTTGCTGCCTTGAACCTGCTGCACCTGCAAACCACCAACATTTTGCAATTCGTGCACAAGCACTCCCAAGTCCCTCGGCACAACAGCATACTGCAATCTTTCACTATTTAGATAATACTCTGATCTATTTTTCCCTTCAAAGTGGATGATTTCACATTTGCCAGCATTGTACTCCACTCACATAACCTATCTATATCTCTCTGCAGACTCTCCGCACCCTCTGCACAATTTGCTTTTCCACTCAATTTAGTGCCACGAGCAAACTTAGATATGCTGCACTCGGTCCCCTCTTCCAAATCATTAATGTATATCGTGAAAAATTGCGGGCCCAGCACTGACCCCTGTGGCACACCACTCACTGCTGACTTACCAGCTGGAGAAACAGCAATAATAAATGAGAGAGTAACTCCAAGGATTAGTGGGATTGTTAAAGGAGGCAGCAATTTTAGGTACCAATGATATTAAGAGGCAAGAGGTCTGGAGGTCAATGTTAAATGAGGCAAGAACTCAAGGAGTTACTGTCCAAGGTTTACAGGAGACATTAAATCTTGCATGTCAGTGCATTGAAGTAGGAATTTATTCTTAAAATTCAGTGACTGACTTTGGACAGCTTTAACTCCAGTGCAATGATCAAATTAATTTAGCGGAGAGCTCTAAGGCCTTCCTTAAACAGGGATAGAAGTGTATATAGGGACCAAACATCCATAGTGAAAATGAGGCGATTAAGACTAGGGAACTGAAAGTGGTTGAAGAGATTGAGAATATATGAAGTGTCACGGATGTTTAAGTTCCTCCAGCATTTAGTGTGTTGCTGTTTAACTCCAGCTCCCCACCTGATGTTAAAGGAGGTAGTGCCTCTAGGGGTCAGTGTGCTTAAAGAAGCAGTGTGTTATTTTAATGAAGACAGTAACTACAGGGGGTAGTATTTGAGATACTATCTTTCAGGGTTTCTCTGTTAGCAATTATAACTCTAGGAGTCATTGGTGATGGCAAAGCACATTATAGGCGCTGGACATCTGTGTTTAAGGATTTGAATTCTGTAAGACAGCATATGAAATTAAAAGTAACATTAATTTGTTACACAAATGAGATTTAGGCATTGAAGGAGACAGTACTGCGTAGGCTTGGTTGTCATCTTAAAGGAGAGAGGAGAAATGAATTTTATGTAGGAAACTGAAAAGAACTATGGGTTCGGTGAGATACAGAAAGCACCATCTCTGCACTCAGTTACAGAGTTAATGGAGGCACCAACTCTCAGGGTTAGTGTCTGACATCAAAGAGCACAGGTGTCGCTGTGTTAAACGAGTAAGCAAACCTCAGGGTCGTTATGTTAAAAGTCATAATAATTTGGAGGTCTTTATAACAGATAAAGTGAGGGCAACTTGCATTGGTAAAGAAACTGGGAGATTTTGTCATTTGATGATATTGGTGCTTATTGTTTAAAAGAAATTGGAGGCATCCAAGAATTGATGTGAATCCACACCCCAAAATGAGCGGGATTGTGGAGCAAATGCTTTTGTTTTCTTAAAGTTTGGTAGCATCTGGGCAAATCACCCCTTTTAAAAGGTGCTCCTAAATATATCCCTGAGCTTTACACAATACTAGCTGACTCAGGCATGAGATTCATGGCTTAAGATGTGTTGATGTGGTGGAACCAACATGCCTGATGTACCCCACTGTGCATTCCTAACAGAGTGAGGGAGGATTGTCAAAAGGGCTTCATCGCGTAAAGATACTGTGGGGAACAATATTTCAGTAAAATTATGTGATTAATTCCAATATTACAAGATTTGTCAACAGCCATGGTTTTCATCTTCAAATTGAAATGCTTTTAATTACTGCATGCTGATGACACTGGGAGTCTGCGCACAGGAATTAATTGTCCAAACAGAGCAAGTGAGTTCAATTACTACATCAGCAATAAAACAAAACCTGGGATTCTGTTATTAAAACAGGAGTACACAGCAGGTTAGCATCTGGAAAAAGAGACAGCTTAATGTTCTCATTCTATCTTGCTGACAGAGATCCCTTCACTGCTTCTAGTCAAAAGATGCTTGACAAGTAGTCAACACTCATCTCCCTGTCAAATGCTCCCTGATGAGCTATGTTTTTTTTGTTTGTTTTTACTTTGTTTGTCTCCATGGGGAAATATCCAGGCTAACATTCAGAAGTTGTTCTGATGAGCATTGTAGGCATGCTATTTTGGCACCAGCACATGTGGTGACACTTGTGGGCTTCCTCCAGCCCACCCTCGGGCGCGTTAGTTGTTTACGCTGACAACGGATTTCACTCTATATTTCAACGACACGTGACAAGTAAACTTCAATCTTGAAGTTCAGGCTGATCTGAGCAAAAGTCGAAAAAGAGCTTGTACACCTGTGATAGAGTTATGAAGAGATACAGGACAGAAACACTGAGTGTGCACTAACCATTGACCACCAGTGTTTACACTGTTCCAACCCTCCCACCATTCCCATCGCTTCACCCCTAGGATCTACAACACGTCTATACACTGAGGGCAATTTATAGTGGCCAGTTAGCTTGCACCACCTTTGGAATGTGAAAGGAAACTGGGCCACCCAGAGGAAACCCACAGCAACTGGGAGAACGTGCCAACTCCACACAGACAGCACCACCAGTGAGGGTTGAACCTGAAGCATTGGGGCACTCTCTGAGGAAATTGTGCTGATATTGAGGTGCTCCATGCTGACAATGTACAGTTTATAGTTATTAGTTCTCAGGTTAAGTATGTGTAGTAAGTAAGCCAACATTTCATGCACACTCCTAATTGCCCTTAGAAGTTGCTGGTGACCTGCTTCCCTGAACCTCTACAAGTTGTGTAGTGAAAATCTTACCAAATTGTTAGGAATTGGGTAATTCCAGGTTTTTAATCCTGAGAACACAAGACAATAGGACGGGTATAGACCACTCGCCCCTCAAGCCTGTCCCACTGTTCAATGCGATCATGGCTGATCTACCCAGGCCTCAACCCCTCCTCTCTGCCAGATCCCCTTTCCCCTTAAATCTCCCTCCCCTGACCTTTCAAACATTTAACTGCCTTCTCTTTAAATACTCTTAATGACACAACTTCCACTAATCTCTGGAACATGGAGCATATGAAGAGAAACCGGGAGTTTATGTTACTCTTAATTACTCCTTCATTGGTTAGAAGTTGGCAGGAAGCACAGCGGGTTGTCTCAACTCCAGAGACCCTGGTTCAGTCCTGACGTCCAGTGCTGTGTCTATGGAGCTTGCAAGTTCTGCCTGAAACCACAAGGGTTTTTTTTCCCCAGATGTTCTGGTTTCTTCCCAAATCCCAAAGTCATACTGGTTGTCAGGTTAATTGCCCACTGGACTTGTCCCTAGTGCATGTGAATAGTGGGAGATTCAAGAGAATTACAGGGAATACGGGAAAGAATCTGTTACAGAGAAACAAATGGGGGAGTGGGATTGAGAGCTGGCATAGAGTTAATGGGCTGAATGTTCTCGTAGGTCATAACGAAATAGAGAAGATCATAATTTTGGGAACTAAGTTTCACCCTGTAAGGAATTTCAGTTATTAATTATTTGCTGGATTTCAAGGTGATGGATGGAGCGGGAGTGATAAATGCAGGAAGACGGTCTTTTATTTTCTGTCAGAATACTTAGAGTAAGTTCCTAAATGTGACAGCAAAAGTTGACTGTAGTTCAGTGTAAATCAGTAATGTTACCTCAGAGTGATGAGTTCATGGGTTCAAGCCTATCTGCAGGAATCAAGGATCAACTTTATTCACCATATACAGTTACATGTATTTGGAATTTGCTGTGGTGTGTTGGCCAGGCAACAAAAGCAATAACATTCAACAATTATAAAGACTGAAGTTCTGTTAATGAGGGAAGAGACGTGGGGAACAGATGCTAAATTATAAAATTATACCATTATAATAATTATAAACAGTTATAAAAAATAAACAGCATTATAAAAAGTGTTTTATAGTGTTTACAGTGCAGTGAAGAGACTGAAATAATAGAAAGAGGGTTGTGGGGGACTAACTGGACTGGTTGATCAGATTAACTGCCTGGGGGGGAATAAATTTTTAAGATGGCGTGAAGTCTTTGTTTTAATAGCCCTATGGTGCTTTCCTGAAGGGACCTTTTGCAAAAGGCATTTTGCAGGGTGGGTAGTGTCTGCAGTGATTTTCCTGCCTCCTTCTTCGTCCCAGGCACCTAAACACAAAAATCTGTCAGAGCACTGCACATTTGGAGGCGCTACCTTTCGGGTCTCTGCTACTGTGAGATCACAGCTCTACTAGCTGCAACAACGTGCCACAGCGAGGTGGTTTAGGAGCATCTTAATGGAAGGGAGAGAGAGGTATAAAAGTTCATCATTTTAGAGGCCCAGGCCTTGGAAAATGGCTGTCTGCAAGTGGTGAAGCAATGTAGATTAAAGTTCAGCAAGCAGTCAGAGATTGTGGGGCTGGGGGAGGAGGTCACAGCATAGGGAGCACCAGGGTCACACAGGGATAGGAACACAGGACTTAGAATTTAAACACCAAGATGTTTTCAGTAAACTTCAGGTGGGGGAGGGGGTTAGTTGGCTAATGAGATTAAAATGAAGTCTTCCTTCAAAAGCATTTTGCATCTCAAGAATAAGCTAGAACATAATTTCAGGATTTAAATGGGTGCTTTGGTGAGAGAAGGAAGGCTACTGACCCTCTGCAGTTGGCTGGCCAGGACCTCATCTGTATTTGGATGGCATCTGCTCCCCACATGTCACTTCCCTCATTAACAAGCAATTGAATTAATTAAATGTCACTCAGAAACTCGCATAACAAGCTACTGGCAGGGTCCAAATTAGCACTGATAATCAGGGATGATTTCCTTATTACGATTTCTAAGTAGCAAGCAGCTTCAGATGTTTATACTTCTGTTAAGCTCCTACGCAGGCTTTGTTTTCTTCCCCCCACTTCTTGCATTTGCCTAGCCCCGGGTTTATGAGAAAACAGAGGTTATTTTACCTATTTAATTTTCTTTGAGCAGAGAGCATGGCCAATTGGTACATTGCACAAGCATACTGCTTGTGAGTGCCGGAGCCCTTCTGTATGCCGAGCTCGCTGATAAATTAAAAGCCCCCTCGTGGTCTCTCAAGTGAGTAATAGAGGCAGAAATTTCATTTTGCAACTGGCTGATTTAATGATCCAAAGGGTAATTAATGGCCTGATTATCTTAATGTTAAATATGTCCGGCAGCAATTACAGTGACCTCCTGCTTGTCAAGGTCCAGCATCGGCTCTTCTTTCAATTAAGTTCTCCCAGGCTTAATGGTATGAATAAACTCCTCCAATTTTATCATTTCTGCACTTGGATATTTAAGCTAGTAAGGCTTGACTTTATTTTTTAATCAACCCTCTTCTACTTGAGTGATCAGAGTAACGACAATTATTATGGGGCAATTTTGCCTTTTTTTTTCTATGCTAATGCTTGGAGGGGGAATTATCCTGACCATCGCAGCTTGCTATCCTGCCCTGCGATCACTTGTCTCTCTCTGTATTAATTATCACATGAACATTACTGTTTTTTCATTTGACAGATTTAATTAATTGGCATGAGCACACAAAAATGACAGGGCCTCTAATTGTAACTCACCATAAATTACCGTCATCTCATGTCAGTGGGCATGGTTCAGTCCTCGTAATTTGTTGGTGTTTTCCATTTTGAATTTTTACGTTCTCTCTGTGGGATTGTTTACTTCCCTCTGCATGGAACCTTTTCAAGAGCATAATCTTTTCAATATAAAACAGAATTGCATTTATACAGTGCCTTTCACAACCTCTGGACACGACAACATGTTTTACAGTCAATTAAGTTTTTGTCTAAAATGTAATCACTGTTGAAAAGTAAGGAGCATAACAACCAATTTGTGCACAGCAAGGTCCCATAAATGGTAATGTGATAATGACCAGATAATCTGTTTGTCCCAACATTTCTTGTATTGGTGTTGGCACTGCTAGGATTTTCTCTGCTCTTTGTATAGTGCTGTGTGATCTTTCGCAGAAGGAAGCCACAGCTCTGTGGTGGTGTTACCACTTCTGGATTAGTAGATTCAAGTCCTGGGCAGAATAGCAGTTTGGCATGGTGCAGATGAGCCAAAGGGTCTGTTTCTGGGCTGTAGCCCTTGATAACTCCTAACTGGGTTGTCGTGCTCTATAACCTGCCCATGCCCTTGATGTTGCCTGGTCCCAGGCTGATGTGTTCCCACCAGGAAAGCATCCCAGTGTCATAAAGAGAACAGTACTCTGATCCAACACAAGAACAGGCCAGTTCCCACCAGTGCTTCTCTGGTGACATGCCCCATTGTTAACTGATGGTGCACTTCACAAAGCCAGCCCATGAATGCAATCTATCACTAAGTTTGGGAGTTCCATTCTGGCTCCCACCGGTAAACTGCTGGCATTCCTGCAGCAGGATTAGTGGCTAGTTTGGAGCATGTTGATTCCTGATCCTTGAGGATCTTGATTAGTAAAGGTGTCTGACGTTACGGGAAGAATGCAGAAGAACAGGGTTCATAGGGACGATAGATCAGCCACGATGGAATGGCGAAGCAGACGCAGTGGGCCAAATGACCTAATTCTGCTCCGATGTCTGTGTTCTTAAATGAGAGATAAGAACAAAATCTCTTGCATTCTTATCCAAAAGACAGTGCCTCTGACATCTCTAGCATAGCAGATGCTCCGCAATAAATCCATCCATTTCTCTGGGTGTGCAGTGAAGAGTTGCAGCTGAGATACACTTCTTTTTCCTTAATTTCTCACAAATTACAGGAGGAGCATTGGACTGGTCCAAATTCTTTGGCCACCTAGTGACACCTCTCTAGAGTACTGGTTACATTAGAGACCTTGGGCAGCACTGTAGCGTAGCTGTTAATGCAGTCGCTTTATAGCACCAGCGGTTACTGATCGGGGTTCAATTCACGCCATTGTCTGTAATGAGTTTGTACATTTTCCCCTGACCATTTGGGTTTCCTCTGGGTGCTCTGGTTTCCTCCCACATTCCAAAGATTTATGGGTTAGGGTTAATATGTTGTGGGCATGCTAAGTTGGTGCTAGAAGTGTGGCTACACTTGTGGGCTGCCCCATCATATCCTCACTGATTTGATTTGACGCAAGCAACACATTACACTGTTATGCTTCGATGTACACTGGACAAATAAAGTTAAATCTTTGTCTTTAATCTTTATCTTTAGATTTAAGATCTTAAATCTTCTACTTTAACCACTAGCTTGTGCAATCTAAAGTCCCTGAAAGAATTCAACACAGGCAGAAAATACCCGCCTGTTGTTACTCACAAATCACCCTCCTTGCTGAAGCCCCTTGTTCACCAAAAAATGGAGCCATTCAGCCCATCCAGGTCAGCACTGGCTCTTTGAAAGCAATGCAGGCAGCTGTTGGGTACATGTAAATTCAAAAAGCTAATATTTATATATACATTCATTTCTCTGAACAGCAGATCTTGTTTTCTCCCTCTCACCACTCTCAGTAATTGTTCTTTAGTAAGCAGTCTTATGTGCTTTTGATGCCATTAATTACAATACTGTTGAGGTGTGGTTATGGTATTCAGTGATTTTTGTGTATTTTCTTACTTATAGTCAAAATCATCTTAAGGACCTCGCTCAAAATAGGAACTATTAGTTACCCAGTGTCAGCCTCCATCTAGCTTGTCCCACAACCGTCGTTTTTTCTCCACGGTTCTGCAACCTTGTGATGGTTTTAAACAGATAATGAAAAATAGTTGAAACCAAGCCAGTGTTCTTCAGATTGCTTCACAGAAAACTCAGTGAAAAAACGTGCTTCTGGTGTTAATGGCCCATGTTCCCACATTCCAATCAAAAGGCTAAGAGTGTCTGTTAATGACAGTTAACATGCACAATTAACAGAAGGCAAATTGATGCATTAATTTTTAATATTTCTAATCCAATGTAACTACTGAAGAATGGATTTTCTGGTCAGCACTGTGCTCAAGCAGCTGACCGATCCTTTATCTCTACGTCGTGTGTGTGCATTCCATGGCCAACATCCCTTTCCCAAGCCATCCCAGATCCTCAACAGCCAGGCTCGGCTAATGCCATTGGGAAGTCATGGGAACAGTACCCCTGGGAAAAATCTCCACCAGATGCCTTAGTCACATATATTAACTTAGTGTACTGTCAGATATGTAAAAAAAAATCCATGAATATTCCTGAATGTCTCTGACATTGAAATGTTCAAAAACTTTTTAAAAATTAGTGCAACATTAGAAACTTCATACCTTTTAAAAGATAAAAAAGTAAACAAACATCATACTTAAGAATCAAAATGATTAATTTCAATTCAAAACAGACTTAATAGTATGTTGTTACTTAATGCAATGAAAACTATAATTAACCAGCAATTCATTTTTTTAGATTATTGGATAGCCCTTGTGAAAATCACTGAGCCGGTTCTGTAATGGAAACCCTTGTGTTTAACAGATATATGAGTGGAGCTAAATATGACCAAGGTGTCAGTGAAGGGTTCACATTGATGTTTCCAAACAGATAGACTCTCAGCAGGCTGTCGGGTAAGCAACATGGTGTGAGGAGACTTGTTTTCGTGATCATCCAGGTGTGATCTTGCAGCTGCTTGGAGGTGGCTGGGCTTCTTCACCTAACTGAAGCAAGACTAGCCCATAAAACTCTGCCTCTTTTAAGGTGTGAGGAGTGGAAACCCAGTTTTTGAAACTATATGAATATGATTGTAAAACTTAACAGTGTGTGGTCCAGAATCTAAACTGATGCTAAGTGAGTGTCTATGGTAATCCATGTGAGTACTAAGCATCTCTCTCTCTCTCTGTTTAGCCCTTAACTCGGCAGTGGAGTTATCGGGGCACCGTCGTGACAGTGTTTCCTAGCAAGCTATTTTTGTTTTTATGAGGCCAAGTTGCTAGCTCGACGCTCAACCTGACTTGGATTCAAACTAGGGAACCTTCACTCTGGAGTCCAGCGCTGATATTATTGCGCCACCAAGCAGGACGGAGTGCTAAGCATAGTTGAGGTTAAAGCTGTCTGAATTATTGTTGTGGTTGTTTAGACTTTGGATTCAGTGATCATAATTGTTCTGTTTGGTCTGAACTAGAAACCAAAGTAGCAAATCTGACATCATCTGCAGCAGTTTTGAACATCTAACCAGTCTCGAAGTAATAACGGTGAAGAATCTTAGAACTACATTTTAAATGATACTGTGAGCGTTGTGATTTCTTTGTGTGTCAGCTCTTCCCAGTGATGGTGTTGAACAGACATTATTATGAGATTAACTGTCAAAAATCATTACAGCAATGTGTGTTTGGTATTAAAACTAAAGTTACCTGTTCAGGGACTTTAAAGGCTTTTAGACTTCGTTAGTTTTATGCCAACTATTTTTCCTAATCTTTTCTGTAATTTGAGTTAGAGGGTTTACTTTAAAGAAAGAAGGTGTATTTGTTTCATGCCCTTCATGACTCCTGGGCTTCCCAGTGCATCCTGCATTAAATTTTGAGGTGTAGTCATTATTGTTATCACAGAACTACAAATAATGTAACACAGTGGAAGACCATGTAGCCTGTAAGGTGTGTGTAAGATCTTTCAAAGGACAGGTTCAGTTGGTCCCTCCCCTTCTTCCTTCCCCATGTGCCTGGAATACTTTCTCCTTTGGTATTTATCAATTTTCCCTTTTGAAAGCTACTGTTGCATCTCTATCCAACACCCCAACTGGAAATACATTCCGAATTCTAACTACTCATTTCTTTAGATTCTGTTACCTAACACCTTAAATTTGTGCCTGCTAGTACTCAAAACCATCAGCTATGGGAATATTGTCTAGTTATTAACTCTGACTAATCCCTTTAAGATTTTTAAACACCTCTATCAAATTATCTATGTATGCTAAGGAACTCAGCAGCCATCTTGCCGTTGTCATAGATACAGCTCAGAAAGAGGCCCTTTGGCCTGTTGAATCCAACCAATCCTACGTTAATAGCACATTCCCATCAACTTACTTCAAATTCTGTCACTCACCTACACGCAAGGGGGTCAAGTGACCTACCAGCCCCACACCTTTAGATGGTGGGAGGAACCTAGAGTACCCACAGTCACAAGGAGAATGTGCAAACTCCACACAGACAGCACCTAAGGCTATGTCCACACTACGCAGGATAATTTTGAAAACCTTTTTCTCTTCGTTTTGACCCTCCGTCCACACTAAAGTGGCGTTTTCATCCCCAGAAAACAGAGATTTTCAGAAACGGTCTCCAGAGTGAATAAATCTGAAAACGCCTAATATCCGCTGTACTGTGTACAGGGTAAACGGAGAGATTTAAAAATACTGTCATGACAACACCACAACAACAATGCTTTTTCTGCTTCTGCTTGGTACTGTGCAAGCACTGCCAGACAGCTGTTATAACGCGCAGTCGGTGTGGATGGTGTGAGAGTTAAATTGTAAAGTGAGCTTTTTAGACTATTTAAAAACGCTGTCATGACGTGCCAGAACAGATGGCGGCAGCACGACATTTCATTGTTTTCTTGAACGCAACCCCCCACATAACCTAACAATTTCAGAACAGACGGCAATGAGACTGAAGCCAGAAGAGTTAGAAATGTCCTCACCAAATACTTTGACCCATAGCTTACTGAATAAATAAGTTTAGTCAGTTTGCCCTGTTTTCTGTCCTTGCTTGTATGAAGGTGGTTTACCTACTTATGCAAGTACTTCTCTGACAGTAGATGCGTAACAGCCTAATGTAACATTGTATGGAAATACAAGATAACACTGATGCAGACATGTTTTATACATTTAACAAGGTGCTTTATTAATGCAACAGAGTTAGTCAGTTTTTCAATGTTCGACAATGTTATACTGTCCATTAACTCCCTGTCGGTTGCCTCTATACACTCCAGTATTTGTTTTTTTTAGTTTTAAGTCCTCCTGCGCGAGAGCCAAGAGCAATTCCTTTTAAGTTTTTCTACTCTGTAACCGGACAAACGCGCACCAAGTATACCGTTTCCTCTTCCCTTGTTTTCTGTGTGTTCTGCGCATGCCCAGTAGGAGGAGACTCGCCCAAATATCCACCTAATGTGGACGGAGATATTTTGAAAAACACTTAGTGTGTCGAGTTTTTACTCGAAACCGGCGTTTTCAAAATTATCCGGCGTAGTGTGGTTGTAGCCTAAGATCAGGTTGAAACCCAGATCTCCAGCAGTGTGAGGCAGCAGCTTCATTAGCTGCACCACAGTAAAAGGCGGTATCCCAACAAGAGCTAATTTGATTGTTATCAAGTAAACTGGTTTAGTGGTCTTAGTTGAAGAATAAGTGCTGGTCAAGAGGGAGAACTGTTCTCACCTTCTACAGAATAGTCACATTGGATAAATGTGAGAGGGTAGAAAAAGTCTTATATTCAACATCGTTTATGAGAAGCATTTTCAGAACACCCTTGGTATCTATCACATGGTATTAGAAGAGGCAAAGGCAAAATTTGTAACTCGCAGACATTATCATGTGAAGTCAGTCTTGCATATATATACACCCCCGAAAGAGACAGATCCTTTCACTGCTGAGCACTTCGGTTACCCGTTCACTGAAAACAGTTCATGGTCCAAAAATAAGGCATGAAGGTCTAGGGTTTCATTATACATTGAAATATTTAAATATTGGATCTTTTGTACTATATTTTAATAAGCCACTGTCAGGAGTTTTAAAATTGACTTTATTTAGTAATCCTGGAACAAAACTTTTATTCATTTACCCTACTGTTGTGAAGGTGACGTGCCATTTGACATAAAGTTAACAGAATTATAGATAGAACAATAAATCTCTCATTCTCAGGAAATTTCAGTCAAGTGTTCAGATAGGTTTGTTGAACTATATTTTCCTTCATTAAATCTAAAAAGGATTAGGATTCTCAAAATAATGTGATAAGTTGTTTGATTTACTGGTAAAAGATTAGGCACTGTGTTTGTTCTTTACAAATGCTGCTTCAGTATAACTTCTATTATATTAAAAAAGCAAATTAGCGATCTAGCCTGGTAAGAATTAGCAGAAGAAATGGGTACTAGTTTTTTTATTTATGGTTTCTGTGAGCAGTATCCTGGACTATCTTGGAGAGATTCAGAATACCTGGTGACGTTCTGATCCATTTGAGACTTTTACCCCAAGGGTGTGTTTTATTATTTGCTTTGTACCTTGTTGTCCATTGTATTTTGTCCCTACGCTAAGCATTGGTTGATGGGGGTTGTGTTGATGTTGAATACCAAGATCTTCCTGTTTCTATGGTTGCTATTTTGGAGCGGGAACAAAAGCTGTTTTCCCAACACATCATCTAATAAGCAACACACACAAAACGCTGGAGGAACTTGGCAGACCAGGCAGCATCTATGGAAAAAAGTGCAGTCAATGCTTTGGGCCAAGACCTTTCAGCAGAACTGCCGAAGGATCTCTGCCCGAAACGTCAACTGTACTCTCTGTATACCCGTGACTGTGTCGCCACCCACAGCTCCAGTCTGCAAATTAAATTTGCTGACGATGCTACATTGATTGGCATTATTTCAAATACTAACAAGGCAGCCTACAGAGAAGTCACCCCACCCCACCCCCCCCCGACACATTGGTGTCAAGAAAACCTCTCCCTCAATGTTGTAAAAACAAAGGAGCTGGTTGTGGACTACAGGAGGAATGGAGACAGGCTAACCCCTGTTGACATCAATGGATCTGGGGTTGAGAAGGTGAACAGCTTTAGTTCTTCGGCATACATATCACCGAGGATTTCAGATGGTCTGTATGTACTGGCTGTGTGGTGAAAAAGGCACCACAGTGCCTTTTTTTTACCTCAAACAGTTGAAGAAGTTTGCCACGAATCCCCAAATCCTAAGGACTTTCTACAGGGGCACAATCGAGGCATCCTGACTTGCTGCATCACTACCTGGTATGGGAACTGTACTGCCCTTAATCGCAGGACTCTGCAAAGAGTAGTGTGGACAGCCCAGTACATCTGTAGATGTGAACTTCCCACTATTCAGGACATTTACAGAGACGGGTGCGTAAAAAGGGCCCAGAGGATCATTGTAGATCCGATTCATCCCGACCATAAACTGTTCCAGCTGCTACCATCCAGGAAACGGTACCGCAGCATAAAAGCCAGGACCAACCGGCTTCAGGACAGCTTCTTCCACCAAGCCATCAGATTGATTAATTCATGCTGATACAATTGTATTTCTATGCTGCATTGACTGTCCTGTTGTACATACTATTTATTACAAATTACAAATTGCACATTTAGACGGGACGTGACGTAAAAGATTTTACTCCTCGCATATGTGAAGGATGTAAGAAATAAAGTCAATTCAGTCTGCAGATTTTCTCTTGTTCATCATCTAATAAGACCCACTTAAATGCCAGACAATGACCATGTCCAAGAAAACTGGAAGTCAGGGAGAGAGTTGCAAAGAGATCAGAGAATTACGGCAAGATTATTGGAGAGGGGGGGTCATGACAGTGGGTGGAGAGTTTCAGAAAGAGAATTATGAGGGAAGGGGTTCGAAGTGAAGATTACAAGAAGAATTGAAAAGAAAATCAGTAGGGGGTCAGAGAGGCTACTGGCTATACAGAAATTCCCAAAGAGAAGGATAGAGTGGAGCAATAGAAAGTGTTTTTCAGATTTGTTATTGACACAAGAGACAAGTTGTTCATCAAAAGTAACTTACTTCTGAGCCATTTCAAGATTGAATACTTCAAAAGATTTTCTTCCTCTGTTTCCTGAACAGCTATTTTGGGAACAATTGATGTTTTTGTTATAGGCATTTAAATTTTGCATGTTTCAGATTTTATGTTTCAGTACTTTCAGATTTACCATATCTTATATCCTGTTAATTTTTGTCAATAAAGTTAGGCGGTGGAAAAGGCATGCTTGTGTGAAGTTGGCATTGAGAGAAGATTGCATGGGCCATGTGAGGAGGAGGTTTCCAAGAGAGAATGTGGTGTGGGGTGTGAGAGTCAACCTAACAGATTGTGGATGGGAATGCAGAAGCTGCTATCTCACAGCTCCAGCGATCTGGACTCAGTCTGTCTGTGCGAAGTTTGCACACTCTTCCCTTGACGCTATGGGTTTCCTCCATGTTGGGGGGGGTGGGGTCAGTTAAGTGGCCACTGTAAATTGCAAACAGTGTTAAGGGAGTGCTGTCGTCTGGAGGTGGGGAAAATTGATGGGAATGTGAAGGGAATAACATGAGGTCAGATAGGATTAGTGTAAGTGGTTGCCCACGGACTCTTTCAGTGCTATTTGACTCAAATGACTGTGTTATGGGGGCTCTGATAGAGAGGATCCAATTCTAAAATGTTGGTGCATCTTCAGGAAGCACAAGGAGAACAACTGGATGGGAACACCCTCTCCTCCAGAGCAACACACACAAAATGCTGGATGAACTCAGCAGGTCAGGCAGCATCTATGGAGAGGAATAGATAGTCAACAAGCCAACATTTCAGGCTGAGCCCCTTCATCAGGGCTGAAAAGGAAGGGGGAAGAAGCCAGAATAAGGAGAAGGGTAGGTGGGAGGTAGCTGGGTGAGGGGGGGAACAAGATGAAAGAAGAGGGAGTGGAAAGTGAACCATGGGAGAAAAGGAAGGAGGAGGGGAACCATAGGGGGATGAAGAGTAGGGAGGGCGGGAGAAATTACCTGAAGTTAGAGATAGTCCCCTCCACGTTCTGGACAATATGATGGTTGGCATGACAGGGTGGACTGAAGGATCCATTTCTGTGTGGTATGTCTCTCGGAATTCATGACTAAATTGCTCATCATCCTGGCTTTGATATAAATTGCCTTTTTTTTTAACCTTTGTGGGTCAAAATTGTGGAACTCCCTTCAGGACTCCATTAGAAAACTGCTTTCATCACCAGGAATGCAGTGGTTTATAAAGGCAAATTCATAGGGACCTCTAGGGATATGGATGATATAGAAAGATTCCAGCTTTATCTGTGTTATTTGAGAATTGTTAAGTTATTCATCATTTCAGGACATTTATAATCCAATTATACCATTTGGCATGCAGGAGGAGATTTTCCCCCATCAGGACATCAAATAGCCTCTGCCATTCAGAATTATACAGCACATAAACAGGCCCTTTGGTTCACCATGTCTATGATAACCTCTTTACCCATCTATACCAATCGCATTTGCCCACATTAAATCCCGTATCTCCTGTACTTTGCTTATTTGAGTGCATAATTAAATGCCTCTTAATTCAGGGATAGTATATGACTTCACCACTTACCTGGCAGTGAGTTCCAGAGATCAATCTTTCTCTGTGTAAAAGAAATTTTCCCCTGAAATCCCTTTTAAAACTCCTTTCTCTCACTTGAAATCCTATGTTATCTTGTTTTTGGTACCTCTACAGTAGGTAAAACAGATTGATTTTCTATGTATGCCTCTCTATTCTTATATATTTCTATCAGCTCACCCTTAGCCTCCTTCACTCCAGGGAAAATAAACCAGGCTATCCAATCTGCTCCCATAATGAAAGTTCTGCAATCCAGGCAATATCCTGGTGAGTCTCCTCTGCATTTTCTCCAGTGTAACCACATCCTTCCTCTGATGCGGCTGAAAGTTACAGGAATTGCATACAATATCCCAAGTGTAGTCTAACCATTGTGTTGGAGGCAAGAGAGTGTGGGTGCCGGAATATAGAGCAGCACACAATCTGCTGGTTGGCCCACTGAGTTCTTCCATCAGATAATTTGTCCAACCCATGCGTTGTAAAGTTGCAATGTAACAGCACTAATTTCTTAAAGATTCTTTATCCTTGTCTGAGAACACCATTAACGATCCCTTAAAAGTACAGTATTATTATAACCTCAAAGCAACCCTCAGAGGTAGAACGAATCCTTTTATATTAAATATCCTGATACATGAAGGCAAGTGTGCTATTTTCTGCCTTCACCACACCATCTCTACAACCACGTTCCACTTTCAGTGAACTATGGACTTGAACTCTCTGTTCATCGATATCCCTTAGGACCCTGTATTTGTCCTATCCCTAGCATTCAGTTATATCCCTAAAATGCATCGCTTTGCACTTGTGATTAAATTCCTCTTGGGCTTTCAGCTCTGATTAAAATTTGTTAAAAATGCAAACTACCAAGAATTCAACACAAGAAATAGCACATCAGGGACCTGAGCAGAGAGAACAACTAACAGAGGGCCGAAATTTAAGGAAATAAACAGCATTAAGACTGAGAAGGGAGGGGACTTAATTAGAATAAATTCAAAGACAAATCATGTGCAGAAACAGAAATAAAGAAACTGGAAGAGTTAGATTCAGGAGGCAAAATTGACATGAAAATGAGATTTAAAAAAATAAAATGAAACTTCTAATTTAATAATTTTTAAAGTAGTCCAAAATATAAAAACGTGAAAGAATGAGGTTCCACAGTGAACAATGATTAATTTTCTGCATCAAGAGAGCTGACTGGCAATAATTAACTAATGTTGTATCATTGAAAATGATATACCATAATTTCTGTGATGAGTTCAGTCCACAGTTACTATTGAAGAACAGCAACCTCACATCTTTTATATGAAGATAGAAATTAGCAGCAGGAGCAGGCCACTCAGCCCCTCCATCCTGTTCCACCATTTAATAAGATCATAGCTAATTTAATATATGTCAGTGATGAGGCAGACACCAAAATGCCTTTTTGTGTGAAGCTAATGGTAGAGGAGCAGAACACTGTCATCAACCACAGTATATAGGCTTCTCATCTGCTGTTCGAGTAATGTTGATAAATACATAAATACGGTTTTAGTGGTGCCAACAGTTCTGGCCTTTGAACAGTTTTCTCCAAAACATTTTTTTTGCTTTTTCAGGAAAAATGCAATATATAAAAACAAAAAATATTGACTGCTTTTAAAAATTGAATGGAAATATAGTTACTTTATAGTTAACTTCTGCAAAATATTTGAAGTAAATCTTCCAACATTTAAACACGTACAGCATATAATTGTAGTTTATAAGTTGCTGCATTTTAAGCAGAGCTTTGTTCTGCTGAGTGATAATAAACTACAACCCTCAATTTAGCCACACCAGCTATATTTAGAGATACACCATACATTAGTGTACATAGACTATATGTCGAGCCATACGAAATGTATGCAGAGATTCATACTGTGTTTCACAGTATACTGAGGTGTTCTGTACTTGTGCTGATTCTCCATGGCTTTTGATCTCGTTGCAGTGTGCTTTTGGGTTCTGCTGCATTCATACTGGTGATTATCTCTAACTGCCATGCCCTGACTTGTACTTTTGGGTGGCATGATCAATGGAAATTAGCCGAATAATGTTCCAGCTAACTTCAAATTTTCTTGTACAGGTTTAATTATTAGACTCTCTTTAGAAAAAGAGAAGGGATTTTGTTAATGCCATTTAATATTGCCTGCAAGTCTCTGCATCTGGTGAATAGTTAGATTAATTGACCCCTTGTTTATTTTTAAATGTTTATTATCCCCTAAATTTCCATTTCTTTGTTATGCTATGATGTGAGAAACCTACCCAGTGGTCCCATCTATTTATGCAATAATTTTAGTTTTCATCTTCAGAGAATTGAGTACAAACTGTCTTATTTAAAACAGCTCCCAACATCAAGGCTGTTAATTCCATTTTGATTTGTTATAGATGCAGATCTTATTTGCACTCCGGTTAATTATGGAGCAATCAAACTTTAGCTCTTAACACTGTAATTTCCTCCTTTGGCAAATTTAATTAATCACCCTTGACTCCGCTCTTCTGGCAGAGATCGAGAGGTCATTAATTAGTCACATGTTGCTATTTTTTCAGCCCAGCTCCTGTTGAGGACCATTGCTCTCTCATCTCCTGTGTCCCACAAGCTGCTCACAGCCGTCCAGTGACAAGGGGAGGTTTAATAGGAGTCACAAAATCCCCAATAGTTGTCAGTCACCTGCATGGATAGCAAATCATTCTGTCTAACCCAATATATTCCAGTGATAAGTCATTCAACCTGGTTAGGGGAATATGAAGTGTGGGTGAGATCAGTTTGATCAATGTAACTAGCTGATTGTACTTGTCATTCCACTGCTATTATCAGCCCTGCCATTGATAAGAACAAACCTCTTCACCGCATCTTAAGTAGCTTAAAACCAGCTTGACAGACAGCACAGTTAGAACATTAAAAATAATTAGATTCCATGGCCTAATTCATCTGTAAAATATTCACTGATAGAATTAGCCAGATAATTTTTTTTACATGGCTGAATAATATCCTTATGATTGGCTCATTCGCCTCTAATGAGCGACCAAATTTAGTCTCCATGTTTTATCCTGGAAGCAGAAAATCTAAATAATTCTTTCAGCAAATAGAAAATTCTATTGACATTATTTTTAACAACCCCGTTGATGGAATAAAAATGTCAAAATACACATGGCAAAGGAAAATATTTGCTAAAGTTCAAAGTAATGAGTTTAGATGTTGCTGGGAGGGAGGGGGTAACTCTCTGGAATATTAAAGAACAGTCCTGCTCACATCCTCTGTACATTGTAATTGCTGTTTATGACATTTAGCCAGAGTTTAAGGGATCAGAGAATACCTGTAAGTTGGAAGCCGAGATTAAATGTTGGAGGTTCTTAAAAGTCTGATAAAAAAAAATGCAGTTTTGTCCTTGCATGCTTCCATTTTTATTAGCAAATACTGTGAATGTCACGTCTGGCTGAGAGTGTGTAGAGACTTCTGCTCTAACACGCAGATGTTGCCAAGTGCAGAGCAAGTAGTGAGCTTTCTTTTGGCGATGTTAATCTGAATCCCTGTATTTCTCAGTAGAGGGCGCCACAGTTGTATAGCGGTTAGCGCGACGCTATTACAGCTCAGGGCATACCGGAGTGGGGAGGGAGTTCAGTTCCAGTGCTGGTCTGTACATTCTCCCTGTGAAACGTGTGGGTTTCCCCCAGGTGCTCCACTTTCCTCCCACAGTTCAAAGACTGACCAGGTAGGTTAATTGGACATTGTCAATTGTTCCTTGATTAAGTTGGGGGTTGCTGGGGTGGTGTAGCTTGAAGGGTCAGAAGAACCTGCTCCACACTGTGTCACAAAATAAATAAATAAACGATCCTGTGCTCTGCTTGAAAACAAAGATTTCTGCTTTCTCTACATGGCCCTCTGTACGTACAAATGATGGGGCCTGAATTTTCTCAGCACTTTGAATATCATTGATCTGTGTGTATATGGTACTCCGGGCTTCATGTCGACTGGGATCTTTACAAATTGGCTGAAGTTAAAAATGTACTTTGCTTGTTTCTACGCATCTGTGCTGGAATTTTGTTGTGCTATGCAAAACAAATATATCCAAAATAATACAACTTGCTGCAAGTCCTTTTTTTTTAAATCTGTGCTAATGACAGAAAAGCGAACATTCAAAGTGCTAATGTTTTCAGCATGCTGTCAATTTGATGTGACTATTACTTGTAATTAAGAGCTGTGTTATAAAGTATCTAAGTTATCTATTCTTTCTAATTTTTCCTAGTCCTCCCCAAGAGTGGGGTGGGGACACTTGCCCCTAAACCATACAGTGTTCCTTCTCCGGTGTAAACTTCATTTGTATCAACGTGATGTTCCATTGCATTAGGCATTGTAACTAAGTCCAGTGGCAATACGGGCTTCCGTTTTTTTAGCAAATACTGTGAATGTCACTTCTGGCGAAGTGTGTGTAGAGACTTCAGCTCTAACGCGCATTTGATGTTCCCAAGTGCGGAGCAAGTGGTGAGCTTTTGGAGGAGATGTTATCTGAATCCCTGTCTGCTCTCAGAGAGGGAAATGGCACCAACTTCATACAGACCAACGAAGTTATGCCATATGCCTAATACTCTGGACAGTAAGTATCCTTCAGTTAACATCACTGAACAAAATGGTCATTACCCATTGAATGTTTTTGGGAATATATTGCTACTACTATTTGTGGGTATTAGCAATGCACCAATTGGCCAGTGCAGTTCCTGCATTAACTTGCAACTACATTCTCAAAAATTCTGCTAGCTGTGCAGGGCTGTAATTGTGAATGCAAAGCTCTCATCTTATTCACAAAGTGAGAATGGCATCAGATTTCTTTATTAAATTTAAGCCCTCTCTCATGTTTCAACACTGAATTATGGTCCCCGAGTGGCATTCCAGCATAGCTAGCCATCAAACCTTTTGCCTTCCTGTCCCTGTATAAGCCTTGAATTCACTCTTCTGTCAAGGGTGGTGGTGGGATGGGGGGGGGCAGGGTGGATAGAATCCAAGATTGAATTCAGATTTGTAGGATTATTCCCTCTGCTGAGTAGTTTGTCCAACGATAAAACAAGTACTTTTACTGGAGGGTGCAGAGAAGAAAGAGATAACTTAATCAATATTTGAATGTATGTTCAGATTCATTCTAATGCCATTTTATGACATAATTGAAATCTATTTAAGGAATTTATGTCTGCCTCTCACTGACAGTGATTGGCAAGTGACTTCTAATGATATACAGGCTTTCAGACTCCCTTGATCATTTCCTTAAAAGCTTGCTTGTTTGGGTTACCTTCAAAGAAATTGATGTTCGGCAGAGGGGGGAGGGGGTTTTGGGGAAGTGGAGGCTGGGGACGGATGAGGGGGTTTTTCCTTTCCCTCCTTGCATGGGAACAGCTGGTGATTACCATGCAGCCCACAAGCCAAACAGCAAAAGGTTGGTAAACACTTGGCAGGTTTCGGGGAAAGGGGAGGTCAGCAAACTCAGGAAGCTGATTTCTGAGCAAACAGTCCACACAAAGGGAGCACAGCAGCAACAGAATGCCACACACTCCCCCTGAATAGCCCCAAGAAAAGACTGAAAAGGCCAGGCCTTGCTTGCAGCTGGGAATCCAATAAATTGTTTCAGGAAGTGAGCCCATCCAGGCTAATAGGGCAGTGATTGACAGTTGCTTCTCATTACAGTTTCATCGGAAAAAGATGCATTCTAATGTTATTAGGGAGTTCCGATAGGAATAAGACGCAGATGATGCCTCTGGGTCAGGAAGTGCTCTTTGGACAGGGACTTGTTTAAAGTTTTTGAATGTTGAACATAGCCACAAAGTACAACAAAGATGCAAAGCTTTGAAAGAGAGTTTGCTTTGATTCGGTGTGCTCCCAGACCAGATCAGTCCCGACTTTAATTGCTGTTCTCTGCTAAGTTTGATCATTTCAGTGAGGAATGGGACACTACAATTTGATTCGTATTTAGAAGGACTTGCATTCCTATAGTAGCTTTCACAGTCTCCCAGTTTCACAAAGAACTTGCTAACCAATAAAGTACTTGTAAAGTGTAGCCACTGTGCTATTGTAGGAAGCGTGGCAGCCAGTGGGTGTACAATAATGTCACTCAAACAGCTCTGAGATAAATTACTAAATAATCAGCCTTCAGTGATGTTGCTTGAGAGGTATAAGGCATAGGAGCAGAATTAGGCCATTCAGCTGATGTATTGACCTGAATCTGGAGTAATTCCCCTCACCTTGTTTGAAATTGTGCCATGGAATATTTCCCATCAGACAAGACATACGAGGTCGTGGGTTAGCTTCTCATCTGAAAGACCGTACCTCTGACATTGGAGCACTCTCTCTTTCTGCGCTGGTACTGAGTTATTAACCTTGATTTCATGCTCGAGCAGGGAGTGATATTTGAAACCACAATTTTCTGACTGACTCGGGGATAAATGTGCTACCAATCCTGAGTAAACACACACAAAATGCCGGAGGAACTCAGCAGGTCAGGCAGCATCTATGGAGAGGAATAAACAGTCAACGTTTTGGGCCAAGACACTTCATCAGGGCTGGAAAGGAAGGGGGAAGAATCCAAAATAAGGTGGTGGGGGGAGGGGAAGGAGTACCAGCTGGCGGGTGATAGGTGAAGCCAGGTGAGGGGGAAGGGGGGAAGAAGTGAGAAAAGCTGGGAGGCGATAGGTGGAAGAGGTAAAGGGCTGAAGAAGAAGGGGACCCATTCCCCCCCCCCACCTCCTTCTTCTCCCTTCCTTTTCTGTCCTGATGAAGGGTCTCTGCCAAAATGTCAACTGTTTCTTCCTCTCCATCAATGCTGCCTGATCTTCTGAATTTTGTGTGTTGCTCCAAATTTCCAGCATCTACAGAATCTTGTGTGTGTTTGGTTTAGGCACTGATCAGTGTTTTACTGTGCTGGAAGTAGCACAGCTTGAAATCAGTTGAGAATCATTTATAGAGCAGTAGAGAGGTACAACTCAGAAACAGGCTATTCAGCCCTTGAACCTGTACTATCAACTGCTCACTTTTCATTCTCCCCACTTCTCAGCAAGTCCTCCCCCCTGTATTCTACCACTCACCTACACACCAGGGGCAATTTACAGCACTCATTCAACCTTCTAGCCCACCTGTCTTTGGGACATGGGAGGAAACTGAAGGAACGGGAAGCACGTGGTCAGAGAGATTATGTACAGCCTCCACACAGACAGGTCAGGGTGGAATCTGGTACAGAGCTGCAGATGTCACTGTGCCACAAATTGGCCCTCGTTTGTCCCACAGAGGACAGCAGAAGTGCACGTGCACGCAGTCAACATGAATGTCAACGTGCAAAGCGTAGAGAGGCTGGCAAACGGATTCTGGCAAATAAACCAGCAAAGCTCCCAAAACGCTCTCAATTAAAAACAGAGTGCTGAAGAACCAGCTGTGAACAAAAGCTAATGCCTAGGGAAGACCTATTTCAGTGCTGGTGGTTAGCTGGCGAGAACCCGAGGTAATTCCACAGCCCTACTTCATGGCCATCCAAGTCTTGTTTTTTTCAGAGATACAGCTCGGTAACCAGGCTCTTCCGGCCAAATGACCCTGTGCTGCCCAATTTGTACCCATGTGACCAATGAACCTGCTGACCCATACATCTTCGGAGCATGGGAGGAAACTGGAGCACCCAGAGGAAGCCCTTACAGTCTTGGGGAGGACGTACAAACTCCTTACGGACAGTGGCGGGAATTGAACCCGATGTCTGGCATTTTAATGCCGTTATGCTACTACGCGACTGCCCCGTGGCTTCCTCCTGTTTCAATTCTTTATCCAATTTTCCCTTAAGAGATGTAATGTTTGCTGCCTCAGCCAGTCCCCTTAATAAAGCACTTTGTGCACCATTTCTGTGTAAAAGAAATTTCCCTTAACTATCTCACTTAGTAACTATTTTAAATTAATGACACAAACTCAATTAATCAGACAAAGCATTTTTTTACTATTCACTCCCTCAAATTCTCTATTTCTATTCATTCCATCTAAAACTGTCATAAACTTTAGTCTTCAACACCAATTATAAAAAGGCCCTAGAATCTCATCTCTTCTTTCATGACAATGGTTTCTCATCCCTGAATCCTTCCTATGAGCACTGATGGTTTTCGTCCCTTCTAGCACATAGTTAACCAGAATTTCCCACAAAACTCTTAACAGATACCTTGCCAATAGACATTTGTTTTGTTTACTCAAACCGAGACCAAAAGGGCATTGGTTTAACGTGAGAGGAAAGATTTTTTAAGAGATTCTGAAGGGAAGGGGTTTTTTAATACACAAAAATGAATTGATATCTGGAACATACTGCCCGAAGAAGTGTTGTAAGTAGATACAGGCATTTAAATTGGCAAAGCATTAAAGGATATGGACCTAAATGCGATTGGAGAAGATGGTAAAAAGGTCAGCATTGACGGGAATACAACTGTACTGAGTCACACTATAATTGTTATAATTATGCCCTGTTTGTAAAATGCAAAATGATGTTAGCATCTTTTATAGTTACATCTGTCAAAACTTGCCCCTTCAAGACATGTTGAATCTGAAGCCCTGGTCACTGTGGCCCTTCGATTGATCGTGCCTTCTGTCTTGCGCAGTGTATTGCCTAACCATTGCATGTTGAGTTACATCTCCCTGTTCCACTTGCCAATTTCCATGTTTCAGAAACAGGCTCTGCCCACCACGCTTTCTGTAAACTCTCCTTTCTTTGACAATGGGAGGTGGTGTCCACAGTACAAGGAAAAATCCAGCTGGTAGAAGGTGCTACTATTCTTATCATTACAGCAGACTGCATGTTGAACACGAACAACTAAAATAAATTCTGAATGATAGCTTTCGTCTGGACCAAGAATGTATATTGGAGCTTGGAGTTGATTAGTCACTCTGCCAGACGTAGTTATATTACCAGAAGAGAAATGTTTATCTTGGGACCAAAGCCACCATCTTGCTCAATTTGCACTGCGGTCAAGCTAATCCTGGGAAACCTAGAGAAACAGAGTAGGTTAAGAGTAAACCTCATTGCATTTTCAAAATTATGATGGTTTTTTGGTAGAGTGAACAAGAAGAATGTGCTTATTTCCACTGGGAGGAACATCCATATTTAGAGTATAGTGATTTAAAATAATTGGAATGGATGACAATACCTTTTAATGCAGTGAAATACAATGTGCATTACACTACCTAAACCCTCCCCCTTCTCTCTTTTTCCATTCCCCATTCTAGCTCCTCTCTTGCCCCCTCACTCCCATCACCTCCCTCTGGTGCCCCTCCCCCTTCCTTTCTTCCATGGTCCACTCTCCTCTCATATTAGGTTCCTTCTTCAGCCCTTGACCTATCGCCTCCCAGCTTCTCTGTGTCACCACTCCGTGACCCACCTACCTACCCCTTCACCTGATTCCACCTATCACCTGCCCGATTTGTACTCCTTCCCCTTCCCCCCTACCTTCTCATACTGGCTTCTTCCCCCTCTTTCAAATCCTGATGTAGAGTCTCAACCTGAAGCATCAACTGTTTATATCTCTCCATTGATGCTGTCTGACCTGTTGAGTTCCTCCAGCATTTTGTGTGTGTTGCTCAGAATTTCCATCATCTGCAGAATCTCTTGTGTTTACATTCAGTCCTGTCTTGAAAAGGGGAAGGGGTTACAAATGTGAAAAGGAGAAAATTGTAGTTTCTTCAGGAAACAAAGTTATAGTAATCGAATGACACTTTCTAGCCAGAGAGGCAAAACTGAATCAGAATCAGATTTAATGTCACTGGCATATGTCGTGAAATTTGTTTTGCTGCACCAGTACATTGTAATACAGAATAATAAAATAACTTATATATTAACATTAAATAAGTAGTGCAAAAAGAGCAGAGAAAGGGAAAAAAGTTACTGAGCTAGTATATATGGGTTCATTGTCCATTCAGAAATCTGATGATGGAAGAGAAGAAGTTGTTCATAAAATGTTGAGTGTGTGTCTTCACGCTCCTGAACCTCCACCTTAATGATAGCAATGAGAAGAGGACATGTACTGTGTGATGGGGGTCCTTAATGATGGATGGCTGAGGAGGTTCTTAATGCCAGATGACTCTCAATTATGGAGAGTTGAAGTTGTAGGTCATCCAACATAAGCTCTTTAGCCCACTGAGTTCATGCCTGGAACTGAACTATTCCTCTTGAGGTTCTGTCTTCTAAGGGACGGGAGGAAGTGAAATAATATCGCACAAAGAGAAATAAATTTCTTCTTGAACACAGCCTTTTGAATTGGCGGTAAACTGACAACACCACTTCTCAGTCACTGGGGTACCAATTGCATGGCTGTCCTGGCATTCCCCTTCAATGTGAACAAACTTGTATTCTTTATTCCAATTCACCAAAAGCATGAATTTGAATTGATTATCTATCATCAGCATTTAAATTTTTTTAAATACATTGAGTCTGATACTTAGTTAGCTTTGCTGCAAACCAAATGAATATTTGGCCGTTTACAGTTACTACATAGTGAAAAGGGCAGAAAAATTGTGGAAACTTTCCTGTGTATATACAGCACATGGCGGGGGGTGGGGGGGGCGCATTCAGACTATTGTGCTCTTGTATTTCTTTGAGTTTTCCAATTCATCTCCCTCCCCCCCCACCCAATCTCCCTTGCAAAAGTTTCTCTTTCGAGCAATTGCCCAGTTATCTCCTTTGAAAAAATACATTTTTCTCATTCCCCTTTTCATCATAGGGAAGAGCCTGAGGGTTTGCGACAAATTGTTACTGTAAGTACTGGGTTTCAAGGAAGGTTCTAAAGGGGTGGGGGAGGGGTGAATGGTGGAAGAAAGGAAAAGATTTAGTGTTGGGACTACAACTGCTCACACTTATTACATATCACTGTTAAGATTGTTAGATGTGCCAAAGCATTTTAAGGCCTTATAAAGAACAAAAAGAACCCCCAAAATACCAAAAATTAGAAGACTTAGTCAGAGTGGTCATGGAGAGGATGTTTCTAATTGTGGGGGGAGTCTAGAACCAGAGGACACAGCCTCAAAGAGACGTCTCTTTAGAACGGAGATGAGGAAGAATTTCTTTAGCCAGAGGCTGCTGAATCTATGGAATTCATTGCCACAGATGACTGTGGAGGTCAAATCATTGAGTGTACTTAAAGTGGACGTTGATAGGTCTTGATTAGTAAGGGCATCAAAGGTTATGGTGGGGGGGGTCAGGGGGCAAGTCAGAAGAATGAGGTTGAGAGGGAAAATAAATTAGCCATAATCAAATGGCGGAACAGTTGTTGGGCCGAATGGCCTAATTCTGCTCCTATAATCTGATGGCCTCATGAACTAACTATAGGTGCACTGCAGGGCTGAAGGTTATCGACACGGGGCAATGTTGTGTTCTGAAGGCTATAGTAAGCGGCTGGTAGAAGTGCAGCCACACAGCTCCAGGGACTCAGGTTCAATTCCAGCCTCCGGGGCTGTCTGGGTGGAGCTTGCATGTTCTCTCTGTGACTGTATGGGTTTCCCTTGGTGTGCCAGTTTCCTCCCATATCTCAAAGGTATGGAGGTCAGTAGGCTAACTGGCCAGTAAAAACTGACCAGTGTGCAGGTTAGTGGTAGAATCTGTGAGTAAGCTAATGGGAATGTGGGGGAATAAGTTAACGCCAGATGGTCAGTCTGGTCTCACTAGGCCATAGGTTCGTTTCCAGGGTGTATATGACTTCATTGACTCTTAACGTTATAGAGGGGATGCAGTGCAAATCTTGCAGAATCTTCGAACGTGATACCTGGTTGCAGAGTGAAAGTGGCAAGGCGTTGACAAGACTTTATGAGGAGAGGTTACGAAAGCTAGGGCTTTTCTCTTGGGAGCAAAGGGGGGTGAAAGGTGACTTGATAGAGGTGTACAAGATGCTAAGAGGCATAGATCAAGTGGATAGTCAGATACTTTTTCCCAGGGCAGAAATTGCTAATACAAGAGGGGGCATTATTTGAAAGTAATTGGAGTAAGTATAGGGGGAAGAGGTCAGAGCTAACTTTTTTTACGCTGAGAGTGGTGGGCGTATGGGAAGCCCTGCCAGGGGTGGTGGTAGAACCGATACATTAGGGGCATTTAAAAAACTCTTAGATGGCACATGGGTGATTATATAGGAGGAAAGGATTAGATTGATCTTAAGAGTAAGTTAAACCTTCAGCACGACGTCATGCCTTTACTGTGCTGTACTATTCTGTGTTCTATGTTTATGACTGAAGTATTTCAGTTCAGTTGTTTGGAAGTGGGAGCCTTCCAGGGTGATGGAAGGTGAAGCTGAGGCACCAATGTTAGAAAAAGTTTGGAGGTGAGAAAAGTCAGTGGAAGAGTAGTTGACACCATGCTGCAGTTTTGCAGAAGAAGTTGTCTGAATAATGGATGATGTATGAAACCCTGGAGCATTTTTCAGAGTGAAGCAAAGCACTCAGGTATGTCTGGCTGACAGCCAAGAAGTGGGGAAGGATGCAATGGACTCTCTTACCAATGCAAGAGTGCACCATTCTGGGAGGCTTTTGGTCTGTAGTTTTCCCTAAATGTCACTCATGGCTGTATGGATAGAAAGCTTGTTTATTAGTCACAAAACCTTTGGTCAACTCTGGAATCAAAGCTGAGGCTCTGGTGTAATTGTGAAAGGTCTCTGCACCATGAAATTTGCCACCTTTAAACATAAAGCTAAACCCTCTCTCCCCTTATTGCTGAGCATAAAAGATCACATGTTACGATTTTGAAATCTGGCCAATTTCTATACTTCAGCCAGCAATGTTTAAAGAAACTGTGTTATCATTATCCTGCTTTGTCTGTGGAAGCTTGCAATGTACAATGCTGCAGTAATGATGATACTTCATCGGCTGTTCCCTGGTAAGGTTGTGACCAGAGTGGTGTAAGTATACTTCCTTTCTGATGTAAATCTGATTGCTAGCCTTCACTTGTTGGTCTCATTGACTCCACTAGAGAGCTCAGTCTTAAAAAATTTACTCCACAATAATGTGTTCGTAGCATCTCAGCAGACTGTCAGCATAACATAAAAGTTTTATTTTTGCTATCGTGACTGGTCTGACAGTGAGTACATTTGCTCCATTCTGATTTTCGGTTAGAATATCAATGGCGACGTTGCACTCAGATTCACTGATTAAAGCTCATGTCTGGTCAGAGATTTGGCGTAGTTGTAATCACCACTGGATCAGTAATCCAGAGACCCAGTTATATGAGTTTGAATCCCACCAGGGCAGATGGTAAATTTGAATTCAATTTTTTAAAAATCTGATTACCATAGAACCATGTCAATTGTCATAAAAACCCATCTGGTTCACTAATATCCTTTAGGGGAAAAGTCCTGCCATGCTTACCTGATCTGACTTATATGTGACTCCAGATCCACAGCAATGTGGTTAGCTCTTAAAAATAGGGATGGGCAATAAGTGCTGGTTTAGCTGACGATGCCCACATCCCATAAATGAATAAATACATTTTTTTTATTCTTGCCTCTGGTATGTTATTCAGGTTTTGGATCACCTGACTATCTCTGCAGGAGCAAAGCTACAAAATGTCCTTCGGTCCTTATCTAGTAACCAGTACCTCCTTTCTGTCCACTCCTAGACTCTTCCTTCGTACCTGCTGTCTTGAAGGAATACAGCTCTTGATGCACTAAGTTACACTCCAACTCTGTTCAATGTAATTAGGAGTAATCTCTGATGCTATTTGACCATTGAGCCAAGGGTAAGAGGAGGTTGTGGTGGGAACAAGGGATTACAGATAAGGTTGAGACTGCTGATGAAATTTTGTGGTGTTCTTTTTACATTGGGTCAGGGTAATTGAGGAAAGGCTCAAAAACAGGAGTTCCCAAGCTTTTTTAAACCATGGACCCCTACCATTATCTGAAGGGCCCATGGATCCCAGGTTGATGGCCCCTGCTCTAAAAGTAAACCAGGAAATGATAGGTCGGTGAACCCGACATCAGTAGTGGGAAAGTTGTTGAAGGGTATTCTCAGGGACTGATTAGGGATAGTTAGCATGGATTTGTGCATGGTAGGTTCTGCCTAACCAATCTTATAGAGATTTTTGAGGAAATTACCAGGAAAGATGATGAAGGCAAGGCAGTGGATGTTGTCTACATGAACTTTAGCAAGGCATTTGACAGGTCCCACATGGGAGGTTAGTCAAGAAGGTTCAGTTGCTTGGCATTCAAGATGAGGTAGTAAATTGGATTAGACATTGGCTTTGTGGGAGAAGCTAGAGAATGGTAGTAGATGTTTGCCTCCCTGACTGGAGGCTTGTGGGGTGCCGCAGGGATCAGTGCTGGGTCCATTGTTGTTTGTCATCTATATCAATTATCTGGATAACAATATGGTTAAATGGATCAAATTTGCAGATGACACTAAGATTGGGGCTATAGTGGATAGCGAGGAAAACTATCAGAGCTACAGCAGGATCTGGACCAGCTGGTAAAATGGTCTGAAAAATGGTAGATGGAATTTAATGCAGATAAGTGCAAGGTATCAGTAGCAGATATCCCACCCCGCAAAAACTCATTTCGGGGAGTTACCATCAATTTGCGGGAGACTTCCGGGAGAGGTGGGATGTCTGCAATAGAGCAGCTCCTTAGCAGCTAGCCAGCTAGTTTAAATAACGTTAGCTATGCTAATGAACGAATGACACCTGTTAAACTCACCTCAACATGTCTTTTACAGTCTTAACCCACCATGGGCAATAGAAAAGTCACTGTTGCAAACAGTGCAGCGAGCAACACTGTCATTATTTTGACCCCTATTAGGCAGGGGTACACTTTAGTATAGTCTGGAGTGACGTATGTTTTGTATTTTGTTTGGAACACTCTGCCATGGCGCGCTTGCGCTCTTTCTCTCTCTCTCGTGGTCGCTCGCACGCTCTCAACGCTCTCGCGTGCACTCTCTTTCGTGGTTGCTGTCACGCTCTCTCTTGCTTTTCTCTCGCTTGCTCTCAAAAAAATTAATTTCCGTGATATTGTATATAATTTGCGGGCATCGGGGAGCCACTATTCATATGCAGGAGACTCCCGGAAGTTCCGGGAGAGGTGGGATGTCTGCAGTAGGTTTTATACAGTGAACAGTAGGGCACTGAGGAGTGTGGTCTCTGAGAAGACAGGTCCATAATTCATTGAAAGTGGTGGCACAAGTAGATATGACATTTGTAAATCAAAGTTTTGAGTACAGGGGATAGGGTGTTATGTTGAAGTTGTATGAGACATTGGTGAGGCCTAATTTGGAGTATTGTGTGTAGTTTTGGTCACCTAACTGCAGGAAAGATGCAAATAAGGTTGAAAAAGTACAGAGAAAATTTACAAGGATGTTGCTGGGACTCGAGGACCTGAGTTATAAGGAAAGATTGAATAGATTAGGACTTTATTCCTTGGAACATAGAAGACTGAGGAGAGATTTGACAGAGGTATACAATATTGAGGGGTAAATGAAAGCAGGCTTTTTCCACTTAGCTTTGGTGGGCTATAACCAGAGGTCGTGGGTTAAGGGTGAAAGGTGAAATGTTTAGTGGGAACTTGAGGGGAAACTTCTTCACTCAGAGAGGGTCGGAGAGTGTGGAATGAGCTGCCAATGCAAGTAGTGCATGGGAGCTCAATTTCAACGTTTAAGAGAAGTTTGGATAGGTACATGGATGGTAGCGGTATGGAGGACTATTGTCTGGATGCAGGTCGATGGGACTAGGGGCAGTTTAAGTGGTTCAGCACGGACTAAGTGGGTCAAATGCCTGTTTCTGTGCTATACTTTTCTATAACTGATTCTATTTGTTGGTCATCGTGCTCTGGTTCTGTACTCACTGGAGTTTAGAAGAACGGGGGGGGGAGGGGGGGTGAATCTTATTGAAGCCTATTAAATATTGAAAGGCCTAGATGGAGTGGATGTGGAGAGGGTGTCTCTTTAGAACAGAAATGAGGAATTTCTTTAGCCAGAGGGTGGTGAATCTGTGGAATTCATTGCCACAGATGGTTGTGGAGACCAAGTTATTGGGTATATTTAAAGCAGAGGGTGATAGGTTCTTGATTAGTAATGCTGTCAAAGTTTACAGGGAGAAGAGAGGACAATGGGGTTGAGACAGATAATAAATCAGCCATGATGAAATGACAGAGCAGACTCGATGGGATGACTAGCCTAATTCTGTTCCTATATCTTATAGTCTTACACCACACATGCTTCAGGCTTAGAAGGCCAGGGGTTTAGTCCCACTATGGAGACTTAAGCACATAATTCAGGCAAGCTTTGCACTGCAAAGTTAAGCAAAGGTTGCACTGTCGGGGGAAGCCATTTTAGTGATGAGATTTCAAACCAGACTCTGTGGTGTGTAAAGTTCAGTGAAACAATTCTACTGAAGGAGTGGCAAGTTCTCCTGTGCTTCACTACTGCACTCTTCATCTGAGGCTGTACATCAGGGTTGAAAATAACTTTCTTATGGTTTTGTGAGTTCTGGATTGCTGATGACTCGAATATGCGAATCATAGTCCCTTCGTAAAGAGGGATAGGAGGTGGTCGATGGGTGCGCAGGAGGATAGTTCTTGACTCCTTCCACTGCTTATACAGAGTTTCAATATGCTCCTTGCCCCTCAACATCACCCCGAATGCTCCTTCTCCACTTTGAGGAAGCTCTTAAATATTTTTCTCTGTTCACTTGAAAATCTCATCCTAGTACAGAGCTCAGGCTAACATGTCTACTTTGGGAGCTTAGTGTTAAGTAAGGGCGCCACTTTCAGTGCACCAGCACACCTTTTGGCCTATTAAAGAGAAAGATTTGAACCCATGGTCTTTCAAGACCTCAGGCCTGGCACAAACTCACGGTTTTCTGAGCAGCTGTGCTCACTAGAAAAATGCCACCAATGGTATATGTACAAAGAAGGATAGCGAGCAAAATCAGTGTCCTCTCCGGGGCCAATGTGACTGACCCTGGTTACTGTCGTTCATTTGGTCATCATGTTGCTGCTCTTTATGGGATCTGGCTGTTGTTGATTCTGCAGAGGGGCAGGACTTTTGTGATATCTTGAAGTGTGAAAATGGCAATAAAAATGTGAGGCAACGCACATAAAAATTTGATTTCTTTTAAATTGAAGTGAAGCTTAAGAAAAGTTTTTAATGTGTGATAGCAAGTATGATTGAACAGCAAAGAGCATCTCACTGAATATGATGCATGAGAGCAGGTTTGTTCTGGTATTGAACAAATACCAAAAATACAGTATTACTGGTCCCTGTAAAAATTACTAATAATGGACATTTATACGCAAATAAGTTCAGGAGAAGATGGTGACCATGTAAGGCATCAATGGAGTAAGTAGTATTTATTCTGTTTTAGTTAATTAAACAAAGTTAGCCATCAGCTCTGGAAATAAGAAAAATTATCTGAGATGTTACCAGGGATCCTCCCAGCTAGTGGGTTATGAAAGCCTGAGAAGAATGTTAAACTAGTTCACAAACAGTGCCATAGTTGGTAGAGCCACAACCTCATAGCTCCAGGGACCTGGGTTCTGGTGCCGTCTGTGTGGAGTTTGCTTGTTCTCCATGCGACAGCATGGGTTTCTTCTGTGCGCTCCAATTTCCTCCCATATCCCAGAGATGTGTGAGTTGGTGGGTAAATTGGCCACTGTAAGTTGTCCTAATGTACAGGTGGGTTCAAAATAAATTTATTATTGAAGTATGTATATGTCAACATATACTGCCTTGAGATTCATCTTCTTGCAGGTAGAATCTGAGGTAATTGATAGGAATGGGGGAGAGTAAGACAGGTAGGTAAGGACTGGTGTAAACCTGAGTGCCAGATGATCAATATGGACCAAGGGCCTTTTTCCATGTTGTATTTCTCTACAATTCAGACACATAATATAGAAAACTGAATGGGAATAAGAGTTGGTGAAGGTTCAAAATGGTTTGTGCAGACACAATAATATGTATTTATAGTCTAGTAACTCACTGGTACAGTATCAAATCACATGACACAAGCCACAAGCCACATAAAATTATCAGAACTAAAGATTTGATGAAGGAATAGATTGTACGGAGACTTGAAAGAGGAAAGGAGTTTTTACATGGGAGGGTTGTATATGATTCAGTAGCAACCAGAATGTAACAGGTTTAATGAAGGGACCAACCTGAAACATTAGCTTTGTCTCTCCCCACAGATGCAGCCTGACCTGCTTTTACCAATGCTTTCTCTTTTTATTATTTCGTTGTAGATTTCCAGCATCTGTAGTTTTTTTTTGCTTTTTGAATTTCAACAGAATGTAAATGAAACCAGACAAAAAAAAACTTGTAATAGAGAAAACTTGCAGGGCTGTGGGGAAAGATCAGAGAAGTGGGGCTGTTCTAATGGTGATTACACATCAAAAGTACTTAATTGGCTGTAAATTGCTTCAGGCTATCCTGACTCTGTGAAAGGCGCTGTATAAATGCAAGTTTTCTTCTCTTTAAAGTTAAATGAAATGCTTTATCAAAGGGCTGACATAGACATCTTCAGCCAAATTGTCCCTCCCAGTGTTGTAAGGGTCTATAACCCTTTGAAGGTGGTTCAATTGAGAGATACAAGGAATGAACCAAGAGAAATGAAGGAAAGCATGTGTTGAGTGGCTTTTGTTGCAAAATAGTCTACAGCAAGTGCAACCCTGGTTAAATTATTCAAAAGAGTAATGTAGGGACAGAATTATGATTCAGTATGGAATGGAGGGAGCAGAGAAAGAAGTGGGTGGAACTGAGTAACTTAGTCCCAGAGTTTAAGCTGCTGGCCAGGTTAGATGGGTAATGAGACAGCTGGAAAGGGCTGCTGCCCACGGGTTGTCACATATACAAGCAGCTGAAAGTGGAATGTATGACTGAGCCACAGCAACGAGGCCCTAATGAGGCGGCATCTGTCCTATTACCATGTGTACATGTGCAAATGTTAATTTCCTATAAACGACTGCATGTCCACTTATTTTGATTGAATGCCTATATCAAGCTTGCACGCAAGGGCGAGGGAAGGAGGTCAGAAATGCATTATAATGTCTGGGTTTAGACATTTATATTCTGTTTCTCACCATATTGCACTTAATCCTGTGTATCCATCTGGAGGGAGAGCCTGGGTGAACGCAATACCACTGTCTTGTGCTTTATACTTACCTAATAAAACACCATCCTCCTGCTGTTCTCTGCCCTTTGGATAGAGAATACATAGACATGCATGAAAACTCTGTGGGGAGGGTTAGGAGTCCTCCCTGGGTGGTTGATGTGGGGACCAGAGCAGGTAGGGAGAAGGACAAGCATTATCAATTTTTTTCCTTTCCAAATCTGTTTACACACCAAATTTGTTGTCGTTAACTTAATCCAAGAGCAGAATAGGTTATGTGGAGTCAGATAAAGAGATAAAGATTAGCTTTATTTGTCACACGTACATCGAAAGATACAGTGAAATGCATCGTTTGCATCAATGATGAACACAGTCCGAGGTTGTACTTGGGGGAGTCCGCGTGTCGCCATGCCTCCAGCGCCAACATAGCATGCCTACAACTCACTAACTTTACTAACCCATACGTCTTGGGACCGTGGGAGGAAACCGGAGCATCGGGAGAAAACCCTTGCGGTCACAAGGAGAATGTACAAACTCCTTACAGAGAGTGGCAGGAATTGAAACCTTGATTACTGGTGCTGTAAAATATTACCGCTAGCCACAATGCTATCATGCTGCCCTCAAGGGATATTATATTCCTATAAACTCAAGAGATTCTGCAGATACTAGAAATCCATGGTAACACACAAAATGCCAGAAGAACTCAGTAGCTTGAGCAGCGTCTATGGAGGGGAATAAACAGTTGACGTTTCAGTCCAAGACCCTTCACCAGGACTGGAAAGGAAGAGGGTAGAATAAGAGTGTGGGAGGAGGGGAAGGAGTACAAGCTGGCAGGTGGTAGGTGAAACTAGGTGAGGGGGAAGGTGGGTGGGTGGCAGGAGATAAAGTGAGAAGCTGAGAGGTGATAGGTGAAAGAGGTAAAGGGGTAAAGGGCTGAAGAAGAAAGAATTGGACGGAGAGGAGAGTAGATCATGGGAGAAGGGGAAGGAGGAGCGGAACCAGAGTGAGGAGAAGTGAAAGGGGTAAGAGGGAAGCCAAAATAGGGAATGAAAAAAGAGAGAAGGGGGAGAGGGAGAAATTACCAAAAGTTAAAGAATTTCTCAAAAAGGTGATTTGAATGATAAAGTGTTTTTCACACAGAGTGTGGTTGATATCTAGAATGCGCTGTCAGACGAAATGGTGGAAGCAAATACAATTGCTATGTTTAAGAACCATTAAGACAGATACTTAAATAAGTGAGGCATAGGCAGATGTAATCCTATTGAGGGCAAATGGGATTAGTGTAGATCAGAGGTTTGCAACCTGCGGTCCACATACTCCTTGTTTAATGGTCCATGGCATAAAAAAGTTTGGGAAACCCTGGTGTAGATGGTCAAAAAGGTCAATAAATATTCCTGTTCTCTTAGGCATGGTGGGAGGTGGAGTTATAGAAACATAGACATAGAAATCTACAGCACATTACAGGCCCTTCAGCCCACAATGTTGTGCCAACCATGCAACCTACTCTTGATACTGCCTAGAATTTCTCTACCACATAGCTCTCTTTTTCTCAGCTCCATGTACCTATCTAAGACTCAATTCATATCAAAACACAAGGAGATAATGAGGGGTTGTGATGAGAAAAAAATACAGGCAGAGGTCAGTAAAGGAGTGAATGTTTATTGAGCCAGATTGTGTTGAATCCGCAATTAAGCTGCACTAGAGAGGTCAGCTGTTGCTTGCTAAAGGCTGAAGTGCAGTATGTCAAGCTCCTTGGGTCTGTACCTTATCGAACCAACCCTAGACTCACTTATGTGTTCAGAGTCTCAGGGAGAGGTCAAGTGCACCCAAACTGGATCTCCAGTGCATTCCAGTTTTGGTGTGACCATGCACTGAGACATAGAGTCGTACAGCACAGAAACAGGTCCTTTGGCCTAGTGTGTCTATACTAATGATCAAGCAGCTTTATCTACACTAATCCCATTTGCCATCACTTAGTCTGTAGCGTACTCTGCCATGGTGATACAAGTGCTCATCCAGATGCTTCTGCAGATAGATTTCCAACATCTGCACGAGAGTCCCTGCCAACACCAGCTTCTCAGGCAGTGCGTACCATGTTATAGTCACGGTCTAGGTGAAAAAAATTCTTACTCAGATCCCCCTGTAAATTTGTCTGTGTCTTCCCTCCTTAAATAAATGGCCTTTGGTCTGATGTGCAATGGAACTGGCCAGCCCTTCATCATGGAACCTTTGGCTTGGCATTGACATGATCCAGCCTCGTATCTCAACTTTTAACTGGTGTGGGATTAGACATCCGATTGGATCATTCATTCACAGGTTGCTGTGGCGAAACTTTGCATGGAGATCCAAATTGATGTAATATTCTTCAAATGTACAGTCAGGGCCTTTGGTTCCTAATTTCAACAAATCCAAGCTTTCTTAATGTGTTGTAATTTTTGCTACACGATCATGTTGGTGGTGGAGGGGGTAGTATGTTTGAAATACACTCAGTGGCTACCCTATTAGGTACATTTGTACTCCTGCTTGTTAATACAAATATATAATAAGCTAGTCATGTGGCAGCAACTCAACGCATAACAGCAAGCAGACATGATCAGGAGGCTCAGTTGTTGTTCAGACCAAACATCAGAATGGGGAAGAAATGTGTTGTAAGTCACTTTGACCATGTAACTGCAGAGTGATTTTAAGTATCCTAGAAACTGCTGATTTCCTGGGATTTTCACTCACGACAAAATCTAGAGTTTACAGAGAATGGTGTGGAAAAAAACAAAAAAAAGATCCAGTGACTGGCAGTTCTGTGGGTGAAAATGCCTTGTTATTGATAGAGTCGGAGAAGAATGGCCAGACTAGATCAAGCTGACAGGAAGGAGACAGTAACTCAAATAACCACGCATTATGACAGTGGTGTGCGGAAGAGCATCTCTGAATGCACAACGCATCGTGCCTTGAAGTGGATGGGCTCCCGCAGCAGAAGACCACGAATGTACACTCTGTGATCATTTTATTAGGTACAGAAGGTATCTAATAAAGTGGCCACTGATCGTAGTTTAAGCCTGAGCATTGGGTTTTTGGTGGGAAGGTTAATTGGACAATTAACTCCATTGGTTTGGTTTTGCACAGCTATTAAAGTTCTTATTCTTTATACCTCATAAAACACCTGACTAGTTTGAAGAAAATATTCCCAATATTGATTGGGAGCAGCTGGGGTATTTATTTCTCTTGTAGCCGATTGTTCGTAAATCTTATTTTGTTTTTTTTCCCTGAGGCTCCCGTGAAGATGAGATTTACAGCAGTGAGCTATCTGTACGATTTCAGTAATTAAAGAATAAATATCCATGTAACATTGTGCACTATCTCTTGCCGATTGTTCACAGGACTATATCCAGCTGCCTTTGCTTCCTCCTAGCAACCTAGCTCGGGTGGGAAGGCATGCATGTGAGAAGTCAGTCAACTGCTAAGAACTTCCTGCGCCTTATTCAGAACCCTGCCCCTGCAGAGAGGAAGGATTCTCTGTTTTCTTCACATTGTTTCCAGCTCCTCTCCTACACTTCCAGAACAGTTCCCCACTTTGCCCAAGGCACAAAGGCTCTTGGGAAATTCCTTGCTGCTAGCTTTTTCGCCCTTCCAGTGAGAATTGCACAGCTATATGCCATCCTGCTCCCTGGGTCACCAGGTAATTCATTCTGTGCTCTGGTGCTCTACAAAGAGTGCTTGACCATGAGAAGTGTTGTACAATGTGTTTTACTAATATTCTGTAGCATAGAGAGCACTACAGTACAGAAACAGGCCCTTCAGCTTGTTGGAGACAGTTGTGGGGTAGAGAGGAACATCAGAATGTATGTCTGTACTTATTCTCCTGGTCAACAATTATAAATCAAGCCTCCCCCGGGAATTAATGGATAAATTTTAATGCCAGATATTCAGCCTTAAACGTGAAGAAAACATACTTTAATCTGGCTGTAGCCCTGCTGAATTAAAATAGTGCAGACATTTCAGATTTATATCTGTGGGTGGATGTAGGTTCTCAATGTAGGCTGCCCATTTGGACAGAGATTTCTAGAACGTGGTGCCTATAGATTTTGAAATCTGGTGGGTTAGTACTACAGTAACCTCTGACCCTCTTTTGTCATGTCCGCTTCTACCATCCCGCCCTGGTCACTGATCCTTGAGGGCCTGATGATTGAAGAGCAAAGAGCCACTGGGCTAATCCCCCAAACCGAAAACAGAAGGGAGCACAGGAGCAGGAGACTACTCATCCCCTTACATTTCACTGATGTATGTCCTAAATCCGTCTTGGGTCCATGTCCGTGAAGCCCTCATTTAACAGTAATCTATTCATTTCCATTTCCAGAACTTCTAAGTTAGTGTTCAGAATTGACAGCTTCTTGAAAGAGATAGTCCAAGGTATCTCCTAATTTGGAAATGCTCAGGCAGCATCTGTGAAGAGGGTTAAATTTTCACATCAGTGTTTTTTGGTAAAACAGGTTTTAGGATACAGGAAATGGTGCAGAGAAGAGATTAATGGAGGAAAGATTAAAGACACAGTGGCACAATTAGTAGAGCTGCTGATTCAAAGGGCTAGAGACAAACAAGAGAAAATCTACAGACGCTGGAAATCCAAGCGACACACACAAAATGCTGGAGGATCTTAGCAGGCCAGGCAGCATCTATGGAAAAGAGTACAGTCGATGTTTTGAGCCGAGACCCTTCAGTAGGACAGGAGAAAAAAAAGATGAGGAGCCAGAGTTAGAAGGTGGGGGAGGGGCTAGAGATGTGGGTTCAGTCCTGACCTCAAGTCCTACCAGCGTGGAGTTTGCACGTTCTTCCTGTGAACTGTGTAGGTTTCCTCCCTCATACCAAATACCTGCAGGTCATTAAGTTAATTGATTGCCATAAATTGCTTCTGATTGCAGTTAAGAGGTAAAATCTGAGAGGAATTGTTGAACGTGTGGGAGGAATAAAATGGGAATAATGTAGAATTAGTGGAAACAGGTCGGCAGGCATTTAGTGGGCTGAATGGCCTGTTTCCACTATTCATATCTCTATGTGTCACCAGTTGCTGAGGCTCAGATGATGAAAACCAATCAAGGAGCATTGACACAAGAGATTCTGCAGATGCCAAAAATACTGGAGGCATTCAGCAAGCCAGGCAGCATCTATAAGAGGGGATTAAACAGTCAACGTTTCAGGTGAGGCCCTTCATCAGGACTGCAACCACTAGTTACTGCAGTCACCCTGCAGCTAGTTTTTTCACCACCTTCCCCCTCATCTGGTCTCAGCTATCACCTGCCAGCTCATACTCCTTCCCCTCCCTCCAGCCACCTTATTCTGGTTTCTTTCCCCTTCTGTTCTAGATCTAGATCTTGGTCCGAAATGTCAACTGTTTACTCCCCTCCATAAATACTGTCTGACTTGCTGAGTTCCTTCAGCATTTTGTGTGTCTTGCTCAAAGAGCATGGAGCAAGTTTGATTCAAGTACAGAAAGTATCTCAGCAACCACCAGGCACACACTATTCTGTCGGTGCAACTCAGATTTTACAGTCATCAGACACACACCTTGGTAGGTTAGTGGAATTGATTCTGGTGTGTAGGCAAGTGGTAGAACCCAGGAGAACTGATGGGAGTGTAGGGAGAATGAACTGGGACGAGTGTAGGATTAATGTAAACAAGTGCTTGGTGGTTGCCATGGTCTTAGTGGACCAAAGGGTCTGTTTCCATACAGTCTTATTCTATGGCCAATGGTGGAGCAAGTCAAAAGAAAATAGTAATAAGACAAGTCAACAAAACAGAAGATTGGTCTAGAGCAGGTGCCAATAGGGACAACAGAATCATGAGTTGAGTTTGGCAGGCTTTAGTGTGCCTGTTCAAAAATTGAAGTGCAGTTCCTCACATGTTTGAGAGAGAGTGGAATGGAGAACTAAAGTGACTGGAAGCTCAGGGTCACACTCCCAAACTGAGTAGATGTTTTCTACATAAGGATTATCCTGTCCCACTTAGACACAATATACAAGCAAAAAGGAGTAGGCAAATAGGAAACTCTTAGATAGGTACATGAATATGAGAGAATGGAGGGATATGGACCATATGTAGGCAGAAGGGATTAATTAATTAGTTCAGCAAGACTTCATGTGCCGAAGAGTCTGTTCCTGTGCTGTACTGTTCTATAAGTAGGCACTAGAATCCTCAAGCCTGATCCACTATTCAACATGATTAACCCCAGGCCCTCAACTCCTTTCCAGTCCCCAAAACCCTCAATTCCTGTTTATCTGTCAATGTCTTAAATTTATCTGAGAGAGAACAGGGCAGTGAATTTCTTAGTTTACCCAAGGTAGAGGAGAGGGCATGGTGAGCAGCAAAATTAGTACATGGAAAGATGTGCCCAAAAATTGTTGATACTTGGGAAAGAGCATCTGGGACACTCGACAATGTGGAGATAAAAGGAGGTGTGGGCCCGTGGGTGGGAGAGAGTTTGCAGTGGTGATAGAGACGTAAGCCAGGCTGCTCCGGAGGGAGTGTGAAAAGTAAGGGAGAGGTATGACTTCAGAACTGATGGAGAATGCTCATTTGAATGGCTGGGCAGGGGAGAAGGTGAGGACAGTAAGAGGCTGCTCTGTTGAGAGGTAAGGAGGGGACGAACTGAGAGCTGAAGTGTGGGAAACAAGCCAAGGGAGGGACTGCTAACAATATTGGGACATCTTCAGCTAAGGAAAAAAGAAGATATTTTGTAAACACATCTTCTTCTGACCCTGAATTTTCATTATAATCTTGTTATGACTCTTCTTTCAGAGGAAATAGCTTTCCTGTGAGTACATTAGCTATTCCATTAGTGATCTTAAACACCTCACTTAGATTGGCATTTATGCAACACTCTCATAATTTAATCTCTTGCAACTATACTACTTTGGTATATTATTATGCCTCATCCTTGGTCAATATTATTTATCCTTTTAAGGACTTTGTGACCAGGCCTGAATGGTGTCTCTGTTTTACTGTTTTATTCATTGAGTAGTGGTGAATGGAATTGAACACTGAAACCATCAGCAAATAGTCCATTTCTGACCTTGAGCAAGAGGGGAATTCATTACCTAGGTCTCTGCTCTGAGATATCACCCTTCCTTGGTGCAGGTTGGGATTCCAGTCACCAGAGCGCTCTCCCCTCGACGTCTATTTTGGTCAGGGTGCCTTGATACCACATTTGGTCAAATGCTACTCAGTGACATCCTGGAATTTAGCTCTTTGCGTCTTCATGATTGGAGCCAGGATGTTATTTGGTCCCATGGTCTTGCTATATTCAGTGTTCTCAGATGTCACTTAACATCATGTGTAATAAATCAGATTGACCAAATCAAGACTGGCTTCTGTAATGGTCGGCATCTCAGTAAGAGGTCAAGATGGGTCATCAATTGGGCGCCTCTGGTTGAGCGTGGTTATAAAAGCCTCAGCATTGACCTTGGCTCTACTAGGCCCCACCATTGTTGAGGACAGAGTTGTTCTTGGAGCCACTTCCTCCCACTAGCTGTTCAGTTGTCCACCACCATTCACAACCAGATGTAATGGGATTCTGGAACTTTGATCTGATTCTTTGGTTTTGATATCATTTTGCCTTATTTGTCAAAAAACATTTTCTTTGAACCATCCCATGAGTTTCAAATATGGGGAAAATGTTTACTCAGGAGACATGCAAGAGCTAATGTTCTAAAGTGGTCATGAGATTGAAAAATCTGAAACAATGTGTTACACAGTGAGAGTGTGGCAAGGACTCAGGGGTTCAAATTAATTGTAGGTAAATTTGAGGCCAGTGTTAGAAGTTTTGCTTTAGGCAAAAGAGCTCAAAACATAATCACAGGTTATCTGCAGAGCCACTTATGCTTTCCACTAGTACCATGTCCCAAGTGGTGTCTACTGCAGTGTTGTTAATCTCTTCCTGTCATACGAGTGGTGCCAGTGCTTTTGGACAATAATGCAGGACAAACTGTAGAACAGATAACAAAAGAATAATTGATTACTGAAACCAAATGAGTGCATTATCTGTTTATGTGTAAAACCTGGTGGAATAATTTTCAATGTTGATATTATTGCCATATGTTTGCTTTTAGGAAGTTGTTGGTCAGATTTTGTTAGTTAGCCAAGTTGCAATATATGTACTGGTATCATTCATCAGTAAAGAAATACAAAACAAAGGAGGATTTATTTTATTGTGCTTGTTCTTTGCCTCACATTTGCATAAATAATGCAATTCATCTAACTTTTCAAGAAATGCTGGGCCTGTTTTTTTGTCTCCGCTATTGACTGTGGAAATCAATTATACAATCTCACAATTTGCCATGTAAAGAACTTCCTCTTGATCACTGATCTAAATCTCTTGCATTTCATTTGTGTTTATGACACCTTATTCTAACTTTCAACCACTGGAAACAATCTGATTCTATTGACCATATCCTACTATCACATAATTATCTGCATTATCCCAGTGGAAGAAATGCCCATAATTTTCAAGTCATTACTCATAATATTTTCTAATACCCTACATCATTCGAGTGTAGCTGTAATGCACCTCGTTTAAAACCTTTGTATTGCTGTTCTGTCTTGAATCTTAGTACTGTTCAAGGAGAGCTATAATGTAATTGTAATACACTTCATTATAGTCTCATCATTGCCTTGTATTTTACATTCTGCACCTCTGCTTACTTGTGACAATGGTGGAGAACAGTGGGAATTATGAGATGTAATTTGAGTGCCTCTGCAAAATATGCAGCTTCAATTAAGTTCAGAAAGGTGCCAGATAAAGGCCAACAATATCATGAAGGATTCCATTCCCCAAGCCATCAAGTTGGTCAACACCACCACCCGTTTACCCACCTCACCATCACTACTTACAGTACACATCACCTAGTGTCACTTTATGTACGTACAATCAGTCTATGTATATAACAGTTACTTGTATATTGTGTTTTATATAGGATTGTTTTTTTATTTATATTCATTGTGTTCTTTATGCTTATTGTGTTTTTTTTCTGCTGCATCAGATCCAGAGTGACAATTATTTAATTCTCCTTTACACTTCTGAAATATGACCGTGAACAATCTTGGAAGGACTAAGTCAACACTGTTAGGTAGAGTTCTGTGAAAGTGGCATCATGGTTAGCACAATCGTTTTTCAGCATCAGCAATCACCCGTTGGAATTTGATTCATACCATTGTCTGTAGGGAGTTTGTATAATCTCCCCATCACTGTGTGGGTTTCCTCCAGGTGCTCTGGTTTCCACCTACGTTCCAACGATGTATAATTTGGGTTAATAAGTTGTGGGCATGCTATGTTTGCATCAGAAGGATAACAGCACTTGTGGGCTGCCCCCAGCACAGTCCTCGCTGATCTGATTCATCCCAGACAACGCACTTCACAGTACGTTTCAATGTACACGTGACAAATTAAATCAGTATTCACCATCTATCAGGTATTTCTTCCAACACTCATGATTTTTGCTCCTAATGTTTTGAATGTAAGTCCTAAAACAGTTAGTGGTGTGTCACCCACAATATACTTTCACTACAATTTATATTATTGTACCTTGATTTTTGGAGATACATCATCATAATTTTTCTTTCCATATCAGATTATTTTCATGTACAGTTCAAATCCCATTTGGGAGTATTTTTGACCCAATGCTGCTTATGATAATCTCTTAATATAGCCCAGTTATTTTCGGGAATTGGCATGAATGATTGGTGTACATGTCATTCCGTGAGGTGCTTATTATGTTACTGCATTACGCTCATTGCTGTATCAGTACAATTAAGGAAAACAGGTTGAGAATTAAATAGATCACATAATTAGTTCTGGCAGGAAGCAACTGAACATTTTGAACATAAACTAGTATCGGAAAGGGTAGCTACAAAAAAGTTAATACAGAACTGAACTAATTTGTCATAAATTAATTCCTATCATTAAGATCCTTCTAATTAGTGACTTTCTATAAACCCTCTGCTTTGACCAAAAGTTTTCTAAATGTTAGTCTAGCTGGTGCTGGCAAAGCATTTTATGTAAACTTTGATGATTTGGTGAATTTTCTTGTGAAAAATGCAAAGAAAGAATTAAGAAATGCACTTTGAAGAGTCAGAGTTCTCATTATAAACTCCAATATTATAAGAACATAAAAAGATTACTGGATAATCATCTCCTGTAATCTTTTGGGACTTGAGTGAAGTCCCCCTATTAAATACTTCTCCGTCACATCAGTCAATTCCTCTTAATGCATATCTTTCTTTATTCATTTTCTAATTTAACAAAAGAGTATTTATTTAGGAAATGTGTACGAAGGAATTCAGTTTATCTGCCGAACTCACTTTGCAACAATTAATGCTAAAGAGTGTCTTAATAAAGGCACCTAGCCAACAGAATAGGAGTTAGCAAAGTATTTGATTCGTGATGTTTTGGGTGGCTCAGCTCATAGCAACCTCGTTCCCAATCACACCACATTTGGGGGGCCAGCAGCTCTAAAGAAGAAAGTGAGGCATACGCTATTTTAAAAAACCAGTAAATTCATTTATTATTGTTACGTGTACCAAGGTACAGTGAAAAACTTCTGTTTTGCTTCCCATCCACAGATCATTTTGTCACTTCAGTGAGTGCATTGAGATAGGACAAGGGAAAAACAATAACAGAACACAGAGTGGAGTGTTACAGTTACACAGAAAGTGCAGTGCAAGGAGATAGTGAAGTGCAAGGGCCAAAACAAGGTAGATTGTGAAGTCAAGAGTCCATTTTGTCCTACTAGGGGACTGTTCAATAGTCTTATAACAGTATGATAGAAGCTGTCCTTGTGATGGGGCTATGGTCTAACCAGCCCTGGATCACAAAACTGCTTTATGGCATCAGAGGTCCAATTTAGGGCTTCACCACAGAGGATTGAATTAGTCCACATGAAGCTTTAAATACTAATATACGTTTTGCAGAGTTAAAGTTGTTTTTCATGAGTTTTGCAGCTGACGGAGAGGGAATAGTTCCGTTTGTGACACTATGCCCAGGTTCCTCTTGGTGAGGGTTGGTATCTCTGAATCAGACCTCAGAGAAGTTCTACCTGCCCTGTTTGAGTCTGGCCTGGTCTGGTAGTGAGGCAGACAGGGCGTTTAGGGGGCGGCAAAGAGGTGACCATGGATCCTAAGTCCTCCCCCTCCCCCCTGCTGCGCACTCTCACCACAATGCCAGCTCCAGTCTTTCATGTCAATTCACCTCCACCACCAGTTGCCCCCCCCCAACCAACTCACTGCTTCGCCCAACCCTCCACACCCACTTCTGAAGTACAGTTCCCCACCTGTTCACCACAGGACCAGAACTGGATCCTTGTCGATTGGGGTTGTGTCTGGGCCAAATAGGATCGGGTGGTCACCATTTTCCCTTTCACCCCTTTCTTCATCACAGAGTCTCAGTGCAGATAATGTGGACACCCTCCAAAACCCTTGATATGTTGGCTCCTCATTGCCCTCAGTACTTTCGGAGTTTAATTGTATTTCCACCCAGTCTGGTCTTTCCCTGTATTCTGTGAACTTTCACTGCCCTTCAAGACCCTGCACAGCTACCCACCCAGCTAACCCAGTGTAGCCTCTAGGGTTCTGCTCCCCGCTCAGTCCTGTGGAGATCCAGCTCTTCTTGCAGCTGCCTCATCTGGTGAGTCATGGGAAAGAGTTAGGAGCAGATTTACGAAGTGAGATTGGGACTGTGATGAGACAATTGCAGGTTGGGACATTGCCAGCCAAGTCAGGGCAGGTGATATCACAATGTGCCCACTCTCAATTTGTGGGCTTTATACGCAGCATTTCTCACAGCCTCTGGACACCCTAGAGCATTTTGCAGCCAAGTCATGCTTCTGCACTGTTGTCAGAGTTAGAGTAAAGCTAACAGAGACAAAGCTCCATCATGGACTCTAGCCTCACTTCTTAAGGGGATGATTCAAAAAGGCAGCATCCATCATGAAGGACCCACTACCCAGGACATGCCCTCTTTTCATTACTACCATCAGAGAGGAGGCGTAGGAACCTGAAGACACACGCTCAAAGTTTTAGCAAAAAATTCTTCCCCTCTACTATCAGATTTCTGAATAGACAATGAACCTGTGAACACCAGCTCACTATTTGTTTGCTCTCTTATTGATGTTTAAAAATATATTTATTATAATTTATAGTACACCTTGTATTGCACTGTACTGTTTTAAGGTGTTTGGAGGAAAGTGCATGAGGATGTCAGAGATGGGTTTCTTACACAGAATGCAGTAAGTGTGTGGAATACCGCACTAGGGGTGGGATAGAGGTAGATACATTAGGAGACACTTAGGAGACTGTTAGGTAGGCACAAGGATGATATAAAAGTGCAGGGGGAAGCGATGGATTGATCTTGGAGTAGGTTAAAGAGTCAGCACAGTATCGTGGGCTAAAGGGGCTGTTCTGCTCTGTGTTCGAATTTGTGACACCATGTGCTAATCACGCCCTTTATTTAGGGGTAGTGTATTCGCAACAAAACAGACCAGGTCACCAAGAATAACTCCATCAGCCATTTTCAAAATAACATTTTCCAAGCAAAAGTGATGTTTCAAAGCATCTAATCTGCAAGGCATTGTCAATGCCAGCACCGGTCAGTCACAGTCATAGTGCTGAGGCTTGAATCCAGCCCTTCCAGCTGAGGTGATAGATAACTGCTACCATGATGGCAATATTCCCATTGTCCTTACTTTGTGAATCATTTGCTTTTTATTAAGGAGTGGTGAGTACTGCTAGAGAGGAGATCATAGCTTGCATAACTGTGTACTTGTACTGGTGTGAAAATGGGAACCAAAGCCCCAGGCAAACATGCACAGGAAGGGTGAATACAGAACTGAAAACAGAGATTTTGGCACTTAACCCCTCATAGAACATTCCAGCACAGTACAGGTCCTTCAGCCACCATGTTGTGCCAAACTTTTATCCTACTCTGATGTCAATCTAACCCTTCCCTCCCACATAGCCCTCCACTTTCTATCATCAATATGCATACTTCTGTGTAAAAAAAGACAACTTACCTCTGACATCTCTCCCCCCATAAACTTCACTCCAATCACCTTAAAATTATGCCCCTTCATACTAGACATTTCCACCCTGGGAGAAAGTCTCTGGTTGTCCACTCGATCAGTGTCTTTTATCATCTTGTGCTCCTCTGTCAAGTCAACTCAGATTTGGGTTTGAGCTTAGGGTTTATCACTCTGAAGTTTTACTGCCAGTCTCAGGGTATTTATTGCTTACTCTAGAGACAACCTTGTGCATCTTGGATACAAGTCCCTACCTGAATAACTAATATCCTGGAAACACACGTTCTGCAAACGCTGTAGGTCAATGCACTGCAGATGATCTTTCCTGGGAGCTTCTGGACATTCAGAGTGTGGTGGGCAGGCAATTGTTGTATAATGTGTTGGTACTTTATAACTGAGAGTGGCTGCACAATGCAGCTATGTAAGCAACCATTTGTACACAGGCTCATTATTTATTAAGCTACTGGACGAACAGCCAGGTAAATTAGAGAACCAGAAGAAAATGTTCCTGCTCTCATAATGACAGCCTTGGTTAAGGGAATTGACCATTTCCTGAAATTTTAATTCATTTTAAGACACTTGAGTAGCTGGGTTCCAACTGCTCCCACTCTGATATCCCAATTGGGTTGGGCATAAATAGGATTGGGGTTCACCAGCTCAGAGGGGGATTTCTGTACTTGTAACATTTGGCAGTAATTGTCTTACTCTTAGCCCGTACAAATAGTACGGCTCAAAACGAAACCTTCACCCACTGATGTGAAGCCAATTAAAGACAGCTTGGTTTTTAACCCTTACATCTTTGCAACACCACTCATCTACACGTGATTTTTAAAAAATCTCTTTGTCCCATTGTCGTCTTCTGCCTCTGTTGTAAACAGATTACAGTAAGGAATAACAGTATATGACAGAAGAAAAAGAGCTTAATCTTTGGGCTTTATTTTCTTCCTGCCTTCCTCCAACCCCGCCCCCCACCCTCTCCTACTTTCCGAATCCTGGATGCTTCAGTAATTTGATCTTTAGCTCATTAGCTGACAGGGATATAAACCTCCATACTCCAGAGGGTTGGGAAGCAGTTAAGCAATCTGCAGCTGATGACTGGGCCCTGGGACAAGGCTTCCTCTGGGAAAATTAAAGCCTCTATTTTGAAGAATTAGATGCAGGTCTCTGAGCTGGGCCTTAGCAGCACAAGGATGACAACTATTTACACGATAGATACATTGAGTCAAGGTGACTGCAATGCTGAAATGTAGCCCCTTTAAAGGATGGGGTTTGAAGCAATGTAACCAGCTTAGTGTTATTGTGAAGGATGATACAGCATCATTGATCAGAAAGCTATTGATTTGCTATTGCGTTGTGCCCAGCTTTATAATGAGCTAAGAGCCTGTGTAAAGGTTAGAATGAAATACAGTATAGAGCTAATTTAGGATTATTATGGCAATAATATCATTGTTGAAAAGCAGTGTAGCATTTATATGGCCTGAGGCACTAATTCATTCAGGCATTTAAAAAATAGAAGACCCTATTAAATACTACAACACCTGAATGAAATTACTGTGTGTTTTTCATGTTTAATTTATGTATGGGAAATGTTCTGTGTGATCCTTAAACAGAGGAGTTTGGAGAAAAAAAACTGTTTCGATGTTAACTTCAGAAAGTAAAGTTGTATCTCATGATTAGCTGAGTGCAGTTTTGGATCAATAGGGCAATGCAATTGGTGGGAGTCTGATAGTGAAGGAGTCTTATCAATGATCCTCTTACCTTTCTCCATGTTTTTCTCTAGAAATAATTTAGTTTGAACTGTGCAATTTCTTGGAGGAAACAGAATTAGCTGCATTGGAATTGTTTGTGAAAGTACGAGATTAATACTAGCAATAATATAGTACAAAGTTAACCCATCTTCCCATCCCCAGGGCCAGTGCGCCTCTGCCCCATCCCCAGGGCCAGTGCGCCCCTGCCCCTTCTCCAGTGCCAGTGTGCCCCACCCCCAGCTCCAGTGCACCCCTGCCCCATCTCTAGTGCCAGTGCGCCCCTTTCCCATCCCCAGGGCCAGTGCACCCCTGCCCCATCTCTAGTGCCAGTGCGCCCCTTTCCCATCCCCAGGGCCAGTGCACCCCTGCCCCATCTCTAGTGCCAGTGCGCCCCTTTCCCATCCCCAGGGCCAGTGCACCCCTGCCCCATCTCTAGTGCCAGTGCACCCCTTTCCCATCCCCAGGGCCAGTGCACCCCTGCCCCATCTCTAGTGCCAGTGCACCCCTTTCCCATCCCCAGGGCCAGTGCGCCCCTGCCCCTTCTCCAGTGCCAGTGTGCCCCAGCCCCACCCCCAGCTCCAGTGCACCCCTGCCCCATCTCTAGTGTCAGTGCACCCCTTTCCCATCCCCAGGGCCAGTGCACCCCTGCCCCATCTCTAGTGCCAGTGCGCCCCTTTCCCATCCCCAGGGCCAGTGCACCCCTGCCCCATCTCTAGTGCCAGTGCACCCCTTTCCCATCCCCAGGGCCAGTGCACCCCTGCCCCATCTCTAGTGCCAGTGCACCCCTTTCCCATCCCCAGGGCCAGTGCGCCCCTGCCGCAGACCTTCAGTGATACATCTGCTCAGTGGATTGAAACAAAGAATGCCCCGTTACTTTTGACTTTATCAAGATAACCAGTGCCTGGTGAAAACTAGCCACTTCAACTTGCAAAGTAGCCCGTCCAAAGCACTAATTTTTTCCTCAAGTAACATGTACAAAATGCTGGAGGAACTCAGCAGGTCAGGCAGCATCTATGGAGATGAACAAACAGTTGACGTTTTGGGCCGAGACACTTCTTCAGGACTGGAAAGGAAGGGGGAAAACGCCGGAATAACAAGGTGGGGGGAGTGGAAGCAGGATAGCTAGAAGTTGATAGGTGAAACCAGGTGGGTGGGAAAGGTAAAGGGCTGGAGAGGAAGGAATCTGACAGGAGAGGAGAGTGAACCATTCGAGAAAGGGAAGGAGGATTGGTGCCGGGGGAGGTGATGGGCAGATGAGAAGAGGTAAGAGGCCAGAGTGGGGAATAGAAGAGGCAGGTGGCAGGGGGTAATTTTTTTTAGCAGGAGAAATCGATATTCATGCCATCAGTTTGGAGGGTACCCAGTTGCTCCTCCACCCCAAAGGTGGCCTCATCATGGCACAAGAGGCGGCCATAGACCAACATGTCAGAACAGGAATGGGAATGGAAATGTAAATGTTTGGCCACTGGGAAGATCTGCTTTTGGCAGATGGAGCACAGATGCTTGACAACACGGCCTCCCAAATTACAGCAGGTCTCACCAATGTAGAGGAGGCGGCATCGGGAGCGCCAGACAGGATAGACAAACCCAATAGATTCGCAGATGTAGTGTTGCCTCACCTGCCTCACTGGGGCCCTGAATGGAGGTGACTGGGCAAGTGTTGCATTTTGGCTGCTTGCATGGTTAAGTGCTGGGATGGAGATTAGTGGGAAGGGAATCATGGAGGGAGCAATCCCTGTGGAGAGCAGTGAGTGTGGGGGTAGGGGGAGAGGTTTTACCTCTCACAGTTTACAAGCAGATTTTAAAATTAGAAGTTGCTGAATAGGTTATGCCATAAAATGACTAACTCTCTGGATACTGCATTGAAGGTGCAAATTCAGACCTTATTATTTATTTGAAAGCTTCGTTGGCAATGTTTCGGTGGAAGCTGCCTGTTATGGGGGAATATTTTTTACTGGGGTTCCTTGTTACTGAGGAAACCATAAACAATGTACAGACTGATAAAAGGGCCGGGTTGGGGGGTCCGTTATATTTTCTCTGCCTTTAAAAGGCTCTGGCACTGTTGTGCTGTTTCTTTAAAGAGAAGAGAGCCTGTTGCCGAGTTTGAATGCAAGCAGAGAGGCAGGAGGGCACTGCTCTGATTCACTAGGCCCGCTCAGTTCTTTGTGCTGTAAGAATTGGCACAATGTCGGGTCAAAGTTCAGGCATTTTATAGACACAGCCATGTCCTGTTAATAGATTGTGTGGGTTGCTCTGTGGCCTGTATGATATAATAATACTCTTGTGCCTGTGCAATGATGTCCCAACTCCTTTCTTTAAACAAGCGTGTTTACTTTTTGATTCCGCTTTTATTTTCCATTCTTCTTCTCCCCAAATATGATTCTACCTTCCGCAACTAGTTCCCATACCTTCCCATCTAATTAAACACAGCAGCTTCCCTCTCTTTGTTTTGCTTTGACTAGGATCAGTAAGTCGCTACGTGCAGATTGCGCTTTTTCTCGGTGCCTGCAGCCTACAGCCTAGCCACTTCCTCCCAGACATTACATTGCAGCAGTTATTTGGCGGCCTCTACCCAGTGCCCACCCATTTTCACACCCCTTCAACCCCCTCATCCCAATTACCTTGAAGGCAATAACGGCTGTAAGTGGTAGAGTATGACAAAAACACACCAGCAGCTATATTTCACTGGGAGTTTCAGGAGATTTAGTATGTCACCAAAGGCAAGCAAATTTCTACAGATGTACCGTGGAGAGCATTCTGACTGGCTGCATGACTGTTGCATATGGAGGGGCAAATTCACAGGATCGAAAAAAGGCTGCAGAGGATTGTAATCTCAGCCAGCTTCATCTTGGGCATTGGCCTCCTTCTCTGTCGAGGCCATCTTCTAAAAGCAATGCTTCAAAAAGGCAGCATCCATCTTTCTGGAGTCCACGCCACCCAGACAATACCCTCTTCTCATTGCCATCATCAGGGAGGAGGTACAGGATCCTGAAGACACACACTCAATATTTTAGGAACAGCTTCTTCCTCTCCACCATCAGATTACTGAACTGTTCATGAACCCTTGCACTATCTTTGCTCTCTTGTTTGCACTATTTTATATTTATATATTTCTTATTGTAATTATATACTGTATTTCATATTGAAATCTACGAGGGTTGATTGATACGTTCGTGGCCTAAGGTAGAAGGAGTCAATTTTAGAAAACCCAGCACATTTATTTTTCAACATAGTCCCCTCCTACATGTACACACTTAGCCCAGCGGTTGTGGAGCATATGGATCCCTTCTTTGTAGAAGTGGTCCACAGCAGGGGTGATTGATAAGTTTGTGGCCTCGGGTAGAAGGAGATGAGTTATACAGCATTTGTTACATGCACGTGCAGTTCAACTCTTTGAGTGAAAATGCAGAAAGTTTGAAGTTAATAACTCATCTCCTTCTACCTTAAGCCACAGACTTATCAATCACCCCTGCTGTGGACCACTTTCTGGAGGTCCAAAACGCCGACTTCTACAAAGAAGGGATCCGTAAGCTCCACGACCGCTGGACTAAGTGTGTAAATGTGGGAAAAATAAATGTGCTAGGTTTTCTAAAATTGACTCCTTCTACCTTAGGCCACGAACTTATCAATCACCCCTCGTATTATATTTCATGTATTGCGCTGTACTGCTGCCACAGAACAACAAATTTCGCAACATATGTGAGTGATGATAAACCTGATTACGATTCTGACTTGGTATTTTAAATAAAAATGTAAAGAATGTCAAAGGGATAGAGGGGACGCCCTGCTGGTGCAGCTAGTAGAGCTGCTGCCTCACAGCGCTGGAGACCAAAGTTCATTCCTGTGCTGTTTGTGAGGAAGCTGACACACGCTCCCTGTAAGGTGCTCCATTTTCCAACGTCCCACACTGTACCGACTGTAAATTGCCTCTAGTGCAGGTGATTGGTAGAGCTTGGAGGGTGGACAGTTGATAACAGTGTAGGGAGGGTAAAGTAAAAATGGGGTTAGGGTAGGATGAGTTTAAATGGGAGGTCGATGGTGAGCACAGGCACGTTTGGACCATCTAGTCCGTGCCGAACCATTTAAACTGCCTACTCCCATTGACCTGCAACAGGACCAAAGCCCTCCATACCCCTACTGTCCATTTACCTATCCAAACTTCTCTTGAACGTTAAAATCGAGATCCAGTGCACCACTTGCACCGGCAGCTCATTCCACACTCTCACAACCTTTCGAGTGAAGAAGTTTCTCCTCATGTTCCCCTTAAATGACTTTGCGTAAATGACCAACTGTGAAGGATATTAAATGAGTAGGAGATAACAAGGATCAACTTTATTCACCATACATGTATTAGGAATTTGCTGTGGTGGGTTGATCAGGGTGCAACATGCAACCAAAGACAGGAACCTTCAACAATTATAAGGAATAAATAATTATATAAAAATAAAGTTGCAGGTTAAGGTAAGGGTATGGAATAAAATGTGCATAAATACATAAACATAAATACATAAATGAGGAGGAGAAGATGGCAGCGTGACACAGCGCACGCGGCCACTCCGGTGAATATCTGTAATCTGTCAAGTAGGGTACCGTGCACAATTCTGATTTGATGGAGACAGACGTGAGAGTACAGAGGAACATCTGGAGAAACTTCAGAAATACCTTTTTCGCTGCCGTTGCTACTGTGTGGTCCGGAATCTCTGGAGGAGAAGGCCCCGAATCCTCGGCTTTGCTTGTTTTGGCGGCTGAGGCAAGGTCGAAGGCGCTCGGCAGAGGATGGCGCTCGGGAGGCTGTATCAGAGGGGCTGGTCGGAGGCTCGAAGTTTTTGGATGGACAGACTCAGTGTCGGCTGTTGTCAGGTGCTTTCAATGCATCGGCAGTTGTCGGTGCCTGGAGGTTTATGACAGGGAGTTTCTCCCTTTTGCTGCCTGCTATCGGGGACTCGGGAGTCGATCGGGACTTTGAGACTTTTTTTTACCGTGCCCATGGTCTGCTCTTCATCAAATTATGGTATTGTTTGGCACTGCTGTAACTATATGTTATAATTATGTGGTTGTGTCAGTGTTAGTCTTTGGTTTGTTCTGTTTTTCTCTGATATCACTCTGGAGGAGCATTGTATCATTACTTAATGCATGCATGCATTTCTAAATGACAGTAAACGAGGACTGAGTATTCTCATAATCTAAAAAAAATGCCAGCAGTGCAATGAGTTGAGATATTGTGGACAGTATGAAAAACAAAGAGAAAAGCAGAAAAGTCAAAGAGAAGCAGGTAGATAGAAAGAAAACAATTAAGCATACGCAGCAACTCCCCGAGCAAGTTATATCATAGTTATGGTGCCCCTTTTAAATAAAGGTAAAATGCAAACTATTCCATTATTTTGAACAGTGCAAAAAGAGAATAACTGCATTAGCTTGTAAGTTCTGGAATCAGAATCAATGCTTCCTGCAATGGGGAAGAATTCGAAATTATGCAATCCACCCAGGGTCTGGCTACAGGTCATACTTAACAAATTTGTTGAATTTAACTGAAAAACGATAGGTTTATGTCAATAATCTGTTGTAGAAAATGGCTTCTAAGAAGGAAATGGATGAGGTACTGTGCAAATAAAACCTACAATTAAGTAACACTTTTATCAAGAATTCAATCACAATAGTCTAGTGATATAAAACTTGGTTAAAATGGTATGTTTTAAGGAGCATCTTATCGGAAGAGAGAGAGGTGTAAAGGTTTAGGGAGGGCTTACCTCATGTGATATGAACTAGGAGGGAACATGAAGCTTACAGATGATAGTGACCCAGGATCTTTGCTGTATTGACAGAAGTTAATGGGACGTTAGATTGAGATAAGCAGGTTAATATTAAAAACAGATGAGTGTAAGAAGAAGAGAAGGTGAACTTGCCAATCTCCTGGGTATATGAGAGGTGATGCTGAAATCATTCCTTCCCTGCCTGAGGTGGCTAACGGAAGGGAAGTCTGCAGCTGTCGAAAGTATCAGGCGTCACCTCACAGCCAAGAAGAACAGAGCAAACTCAATGTGTGTTTTACACCCCACACACAACTATTGTGAGCCAGCCAAGCTATTGGTGAACTGTCAGCATTCCTGAGAAGTAGAATGAGTGAGAGAAAAATCTCCCAGTTGTACATAGCTCCCCAGCCCATTCATTGTGTCATCGTGGTCCTGCCAATCACCCAGGCTGTGGTAACACTCCAAAGGTGAGTGAACTTTTGTTGTGGTTGCTTTCTTTCTTTTCTCCCAGATGCTGTGTTGGTGTCAGAGGTTACCACAGGTCTTTTTGGAGGGTTTGAAAGCAGAGGGACTGGGGTGGATTTTATTCTTCTCGATTATTATTGAGATGAGAAAGGGCTAAAATAATGCTCTGGTCTCTTGGGTAACAACAGCTCATGTGATGAGCCAAGGCAACGATGCTGATATCCAGCAGACACACTTTTAATTAAACCACTGCCACAGCCCACTATGTGAGGCTAGAGATAGGAAGAAGTCAGGTTAACCTCTGGTTAGGAGGCTCTCCGCAAGGAGGCACCATTCACAGCAGAGCGATCAGATTAACCCACGCAGAGAAAATTACATTTGAAAACAAAGTCCAGGATATCACATTCTGGAATTATCCTCAGCCAAGAATTCATGAGAAAGAGAAGGAATTAACGAGAAGGAATAGCTGATTTCTTCCCCCTTCCTTTCCAGTTCTGATGAAGGGTCTCGGGCCGAAAGATTGACTCCTTATTCCTTTCCATAGATGTGACCTGACCTGCTGAGTTCCCGAGCATTTTGGGTGTATTTCTCTGGATTTCCAGCATCTGCAGAATCCCGTGTTTGTGAAGGAATTAACTCTTCTTTTTCAAAATAACAAAAAAATCCTTTTGGTATCTTCCAAACCAAAAAGTAATCAGCAAACCACAAAGTGGATCTCATTGTTGTTGCAGGAAGCTGCTATTTGGCCTGTTCCAGCTCTTTGTTCCATTTTTTCTGCTCTTTCCCTGTAGCCCTGCAGGTAAAAATATGCATCCTGTTTGATGTTGACAATTGTTGAATCTGTTGTCACTGCCCTTTCGAGTAATGTATTCTAAGTTAGCAGCAGAGAGGTTTAGGTTACTGGGAGATTGTCCAGGGATTCAGGGTGTGATCAAGAGGCATGAATCTTAATCCCACCAAATCAGGTCTTGGGTGCTCCCTGAAAGTGGCAATGCTAGTAGAAAGGGTGGTACGTGCTTTCATTGCTCTGGGCGTTGTGCAGTGGGAATCGAGAAGTCAAAGCTCCCTTAAAGCTGAACTGTTTCACTTAACCTGCATCAATCCATGATTCTGTAGGTGACACATTACCTTAGTATTTGCATCTAGCTCATTAAGACTGTACTTTGATAACTATGAGAGGTCAAGGCAGCCAAGACTGAACAGGAATCTTTCCTACTCTCTCCTGCCCTGCACTGGTTTGTTGAGTCATTGATGCACTGCAGATTGATACGTTTTGGATTTTGCTTTGGAAGGAATACCTCTCACCAGCTTAGTAATAGAATTGGGACTCTGTAATATTTGGATAAAAGTAACGTAATCTGCCCCATGTGTGGGCATGTGGCCAAGTGGTTAAGGCATTGGACTAGCTACCTGAGGGTTGTGAGTTTGAGCCCCAGCCGAGGGAACGTGTTGTGTCCTTGAGCAAGGCACTTAAACACACATTGCTCTGCCAAGCTGTTTGGGTCCTAATGCCCTTCCCTTGGACAACATCGGTGTCGTGGAGAGGGGAGACTTGCAGCATGGGCAACTGCTGGTCTTCCATACAACCTTGCCCAGGCCTGCGCCCTGGAGAGTGAAGACTTTCCAGGCGCAGATCCATGGTCTCGCAAGACTAATGGATGCCTTTAGTCTGCCCCATGTAGATCAACAGTGTGTTTGGCAGCAGGTCACAATGAGAGTTTGATAAGGCATCAACAAAGAACTTCTATTTAGCCAGCAGTCCATCTCCTCCTTGGTGCTAGATTGACAATATTACTACAGGGAAACACTCTGCACTACATGAGTTGCACTGCAAACATTTTAGATAGTCTGTGCTGATTTTATCGCACAATGGTTAGGGAAGGTATTACTAATTTTATTGCATTTTCTTTTTATATACTTTTTATGAATGAAGTATATTTTTGAAATATAAAAACTTAAATGTAAAGAATCAACCGCAGGTTTGCCCATAATTCTTGAGGATTATTACTTAGCATGTTCTGTTCTAACCAGTTGAATGCAATAATATGGAGATTTCAGATTAGCCAGCTCTCTTCTGTGTTTTATTTCACGCTACTGTCCTACTCAGTATGTCCAGCATTTTCCACTTATTTGTTTAATAAATTCACTGTTTTCAAACTAAGTCTGTTTCAATGACTGCTGTTATGGTTGCTTATTAAGACCAGACCAGATTGAAGTACCGGATAACACACACAAAATGCTGGAGGAACTCGGCAGGTCAGGCAGCATCTGCGAAAAGGAATAAACAGTCAATATTTTGGGAAGAGACTCTTCATTAGGACTTCCTCGGGATGTTGCTGCCTGACGTGCTGAGTTCCTCCAGCATTTCGTGTATGTTACTCTGGACTTCCGGCATCTGCAGAATCTCAGATACAGGAACAGTTTATGGTATGTAGAATCAGTTTATAGGTAGTTAATACAGAGATTTCTCCATGCTAAATCCAATTCTAAGGTCTGCAAGACGGCCAAAGTTTCAATACCACATCTGTAATCTCACCCACAGTTGTGGACTAAGAGTCAGATGATTGCTAGGTGAGAACAAAACAAGAGACTAATTGCATACCAGCTCTTCCTATCAAATCCCTGATGATGCCAGAGTGACAGGCTGTCAACTCTCTGCTATTATGTTGTGAAACAAAGCTTAGTCATTGTATAAAATACACAGTGACCCAGGTTTAGGCCTGACCTCAGGATCTGTGTGTGTGGAGTTTGCAGAATATTTCTGTGAGCATGTAGATTTCCTCCAGTTTCCTCTGACATGCTAAAGATTAACCATTCAACTGGTTAGGTTAGGTTAGGTCATTGTAAATGTTCCTAGTATGTTAGCAAATAATGAAATCTGGGGGCGTTGCTGTAAATATGGGGAGAATATATTACAGGGAAAATTAAAGTGGGAATAGGATTGCACTCAGGGCTGGCATTAACTAGATGGGCCAAAATAGCCTTCTCCTATGTTGTAAAGAAGTATGAAAAACAGGTAATCTTTGTGCAGTAAGATCCGACTAGAAGCAAAGTGATAAATGACTAGATCATGTCTTAGTCATGTTGTCGGTGGGATGAATATGAACCAGGAGACAGAGAGAACTCTGCTCTTCAAAGCAGGAAAATGGGATATTTTAACTTCAAGTTTCTATTTGGGTCTATGGGAGTCAGTGAAACATTAATTACAGCACCAGCTGCAAGATCAGGTTTCAATTTCTGATGTTGTCTGTAAAGAGTTTGTACGTTCTCCCAGTGACCACGTGGGTTTCCTCTGGGTGCTCCGGTGTCCTCCCACAGTCCAAAGATGTACAGGTTGGGATTAGTGAGTTGTGGACATGCTGTGTTGTTGCCAGAAGTGTGGTAACACTTGTGGGCTACCCCCAGTGCAATCCTCTCGGGTTTGATGTGACACAAATGACACACTTCACTATATGTTTTGACATACGTGTGACAAATAAAGCTCATCTTTAACCTTTCTTTAAAGTAACAAAAATTGCAAAGCAATAAGAGGCTTGGGATTGGGAAAAGAATCATAGATGGCTTTTGCTTTGTGCAAACAGAGTTTCTAATGTTGTACTGGCTAGAAGTTTGGGGACCAGCATTAAATGCGTTAAACTATCTAAGTTCAGCAAAGGGAATTGGGAGTTCACTAGAAAAATAGAAAATGGCGTTATTCCTGTACTTTATCATTTCCTGTACTTTATCATTTCCTGTCAACGCCTCCTGACGCACAGATACTCCTGTTCCTCCCATCACTTTATGTATATACAATCAGTCTATGTAGATAAGCTAACCTTATGTATTTGTTTTTATTGTCTTCTTTATGCTTCTTGTGTTTTTTTTTGCTGAATCGGATCTGAAGCAACAATTACTTTGTCTTCCTTTACGGTCATGTACTGAAGGGTGACAATAAACAATCTCGAATCTCGAACTTTTCAGGTTGATGTGAGAAAGAAGAAAGTAATTCTCAATGCAACGTAAACCGCCTCACATTCTTCAGACCCAATAATGCCTCCAAGCCATGTCATGAAGCACCTTTGTTAGCAAGCCTACCTTTGCTAAAATAGTGATTTTAATCTCATCACATTTCAAAAGTGAGGAAGGCTAAGGGGCAATCTAACTCAGTGATTAGGATCATTAAAGGTGGCCAGAGAGAAGAATTTCCTCTGTGGGAGGGAGCAGACACTGTACCGACTGATGATAGGGAGGACATCTTTGCGTGATGGAAATCAAACTGTGTTGTGGGCATACTATATTGGTACTGAAATTTGTGGCAGCACCTGTTGGCTGACCCCAGCATACCCTTGGGTGTGTTTGTTATTAATGCAGACAACACATTTCACTATATGTTTCCATGAACACGTGATAAATTTACTTGAATCATGAATCTTAAAATTCAGTCCCCTTCTGGCTGCAGAAGCCCATCTCGCTGACGGACCAAGATCCCTTTGCAGTTCGTGGAAACCTACTTCATCAGCATGTTTCTATATGTCGATAGGTTCTTGATTAATAGTTCATAAGTTCTTGATTAGTAAAATTAGGTCAAAGGTTACAGGGAGAAAGCAGGAGAATGGAGTTGAGTGGGATAATAGATCAGCCATGATTAAATGACAGAGCAGACTCAATGGGCCGAATGGCCTAATTCTGCTCCTGTGTCTTATGGTCTATGGTAAGGATAATAGGATACGTTCCAATCTGAGGTTGATGATGGTTCTGCCTAAATGTATTTGGACAATGGGCCCTGGCAAATGATTGAGCTCTGATCCTGGTGGCTCTGGTACTGCATCCTATCCCTTCGTTCTCTGCCAAACTTGAATGTTTGATTTGCTCTTCATCCTTTGCGTATCTCCTGCTGCATTCCATCCTTCGGATGAATATTCTTCCGGGGGCATCATTCCCTGATTACGTGGGATGTGCCAGAACACCCCAAAGGTGAGTTTCCCTTTTGATCCACAGGATAGTGCACGATGGCCAGCTGACTGAGCAACAGCTGATGCAAGGACCTGCACTGCTAGTGGGCATCATGTTATATTGTTGCACATCACCCCGGCCATGAACTGCTGTGTCTTTCTTATGACTGTGATGCGTCAGTGAACTGTTTCATAATAAAAGGGCCTAGGTGTAAAGTGAGAGCAAGGAGATTTAAAGGAGATCTGAGAGGTACATTTTTAATACTGAGAGTGGATAATGTCTGAATAATGCTGCCTGAGGAATTGGTAGAATTGGATACAATTACTACTTTTAAGAAGCACTCAGACAGATTGCTTGACTAGGCAGGGACAGAAGAAGTACAGACCTATTGCGGGTAAATGGTATTGGCACAGATGCACAGAAAGGTCAGCATAGTGTTGAATTGACCCATGATTTGAAATATCCTCTCCATGTCCACTCTCTCTAAGCCTTGCAATATTTGGTAGGTTTCAATGAGATCCCTACCTCATTCTTCTAAACTCCAGCAAGTACAGGCCCAAAGCCATCAACCCCTCCTCACACACTAACCCTTTTGTTCCTGGCATCGTTCTTCTAAACCTCCTCTGGATGCTCTCCAATGACGGCAGCACTTCCTTTGTTATATATGATATGTCCATTCACATGCAGAGCTAGACTACTTCGAATGAAAGGTGGCAACCAAAATATCTACTATGCAGAAGCATCTCTCAGCCGAAATAAAGATGTGAATGTGGGAGCTGAAGTAACTGATGTGGAAGCATTTAAGGGAAAGATGAAAAAGTGAAGAAGAAAAGAAAAAGCAAACGTGTTGATAGGTTGTGAAGTTGGGACAGGTGTAGCAGAAACACTAGCATAGATCAGTTGGGCTGAATGGCCTATTCTTGAAATGTAAATTCAATGTAATTTTCTAAATATAGAGGTTGAACACCACTTTCATACTGTACATTGAAATGAAAGCATTTTATGGTCCTGAATCCATTGCTGAGGAAGAGGGTTCGGCTCATTGTGTTCGGGATGGTGCTACAGTGTGGGGCAGGGTGGTGCTAAAGGAGTTGTAAAGTTTGAGAGCTGCATGCAATCCAGGTGAAGCTAAGGTCACTGGGGTGTCATTCCAACCCACCAGGAAATGGTGCACGGCTAATCCAGTTAATCTATTTACATTTGCATTTTAATTCGGATTAGAGTGGACACAAGACTGGATTACAGATAAGAGTGTAAACACAGCCTCAGTTCCTCAAAGTACAAATCCCCTTTAACCTTTCTGCTCAAGAGGACAAATAGAATGCAACTGTTAAGGTCACCGCAAAGTCAGCTTCCACCCCTTCCAAACCCAAAGCAAATCTTCTGTGATTCTCAGGGATAAAGAAAACTGGAGTACCCTCTTTAATTTTCTTTCTCTCATTACATCCCTCCCAGGCGCAAAGAGTACAAACAGCTCACCTGATTGCAAGTTTCTGTTGTCAAGTCATTGGATACCAGGTTATCTCTGTGAGAGGCACCTTGTGTTGACTTTGGCTTGTGCTCTGCTCTCTGGGCACTTTCAGCCTTCTCCATTGAACCAGCCTGTCCCAGCCCCATTTAGTCCACTTGCTGCTCCTTTCTCTGCAGGCCTGCACATCTTTTTTCTGATTCATTAACTTATCAATTCTCTTTTGCAATTCATTATTAAAACTGCTACTGTCTCTCTTTCAGGCAGTACCTTACAGGTCACAATAATGTATTGCACAACAAAACTTCCCTCGTGTCAGCTCTAGTTATTACAAATTACCTTAAATCTGTGACTTCTACTTACCAAACCCACTGGCACAGAAGGCAATCTCCTTATTTACGCTATCAAAACCCTACATGATTTTGGAAAATGTTCCCTTGCCCTTTTCTGCTGTGGAAGTGTTCTCAAGACTCTGGGCATACTAAGCCAGTCATTCCTGGTCTCCATGCAATATCTGCTAATTCTTCAGATTCAGATTAATTTATCACACGGACATCAAAACATACGGTGAAATGTGTCGCTTGCTTTAACAACTAACACAACCTACAGATGTCCTTGGCATTCTTTCTTCACACGTGTGTGTAGCCACATTCCAGGAAGGGTGTGGAGAATTTGGAGAGGGTGCAGGCTCACCGGGATGCTGCTCGGATTAGAGGGTATTAGCTATAAGCAGAGTTTGTTCAGACTTGGTTTGTTGGCTCTGGAGTGTTAGAAGTTGAGGAGAAGCCTGAAGTTTACATAATTATACAAGGTAGACAGTCAGAACCTTTTTCCTAGGGTAGAAACGTCATGTACTTGAAAATATAAATATAAGATGAGTAGTGTTGAAAGTTTAAAGATCAGATCTAAGAGGCAAGTTACTTTAACAGAGAACAATAGGTGCCTGGAATGTGTTGCAGGGAGAGGTGGTGGAAGCACCACAATGGTGGCATTGAAGAGACATTTCAAAAGGCACACGGACAGGAACAGGAAGGGAACTGAAGGATATAGACCACATTGTATGCAGATGGTTTTATGGCGGTCAGCACAGACATAGTGGACTGAATGACCTGTTCCCATATATCCTGTTCATACTTTCTCCTCGTTTCCCTTGATTCCACTGACAATATGAAATACATCTACGTCCTTCTTCAATGTATTTAATGACACAGCCTTCAGCAGCAAAGGGTTTCACTGATTCACCACCCTCTGGATGAAGGGGTTTAGCTTGATCCTGATTCTAATTGGCATATCCCATATCCTGAGGCCACGATCCCTGGTTCTGGGCTCCCCTGCCATTACAAACATCCTCCCTGTTTCTAATCAAACAAGTCCTATTTCTATGAAGCCCATTCTTCTCCAATTAAGCCAAAGCAACAATCAGATACGAAGACCAAAACTGCACACAAGACTCCAGATGTGGCCTCCCCAAGGCCCTGTGCAGATGGAGCGAGACATCCTTGTTCTCAAATTTTCTTGCAATGAAGGTCACTGTATCATCAGACCTTGAATCTCCTGTGCTGACTCTCATGAGAAACATTTTGTAATGTTTTAAAACACCCATAATACGAATTTGTTACCATCACAACCGATGCCTCTTCTTATTGAGCAAATAATCAAATACATTGTTTTACTTGAAACAGCTTTTCAACTTGTTCTTTCACCGTTAACAACTTACATTCACCCCAGATCTGCCTGTTCTGAAGCAATTTAATTTCTGTTTTCTTTCCCACCAGACTTTAATCTGCTCTGCCTAACCATCCTGCTGAAGTTTGTTCTGTTCTCCTCAGTAAGCTTTGTGCCATCTGTACACAGCTGCAGGACCCACTGATGTGCCATGGGGTTGATACAGATGTGTGGATGAGCTGGCTGGTAGTTGCTAAGTGAAAACATTCCCGAATTGCATTCTCACACAACCACAAGTTCAATGAAAAGAATCATGTGTCCTTTTCCATAAACCTGTTAATAAATCTGTTGCTTGTAAATCTTGAAATAATAGCAATTGAACATTTGATATTAACACTGTCCAAATCCAATGTTTCTTTTAAATGTTGCGGGGGGGGGAATGTGGGGTTTCATTTATAGTCCATCTCTAATTTGCACTGGAGAAGCAATCTTCTTCCCTGAATTCAAAACTTTGGAGAGATCGCAATAGTATTCCAAGTTACTTGATGAAATGGTGACCCATGCACCTGTCCTTTCATGTTAGGTACCAAACCGCATCTTTGAGAGATGCCACTCTCCAATAGTGCACAGTTACTGAGAAACATGTACAGTAAAATTCATTCAATCTGGTATCATCGGGGCTTCAGTAGTACAGACTAGTAGATTTCCTACTATTAAAACCCCAAACACATCATCTGTTTTTTTAACACGTTGATATAAATTTCACACTGAGTCTGGTGAAAGGGAAATACACAGGCACTCTGGAACCTGGCTCTGGCCACAAACAGCCCACATTCCTGACTGCTGCTACTCTGGCCCACGCACGGTCCGTTACCTGGTCCCAGACACACTCTAGATCCTTTGCTCTGATCACACATTCCAGGTTCTTTCCACTCTGTTCTCTTGGCTCTTATTCCATATCGATGAGTGAGCCAGAGGCCAGATTGTCAGGATTTATGAACAATGGTATTTGATGTAAATAATCAGGCAAAATTTTTACAAGGAATTTTTTTTTACAGAAATTGTTTTACAGAATTTATCTTTCTCTGTACACCTAGGGAGGAGAAGGAGCGCTGGATCCGTGCCAAGTATGAACAGAAGCTCTTTCTGGCCCCACTCCCGTGCTCCAACGTTGCCCTGGGACAGCAGCTGCTGCATGCCACAGCCGAGGAAAACCTGCGGACAGTCATCCTGCTCCTGGCCCATGGTTCCAAGGACGAAGTAAATGAGACTTTCGGAGATGGCGATGGACGCACGGCCTTACACCTAGCCTGTAGGAAGGGGAATGTAGTCCTGACACAGCTACTGATCTGGGTAAGTCTGTGATCCAGCAGCATAACTAGAAGAAAGGCACGTTGTTATCGCATCTTGCAAGCTCAATGTCCCAAAGCACCTCACACCCTGTTCTGACAAAGGGCCTCAGACCTCAGGTGTTAACTCTGATTCCTTTCATTGTAAAGTAATCCCTTCCCAACTCAGTCCTAAATGGTAATCTCTTTATTCGATGCTTCCTTGTTCGAGACCTTCATAGAAAACTGCCTGTTACCATCTGACCTCCCAGTTCTTCTCAAAATGTTTTTACTGTTTCCAGTGAGTTAAGAGAAGACAATATTAAGGATAGTCAGTTGATCAGGCAACTGAGTGAGGCAGCTTTTCAGATGGATGATCTTTATTTTCCCTCACACAGTTATGGCCTGGTTTGCTGAGTGTTCCCAGCATTCTGTGTTTTATTTCTGATTACAGTAGCAGTGTTTTGCTCTGTGGTTGTTGTTGTCTTTAATGAGTACGAGTCAGCCTTAAACAGTATCTTTAAAGAAGATAGCCTTTTCATTTCAGCAATCATTCTCGTAAAGCACACTAACACAGAGGCCACCAGTGTGCTCACTATTCTAAATGAGATCTGAATGAGTAGCCTAAGCAGATGATGTATGCTTATATTTTACCCCCATACATTATTTTCTATAGCTATCTTTAACTGGGCATTTTAAGAAGTGTTTTGGAAATTCAGCTTACGCCACACCTACTGTTTCTCCCTTACCGAACCTGCCAGTTGCATTCTCAGAAACTTGATAACACTTCCAACATGATTTCCCTTTTGTGCACTGTGCTGACTTTCCCTAACGATGTTGCAAGTGCCTTGCATGTCCTTCAGCTGAATTTTGACAACACATGCCAGGCTAACTGATCAATGATTCTTTTTATTATTTTATTTGGAGATCCAGCACAGTAACAGGTCCTTCTAGCCCAACAAGTCCACGCTGCCTTACTTATACCCATGCAACCAATTAACCCACTAACTAATACATCTTTGGGATGTGAGAGAGACCCAAGGCCCCCACATGAAAACTCACATGGTCATGGGGAGAACATACAAACTCCTTACAGACAGCAGTGAGAATTCAACACAGGTCAAATGGCACACTGCAAAGCGATGCACTAACCAATACATTATGATGCTACCCTGTGTTGGATTCTATCCATTTTTCCTTTAGCAAAGTTATTATATTTGCTACCTCTTAATCTGCTGGAAACATTGCAGAAATAATGGAATATTATTACCATTACATCTGCTGTTTCTATGGCCATTTTCTTTCAAACACTGAAATGCATGCTATTGGTCATAAGCACTTGTCTAGCTGTAATCCCTGTAAATCCTCCTGTCTTTTCTCTGGAATAGAAATTCATTTTAACGTCCTTGTCATTTGACTAATTTTTGGTGTATCTTCTCCGCTGAAGGCAGAAACCAAATATTTGTTTAGTGCTTCAACCATTTCCTGCTGCCTCTGTGGGACATACTGTTTGCTTTCTATCTTTTTTTAATACTTCTTGCCAATTTATCTTCTCCCATTTTATTTTGGTCATTTGTTGCTGCATCGTAAAACTTAGCCAAGCCACAGGCATACTAAATGTACTTGACAACATCACAAACTTACTTTAATTTAATGTCATCACTAACCTTAGTTAGCCAAAGATGGATCGCTTCTCTTGTGGGCTTTATATTACTCAATAAAATGGACATTTGTTGAGAATTCGAAATATTTCTTTAAATATTTGCCATTATTTAACTACTGACAAGCCTCTTGATCTAATGTCCCCATCTACCTTATTGAAAAATATTCCTCATATCTGCATAATTGGCCTTATTTCAGTTAAAACCCTTAATATGTCAATGTTCAGTGTCTCTATATCAGTGCGCACAGTTCTATCCGATTGTGACCACTTTCCCTGGAGGATTAGCAATTAACCCTGTCTCATTACAAAAAGGTGAGAAGTAGCCCGTTTCCGAGTAAATTGCTCAGGCAAGCTGACCTGAAGTCATTCCATGAACTTGTCCTCCAAGCTCTTTTTGTCAATTTGATTTGCCTGGTCTTTATGAAGAATGCAATCCCCTATGATTATAGTGTGACCTACTGCTACCGGTTTATATTTTTATTGATGCTTTTGGTGACAGAGCAACCGTCTCCCACCATAGTCAGTGTTTTTTGTCCCTGTTTTCTGTAAACTCCCTGTACCCCATCCATCACCCTTACCTTATGTAAGTCATGTAACATCAGATCCGTACATTAACCCGTCCTTCAGGAACACCCCCAATTCTATCCCCCATCCCACATTAGCTTAAAACCCTAAGTGCCACTATGCTACATAATGCACATAAAATGCTAGAGGAGCTCAGCAGGTCAGGAAGCATCTATCAAAAGGAATAAAGAGTTGACATTTTGGGCTGAGGCCCTCCAACAAGACCTGTGTACAACTGTGCTTATGTATTCACCGGGACAGCAGATTAATTGATCCCACCCTGAACTGTTCACAGTGCCTTAGAAATCAAAACCTTGTTCCTTCACACTATTTGTCGACACATTTAACTTTAAAGACCATTCAGTTTGGGGTTTAAAATTTTAGGCAGAGGCAGGATTCCCAACCCTGGATGTAATCTTGAGATTTTAAGTTCATCATATACCCTGGTCACACTAACAATGTGTGGCGATGTGAATTGTCAGGACAGGAACTGTTTTTTCCAACATGTTCCATCCTGTACATTTGGTCAGTCTTATGTAATACTTTACTCCAACAAGGTGCTGCTTGCTATATCATTGATCTTTGCTTCAGGGATGCTGTTTGATCCCCAAATAGCACCTTGTAGGAGTGAAGTACTCTACAGTATTGCCAAGATCACCAACACTGCCTGAGCTGCTGAGTTCCTGTAGCAAATGCAGATGCTAGGGTCAAAGCAACACTCACAACACACTGGAGGAACTCAGCAGGTCGGGCAGCATCTGTGGAAACGATCAGTCAATGTTTCGGGCTGGAACCCTTCGTCAGGACTGAAGGGGGAAGGGGCAGAGGCCCTATAAAGAAGGTGGGGGGAGGGTGGGAAGGAGAAAGCTGGTAGGTTCCAGGTGAAAAACCAGTAAGGGGAAAGATAACGGGGTGGGGGAGGGGAAGCAGGTAGGTGATAGGCAGGAAAGGTGAAGAAGGAATAGGAGAAAATACAATGGGTAGTAGAAGGAGGCGGAACCATGAGGGAGGTGGTAGGCAGCTGGGGGAGGGAGCAGAGTGAAATTGGGATAGGGGAATTTCCTGTCTATCCCCTCCCTGCTTCCCCTCCCCCACCCCTTTATCTTTCCCCTTACTGGTTTTTCACCTGGAACCTACCAGCTTTCTCCTTCCCACCCTCCCCCCACCTTCTTTATAGGGCCTCTGCCCCTTCCATCTACGGTCCTGACGAAGGGTTCCGGCCCGAAACATTGACTGATTGTTTCCACAGATGCTGCCCGACCTGCTGAGTTCCTCCAGCGTGTTGTGAGAGTTTCTGTAGCAGATTGCTTTGCTCCAGATTCTAACAGCTGCAGCCTCTTGTGTCTCTGGGTTACTATTGGCCTGACTCACTGGCCATGATGTGGTTTGAACTGTTGTAGAATGAAGGGAATATTTGGGAAACAGCAACTGCAGTAGAATTTGATTCAGAATAAGAAAACATTAGGGATAATGGTATTGAGAGGACTAAAACGTAAAAGCAAGGATGTAATACTGAGGTTTTATAAGGCCGCGCTTGGAGCATTCTGAGCAGGTTTGGGTCCCTTATCCAAAAAAGGATGTGCTGACATTGAAGGATCCAAAGGAGGTTCACGAGAATGATCACAGGAATGAAAGAGTTAATGTAATATCAGCATTTGAAGGCTATAGCCCTGTACTCGCTGGACCTTAGAATAATGGGGTGGGATCTCACTGAAACCTATCAAGTATTGAAAGACCTAAGTACAGTGGATGTGGAGAGGATGTTTCCAATTGTGCAAAAGTCTAGGACCAGTGGTCACAGCCTCAGAATACAAGGACGTCCCTTAAGAACAGAGATGAGGAGGAATTTCTTTAGCCAGAGGGTGGTGAATCTGTGAAATTCATTGCCACAGATGATTGTGGAGGCAAAATCATTGGATTGCTGTATTTAAAGTGGAGATTGATAGTTTCTTGATTAGGAAGGGCATCATAGGTTACTGGAGAGAAGGCAGGAGAATGGGGTGAAAGGGATAATAAATCAGCTATGATCGAATGGCAGAGTAGACCCACTGGGCCTAATTTTGCTCCTGTGTGTTATGGTCACTGGAAACACCAGAATCAAGAGAGATAAAATGAACCACCAGGTTAAATGGAAGAGATACAACTCACAAACAATAACAAGAGTGATAAAGTGCTCCGATGCTGTGAGGCATGTTGGGACATCTGAAGTTGTGAAATGCACCATAATAATTCAAATCTGTCTTTCCATTTTCTAAAAAAATTGGGAATGTGTGTAAATAAAACAGGCAGAATAAAAGGGAGCATGATTGAAGGCGGGCCTCCATTGGAAAAACTGTACAAATGTAATCTTAAAGAAAAATATTGAGTAATTATAGAGCCGCTGATTAAAGTGGAGGAATTGAGAGTGAGTCAAAGAAGGGAGATTGAAAAATCTAGAAGGATGCACAAGGTTTCTTGCTCCCAGTATATTACTAGAATGTGACTAGACACTGGAAGCAAACCCAGTGGTAATTTTCAAGTGCAAAATGCTAAAGGAGGGGGAATACAAGGTGATAATGGGAATAGCTGAGAGTTTATTCAAAGAGACGTACCAGGATGTAAAGCCAGCTTCTGATTCTCGAAGAAAATACAGGTTGTCCCCAGATTCTGTTCCTGATTACTCTTCGGAACCCAGACAATTCACAGGCTGGAAATGCTGCCATGAACCAAGCAGAAGATGCCTGTGGCCCCACAGAAGCTGACAAATCCATAGCACAGGTCTCTCAAATTCTCACTTATATGCCCAGGCTGTACATCAGTTAGGCATTGATAATCTGTGGAGGACCAGTCATAGAAAGAGTTAAAGAACACTAAATGAGCTTGCTGCACTAACAGTAAGAGGATGGTTAAGGCAGAATAAAGTACATGTTAGAACAGCTATGATTAAACTGGGGACCAAGTGAGTGGCTAAAATTAGTGCTCTGTTTCATTTATCAAAGGGATGATGAAGTTTGAAACTTGAATCACCAGATTTGGGTGGAGAATTAGGAACTTTGCAAAATTTGTCAGCCAGACTTGATCCTGGGGGTTGAAGTGTTTTGTGTGGGAGACTAGGGAGGCTGTGCTTTTATTCCCATCTTTACACCTCCTGCCCCACTGCCTCTCTAGTCTCTGGAAAGAAGATTATCCCTAAGAACTGATGTTCGCAATAGGTCTCAATGTGCAGTGCAGACACATGGGATTCCTAGCTCTGATAAAGAACCCCTTAGTAGCAAGTGCTATCTCAGTCTAATTTAGTGATAATACCTTAAAGTTAGAACTCGGGCATTGTGTAAAAATCTGAAATATGCTGCCCAAAACAAAGTGGGAGTGACAGAGAGGTGAGTGAGTGTCAGGTGAAAAGAAAAAAATGTAAGGTTGGGTTTTGTTGAGTAAGAGCAATGATGTAGTAGAGTTAGCAGGGTGGTGGAGTTAACCTCAAGATCTAATTGAATAGACCAGGCTAGAGTAACTATGTGCTAATTTTCATTCTTGCCCCTACAGTACGGAGTGGACGTCATGGCACGCGATGTTCACGGAAACACTCCACTGGCCTACGCCAAGCAAGCAATGAGTCAGGAGTGCATTGACACTCTCCTTCAATACGGCTGCCCTGATGAACACTTTATTCTGCTGGCGACTCCCAATCTATCCAGTAAGACCAACCGAAACAACAACAATAACAACAACAGCAAAGGCAGACAGATGGAGTTGAAACTGCCCACTGTCATCTGAGCAAGAGTTCAAGTATTTAGAGAGCAGCACTGAACCTCTCCCTTTACAGCCTCATATCTGTGAAACCTCATTCCACTCCTGATTATGTTCTCGAAAGGATGCAAAACCATGAAGGCCTGACAAAAATGGGGGAGGGGGGGTTGAAAGAGGGAGGGGGGTAAGAGACAAGCAGCCACAAATCAGCTGATTACCTGAATGGCATGAGGTCTTGTGCAGATTGACTGAAAAAAGCAAGATGCAGCACGCATCAGGAATTGCCCCAGTTCGAGGATAACAGGTGGAGACTATGATCTGTATTAAAAGCTCATGGCCCAACTGGGTCAACAGGGCAGAGGACATGGGGAAAAATTGGAACTCTGGACGTTGACAATTAATTGTCAGTACATTTCACCTCTACCAAAACAGGTTGATTCAGCTCTTCTACGAAGGGCCCCCACTGACATAAATCAGGTGAGAGCGAGGAGTTTGTCAGGTTTGAAGCTCCAATGATGGTATGTGTCAAATCAGTTGTGGCTAATCTGTCCAGGGAGAATACTGGCTTCATTACGCTTGTATAGTTGAGTTCTTCCAGCATTACCACTGTTTAATAGAACATGATTAGTCATCATAGAGGAAAGCATATTAGCTGAGGAGGTAGTTACATGGCACGGTTCAATGACTGCTTGGATGTGATTGCAATGTTCGCAGGAGCAGCACATTATCTCAGTCATGCTCCTTCTAGTCCTCTGAGCCCTCCTCCCTAAATCCATTGTCATAATTTAGTGTCTATTTAATTTTCAGTCCTCTTCCTCGCCTCTCTTCACGATGCAGCCTGTTTAGTAAACGGAGGCTGCTAGTTGCGAAGGGTCAGTCAGGTGCTGTGCTGGGAAGCAGAACTGTACCCTGTGTGTGATTAAGCGGCTGGAAGCCTTGTACAGTGTGCTCGCTTGGAAAAAGAAAGGGGATTGATCAGTGCTAGCCTCATCTCACAGTCACGGCCTTTCTGACCTGCACTACCATTGGTAGCTTTTTCCAAAATGGATAGATTTGCCACCTTGTTTTGTGAGGTATTTCCAACATGGTTCTCTGTCCCATCTGTAAATATAATGTAAACTCTGATGCTATAGTATTTATATGTTGTACATAATATTGTTCATTCCATTGAGATTTTAGCCTTTTATTCTGGAGTGGGAAGTGGGAGGGGATTACTTGAAACTCAGATTGGATTTCTGTATACCAGCCACTCTAAAATGGGCACTCGTGTCTGTGAGTCACACTACTGGCTGTGTGTTGTTCTGGCTTTTTTTGGGGGGTGTCTGTTGGGGGGGGGGTGTCCGTGAATGGGAGCAAACTGTGAGAATGATTTGGGCCACTGATGCACAATTTAAACTCCAGTCATGTTTACACTCCAGCGTTGTCCAAATAGGAGCTATTGTTCCAGTTCATTGCATTAGTTCTTTGGCTCTGAAATTATTGTGTTTAATCAGCAGAACTCCAGCAGATCTAGGGTTTTTAATTAGTGCTGAGAGAAAATAGCAAGTTACTCACAGGCCTTCCTCTGACACAATTGGGCCTGGTGGTTAACTGCTTTGTACAGGCTGGCATTGGTTTTCCAGTGCATGGTGTGAGCCAGAGTCAGGATCTGTATGGAATTCCTAGGGTTCACCGGGAGGATAATTCCCCATTCCAGCATTCCAGGACGTTCTCTGTGGAACCCACTGCTGACAACCCAAAGCAATGCTGTGCTTTTATTCCCATTTTATGCCCCACTGCCTCTCCTCCAGCCCCACCCCACCAAACACCTCCACCTGAGTGATTCCCCTCATCTGGAAGGGAGGATCGATTTTCACTGACTGAGGGCTTTCTTGTCCTGACACTTGAACCTGTACTGCTGGAGCTTTTTGATTTGTGCCCCCTCCACCTCATATCTTATCACCGAGGCACACTGACAGAGGCAGTGTTGGGTGTGCTCCACTGTTTCCCGTTCTCACTCTGAAGAGGGAGCTGCAGGCGTGGTAAGTCCTCGCTGAAATCTGCTCACAATATTACATCATATGTCTTTCCAATCTGCTCCTGCTCCATTCTGTACTGGCAGAAGCTGGTGTGCGTGTGTGTCTGTGCTGCTTGGTTGCAAACCGTACTACATTGCAGAGTATATTGCTGTTGGATTCTAAAGGAAAATACTGTGGGAAACTCCTACAAGATTTCTGGCAGTAAACAGTTCCCCGTCCATCCATCCCGAGGATCTTTGCAGTTTATTCACATCCAGATTGGCCTAAAGCATGGAGGCTGGAGTCATCCAGAATGTCAAAAGCTGTACCAAGGAACAGCAGCAAAGGGCAGCCATGCACATTGCTAGACACAAAATTGACACACATTACATGTAATTGGTTAACAGTGTGTGTGGGCTTCAGTAGCCCAGTTCCCTCAGTTTAGATTTAAATCCAGTTCTTCTTGATGCCTAGTCTCCATTTTATGATAAAGTTGACAGCCCAAGTTTATTGAGTATAATAAAAAAAAGGGGGAAGCAGCTTTCCTTTAATTCCCTTTTTTTTTATAACAAATGGTTAATATTCTGGGATAAGCTTCACAGATTGAACAACCCTTCATGATCACTGTCAAATCCAAAGCATTAGGTGACTTCTGAGTCATAAACATAAAATAGTACAGGCCCTTTGGCCCACAGAGTTGTGCTGAACATGTCCCTACCTTAGAAATTAATAGGCTTACCTATAGTCCTCTATTTTTCTAAGCTTCATGTACCTATCCAAAAGTCTCTTAAAAGACCCTATCATATCCGCCTCCACCAAAACTGCCAGCAGCCCATTCCACGCACTCACCACTCTCTGCATAAAAAAATTTACCCCTGACATCTCCTCTGTACCTATTCCCCAGCACCTTAAACCTGTGTCCTCTTTTGGCAACCAGTTCAGCCCTGGGAAAAAGCCTCTGACTATCCACACGATTAATGCCTCTCATCATCTTACACACCTCTATCAGGTCACCTCTCACCCTCCGTCGCTCCAAGGAGAAAAGGCCAAGTTCACTCAACCTGTTTTCATAAGGCATGCTCCCCAAGCCAGTCAACATCCTTGTAAATCTCATCTGCACCCTTTCTGTGGCTTCCACATCCTTCCTGTAGTGAGGCGACCAGAACTGAGCACAGTACTCCAAGTGGGGTCTGAACAGGGTCCTATATAGCTGCAACATTACCTCTCAGCTCCTAAATTCAATTGCATGATTAGTGAAGGCCAATACACCATATGCCTTCTTAACCACAGAGTCAACCTGCGCTGCTGCTTTGAGTGTTCTGTGGACTCAGACCCCAAGATCCCTCTGATCCTCCACACTACCAAGAGTCTTACCATTAATACTATATTCTGCCATCATATTTGACTTACCAAAATGAACCACCACGCTTATCTGGGTTGAACTCCATCTGCCACTTCTCAGCCCAGTTTTGCATCCTATCAATGTCCCGCTGTAACCTCTGACAGCCCTCCACCCAATCCACACCTCCAACCTTTGTGTCATCAGCAAACTTACCCATCCCTCCACTTCCTCATCCAGGTCATTTATAAAAATCATGAAGAGTAGGGGTCCCAGAACAAATCCCTGAGGCACACCACTGGTGACCGACCTCCATGCAGAATATGACGCTCTTAAACCACTCTTTGCCTTATGTGGGCATGCCAGTTCTGGATCCACAAAGTGACATACCCTTGGATCCCATGCCTCCTTACGTTCTCAATGACTCCTTTCTTGCATGGGGTACCTTATCAAATGCCTTGCTGAAATCCATATACACTACATCTACTGCTGTTCCTTCTTCAATGTAGTTAGTCACATCCTCAAAAAATTCAATCAGGCTCATAAGGCACGACCTGCCCTTGACAAAGCCATGCTGACTATTCCTTATCATATTATACCTCTCTAAATGTTCATAAATCCTGCCTCTCAGGATCTTCTCCATCAACTTACCAACCACTGAAGTAAGACTCACTGTTCTATAATTTCCTGGGCTATCTCTACTCCCTTTCTTGAATAAAGGAACAACATCTGCAACCCTCCAATCCTCCAGAACCTCTCCCATCCCCATTGATGATTCAAAGATCATCGCCAGAGGCTCAGCAATCTCCTCCCTCGCCTCCCACAGTAGCCTGGGGTACATCTCATCCAGTCCCGGCAACTTATCCAACTTGATGCTTTCCAAAAGCTCCAGCACATCCTCTTTCTTAATATCTACATGCTCAAGCTTTTCAGTCTGATGCAGGTCATCACTACAATCACCAAGATCCTTTTCCATAGTGAATACTGAAGTAAAGTATTCATTAAGTACCTCTGCTATTTCCTCCAGTTCCATACACACTTTCCCACTGTCACACTTGATAGGTTCTATTATTTCACGTCTCATCCTCTTGCTCTTCACATACTTGTAGAATGCCTTGGGTTTCCTGCCCTCCATAACCCCTTTGGGCTCTCCTAATTTCCTTTTTAAGCTCCTTCCTGTTAGCCTTATAATCTTCTAGATTTTTAACATTACCTAGCTCTCTAAACCTTTCGTAAGCTTTTTCTTTTCTTCTTGACTAGATTTTTATTACAGCCTTTGTACACCACAGTTCCGGTACTCTACCATAACTTCCCTGTCTCATTGGAACGTACCTATGTGGAACTCCACACAAATATCCCCTGAACATTTGCCATATTTCTTCCATACTTTTCCCTGAGAACATCTGTTCCCAATTTAAGCTTCCAATTTCCTGCCTGATAGCCTCGTAATTCCTCTTACTCCAATTAAATGCTTTTCTAACTTGTCTGTTCCTATTTCTCTCCAATGCTATTGTAAAGGAGGTAGAATTATGATCACTATCTCCAAAATGCTCTCCCATTGAGAGATCTGATACCTGACCAGGTTCATTTCCCAATACCAAATCAAGTACAGCCTCTCCTCTTGTAGGCTTATCTACATATTGTGTCAAGAAACCTTCCTGAACGCACCTAACAAACTCCACCCCATCTAAACCCCTTGCTCTAGAGAGATGCCAATGGACATTTGGGAAATTAAAATCTCTCATCACAACAACTCTGTTATTATTGCACCTTTCCAGGATCTGTTTCCCTATCTGCTCCTCGATATCCCTGTTACTATTGGGTGGCCTATAAAAAATACCCAGTAAAGTTATTGACCCCTTCCTGTTCCTAACCTCCACCCACAGAGACTCCGTAGACAATCCCTCCATGATGTCCACCTTTTCTGCAGCCGTGACACTATCTCTGATCGACAGTGTAATGCCCCCACCTATTTTGCCTCCCTCCTTGTTCTTTCTGAAACATCTAAAACCCGGCACTTGAAGTAACCATTCCTGTCCCTGAGCCATCCAAGTCTCTAATGGCCACCACATCATAGCTCCAAGTACTGATCCACGCTCTAAGCTCATCCACTTTGCTCACACTACGCCTTGCGTTAAAGTAGACGCATCTCAAACCATCTGTTTCAGCGCGTCCCTTCTCTATTACCTGCCTACCCTCTCTCACACACTGTCTCCTAGCTTTCTCCATTTGTGAGCCAACCGCTTCTTCCCCAGTTTCTTCAGTTCAGTTCCCACCCCCCAATAATTCTAGTTTAAACTCTCCCCAGTAGCCTTAGAAAACCTCTCCGCCAGGATATTGGTCACCCTGCGATTCAAGTGCAACCCGTCCTTTTTGTACAGGTCACACCTGCCCCAAAAAAGGTCCCAATGATCCAAAAATCTGAATCCCTGCCCCCTGCTCCAATCCCCCAGCCACGCATTTATCCTCCACCTCATTCCATTCCTCCTCTCACTGTCGCGTGGCACAGGCAGTAATCCTAAGATTACTACCTTTGTGGTCCTGCTTCTCAACTTCCTTCCTAACTCCCTGTAGTCTGTTTTCAGGACCTCTTCCCTTTTTCTGCCTATGTCATTGGTACCAATATGTACCATGACCTCTGGCTGTTCTCCCTCCCACTTCAGGATATCGTGGATGCGATGTGAAACATCCCTAACCCTGGCACCTGGGAGGCAAACTACCATCCGCATTTCTTTCCTGCGTCCACAGAACCGCCTGTCTGACCCCCTAACTATAGAGTCCCCTATCACTACTGGCTTTCTGTTCCTTTCCCTACCCTTCTGAGCTACAGGGCCGGACTCTGTGCCAGAGGCATGGCACTGCTGCTTCCCCCAGGTAGGCTGTCCCCGCCCCCCCCAATAGTACTCAGGAGTACTTATTGTCAAGGGGTACAGCCACAGGGGTACTCTCTAGTACCTGACCCTTCCCCTTCCCTCTCCTGACTGTGACCCACTTGTCTGTCTCCCGTGGCCCGGTGTGACCATCTGCCTATAACTCCTTTCTCTCACCTCCTCGTTCTCCCTGACCAGACGAAGGTCATCGAGCTGCAACTCCAGTTCCCTAACTCGGTCCCTTAGGAGCTGCAGCTTGACACATCGGGTGCAGATATGGCCGTCTGGAAGGCTGGGAGACTCCAGGACCTCCCACATCTGACACCAAGCACAGAAAACCGGCCTCACACGCATACTTTCTTTCCGCAATGAAGACAGGTAAACCTACCTCGCCTCGTTACTGCCTAAGCCCATTGAGCCAAAGCCCTACCACTCTGCTACCTCTCACTTCACTGCCCGCTGGATATGATGGTCTTTTTAAACTTTTTCTGCTCTGCTGGCTGACGTCACACACCTGCGCAGTCTTGCATCTCTTTTACCCTGAGTAGTAAAACTGCCTTTGCTCCGGAAATCCTTAACCATTCCTGTCACAGCCTTCTTGCTCCGAATCTTTAACCTACTTCAAGATAAATCCTTCCCTCTTATATAACTCTCCACTTTCCTGTCATCTATTTGCCTACTTAAGAGTTTCTTAAATGCCCCTAATGTATCTGCCTCTACCACCAAGCTTGGCAGGTGTTTCACACACCCACCATTCTCTGTGTAAAGAAATTAACCTTTGATATCACCCCCATACATTCCTCCAATCACCTTAAAATTATTCCCCCTCCCTGCACCTCCACCTTCCAAGCACTTGCTGTAATTCTCCCGCCAAGTCCGGACTCATTGTATGAAAACTGTTTTATCCCTCTGAGCCATTGGCCCAACTCCTTGTATTTCTTTTTTTTTCTCAAAATAGTCTCTAAGCACCCCCCCCCCCCCCGCCGCACACCGTCGATTATTGGTCGGACAATCTGTACACATAACACAGCCGCATTAACCAAGTCATCGGTCCAGCATTCCAGGAACTCCACTGTAAGATGTCTCCAAATGGAAGCAGTGTGTAAAAGCAGCGCATTGCCAGTGGTGCTTCGTCATTGAATTATTTTCACACTTCAACAACATCCAAGCAGCTTATTTGGATTGCGATTGTCGGATTACTGGGGGTCTACATGTTCAGCATTGCTGTTTCGTAATCCCCGAGTTTCTGGTTTGTTTAGGGATTCCAGCCCTAAAGAGTGCCAAGCCTAAATATAAACGTATTCCTAATCGTGCTTTATAAACTGCGCCAGAATTTACAGTACCTGGAATCAGTTTATCTGCTGTTACACTAACCTGGAATGTATCTGTAAGGAACTGTTAGCTGTTGGTTGTTTCTCTGTGTAAATACGTACATGATGGATACTGTCCGAATAAATGATTTTGTTTAATATTACCTCATTTTGGCAGTTCTTGTTTTGCAATGACTAGATGCTTTATTTATATGTTTCTAACAAAAAAAGCTGTGTGCTGTTGCCTGTATTTTACCAGTGGAGTTTATTAGGCTGAGTTATGATTGACCATACCAGTATGTATTATGATTTTGTAGGTCAACTGTACAGTACTCTGTTAAAGACTGTAAAGTAATGCAAGGAGACAAATCTCTGTAATTGTAAAATGTCTCTTTTCAATAAAAAAAATCTTGATATGTTGCTTCTGGAGTGTTTGGTTCCATTAAACATGGTGGTGTACACACAAACAATCCACAGGTTACAGCAGAGTTCATTTCCTGAGAACCCATTATAACCCAAACTGGGCTTTAGTGGGAAATGAACAGCAGTTCGTGTGAAAAGGGCACAGAAACAGCCATGACAGGAGAGCGAGTCGGCACGGGAGAGCAGCCCCAAGCCAAGCTCAATGACTAGGAGGGTGAGCGAGTCTGTGGAGCTCTCCTCAGCTCTGTTCGTCTCGACCCAGCTCCTGATTGTTACAACTCAAGGTTGGGGCTGGGGTTGTGCAGAAGGTACTGCACCCCCACAGCAGCCAGCAACTCTGTCCATATCTACCCACACCACTCTCATTAGTGCTTGTTCATACACCGAGTGGCCATTTTACAGTATTAGGTACAGAAGTGAAAGCTGATGTGGTCTGCTGTTTTAGCCGATTCACTTGAAGTTTCAATGTGTGTGTGTTCAGAGATGCTCTTCTGCACACCACTGTTACAATGCATGGTTATTTAAGTTACTGTCACCTATCATCTATCAGCTGTCATCTATCAGTTGAAGCAGTCTGGCCATTCTCTGAAATCTCTCATTAACAAGGTGTTCTCACTCACTGGATGTATTTTGTATTCTCTGTAAACCCTAAAGATTGCTGTGCATGAAAATCCCTGGAGATCAGCAGATTCTGAGATACTCAAACTACCCCGTCTGGCACCAATAATCAGTCTACAGTCAAAGTCACTTGAATCCCATTTCTTCCCCATTCTGATATTTGGTCTGGACCTCTTGACCATGTCTGCATGCATTTATGCATTTCGTTGCTGCCCTGCCACATGATTGGCTGATTAGATATTTGCATTAACAAGCAGATGTAAAGTGGCCGCTGACTGTATGTATTGGGTGTTCCTAGTCCAAAAAGGAGCTCCAGTTAATCTGTGTTAGAGCAAATTACTTGGCTGGGTTTCAACATCTCATCTAACATCTCTTCATTGGTGTTTGCAGAAGCTTTCTGTGCTTGAGTTGGCAGTTTCATTTCTTATATTACGGTTTACTATGTACTGTATCTCCTGAGGTGCAAAGCTTTGAAAGATCCTGAAGTGAGAACTGTGATATAAATCTTGTCTATAAACATAAATTATGAATTCCTATCTAATGGAAAGTGCAGCCAAAAATTTAACATCATTAGGTAATGACAGGGAAGCCCACATGTATACATAACATACAAATTTCAAATATGTTCTACCAAGATGCAAAAACCAATGATCCGTTTAGAAAGACAGCACAGAAGATTCTTTCGATTAGGATTTGGGTTTGCTGGAATATACTGGAGTAATATTACTGACAGTAACTAAATAATGGTACAGAATGATTAAAGAGAAAAAAAATTAGCTTTATTTATCACACGTAGATCAAAACATACAGTGAAATATGTCATTTACATCTGAGGATTGTGTTGGGGTCTGCCTGCAAGTGTTGTAACACTTCCAACACCAATAATGCACAGCCACAATTCGCTAACCCTCGCCTGTACATCATCGGAATATGGGAGGAAACCAGTTGCTCATGGGGAGAACATACAAATTCCTTACGGACAATGGTGGGAATTAAACCCCAATCGGTAATCACTGGTACGGTAAAGTGATTGCACTAACCACTATGCTACTGTGCTGCTCTTCTGCATTACTGCAGGAATGTGGGAATGTGTACATAACTCCCATTGTAACCTTGCCTTTAGAGTCATAGGGTCATACAGCGTTCAGCCCACCCAGACCTCATTGAGCGTCAACCTCCCAGTTACACTGATCCCCTTATATTTTCCCCAAATTCCCACCACTTCCTCCTGCCCCAAATTCCACCACTCACTTACACACCAAGAGCAACTTACAGATGGTTAACCCACCAGCCTGCATGTCTTTGGGATGTGAGTAGAAATTTGTGGAAATCCATGACACAGGGTGCACGTGCAAACACCATATAGTCAGAAATGAACTAGTGAGGGAACGGCTGTGCCAGCTGCCCACTGTGATGCCCTTTGCCAAGTCTTGAAACTAAATGCCCGGCACCAGGAAACAAGGTCTAGACCCATTCCCAAGCTGTCCATTCTATTGGCTTTGCGGTGTGGAGTCCAGGAATAAAGAACATAAAACATTGGAACAGAATTAGGCCTTTGAGTCTGCTCCACTATTCCATCATAGCCAATTTATTATCCCTCTCAACCATACTCACATTCTCCTGCCTTCTCCCCATCACCTGTGATGCCCTTACTCGTCAAAAACCTATTAACCTCCACTTTAAATATACCCAATGGCTTGACCTCCACAGCCACATGTGGCAATGAACTTCACACATTCATCACAATCTGGCTGAAGAAATTCCTCCTCATCTCTTCTTCTGCAATATCCTTCTATCTGGGGCTATGCCCTCCAGTCCTAGACCACCCCCCCCCCCACCATAGGAAACATCTTCTCTATGTGTGTTCTATCATGGTAGGCGATCAGCTGAATATTATAACAATAATTCTGTGAGTACTATCATAGTCTACTGAACTGTATTATTAATAATCCTATCAACTGTATCATTGTTAGCCTTCTTCAATAGTCAGTCCTCAAAATATGAGATTTAATCCTTTCATAATACTGTACAATGATCAATTATTGTCTGAATACTGCTAGGGATAATGGTCTGAATCCTCTTACAGTCAGTCCTCTGAAGACAATTTATCAATGTTCCACTAAAAGTCTCTATAAAATCATGTTGTAAGATCTCACCATCGTCTGTCACTGAAGTCAGCCCTCTAGTCCTTTTGACACTTCAATACTCAATTCTCTTTTGCCACTACAGCAAATTATCAAAATATTTTTAGATGATACAAAATATACCATAGTTCATTCTCAGAATGCTGCTATAGTCAGCTCTTCAAATATGGCATTAAACATTTAACAAAATGATTGTCAAAGGTTGCCTTACTGGCCCAACTACTATCATAATGTGGTCACAATTCAGGTTATAGATCGCTATAGCAGAGAAACAGGTCCTTAAGCCCATTAGGCTGTGCCAAACTGTTATTCTGCCTAGTCCCATCAACCCACACCTGGACCATAGCCCTCTGTACCCCTCGCATCCATGTACTTAGCAAACATCTCTGTAATATTGCACTCGAATCCACATTCACCAGTTTTGCTGGCAGCTCATCCCATACCTGTCCCACCCTCTGAGTAAAGAAGTTACCCTCAGGTTCCTTGTAAAATATTTCACCTTTCACCCATAGCCTATGACCTCTAGTTCTAGTCTCACCCAAACTCATTGGCCTGTTTGCATTTACCCTATCTAAACCCCTCATAATTTTGCGTCCAGTGACTGTAGGCCACAGCAAAAGCCTGAATGGTGCAAGTGTTCCCTCAATAATCTTTGTCCTGATCTCCCCTCCCAAGAGCGGGAGCTGATACCAGAAGGGCTGGATGAGGAGAGGAAGAACTAAGTAAAGAAATGGAATCCTGAATGGATCACAAAGTTTGGAATTTGGCCTGTTCCCCTTGGAGTTCTCTATCACTTTACTTGGAATGGGGCAACATGCTACATAAAACCATTAAGGTACAGCAGCAGAACTGGCCCATCGAGTCTGCTCCATCATTCCAACATGGCTGATTTATTATCCTTCTCAACCTCAACATCCATTGTTTATTCCTCTGCACAGATGCTGCCTGACTTGCTGAGTTCCTCCAGCATTTTGTGTATGTTACTACTGATTTCCAGCATCTGCAGAATCTCTTATGATTGTACTACATATTGAACTATGCAGACCAGGCCGGTCCCACTGAGGTAGGTTATATTGCTCTGGTTCTTTCGAAAATATTGAGTCCCCTGGGTAGGTACTTGAGGTTGGTTGCATGAGTGACTGCGGGTCCTCCATGCTTTGGGACGACTTCTGCCTGCTACACACTCTTACAAACTGGTCAAAAGGTGCATCAGATGGCTTTTGATTCAAGCCTTCACCCAGGACAGAACAATGGTGCAGCTGGCAGAGCTGCTGCCTACCAGCTCAGGAGGTCTGAGTCCCTCCTGACCTTGGGGCTGCCCATGTGGAGTTTGCATGTTCTCCCTGTGACTGTGTGGGATTCCTCTGGATGCATTGGTTTCCAATTGTGCAACTTGTTCTTGAACTTGTCTGAGGACAATTTGAAACACATAGAAAAGCCCAAGGTTTTTAGGTTTTTATGTATATGATTCCTTACTATTATTTGTATTATTGAGCCATATCACTGTTCCTTCATCATCCCAAGTACCGATCCTGGAGCTACTTTCTAATGGACATCAAGTACTGGTGAGAATCCGAATAAAAGCCATTCCCCATTCAAGAGCACTTCAGCACAGATCAGGTCACAAAACTAGCAGTGTGATTCTTTTTTATGTGGGTGCCTCAGTAAATGCAACGTGAGATTTATATTAACAATCTATCCTTTCACAGATAGATCACTTGAAGTATAGCCTCTATCAAAAGATTGGTTTGTTTTTGTGCTGTGTGTTCCATATAAATCTATGTAACTATAACACTTCCATAAAAAAAATGTTCAACAGTAATACCATCACAAAGATCTGAAACAGATGACCAAGAAATACAAAAACAGGAAACAAGATATATTGCACGTAAAGAAAAAAATCGTCATTCTTACTTACAAATTTGATAATGCAGTGTATTTAATGTTTACAAAGAGTGTAATGATATATGTTTAGAATAATTACTATTCTCATTAGATATTGAAGAAAGTTCTATTGTTTACTTCATATCTCCGGCCCGTGACACTAAGTGAAATATATGAAGAATGATGTGTCTGTAAAATCTAGCAAAAATTTCCATGAAATCCACGGGGCTCTAATTATAACTCATTGGGTAATTTTATTGTTAATCAGATTACCCTAAGGATGCCAATAGCGGACATTGAAACCTCCCCGGAATCCTTATTATAACACGTCCCACTGGGATACACAAAGGGACAGCAGAATATCTTTCCTGAGACTTTTGTTCAGTGGGCTGCACAGACTCGCCGATAATCTGATTGCCTGCAAATTAAGAGTTTCTTATCTAATCCTTTCTTCCCTGGCCAGGCCATGCATGCAGTTACATATGACAGGGCAATTGAACTCCTTGCTTTACAACATCCAATACTGGATTTAACTTTTGCTGGGACAAAGTGGAGCCCGTTCTCCTCAAGAAAGCAGAAATAAAGACTTGCATTGGAGCAGCAGTTCTAACAACCTGAGGCTGTCACAACACATTTACAACTAATGAATTACTTTCTGTTGTGGTAAAATGCTACACAACAAGCTCCTGCCAATAGAAATGTGATAGTAACATAATCATTTTATTTTGTGGTGAGCGTAGATTAAAACTGGCCAAGCAGCAGGGTTAACCGCTGAGAGATACTCTGCTCAGCAGGGATAACTCCGCCGCTCTTCTTGAGATAAAGAGGTGGGGTTTATTTTTACTTTGTATCCAGACAGGCCCTCAGTTAAAGACCTCACTCCCAATGCCATCTCTTGTGGTGTAGCATTCCCACTGTCCTGCACTCTAGATGTATTTTATCCTGCGTTTGTCCATTTGAGGAGTGTGCTCTGCATCAATTTGGATTCTGCTGTGCTCTACAGAAATGCATTTTAAATTGTTTTTTTTTCAGATTCAGATTCATTGATCACATAAACATCAAAGCATTCATAGCAAGAGGATTCTGGCATTCATAGCAAGAGGATTCGAGTACAGGAGCAGGGAGGTACTACTGCAGTTGTACAAGGCCTTGGTGAAACCACACCTGGAGTATTGTGTGCAGTTTTGGTCCCCTAATCTGAGGAAAGACATCCTTGCCATAAAGGGAGTACAAAGAAGGTTCACCAGATTGATTCCTGGGATGGCAGGACTTTCATATGATGAAAGACTGGATCGACTAGGCTTATACTCGTTGGAATTTAGAAGATTGAGGGGGGATCTGATTGAAATGTATAAAATTCTAAAGGGATTGGACAGGCTAGATGCAGGAAGATTGTTCCCAATGTTGGGGAAGTCCAGAACAAGGGGTCACAGTTTGAGGATAAAGGGGAAGCCTTTTAGGACAAAGATGAGGAAAAACTTCTTCACACAGAGAATGGTGAATCTGTGGAATTCTCTGCCACAGGAAACAGTTGAGGCCAGTTCATTGGCTATATGTAAGAGGGAGTTAGATATGGCCCTTGTGACTAAAGGGATCAGGGGGTATGGAGGGAAGGCTGGTACAGGGTTCTGAGTTGGATGATCAGCCATGATCATACTGAATGGCGGTGCAGGCTCGAAGGGCTGAATGGCCTACTCCTGCACTTATTTTCTATGTTTCTATGAAGCATACAGTGAAATGTGTTATTTGTATTCTCAGCCAACACACCCAAAGCTGGGGACAGCCTGCAAGTATCACCAGACATTCCAGCATCAATATAGCATGCCAACAATGTTCCACAGCACAATACAAACAGCAACAATGACACAACAACAGCAAAACAAGCCCCTTCCCCATCTCTCCCGCTCATCCATTCACCCATTCACCCTGGTAGTGCGATCCCTTGAGATGAGTATGATGGTCTCCAAAGGGGTTGTTCTCTTAACGAGAATGGAGTGTGTGACTTTGCTTAAGGTGGGGAGGCTGATGCACGGGCATCCACCACGTGGTCCATTGTCATGTGTCATCAGCTTCTGCCAGCTCCCCCACTGAGGTCTTGGTTGGGTCCTCCTTTGTCCGGGACCTCCCCCTTGACCGTGCGGGACCCTATCAGGAGCTCAGCTCCAAACAGCATGGCTCTCAAGATCTCTGGAGCTCACAACCCTCTCCACCACGACAGAGTGACAATCATTGGAGAAGACTCACTGTCACATCTGTCCTGATTTGGATTGTTATTTTATTTCTAATTGCTAGATCTCACTGCTTAGTTGTGGGTTCACAGCTGTTGAATTTTCATTTTCACATGGTTAAGCCATTAGCTTTCATCATCAGGGCAGCCATTTTATATTGTTTGTACATTTCATAGAAGTCGAAGGAATTTCAATCAATATTTAAGTCTGCCTTTCGTTAGAATGCTGAGAAGTACCGTCTTTTTACACCAGCTCTTTGCATACTGTAATGTGTTGATGAACAAAAAAACTGCCTTCAACTACAACTAAGCTGGGAATGAAGTTATTTATCTATCTAGCATGAGAAAACAGGGAGAACTCTTGAGCAGAGGCAGAATACTTACAAATCCACCAAACCTCTCACCCACGAAGGCAGCCCACCAATCAATGTTTTGTGGAAAACCCATCATGTTCAAAAAAAAGTAACACAAAGATGTCCATATACCATTGAGATATTCAGATCAGGAAACTTTGGATGATATTCCCGATCTGACCTCACAGGATGGATATTTTACAGGTGGACAGTCCCCCTAGGGCTAAAATTTCCTCTCCCAGTCGCCTGCCATTGACTTCTGCCTGATTCGAGAAACAGACCATTCGAACATATGAAGCCACTTTATTAAATACATCTATACACCTGCTCATTAATGCAAATATCTAATCTAACCAGCCAATCGTGTGGCAGCAGCTCAATGCATAAAAGCATGCAGACATGGCCATGTGGTTCAGTTGTTGTTCAGACCAAACATCAGAATGGGGAATATATGTGGTCCAAGTGACTTTGACCGTGGACCAGCAGGGTGGTTCGAGTATCTCAGAAACTGCTGATCTCCTGGGATTTTCATGCAAAACATTCACTAGAGTTCACAGAAAATGGTGCGAGAAAAACATCCAGTGAGTGGCAGTTCTGTGGACGAACGCGCCCTGTTAGTGAGAGAGATCGGAGGAGAATGGCCAGACTGGTTCAAGCTGACAGGAAGATGACAGTATCTCAAATAGGCGTGTGTTCCAACAGTGGTGTGCAGAAGAACATCTCTGCACTCACTGGCCACATTATTAGATATAGGACGTGTGTAATAAAGTACCACTTATTGTATATCGGGTTTACAATTGGTGACCACAGGAGAGAGGAGAGTGGAGTCTGAGTTGTCCTCGGGATACTTGAACAGAGCCTGCAGCTAGCTGCTCAGCTCATGTCCTGCTGTTGCCTCTCTCTCTGTCCTTGAGATGTGCTGGAGGTGATTATCTGATGGAGACCAGTGTTCAGTGCTTAAGCAGACAATTCAGTCCGCAACAAAAATTTGGGAACTTTGCAATAACAGGGTAAGTTATTCCAAGGTGTTTAAATCAGACTGAATTTGACAGCAAGCCATAAAAGTCTAGGAATATGTGTAAAGAAGAGCCAGGGAGGACATTCAGAGCCTAGAATCATGGCAGGTAATTGTATGGGTCAGCAGTAGGGAAACCAGTGACAATTCTAAAAAGCAATAGCCTGCCCACCTCTTACTGACTTCAGTGACACAACATGCTTTCCACAATCTTTGCTCCTTAAGTGGAAGCTTCAGCTGGACCAGACCTCCCTCTCCCCTGAGCCCTAGAGGCTTCTTTGCCACCTATTAGATCCAGTCCTCGGCTGTGATGGGGCAATCGTAGCTAAGCGCCTGGGCAGTTGCAAACTCAGCAACACTCATGAAATTACTTCATAGTTAATCGATAAAACACTTTGAAGTGTTTATGCATCATGACACATTAGAATCATCAATATTAATATTATAATTTGACGCATGTTGGTCTGATAATGAAGAAGTAGGAGCTGCAGTCTCTCAAAATGGGTCAGAGGCATATTGTCTTTGTCAACAAGTTGCTCAAGCCCTTGTGTGTATCCTAATCCATGGTGCAGCTCTGCTATCAGTTTATTTCATGAGGTGACAGCAGTATAATGACAGGAATACATCAATTACAAGCAGTTACAATTACTCCAGGAGCTGTTAGCATCTCCTCAGTTGACTGAAAGAGACTAGATCCACTTTGAAAAGCTTCTAAATCATTTATCATTGGGTTTTGCATATCTCAACCTCCCTATAACGTTTTAGATATTTTGAGCAGTCCTTTGTACAGTGATTAAAATTAAACATGATCCCATACCGGGTGTTTCAATAAAGTATATCACAGGAAATCTTTGCCCCTGTAGGAGAGTGGATAAGCAAAGGATTCAGATTTAAGGTCACTGGCAAAACAAGCAGATGGAACAGGACCAGGATATTTTTAATTATTAAGCCATGATCTTATTTTATATATAAGGTTTATTTATTTTTAATTCATTTTGTGAGCTTCATTGGTTATTATCTGGCAGAACTGGGTACTTGTAGTAAATTAAAAGAAATTATTGCATCAGATTTCAATTTCAACTACAAATTGTAACTAAATTGGGAATGTCAATAAATAAGACCTGGCTGCTTCAAATTACACATTGCTGCTGGGTTTTCCTTTTGGCTGCCCCACTTTAAAAAGTTTAAATATATACTGTATTGTCAAGTAGGAATTTGGGCTACATTCAGTGGGTAAGCCTGAAAAATTCTCACTTTAGTTAAAATCAATGAAATAAGGTGATGGGATTTTATGGAGTATAAAAGAGGATTAGTCTAAATGAGTACTTGATGGTCTGCATGGTGGGCCAAAATGCCTGCTTCCGTGCCTGTGACTCGAATTGGACAGCAGTCACGGAGACAGCGTTGACACAAGACGTCTGTGCTGTATTATGGTATGATAAAATCATTATTCTTCAAATTATGTTTTAGTAATTTTTTAAAACCAGTTTCTGTCATCCATCCCAGCCCGCACCTTTCCAAACTACTCATCATCCTGACCCACTGCCATAAAAGTCTGATAATCTCCTCTCCATTATCTGACCATTTGGAAATCCTGATGGCTCAGCATCACTGAGCGGTAGCATTACTCCAACAAGACCATCTTAATTTAGTACGTTTGCACTGTCTGCCAGGATCTCCGAATGGCGACTTCCCATCCCCACACCAATATGTCTGTCCATGGCCTCCTCAACTGTCATGATAAAGCCAAATGCAGGTTGGAGGTTAATTGGCCTGTCCCAGATCCAAGTACAAGGAAGATGCTCCCACAATCTAAGGACTCACTTTCAGTGACTCTTGATATTTCTATAGGCATCCATTAGTCTCGTGAGAACATGGATTTGTGCCTTGGAAGGTTTCCAGGGCGCAGGCCTGGGCAAGATTGTATGGAAGATCGGCAGTTGCCCATGCTGCAAGTCTCCCCTCTCCACGCCACCAATGTTGTCCAAGGGAAGGGCACTATGGCCAATACAGCTTGGCACCGGTGTCGTCGCAGAGCAATGTGTGGTTACGTGCCTTGCTCAAGGACACAACACGCTGCCTCAGCTGAGGCTTGAATTAGCAACCTTCAGATCACTAGACCAACGCCTTAACCATTCGGCCATGCACCAACACCTCTTGATATTTATTGCTTATTTATTTTTATTATTATTTCTTTCTTTGCGTATTTGCACAGCTTTTTGTTTTTTGCAGCACACTGGTTGAATGCCCAATAGTATGATCCTTCATTGATTCTATTATTGTTATTATTCAAGTATGGATTTATTGAGTATGCCTGCAAGAAAGCGAATTTCAAGGTAGCATATAGTAACATATATGTGCTTTGATGATAAATTTACTTTGAACTTTGAACTAGCTTCTTTACTTTCTTGGAACATTAAAAAGGTCATGGAACATGTCACCAAGTATTCTCACAGATTTCTACAGATGTACTGTTGAAAATATCCTGACAGGTTGCTGCGTGGTTTTGCATGGCAATTTGAAAGTGCAGGAATGTAAGACTCCGCAGAGAGCAGTAGGCTCAGCCCAAAGGTGGGTGGCAGTGTGAAATGTGAGGAGGATGTTATGAGAATGCAGGGTGACTTGGACAGGCTGGGTGAGTGGGCAGATGCATGGTAGATGCAGTTTAATGTGGATAAATGTGAGGTTATCCACTTTGCTGGTAAGAACGGGAAGGCAGATTATTATCTAAATGGAGTCAAGTTAGGAAAAGGGGAAGTACAACAAGATCTAGGTGTTCTTGTATATCAGTCACTGAAAGCAAGCATGCAGGTACAGCAGACAATGAAGAAAGCTAATGGCATGCTGGTCTTCATAACAAGGGGAATTGAGTATAAGAGCAAAGAGGTCCTTCTGCAGCTGTACAGGGCCCTGGTGAGACCACACCTGGAGTACTGTGTGCAGTTTTGGTCTCCAAATTTGAGGAAGGACATTCTTGCTATTGAGAGGGTGCAGCGTAGGATCACAAGGTTAATTCCGGGGATGGCGGGACTGTCATATGTTGAAAGATTGGAGTGACTGGGCTTGTATGCACTGGAATTTAGAAGGATGAGAGGGGATCTGATTGAAACATATAAGATTATTAAGGGATTCGACACACTGGAGGCAGGAAGCATGTTCCCGCTGATGGGTGAGTCCAGAACCAGAGGCCACAGTTTAAGAATAAGGGGTAGGCCATTTAGAACGGAGTTGAGGAAAAACTTTTTCACCCAGAGAGTGGTGGATATGTGGAATGCTCTGCCCCAGAAGGCAGTGGAGGCCAAGTCTCCAGGTGCTTTCAAGAAAGAGATAGATAGCGCTCTTAAAGATAGTGGAATCAAAGGTTATGGGGATAAGGCAGGAACTGGATACTGATTGTGGATGATCAGCCATGATCACAGTGAATGGTGGTGCTGGCTTGAAGGGCCGAATGGCCTACTTCTGCACCTATTGTCTATTGTCTAATACACCATAGGCATATCTTTCCCCATTATTGGCAACATCCACCATCAAAGATCCCCACCATCTGGACCATGTCATTTTCTTATAGCTACCATTGGGCAGGAGATACAGAAGCCTGAAGCCCCACACCACCAGGTTCAAGAACAGTCACTTCCCTGAAACCATTCAGTTCTTGAACCAACCTGAACAAGCCTCAGTATAACAATACTCTTGATTACTTGATTACTTTGACTACAATAATTTGACTACTTGCACTACTATTAACATTTTTTAAATTCTCATTGAAGTTTTTGTTGCAAAAATTATATTTGTTTCTCTTGTGACTGGTGTTTATCTGTCACTATGTGCCTGTGATGCTGCTGTAGGTTTTCCAATGCATACAGTACATATGACAATAAAGTATCTGACAACAAACTCAACTTTGACTATGATTATATTAGTACATTTATCAGTGAATACATTGGCTGAGGAAACACAACAGATCTGTCTTCAGAACTCACACTAATTCTAGACTGAGAACCCACAGAGCTCTACTGTATTGCACTTTGTAAGATAAACAAGGTTTTTTTAAGGTTGTTATAGCTGGGGGGAAATATTGGAGATAAGCTGCCACTACATATTGATTGCCTCCCACAATATGCGTCTCCGTCTCAAATAGCCTCTGACGAACAAGTCCACCTCCTGGCCTTCTCATGGTGGATCAATTTCTACTAGTGGGAGAAGGGGCAAAGATGGGTTACTGATGCCTTCAAACCAGTTGTTTTGGGCAGATGGGGCTTGTCATCCGAGGTTGGCAGCTCACCTAGGAGAAGGAAAACTCTCATCTCAAACCTCCGCTGCCTGGCAGCCATACCCGCTCATGGGGAAGGCTTCAGGAGTAAAGCACATGCAAAAATCCAGAGCTGTAGTCCCTAAGGAAGTCCAATGTTGGGTTCAATGCTGACTGCGACACCACTAATGCCAGACCTGTATTAGTCTCTGCCATTCTTTTAGATTCATTGGGTGGCTGGAGAGGGGGAGACTGCTGCACGGGCAACAGCTTGCTCTCCATATCGTACTGCGCGTGCTTGCATATCATGTAGACAGCTGGGACACAGTATCCATGGTTGAACCCAACCACCAGAGGGCCAGTCAAGATAAGCAAGGGTACAACATGTTCACTGTGAATGACCTTGACACAGAACCTCATTCTCTGCTGATGTTAGCTAGTGGTATACAGGCCTTTTAATTGGGTGCATTGGATGCGCTGTACACAAGAGTTCATTTGGTATTTGAAGCTTCACGAAGCAGTTGGTGAATATTCTCCCCAAAGATTAGTAAGTCTGAATGTGCAGCAGAGTGACATGTTCGTGTTGTATTTCACTTTTAAAATATATTCCATAAGTGCTTAGTTGTTTCTTGCAGTAATGTTACCTGGAACACTAATGCATTTGGCCCCATAATTGTGACCTGAAAAAATTGGTCCTGAGCAGTTCAGGTTTCATCGTCATCGCCTGGAATGGAGGCACTAATGGGCAAGATCAAAAGAAGCTGCAGAGGGCTGTAGACACAGTCAGCTGCATCATGGACTCTGCTTCCCAACCAGTGATGACATCTTCAAGAGGTAGTGACAATATCCATTGTTAAGGACTCTCGTCATCCGGGATATGCCCTCTTCTCATTACTACCATCAGGGAGGAGCTACAGGAGCCAGAAGATGCACACTCAATGTTTTAGGAAAAAATTCTATCCCTCCACCATCAGATTTGTGAATGGCCCATGAACATTACCTCACTATTCCTCTTCTGAACTATTAGTTTATTTTATTTCTTATTGTTAATAATAATAATTTTTTTGTCTTGCACTGTAGTGCTGCCACAAAACAACAAGTTTCACCATATATATCAGTGATCATAAATTTGATTCCGATTCTGATTCCCATTCTGAGTGGTTCCACCCATAGTCCTGGCTCACACAGACCCACAAAATCCACACTAGTTAGAGCAGATCTTCTAACATAACCTCCTCAATTAAACTGTCTCCAACCTAGTCACAACACAGCACAACCCCACTTGGGTTTAAGTTGTGATTTCTAAAATATAAAAAAATATATTTCATTGTTGATTTAATGTTGAGTTGATGCTAGTTTGTTTTAATTTGTTACAGTTTTCATTGCAGGATTAATGGTCAGTTGCTACCAGAATTTACTGATGATTTAATTAAGAGTTAGTATTTGGTTTTATTGGTGATTTAACAATGAGTTAATTAACATTGAAGTTTGTTTTAAATTCTTTCTGTGTTGTGAATTACTGCAGATATCTACAGATTTAGTGGTGAGTTTGTGTAGTATTTTTATTGGTAATGTGCTGGTTTAATTGATTTCAGTCTTTTTTTGCATTAGTTCCTGCTGTTTCTAAGTTTTGAGATGGCATTAATATTCAGATTGTATCTGATTTATTGACTGTTTAGTAGTGGAATATTACTGAGTTTACTGGAGATTTTGTGTTTCTATAGAATTGGTTTGAATGAGTGGTTTAATTATTACTGTATATACAGTGTATCTATCATCTGCTACACTGAATTTCTGTGGGCAGCCTCTGCCCTTCTGGTCTTCTTGCCTGTTTCTTTGTGCTTCTTCAGAAGATCTTGGACAGCACATCCTGAAACTCCTACCTGCCGCAAAATTTCTGCTTGGGAGAGATCTTACTGATGCAGGATGACCACCCTGTGTCTGTTGCAATGCTCACTCTCGCCATGATGTAAGAATTGATGATTTGAAGGTTAAACTGTCACATCTGCCACATCCTCACCTTTTAGTTTGGTCAGTCCTTTGGCCAGTTTGATTCCTTCTGCACCCATTTCTGTTTCAGTTAACCAATTTCATCCATTCAACTCATTATGTCATTGTTCATTAGCACTTGTTATCTTTGTTTAATCATGCACTGGCCATGTATCTACAAAGCAATCAAGTTTTTATTTAAAAGTGGTCTATTACTTAATATGCTATTTTCTTTAACAAAATACACAAATGTCTCTGTAGCATTTAATTTTTTTGGAAATGGATGTTTGGTATCTGTAGTTGAGTGCTGTTTGTGGGATAGTGGTGAGTTAGAGCAAGATTGGATGGCTATTTGTATATTCATGTTAAGCTACATGTCTAGGGTGGACCACAGAAACAGAGATACTGTTGAATATTGTGCTGTGATGTCCTGTGCTCTGTGAAACGGTGGTCCTTCCACTGCTGGTGCTGTACCGGAAGGCCCAGCTCTCTTCTCTTCCTGATCCACCTGTTGTCTGGCCACAAAAGTTAATTCCGGCTGACACCAGAGGCCCTGCAGATGCTGGAAATATAGTGCAATTCTGCCTAACCCATTGAGTTCCGCCAGCAATTTGTTTATGTTGTTATTAAGTCTGGCTGACGGTTCAGGACTGTGTTTCCTTCACAAAGAAAAATTATGGAATTTGAGGACCAGAGAGGAAAAATTAAGCACATACTATGTATAGAGCACCTTGCACAACTACTGACTGGGCATGACGGACTGCAGGACCAGCGCGCTGCTGTTTTGTTGCCCGAGCAGGTGATGCAAGAACAAGGGGATCTCTAATCTTAAAGTTAGCACAAGACCATTGGGAGTAATTGAGAAGGCACCCTTTGCCTCCATGGTGGGTAGAGCGTAGTATTTCGCTCTCCACCCAATAGCTGAAAAACTCTAGTGTTCAAGGACAGGGTTAGGGTATCAAAGGGTGTGAGGCTTCAGGGAGCGGAGGGCAAGGCAATGGAGAAATGGGTTTACCGTGTTAATTTTTTTCAGCTCCAACTGCGGCTCCCGACCATTGCAGCAAGTTGTTCATATCTTAAGAGGCATGGCGGCCTCATCTGCTCGGCATCGTGTTTAGAAAGGGCATACATATATTCTGTTGGCAGCACACTGACGGTTACCAGTGCGGCTGGACACATTTACAGGGGGCAACTCTGTTGCAGACTTCCTGAACTTCGTTCCCTTTATAAGCGTCACGCCGGGGCCCCTGATCCGATTCACTGAAGCTCAATGCGTGAGTCAACAATAAAGCAAGAGGTTTTTTTTTAACCAAAAAGTGAGTTTGCAGATCGGGCGTGGAACATCATCCACATTGATCCCAGCTATTAATGGGGATCAGTTTAGTGTAATCTCGCTTTATCCATTGTAATTCAGGCAGCGGCTGGCATTCTCGCAGCCGCTGAACTAGAGAGGGGGGCTCTTAAACAAGTGGCGGTCACATCACAAAAGGCGGCGCTGTCAGCGAGACAAAGGCAGTGGGATTGCATCAAGTGTCCTAAAGCCGATTAGGGTTTATGCACTACCGGGAAGGGACGGGTGGGGAAGGGGGTGGGGGATCGAGGGACCAAAGGAGAGAGAAATCAGCTCTGGCACCGCCCGGTAGTCCTGTGCGTGCTTGGACTTTTGCATTCCTTTAGAAGCCGGCCACCTTCAAAGTGTGCCTTGTAGACCACTTTCCAGTCCCATAGACAAGAAGCTGGGCGCATACGGGACAGGGGAGGTTTCCGAGCAGGTGTTTCATATTTACAGCTCTTTTTGTTGTTGGGACGTCCCCCGTGTTGAGGCCGATGGGCAGGGTCCCTCGTGAAGTGGCTGGTGTGTTAGCTAGGATAACCATCGCCTGCCTTGGGAGCCGAGACCTGTCAGCACGGAACCCACTGTAGACAATCACTCCACCTTCACTTTACACGTTGGAGCTTCAGCCGGACTCGTCCTTCATCAGCCATCGTCTACTTTTGTTAGTGTGTTACAGTGACTGTAGGATACTTAGCCGTGTACATAATCAGCGGTTAATGGAACAGTTCGTGGTCACATCCGGAACAGCGTAGATCAGTAATATTGCACATCTGTAAAAAAGTAATAGTTTCCATGGGCGAAGATGTGTCTGTTTACGGCCTCTGTACACGTTACAATTAATCTACATCAGTAACATTGTTCACTTATGAAAATATGTGTGCACATGGGACAATTACTGCAGTTGTACACGTGTAACAACCAATATACATTTCGAACAAGCAGAGTACACCTGTTCCAATCAGTTTCCACCTGTACCAGTCAGAGTACACCTGTTCCAATTGGTGTCTACCTGTTCCAGTCAGAATCTACCTGTAGGAGTCAGGATCCGCCTGTGCCATTCAGAATATACCTGTTCCAATTGGTGTCTACCTGTTCCAGTCAGAATCTACCTGTACCAGTCAGGGCCCACCTGTTTCAAGCAGGGCCCGCCTGTTCATGTCAGAGTCCACCTGTACAAGTCAGAGTTCACTTGTACCACCTGTACCAGTCAGCGTACATTTGTTCAAATCAAGGTCCATCTGTACTACTGCACAGTTAAAATAATTTACGTCAGTAATAGGGTAATCTGTACACATAATGCTGAGAGCACTTCACTGTAAGTAAAGTAAGTCCATCCGTAACAACCGGTGTACAAATTTAAAATAATGTGTCCTAACAATGAGTTGCATTGGTAACAATGTTTGCACATCGATAATGGTTGGTGTGCATTGTAACACTGAACATCGGTAACACTCAGCGTCTAATGAGTGATAAAAGTACATTCGTAACACTTAGATGCAGAGTAATCATTAACTGTGCGGATCAGTTGTAGTCAATGAAACACGGGGTGTAGTTCAATAATAACTTCGGTGTATTAGTGGCAGTGTTCGTCTGTGAGCGTCAATCTCCAGAACACTGGATCTGTAACGGCCAATGTGCGTTAGAGTGAAGATACATTTGCGGCGATTCGGGTCGCCGTGAGGCTGTGTCATCTGCTCAGGTAATTTCAATCTTTAACCATTAGGGTAGGTCCGAGGCGTCTGTGAGCATTAATGATAGCGAGTGAAACAGTCACTATTTGTCTGTAATTGAACATATCTTTAACAGGCTAAGTGTGTGCTGTGGTATCCAGGGACAGTCACTGGCATTCTGTGTCACCAGTAAACGTCATAGTCCTCCTCTGTCTCCTCCGTCTGTTTCAGCACAACCTGGTTACCTAGAAACAGGCCATTCGGCCCACAGATCCTCCTTTTCTCTAATTGTCTTTTCTTGTAAAAACTCTGTATACTTTACGTTTAATTTGTTTATCTTCCTTGAGAAAGGCTGCTTATATGATGCTATATGCCTGGAATGCAGCTGCAAGTAAGATTTTCTTTGCACTTGTACATATGAAAATCAAATCTTCTCTTTGATCTTGGATCCTTGTCGGGGTTTATGTCTAATTTCACCCAACCACCCATTTCTCTCTTATGTCCAGAATCCCTAAAAATGGGACTATCAGTTCCACCTCACTTGCTTCTTGTGCCAGTTAATTCCGTATTCTCAGCACTCCCTGAAGAAAGTTGTAACTCCGCAATTTCCTATTCGCACATTACAGCCTAACTTTGATTTTCATTACGGCGGAGACTTCTGAATCTCGCTTCTTAATTTTAAGCACCTCACCAACACAAAGTCGCGCTGATTTCCTTACTGCACTGGTAACTAGAGTTCTGGATTATTGATCTAGAGACTCGAGTTCGAGCCCCATCACGGTAGCTGGGGAATTTAGATCCAAGTGATGAAATAATCCCTCACCTCCCCCCCCACCCCCCGCTTTTTTAAATACACTAAACGCAACGCAACGACGGCAAACGGAGGTGGGAAATGAATGTCCGCCGCATACAGGAATGAACAGAATAAATCATTTTAACATACACGTTCGGCAGCTCCTTGTCCTTTATACCTTTTGAATAAAAGGATGCTGGATCTGTGCGCCACACTCCCAACTGTGAACTGGACACAACCTCACTGATTTTCAATGTCAATATAGCGAGAAACAAGTGACTGTATGCGGTTTGCTTTCGTACTTAACTTGGTTAATGCATATATCTCGTGATCTGTGTGTAACTGCTGTATTTACTATCCAACTTTAAAAATAATTGGTGCTAATGCAGCACAATGTTTGTACCAAAATATCGCATCTCAGGAGTAAATGAAATGAACGGCGTCTCCACAGAGATGGAGACCAAAGTTAGGCTGTAGTGCACCACTAAAATGACCTGCAACAATTCACATCTGAAAGCTCCGTGCGCTGCTCTTTGACCTTAAGAGCGTGTAATCATTTCAGATTAAATACATTCAAATGATTGCATCTTTTTTTTGACTGGAGCAAAAATCAAACATTAACTCGCGCCTCATTCCGTGCAGCTATTGATATTGGGCGGATGATGAAAACTGATGAGTTTACATTTCGAACGTAAAGGGGATTATAACTTCACACAATGAGCTCGTCCGTCTACCTGATAAGCCGCCGCGGTACCAAGAGAAGTTTCACAAATAGTTCTGTTTGTCCGCTCTCTTTCTCTGTGCGACCCTATCTGCTCTGGGGTTGTCGGTATTGAAATAAATACTTTTTTGGTATCGATCGTAAATGAAAAACGTCCTGTTATCTCCAGCTTAATCATTATAAACCTTGAGTGTTATGATTTGACAGGCGCCAAGTTTACGAATCGACTGTCTGCTGGCTAAGCGGATCTTTTAAAACAAAACAGCGACTGTGCCGGGTAAGGGAATTGGCGAGAGAATCCACACTTCACAGAGAATGCTAGAGAAACTCAGCAGGTCAGGCAGTACCTATGGAATGGAAAAAATAGTTGAAGTTTCGGGTTGAGACCCTACATCAGGACCTGGTGAAGGATCTCGGCCTGGAACGTCGATTGTTTGTTAATTTCTATAGATGCTGCCTGACCTGCTGAGTTGCTCCAGCATTTTCCGTGTGTCGCTCTGGATTTCCAGCATCTGCAGAATCTCTTGTGTTTTAAATTAGCTCTTGCTCGCTTGGCTACGAGGGTTTTAAACAGTGGGTGCGTTTTGTAGTTCACAACAGCTTAAAGAGTTGTAAAGTTAGCTTGTCAAAGAATCACTCTGTTCCACGTGGGTTTCCAGATGCAGAAAGACAGCTTCGGTTTTATGGTCATTCGAGGGTAGTGCAGTCGTTTAGTGCAGCGTGCATACGCGGAGCAATGTGAGGCGAAAAGCGGGTCTATTATTACTCGTCTAATGGGTTTTTATTACGTTCTATCTCTCTTCATTTTAACAGCGAATATCACCCGCACATATATTAAAACTCCCTCGCAACGCACCGGCTATGCCAAGACAGAGCTAGAGCATAGCTAGACATCTTCTATTAACCCCTGGCCACGCTGCGTGGGCATTTTCAATTAACTCTAGAGTTTTGTTAATGAACGAAGATCAGACTGTCATGATATCCAATTATGAAGACCCGGTTTTACTTTGAGAAAGTTATAATTTAGAAAACAATCAAACAACTCTTCCCCGTGTCCGCTGTGTAATATTATCACCAGGAGCACTTCGCAATGATTAATTTCTGTAAGCACTTTCTCCGGGCTGTTTGATGGTTTTGGCTGCTCTGACATTGCGGCGAAATACAGGCGGTGTTTTGCCGGAGAACAGGAGAGCGCCGTTCTTTCGGTTAATTGGAGAAGGAATATTCCCGAAGTTAGTTTCCGCTCCTTGTGCCATCTGACAATTTGGGGGATGCAGGGTCAACTTTCCTGTTGGGGGTGGGGGGAGGGGCGAGAAGACAGAAAGACGAGCGACACTACATAGTGCTTCATTATTATCATCATTATCCTGGCATTATTAAACCAGGGAATGTCAACACAAACAGCACGACATGATTTTGATAAAATGATGCACAGTACAAATTTTGGATAACATTCTTGTGGACAATTCTAATGTAAATACTCCCCGCCTTTGCTTTCCTTTGAAAAGGCTGCCTTTTGCTCGCAGCTTAAGTTCCCCACCAACATCAAGCATGCTTCGGCTTTGTCATGCCGGTTTAACTAAACCCCATTTCTTCTCCATATTCACAGGACGGAGCGCATTTTCCTTTTTGATATTATGCAAATTGTTTGACTCCATATTTTAAGTCTTTGTTTGTATATTTCTCAATACAGATAAGAGCACTTCCAAACACAATATGAAATAATAAGGGAGTTTGGGGAACTCGTCTTTCTGCAACAACAGAATTGACAAACTAGCCCTGTATGATTGAAATGAAGTATGAATTTGCATTTTCAGTTCCTAAGTCATGGATACAGATAAATATTCTATACCATGTTCAGTCTCTAATTATTGACACCAACCCATAGTCCGGTTAATGAGGTAATTGTGATATAAATGGAGATTAATAAACCCCTTTAAACTGACCAGTGATTCTGTGATCGGATGGTAATTCCCTTTACAGAAAGGAAATCTGGGGAGCTGGGGATATTGTGCGAACAGAATAGGTGTCAAATTAACTCCACTATTAATTATGTGCTATTAATATCTATACCTCCATCAAAGTAGTTGAGTTATCCGATGCATTCTCCAGTGCTGGCATTTTTGTGCAGAATTCTGACTTTTAACAATAAAACAAATAGACTCTCGCAGCCCCCGCCTCGATGTGTTGAATCTGAGTGTGCAAGTTACTGAAGGGGGAGGTGAAATAACCAGCTCGGAGCTCTATTCATTTGAGAAAGCATCGCGGGCCAGTAACTATTAGGACGAGCTATTCTTTAGACTCCCATCAAAATTAATCATTGGGACTTAATTTTAAGCGCAGACAAGTTGCTGTTAATTTAGTGCAGCGTGTATGAGATGTAATGAAAAGCGAGGTGCTAGCCATCTCTCCTGGGGCCCATTAATCACTGGGCTGCGACGGTCGGGGTTGATTACAATTTGCAAAAAAATTCATTAAAAGCCATGGCGATTGACAATTTTTATCTCTCCCTGCGATCTGACTCATTAGGCAGCCAAATTAAAGCGCTGATGATGGCGATGGTGACAGCGATCAAATGCCTAGTTGTTTATCTTGTACTCGCTACATCCTGTCGTGTATCGTTTATTTGGGGTCAGGGTCAGCAACAATACAACACTGTCACTGTCGCCACTAACACTTTGGAGGGGGGTGGAGCTGGGGGAGGGGTGCAGAGACGACTTTGTTTTTTTGTGGGAGGAGGGAATTAGATGATATGTGGCCAGGGTAAATTATCTGCCATCAATCGTTTTGACCTTCTGTAAGGGTTGATTTAGTTACAGGGGGCATCAGGAACACCGGCGGATCTTTACCAACTGATCGCCGGAGTTTTTTTGTACGTCTTTTATAAAATCGATTTGTCGATAATATTTTCTCTGCGAAAAAAGAAGTGAAAAAGAATGAACTTCCCAAGGGGGTATTTACATCGGCACATTTCCAACACTTGGTTAACGCGTTCGCCCTCTTTCACCAGCTCTTGTGAACAGAACTCCCAGAAAGGAGCAGTCCTTAAACAGCATTAGTAATCATCCTAACGTGGCTTCATGCACGCAACTGGCTCCGACACAGTTTATTTTTAAACTCTCATTATATCTTTTTTTTCATCCACGTAGCCGGCAGGCTAAACTCTTGTGACAATTCGCCCAGCTTGTCATGAAATTCCCAGTTGTTGTACACAACGGATGAAATTTTAAATGAAAAGGATTGTTACAACTGGCTCTCATTCTCAATTAGTTCTATTTTAATGCTGTTCCTCTGTTTCTCTGACAAATCGCACCGATTTTAGTTTGGGGATTAAATCCGTACAGATCGGGCCCATTGGCAAATACTTGGGTCTTTTAAAAGTATCTTAGATCTTATTTATTCGGTCTCAGAAAGCTAGATGTTTTCGGGGAAGTAGTTAAAGGTGCCGATAGAATGGATTTTGGAATTATTTGCTTATTAATTACAGATTATGTATCAATCAGTATAATCCCTTCAAAATAGTTCAGCTAACCGGAGTGTTCTCAAGTCTTGTCACTCATTTGCATCTTTGCAGAGTTTGTTCTGTAAATTTAAATATTAAATTCGTACTGATCTTGGAGTTAAATAACTTAAGCGGGTAGAGGTTCGTTCTTACTGGGCAGCTAATTCACACCCGTATCAGATCGATTCGATCGCCAGCACATTAACAACCCGTGATTCCGAGGAAACTTTCTGATTGTCCAGGGATCAGCAAAGTCCGCTCTCCCGAGTCGGGGCGTTCACATTTCTTTTTTTTAAATTTCAGCTTCAAAATTTCACTTTAAATCAGTATCTCACTATATTGTACCAGATTACCAATCCATTCACCGCACCCTTAACTTTACCAAAGAATATACCTCGAATGTTTAACCTTTAGTAACGCAAAACTTAGTAGGAACTACAAGCGCTGATTGATTTTTTTTATGGAACCAACGCTCGGTTTTATTCACAAAGCATTTTTGTACGTTTTTGGGAGAATTTTCGTCATTTATAAGAAATATGCTACAATTATTTTCCAAAAAGAAAACGTAAAATAAATTAACAACATCATTTCATATAGTCACACTCGTCTTTTTTTTCCTCCTTTAAAAATGAACTGCAATTTCAAAAGCGAATTACGCCGAAAAAAAATATATTAACAAAAAGATCTATCACAACGACCGTGTCCGCATGAACATTTAAAAATGACATTAAATAGCAATATTTTACGGAATTTACCTTTTGGCATACGATGAAACAATGCAAAGTGGTCTAAACACCAATGGAAGATGGATTTAATGTGAATCTTAGTATCGCGGTCTCTTTCTCCCCAGGCATGTAGACGTTCGCGATATTCCCAGCGTACATGTTTTGGTCCACGAAACAGTTAAATACCGTATAGAGTTGATGTATTTTCTCAGTTCTTATATACAAACAAAGCATAATTATTTATTTATAATAAATAGGGGTCTGTCTGTTGCAAGTCTTGGGTTTTTACCCGGGAAGTTAGTTTGTTTCTCTCTGTGTATATGTGCGTGTGCGCGCGCGCTCTGCCCCTAATCTCGCCTCGTTGGAAAAGTTTTTTTCTCTCAAGGTCTGGGCTGCTCCAGTTGTTGATGCTGGCTCCTGATCGCGAACCTGCTGACGTGCACTGGGATTGGCACCACGATTTTGGGGTTCCTGGATGGTTCTCCCGACTTGGAGTTGGCGTTGCCCGCCTTCACGCGTTTCCACTTGGCCCTGCGGTTCTGAAACCAGATTTTGACTTGCACTTCGCTGAGTTTGAGGGCGTGAGCGATCTGAGATCTCTCGGTCAGCGAGAGGTACTTCTTGCAGTGGAATTCCTTCTCCAGTTCCAGCAGTTGTTCGCTGGTGAAGGCTGTCCTCCTCCTCCGGTTTTTGCCTGTTGCTGTATTTGTTGGGGTGGGATTGTGGTGGTTAAGTTCCTCCAGGCCGACGCCGGACTCCTCTCCCTTGTGAGCAGCCTGGGATGTGACGTTCTCATCAGAGCTGTAATCGAGATCACTGTCCATGGAAAAACTCTCATCTTTGCTTTTGGGGTCGTCGTCTACCTTTGAATCTACTTTTTCTTGTGTTCTGTTAGTCGTGACGGAACCTGGAGGGAAAGAGAGAGGGAGGAAAATACAACATAATTTGACATTTCAAACTTATCAATAATCTATGTGCCTAATTAGATTACAACTAATTATTTAAACTTAATTTTTTCTCTAAACTTCAGAACACTGTTTTGTTATTCATCACTTTCACTTATCTTTTTAAAATGAAGAGCTATTTGCGATCACATTTTTAAAAAAATGTATCGGAATTAATTAAAGACACGCTGATAAAATGGTTTAGAATAACTGTCTGAATTTCTAGAGTTCGGGTCAATTCAAGCACGCTTTAGTTCATATGTTAATAATACGGCCTTAACTACGGTGAGGCAAGATGCAAAATTTCCAAAGGCTATTTATCCCGTATCTCCGTTTAATTTTGCAAATTCCTGTGAGACAGCGTGTCCGCTCTCTTTCAACTGTAACTCGTGTTAGTTGCGCATAACAATGTGTAACTCTTGTTTCTAAGATCGCTGTTTCTCTGATGGAACCCAGGACGGGAGAATGCAGTCGGCATGTTTTGTAATGCACCCGATTGAACTTAAAATCAGTGGAACTCTGAATGCACCGACACTTTCTATCGTGGTGGTTGTTATTAACAAACGGCGACTATGAACAATTCTGTGCCTTTGCCGGTGACAGTATTCTTTTACGCAACGATGATCTTACCTATAACGGCGTGCACGGCTTCGGACACCGGAAAAGACAGAGCCGGGGTGTCCTTGCACAGAAACGCCTTGGTTTCTTCTCCCTCCTGTTGCACGCCGCCTTCAGCCTTGTCTAGGGTCACCAGAGTCTGCATGAACTTCCTGGCCGGCTCCTGGTTGGGGGAGGACGGGAAGCTGCGGCTGCCTTCGCCCGTGCCCGGTAACGTGGCCATGAGGGTGGTGACGGCCATCCCCTGGCCCAGGCTGGTGCAGAAGCCGTTGGAGAGAGAGCCGGTCAGGTTGCTTACTTGGTGGTGGTGAGGACTTGGCACGGCGTGGAGGTTGTGCTGCAGAGAAGGCTGTGGAAGGGCTGGCGGGGGCAGGACAACCGGTCTGTAGGGCATAAACATAGGGTAGCCGGTGTAGACGAAGTGGCCGGGGCTGGGCTGAGGACTGGTGCCTATCAGGGAGTCTATGCTGAAGGCGGTGCCGGTTCCCAATGGTCGCTGCATCACAGTCAACGGGCTGAAGTCGGCGCACATACAAGCGAAGGGTGCCCAGATGCGGCGAGGCTAGTCAAGAAGGACGGGAAGAGCTGAGCAAGTCCAAGGTGCAAAGGCTCGAGTCAGTAGCCCGATGGTCCGAGGCTCCGATTTCCCCTGGATATCATCGCTCTCCGGGATCCGGGGGCTCCTTCAAGATCCGAGTGTGAAATAGGCTCTGGTTGGGGGGGGTTTCGCAGCCAGGGGTCACATCCATCAAAGCTTCAAATTACGCTCCGCTTTTTCTCATTCACATTTTCCTGAAACTTGCAACGTCCCGTCAGTCACGTGGGACCGTATTACCCCTGGTGATTGGTCGAGATGGAGGAGAGAGGGCGTGGTCTCGCCGCGGTCCCACCCAGCGCAGCAACCCTTCGGTACTGCATTTGTTGTATGACATTCGCCTTGCTCCCTCGCCACCCCCCACAACACTTTGTTTTAATGTCCCTGTACTGTTAGTGAAAACCGGGGCCTTTAGACAGAAAATGCAAACACTTAATTGTACTGAAAACTTTAATGCTACAGTAGTTCAAATGTCTTTTAAACGTTTTTATAGAATCTTGTACTCTTCCCAACAATTGATGTGATTTCACAGTGAATCTATGCCGAAAGTGACGGGGAGATTTAACCACCGTCTCAGAACAAACTTCCACAGGTACGCAGTCCTTGTTGCGTCCCGACATCCTTTCCATCAAAATATACACACGTTCTTGAAGGAATGAAGGGCTGGGAGAAGGGTGCCGACAGCATCCCAGGAACTGTAGTTTAAAGCGCGAAAATCTTTAGGCCTCCAGAGCGGCATGCAACTACAACTCCCGTCATGCCCTGTAATGGAAGCGCATGCGGTTTACGTTAACTCCCGGGCTGGTTCCAGACACACAGCCTCCACTTCAGTACGAATCCACTTGCTACAACAACTACAAAAAAACTATTTAATCCATTAAATAGTTGTGCGGTATGACAATTCGAAAGCATAAACTCCTTTAAACACACACACACACACACACACACACACACACAGAGGATTTGCAGTAGTTTTGAGTTAAGTGGACAATAACCATAAATTAATGGGAATGGATTGTATCGATCCTTAGTCCAGTCTATGTGTTGAACGGGTTTGAGTCTTTTGGACATGGTTGTACCTTCTGGCTCAGGGTACGTGAAGGATGGTGGTCCTCTCCTAGTCCTCTTGTGTTTGCCTTGTCCGGGGCGATGAACGACAGGGCTCGCTCACAGACAGTTTCGGTCCCCAAAACAACACAGAGAGGGACACAGGGGCGATCAGCTGCTGGCGCCGGGTTTTGCATTTAGCGAGCGTCCTGCCTTATTACCCCGGTCGCGATCATTACGGCATTATCGCGGCTCTGTTTGCGGCCGTTTTGGGGAAAAAATAAACGTGTTGGGATAATTGTATTTAGGGGCGAGGAGACCAATTGTCAGTCGGCAGAGCTAGAAGAGAAGAATTGGCCCAGTGTCCGGGAATACCGGGATTACAAAGAGCTTGTTGTGTGTGAAGTATAGGCATCAGACACACCAATTTGCGAGACGCGGCCCGCTGAAGGTCTGAGTTAAACTTTTATTCATAGCGTTTTTAACTGAAAGATAGAAAAGACTCCATGTGGTTCTAAATCAGCCGCTGGCCAACTTTGAAATCAGTGCCCAGCAATTATGTAAACGAGTTATTCACCAACATGATTGCGTTAAATCGATACGGGCTGCTCTTTTACAATGCGAATCTCTCGAGGCTCCCAGAATAAGTAGGCATTTACTCCTGGATTAAAAAGTAAAACACACAACCCGACAAAAATGGTAAGAAATGAACGCCGGCTTTCATTTAGTTTTACACAATCCGATCCCGATTTAAAATCGCTAAAATAATAAGCATCACAAAGAGAAGAAAGCCTGACTCCCGAGTCTTTCAGAGAAGAGAACCGGCCGCGTATTGACAGAAAGAAGAATATGTGAAAGGTGAAGAAAAGTGGGCGTGATAACAAAAAAAAACGACCTGCTCTTTCGGCAAATCAAAAGCGAAAATACTGGAGAAATAAAGGAACAGTTAAGAGTGAAGATTAGAAATATATGGGTAGGAGTTCGCTGAGTTTGGAAAAAAATAGATACAGACTGTGACTTGGGAGGGATTTGGCCGAGAATACGGGCAGGGGGAAAGATTGTGAAGGATAGAGGACAGGGAAGGAGGGAGGGGAAGGCAGACTCAGATATAAGAAAGCGTCAGTTTAACTACCCCTTTCCCCGGCACACTGACACCCTTCAGACTCTGGTGAATTTGGGAGAAAGACACCAACGAGTTCGGCCTATCAAACTCTTTCAGCGCGAAATTCGATTTGATCACATTCCCTGAAACGCTGGTCAAAATGGGGGCATTTCTAAAATTCCATCTGTTCCATCACATGGTTATTGATTTCAGTCCTGCACTTCAAGAAATTTCACAGAGCCAGAAGCCTATTGAGCTATGATTAACAAAATAAACATTGGCGGCCCAAATGAAACGGGAGCTGAAATACCAGTCTCGGTCGAAAATATCAGAAAGCCAAAATGTAGGGAAAGTGCACCTGTAAAATTGCAAAAGGTGGATTATTTGAAAATACAATCTAGCCAAGAAGGGTGATCGTTTAATAATGAAACGGAGCCTCACATTGAGCACAATCTCAATGTCTCCTCTCTCTTGGTGGAGCTCCCTTCCCCCGGCCGGAGATCCAGCGGGTGTGATCGAGGCACCAGGCCACTAATGACAGGGGTGGAGTCTCTCGGTAATTCAGATCACGGAGTGATCAGGCAGAATGGGAGAACGAGTCTGTCAAAGTGTGGGATTCAGGGGTTTGACAGTATACTTATGGCTTCTCATTATTTTGTCACTAACCATTCTTACAGGGGCTAGCTTGAGAAAAAAAACACTCAAACTCATTTTCTCTCTCTGTCTCTCTTAGCCATCCCACCCCCTATTCGGACAACGGCCCGCTCTCCAACTCTGGGAATTGTTTAATCTACAATCGGGCCTTTTATTTAATCATTCCCTTTGGACGAGTCTTTCGTCGTTCGGGCGCATCAGCTGGAGAGTCTGGCTCGGACGAAGTGTAGATCTCTGCTGTTTGTTTCCATTTTTAGTGACATCCGAAGATTCCCTTCTGAACAGCGAGAAGAAATTGGCCATTCATATATAAGCAGGAATCATTTTTTTTTGTTTTCTAACTCAGAAGGTCAATCGGGCCATAGGTTTGTGCCGGCTCTTTGAAACTACCCCTGTAAAACCCTCCTCTCCCATTACATATCCAAGTTGCCCTCCTGGAAGTTGTTACTGGCTCTGCTGCCAATGCGTTTGTTAGACCGAGAAGGTCCTTAACCTGCTGTCTTTTTGCCAATGAGGTTATCTGATCCAATGAATAATGTCGAATATCTCCTCCAAAAAGGTATCGTGTTTACCAGTAATAAACGAACTGATCATCGGCGAAAGTTGTTGACGGATGTCAAAGAATCCGTGGAAAGACGAAGTACTGTGGACGGGCAACAAGGTGCCTTTAATGACGGATGCTGTCAACTGTGGTTTGGGATAAGGAGTGTTTGTAACGGTATAGGGAAGGGGAGAGGGTTAGGAGCAGGGCGGGGTGCGGTCTCGGAGGTAAGAATGATGGGGGGGGGGGGAATCAAGAGATGTGCCCGAAGGGCGGATGAACCCTGGAGAAATCAGATATCGAGTCGTTCTCGCTTTAAAAGCCGCTTTGAATCTGCCACTGGGCATTATTTCTCTGTAAGGAATGCGATGTTCCAACCCCCCCCCATGATCTCTGAAGGACACCCCAAACTCGTCTCTGTTAAATTAAAACCCAACTCATTGCTGAGATTACGGTTTTAATGCTATTTTATGAAATAAAATTATTAAGGACACTTCGGCGCGTTCCTTGGAGATTCACTGCGAACTGACCCATTCGCCTGTTTCAGGTCAATTAGAAAACGCAACAGTCGAACTAATTAGTGATCTCTGCCGATTGGGAGGAAGAAGTCATTAAATCGATTATTTGCAAATCAGGCAGACTCAGATTTAAGTGAGAAATTGGCGCGATTACATGACAAACAAACCATAAAATAAGGGGTGAGGGAGCGAGAGACAGGAAGAGAAAGAAATTGTTTCCGCGCGTTTTTCTCGCTGTTTCCAACAATCGTCGGAGTTTGAGCGGCAACGAGTGACAATCCCTATAAAAGTTATGAATTTGTCAGCACAGAGCAAGACGGGTCAGTTTATCTCACAGCTGGCCGGCAGCCTGACGTTTCATGTGTCCAATGAAACCGTTAATCTGGGATTGAAATTGTAGGTTGCCTTTATCTAATTTCTACAGTTCATTGTTTTCGAAGATCAGAGCTATGCTAATCCCGCAGACAGCTGTAAAGGGAGCAATCCTGGGGAATGCCGAGGGGCAGGAGACAGTGGGGTATCGCGATCCTTCCTGTTTAAACGTATACTGTATAATGCAGTGAAGAAAGCGGGGCGTCGCACACTACTTATCTTTTACAGCAATTCGGCTTCCTTCCCCAAACATTTTTGGCCCACGATCTGATCCTTTCATAATCAAATCTGCATCTCAGAGTATAGGAGACCCTTCCCTTCATTGACGTGGAGGGACAGTGACTGGAAACAAAGATACGTACTAATTACCCTAATGAAGGGCCTTGGCCCGAAACGTCCTCTCCATAGATGCTGCCTGTCCTGCTGAGTTCCTCCAGCATTTTATGTGTTTTACTCTGGATTTCTAGCACCTGCAGAATCTCTTGTGTTCATATACCAATTATTATTATACTTCTAGGAACAAAATTTATTTTGAAACAGTAAATAAAGATTCCTTAATACTTATTTATGTTTGAAGGGCAAACCATGGTAAAATGGTTCTTCTCTATTATACCGAGTGGCGTGACTTCACGTGAAAGTACAGAGACTTGTTAACAAAAGGACAAGGTGTTACTCTTAGACTTTTTCCTGTTTAAATCACAACTTCAGTGCTTTGCCGGTGTTTATATGTGTGTGTGCCGTGTCTGTTGTATCTGGGGACAGATGTTGCCAACAGATGTGCTGTCTGCACACACCAACTTTGCAGGTGTTTTCTTCCTCGTGAGGTGCGTTTCTCAGTTTAACACACGACATAGGCTCACCTACCCATTTAAAAGTCTTTAGTAATACATGGCAGTAAAGGACAAAGTTGTGCGCACTAACATTATAAAGGGAAAGATGCATCAGGTTTGAAAACGATACTCGTTTAGAAAAAAATCCCAAAGCTATTAGAGTGGGCATTAAAATGTAACAAAGTTGCCCGGTACACTACGGCTTCTGTGAATTCAACACATTTAAACATCTGCAAAACATCTGTAAGAACCGGGCTGAGCTTTGATCAAACAAATTCCTAAACCGACCAACCCCTATAATCAACGAATTGCAAAACAATTACATTTGTTATAGTCTGAAAAGATGCCGCGAAAACACGTCCTGCATTTAACTTTAAAGAGGGGGGGGGGAATGAAACGAGGAATAAAATCCACGCCCATCAATCAACACGTCCCATAAAGTACAGGCAGTTTGGAAACGTCAGGACTTTCACCACTTCTCCATTTTGCACAGAGCCCATCTCGCCGAAATTCTGCAACTGATGCGCACTATTTACGTCCCTCGTAAATATCACCGGCTTAGTTTTTAACACAAATCTTAAATCGACCGAGTGAATTTGGGAGGCGCTAGCGTGTTTAAAAACACGCGGCGACATTGTTGAATAAAGTTACCGCGAGCCTCAAACGCAATTGTCCCCTTCTGAAGCTGTACCCGCCGCAGATCGCCGCGGTATTTGAATGGCCTTGGTCAACTCTTGCGAATCGAGTTCAATTTTCACAGGTTAAAACATGCAATGAACTTTTCGGAGCCGACTTATATTACAGATCGTTTCCCCACCCCTCAACCCCCACCACCCTTTATCGCCTTCTCCAGCCACCTACCCTGTTACTGCCAGGAGAGACTCCTACTCAGGATTGCAATTGGGTGGTGGAGAGGGTGAAAAGTTATAGAGAAGTCATCTGTTACCCCATATGCCACGGTCTCCCTCAACCCCGAGGGAGCGAGTGAGGGAAAGAATTATTACTATCAGAACCGTCCAGAAGGCATTAAGCCCTAAAACGGCCGCCTCCTTCATATATATACTTTTAAAATCCCTCATACATATTCCATATTATATATATGATATATCTATGAAAGGTATTTAATTATATATATAGCACACATCTATCTATCATATATAAATAATACCTCACATCAATGGAAAATGGTGGCTTTTTCCTCTGATCCCTGACACCAGGGCTGTACTAGTGCTTCAACCCTTTCTGAATGTGGGAGTGTTGGAGAAAGATGCCATAGTAACAATAAAATGGAACTTAGAAGAACAGATAGGAAATGAGGGAGTAGTTTTTATACGGGGCAAGAGCGCGAGTACGGACATTACAACATTTGGAGTGTGAAGGACAGGATCTGAAGGAGTTCCTGTGATATCTGGGTTGGGGAGATTCGGTCTGACGATTCAGTCTGAAATTCGGACTTCACCTTCAGACCAAGGGCAAAGAGTGCAATATATCATGGGCTCCTGGCCTTTGTTTGAGGACCCAAGTGACACATTGCTCAGGAATCAGTACAATGTGTAGGATGGGTTCATTGATTGCTTATCAGCCGCCGTCGGGTCCCTGCATTATTGCCGGGGAATGCTGGTCCACGCTTATAATCACACCCCTCCCCCGCGTCCCCATCTCCCCACTGCCTCCATCTCCCATCACCAAAGGCTGTTGCCCCAATGGATAGCAATACATGTTGTCTGATCTCGCCCCCCCCTCGCCGCCGCCACACTCTCGTCTAGATAGTCGATTTATATCACACGCGAATTAATTCAAGTTTTCTGCAGAATATAGTACAAACTCCCAAGTTGAGCATTACCTTTTTAAAAGCTGTGGCACAATCAGGCTGAGACATTTTAAATGCAGTGTTATTCAATTACATTTGACGGATTGAAACACATAGACTCGATATATTACCATGAAATGAGTCATGGGTCATTTAAAAAGTGAATTTAATCGCACAGTCATTAGACAAATAGTATACCAGACACTTTTGAAATTGTAAATCATTACCCCAAACGCATCAATATATGAACTGGAGTCTTAATGATTTATGATAACATTATAAAATGTTCAAGGAGAATATGTTTTTTTCTCATCAAAATTTCTCTCTCAAAATATTTGTAATTTGCTGCATTCTGTGTAATACGAAAATGTTACATTAATGCTAATGCATTTTAAATTGACAAAGTGTTTTGCCTCTTGTTTGGTATGTTAAATGTTATTAGAAAGACGAGGTTGTGATGACAAAATAAATTTTTAAAAAAATATATAAAACTGTCCGTCGATCCGTATCATTAGCAAACCCCTGTACCAATTAAATACATTGTCTTGTTAATGTCTCGTGTTTTGATGGGTTTTTTTTTGGAGAATGTGCATAAGCTCTTTACCGGAAGAATCTGCTTGTAATCGGGGAAAACATTAAGGGCAAGACGTAAAATGTTGGCACAAATGCGGGGAGGGTCTCTTCTCGAGGCATGCCCTCAGCGACCAGGGAATGCGAGTGTCACTCCGAACGTGAAAGGGGAGCCGGTGGAAGTTTGCGGCGGGATTGGATACTTTCCCCGGGTCTTAAAGCGGAATTGATACTGTCAAGAAGTGTTTCTCGACTCGTTCACCCTCGGTGTATCATGCGAGCCAAATTTGCTTGGAACATGAAAAACCGAGGATCGATTCAGCGGTTTATTGTAACCGCTGCCGTTTCTGTATGGTAATGTCTGAATTTCACAGAGAGGGAATTGCATTGGAAATCCGTCGTTGTGAGACATACACCACCATTTAATCCCTTCAATATCTATATCTAACTGGAACCACTTCCGTTGCCATCTGTTACCAAGTAGTGCCCGAAGTCCGCTGCATAATATGGTACAAATATAGGTAGTGTGTTCAGGGAAATTCTGCCTTATTCCAAGGGATCCGGACAGATCGCTGCAACGTGACACGAATGAAATATCTCTCCAGTTCCTGAAATGAGGTAGCAACTATCCTTTTTAATGCTGTGAATTACTCGGGCGCTGGTGGGGTTAACCCCACTCACGATGGTGCTCTCCTTCAAGAGACGTGACCAATGGTCAGCCGGCTTTCATTGTCAATCTTGTAGCACCATCGCCCCCTTCAGGACACACGGCACTCTGCAACGATACCATCTGAGTGACCGGAGGAGCAGGGACAAGATGACCCCAGTAGGAAGAGAGCACAGTCTTTCAGATCAGGGCAACAATACAGCGGCCAGCAGAGGGCAGACATAAGGAAACAAGCTAGAATTCTTCTTAAACACAACAAGGGATTCTTCAGATGTTGTAAATTCAGAGAAACACACACACAGTGCTGGAGGAACTCAGCAGGTCAGGCAGCATCTATGGAGAGGAATAGGATAGGAATTTTCTTTAAGTCTTCTAAGGCAAAACATACATTAGATAGCTTGTGGTGTTTGTAAACATACGTCAGCATGTTGTTCAGATATGGAAACCCACCATTGGAAGGTTACCTTGGAAAAGATGTTGGGAAATTACTTTGGATGTTGATGCTTTGACTCATCATAGACACACATGTGCAATTCATGCGCACGTACAGTACACACTTTACTCATACTGCAGCCTATATCACTGTTGTTTAACTTCATGTTTGTTAAAGTGGCACAAAGATTCCCCTTCCCAGCAAATGACCAGCCAGATACAGGGCAGAACCTCAAGTTCTGTCATCAGTGCAGGAGATCCCTCAGCCATCCACGTTTGTCCCGAAGCTTACTTTTAACACTTTCAACTCACCCGCCAGAAGAAATGGTTTATTTCGATCAACACCCCTACTCCTTTAATCATTATAAACATCTAAATTTCAACAGAGAGATTCCCTCAAAAGTCCAGAGAATATAGGCTCCAAACCAAGTAGCCAGTGATGCAGACTCTTTGGCTTTTGAACTTCTTGCAGTGTTTGCTGTGCAGTGAAGCAGAAGATGATGGACCGACATCCAAAGGAGTTAATACACCAGGTCCTCTGGCTCCAGGAGAAGATATCCATGTAGGCGCTTTGGGATTGGTAGCTGGGGAACGATGGTGGAGCACTGCTTTCCGAACAGCTTCCTGGCAGCAAATCGGCACAGGTGTTGCAAGGAGCGGGGGCCAGAGGCTAGGGCAAAGAGGGACTCATAGAATGGCCGATGCACCTGGGGAGCAGAGAAGAGTTAGCACTCACTCAGTGTAACCATGCCATTAAATGGAATGTGTTCTTCCAAATGGAGGAAGGTTAAGGGTAGGAGGCGGTGTCTGAGGCAAGAGGTCACAGGTGAGAGGCAGAAAGTTTAGAAGGGATTTGAGGGGAAAATGTTTCATACAGAGAGCGTGGTGGGGTACTTACATGTTGGCACTTGTGGGCTGCCCCCAGCACGTCACTAGGTCGTGCTGGTTGTTAATGCCAATGACGTATTTCACTGTATGGTTTGACGTACATGTGATAAATAAATGAATCCGAACCTCCTGTCATCCACTTTCTTGGTGAACCGTGCTTAGTTCTATGACAGATGTAGCATTAGAATTCAGTAACCGAAAATAGGCACCGAAAGACTGAGCAGAGGACTATTTTCACCGCAGCTGAGCTCCTGGCAAGTTTATCAATCCGTGAAAGTGGCAGCACAGGTAAATAGGATGGTGAAGAAGGCATTTGGGATGCCCGCTTTCATTGGCCACAGTATTGCGTATAAGGGCAGGGATGTCAAGTTATATTTTTACAAAACTTTGGTTAAACCAGACCTGGAGACGTATGTTCAGTTCTGTCCACTGCTCATTGAAACCTATCGAATATTGAAATGTTGAGGTAGAGTGGATATGGAGAGGATGTTTCCTACAGTGGGGGAGTCCAGGACCAGAGGGCACAGCCTCAGAATAGATGAACAGAGATAAGGAGCAATTTCTTCAGCCAGAGAGTGGTGAATTGCTGGAATTCATTGCCACAGATGGCTGTGGAGGCCAAGACATTAAAGTGGAGGTTGAGGTTCTTGACTAGCTAGGGACTCAAAGGTTGAGAAGGATAATAATCAGCCTTCATGGAATGTCAGAGCAGACTTGATGGTCAGAGTGGCCGAATTCTACTTCGATGTCTCATGGTCTAATAAAAAGGAAGTGAAGGGGCTGGCAAGGTTGCAGAGGAGGTTTATCAGGATGGTGCTTGTGATGGATTGTATCCATTAAGAGGTGAGGCTGTACTTGTTTTCTTTTGAATGGAGGATGCTGAAGGATAGCATGTGGTACAGGTGATGGTGCGTAAATCACGACGTTACAGGTGTAAGGTGAGAGGTCGAAGGTTTAGTAGGGATCAGACATGCATTGCCTGAGGGGTGGTGGAGGTGGAGACCCTCAAAACTTTTAAGAAGCATCTATACAAGCACTTGAATCATCAAACACAGAAAGTAACTGACTGAATATGGGACTGGATGAGATAAGCAGAATGGTTAGTATGGATGTTGTGGGCTGAAGGGCCTGTTTCTTAGACCATAGAACAGAACAGCACTGTATGGGCCCTTGGGCTCATGATGTCCTGTCGTAAACCTACTCTACAATCAATCTAAGCCTTCCCTCCTACACAGCCAATAACACACCACAGAGATGAGGAGGAATTTCTGTAGCCAGAGGGTGGTGAATCTGTGGAATTCATTGCCACAGGCGGTGTGGAGGCCAAGTCATTGGGGATACTTAAAACGGAGGTTGATAGGTTTCTGATTAGTAAGGTCCTCAAAGATTATGGGGAGAAGGTAGGAGAATGGGGTTGAGTGGGATAATAAATCAGTTTTGATGGAACGGTAGAGCAGACTTGATGGAGTGGATGGTTTAATCTGCTCCTATGTCTTATGATCTTATGGTTACAGACGGAAAGTGAGCTAAAGCACCCCCCCACCTCCACCCCCAATGCCCTGAGTCCCACTCCGCACCATAGTGTATTATAAGACGATAGGACCATAAGACATGGGAGCAGAATTAGGGCATTTGGCCCATCATGTCTGCTCCAGCATTTCACCATTGCTGATCCATTTTCCTCTCAGCCCCAGTCTCCTGCCTTCTCCCTGTGTCCCTCCATGCCCTGAATAAACAAGAATCTATCAACCTCTGCCTTAAAAATACCCAATAACATGGCCTCTCCTCCACAGCCACCTGAGGCAATGTATTCCATAGACTCACCACTATTTGGCTAAAGAAACTCCTCCTCATCTCCATTCTAAATGGACGTTCATCTATTCTGAGGCTGTGTCGTCTGGTCTTAGACTCCCACACTATTGCAAACATCCTCCCCACATCCACTCTATGGAGGCCTTTCAGAATTCAATAGATTTCAACGGGGTGCTCCCCTATCCTTGGACCTTCAGCCCTTAAGGAGGCTTCCAGTCGAGGTAAGTGGATGAAAATGTCAGGAATAGGACTCCCTGTGAATTTACTGTGGTCACTTTTAGCACAATTGCTGTAACATCACTCAAATACAAATCATTATTCATTCAAGCAATCTTTAATCCTGCCTAGGTGAGTCCAACTACTGCAAGGCAATGTGCTTTCATGAATCAAGAAAGATGCTTGCTGGAGGGAGGAAAATTTTTCAGAACGATCCCACAGTGAAATGAGAAAGGTTTGATTGCAGTAGCACATTACTTGGGGATATACGATGGAAAGAGTACAGAGAAAATTTACAAGGATGTTACCAGGACTTGACGGCCTGAGTTAAAGGGAAAGGTTGAACAAGTTGGAACTTTACTTCCTGGAGTGTAGGAGAATGAGGGGGAGATCAGTTAGAAGGGTACAAAATTCTGAGAAGTGTAGACAGGGTAAATGCAAGCAGGTTCTTTCCACTGAGGTTGAATGAGACTAGAAAAAGAGGTTATAGGCTAAGGGTGATAGGTGAAATATTTAAGGGAAACCTGAGGGGGAGCTTCTCCACTTAGAGGGTGGTGTTCGGGTGGAACCAGCTGCCAGTGGAAGCGGGTGAATGTGTATTTGATTTCAACATTTGAGAGAAATTTGGATAAATACGTGGATGGGAGGGGAATGGAGGGCTATGGTCCAGGTGCAAGTCGAGGGGACTAGGCTGAATAATAGTTCAGTATGGACTAGATGGGCTGAAGGGCCTGTTTCTGTGCTATAGTGCTCTGGGAGTCAAAATAATGAGTGGACATAAGAGCAGGAGAGTGGGAAGAGTAAGCAACTAGTTCCAACACTTCGCACTGCCTTATGAGTACATTGGGCTAGCCTCCTCTACCGGGGGACGATCAAGTGGAAATCAGACAACTAATTTCAGTGTCTATATGTTCATCAGCAATTAGGAAAGTTCTACCAGAGGAGTTAGTCTGAGACCAGGCAATTCGTCACCGTGTATACAGGTTTTCATATGGGACACAGTACCCAGGTGAAAATATATCGGACACCTTTCTCCAGGAAATAGAAGGGGGCCTGGTAGAGGTCTTTAACATTACCGAGAGCTTGATAGAGGCTAGACAGAGAGGAGTTTCCACTTGTAAAATAGCCACAAACCAAAGACTCTTAAGTATGAGATACTCTCCAGTGAATTTGTTGCTGTACTCTAGGAGAAACCTGTTTAGTCCAGCAGTGAAGAAATGGAGAACTGTTGCTCAGGCACATTGCATGGAAAGTTTTGAGGGAATTGGATAAATATATGATAAATGAAGGCAGGTGAGTGATATAAAGCAAGGTGCAAGAGGCTAAGCTGCCTGAACGAAAGTGAGAGATCTATTTGGGTATTGTACGTTCTGGGTAATGATATGGATTAACAGTGTTGATAAAAAATCATGTATAATTCTTGTAAACCATTGGTTCAAACACAAAGATGTGATTTCCATCATTCCGTGCTGTAAGTTTCAGTGCTTTTCACCAGAATGGTATACCTGAAATATTTCCTTGGGGACAGCTTCCATCCACTCCTCTGTGACCTGAATTTGTTGGTAGGAATTAAACAAGACTTCGACAGTTTTGGGAGAATCCGCACAACTTTTCAGCACCTGGAAGGAAAACAAGTCACTGAGTGGTTTGTAAAAAAAAATTAACTCCCGCTTTGATCCATACTCATGCATCGTCCTTCATGTCTTTGGTGTTCTGAGAGACAACAATGACTGCACTTGGCCAGAGAGGTTCCTCTCCGTTCCCTCCTCTTGGATACAGTTCCCATGGGGAATATGAGCAGTTCTGTTCCTTGTGGATGGAGACGGAGGAGTGAGCAACTACTTGACCATGGTATATCAGACTGCTGTATCTGAGGCTCACTCAGAGACCGTTTTGCAGCCTTTCAGCTGGGTAGTTCAAGCACTCTATTCAGTCATTTGCCTGACAAAAGGCAGATATATAACACTTCGACGATCCATAATCCTGGTGATTTGGCATTAGCCTCGTCAGGTGATATCAACACATACCCTTCCAACTCACTATGACCCCATACCCCTCACTCCCCTTCAGCTCACAGGGTCCTCCATTTAAACTGGTTTTACTGCGGACCCCTTAAGCTTCCTGGGTTCACAGTGTAACACCTAAAAACCAAAATAAAAGTGTGTCACAATATTACAGGCTGTCCAGCACAATACCTGCCGATTTGATTTGACGCACACACATTTCACTGGATCTTTCGATGCACACTTGACAAACAAAGCTAACCTTATAAACAGGAATAGCATCAATAGTCCAGAAAACTGGTCGCGAAAGCTCCAAGTGTGCTGGATTATCAGAGTTTCACTGCAGAAGCAGTGTGCAAGAGTTCAGGCATTCAGACAAGGAAGTGATAAACTTTTTAAAAAACTTATTATCACTTAGAATTCTGCCCACGGTGTCCCTCACACTGATGTTCCGACCTCATGTTGAAACGTTCCAAACACCTTCACTGCCTCAAGGCAACTTAAGGTGCCAAGAGACGGTTTACGACAGTAATACAGGCCCTTCCCCAGGATATGGACACATGACTTATGGCCAGACCGTACGAAAATGTTGAGTATTTGGGAGACCAGTGGGATGGATTTGCCAAGTACTGTGGGGTCTGCAGCCATCTTCTGCCAGTTGGGAATGGACATTTCCGAACCAGAATCAAGTTTAGTATCACTGGAATATGTCGTAAGATTTATTTTGTGGCAGCGGTATGTTGCAATTATCATCATCATTACGTACCGTGTCGTAAGACGTAGGCGATCTTGGTCCCATGATCATGATTGTTGCGGCAAACTTTTCTACAGCAGTGGTTTGCCATTGCCTTCTTCTGGACAGTGTCTTTACAAGATGGGTGACCTCAGCCATTATCAATACTCTTCAGAGATTGTCTGCCTGGCATCAGTGGTCGCATAACCGGGATTTGTGACATGCACCAGATGCTCATAGGACCATCCACAATCTGTTCCCGTAGCTCTGTGTGATCCTGATTGGTGGGGGCGAGGGTGCTCAGCAGGTGCTACACCTTGCCCAAGGGTGAGCTGCAGGCCAGTGGAGAGACATATTTCTACCCCGCCACCCACACATTGCTATACATAATAATAAAAACTATAAGTTACAAAAAGTATATAAAAAAAGGAAAATTAAATTAAATGAGTAGTGAAAAAAGAGAGGAAATAATACTGATGTAGTGTTCGTGGGTTCATTGTCCATTCAGAAATCTGATGGCAGAGGGGAAGAAGCTGTACCCCATACACTTCCCAACACTGTTTTCCATCTGCCACTTCTCTGCCCTTTCTCCTTCTGGAGCCTCTCTACTACCTCAACACTATCTGCCCCTCCACCTACAGTATCTTGGTATCATTTTCAAACTTGGCCATAAAGCCATCAATTCTGTCATCCAAATCATTAAAAAGATGCAGTCCCAACACAGACCCCTGTGGATCTCTAGTCACCGGCAGATAACCAGAAAAAGCTCCATTTATTCCCACTCTTTGCCTTTTGCCAATCAGCCAATGCTCTATCCATGTAGTATCTTTCCTGTAATACCATGGGCTCTTATCTTATTAAGCAGCCTTATGTGTGGCACCTTGTCAAAGGCCTTCTGAAAATCCAAGGACACAACATCAACTGTTTCTCCTTTGTCTATCCTGTTTGTTATTTCTTCAAAGAATTCCAACAGATTTGTCAGGTAAGATTTTCCCTTCAGGAAACCATGCCTATTTTATTATGTGCCTCCAAGTATTCCGAGACCACATCCTTAATGATTGATTCCAACATCTTCCCAACTACTCAGGTCAGACTAACTGCCCTATAATTTCCTTTCTTCTGCCTCTCTCCCTTCTTGAAAAGTGGAGTGACATTTGCAATTTTCCATTCCTTTGGAAACGTGCCAGAATCCAATGATTCTTGAAAGATCATCACTAATGCCTCTGTAATCTCTTCAGTCACTCTTTCGGAACCCTGGGGTGTAGACCATCTGATCCAGATGATGTTTCTATCTTTAGACCTTTCAGTTTCCTTCTCTCTAGGACATCACTTCTGCTCCCTGACACTCTCAAACTTCTGGCATACTGCTAGTGTCTTCCACAGTGAAGACTGATGCAAAATACTTATTCAGGTCAACAGTTACCTTGTCCTCAGTTACTACCTCTCCAGCATCATTTTCCAGCAGTTCCATACCTCCTCTTGCCTCTCTTTTGCACTTTATATATCTGAAGAAACTTTTGGTATCCTCTTTAATATTATTGGCTAGCTTATCTTCCTATTTCATCTTTTCCTTCTTTATGACTTTTTTGGTTCCTTCTGTTGATTTTTAAAAGCTTTCCAATCATCTAACTCCCCACTAATTTTTGCTCTATTATATGCCCTCTCTCTGACTTCTATGTTGGCCTTGACTTATTTTGTCAGCCACAGTTGCATCATCCTGCCTTTAGAATACATCTTCTTCTTTGGGATGTATCTATCCTACACCTTTCGAATTGCTCCCAGAAACTCCAGCTATTGGTGTTCTGTTGTCATCCCTGCTGGTGGTCCCTTCCAATCAATATTGACCAGCTCTTCTCTCGTGCCTCTGTAGTTCCCTTTACTCCACTGTAATACTGATACAGCTGACTTCAGCTTCTCATTTTCAAATTGCTGGGGGAGTTCTATCATATTATGATCACTGGGCCCTCAGGGTGTCATGGTCCGGATCGGGGTCCCTTTAAATTTACTTTGTTTATGTTACGATCAGAACTTTTGATTCCCTGTTTTCCTGGGTCCCTCAGCTTTGGTGATTGGAGGCAATTACTCTCGACTGAACCGGTAGTTTATAGTCTCTGGCTTTCAGCCGTTTGGGGCGGAAGTGTCTGCAAAGCCACGGCGTGCCAATGTCATCTGGCCGGAGTAAGCCTTGTCTCCACCCGAAGCGAGTGCCGGTAATTCGCCTTTCCTCACCGGAGCAACCCTGTCCAGTTACCTCGCCAAAGCGAGCCTGCAAAGTTTCCTTACCGAGGTGGGTCCGTCAGTTAACCCGCTGGAGGGAATCAAGAACCGCTGTCTACTGTTCCCGGGCCGAGTCGAGAGCTCGCCACTACCTGGAGGCTCCAAGTCAAGTCCTGGTCCTGGCGGCATTCTAGCACCAAGTCAAGTTGTGGCCCTGGTGGTCTGTGATTCCTGTCCTACCACCCTGTCTGAATCCCTTCTCTGCCCCTCTCGCCTCTAGCCCTCATCTGCAGCCCCCGCCCGCACTTCGGTCTAGTTCTATTGCCAGAGCTAGGTAGGTACTGTCTGGTGTTCTTTCGTGTTGGTCCTGTCTTGTCTTGTCCTCGCCTCTGTGGGCTAAGTCTGGCTGTCTTGCCATTGCCCCGCAGGGGGTCATGTCTTGTCCTCGCCTCCGTGGGGTAAGTTAGGCCGTCTTGCTGTTTCCCCACGGGGAGTCATGTCTTGTCTTGTCTTGTCCTCGCCTCCGTGGGGTAAGTCAGGCCGTCTTGCCGCTGCCCCGCGGGGAGTCATGTCTTGTCTTGTCTTGTCCTCGCCTCCATGGGGTAAGTCAGGCTGTCTTGCCGTTGCCCCGCGGATGGTCATGAGTCCCGGCCCTATGTCCTGTACGCAAGGAGGGGTCCCGACTCTGTGTTCTGTGTATGTGTCCATGTTTCCATGTACCTGCTCTCCCGAGACCGAGGCTCTGTGTTCCCATGTTCCTCCTCTCCCTAGACCATGTCATGTCCTTGCCTGGTTCTGGGGTCCGAGCCCGAGGCAAGACCCAGGTATTGGGTCCTTGCCCAGTCTCGGGCTCGGAGTCCATACTCTAGCCTCTTCATGTCTCCTCTAGTTCTGGGAGCTGATTCCGAGTCCAAGCCCAGACCCTTGGTCCCAGCCTAGTCGTAGTCCTGAGTCCCTGTCCAGTTTGCTATTCCTGCTCCTGCCTTGTCTCCTGGTATTGAACAATAAACTAAATCTATGTAACCTCACAAGATGTGTCTTGTATTTGGGTCCACCCTTGCTCCCAATGCCCCGCCATTGTGTCACAGAGTTCCTTTACCTTAAGCTCTCTAATCAATTCTGGTTTATTGTACAACACCCAATCCAGAATAGCTGATCCCCTCGTGGGCTCACCCATGATCTGCTCTAAAAGGCCATCTGATAGGTATTCTACAAATTATTCCTCTTAGGGTCCGGAACCAACCTGATTTCCCCAATCTACCTGCATATTGAAATCCTCCCTGACTATTGTACCATTGCCTTTTTGACATGCATTTTCTATCTCATGTTGTAAGTTGTAGACCACATTTTTGCTACTGTTTGGGGGTCTGTATATAACTCCCATCAGGGTCTTTTTACCCTTGCAGTTTCTTAGCTCGACCCACAATGATTTTATATCTTCTGATCCTATGTCACCTCTTTCTAATGATTTGATTTCATTTTTTGCCAACAGAGCCACCCCACCCCCTCTGCCTACCCACCTGTTTTTTCAGTACAATGTGTATCCTTGGATGCTAAGCTACCAGCTGTAATCTTCTTTCGGCCACGATTCATTAACGCCTGCAATGTCATACTTGCATCTGTAACTGTGCTACACGTTCATTTACCTCATTCCGTATATTGTGTACACTCAAATATAACACCTTCAGTCACGTATTCATCACCCTTTTCAATTTTGTCCCCCTTTACATTGCAACTCATCCCATTGACTGCAATTTTGCCCTGTCATCAGCTTGTCCTTGCTAACCGTCTCACTACACTCTGCCTCTGTTTGTAAACCAACTACCCCGTTCTCAACACTATCATTCCAGTTCCCATCTGCCCGCCAAATTAGTTTAAATCCTCCCAAAAAGCCCAAACAAATCTGCCCACAAAGATATAGTTCCCTCTCGGGTTCAGGTGTAACCCATCCCTTAACGTCGAACTCTGAACCCCTGCTCCCTGCACCAGTTCCTCAGCCACACACTCATCATCCCATTCTTACCCTCACTGGCACGTGGCACAGGCAGCAATCCAGAGATTACTACCCTGGAGGTCCTGTCTTTCAGCTTTCTACCTAGCTCCTTAAAATCTCTCTTCAGGACCTGCTCACCTTTCCTACCTATATCATCCATGCCAATGTGTACTAAGACTTCGGACTGCTCACCCTCCCCCTTTAGGATGTCGTGGACCTGATCTGAGACATCCCTGACCCTGGCACCAGGGAGGCAACATCCCATCCGGTATCTCTATTATGTCTCTATTCCTCTGACTATGGAATCTCCTGTCACCACTGTACTGCTCTTCACCTCTCTTCTCTTCTGATCCACAGCATCAGACTCAGTGCAGAGACCCAGTCACTGTGGCTCCTCAAGGTAAGTGCCCCTCCTGACAGTATCCAAAGTGGTGTACTTATTTTTGAGGGGAATGGCCATGGGAGTACTTTGCACTGGCTGCCCATTTCCCTCCCTTTTCCTGACAGTTACCCAGTTACCTGACTTCTACAACCGAGGGGTGACTACCTCCCTGTAGCTCCTATCTATCAGTCTCCCATATGAGCTGAAGGTCATGGAGCTGCAGCTCCAGTTCCTTAACATGTTCTCTGAGGAGCTGCATCTCGTGCACCTGGTGCATATGCGGTTATCCAGGAGGCTGTGTCATGGTCTGGTCCATGAATCCCACATTCCGGTTCACAGTCCGGTCCATCGAACCGTATTCCAGGTTTTCCAGTTTTCCCTTGTCCTGTTGTGTGCCTTAATTGAGGCACATGATTCTGATTGTGGACTGGCTACATAAATAGCTCCTGGGTTCAGCTTCAGTTGCTGGACTGTTCCCTTCACAGTCCTCCTGAAGCCTTGGCCTGAAGACTTGCCTGCAACCTTGCCCGTATTGCTATAAGACCATAAGACAAAGGAGCAGAAGTCGGCCATTCGGCCCATCAAGTCTGCTCCGCCATCTTATCATGAGCTGATCCAGTCTCCCGTTTAGTCCCACTACCCCGCCTTCTCACCATAACCTTTGATGCCCTTGCTACTCAGATACCTATCAATCTCTGCCTTAAATACACCCAATGACTTGGCCTCCACTGCCGCCCGTGGCAACAAATTCCATAGATTCTCCACCCTCTGGCTAAAAAAATTTCTTTGCATCTCTGTTCTGAATGGGCGCCCTTCAATCCTTAAGTCATGCCCTTTTGTACTAGACTCCCCCATCATGGGAAACAACTTTGCCACATCCACTCTGTCCATGCCTTTCAACATTTGAAATGTTTCTATGAGGTCTCCCCTCATTCTTCTAAACTCCAAAGAATACAGTCCAAGAGTGGACAAATGTTCCTCATATGTTAACCCTCTTATTCTGTTAGGTTCGATTGCCAGAGCAAGACTGGAGCCTTGCTGTGTCTAGATAAGGAACTGTCTTTCATTGTTTGGAACTATCTCTTTGTGTCCACGCCTTTGCTAGGTAGGTCTGGCTGTTTGCTGCTACCTTGAGTTGGGAACTGTCTCTGTGTCCACGTCTTGGCTAGGTAGGTCTGGCCATTTGCTGCTACCTAGTGTTGGAAACTATCTCTGTGTCCATGCCTTCGCTAGGTAGGTCTGTTTGTTTGCCGCTACCTTGTGATGGGAACTGTCTCTCTGTGTTCTGCGCTCCTGTCTCCCAAGACCAGGGCTCTGCGTTCCCGTTCCCAAGACCAAGGCTCTGTGTTCTGTGTTCCCGTCTCTCAAGGCCAAGGCTCCATGTTCCCATGCTCCAGTCCTCGTCCAAGGCTCTGAGGTTCCTGTCTCCCAAGACCACATCATGTCTTCGCCTAGTTCTGGAGTCCAAGCCCGAGTCAAGACCCAGGTTCTGGGTCCTTGTCCAGTCTCCGGCTCGGAGTCCAAGCCCAGGCTCCTAGTTTCCAGTTCCTTGTCCTGGTCCCGCTTGCCTAGCCAATGTCCTAACCCAAGTCTGTGTTCTTGTCCCAGCTCTCTAGACAAGTCCTGTTCCTAGTACTTCAGTGTCTGTGTCTTGCATTTGGGTCCGCTCCCAGAGTGCCCCGTTATGACAGGCTGGAGGTCTCCCAGATTCCTATATCTCACACACAGAACAAGTGTTCCCTTGACTTCTCCACCTGAAGTCCACAATCAATTCCTGGGTCTTACTGATGTTATTGCTGTGACACCACTCAACCAGCTGATTGGTCTTGCTCCTGTATGCTTCCTCATCACCATTTGCAATTCTGCCAAGAGTAGTTGTGTTGCTGGCAAACTTACAGATGGCCTTTGAGCTGTGCCTAACCACACAATTGTGGATGTAGAGAGAGTGGAGCAGTTGGCTAAGCATGCATCCTTCTGGTGCGCTCGTGTCGGTTGTCAGCGAGGAGATGTTATTTCCAATCTGCACAGACTGTGGTCTCCCAGTGATTAAGGTGAGGATCTAATTGCAGAGGGAGGTACACAGGCTCAGGTTTTGCAGTTTGTTGATTAGGGTTGAGGGTATAATTGTGTTGAACACTGAACTGCTATAAGTATTGCTATTGTCCAGGTGATTCAAAGCTGAGAAGACAGCCAATGAGATTGCATCTGCTGTAGACCTGTAGATAGGCAAATTGCAATGGGTCCAGATCCGCTTGCCTTGTCTCCACACTCCAAAGCCACAACAATCGGGTGGGGGGGGTGGTCTAGGTCAAGTTGAACAGAGCTGGGAGTGCTAAACAGACCCATTTGCTCACTCACTGATCTGGGGTGGTCTAGGTCAAGTTGAACAGAGCTGGGAGTGCAAAGCAGACTCATTTGCTCACTCACTGGGTCAGTGAGGCTGGCTGCTCTTCCTGTGCCTGCGTGCTCTACCATCACAGCTGTTTCTGCGACTTTCTCCCACGCACTGTTGTTCATCTCCAACTTACAAAACCCGATGAAGGGTCTCAGCCCAAGACGCTGACTGTTTATTTCCCTCCATAGATGCTGCCTGACCTGCTGAGTTCCCTTGTGTGTGTTACTCTGGATATCCAGCATCTGCAGAATCTCTTGTGTTTACGAGCAATTTGGGTTATGAATTGTTCTCAGGAATGGAGCCCTGTCATAACCTGGAGCCAGCCTGTATCTGGAGTGGGATGGTTGTTCCAGAAGGAAAGATGGATGGGCTAGCCTAGGTTGGAGTTTGGAAGAGTAAGAGGGAGCTGGACTGATGAGGTCAATGTGAAGAGAGCGGTTCCCAACAAAGGAGAACTAGAACTGGTGTCAGTAATTAGAAATAGGGGATGTACATTAAGGTGGAAATAATATGCATATTTTTCCTTAAGAAAATTGTGAATCTTTGGAAATCTTTTCCTCAAAGTTTGATAGAAAGAAAGTTGTTGAATATTTTTAACGCAGAGGCAGATAGATCCTCATTAAAGAAGGGAGTGAAATGTTATCGGGGATAGTGGGAGCACAGAAATGAGGTTGCATTTGGTTCAGCCCTGATCTTACTGGTGACAATACAGTCCTGGGAGGCCAAGTACCCATTCATATGCTGTAAAAGGTGGCATATAATTGCAAAACACAAAAGTAAACTAAAACAATGCTGGAACATTTCACTGAAAGATAATAACCTTGAAATGTTAATTCTTCCTTTCTCCGGGTGGCATGGTAGTATAGTGGTTAGCACCAGGATTTACAGCACCAGCTACAAGATCGGGGTTTGATTCCTGCTGCTGTCTATAGAGAGGTTGAATATTCTCCCCCTGACTGTGTGTGTTTCCTCCGGGTGCTCCGGTTTCCTCCCACATTCCAAAAGAGGTACGGGTTAGGTTTGGTGATTTGTGGGCATACTGCTTTGGCACCGGAACATGGTGACATTGTAGACTTCCCCCAGCACAATCCTCACTGATTTGATGCAAATGACACATTTCACTGTGTTTTTCCAATGTACATGTGACGAATAAAGCTAATTTTTAATATTTAATCTTTAATCTTTCTCTGTCATTGATATCAGGAATGCTAAACACTACCATAATTAGCTTGATTTATTTATTATGAATGCAATTTTTTCTTTTGCCATCATGTACATTCCCTGTAGGTGTCTAACTACCACTGTCTTTGTTCTAGTATGTACTCAGAGATTTGCTGATGGGTTGTTTGAGAATGGAGCCCTGGCCAAGTTGGCTGCCAGGGGCAGGACGGGGAATAACTGGTTGGGAAGGTTGTTGCTAAGTTGGATATTAAGTGAAAGATTGAATGGCCTATAGCTGTCTCTGTGTACCATGCCCCTGACCATAAGTCATGTTCACGAGTTGCTGCAAATTTCTAGTATCACCACTACTTTCGTTCGGACCTGGTTTCCTATGAATGTCTTTCAAAAGGGTCATTCATGATTAGGTGTAGGCTACAATTGTGATTGTTAAGAACATAAAGTCCCAAACACTGAGAGACTTTGCTAATGACATCGCAGTAACTGGGCCAGTGTTTCAGGCCCTATTCTGTGTTAGAGGAAAATCTGAAGCAGAGATGAAACACCTATATGTTGTAAAGAAAAATAATTGAAACAAGTGCACTATTGCCTGGATCCTTGCACCAAGTCTCAATCGCATCAAAGCCTACATTGACTTCCAACATATTGTTTTAAGATTTGAGTCCTGGTTTTCAGTTCATTCCATCACCTGCCATCTCTTTCAATTCCACAGATCTTTGTACCATTTGTAAGCGTGAAGATTTGTCTCCGCATGCTGTGTGATCCTGACACTGAACCTCCTCCATGTTGGGTAGATGGATTCGCTTCATTTGTCACATGTACATTGAAACATACAGTGGAACGTGTTGTTTGCGACGAATCAAATCACCGAGGGTTGTGCTGGGGGCAGCCTGCAAGTGTTGCTTCTGATGCCAACATAGCGTGCCACAACTCAGAAACCCTAACCGTGTGTCTCTTGGAATGTGGGAGGAAACAGGAGTACCCAGAGGAAACCCACGTGGTCACGAGGGAGAATATACAATCTCCTTACTGATAGTGGTGGGAATTGAACCCTGATCACGCTGCTGGCACTGTAAAGTGATTGCGCTAACCACTGTGTTACTTTGTCGTACCATTATCATCTTTTCCTCTTCTTAAAAACTTCCCTCTAATTTTTTTTTTGTCACTTCTCTGATTATATTAACTGTTCGACAATCTTTCAGTGATCCCCTTAGGATATTTGATAATATTGTTGCTTCTGTTAAGTGCAAGTTGCGGCTGAGAAGTTGCCAGTTAATGGGAGGTGCATTTAATGGGTAGAATTTCCTTAACTCATCAATGGGTGGCACACTGGTGAGGCGGGTAGAGCCATTGCCTTGCAGCCCGAGAGACCTGGGTTCATTTCTGACCTCCCTTTGACCACGTGGGTGCCCTAGTGTCCTTCCACGGCACAAAGATGTGCAGCTTGGCAGGTCAATTGACTGCTTGACGTCTGTGTGTCTGTGGAAGTTAATGAGACTAGGATGAACGTAGGACATAGGATTAGTGTCAATGGGTGGTTGATGGGCCTTTATCCATGTTGTACCTCTCTGTGACAGCCACTCATCTCTGAGTAGCTTTCTCCGGAGCAGTGAGCACTGATGTTACCTTCAGAAAGGCTCCTGGCCACACCCTTTGAGATCCGTGATTGAGTAAAGTTTGTACTGTGCGTTGGGGTTCAAGTTCTTTCTTGAAAGGAGCAGCCTGTATGGCATTGGCCAAGGGGGAGCAACCGTTGTAGTCAATGGCGTTGACGTCTGCTCCGTGCTTCAGCAGCAGCTGGACCAGCTGGACGCTGGCATTTCGGGAAGCCTTGTGCAGTGGGCTCCGCTTCTCAGTGTCCACAGAGTTCACGTTGGCGCTGTACGCAATCAGGAGTTTGCACACCTGCAGATAGTCCTTCTGCTTCGCCAGTTCCACCGCACTGGCACAGGCGCAGCTCAGTGGTGACACCTGGTGGACATTCATGACATCCACAGAGGCCCCGTATCTGAGATAGAGGTGGGCATGACTATGAAGACCCTGCTTGGCCGCCACATGCAAAGGGGTCTCCTGATCCTCCTCGGTCAACTGGTTGACATCTGCACGATACTTTAGGAGTAACTTTGCACACCTAGACAAGGGAAGCAAACCAGGAAAGCATTACTCTCACTTATAACCTGAGGACACAGTGAATAAGCAAGGGTTTTTCTCTTTGGAGTGAAAGAGGATGAGAGATGTGTACAAGATCATAAGAGGCAGAGATCGAGTGGATAGCCAGAGACTTTTTTCCCAGGGCAAAAATAGCTTATACAAGGGGGCATAGTTTTAAGGTGACTGGAGGAAAGTATAGGTGGGATGTCAGAGAGGTAAGTTTGTCTCCACAGAGAGTGGTGGGTCATGGAATGTCCTACCAGGGGTGGTGGTAGAGGCCGATACAGTCGGGAATTTAAGAAACTCTTAGTTAGTCTCATGGATGATTGAAAATTGAAGGGCCATACAGGGGGCAACAGCGAGATTGATCCTAGAGTAGGTTAAAAAGTCAGCACAACATTGTGGGCTGAAGGGCCTGTACTGTACTGTAATGTATGTTCTACGTCCAATTATAACTAAACCCTGAAGTTCCCTCTGCAAATCTCTGACTCCAGTTTGACATGCACTTTAAAATGTAACTCTTCATCTAGCTTTTCTTGTGTCTGCTTTTGTGGCACAGTGTCGAATCTTGTGCATTTGTCCCTCTGTAAAGCAGCCTCAGGCATTTTTATTGAAGTCACTACACAACTGTAAGTTGTTGGCAATGATAGGTCTCAAGTGTGATGATTAGCTATTAGCTCCTGTTGCCTTGCAAAGTAATGGAGACTGAAATATTCTGCATTCGCCATGGGGCCTGTCTGTATTGGCCCAGCCAAAATCTCCTTCCCCGGAGTCTTGGCATTCAACGCTATTTGAAAATAAGCAACAGCGAGAAACAGGATTCTAGAGGAACCCAGCAGGTCAGGCGGCGTCTATGGAGGGGAATAAACAGTTGACATTTCGGGCCGAGGCCATTCATCAGGACTGGAATGGGAGGGGATAGAAGCTAGAATATGGGGGGAGGAGAAGGTGTACAAGCTGGCAGGTGATGGGTGAAACCGGGTGAGGGGCAAAGTAAATGGGTGGGTGTCGGGCTCTCCATTCTGCCTTGAGGCTGCCCTTCTCTGCATCTTCAAGGTGAGGCATTGTGCCAGCTTCTGCCCCACTCACATCGGCTTATTCTTATTGGACCAATCATGTGATAATTTCGGAATGGGTTCTGCACTAGGAGTCACCTGGTTGACCAGCATGGCCGTCCATCGGGCACACTGTCGCCCAGCGAGGCCATCTAGAAGCAGGTACACTCGGTCCAGCTGGGGGTGGGGAGGCTGTATAGAGTCAGAGCTGATCACGGGAGTGCGTGGGCTGGAGCAAAACGTGATGGAAGTTGGGATCATTGTGGTTAGGCGAGATGGAAATGTGGGAGGGTCGAAGGTCAAAGGTGGAATTGGTGATGGAAGGTCTAAAGGACAGCAGAGGTTAGGTGAGCAGGTGTGGGGGAGGAGTCAGAGGCGGCTGAATTATCAATAGTGTGTTGGTGACGTCACAGACATAGTGCCACTGCATGGTAATACAGCAAGAATTTCGACCTGAGAGATCAGAGTTCATTGCCAAGACACAGGATGACCCCATTGCAAGTAGATGAAAGATCTCTTATAAAACGACTCACCTAGAATGCACAGAATCTGACAGTATTTTGTTAAAACAAGGTGTGTGCTACTAGCATCTAATGCAGTGGATGGAGGAATGTTGTGAATTTTCAGAATATTTTTAATTAAGTTTCTCATGAAAATTGTTAACTGAAACTGAAGCTGATGGAACTGAACACCATTTTTTGACCTTATTAGGAGGCTGGTTGGGCAGCAAGAAATGGTATAGAAACTGTAGGCAGGCATTTAAATTGGCATAATATTACCAGTGATGTCGCCTGTGGTGCTGTATTGGGCTCCAACTATTAACCTTTTTTATTAATGGCTAAGGGGATTGAATGTGCAGGATAATTTCCACTTTGCCAATAACTGGTGCATTATCAACAGTGTAGACAGATGCATAAAATAACAAAGAAATTTGAATAAATAGTGTGATCATTTTTTTCTGTTTATTCATTTCACCAGAAAGCTACTAGCATGGACGGAAAGTTGGCTGACTGGCAGAAGGCAAAGTGTGAGACTAAAGCGGGCTTTTTCTGGTTGGCTGCTGGTGACTAGTGGTTTTCTGCAGGGGTCAGTATTAGATCTGATACTTTTCACGTTATATGTACGTGATCTGAATGATGGGATTAATGGCTTTGTGGCTAGGTGGAGGGGCAGGTAGTGTTGATGAAGCAAAGTGTCTGCAGAACGGACAGATTAGGAGAATGGGCAAAGAAATGGCATATAGAATACAGTATAAGGACTTGTACAGTCATACACGTTGGTACAAGGAACAAAGGTATAGACTATTTTTAAAATGTGGAGCAAATTCAGGAATTGGAGGTGCAAGGGGATTTGTGAGTGCTGATGCACCTACCTAGTCCAACCTACTGAATATTCAAAGACCTAGATAGAGTGACGTTTTCAGTAGTGGGAAAGTCTAGGCCAGGGACACAGCCCTAGAGTAGAAGTACGTCGCTTTAGACTAGAGATGAGGAACTACTCTAGCCAGGTGTTGGTGAATCTGTGGAATTCATTGTTATAGAAGGCTGTAGAGACCAAGTCATTGGGTATATTTAAAGTGGAGGTTGATAGGTTCTAGATTAGTAAGGATGTCAAAAGTTATGGGGAGAAGGAAGAAGAATGGGGTTGAGAGGGAAAATAAATCAGCCAAGATGGAATGGCAGAGCAGACTCAATAGACTGAATGGCTTAGTCCTACTGTTATGTCTTACGGTCTTATTTTCAGGGATCATTGCTGGCCCGGACGCTACAGTGTGAGGGCAAACAGGGAAAGTAGAACGACAATGAGAACTTCAAAATCCGGAGTATAATCTGAAACAGCTACGTCACAAATTAATTGGTCAGCTCACTTTGGAGACACTTTTTTTTAATGAGGTGTGGGCATTACCAGCAAGACCAGTATTTTACTGCCCATTGATCATTGCCCTTTCGAAGGTGGCAGTGAGTGGCCATCATGAACTGCTGCAGTCCTTCTGAGGTGGTACTGGCACAGTGCTGTTCTGAAGGGAGTTCTCCAAGGAGAGTCCAGTAATACTGGTGATAGATGCCCTAGTCAGGACACTGTGCGATTGGAAGAGAAAGCTGGAGATGCAGATACTCGTGTCAGGCTGCTGCCCTCGTCCTTGGTGGTGGATGTTATGGGTTTGGGAACTTCTGCCATGGTGATCCAGGAGGGTAACTGCAGCCCAGTTGGCTGTTGGCACAAACAATGCCCATGGCTCACCACGGGGGCAAGAGATAATATTTCAGGTCATGGCTGGGGCTCTAGTCAAGTGGGATTCTTTACTTTCACATACATACTAATAGCAAATAAAAGCCTTATCTCCAGTGCAGGCACTCTGGGCCAGCAACCCCACAGTGGTACACAGGTATCTCTGCCCTGTCGGTGTTCTGAAACTTGGAGGCACAGATATTTTGTGTGTAATTTGTTTCGTAAGAATATCACATCCTATTCACAAGCTGTTTTTTTTTACATAATTTCCTGCATCCATCTCCATTTACTCTCTACTTGCCCTTGAAACAGCAATATCTGTGAGTCTTAAGTTCTGTTAACATTGGTAAACATTTAATAAATATACTTTAAAGGAAGTATTATGTTTATCATTTATCACTATTAAGCCATTAACCAGTTCCCTCTGGTCCACAGGGCTGTGTGCATGTACGTGCGTGTGTGCGTGTGTGAATGATCTTGGTTAACACTGATTGTGAGAAAAAAAATTGACAGTATATTCAGGTGTGTGGTAATTCTGTATTGAATTTTATACATATTTTACTTAACTTTCTGCAGTTTCACAAGTAAGATCTCATTAAAAACTTTGAAGGAAGCTTCTGACTCGGGTGACTTTTGAGGTGTTTAACTCACTGCATAGCTTCGTATTGCCTCACTGCGAGGGCAGTAGAGTGAAAAGATAACATGTCTTCAAAGGCATCACCCACAGGCCGAAGACGAGTCTAAATGTCACACATTACCATGTCAGCTTCCAACCCGAGCAATGTGATTGCTGAGCCCTGAAACTAGGGTCAGAATGTGGCGCACTGATTGCATAGTTTCACGGGCAAATGTAAGCACAATTCGCATAGCTGCAGCATGACCCCCCGCCAGAGCTGAAGTGGCAAAATGAGAGCAGCATATGTATAGCACAGAGTTGAAATGTGAATGGAGGAAGCATGTAGAGACTTGGAGAAAGCTCGAGGAGAGGCTACACTGAGAGCCCTCAAGGAGAAGCGTGGAGCTGGGGCTGCCTTGACAGAGACAAAGGTGTATAACTTAGACAGTGGGGGGTCATCTGTCTGGGAAGGTGACTGAAGGACTGGCCATTGGAGCAAGCCCTCAGATACAACATGGTGGCTCAACGGAGAATGAAATCAAAGCAGCAGACGAAGATGGCAACCAGCTTCCTGTCTTGCTCCACACCAAATGTTTACCCAATCCTGCTCCTGAACCTGCTTCAGATTCAAACACAAAGACAGATCAACCCCCATTTGAGGGAGAAAGTGAGAACTGTTCAAGGTCACCCATCTTGGAAATACGTGGATGTTCACCACTTAGTAAGAGTACATATGGGCTGAACAGTGCACTGAGTGCATCAGCGGCTCACCTTTCGACAGGAGCTACTGCAGAACCAACATGCACAGCCCTCGTGCGCTACGGTGATCAATCACCATTGGACAACAGTTTGACTGAGGGACCGAGACTGGCCGGAGAGGCTGTGCTGCGGAGTCAGTCCGAAAGTGGACAAGACAGTCACCCGGAGAGTGGTGGGGAATCTGCGGAGGGTAGCAAGGAGAACTGGAGAAGCTGGAACAATATATTGCAGAACATGAATGGACACACAGAGCAGCCAGCACCAGTGGTCTCCAGGAAACTGAGCCGACAACCCACTGACAACACTAAGTATTAGACACAGGTAGAGCTCGAAGTCCAGGGCCAGCACCTTGGGCTACTGTTTCCAGCACACCTGCAGCGGAGCATGGCGGGGCGCTAGCTGAGCACCCATCAGGCATAGCTACTTCCTCAAACACTCTAAAGACTGTTCTGGAACATCAGTAGTCACTGGAAGAAGAGCCAGTGGATTTGTTGTGGAGTTGATAGGAGGAGATGTCTGCTTACCGTTGCCAACCCTCACTGCGCGTGACCACACTCCCAACAACAGGGATGAAATCCCGATTCCTGAAGCTTCACGTGGTTGTTCGCACCTTAAGGACATCACTGACAAGATTCTCCCACTTGCTGGGGTTCGCCTGCTGCTCAGCAGAGACCATCTGAGCACACAGGGTACGTGAACAACACAATGGTCAGCATCTTGTGCCCAACAACTGGACCTAGGTCGCATCACATTGCATGAAGTCTGCCTCGATGGTGCACATCAGCCCGCTGTCAGCACATTTAACACTAATGTCCTGGAGAATGGATGTCAAACACATTTCAGACCCTGTGAAAGTCATGTCCAGATGAAAGAGAAGATGGCAGGAGTAGCTAAAGACGGCCTTTGCAGTGGTTGGTATATTTGTAGGCAAGCTCTCAGCGCAGAGCAAGTGAATTGGACAAAGGTTCGAATCCTTTGTTCAAAGACAGGTGTATGCAGAGAATCACAAAGCAGGAGCTCCTCCCCAATCCAAAGTTACTCCAGTCAACTCTGTCCCTTTCTTAATTCTGAGGGGATTTGCGAGTCGGAGGGTGTGATTAGAGAGCACAACTCCAGAGGTAACTCACTCATTCATCATTCTGGGTGAGCATTGTGTCGCCGGTCTGCTCAGCAGATATTATCACCAGCAAGTTTGTCATCAAGCCTGACATTTTCGAAATGGGAATGGATAAAGACTGTGTATTAAGACTGTTTAAAGGCTAGTTTCTGAGACTTTTCTTTTGCCAAAGCCATATCAACTGGTTTGTTGACTTTTAGTTTCAGTAGTTAAGTTTGGCATCTTATGAATGCCAGGCTGGGAGTTTTCTGGCGTCTAGAGGCGCTGTTTGTTTTGTAACAATATCACTCCCAGTTTGTAAGCTGTTTTTTATATCTTTTGATATAATTTCCTGCATGGGTTAATTCAAAGAGTCTTCAGTTTTCTTAATATTGGTAAACATTTGGTAGATAATACTTCCTTCAAAGTATATGTTTATGGTTTATCACTATTAAGCTATTGTTGTGTCACAAGTTCACTGTGGTCTACATGACATAGATATGGAATGTTGCATGCGCGTATTACCTTGTTTGACACTGATCGTGAGAATAATCAATATTATTACTATATTCAGGCGTGCAACCATTCTTTATTGAATTTAATGTGTGTTTTACTTATCTTTCTGCAGTTTCACAAGTACGATCTTATTAAAAACCCGGGTGATTTTTGAGAAGGTGTTTAACTCTCTCTATAGCTTTGTGAGGGCAGTAGAGTGGGCCCTGGGGGGGCGGGGGGTGGATGCTGCTGACACTGTCAGCCTCTCAGCTACTTGCTGAATTTCCATTGGCACATGCTGAAACAGCACAACATTGTGGGTCGAAGGGTTGGTACTGTACTAACCCTTTATGTTTAATGTTCCATGGTCTATAAAAGAGGAGGTGGACCTTTATTCTGCTGTCCCAATCAATATTAATTCACCCAGCGTATTACCTACATCCAATGTTGATAAATTCCTGGAGTCTGTATCCCACAACACAAAAGCATAATAACGTAAGAGCAGGCCACTCAGCCCCTCTAGCCTGTTCCACCATTTGTTTTGATGGTGGCCGATTGAAGCCAGGCCTCAGCTCTCCATCTCCTTATCTCTGCCAGTTCCCATAGCGATTCCCTGATCTTACCAAGATTGGCCTATTGCCTCTTTAATTACACCTTCTGATCCAGCCTCTGCAACCTTCCAAGCAAAGGAATTCCAGAGTTTTGTTGCCTTCTGTAAGAAGTCCCTATGGACTTCAGTTTTATATGATGGAATCTGTCTGTCTTGAAGGACAATGGAGAATTTTTTCACAGGCCTGGGCAGAAGTTGTGGAGATCCTGGGATGCCCAGATGTCAAGGTCCTCCTCCTGGACTCACTGGTGTGGTACAAAGGAAAAAAAAGCAGTATGTTTGGCACCAGCTTGGCTGCAGGAGCTGCTGGAAAGATGTTCAGTGACATCCAGACGTCTTAGGGGCTCCACTCTGCTGTCTGGGTTTTCTCCCGTAGCCTTTGTCTTGCCCGGGGCTGCCCACAAGGCAGTCGGACTATTTACCTGAAGCTGTGGATCTGGTTCACGACCACACGACCACACGTCCACACGCCGGTGGGCCTGCGTGCTATGTGTGCAGGGGCCAGACCTCCTCCACGTCCTCTGTAGTTCAGCCCAAGTCCAAATGGAGTTCAGTTTTCATGTGTTGCCAGCCAGGATGCACTACACGAGGCTGCTGGAGAGGTTATGTATCGGCAGGGAGAGACTTACACATTCAGCTCTCCTTTCCGCAAGACCACTAGCCAGCGGTGGAAGCTAAAAGTGAGAGCAACAGGCACTACCCACTGCACTACCACACTAGACAGGTCACATCAACCATCTGACACACAGTAAATAACTGATCCTTAATCTCATAACTACGTCTCCTCACTTGACATTCCCCTGATCCCCAAAAGATCTTAAAATCCACTCTGTCAAGCATCAAGTGTATGATACGTTTCAATAAGATCACTCCTCATTCTTTTAAACTACATCATGGATGTATTGGTTATCATTTTCCAGAACCCCATGGATTATGGGATAATTTCACAGAGTCGAGGGTGAATTATAACCGTATCATTTAAAACAAAAAGAAACACGAGGGAAAGCAGGAAGCTCTGGTCATTCTCACAGCAGGAGTGGGGAAAATGCCAGAGGCTATTGTAAAGGATGAGGTGACAGGACGTTAGAAGACGTCAATGAGATTTAATAAAGTCAGCCTGGGTTTCTGGAAGAGCAATCGCTTTTGACAAAGTTACTGAAGATTTTTAGGTTGTATTTGGTAGAATAAATAAGAGAAAACCAGAGTTGTACTTGGATTTTCAGAAAGCCTTTAATGAATATTTAGCATCCAAAATTAAAGTGCATGGTAAAGGGAATAAAGAATTAGAATGGATTGAAAATTCGATTGACAGACAGGAATACTTGGGTCATTTTTGGCATGGCAGGGTAGTAACTAGTAAGACACTGCAGAAATTAGTGCTGGTACCTCAGCTATGCACAATACCAATAATTTGGATGAGCGAACAGAAGATAACACAGTGAAGCTTGACAATAACTGAAAACTGGCTGGTGAAGAGGAATGGAGACTGCAAGGTGATTTAGATGGGTTGAGTGACTGGGCAAAACCATGGTTGCATTACATGGGTATGTATAACATGGATACATGTGAAGAGATCTGTTTTTGTCAGAGAAACTGGAAGGCAGCATTTGATTTAAATGGTGTTAATATGGACAGCATGGTAGTGTAGTTATTAATGTAATGTTGTTAAAGTGCCAGCGACCCTGGTTCAGTTCTGCCGCTGTCTGTAAGGTGTTTGTATATTTTCTGTTACCTGTGGGTTTCCACTGGGTGCTCCAGTTTCCTCCCACATTCCAAAGATGTATGGGTTAGTAGATTAATCGGTCACGTTGGGTGGCATGAGCTCATTGGGTTGTAAGGGTCTGTTACTGTACTGTATCTCTAAGTAAAGTGAGAGGTGTAACTTTACAAAGGGACTAAGTACTCTTATACACCTGTTGTTGAAAGCAAAAATGCAGGGGTATCAGGCAGTGAAGTCAAATACTGTACTATGTTAGTTTTCATTGCAAGAGGAAGTCTTGCTACAATTATACAGGAGACAATACATTGCATATCTTTCTTCTCATCTAAAAAGTACCTGCATGGAGGGAATGCACAGACATTCACCAAATGGATTCCTGGAATGATAGAACTACTGTACGAGGAGAAATGGGTTCACTATGCTTCTATTCACAAGAGAGTGGACAAATAGGATGGGATCTCGTGGAAACCTACATGATTCTGGCACTGCTCAGCAGGCTGCACGTGGGAAACTTTCCTCTTGGTTGGGGAGTCTAGAATCAAGTGTCAGCATCTTTGGTTACAGGAAAAAACTTCAGGACTGAGATGAGAAGTGCCTTCACTGAAACAGTGGAATTCTCCACCTCAGAGGGCTGTAGCATCACTGAATATACTTAAGAAGGAGACAGATAAATATTTAGATACAGACAGCATCAAGATGAGAGACTGTTGAGCCTGAGGGTCTGTGAGGAGGGATCCTGAATGATGTAGCAGGACTGAAGGTTGTCTCGTGCTCCCATGTTTTTAATTTTTTTTTGTTTATATTGTCTTATTTCTTATTTCCTAATTTACAACATTAGCTACATCTGAAGAGTGTCCAAAACTAAAGGAAGCTCTGGTTGTCTAGAGGTTGTGAAAGTCACTATGGTTGGTGGTGTTGAGGATAGTATAGAAGGTTGTCATAGGTTACAACTGGATGTTGCTAGGATTCAGGGCTGGGAAGTGGCAGACAGAGTTTAACCCAGAAAAGTATGAAGAGATTCACTTTGGAAGGTCAAACTTGAGGGCAGAGCATGGGGTTAATGGCAGGATTCTTGGCAGTGTGGAGGAAAGGAGGGATCTTGAAGTCCAGGTCCATGGTTCTCTCACGGTTGCAGCTCAAATTAATAGGGTGGTTAAGAAGGCATGTGGTGTGTTGGCCTTCATTGGTCAAGGGATTGAGTTCAAGAGCCATGAGGTAATGCTACAGCTCTGTGAAACCTTGGTTGGACCTCACTTTGAGCATTGTGTTCAGTTCTGGTCACCTCATTATTGAAAGGATACGGAAGCTTTAGTGTTGGTGCGTGGCCAAGTGGTTAAGGCGTTCATCTAGTGATCTGAAGGTTGCTAGTTCGAGCCTTGACTGAGGCAGCGTGTTGTGTCCTTGAGCAAGGCACTTAACCACACATTGCTCTGCAATGACACCAGTGCCAAGTTGTATCGGCCCCAGTGCCCTTCCCTTGGACAACATCGGTGGCATGGAGAAGGGAGACTTGTAGCATGGGCAACTGCCGGTCTTCCATACAACCTTGCCCAGGCCTTTGAACGAACTCAGGCCCTTCTTTTTGAAGCAAAGGAGTATAAGAGGTGACTTGATAACGGTGTACAAGATGATAAGAAGCATGAACAGAGTGGACAGTCAGAGACTTTACCCCAGGGCAGAAATGGCTAAAATGAAAAAAGCATAATCTTAAGTTGATTGGAGGAAAGTATAGAGGGGAAGTCAGATGTTGGTGTTTTACCCAGGGAGTGCACGCAACACACTGTCGGGGTGGCAGTAGAGGCAGATATATCAGGGATATTTAATGTTCTACATGGATTTGTCCTTTCAAGGCACTCCGTGCCTCCACCTGGTAAGCTGACGGTACCAGGCACCGTTAGTCGTCACTCACCAAAAGGACTGAGGGGAGTCGCAGAGGTGCAGGGGGGTTATTCCATCCTCCGTCTGCAGCCTTGGGTTTGCTCCATACTCGAGCAGAAGCTCCGTGCAGTCAGTGTAGGCGTTGGCGCAGGCCAGGTGTAGGGGGCTCCTGCTTCCCGGAATCAGGTTGGGCTTCGCTCCGCGCTGGAGCAAGTACTGGAGGCAGCTGGTGTAGCCGCGGCTCGCTGCGATGCACAGGGGGCTGGTCAGCTCGCGCTTGTACTCCAGAGACCAGAGTCCTGCAGTGGTCAAATTTCAAAGTACGTTTATTACCAAACTACATACATATATATCACCATATACTACATTGAGATTCATTTTCTTATTGGCATTTACAGGAAATTAAATTCAATGGAATTTATGAAAAACCATACGTAAACAAAGATGGACAAACAAGCAAGGTGCCAAAGAAGACAAATTGATGGCAATTACTGTTGCTGAATGTGGTGATGTGGGATCTAAAGCTTCTGTGTCCCCTGACCAATAGCAGTTGCAAGAAGAGATCATGGCCTGGATGGTGGGGGCCCTTGATGACGGATGCTGCTTCCTTGTGGCGCGCTTTCCTTGAAAATGTGCTCAATGATGGGGAGGGCTTTGCCTGTGATGTATCGAACATTTTTTGTTGACTTTCCCAATTCCTAGGCATTGGTGTTGCAACCAGTCAGGATACTCTCCACTGTGCATCTATGGAAGTCTGTCAAAGATTCAGATGACATGTTGAATCTACATCATCATCATCATGGTCATCATCATCAGGTGCCGTGCCCAGTTTGAGCTTTGACTGCCATGGCCCACACACTCCTGTTTCTGGTCAAGTGGATCAGTTCACTGGTATTCATTTCCAATTCTCTGGCTGCTGTCTCCATCATCATTTGTCTTTGTCTTCCTCTTGCTTTCTTCCCTTCAATCTTTCCCATAATTACTGTGCATTCTAACTCCTCTTTCCTAATCACATGCCCAATGAAGTTACCTTGCCTTTTCATGATCTCATACATTATTTCTCTTTTTGTGTTTGCTCTGTTCATGACATCCACGTTAGGTATTCGTTTCGTCCATGATATTCTTGCATCCTCCTCTAAAACCACATCTCTGCTGCTACAATTCGTTTCCTCATGTTACTAGATATTGCCCAACATTCTGAGCCATATAACATAACTGGGTAAACGTAACACTTCAGTACTCTGAGGTGGGTTGTCATGCCTAGTTTAGTATTGGTCAGTATACTCTTAATTCTCGTAAAGGTGTCTTTTGCCATCCCTATTCTTCTTTTGATGTCCAAGTCACACCTGCCATCTAATGTTACCCAGCTTCCTAAGTAGCAAAAGTTCTTTACTTGTTTTATGTCTTCCCCATTTATTCTCAGCCTGCAGATAGGATTCTCCTTCTTTTTGGATATCACCATACATTCTGTCTTTTTGCAATTGATAGACCAATTTTTGCACTTTCTTCAACAATTATATCAATTAAGTTTTGTAGTTCTTCCTCCGTACTTGCAATTAACACAGTGTCATCTGCATATCTGAAATTATTGATATTTTCACTGCCAACTTTGATTCCCAAGATATCTCTTATTTTTTGTAATTTTGTTTCACTGTACACATTAAATAAATCAGGGGAGAAAACACACCCTTGTCTAACGCCTCTCTTGACTTTCATAAACTGACTCACTTCTCCATCTATTCTTACAGCAGCAGTTTGTTCCCAGTACAGATTTCTGATTAGGCGGAGGTCTTTCGAATCTAGATCTAGAGTTTTCTGTAATATTTCAAATAACTTATTATGCTTCACTTTATCAAATGCTTTTGTATAGTCGATAAAACAAACAAATCTTTTTGCACTTGAATAGCTCGTTCTGATAGTATCCTTATCATCAATATCATGTTTCTTGTACCTTTCTCTTTCACAAAACCACATTGTTCTTTGCCTATTTCAGCTTGTATCTTTCTTTTAGCTCTTGTCATCAAAATTCTTAGAAGTATCTTAGTGATTTGACTCATTAATCTTAAGAATTTTCTATAGAGGCACAATTGAGAGCATCCTGACAGGCTGTATCACTGCCTGGTATGGGAACTGTACCTCCCTCAATCGCAGGACTCTGCAGAGAGTGGTGCGGACAGCCCAGCACATCTGTAGATGTGAACTTCCCAAGACTCAGGACATTTACAAAGACAGGTGTGTAAAAAGGGCTTGAAGGATCATTGGGGACCCGAGTCACCCCAACCACAAACTGTTCCAGCTGCTATCATCCGGGAAACGATACCACAGCATAAACGCCAGGACCAACAGGCTCCGGGACAGCTTCTTCCACCAGGCCATCAGACTGATTAATTCATGCTGACGCAACTGTATTTCTATATTATATTGACTATCCTGTTGTACATAGTTTTATTATAAATTACTATAAGTTGCACATTGCACATTTGAACAGATATGTAATGTAAAGAATTTTACTTCTCATGTATATGAAGGATGTAAGTAATAAAATCAGTTCAATTTATTTTGCTGTATGTTTTGATGTCCATGTGATGAATAAATCCGAATCTGACTCCCACCGTTGATTTGTGCCTTAACTCTGCCTGCCATGTTTGGTCCCATGATTTACAATACCCTTCGCAACAAAAATCTTATGGTCTTGGTTTCAAAACTTTCAGCTGGCTCCTCCAATCATAACCACATCATCTATCATCACTTTTCCCTTGAAGAGGTGCTAGGTCTGTGGTGTGATGGGGCAGGCAGCACCTATTCCCATGTAAATATACCCATAACCACTGGATGTTTAAGCTCACATCATGTCCTATGGCTGGAGTGTCTGCGATATCCAGGGAGGGGTAGCACCTCTGGCGTAGGGGCTTGTCGTATCCATTCGGGGAAGCTCACTGACCTTCCGTCCCCACCGGACACTCGGCTCTCACCTGTGGCTGTAAGTAACTGTTTGCGTGAGACAGTGGCCACACCCCGGTACACCACTCCGACAGTTGAGGGGATAGCCAGCAGCCTCGTACCCCAGTGAGAAAGGGACGTGCCTGTCCTCGCATGCAAAGCCAGCTTCGGTGGACGGGACGGATGAGATCTACGGTGAGATTGAATGGCCAGGAAGGAGGTTCTGTAGTGCTCCGTGGGGGGCAAAGGGCATGAAAGACACAGAAGCCATCAGCGACATCCACTGCAACCAAGAAAGAGCCCAGTTTGCGACGCTTGTTCATACCACTAGACCTAGACTTCTGATGGCAAGAGGGTGGAACTGCCCCAGTACAACGGCTCTTCCGCTTTAAAAACAGGTTTCCTGTCATTGTAGGACAGGATGGACAACCAGCACATGCTCTACAGCCATGGTTATGCTATTTCCTGTCTAACATCAGTGAGGTTTGTGAATGGGACGATCTGCTGCCTCTCTGATAAAAATAGGGTAGTGAACACTAACAGTAATTAAACACACCAGGAATAGTGTAAATGTCTGCGTCTGATAATCCTCCAGCTCATTATTAAGAACACTTTTTAATTATTATGATGAGGAGCCCTAGGGCTCTCTCCAATTTTAAGTAAATTAATTAGGGTGTAATTTAACACCACAACAGGCTGCTTGCTGTAAAGTTTATTATGGTGTATATTGTGGAAAGAAGAATGTATTCTTGTGTTGGGTAATGTTATCTGGTGTATCAGCAAGTCACGGTGCCACAGGGACAGCACTAGGTTTCTTCTTCCAGCAACTGCTCCTTGTAGACGCACGTTTCCCCATCCAGTCCTTCACGGTCTCTGCACTCCACCTCTGGCCTTTTGATCGATGCCGATTTCAATGATACCACTACTGGAGGCAGTCTTCAGCTCCACTGGAACTAACCTCTGGGCCATCCTTCCAAAATCTTTCTACCTCTTGTCTCCTGTCTCCTCCTCAATCATCCTTAAAGCCTTCCTCTTTAACCAAGCGGTTGGTCATGAGAAATTGTACCAGTCCTCATTGCGGGGTCAGCAATGGAAAAGGTGAGCAGCTTCAAGCTCCTGTGTGGCAACATCTCTGAAGATCTATCCTGGGCACAACACGTTGATGCAATCATGAAGGCAGTATAGCCACTAGTATGCTTCTTCAGGAGTTTGAGGAGATTTACTACGTCACCAAAGGTGACCAAAATTTCTACAGACGTACTGTGGAAGATGTTCTGGCTGGTTGCATCATTGCCTGGTGTGGAGTCTGATAATCCTCCAGCTTATTATCATGACGAGGAGCCCTAAGATTGCACAGGATTGAAAAAAAAATTGCAGAGGGTTCTAAGCTTAGGCAGCACTAACCTTCCCATGATCGAGGACTTCTTCAAAAAACAATGCATCAAAAAGGTGGCATCCATTGTAAGGGACACTCGTCACCTAGAACATGCCCTCTTCTCATTGCTACTATCAGGGAGGAGGTACAGGAGGTGGAAGACACATACTCAATGTTTTACGAACAGATTCTTTCCCTCCGCCATCAGATTTGTGAATGGTCTGTAAGCTCTTGAATGCCATATCACTATTCCTCTTTTGTACTATTTAGTTAATTTGGTCTCCTACTGTAAATTATAGCAATTTTTAATGTCCGTCACTGTACAGCTGCCGTCATATTTCTGAATGGACCATGAACCCATGAGAACTACCTCTCTTTTTGCCTTTTTTGCACTACTTACTGTAATTATTTATTTTTTAGACATTTGTTTATGTATCACACTGTACTACTGCCTCAAGGCAGCAATTTTTTTTGATTAAAAATGCCTGTGGACACCAGCATTGGAAAGAATACTGTGAATCAAACAAAGTTCTAGCTTAATGTATTTTCCACTCTGGTTAGATTTGGCAATAGACCATCCCATTTGGATCAGGATGGTGCCTGGGATTGAGAGAGATCTTCAGTTATGAAGAGAGACTGGACTGCCTAGGCTTGCTGTTGGTGGAGGTATGAAAAATTATGAGATGCAAAGACAGGAGCTGATGGTAAGACACTGTCCCCCATGACTTAGTTATCTAAGATCAGGAGACATGAGATTAAGGTGAGAAGTAATAGGTTTAGAAGGGATCTGCGGAAGATTTTTATTCAGCCAGAGGTTGGTTGGAATATGGAATGCACTGGCGAAGAAGGTAGTGGAGACAGAGGCTCTCACAACCATAGAAACCATAGAAACTACAGCACAGAAACATTTAAGAATCACCTGGAACAAGGCATAGACGGCTATGGATCAGGTGCTGGTCATTGGAATTGGTACAGATAGATGGAGGGCCTTAGCACAAAACAGTGATTGTCTACTCTTTTCCATGGATGCTGTTTGACGTGCTGAGTTCCTCCAGCACTTTGTGTGTGCTGCTAGGATTCCCAGCATCTGCAGACTTCCTCGTGTTTGTGCGGATGGGTCAGTACTGGTATGATGGGCTGAAAGGCCTGTTTATGAGCTGTGTGCCTATGACTTTGCAGCTAGTGAAGTGCTTCAAAGGTGCAGTCACTGCGTGCTGTAGAAAACATGGAAGCCAACACAGGTGACAAAGAAGCATAATCGCAAAATGGGCAGATTTGCTAGAGCTGTTGGGACTGGTTTAAACTAACATGCGCAGGGGGTTGGGAATCAGGATGATAGAGCTGAGGATGAGCCAGCAGGTAGTTGACGGGTGTAGCATGAACGTAAGAAAGGAGAAACCGATGATTGGGCACAAATGCAGACAAAGCAAAGAGTTACATTGTACCACAGGGGCAAACTAAGATCGAAATGATGGAATGGAGGAACAGACTCGATGGGCTGAATGGCCTAACTCTGCTCCTATGTCTTGTGGTCTTATCGATCTGCATTGGAGCTGGAGCTCAGCAGTGTACCTGAGCATATCATCACAGAGCTCTGGGCATTGCTGACTGTGAACGTAGCTTTGATAGATTAAAGATCAGATATCTCCACTAGGCTCACACAGCAGTGCAGCCAGTAAAGCCTCTACCTCACGCCTCCAGTAACCCCGGTTTAGCCCTGACTTCCAGCGCAGTCTGTGGGGAGCTTGTACATCTTCTCTGTGACCCTGGGAGCTCCGCTTTCCTTCCACATCCCAAAGAAGTGCAGGTTAGTTGGTTAATTGGCTATTGTACGTGAGTGGTGGAATCTTGGGGGGGTGGGGGGAGTGATGTGAATGTGGGATGATTTTTTAAATTCAAGGTACAGTGTGGTAACATGCCCTTCCATCCCAACAAGCCCGTGGCATGAACATTGAATTCTCCAACTTCCGGTAATTCCCTCCCCCTCCCTTCCCCCATCCCAGTTTCACTCTGCCCCCTCCCCCAGCTGCCTATCACCTCCCTCATGGTTCCGCCTCCTTCTACTACCCATTGTGTTTTCCCCTATTCCTTCTTCACCTTTCCTGCCTATCTCCTCCCTGCTTCCCTTCCCCCACCCCTTTATCTTTCCCCTTACTGGTTTTTCACCTGGAACCTACCAGCCTTCTCCTTCCCACCCTCCCCCCACCTTCTTTATAGGGCCTCTGTCCCTTCCCTCTTCAGTCATGACGAAGGGTTCCGGCCTGAAACGTTGACCGATCGTTTCCACGGATGCTGCCCGACCTGCTGAGTTCCTCCAGCGTGTTGTGAGTGTTGCTTTGACCCCAGCATCTGCAGAGTATTTTGTGAGCCTGTGTCATGCAATTACCCCCATGTGACCAATTAACCCACTCACCCGTACGTCCTTAGTACGTAGGAGGCAACCAGAGAACCTGGAGCAAACCCACACAGTCACAGGAAGGACGTAGAGCTTCCCTACCGAGAGTAGCGGAATTGAACCCGGAGCAACGGTGCTGTTATGCTAACTACCACACTACCTGGCAGCCCCAAGATTAAACTGGGATTAGTATAAACGAGTGCTCGATGATTGGTGCAGACTCGAAGGGCAGAAGGGTCTGTTTCTGTGCTGTGTGACTTCCTATCCCATTTGCAGCTAATATATTTGCTCTATTCCACTCATGCTGATTCAATGTGCTGTGTGCTCCCTCTACAGTCCTCAGAATGAACTTCAAAAACATTACTTCAAATCTGCAGAAATAAATTCATCCTTTTCTAAAGTATCCTACGAACAGATAGTTTGCTCTTATTCTATCAGTGAAAATGAAATGCTCTGAAGGTAATTGTTTGGATATAGTCTCTTGACAGCATGACTAACTCTTGAGTTTTCTGTGCAATACAATAGAAACCATTGTGAGGACATTGGCTCAACATCAGATAAATGTTTGCTTTTATGTGTGAAAAATACAGTTGCATGTTAATGTTCTTAACTTGTACTTGTTGTCATTACAACTACTTCATGGTATCCTTCTGTTAGATTTAGAGATGATGTTATCCGGAAGGTTTTTTAGAAGTCAAGAATGAAGGATAATCTTATGGTTACTGCCAATATATTAGATGGTTATCAGAGGTTCGGGTGAGACTGTATCAGTCTGTAACAGAAAGTAACAACAAGCAACGACAAGTAACCACAAGACTGGTGCCTCATTCTTGACCTCTGAAGACTTCCTCGATAACATTACTAGCAGATCTAAGAACTTGGCATAGTCAGCAGGAGAATTGAAAGGATTAACATGTGGGAAAACCCAAGATGAGACAGAAGTTTTTAGAGCAGTCATTCAACAGGAGGTTATGCCTTCCTCCTTACTTTCCTAACTATTACAGAAGTACCTAATTCTTATTTCAATGCACTATTTAAAGGAAGTCTAAGGTTAAAGTTAAAAAACCATAAGACCATGAGACATAGGAGCAGATTTAGGCCATTCAGTCCATCGAGTCTGCTCCGCCACTCCACCATGGCTGATCCCAGATCCCACTCAACCCCATACACCTGCCTTCTCGCCATATCCTTTGATGCCCTGACCAGCAGGAGACTATCAACTTCCACCTTAAATATACCCATGGACTTGGCCTCCATCACAATTTGTGGCAGAGTATTCCACGGATTTGCTACTCCCTGGCTAAAAAAAATCCTTCTTACCTCTGTTCTAAAAGGTCATCCCTCAATTTTGAGGCTGTGCCCTCTAGTTCTGGATACCTCCACCACAGGAAACATCATCTCCACATCCACCCTATCTAGTTCTTTCAACATCTAGTATCAATGAGATCCCCCCCCCCCCACATTCTTCTAAATTCAAGTGAGTACAGGCCCAAAGCTGCCAAACATTCCTCATGTGTTAATTCCTTCATTCCCGGAGTCATCCTGTGAACCTCCCCTGGACACTCTCCAATGACAACACATCCTTTCTGAGATATGGGGCCCAAAACCATTGACAATACTCCAAGTGTGGCCTGACTAGTGTGTAATAATGGCTCAGCATTATCTTCCTGCTTTAATATTCTATTCCCCTTGAAACAAATGCCAACATTGCATTTGCCTTCTTTACTACAGACTCAACCTGTAAATAACCTTCTGGGAGTCTTGCACAAGGACTCCAAAGTCCCTCTGCACCTCTGATGTTTGAACCTTCTCTCCATTTAGTTAATAGTCCATAATATTGTTCCTTTTACCAAAATGCATTATACATTTTCCAACACTGAATTCCACCTGCCATTTTTATTTTAGTCCTGCTGCAATCGCATTGCTTCCTCAGCACTATCTACCCTTCCACCTTTCTCTGTATCATACGCAAACTTTGCCACAAAGCCATCAATTCCATTATCTAAATCATTGACAAATAATGTGAAAAGTAGCAGTCCCAATACTGCCCCCCGAGGAACACTACTAGTCACTGACAACCAACCAGAAAAGGTCCCCTTTATTCCCACTCGATGCCTCATGCCTGTCAGTCATTCCAGTATCTTTCCTGTAACACCATAGGGTTTTATTTTGTTAAGCAGCCTCATGTTTGGCACCTTATCAAATGCTTTCTGAAAATCCAAGTAAATGACATCCACTGTCTCTCCTTTCTCCACCCTGCTTATTACTTCCTCAAAGAACTAACAGATTTGTCAGGCAAGATTTCTCTTTACAGAAACCATGCTGACTTTGACTTATTTTACCATTAGTCTCCAAGTACCCCAAATCTTCATCCAACACTTTTCCAACCACTGAGGTTAGACTAACTGGCCTATAATTTCCTTTCTTTTGCTTTCTCCCTTCTTAAAGAGTGGAGTGACATTTACAATCTTCCAGTCCTCTGGGACCATGCCAGAATCCAAAGATTCTTGAAAGATCATGACTGACATATCCATTATCTCTTCAGCAGCCTCTCTCAGGATCCTGTGATGTAGTCCATCTGATCCAGGTGACATATCCACCTTAAGAATTTTCAGTTTGCCTAGCACATTTTTCCTTTGTAATAGCAATGCTACTCACTCCTGCTCCCTGACACTTACGGACCTCTGGCACACTGCTTCTCTTCCACAGAGAAGACAGATGCAAAGTACCCATTAAGTTCATCTGCCATTTCTTTGCCCCCCATTATTACCTCACCAGTATCATTTTTTAGTTGTCCAATATCGACTCTCACCTTCCTTTTGCTCTTTATATAACTCAAAAAACTTTTAGTATCCTGCTTTATATTATTGTCTAGTTTGCCCTCATATTTCATCTTTTCCTTTCTTATAGCCTTTTTAGTTGCCTCTTGTTGGATTTTAAAAGCTTCCCAATCATCCAACTTCCCACTCACTTTTGCTACCTTAGATGCCCTTTCCTTTGCTTTTATGCAGTCCTTAACTTCCCTTATCAGCCATGATGGCCTGTCCCTGCCTTTTGAGAACAATTTCTTTTGTGGGACATATATATCCTGTGTCTTGTGAATTATTCCCAGGAACTTCAGCCATCTCTGCTCTGCCCTCACCCCCGTCAGTATCCCCCTCCAATCCACTTGGGCAAGCTCCTCTCTCATACCTCTGTAATTCACTTTATTCCATTGTGATACTAATACATGTGAGTTATGCTTGTCCCTCTCAAATTTCAGTATGAATTCAATCATATTATGATTACTGCCTTCTAAGAGTTCCTCTACATTAAGCTCTCTAATAAGATCTGGGTTATTACACAACACCCAATCTAAGATAACCTTTCCTCAAGCACAAGCTGCTCTAAAAAGCCATTTCATAGCCATTCAACAAATTCCCTCTCTTGCGATCCGACACCAACCTGATTTTCCTAATCCCCTTACGTATTGAAGCCCCCCAATACTATTGTGCCATTACTCTTATTACATGCCTTTTCCAGCTCCCTTTGCAGCCTCAACTCCACGTCTTGGCTATGATTACCACAATGGTTTTTTTATCCTTGCAGTACTCCACCCACAAAGATTCAACATTCTCGGACTCTGTGTCAACTCTTTCTAAAGATGTAATTCCACCTCTTCCCAACTGAGTCACACAACTGTCTTTGCCTTCCTGCTTGTCCTCTCAATACCAAGTATATCCTTTGATGTTATGTTCCCAACTACGGCCTTCTTTCAGCCACGACTCAGTGATGCCCACAAAGTCATACCGACCAATCTCTAATTGCGCCACGAGTTTGTCCACCTTATTCCAAATGCTACGCACATTTAAGCCCTGCATTTTTCGCCCTTGGTACAATTTAAATCTTTGCTCTGTCTGAACTTGTACCCAATTATTGGCTTGTCTTTCCTTATATTCAAGTTACACCCATCATCTACTTGTAAACCTGCTGGCTCATACTCAGCTCTATCATACTGGTTCCCATTCCCCTGCCATATTTAACCGCTCCCAACAGCTCCAGTAAATCTGCCCGCAAGAATATTAGTCTCCCTTGGATTCAAGTGCAACCCATCCATTTTGTACAGGTCACACCTTTCCCAGAAGAGATCCCAATTATCCAGAAATCTGAATCCTTTCCCTCTGCTCCTATTCTTCATTTATCTGCCACCACATTCTATTCCTGTCCTCACTGTCACGTGGCACAGGCAGCAATCTCGAGATTAACTACCCTTGAGGTCCTGCTTCTTACCTTCCTTCCTAACTGTGTTTATTCTGCTTTAACCCAGGGCAACTCAACTCTATCCTATTTTATTCTTTGTTTTCAGTGATGTTAAACAGTCCTGTTTGGCTGTGCATTGTCCATTTATTAAATTCTAACACTTGGTTATGAAATGTCTGCCTTTTGCTTTGGGCTTTCAGTCTGTCCCATTGGCATACGTGACCAAATCCAGACACTTCACACTGTTTGATGGTGTGAATAGAAATAGTGGTGGCAGGTAGAGAGGAAACGTGAGTCGTGTTAATGCATCACAAATAGAATGACAAAAGAACCAACCAATCCCCTTCCACCACCTCTCCCCTCTATCGGGCTGAACTGATCCTCACCCTCAACAATTTCTTCTTCCACTTTCTCCAAACTCAAGAGGTAGCCACTTGTGCTCGCAAGGGCCCCAGCTATGTCTGCCTCTCCATTGGCTATGTAGGAGAGTCCATGTTCGAAGCCTTCCCCAGGTATTCTACCCAACTCTTCCTCTGCTACATTGATGATTGCATTGGTGCTGCTTCATGCACCCATGCTGAGCTCAACAATTTTATCAATTTTGCCTCTAACTTCCACCCTGCCCTTAAATTCACTCGGTCTATCTCTGACACCGCCCTCCCTTTTCTTGATCTCTCTGTCTCCATTTCTGCAGACAAACTGTCAACCGACATCTTTTATAAAGATACTGATTCCCACAGTTATCTCTTCCCATCCTATCTCTTGTAAAAATACTACTCCTTTTTCTCAATGTCTTTGCCTCTGTTGTATGTGCTCCCGGAACGTAACTTTTTATTCCAGGACATCAGGGATGTCCTCCTTCTTTCAATAATGGGGTTTCCCTTGGTCCATTATTGATGTTGCCCTCACCCGCATCTCCTCTATTTCCCATACATCTTCCCACCACCTTAATAGTGATAGTTCCTCTTGTCCTGACCTACCACCCCGTCAGTCTCCGTATCCAACAAATGATCCTTCACAACTTCTGCCACCTCCAAATGAATCCTACCATTAAAATGACCTTTACCTTCTACCTCCACCCCCCCACTTTCCACAGGGATCGCTTCCTCCACGATTCCCTTGTCCATTCGTCACTCCCCACTAATTTCCCTCCTAGCACTTATCCCTGTAAGTTCAGGGCTCCAAACAGTCCTTCCAGGTGAGGAAACACTGCACCTGCAAATCTGCTGGGGTTACCTACTGTGTCTGGAGCTCTCAATGTGGCCTCCCCTACGTTGGTGAGAATCTTCGTAAATTGGGGGACTGTTTCGTCGAGCACCTCCGCACCATCTGCCACAAACAGGACTTCCTGGTGGCCAAACATTTTAATTCCAATTCCCATTCTCATTCTGATGTGTCAGTCCATGTCCTCCTCTTGTGCCAAGATCAGGCCACCCTCAGGGGAGAGGAGCAACACCTTATGTTCCATCAGAGTAGCCTCCAACCTGACGGCATGAATATTGATTTCTCCTTCTGGTCAACAAATCCTCCCTCCCTCACTTCCTCTGTTCCCCATTCTGACCTTTTACTTCTCCACACTTGCCTATCACTCTCCTTGGGTTCCCTCCTCCTATGGTCCACTCTTCTCTCCTATCAGATTCCTTCTTCTCCAGCCCTTGATCTTTCCTACCCACTTACTTCACCATCACCTTCCAGCCAGCCTCCTTCCCCTCGCCTCCTGCACTTTTTTTGTTCAGGCACCTTCCCCCTTCCTTCTCAATCCTGAAGAAGGGTCTAGGCCAGAAACGTAGGCTGTTTATTCATTTCCATAGGTGATGCCTGACTTGCTGAGTTCCTCCAGCATTGTGTGTGTGTGTTGCTTTGGATTTCCAGCATCTGCAGACTTTCTCATGTTTACAAGTAGGATGCATTGGTTTAATGCTACAATGAATCTTAAGAGAGATAGCTACCAACTGTATTGCATTTCTGCATATACTTTTATGAATAAACTACATATATTTTAGAAATAATAAGATTTTGCACAGTATCTTTCCCTCAAAGATCATGTGGTCTTTTGTGGGAGCTTGGTGTGAACAAGCATAGCTGCAATACTCCTGAGATTCGTTCTGTGCTGCAGGAGTGGTTCGCAGGCAGTGAAGCATACTGGGATATCCTGAGGACAAGAATGGCCCACTGTGAGCAGCACACAGAACAGTCATCTAATGCTCCTTACCTCACTCACTCTATCCTTCTGTCCCTTTCTGTCTGACTTCCCTTCAATTCATGTAATGGTATTTTGACTCTACCACTCTCCATGGAATAAAATCAATGGCCTCCCCTGGCCTGGGTACAGCTGGTTGTCCTAAAATCAGTACTGGATTTCTTAGTGATTACCTTTTATTTATTGCACCCATGTCTGGGCTGCTTCATATCACTATTTCGATACACACCATCGACCATGTTTGTAAATACTATTCCACGGCAGCGCAAGCCCATTTGCAGCCGTGCATACTGATTGACCTCCAAATCTGACTGTTGCAGTATCCAGACCTTAGGCAGCTGATTCTAAAGCCACACCCCCTCCCCATTTTCGATGGTCGTTTGACAGCTCCTTGCTGTCAAAAGGTCTTTTCAATATTTCTAATGTCTCCAAAACACGGGAATCATACAGCACACAAAATAGGCCCCCTCAGCCCTCCCCATGCATGCAGACTATCACAGTACATCATTCTATTTGCCTGTACATCCCTCTACACCCTTCCTATCCGCGCTCCCAGACAACGTTGTGATTGTACTTGCCTCTACCATCTCCCCTGGCTGCTCTGGCCAGATAGTCACCACTCTCCGCAAGGAAAAAACTTACTCCTCAGATCTCCTTTAAGCTCCCCCCCACCTTAAACATGTTCTCTCGAGTTCTAGACTCTACTACCATAGGAAACAGACTTGATCTGCTCCAGCTATGCCCCTCATAATTTTAGAAACCTTTGTACTCCACCCCTCAGCCTCCAGTGTGTTCCAGTGAGAGTAAGCTCAGCCTATCCAGTTCCTTCTTATAGCTACAGTCCTTCATTCCAGACAATGTCAAGGTGACTCTCCTCTGCCCACTCTCCAACGCTACCACAACCACAGTACTGCAGCCTAACCAATGTATTCTGGGGGACTTTCCACACAGGAGTGAAGCCGGCCTCCCTGATTGCCCGTTCGGTTCCGGGCGGATTCCACAATGGGTGGTCTATTGATAATGCCGACGTTTCTCCTGAGCGGCAGGGAGCAGCAGCAGTTTCCCCTTCCCCTCACCATGTTGTCTATTTATACCCCACCATTCCAAAGCCAAGATGGCCGTGCACAGCAGGTACCTGAGATGCCGATCGCCAGGGGTTTCGCCTGCCACTCCATCTCATCATGGCAGATGTCGAACAGCAGGTTGACGTCTTCATGGTACTCGCCAACCATAGACTTCAGCAGCGCCAGATCTCCCTGCACCAGTGCGCGGTGGAATGTCTCCGGGCCTTGGCGCTTCACGGCCCGGGAAGGCATGATGTGCTGCTTCTGTTCAAAGTGGAGTAATATCTGTGACCGGTTCACAGGGTCTCTGTCCATCGCCTGAAGAGCTGTGTGTCTGGAGTTTATTTTAGCCTTGACTGGCTCCCCACTATTATATTGAAGGACACTGGCTATTGTTATGCTATAAATATCCTGGTATCACTGAGCTCACCCTCCATTGTGCCACTATTAATAGTCGGCAGTCATGCAACAATCTCAATATTGGCAGTGCTGGGAATGGGTGCATGACTTGTTTCATTCACGTACATACAGCAGTCAAGTGAATTTTGCTTTTCGATCGTCCCATCTTCAGTTGGCTGTCCCTCGGATCAAGTATATGGACTGTGCTGTTGTTGGCTTAAGCTCAGTCCATTGAGGACTGGCTGTCCAGTGATACTAGTACTCAGGACACAAGTTCAAGTTTATTGCCATGCAACTGTAAGCATGTATATGACTAAACAAAACAACATTCCTGAGGGACCAAGGTGCAATCACAGGACATATCACATTCAGCACACAAAGATAATACCAACAGATAAAAAAAAAAGTATTCTGTAGATGCAACACACACAAAGTGCTGGAGGAACTCAGCAGGACAGGCAGCATCAATGGAAAAGAGTAAACAGTCGATGTTTTGGGCCGAGACCCTTCATCGGGATCATTCTGTAGATGTACAAGTTGACATAAAGTGCACTTTGACATATAGTTAAACATACAACAGCATTACTGATACTGATGTTGTCATATATAATGTGGTTCCAAGGTTGTCAAGCCAAGGAGTGGTAGTGGGGACAAGCTCCCACTACCTAGAAGTGCTCCTCACGGCATGCACCTCAAATAGCCTCTGACAACCAAGTCCAACTCCTGGCCTTCTCGTGTGGCTTAGCCTCTAAGCCCGGCGGAACCGTTTCTACTGACAGGAGAAGGGGCGAAGGCGGGTCCTGGCGACTTAAAGCCAGTGCTTTGGGTAGATGGAGCTCATCAGCCTGGGAAGGCAGTCCATCTAAGAGAGGGAAAACTCTGATTTCAAACCACCGCTGCCTTGCGGCCATACCCAGTCATGGGAAAGGCTTCAGGAGTAAACCCTGAGGACAAATCCGGAGCTGGAGTCCCTAAGGCTGTCCGACGTTGCCTTCAACCTCACCCTGGCAACTCCTGCGACGACACCGGTGCCAAGCTGTATCGGTCCTTGCCCTTCCCTTGGACAACATTGGTGTTGTGGAGAGGGGAGACTTGCTGCATAGGCAACTGCTCGTCTTCCATACAACTTGCCCAGGCCTGCGCCCTGGAGAGGACAGTCCAGGCGCAGATCCATGGTCTTGCGAGACTAACTGACGCCACTACCACCATATGTAATGTGTACTTGGAGGTACCAGAGTGTTCAGAAGGCTCACAGCCTGGGGGAAGAAACTCTTACCCACCTGAACACTGGTTGTGGTCTGATGACTTCTTGTTGGTTAAAACACAAAGCTCTGGAGGAACTTAGCAGAACAGACACAAAATGGCAGAATTTTGTGTGTGTTACTCCAGATTTCCAGGATCTGCGCGGAAGCTCCTGTGTTTATGAGGAACTCAGCAGATCAGGCAGCATCTACAGAGGGAAATGGAGAGTTGCCATTTTACAATGAACTTCACCTGGACTCAAGTTCTGCTCGGAGAACCCAGAACCCAGACAGTCTAGATAAAGGCTCTCGATGTGAAGTGTTGACCGTCCGTTATCTTGCACAGATGATCCAGATCCCTGCCTCTGCAGTCCCTTGTGTCTGCATCTTGCTGGTTAAAGCCAGAGTCAGTGTTACCCAAGGACCTGCTGGTGGAGTGAGAAATAGTATTCAACAACTTACCACGTCAAGAGCTTTGAATTTCCGAAGGAAGAGATTTTGAGAGATCTAAAGAGGGAGCCTGACTAAACCCTGGATTTGGCTTTGGGGAAGCTGGGTGAGACAAGAATCAAACTCCAGAGTTAAGGAACTGTAGGCAGGGAGGCACTTGTGAGATGGCGACTGGCCGTAACTACCACTGGACACCATTCTTGGGTATAGTACAGGATGTAGGACTGGAAACTGTAGGAGGGTATGGTCCACCGAAATGACTGGAGACATCACCCAGCTGGTACATCAGGAAATGGAATTCACATACATTACAGGATACATTATCACCAGAACATAGTACTATGAGACCATAATATGAACAGTACCCGACATTATATCAGAGCAAAAGGCCTGGAAACTAACAGGAAATGGTACCTGGACACAGTACCAGTGTAGAGTGCTCAGAGACGGTAACAGATGCTGTAGTGGATTTGAAACCTTGATGTGTACCAGGGTCTACTGCCTGGATTTTGTTCCCTGATACAGTAACTCAATACATTCCCTGGATAAGGTACCCGGATCAATACTACCCTGCACTACACTTGACCTTGACCAAAGGGCCGAGAAATGATACTGGGATACAACACCCAGAAACAGAGACTGGATACAGCACCGGTTATATTACCAAAGGTGTAAATAGCACTGAATCCAGTTCTGGGACACAGTTCAGCGTCCAGTGTTTGAATGCAGCCCTTGCGTTTCAGACTGATCTCCTTTCAGCTGTATGTTTTTGGAATGCTGTGTTCGGAAGAAATGCCACACCGATGCTGTATTCACTCTGTGAACACACAAAATCCAATGGCATTACTTTGAAGGAAAGGACGGAGATATCGCTGGAATTCCAATTCATACCTCTCTCTCAACTAGTAACTAAAATAAAATTATTTGGCCATTTACTTCAGCGGGGGATCTTGCTGTGTATGGATTAGTTTATTGTGTTTACAAGAGTAGCCACTTTTGAGGAGATCGCCATTGTCTGTAAAACACACGAGGACATTCTGATGAGCGCAATGAGAATACAAGTTATTTTTCTGCTGAAGAGTGAAACATTGCCAACTAACCCACATTGGCTGTGCCATGGGAAGGCCTTGCAGTTTCGAAGGGGATTCAGATTCCGATTTAGTTATCACATGTACATGGAAACACACAGTAAAATGCGCCATTTGCATTAACAATCAACACCCCAAGTATGTGCTGGGGGCAGCCCGCAAGAGTCACCATACATTCTGGCGTCAACATAGTATGGCCACAATGCTCGGCAGAACAACACTGAACACAACAAGCACTGAAACAACAACGGCAAAGTAAGCCCCTTTCCTCCCTCCAACCCACCCACAGACATGGATAGTCCTCCGACTTCAGGACAGGCCTCCAGACCTCTAGTATTCAGTCTTCAGCCTTCGAACATCGGCTCTGACTTCTGGACATCCGATCGACCTTCAGGCTCTGATCTTCGGTATCGACTGGCCCTCACGCCTCCTGCTCACAGTGATGTCTGATCCAGTGACCCACCAACCTGGGACAACCCGACATCCACATGTTATCGAATGGTGACCATTCAGCTGATTATGACTACAAAACAATTACAAGCGACAATTTTTGCTTTGAAACTGCACCGTTGTCAAGGTGGGATTTGAACTGATCCGTGCCGCTGGGTTACCAGTGCATGTACAGAACTACTGTGTGCAGCAAACTTCAGAGAAACAGTTTTAGCTGAGGGATATCTGAGGGACATGGTGAGAGAATGGCAAGGTTCAAGATTAAAGGTTGTTTATTTTCAATCCTCAGTACGTGAGTACAAAGGAGAACAAAATGTTTGTTACTCCAGATCCGATGCAGCATGCCAAAAGACAACAAGGATAAAAACACAATGAATATAAATATAAAAGCAATCATATAAAACAGAATGTACAAGTAACCGTCATATACGTAGACTGATTGCACGTACATAAGCTGATGTGTACTGTATGTAGTAGTGGGTAAACGTTAGAGGCATTGACCAACCTGACGGCTTGGGGGAAGTAATTGTTTTTGAGTTGATGTGGATGTTGCATAGCCTCTTCCTTGATGAGAGTGGGACAAACAGTTCATAAGCAGGATGGGTAGGATCCTTCATGATATTGCTATGTGATACTCTTCTTGATTCAATTCAATTGAACTGGATTCATTTCTATTTATACCCTATGGTAATATAGCCGGTACTGTGATTCTCCTGACCTCCAGGAAGCTCAACTAATATCAACTTAGAAGACAATAGGACAAAGGGACAACATGTGTGGCCTCATCCAGGTGATTGGCTGCAATGCTGATCTAAGGTATGAATAGAACTGTTTGCTCACAGGGACCAGAATACAGATTTACATAAAAACAAGAGATTTTGCAGATGCTGGAGATCGCAGAGCAACACACTCAAAATGCTAGATGAACTCAAGCATTAATAATAAATGTGCTTTGAATCTTAGGAACTCAGCAAGTTGATGTTTCAGGTTGAGACCCTTCATCAGGCCTCATCCTCATGAAGTGTCTCGGTCCAAGACATCAACTTTTTATTCCTCTCCATAGGTGCTGATTGACCTGCTGAGTTCCTCCAGCAATGTTGTGTGTGTTATAGTCTTACTTTAACAGCAGCAGGTGGGACATTCAATAATTTTGCACACCAGTTATCACTGACCCACCTTGGTCTCTCATACTCACCTCCAGCACAGCTCACACACTGACCACCAGCATCAAGCACATAAGACTCTTACTGACGTCATGCTTTCTTGCAGGAGAGGGTGGTGTGAAACCGAAAGCTGTAGGTTGTTACTGGAGGAGGAGGAGGAGTACGCCTGTATCTCTGACAGAGTACCATCCATTTCAAAGTCAACCAGCAACAGTCCAAAGTACTACATTGTGTCAAATCTTATGCTCTTTGTCTATTCTGCTCTTCCCATCACCTACACATTCTTAAAAACCAAGTGTAGAAGCTTGCATTAGCTTCTTCTCTCCGTCCCAAACTGGTTGCATTACCATCTGGCAGGATCAGAGAAAGCTGCAGGAAGGTGTAAACTCAGCTAGCTCCATCAAGGACATCTTCAAAGACAATGCCTCAAGAAGGTGGCATCAATCATTACGGACCATCGCAGCCGGGACATCAGTCAGGAGGTACAGGAGCTTGAAGACACCCTCAACGTGTTTGGAACAGCTTCTTCCCCTCCATCATCAGAACCCATGAGCATTTTTTTTTTTCTCTTTTTACACTACTTGGTTCTTTTTTTAAATTTACACTCTGTGGCCACTTTATGGAGGAATGGAGACAGGCTAACCCCTATTGCCATCAATGGATCTGGGTTGAGCTTTAAGTTCCTCGGCATACATATCACCAAGGATCTCATGTGATCTGCACATACCGGCTGTGTGGTGAAAAAGGCACGACAGTGCCTCTTTCACCTCAGACGGTTGAAGAAGTTTGGTATGGGCCTTCAAACCCTAGGAACTTTCTATAGGGGCATAATTGAGAGCATCCTGACTGGCTGCATCACTGCCTAGATTGGAACTGTACTTCCCTCAATTGCAGGACTCTGCAGAAAGTGGTGCAGACAGCCCAGTGCATCTGTAGATGTGAACTCTCCACTATTCAGGACATTTACAAAGACAGGTGTGTAAAAAGGGCCTGAAAGATCATTGGGGTCCGAGTCACCCCAACTACAAACTGTTCCAGCTGCTACTATCCGGGAAACGGTACCGCAGCATAAAAGCCAGGTCCAACAGGCTCCAGGACAGCTTCTTCCACCAGGCCATCAGACTGATTAATTCATGCTGATACAATTGTATTTCTATGTTATATTGACTATCCTGTTGTACATAATATTTATTATAAATTACTCTAAATTGCACATTTAGACGGAGATGTAACAAAGATTTTTACTCACGTATATGAAGGAAGTAAGTAATAAAGACAATTCAGTTCAATGAGATGCACCAGTACACCTGCTCATTAATACAAATATCTAATAGCATGTGAACTAGTAGCTAAATTCTAATTATTTGGCCATTTAGCTCAATGTGAGATCTTGTGTATAGATTATTGTGTTTATAAGAGTAACAACATTTGAGAAGCTCCCCATTGGCTTGAAAGCTCGGGAGGACATTCTGATAGGTGCCATAAAAATGTGAGTTATGCTTCTCTTGGAAGATGAAGTGCCAGCTAACCCTGCCATGGTATAGTTGGGTTTGCTCAGTAAATAAACTTGTCACCAGAAGCACGTCTCCATCTGACTGATGCCCCGGGCTAACTCTGGCACCGTTTCCACCAGGGCTTCCTCCGGTGCAACACCTTAGAGCATGAAGCTCACCCTTATCCCTTACATTAAGAAATCAACTCTCCACCCCCTCTTAGTCCTCAGCCTAGGGAGGTGGGCTCACATGTCCCAGTGCCACAGGTGATCAAAAGGCTCAAAGATGGCACGGGAGGACTCCCCGTAAGACCCTGCGGCTTCAGTGCTGAGAGGGCAGGGTTTAAGTGCAGACATCTCATTTCTTTATGACCTTATTTGTGTGCAATCAAATTTGGAACAAGATAATGGGTCACAAGCTCTTTGAGCTTCCCTGTGATCTGGCTCTTTTGAATGCAAGTGTGCTTTTTTCCTATGCGAAGTATTCCAATATTCCGACCAGCACCTAGCAACGGGGCACTGATATCTTTTCAGCCCCGTGACTTCAGTGTTGTAAGAGGCTAAAAATAGCAGGCTGAGTCTGTGTGTTTTCAATGTGTTTGTATCAGGACTCCAGACAGTTCAGGACATAGGTTTGGCAGTGGCATGGTGGTGTAGCGTTTAGCAGAATCACATTACAATGCCAACTGATCAGGGTTCAATTCCCACCACTGTCTGTATGAATCTTGTTTGTTCTCCCTGTGACCCAGTGTTTTCCCTCTGGCTGCTCCAGTTTCCTGCCACATTTCAAAGCCACACAGTCAGGGTAAGTGAGTTGTGGGATTGCTGTACTGTATTGGTGCTGGAAGCACAGCAACACTTGTTGGCTGCCCAGCACAATCCTCACTGATTTGATTTGATGCAAATGTGGCATTTCACTGAACATTTTGATGTACCTGTGACAAATAAAGCTAATCTTATCTTCCAGAAAATAATAAGGAATAACAAGGAAAATCCTGCCTGACAGACCTACTGCAGTTTTTTGAGGAAATTACAAACAGGGTAGACAAAGGAGATGCAGTAGATGTGGTGTACTTGGATTTTCAGAAGGCGTTTGACAAGGTGCCGCACATGAGACTGCTTAGCAAGATAGGAGCCAACGGAATTACAGGGAAGTTACTAGCATGGGTGGAGCATTGGCTGATCAGCAGAAAACGGATCTTATCCTGGCTGGCTGCCAGTTACCAGTGGAGTTCCACAGGGGTCAGTGTTGGGATCGCTGCTTTTACGATGTATGTCACTGATTTGGACTATGAGATGAATGGATTTGTGGCTAAATTTGCCAATGATACAAAGATAGGTGGAGGAGTGGGTGGTGTTGAGGAAACAGAGAGCCTGCAGAAAGACTTAGATAGTTTAGGGGAATGGGCAAAGAAGTGACAATTGAAATACAATGTTGGAAAGTGTATGGTCATGCACTTTGGTGGAAGGAATAAACGGGCAGACTATTATTTAGATGGGGAGAGAATTCAAAATGCAGAGCTGCAAGGGGACTTGGGAGTCCTTGTGCAGGATACTGTAAAGGTTAACTTCCAGATTGAGTCGGTGGTGAAGAAGGCGAATGCAATGTTGGTATTCATTTCTAGAGGTATAGAATATAAGAGCAAGGATGTGATGTTGAAGCTCTATAAGGCACTCATGAGACAACACTTGGAATATTCAGTGCAGTTTTGGGCTCCTTATTTTAGAAAGGATATACTGACATTGGAGAGGATTCAGAGAAGATTCACGAGAATGATTCCAGAAATGAAAGCTTTACTGTATGAGGAATGTTGGGCAGCTCTTGGGCTGTATTCCCTGGAGCTCAGGAGAATGGGTGTGGGATCTCATAGAAACATTCTGAATGTTAAAAGCCCTGAACAGATTAGATATGGGAAAGTTATTTCCCATGGAGAAATTACTTTAGTCAGAGGGTAGTAAATCTGTGGAATTTGTTGCCACAAGCAGCTGTGGAGGCCAAGTCATTGGGTGCATTTAAGGCAGAGATAGATAGGTTCTTGATTAGCCATGGCATCAAAGGGTATGGGGAGAAGGCAGGGGAGTGGGGATGACTGGAAGAATTGGATCAGCCTATGATTGATGGGCTGAATGGCCCTCTTCTGTTCCTATATTTTATGTCTTATAGCAATTATATATGGTCTAAAAAGAAATAGAAGCAGAGAAACTGGGTAAAATTCCCTGTTGATTTTAAAATAAAATACCCAGTTTAATTCTTTACAAACACCACCCTCAGGGTGTGAATGTCCAGTATAAATCTAGCATTCATGGAACTTGCCTTTAGTCAGTGGGCTGACTTGTTGCCAACAATCCTTTTCTCTCCTTCCATACCCAAAGTGCTGAAAAACAATTTCTCTAGGTTTTGAGAAAGTCTGAATAATTCCAATGAATTTAGAATGTTTCAGACTCTGCTGCCCATATCTTGATTTGTACTTTTCCTTCAGACCCACGCTCACTGATCTGTCCTGGATCCCAATCTCCAAATGCCTCGATAATTCTCATTCCAGGTCTCTCTCGCCTCTCCCTCTTTCTTTAACTTCCCACCAAGATATCTTCCCTTCCTCTGTGACATCTTGCCCATGTCTGACTTTCATTACTCCAGCAGCTTGGGCCCCAGTCCCTGGGATTCACTCCCTCAGACGCCCTGATCTTTTTACTCCTTTAAGACACTCTGTAATCCCAAGTGTTTGATCCCTTGCTTTAATATTCCATTATAGGGCAGTTAGAATGAATTATTTTTTCTATTAATGTTCCTCTGTAGCACCCTTTGGAGCAGGAGATTAAGATGATTTGCAGGCATATACTATGGGAAGACCAAAGGAAGATAAGTAAGTCTAGAATTGCCATGGCAACAAGCCCACCCACAAAAGCAAAATGCATTCACGATCAGTGACTTTATCCTACAGAACCTCTAAAGTGTAGAGGATCCATTGCTGCAAATTCATTCCTATATTTCCATGATCTTTAACATAGAAACATAGAAAATAGGTGCAGGAGTAGGCCATTCGGCCCTTCGAGCCTGCACCGCCATTCAGTATGATCATGGCTGATCATCCAACTCAGAACCCTGTACCTGCCTTCTCTCCATACCCCCTGATCCCTTTAGCCACAAGGGCCATATCTAACTCCCTCTTAAATATAGTCAATGAACTGGCCTCAACTGTTTCTTGTGGCAGAGAATTCCACAGATTCACCACTCTCTGTGTGAAGAAGTTTTTCCTAATCACGGTCCTAAAAGGCTTCCCCTTTATCCTCAAACTGTGACCCCTCGTTCTGGACTTTCCCAACATCGGGAACAATCTTCCTGCATCTAGCCTGTCCAATTCCTTTAGGATTTTATACGTTCCAATCAGATCCCCCCTCAATCTTCTAAATTCCAATGAGAATAAGCCTAGCTCATCCAGTCTTTCATCATATGAAAGTCCTGCCATTCCAGGAATCAATCTGGTGAACCTTCTTTGTACTCCCTCTATGGCAAGGATGTCTTTCCTCAGATTAGGGGATCAAAACTGCACACAATACTCCAGGTGTGGTCTCACCAAGGCCTTGTACAACTGCAGTAGTACCTCCCTGCTCCTGTACTCGAATCCTCTCGCTATAAATGCCAGCATACCATTCGCCTTTTTCACCGCCTGCTGTACCTGCATGCCCACTTTCAATGACTGGTGTATAATGACACCCAGGTCTCGTTGCACCTCTCCTTTTCCTAATTGGCCACCATTCAGATAATAATCTGTTTTCCTGTTTTTGCCACCAAAGTGGATAACTTCACATTTATCCACATTAAATTGCATCTGCCATGAATTTGCCCACTCACCTAACCTATCCAAGTCACCCTGCATCCTCTTAGCATCCTCCTCACAGCTAACACTGCCACCCAGCTTCGTGTCATCCGCAAACTTGGAGATGCTGCATTTAATTCCCTCATCCAAGTCATTAATATATATTGTAAACAACTGGGGTCCCAGCACTAAGCCTTGCGGTATCCCACTAGTTACTGCCTGCCATTCTGAAAAGGTCCTGTTTATTCTCACTCTTTGCTTCCTGTCTGCCAACCAATTCTCTATCCACATCAATACCTTACCCGCAATACCATGTGCTTTAAGTTTGCACACTAATCTCCTGTGTGGGACCTTGTCAAAAGCCTTTTGAAAATCCAAATATACCACATCCACTGGTTCTCCCCTATCCACTCTACTAGTTACATCCTCAAAAAATTCTATGAGATTCGCCAGACATGATTTTCCTTTCACAAATCCATGCTGACTTTGTCCGATGATTTCACCGCTTTCCAAATGTGCTGTTATCACATCTTTGATAACTGACTCTAGCAGTTTCCCCACTACCGATGTTAGGCTAACCGGTCTATAATTCCCTGGTTTCTCTCTCCCTCCTTTTTTAAAAAGTGGGGTTACATTAACCACCCTCCAATCCTCAGGAACTAGTCCAGAATCTAAAGAGTTTTGAAAAATTATCACTAATGCATCCACTATTTCTTGGGCTACTTCCTTAAGCACTCTGGGATGCAGACCATCTGGCCCTGGGGATTTATCTGCCTTTAATCCCTTCAATTTACCTAACACCACTTCCCTTCTAACATGTATTTCCCTCAGTTCCTCCATCTCACTGGACCCTCTGTCCCCTAATATTTCTGGAAGATTATTTATGTCCTCCTTAGTGAAGACAGAACCAAAGTAATTATTCAATTAGTCTGCCATGTCCTTGCTCCCCATAATCAATTCACCTGTTTCTGTCTGTAGGGGACCTACATTTGTCTTAACCAATCTTTTTCTTTTCACATATCTACAAAAGCTTTTACAGTCAGTTTTTATGTTCCCTGCCAGTTTTCTCTCATAATCTTTTTTCCCCTTCCTAATTAAGCCCTTTGTCCTCCTCTGCTGAACTCTGAATTTCTCCCAGTCCTCAGGTGAGCCACTTTCTCTGGCTAATTTGTATGCTTCTTCTTTGGAATTGATACTATCCCTAATTTCTCTTGTCAGCCACGGGTGCACTACCTTCCTTGATTTATTCTTTTGTCGAACTGGGATGAACAATTGTTGTAGTTCATCCATGCAATCTTTAAATACTTGCCATTGCATATCCACCGTCAATCCTTTAAGTGTCATTTGCCAGTCTATCTTAGCTAATTCACGTCTCATACCTTCAAAGTTTCCCCTCTTTAAGTTCAGAACCTTTGTTTCTGAATTAACTATGTCACTCTCCATCTTAATGAAGAATTCCACCATATTATGGTCACTCTTACCCAAGGGGCCTCTCACGACAAGATTGCTAATTAACCCTTCCTCATTGCTCAATACCCAGTCCAGAATAGCCTGCTCTCTAGTTGGTTCCTCGACATGTTGGTTCAAAAAACCATCCCGCATACATTCCAAGAAATCCTCTTCCTCAGCACCCTTACCAATTTGGTTCACCCAATCTACATGTAGATTGAAGTCACCCATTATAACTGCTGTTCCTTTATTGCACACATTTCTAATTTCCTGTTTAATAGCATCCCCAACCTCACTACTACTGTTAGGTGGCCTGTACACAACTCCCACCAGCGTCTTCTGCCCCTTACTGTTATGCAGCTCTACCCATATCGATTCCACATCCTCCCGGCTAATGTCCTTCCTTTCTATTGCGTTAATCTCCTCTCTAACCAGCAACATCACCCCACCTCCTTTACTTTCATGTCTATCCCTCCTGAATATTGAATATCCCTGAATGTTGAGCTCCCATCCTTGGTCACCCTGAAGCCATGTCTCTGTGATCCCAACTATATCATATTCATTAATAACAATCTGCACTTTCAATTCATCCACCTTGTTACGAATGCTCCTTGCATTGACACACAAAGCCTTCAGGCGCGCTTTTACAACTCTCTTAGCCCTTATACAATTCTGTTGAAAAGTGGCCCTTTTTGATGCTTGCCCTGGATTTGTCGGCCTGCCACTTTTACTTTTCACCTTACTACTTTTTGCTTCTACCCTCATTTTACACCCCACTGTTTCTCTGCACTGGTTCCCATCCCCCTGTTGTGAACTAACCTCCTCTCTCCTAGTCTCTTTAACTTGATTCCCACCCCCCAAGCATTCTAGTTTAAAGTCACCTCAGTAGCCCTCGCTAATTTCCCCGCCAGGATATTGGTCCCCCTAGGATTCAAGTGTAACCCGTCCTTTTTGTACAGGTCACGCCTGCGCCAAAAGAGGTCCCAATGATCCAAAAACCTGAATCCCTGCCCCCTGCTCCAATCCCTCAGCCACGCATTTATCCTCCACCTCATTGCGTTCCTACTCTCACTGTCCATCTTCTTTCCATCTTCTTCTCAAGCCCATCACCCCTACCGGGGCATAGAGTCCCCAGAGTTCTCTGTCCTGGAACAGTTTTTCAAGTTATCCCCAGCTGTAGCTCATCTTCAAAGATCCTTTCTTCCCAGGGATGTGGTCTTCGGAGCTTCTCTAGTAATGGGTTTTTATGGATGGCTTTGCTAGCCCCATGCCCAGTCCTCCTCCTTTTGCAGCTGGGCTTGGGACCGTCCATGGCAGAGTTATCTTTCCATCAGGTAAAACATTCTACTGGCCCATCTGCTGCCTTGGCTGCCTAATTCATCAACAATGGAGATAGACAAGTTATCAACCTTAAGAAATCCATCTCAGTGGTTAAAGAGAGCTCAGAAGTCATGGCTGACTGGGAGAGTTCCTGCCATACAATCTGAGGTTATGGGATGACACTCACAGAAAGATCTAGGGTGACGTTTCATTACAGTACTCAAGGGAGTACCGTGCATTCATAAGTGCTGCCTTCTGCTCCAGCTGTTTTACTGAGATCCCACCTGGCCCCTCAGGCTGATATTAAATATTTCACAGTATCATAGGGAAGGATAGAGTGGTGGTAAAGCTACACGTGAACTATTGTAATGTTTTGGTCCCCTTACCCAAGGCAAAACAATATAGCATCATTGGAGGTACAGTAGCTCAGAGGAGATTCACCTGGGACGACATGGTTGACATATCAAGAGAGGCTAATCAAGTTGTGTCTTGCAGTTTGGATGAATGATGGGGGACTTTACTAAGACACAAAAGATACTGACAGGATAGATGTCAAGATGTTTTCACCACTGAAAGAATCTCAACAAGGTGAGATAAGAAGCTGGTCATTTAAAACCGAGGTGCATAGAAATTTCCCTTTTCTCTGGATCACTAAGTATTTAAGTAGATAAATATTTGAAAGATTGAGGGAATCGAATGCTGTGGAGATCTGGCAAGAGGAGGACTAGAGGTCTGAGATAGATTCACCATAATCATATAGAATGGCAGGGAAGAATGAAAGCTTCTTTTCTTGCATCCTTGAGCTCCTGGCCAATGCTCCTTCCTCAATTAACTGTTGGTAATAGTTACTGGAGTGCCTTGCGATGTCCTGAAACTCCTTCTTTCAACTGAACTGTATTAAGAAGAGGGCTTGCAATAAGGTAATTTCTTTCACAGCTTCAGGTGGCCTGGAGCCATTCTATAGCCAATGAAGTACTATTCAGGTGTAGAACTTGTTAAACTGCAGGAAACACATTGGCCAATTTGTGTACTGCAAGCTCCCACAAACAGCAATGTCATCATAACCTGATATTTTGTGATTGACTGACAGTAATAGGACTTAAGTCTTTTTTCGTTCAAGGGTGTTTTTTTTTCTCCCACTTCCACAAAATCCAGTATTTTTTTGACTTAACAAAATTGTCAACCGATGTGCAAGTTTTAAATTAGCATGAGTGCATTCAAATTCACGTTACATTCAAAGTGACAACGGGTGACAAGGTCATTCTCGTCACACCACTCAACAGCACATATGGGGATTGGTCTGATTGAGAAAGCAATGCAATCTTACACAATATAAATTAAAGCAAAATTTCTCCATGGTTGGCAATTATTACTGACATGGTATTATGCTGATGCTAATGAAAAAAAACTTCTTCCTTGTTGAGAGGCAGGATCTAGTTAAAACTGAAAAATTCAAGCTCCATGCATTAATAAACAAGGCACATTGATATTGATAAACACAGAGCCTGGAACACAACACAGGACAAGCCTTTGGCCCACAATGTTGGGCTGAATGCCCAACTAGACCAATCCCTGCTGCCTACACAAAGTCCATATCCTTGCATTTCTTGCACATTCACGTGCCTATCAAAGAGCCCCTTGAAGACCTGTTGTACTCGCCTTCACTACCACCCCAGTTAGCTCATTCTATGCACTCACTGTTCTGTTTTAAAAAGCTTACCCTGCACACCTTCTTTGAACGTACCCCCTCTCCCAGTAAATGTAGGCCCTCTGGTATTAGACATTTCAACCCTGGGTAAGAGATACCGGTTGTCTATCCTTGCCTCTCATAATCCTATAAACCTCCACCGCTCGAGAAAACAACCCAGGTTTATTCAATCTCTCCTTATAGCACATGCCCTCTAATCCAGGCAGCACCTCTGTTAACCTCTTTTGCATTCTTTCCAAAGCCTTGACATCCTTCCTGTCATGAGGGTGATGAGAACCTAATACAGTAGTTTAGATGCTGCTTAACTAGAGTTTTATAAAACTAAGGGTTTTTGCAGACCCAAAGCAACCCCTTCCAGTTCGCCTGTGAAACGGTTTCCTCCTCTTCTTTTCTCACGTTTCTCTTTTCTTTTCAAGATGGCTGGGGCCCTGTCAGGGTCCATGATCCGGACTTGCAGGTCAAGCTACAGTTCTCCACGGGTGGTGGGCTCTCATTCTTGGACTCGCCGTGCGGCCTGGTGCTTTACTATCGCCAGGTGCGGGCCCCATAGACGACCTGGCTCCTGATTGACGTCACTGATGGAAGTGTTGTTGGAGCTCGAACCATCAGGTGGTGTACGCTGCTGTTAGAAGGCCCCTACACTCTCCCTGTCAGATCTGGAGTCAGGGGATTCGGGCAAGCAATGCAGCAGATCATAACATCGGAACAGAGAGCTGCTGCTCTCCCACTCTCGTTTGCTGCAGGAGCAATATCTCTCTCTCGCTCACTAGTGAGAGAGAGTTTGTCTGAGATGTTAAAGTGTTGGGATGGACAGTAAATTTTTGACAGACTCTTTGGGAGCTTTGCATGGTGGATGGGGGTCGGCGCTTTTGCTGGAGCAAGTGGGGGGAGGGGAGGGTTGCTACTTTTGGTGCTGTTTGTGCATGGGAGGAGGGAGGGGGTGCTTTGGGGGTTCTGATGTTTCTGTCATTCACTTGTTTTTTTTCTGTTTTGTGGATGTCTGCGGAGAGTAAGAATTTCAGGTTGTATATTGTATACATTCTCTGATATTAAATTGAACCATTAAACCATTGAACGACAGTAACCTCCTGACTCTTGAACTCACTTCCTTGACTAATAGAGGCAAGCATGCTAAGTGCCTTCCTAAGCACCCAACCTACCCAAGTAGCCACTTTCAGGGAGTGATGAATTTAGTCCCACGATCTTCCTGCACATCAACACTGTTAAGGGTCTTACCTTTCACCTCCAAAAGTGCAACACTTCACATTTGGTCAGGTTAAAATCCATCTGCCATTTTTGTGCCCATATCTGCAACTGATCTATATCCTACTGTATACTTTGGCAGTCTCCTATGCTGTCTACAAAGCCACCAACCTCTGTATTATCTGCAAGCTTGCCAAGCCATCCATGCACATTTTCATCCACCACTAGTCACAGGTCTCCAACCAGAATAAGTACCGTCAACAACTACCTTTGTCTTTTATGGACAAGCCAATTCTGAATCCAAATGGCAAATTCATCTTGGATCCCATGCGTTTTAATCTTATCGATAAATCTTCAATGGGGGACTTTTCAAATACCTACTAAAATCCACGCAGACAACCTCCACGACTACACCTTCATCAATCACCTTCATCACCTCCAAAAAAACAGTCAAGTTAGTAGGACATGACTGCCCCACATAAATCCATGTTGACTATCCTTAATTGGACCATGGTTTTCCAATTGCTCGTAAATCCTATCCATAAGATCCTCTTCAGTCTATTAGACACACCGGTCTATAGTTTCCAAGATTATTCTGTTTCCCTTATTGAGTAATGGAACAACATTAATCCTCTGGGACCTCACCTGTGGCTATCGAGGGCATAAAGATATTGGTCAAGGCCCCAGCAATACCATCAGACTTTGGGGACTTATCCACTTAACATTCTTTAAGAGACCCAGTACGACCTCCTTCCTCATCTTGGAATGCTCTAGAAGGTTAGCACTGATCCTCTACTACTTCCTTCTCCTTGGTAAATACTGATGCGCAAATTACTTATTAAGGACCTTACACACATCTTCGCATCCAAGCAAACGTTCCACCCTTTATCCTTGAGTTGTCCTACCCTCTCCCTAGTTATCCTCTTGCTCTTGATATATGTATAGAATAGCTTGGGATTCTCTTTAATCCTGCTTGCCATGGACTTCTCATGGCTCCTTCTGACTTTCCCAGTTCTCTTTTTTGAGTAATTTTCTGGCTTCTTTATAACCCTTCAGGGCTTTCTTTGATTTAAGCTTCCTAAAATCCTACATAAGTTTCCTTTTTCTTTTTGACTAAATTCACCACCTCCTATTAAAAGGTGGGTCACCTGGCCAGACTCATTACACAACACCAGGTCCCATACTGCCCCTCCTCTTTTTGGACTAGCTACATACCAACTTGAGAAACCCTCCTGGATGCACCAAACAAGTTCTGCCCCATCTAAACCTCTTGCACTAAGGTGGTGCCAGTCAATGTTGGGGAAGTTGAAGTCACCTATGATAACACCCCAAACAACAGGAATTCTGCAGATGCTGGAAATTCAAGCAACATACATCAAAGTTGCTGGTGAACGCAGCAGGCCAGGCAGCATCTATAGGAAGAGGCGCAGTCGACGTTTCAGGCCGAGACCCTTCGTCAGGACTAACTGAAGGAAGAGTGAGTAAGGGATTTGAAAGCTGGAGGGGGAGGGGGAGATGCAAAAGATAACACCCCTGTCGTTTTTACACCTTTCCCTAATCTTTTCACATATCAATTGCTCACTGTCCTGATGGCTATGGAAGTCTGTAGTATAATCCCACCAGAGTGATTGCATCTTTCCTATTTTTGAGTTCTAAACACATACACCCAGTGGATGAGCCCTCTGCCGAGTGCAGAGGGGAAATAAAAGAGCCCCATTAGCAAGACTAAATTCTAACTTGAATGAAATGTGATAGGCTGACCGAGCAAGACGAGAGGGTCCAGCTGAGCAGACGGTTCTTTCATCCAGTCATCATTGGAAAGCTCGATGATGGCATTGGCGCTGTGAGCCCGCTGCTGGAGGAGGAAGCTCACCTCTCCGGAGTCCTCCTGCTCCAGGGCGTACTTCAGATCCCGGGTGAACTTCGAAGCAACGGGGTGATCGGGGACCAGCTCACGTTTTGGTTTAATCTTCTGCATAGCTGAGCTCATTGAAGGCTGGGAGGAGAGGGGGCAGTGAGTTGCTCAGATTAGATCAGAGGCTGCTGAAGGCTTGGAATGTGTGGCTCAGGTTACAGAATCACGTGGCAGAAGCAGACTGTGCAAGACTGACCCGCTCCCAAAGGTAATGAACAGTCTGAAGCTGAATCACTGAATTTGTAGTTCCTCCCGTTGTGGCGCTGGGTTAAAACACTTGATTAATTTAATTTTGATCCGAAGTCAAACAGAAGACGTTGAATTGATTATACCTTTATCCCATCCAATTAAAATCACCAAAAATTCACATGCAACTCATATCTCACCTTGTTTACCCAACACCACAATGTTAAAATTCACCCACCAGATCCGTAAGGTCAAAAGTTCTCTTCCTAACTTTTCCTTTCTCTCTCTCCCCATGTTGCCCTCCTCCTTGAAGACACTCTTTCGAAACCTAACTCTTGATCAAGCTTCCAGTTGCTGATTTTCATGCCACCGTTGTGATTGACTGTAAAATGTTCCATTTTATCTGAACCTCCCTGTCAGGCACTCTAGGTTATTTTACTATGTCAAACACATCAAGGAAATGGTGATTCTTGCTAATCTCACTATATCTTTACAAAAAATCTCTAATATGCTACTGAGAACAACCCAGAGAGAAAAATCATTGGTGAGATTTAAACAAAATGATTTCCATTTATTTTCGTTGAATACTTGCAAATAGTGACAATAATTCTGAAGGCGAGAAACCGAGGCTTTTGGACTGGGTTTGCAGATAGATGATAGGATGTCATGTTATGTTGGAAATCAGATTGGAGGGAAGCGGGTATCCTGGATTACTGATGAAAGGGATAAGTCTGCTGCTGGAAAAAATACACGTGGATTGAACATCAAATAGTAAATATTATGTGGCTTCATTTGTATTGAGGTTCCACAAACTATGGACTCACTTTCAAGGACTCTACAACTCATGTTCTCAGTATTATTTATTTATTTATTTTGTTTCTTTCCTCCTCTTTTTTCTGTATTTGCACAGTTTGCGGTCTTTTGTACATTGGCTGTCTGTCCATCTTCATTGTGTGTGGTGTTTCATTGATTCTATTGTGTTTCTTTGCAGTTAGTATGAATGCCCACAAGAAAATGAATCTCAGAATATTATTTGCTGACAAAGATGTACTTTGATAATAAATTTACTTTGAACTTTGGTTATTTATATTCCAGAATTCCTCGAGTCTTACAGCATTGAATCAATGCTGATCTATACTGATCCTGATTTTATTCTCCCCACAGCTCCATCAACTCTCGGCCACTCCCCTACACAAGAGTCAATATACAGTAGCCAATTAATTTACCAACCGGCACATTTCTGGGATGGTGGAGGAAACTGGAGCTTCCAGGAGAAACCCTTGTGGTCATAGGGAGAAGATGCAAACACGAAACCGGCAGTACCTGAGATCAGGATTGAACCTGCAACTCTGGAGCTGTGAGACAGCTGCTGTGCTGGCTGCACGACTGCGGCTCCAGGTGCGCTGCCTGGCATATCGTACATTACTGAGAGCAGGGCATCCATGCCCGGAGGCCTCACCTGCTACTCAGACCCGGCTCTGGCCCGTAGCTCCGTTGCCCGACTCCAGCTTTACAGCTAACTGGAGTTGTCAGCCCAAGAGCTAGTGAAGCCAGGTCCTCTCGGCAGACATTGCTCAACAACCTGAGCAGACTCCGAACAGCTGAAACTGCAGTGCGTACTCAACATGTGTTCACAAAACATTTCTGCACGAAGAGGAAACTTGCTCTGATGGCTTGTGCTTGCTCAGGGAGAACAAGTGGTGCTTGTATAAAGACTATTCCTGGCCAGTGGATGTGAAAGACGAGCACGGGACCCCCACCTGCCAGTCCTTCTTAATTTTCTTTGACAATATTCCAAATGAGAGCTTTCAGAATTTAAATCTTCCATTTGCACTTTGTTGTTCTGCCAACAAAAATTCTGAAGGAAGTCTATTTCCCTCTGTCCCAACCCCAGCCTTCTACGGCAGCTCATTCTCTGTGACTTCTTGAACTGCAGCTCTCTGCATCCTAGACTTGTTCTGTTTCTGTGATGTGTTGAGGTCATTGAGTAATATTTCTTCTTCTGTTCTTAACAGAAACATCTTATTAACACATGAGATTCTGCTGGAGATCCAGAGTAATGCACACTAAATGCTGGAGGAGCTCAGCACATCAGGCAGAATTGTCCTTTCAGGCTAAGACCTTTCATCAAGGCTGCATCTTATTAATATTGTTGACCGTCTGACATTGAGCAAAACCCTGAATTTGATAATGCCTTCAATTTAAAATTCTCTTCCCTTTGAATGTAAAAGTTCATCAAAGACGTCAGCCTTCTTACTGGTCTGAAACTGTTCAAATGCTTCACTGGTCGAGCACAATTACATCATAGAGACACACAGCACAGGCCCTTTGGCCCCATCATCCCCATGGCAACCGGCAAGTTTCCATCAATGCTAATATCGTACACCAGAAATGGAAATCTCAGCCATGTCTAAGCAAGCTGGAAACTTCAATGTGAAGGCTTCCTCCAGTGGTTGAGCAGTTGTTTAACATTGTCGTTACTTCTCAACAATTGCACTTGAAGCTCTCTATGGCCTTGCCCTGCCTATCTTTACAGCCCTGAGCTCCTTCAGTTGCAGTCTTTTCATCAACCACAACTTTTAATCGCTCCATTATTGGTTCCTCTGCTTGGAGATGGATCCCTAAACCTCCCTGTTTACCCAGCTCTACTTTTTCCTGATGCTCCTTAAAGTATTTCCTTGCCCAACCTTGGGATGATCAGTCCCAAGATCTCTTCAGGAGGCACAGGGCTGAGTTTGGATTGACAATGTTCCTGTAACATAGCTTTGGACTTGACATCCCAGTGAGGAGTGAACATTGCTGCTCTGGTAACCCTCACGTCCAACCATATCCATTACATTCATAGCTGCTTAGGAAGAGAGGAGATTTTCATCTCTGACCACTTAGTCAAAAGCCATACTGTGTTGAGATTCACTCCAGAGCTGATGCTGTTTGAAACCCCAACCAAAAAAAACCTGGCCTCAGCCTGTGCAGTATAACTGCTCCATTGTCAGCAACACGCAAAGTGTTGGAGGAACTTGGTGGGTCTGTGCAGGCAACTGGGCAGTTGACGTTTCAGATTGAGACTTTCCCTCTGGACTAAAAGAAAGAGGGATGAATGCCAGTATAAAAGGTGGAGGGGACAGATTTCCATTGTCTGTTCCATTGGCACTCTATTTTTAGGACTGCCCCAACATGAATGGTCTTAAAAAGGAAACTCAGGGTTGAACAGTTTTGAACGTAGGTTAAGTTACACTAAGCAGACAAGTTCGGGAGCTGGGAAAAGGATTTGAATTCATTCTTTTGGAGTAGCTCAATAAAAATACCCAGAAAATTCTGTATTTTTACATCTTAAACTATAAACATACAAATCATAAAACAGTTTCAGTGGCCCCCAACTACCTGAAAAAGCTCTCTTGTGAAGTTTCAAAAGAGGCTATCTGAATGATGAGATTATTAACAGCAGGCATTAACTCATACCACGGAGCAGTGGTACTTTCATAATGATTATATTTACACTGTCTGGCAAAACACCATCATTCAGTGATGATAAGTACTCGAGACAGGCATCAGCTTTCTAATGGCTAGTTTACTGAAGTGCTTGTTGGTAAACAGCACATGATCTGCTTGTAATCCACTAAATTGAAATCACCCCGAAAATACAAGACAGACTAATCATAGGTGCCTGGCAGCAGGATTGTAAGTCAAGCAATAGTGATTTCTCACTCAAAATTTGTCATAACATGGTATATACTAGAGAAAAAACACCATGATTCAAATCTAGTGCACCAGTAGCTTTACTGGAATTGGTTTATTCCTGTCACATGTACCAAGATGTAGGGAAAAGCTTGTCTCGTAGAAAGAGATAAAGTCATTACACAGTGAATTGAGGGAGAATAAGGTAAAACAATAACAATGCAGAATAAGGTGTAAAAAGTACTGAAAAAGTACAGTGCAGGTAAACAATAAAGTGTAAGATCATAATGAGGTACAGTAGATTGAGGTCAAGAGTCCTTAAAATACAACAGGTCCATTCAGGAGTCTGATAACATGGGATAGCAGATGACCCTGAGCCTGGTGGTACGTGATTCAGGCTTTTGTATTATCTGCCTGATAGGAGAGGGGAGAAATGAGAATGCCTGCGTTTTGAATTGACTTTATTTCTTACAGTTTTCACATACATGAGGAGTAAAAATCTTTACGTTACGTCTCTGTATAAATGTGCAATGTGCAATTTATAGTAATTTGTAATAAATATTATGTACAACAGCACAGTCAATATAACATAGAAATACAGTTGTGTCAGCATGAATTAATCAGTTTGATGGCCTGGTGGAAGAAGCTGTCCTGGAGCCTGTTGGTCCTGGCTTTTATGCTGCAGTACCGTTTCCCGGATGCTAGCAGCTGGAACAGTTTGTGGTTGGGGTGACTCGGGTCCCCAGTGATCCTTCGGGTCACTTTGGTGGAGACTTTGATTATGGTGGCAGCTTTACCAAGGCAGAGGAAGTATAGATAAAGTCCGTAGAAGGGAATCTCATTTCTATGATGTGCTGAGCTGTATCCACAATATTCTGCAGGTTCTTGTAGCTAATTACAGACCAATGATCATACCAGGTGCTATACATCCAGACAGAATGTTTTCTATGGTGCATTAGTAAAATTCCGTAAGAGTCGATGGGGACATGCCCAACTTCTTTAGCTCTTGAGGAAGTAGAGGCTTTAGTGAGCTTTCTTGGCTGTGATGTCTGCATGATTGGAGCAGGACAGGCTATTGATGTTCACATCTAAGAACTTGAAGCTTTCAATCCTCTCATCCTAAACCCTTGCTGTAGACAAGTGCAGGTTCATACAACTCACCCCCCCCCCGCCCCCACCCCCCACACCCCCTTTATGAAGTCATTGAGCAGCCTTCTGACATTGAGGGAAAGGTTGTTGTCATGGCACCAAGTTACTGAGCTCTCTGTCTCTTGCCAGTACTCTGACTCATCGTTATTTGAGACACTGCCCACCATGGCGGTATCATCTGCAAACCTGTAGATGGAGTCAGAGCAGAGTCTGGCCACACAGTTGTGTGTGTACAGGGAGTAGAGTAGAGGGCTGATGATGCAAACTTGTGGAGCACCAGTGTTTTGAATCATCTTGACATCACAGACTTTATCAGCAAGTGTGCTGGGGACAGTGTACCAAAGAGGAAAATGTGGGTGTTCCCAAACCGGAAACCGTTGAATATGGCACCAATAAGTGGCGACTCTTTGTGTGCAGCTGTGGAGGGAATCATGAGATGTTCCCATTTTGGACTACCACAGCTGAAGTCCACAGTTAAAGCCATGGGTGCATCATTTTAAGACGCTTAAAATAATCTATCAAAACTCAAAACTAGGGATATCGGTAAATCCTAGATGGCAGGCTTGGGTCACGAGTGCACTTCCCTTTTAAAAAAAATGGAAGCGTAGAAGATGAGCTATCCCCTCTGGTCAAGAGCCTGATGGTTGAGGGGTAATAATGGTTCCTGAACTGCACGGTGCTGTTCCTGAGGCTCCTGTAGCTTCTTCCTGGTGGCAGCAGTGAGTAGACAGCATGGTCTGGATGGTGGGGTCCTTGATGATAGGATGCTGCTTTCCTGCAACGTCGCTCCATGTAGGTGTGCTCAATGGTGGGAGTGTTTTACCAGTGATAGACTACTGTATCTATTACTTTTTGGAGGATTTTCTATACAAGGGCATTGATGTTTCCATATCAGGCCATGATGCAACCAGTCAATAAACACTCCACCACACATTTATAGAAGTTTGTCAAAGTTTTAGATGTCATGCCGAATCTCTGCAGACTTCTAAGAAAGTAGAAACACTGTCGTGCTTTCTTCATAATGGCACATAACGTGTCCAGGACTGATCCTCTGAAATGGTAACACCAAGGAATTTAAAGTTGCTGACCCTCTCCACCTCTGATTGGCCTGCGAGGACAGGCTTGTGAATCTCCAGTTTCCTCCTCCTGAAGTCAATAATCATCTTCTTGGTCTTGCTGACAGTGAGTGAGAGTGCTGTGCACCACTCTGCCAGATTTTCAACCTCCCTCCTATATACTGATTCATCACCACCCTTGATTTGGCCTACGACAGTGGTGTCATCGGCAAACTTAATTATTGCAATGAAGATCCATGGACACTCCCTACACCTCGTGCTGCTTCGGTAAAGCAGTCAGATTAATCAAAGAATATTTGGACATTCTCTTGTCTGTCCCCTCCCATTGGGCAGAAGATACAAAATTCCAAAAGCATGTAGCACCAGGCTCAAGGACACTTTCTAACCCATTGTTATTAGACTATTGAAAGATTCCCTGGTACAATAAGATGTACTCTTGACAAATTCGTATCTGTACCCTGTCCGTCTGAATATCAACTCTGCCTGTTTACCGATTCTGGGTTTTTGGATTTCTCTGGATGTTTTGATCTCTGCCTGAACTTTGACGCTGACTTTGTTTTCACCTTGGGATTTGTTACTCAATTAATATCACTCTGTGCACAGTACTGGGTCTGCGATTGGATTCCTGCTCCAGCGTCCTGTCACAGACCTAACCAGTTTCCATCCACCACCACCCCCATCCAACTGGTGGAACTGGTCCTCACTCTTAACAATTTCTCCTTCGGCTCCTTTCACTGTCTCCAAACCAAAGGTGTAGCCGTGGACATCCACATAGGCCCCAGCTATGCCTGCCTTCTCATCGGATATGTGGACAATCCATGCCCCAAGCCTACACAGGGAAATTTCTCCAACTGTCATAGTCCAGTCCGTGAAGTCTGTGTTCCGGTTCACGGTCCAGTCCATGGTTCCTTGTTCCAGGGTTTCTGGTTTTCCCCAGTTTCAGTTGTGGGCACATGTTTCTCGTTTTGGGGCTGAGACATAAATACCTCTGCAAACCAGGCATTCCTGGCTGGACTGTCCTGTTCCCTTCCCTGTCTTTTCCCCCCTTGCCTGACTGTCTGCCTGCTCACCTAATCTGGATACCCCGTCTGTATCGCTGAAGTCTTACTGCTGGAGCAAGACTGGAGCCTTGTTAGGTCAAGATAAGGAACTGTCTTTTGTTGTATGGAATTGTCTCTCTGTGTCTATGCCTTCGCTAGGTAGGTCTGGCCGTTTGCCGCTCCTAGTGTTGAGATCTGTCTCTGTGTCCACGCCTTTGCTAGGTGGGTCTGGCTGTTTGCTGCCACCTTGTGTTAGGATCTGTCTCTTCATGTTCAGTGTTCTGTGTATGAGTCCCGGCCCTATGTCCTGTTACCAAGGAGGGGTCCTGGCTCTGTGTTCCGTGCTCCTGTCTCTTCTAGTCCAAGGCTCTGTGCTCCTGAAGGTCCTTGTCCAGTCCGTGCCTAGTCCAGTCCTATCTGAGTCCTGTCCATGTGCCTTTACCTGTCCTTGTGTCTCACCCTACCCAGGAGTTCCTCACCCAAGCCATGTACAGTCCTGTAGCCTCGTCTTGTCCTCACCTAGTTCTGGAGTCCGAGCCCGAGTCAAGTCCCAGGTTCTGGGTCCTTGCCCCGTCTCTGGCTCGGAGTCCATACCAAGCCTTGAAGTACCCAAGACCGAAGCCTGTCTCCAAGCTCCAGCCTCCAGTCCTGCTGTCATGTCATGTCCTTGCCTAGTTCTGGGGCCTGAGCCCGAGGCAAGACCCAGGTTCTGGGTCCTTGTTCAGTCTCTGGCTTGGGGTCCAAACCCAAGTCTGCATTCTTGTCCCTGCTCCTTGTCTGTATCCTGTCACGTCCCTACTCTCATCAAGTCCTGTTCCTTGTACTTCGGTGTCTGTGTCTTGCATTTGGGTCCGCCATCAATGCCCCCACTGTTGTGACACCAACTCTTTCTGCACCACATTGATACATGGATTGGTGATGCTTCCTGCTGCATCCATGCTGAGCTCATCAATTTAATCAACTTTGCCTCCAACTTCCATCCTGCCCTCATCTGTCTCAGACAATCATCTCTCCTTTCTCAATGTCTCTGGAGACATGCTATCTATTGACATCTTTTACAAACCTCCTGACTCTCTGTTATATTGACTATACCTTTCCCACCCTAACACTTGTAAAAATGTTATTCCCTTCTCTCAGTTCCTCCATCTCTGCCCCTTTTGTTCTCAGGATGATGCTTTCCATTCTAGAACATCTGGGAGTGTCCCCTACACTATCATTGATGCTAATTTCATTCACATCTCCTCCATTTCCTGCATATCTGCCTTCACCTCATCCTCCTGCAATCAAAAATAGCAGGGGTAAGGTTCCCCTTGTTGTCACCTACCACCCCACGAGCTTCTGTATCCAGCACATCATTCTCCATAACTACTGCCATCTCCAACAGGATCCCACCACTAAGCATGTCTCTCTCTCCCACTGTCTCTGCTTTCCATAAAGATTGCTCTCTATGTGATTCCCTTGTCCATTTGTCCCTCACCATGAATTTCCCTCCAAAGTTCAAAGTAAATTTTATTATCAGAGTATATATATGTCACCACATAGAACTCTAATATTCATTTTCTTGCGGGCATACTCAGCAAAATCTAGAGAGTAGCAACTATATCAGGATCAATGAAAGATCAAGTAGAATCCAGAAGACAAAATGTGCAAATGCAAATATAAATAAATAGCAATAAATAATGAGAACATGAAATAACAAGATAGAGCCTTTAAAGTGAGACCCTCGGTTGTGGAAACATCTTGAACGATGGGCAAGTGAGTGCAGTTATCCCCTTTTTTTCATGAGGCAGATGGCTGAGGGGTAGTAACTGTTCTTGAACCTGGTGCAAGTCTGAGGCACCTGCACCTTCTGTCTGATGGCAGCAGTGAGAAAAGAGCATGGCCTGGGTGGTGATGATGGACGCTGCTTTCCCACGACAGCGTTTCACGTGGCGTGCTCAGTGGTTGGGAGGGCTTTACCTGTGGTGTACTGGACCAAACCCACTATCCTTTGGAGGATTTTCCGTTCAAAGGCACTGATGTTCCCATATCAGGCCATGATGCAGCTAGTCTATACACTCTCCATTACACATCTATAGAAGTTTGTCGAAGTTTTTGATGTCACGCCGAACCTCCTCGGACTCTGAAGGAAGTAGAGGCACTACCATGCTTCACAATTGCATTTACACGCTGGGTCCAGGACAGGTCCTCTGAAATGGTAACACCCAGGAATTTAAAGATGCTGACCCTCTCCACCTCTGATCCTCTGATGAGGACTGGCTCATGGACCTCTGATTTTCCTCTCCTGAAGTCTACAATCAGTCCTTGGTCTTGTTGACATTGAGTGAGACGGTTGTTGTTATGACACCACTCAGCCAAATCTTCAATCTCCCTCCTGTATGCCAAAATCATCACCACTTTTGATACAGCCCGCAACAGTGGTGTCATCAGCAAACTTGAATATGGTATTGAATGCGCTTAGCCACATAGTCATAGATGTAAAGCGCGTAGAGCAGGGTGTGAACCACACAGCCCTGTGGTGCACCTGTGCTGATGGAGATTGTGGAGGAGATGTGAAGACCGTAAGATATAGGAGCAGAATTAGGTCATTCAGCCTATTGATTCTACTCCACCATTTCATTGTGGCTGATCTCGGATCCGATTCAAGTCCATGCACTGCCCTCTCACCATATCCCATGATGCCCCAAGCAATCAGGAATCTATCAACTTCTGCTTCGAATATACCCACGGACTTGGCCTCCACCACAGTCTGTGGCCGAGCATTCCACAGATTCACCACTCTTTGGCTAAAAAAAATCCTCCTTACCTCTATTCTAAAAGGTCACCCCTCAATTTTGAGCTTGTGTCCTTTACTTCTGGATACCCCCACCAGAGGAAACATCCTCTCCACATCCACCTCATCTTGTCCTTTCAATATTTGGTAGGTTTCAATGAGATCCCCACGCATTTTTCTAAATTCCAGAGGTACAGGTCCAAAGCTGCCAAATGCTCCTCATATGTTAACCCCATCATTCCTGGAATCATCCTTGTGAACCTACTCTGGACTCTCTCAATGACAGTACATCCTTTCTGAGATAAGCAGTCCAAAACTGTTAACAATACTCCAAATGCAGCCTGTCTAGTGTTTTATAAAGCTTCAGCATTATCTCCTTGTTTTTATATTCTATTCCCCTTGAAATAAATGTCAACATTTCATTTGCCTTCTTTACCACAGACTCAACCGGCAAATTAATCTTCTGGGAGTTTTGCATGAGGACTCCTAAGTCCCTCTGCACCTCTGATGTTTGAACCTTCTCCCCATTTAGATAACAGTCTGCTCTTTTGTTCCTTTTACCAAAATGCATTATCATACATTTCCCAACACTGTATTCTATCTGCCACTTTTTTTTGCCCAGTCTTCCAATTTGTCCAAGTCGTGCTGCAATCACATTGCTTCCTCAGCACTACCTACCCCTCCACCTATCTTCATATCATCCACAAACTTTACCACAAAGCCATCAATTCCATTTTCTAGATCATTGACAAACAATGTGAAAAGTAGCGGTCCCAATACTGACCCCTGAGGAACACCACTAGTCACTGGCAGCCAACCAGAAAAGGCCCCTTTTATTCCCACTCACTGCCTCCTGCCTGTCAGCCATTCCTCTATCCATGCCAGTCAATTTCCTGTAATACCTTAGGATTTTATCTTGTTAAGCATCTTCATGAGAGGCACCTTATCAAATGCCTTCTGAAAATCTAAGTAAATGACACCCACTGCTTTGTCCTTGTCCATCCTGCTTGTTACTTTTTTGAAGAATTCTAATAGATTTGTCAGGCAAGATTTCCCTTTACAGAACCATGCTGACTTTGAATTATTTTATCATTTATATCCAAAACCTCATTCTTAATAATGAGGTCCAACATTTTCCCAACCACTGAGGTTAGGCTAACTGACCTATAATTTCCTCTCTTTTATCTTTCTCCCTTCTTAAAGAGTTGAGTGATATTTGCAATTTTCCAGTCCTCTGGGACCGTGCCAGAATCAAGTGAGTCTTGAATGATCATGACCAATGCATCTGTTATATATTCAGCAACCTCTCTCAGGACTCTGGCATGTAGTCCATCTGGTCCTTGTGACTTATCCACCTTAAGACCTTTGAGTTTGCCTAGTACTTTTTCCTTTTGTAATCGCAATGACACTCACTCCTGCTCCCTGACACACATGGACCTCTGGCATACAGCTTGTGTCTTCCACTGTAAGGACTGAAGCAAAGTACTTATTAAGTTCATCTGCCATTTCTTTGTCCCCCATTACTACCTTACCAACCTCATTTTCCAGTGGTCCAATATCAACTTTCACCTCCCTTTTACTCTTTATATAACTGAAAAAATTTCAGTATCCTGCTTAAAAATATCAGCTAGTTTGCCCCCATATTTCATCTTTTCCCTTGTAGTTTTTTTAGTTGTCTTTTGTGGGATTTTAAAAGCCCACAATGATGCCCTCAGTGATGCTCTAAAATTGGCATGGTCCAGTCCGTGAAGTCCGCGTTCCGGTTCACGGTCCGGACTGTGGACTCTGGACTCCGGGTCTTCTGGCTGTCCCTTGTTTCATTTGGGCTTAATCATGGGCACCTGATGCTCATCTTGGGGCTGGGAATTTCAGTGGCCCTGGGATTGAGTGTGGGTGCTGGTTTGTCCTGTCAGTATCTCCTTGGAGCAAACCTGCTGGTAGAAGGCTAGAGCAGCTATTTGTGATCTCTAGCCCTGGTTGGAGGACCATTGCTTCATGGACCTTGCTGTCTCTAGTTGGAGCAGTCATCATGGTACGGATTTGGCCATTTCTGGGGCCAGCTGAGTTGCCATCTGCCACTCCGAGCTAGATATGGATTCTGCTGTTTCCGTTGCCAGCTAAGGTTGCTGGCTGCCCCGAGACTTGGAGCCACTCTGGATTGAGCTCCCTTCCTGTTTTTGCCTCCGTGGGGTAAGCCAGGCCGTCTTTGCTGTTACCCTGAGACTGGACTGTTCTCGTCCTCTCCCCATCTGAATCCCTGACAGTTTCCTTGGCGGTTGACCTTGGCAGTCATCCTGGCCTGGCGTCCAAGGAAGGGGCCCGGCCCTGCGAAAGCATCCCAGCCCTGCGTCCTAGGAAGGGGCCTGGCCTTGTGCTCTAAGAAGGAGTGCCTCGCCCTGCCTAGGAGTGCCTCGCCCCGGTGAATTTTGCCTCTGGTATAATTTAAACCTTTGTTCTGTCTACATTTGTACCCAATTATTGGCTTGTTCTTCCTTACATTCATATTACATCATCCACTTGTAAACCTGTTATACTGACTCCCATCCCCCTGCCATATTAGTTTAAACCACTCTCAACAGCTCTGGCAAACCTGTCCATAAGGATATTGTTCCCAATCCAAGTTGACTGGGGTCTACAAGTGAGGAAATCCAGGATCCAATTGCACAGGGAGGTACTGAGGCTAAGGTCTTGGAACTTATTGATTCATTTTGAGGGGATCTCTGTGATTCGCTTGACCTCTTGAACATCCCTACTGATTTTCCTCCTGGCACGTATCCCTGCAAGTGTGACAAGTACTACATGTGTCCCTACACCTCCTCCCTCACCATCATTCAAGCCCTCAAGCAGTCCTTCCAAGTGAGGTGACACAACCTGCGGGTCTGTCAGGTTCATCTACTGTATCCTGTGCTCCCTCTGTGGCCTCCTCTACGTCAGTGAGGCCTGGTGCAGATCGGGTAACCACCTCATTCAGTACTTTCACTCTGTCCACCATAAGAGACAAGATCTCCCAGTGTGCACCCATTTCAATTTGACCACCCATTCCCATTCTGACATGTCAATCCATGGACTCCTCTAATGCCATGATGTGGCCACGCTTAAGATGGAGGAGCAACACTCCATATTCTGTCTGGGTAGCCTCCAAGCTGACTGCATGAAAATCAGTTTCTTCCCGGCAATCTCCTCCTGCTTTCCCTTTCTCTCTTTTTCCATCCCACATTCTGGTTTCACACCATCTCATCCCTTTTCCTCACCTGCCCATCATCTCCCTCTGATCTTCCTTTCTCCCATGGTCCACTGTCCTCTCCTATCAGATTCCTCCTTCTTCAGCCCTTTACCTCGGAAACCTATCACCTCCCAGCTGCTTACTTTATTCCCCTTCCCCCTTACCTGGTTTCACCTATCACCTGCCAGCTTGTACCCCTATCCCTCTGGTCAACTTCTTATTTTGGCTTCTGCCCCCTTCCGTTCCTGTCCTGGTGAATGGTCTTGGCTTGAAATGTCAACTGTTTATTCCCCTCCATAGATGCTGCCTGACTTGTTGAGTTCCTCAGCATTTTGTATGCTCAAGATTCCTAGCATCCACAGAATCTTTTGCGAGTACGAAAATAAAAACCTGGTTTATCTCTGATTAACTCATTTAATGATTCCTTACAACATAAGTTGTGCTCTTAAATTTAACACAGAATAAATCATCCTATTTCTTTTACAGAACTGGGTTTAATGTCCCCGGCATACGTCGTGAAATTTGTTATCTTTATGGCAGCAGTACAATGAAATACATGCAAATAATATAGAGAAAAAGTCAGCTGAAGGTGTTGTGATTTACAATGTGGAAGTTTGGAAATTGGCTTTTGTGTCAGTAATAGCTACTGCTTGGTTACATTTGCAAAGGGCTGTGCTGAAATGGCCCAGTCACCTGGTTCCTATGACGATTATGTGTTTCAATTCTAGCACCCTTTAGTTTCAGTAGTGGGGTGTACCTTGAAGTAGGCTTTGTACCTGTCTTGTAGTGGGGTGAGGTGGAAGCAGGAGCCTGTGACCCACCAACAAATTACTCTCCAAATTTCATGAACCCTCATCTGGATTCCTGGCGCGGGTCTGTTGTAAGGGAGGAAGGGGCAAGAGGTTTTGAATAAAGCCATAATACATAGGGGCAGAATTAGGCCACTCAGCCCATTGAGTCTGTTCCACCATTCTATCATGGCCGATTTATTATCTCTCTAAGCCCCTTCTCCTGCCTTCTCCCCATAACCTTTGACGTCCTTACTAATCAAGAACTATGAACTTCCACTTTAAATGTACCCAATGACTTGGCCTCCACAGCCCTCTGTGGCAATAAATTCCACAGATTCACCATCTTCTGTCTAAAGGAATCCCTCCTCATTTTTCTTCTAAACAGATGTACTTTTATTCTGAGGCTGTGCCCTCTGGTCCTAAACACCCCACTATAGGAAACATTCACTCTACATACAGTAGGTTTTCCAATATTTGATAGATTTCAATGAGACCTCCCCTCAATTCTTCTAAACTCCAGCTAGTTCAGACCCAGAGCCACCTCATACATTAACCTCTTCATTTCCAGATCATTCTTGTGAACCTTCTCTGGACACTCTCCAATACAGCACATGCTTTCCTAGAAAAGGGGCCCAAAACTGCTCACAATACTCCAAGTGTGGTCTGACCAATACTTTATAAAGCCCCAGCCTTTATATGTGAGCCAACTCAGGCCTAACAGAAAGATGTTGGCCTTGGCTGCATTAGGATAGTGCAGGTTGCAAAATGATGATGCAGTTGTGAAGCACGGCACCGGCTGCATTATTGTTCAGCTCAGCAGCCAGTGACACAGCAAGATCCCACAAAGTAGCAGCCCGCTCTCTGACTAGGGCCCAGCTGTAGCTATGAAATACTTTCACCTGTGGCACAGTGGCACAGCTGGTAGGGAGGTCACATTGGTAGTGGGCTGGAGAATTAAACCGGGAAACTAAGCTCAGAAGTTTAGGGAGCACAGTGTCAGCCTTAAACACTGAATGGCATTCTACAATCTGTATTGGATGGCTCCAGCATACAGAAGACCACATCATGGGCACCAGACGCAGTACAATAAACATTAACATTATTCCTGGACAGAAAGTCTGAATCATTAACTGTTTTGCTCTCTATATTTCCAACACCTGCAGGTTTTCTCATTCTTTAGTAATCAATCTGAAGCATTGCTCCTCTCCTCCTCTCTCCACAGATGCTGCCTGACATGTTGACTATTCCTGAATTCTCTGTTTTTCTTAGTTACAGAGGTACTATTGTTAGTGTGGACCATAACTGTTCTTTCATAATGGTTGAGATCCCACCATGCTGGCTGTGGAACTTAAACTCAGTTAAGAAATTCAAATAAAAGCTGCCATTAAAGGCTGGAGTTTGTAAGAATCAGCTAAACCACCGGCACTTTTCAGGTACTGTAGCTACATTATACTCTGTGTACATAGTGCTAATCTGTGTCCGTTCAGCAACCAACACCAATGGAACAGTTTGCAGTCAATGTCATGACATTGCCTGCTCTGTGCAAGTTATCTGAAGCAGTGATTGTTTTGTCTTTGGTTGCAAAATGCTTTGGGACTTCCTGAGATGAAGAGAATTGTATCAATATGGTTCGTTCTTTCCATATATGCACTGTGTCAGGATATAACTGTCTGATTAAAAAGGGTTTGAACACAAATTGAGTCATGGTCATAGACCAATACAGCATGAAAACAGCTCTTTGACTCAACTAATCCATGCCAATCAAATTACCATCTAAGCTAGTCCTATTTGCTCACATTCAGTCCATATTCCTCCAATCTTTTCCTATCCCTGCACCTGTCCAAATGTTTTTTGAATGTTGTTATTGTGCCTGTCTCAACCCCTTCCTCTGGCAGCTCGTTCCAAGTAGGCACCACATACTCCGTGAAGAAATTTCCCCGTGGTCCTTTTTAAATCTCTCCCCTTGCACCTTAACCTATTCCTTGGGAAAAAGACTGTATGCATTCACCCTATCTAGGCCCCTTATAGTTTTATACACCTCTATAAGGCCAGCCTCTTCAGTCTCCTAGGCTCCAGGGTATAAAATTCCAGCCTGCCCCAACCTCCCTCTATAACTCAGGCCCTCGAATTCTGAGAACATTCTCATCAATCTTCTTTGCACTCTTCCCGGCTTAATGGTGTCTCTTCTATAACATGTACATGACACTCCAGAAGCTGCCTTGCTAATGGCTTGTACAACTGTAATATAATGTCTCAACTCCTATGCTTAGTGCAACACACAGTGACTGCTGGAAGAACTTAGCAGGCCAGGTAGTACCTATGGAGAGAAATGAACAGTTGGTATTTTGGGCCGAGACCCTTCATCCAGTCTGGAATGGAAGAGAGCTGATGAAGGGTCTCAGCCTGAAACGTAGACTGTTCATTTCCCTCCATAGATGCTGCCTAACCTGCTGAGTTCCTCCAGCATTTTGCGTCGGTTTCTCAAGATCTCCAGCATTTGCAGAATTTCTTGTGTCTCCTATACTTAGTGCTCTGGTTGATAAAGTCCAGATACCTTCTTCCCCACCCTGTGTCTCTGGGACACCACTTTCAGCAAGCTGAGTAGAAACATAGAAAATCTACAGCATAATACAGGCTCTTTGGCCCACAAAGATGTGCTGAACATGCCCCTACCTTAGAAATTACCTAGGGTTACCCATAGCCCTCTATCTTTCTAAGCTCCATGTACTTATCTAGGAGTCTCTTAAAAGACCCTATTGTATCCGCCTCCACCACCGTCACTGGCAGCCAATCCACACACTCACCACTCTCTGCGTATATTTAAAAAAAAACTTTCCCCTGGCATCTCCTCTGTACCTACTTCCAAGCACCTTAAAACTGTACCCTCTCGTGTTAGCCATTTCAGCCCTGGGAAAAAGCCTCTGACTATCCACATGATCAATGCCTCTCATCATCTTGTACACCTCTAACCTCCGTCACTCCAAGGAGAAAAGGCTGAGTTCACTCAACCTATTCTCATAAGGCATGCTCCCCAATCCAGGCAACAACCTTGTAAATCTTCTCTGCACCCTTTATATGGTTTCCACATCCTTCCTGTAGTGAGGTGACCAGAACTGAGCATAGTACTCCAGGTGGGGTCTGACCAGGGTCCTATACAGCTGCAACATTACCTCTCAGCTGCTAAACTCAATCCCATGATTGATGAAGACCAGTGCACCGTATGCTTTCTTAACCACAGAGTCAACCTGCACAGCAGCTTTGAGTGTCCTATGGACTCAGACCCCAAGATCCCTCTGATCCTCCACACTGCCAAAAGTCTTACCATTAATACTATATTCTGCCATCATATTTGACCTACCAAAATGAACCACATCACACTTATCTGGGTTGAACTCCATCTGCCACTTCTTAGCCCAGTTTTGCATCCTATCGATGTCCCGCTGTAACCTCTGACAGCTCTCCACACTGTCCACAACACCCCCAATCTTTGTGTCATCAGCAAATTTACTAACCCCTCCCTCCACTTCCTCATCCAGGTCATTTATAAAAATCAGGAAGAGTAAGGGTCCCAGAACAGATCCCTGAGGCACACCACTGGTCACCGACCTCTATGCAGAATATGACCCATCTAGAACCACTCTTCTGCGGCAAGCCAGTTCTGGATACACAAAGCAATGTCCCTCTGTATCCCACGCCTCCTTACTTTCTTGATAAACCTTGCATGGGGTACCTTATCAAATGCCTTGCTGAAATCCATATACACTACATCTACTGGTCTACCTTCATCAATGTGTTCAGTCACATCTTCAGGCTCGTAAGGCATGACCTGCCTTTGACAAAGCCATGCTGACTATTCCTAATCATATTATACCTCTCCAAATGTTCATAAATCATGCCTCTCAGGATCTTCTCCATCAACTTACCAACCACTGAGGTAAGGCTCACTGGTCTATAATTTCTTGGGTTATCTCTACTCCCTTTCTTGAATAAAGGAACAACATCTGCAACCCTCCAATCCTCCGGAACCTCTCCCATCCCGATTGATGACTCAGCAATCTCCTCCCTAGCCTTCCACAGTAGTCTGGGGTACATTTCGTCCAGTCCCGGTGATTTATACAACTTGATGCTTTCCAAAAGCTCCAGCACATCCTCTTTCTTAATATCTATATGCTCAAGCTTTTCAGTCCTCTGTAAGTCATCCCTGCAATTGTCAAGATCCTTTTCCGTAGTGAATACTGAAGCAAAGTATTCATTAAGTACCTCTGCTGTCTCCTTTGGTTCCATACACACTTTTCCACTGTCACACTTGATTGGTCCTATTCTCTCACGTCCTATCCTCTTGCTCTTCACGTACTTGTAGAATGACTTGGGATTTTCCTTAATCCTGTCCACCAAGGCCTTCTCATGGCCCCTTCTGGCTCTCCTAATTTCATTCTTAAGTTTCTTCCTGATAGCCTTATAATCTTCTAGATCTCTGTCATTACCTAGTTTTTTGAACCTTTCATAAGCTCTTCTTTTCTTCTTGATTAGATTTACAGCAGCCTTTATCCACCACAGTTCCTGTACCCTGCCATCCTTTCCCCATCTCATTGGAACGTACCTATGCAGAACTCCACACAAATATCCCATGAACATTTGCCACATTTCTTCCGTACATTTCCCTGAGAATATCTGTTCCTAATTTATGCTTCCAAGTTCCTGCTTGATAGCCTCGTATTTCTCCTTACTCAAATTAAATGTTTTCCTAACTGTCTGTTCCTATCCCCCTCCAATGCTATTGTAAAGGAGATAGAATCACTATCTCCAAAATGCTCTCCCACTGAGAGATCTAACACCTGACCAGGTTCATTTCCCAATACCACATCAAGTACAACCTCTCCTCTTGTAGGCTTATCTACATATTGTGTCAAGAAACCTTCCTGAACACACCTAACAAACTCCACCCCATCTAAACCCCTTGCTCTAGGGAGATGCCAATCAATATTTGGGAAATTAAAATCTCCCACTACGACAACTCTGTTATTATTGCACCTTTCCAGAATCTGTCTCATTTTCTGCTCCACGATGTCCCTGTTACTGTTGGGTAGTCTAAAATAAACACCCAGTAGAGTTATTGACCCCTTCCTGTTCCTAACATTCCACCCACAGAGACTCTGTACACAATCCCTCCATGACTTCCTCCTCTTCTGCAGCCATGACACTATCTATGATCAACAGTGCCATGCCCCCACCTCTTTTGCCTCCCTCCCTGTCCTTTCTGAAACATCTAAAGCCTGGCACTCGAAGTAACCATTCCTGCCCCTGAGCCACCCAAGTCTCTAATAGCCACAACATCATAGCTCCAAGTACTGATCCACGCTTTAAGCTCATCTGCTTTGTTCATAATACTCCTTGCATTAAAATAGACACGTCTCAAACCGTCAGCCTAAGCGCGTCCCTTCTCTATCACCTGCCTATCCTCCCTCACACACTGTCTACAAGCTTTCTCTATTCGTGAGCCAACCACCTCTTCCTCCGTCACTTCAGTTCGGTTCCCACCCCCCAACAATTCTAGTTTAAACTCTCCCCAATAGCCTTAGCAAACCTCCCCACCAGGATATTGGACCTCCTGGGATTCATGTGCAACCCGTCCTTTTTGTGCAGGTCACACCTGCCCCAAAAGAGGTCCCAATGATCCAGAAATATGAATCCCTGCCCCCTGCTCCAATCCCTCAGCCACACATTTATCCTCCATCTCACTCTATTCCTATACTCACTGTCACGTGGCACAGGCTGTAATCCCGAGATTACTACCTTTGTGGTCCTGCTTCTCAACTTCCTTCCTAACTCCCTGTGGTCTGTTTTCAGAACCTCTTCCTTTTTTCTACCTATGTCATTGGTACGACTATTTACAATGACCTCTGGCTGTTTTCCTTCCCACTTCAAGATATTGTGGATGCGATCAGAAACATCCCGCACCCTGGCACCTGGGAGGCAAACTACCATCCGTGTTTCTTTCCTGCGTCCACAAAATCGCCTGTCTGACCCCCTAACTATAGAGTCCTCTATCACTACTGCCATCCTCTTCCTTTCCCTACCCTTCTGAGCCACAGGGCCAGACTCTGTGCCAGAGGCGCGGCCACTGTTGCTTCCCCCAGGTAGGCCGCTCCCCCCCCCACCCCCCCAACAGTACTCAAACAGGAGTACTTGTATTTCTTGGTCCCTCTGTTCTCCAATGCTTCCCCCGGCATTACTGTTTACTTTGAAAGTCCTACCCTGATTTACCTTCCGAAAATGCAAAAAGTTGCACTGATCTGAATTGAAAGCCATTTGCCAGTCCACGGCCCACTTACCCAGCTGATCAAAATCCACCTCTATTGTTTGATAGCCTTTTTCACTGTCTACAATACCATTTATTTTAATGCTATCCACAAACTTCCTAACCATGCCTTATATATTCTCATCCAAATTATTCACATACAGAAAATGACCAAGTACAGTGGTGTAGCACTGACCCCTGGAGAACACCACTAGACTGAAAAACAACCCTCCACCAACACCACCTGCTTTCTATCATCAAGCCAATTATGGATCCACTCAACTACTGTGACTCTCTTTGGATCCCGTACAATTTAACCTTCCAGATTAGCCTTCCATTTGGGACCTAGTCAAATGCCTCGCTAAAATCTGTATCGACGATATCCAGTGTCCTGCCCTCATTAGCCTTCTTGGTTACCTCTTCAGAAAAATAGCCAAGATCGCCTAGGCAACCAGAAGGTGAACAACAGTGAGCTGCCTCTCAGCACCTGGGGTGCACAGACACACCAGGCTCCAATAAATGGTGGATGTGAGAAGCAGGTAGAATGAGCTATTTCAGCATTTATTTTCCAAGGACGTGTTTCTTGGTTTCTGTCTCTCTGGGCCCAGGTCTATTCCTGTTTGGATCAAATGAAGGAGACCACAAAGTGTCAGGATTTTGGAGTCCATTCCACAGCTGGCCTCTAAAAGCCCTCAGTGGGCTTCTGGTTTCTGAACATTCGAGCCTTGCTGTGCTACCTGTATCATTGACTACACATGTGCCTAGTTATTCTGCGTATTTAAGTTGTGTGAATCGTGCTGTTCTTTGCTCAGTCTTTGAGTCAACATTTGATAGTATACCTGTCTTGTAATCAAGTGCTGTATTCCTTTTGAGTGGGCTCTTGTGTTTGCCCGGCTGTTTCTGTATGTTGGGCATGTTTTATTTTTGAACATTGGATTCAGGCCATTGTTTTTTGTTTTGGAATTGCTTGCCTGCTCCTTTTTGACTCCTGTTTTTTTGTAATATTGAACCACTGCTCAGCCTTCTGAATTGGATAATTGCTTTTGTTTTGAAACTCTGCTGGAAAGGCAAGATATTGAGTAAGATATCTGTCTGAATATTCATTTTGACCTCCTGTGATCTCGGCACCTGGGTTCCTCTCTCTCAGCCCCTTCGCTACAGTGGTACAGTTGTGGACAGCTACACTGGAGACCTGGGTTCAAGCCCAGACAGGCCTGACCCAAAGATACTGGGCCACAGTGTTGACCAGGTGTAACCTCTCAGCACTGGCCATCTGAAGGTAGTTAACCAGTGCATGTCACACTCTCTTCTTCTGACTCCTTTCCCTTTCAGTACTTCTCCCATGGACTTCAGGCAGACGTTAGGGGTCCTGACCCTGTTGTATCTGTTTTATATTTCCTGGTAGTTCAAAATCATAAAGTCGTAGAGCACTACATCACAGAAACTGGCCCTTCAGCCCATCTAGCCTGTGCTGAACTGTTATTCCAATTAGTCCCATCAGTCTGCATCTGGACTATAGTCGTTCATACCCCTCTCATCCACGTACCTATCAAAACTCACAACCACCACCTCCACTGGCAGCTAGTTCCACACTTGCACCACTCTCTGAGTGAAGAATTCCCCTTTAGGTTCCTGCTAAATATTTCACCTTTCACCCCTTTACCAATGACCTCTAGTTCTAGTCTCACTAAACTTGTCGTAAAAACCTGCTTTCATTTGCCCTAATGATACCCCTCAAAATTTTGTATACTGTACCTCAGTCAAATCTCCCCTCATTCTCCTACGATCCAAAGAAAAATCTGCAGCTGTTCAAGAAAAGCTGTAGTTCCCTCCTCTGCCGCCTTTTATTTCTTTTCCTATCAGAACCTCCCCAGCCCTGAACTTGTGACTTCAGAAACCCCATGACCTTTCCATCTCTACACATTGTCTCAGAGCAAGGAATGCCAAATACTGGGGCAGTCTTGAAATGTCTTCTCGTTGCAATGTTTGTTTGTAAATATTGTGAGCAGGAAGTCCTCCAGAGGAAAACATCAATCAGAAAAAAATCAATGGGGAAAATTTAATGGGGGTGGAGAAACTACAAGAACCAAAATCAGGATTATTTGTACTGATATATGTTGTAAAATTAGTTGGCTTGCAGCAGCAGTACATGCAACTTATAAAATATACTATAATTTATGGTAATATAAGAAACAAGGGCATGTATATATTAAAGAATAAACTAGTACAAAAATACAGAGGTAGTGTTCAAGGGTACATTGTCCATTCAGAAATCTGATGGCGAAGAAGAAGGAAGTTCTTATGCTCAGCGTGCATCTTCGGGCTTCTGTACCTCCTCTTTTGCGATAGTAACGAGAGGAGGGCATGGTCTGGATGGTGAGGATGCTTAACGATGGACCTCAACGGTGGGGAGGCTAGTGCCCATGATAGAGATACATCCTTCTGAAGCTCTTTCTGATCCCATCCAGTGGCCCTTCCATACCAGATAATCATGCAACCAATTAGAATACAGTAATTCACAAGGCAAGAAACAATATACAGAGTTATGGATTTGTACCATAACTCTGTAACCAACAGCAGCCATTGCGTCTGTTGTGTGAAACGATTCTTTTCAAGTGAGGCAATGAAACCCTCCAGGCTCCTTGAAGATTTGAAGAGAATACACTCTGAATAAGCAAACAAGAACGTGCTTATTTTTGGTCACTCTGTGAGAACTTTAAGAAGTAGAAAACATTTCAAAGCATATTTGCCAGCACTTCCCCATAAAACAGTAATGGTCTGTGTGCTTCACACAACATTTCATTGCTAAATTTGGAAAGCCCCTACAATTGGAGAATTGATTCTGCCAACAGTAAGGAAGGTTCTGAGTATGTTTTTGCATAAGTTACCAGACCAAAGAATTAAAACGCTTCCACTCTGCAGCAACTCTGTTCAAAGATGAATAGATGAAATGTCTGAGAATATGGAAAACACATTGCACAACACTCTTAGGACGACAGAATTTGCTCTGCAGTTGGATGAGTCAACTTTGCTAGGCAGTGAATCTTTGCTTCTTGGTAATATTCACTTCATAAAAGATTAAAGCATGGTTGAACAGTTGTTATTTGCAAGGGGACTAGAAATACATACAAAGGAAGAGTTAATATTTTGGGTTGTTGAGCAATTTATCAAAGAGAAAGAGAGTCTGCTCAGCAACATTCTTGCTTGTGCAACAGATGGGGCACCATCAATGTCAGGATGCCACTGTGGGGGTTATGACTTTCTTGAATAAAGATTGTGAAATTCACAGACAACATCTTGTCATTAAAAACCTAAGTGATCGGCTGCACAAATCATTAAGTACTGCTATCACAGTGGTAAATAAAATGAAGTCTCATGTCTCTCTATTTCAAGAGCTTTGTATTGGGAATAATGAACAGGTTGGACACTTGCTGGTGCACACAGAAGTCAGGTGGCTCTCAAAAGGAGACTGCTTGAGACAGTATAGGCAGAGACTGAAGACTGCACCAGTGTGAGGACCAAGAAGGTATGGACAAGGGAAGCACAGGAATGCCTACAGGACTACTTTGAATCGGTGGACTGGTCTGTATTCAGGGATTCATCTTCGAACCTGGATGACTATGCTGCAGTTGTTACCGACTTCATTGAAACCTGTGTGGATGAGTGTGTGCCTACAAAGACTTACTGTACATTCCCAAACCAAAAGCTGTGGATGAACCAGGAGGTACGTCATCAGCTGAAGGCCAGATCTGTGGCATTCAAGTCTGGCAACCCAGGTCTGTACCAGAAAACCAGGTATGATTTTTGGAGGGCTATTTCAAGGGCGAAGGGACAATTTCAAATGAGCTTGGAGGTGACATCGTATGTACGACAACTCTGGCAGGGTTTGCAAGACATCACTTCCTCCAAAGTGAAACCCAATAGCATGAATGGCAGCTTCACTACCAGATGAACTGAATGTCTTCTATGCCGCTTTGAAAGGAAGAATATAACTACAGCTGTGAAGATCCCTGCTGCACATTATGACCCTGTGATCTCTGTCTCAGAGGCCGATGTTAGGATGTCTTTAAAGAGAGTGAACCCTTGCAAGGCAGAAGGTCCCGATGGAATACCTGGTAAGACTCCGAAATCTAGTGCCAGAATATTCAAGGACATTTTCAACCTCTCACTGCTGCGGGCAGAAGTTCCCACTTGCTTCAAAAAGGCAACAATTATACCAATGCCTAAGAAGAATAATGTGAGCTGCCTTAAGGACTATTACTTGGTAGCACTCACATCGATAGTGATGAAATGCCTTGAGAGGTTAGTCATGACTAGACTGAACTCCTGCCTCAGCAAGGACCTGGACCCATTGCAATTTACCTAATGCCACAATAAGTCAACGGTAGGTGCAATTTCAATGGCTCTTCACACAGCCTTAGACCACCTGGACAATACAAATACCTATGTCAGGATGCTGTTCATCAACTATAGCTCAGCATGTAATACCATCATTCCCACAATCCTGATTGAGAATTTACAGAACCTGGGCCTCTGTATCTCCCTCTGCAATTGGATCCTCAACTTCCTAACTGGAAGACCACAATCTGTGCGGATTGGTGATAATATCTCCTCCTCACCTATGATCAACACTGGCGCATCTCAGGGGTGTGTGCCTAGCCCACTGCTCTACTCTCTATATACACATGACTATGTAGCTAGACATAGCTCAAATACCATCTATAAATTTTCTGATGATATAACCATTGTTGGTAGAATCACAGATGGTGACAAGAGGGTGTACAGGAGTGAGATATGCCAACGAGTGGAGTGGTGTAGCAGCAACAACCTGGCACTCAACATCAGTAAGACGAAAGAGCTGATTGTGGACTTCAGGAAGGGTAAGACGAAGGAACACATACCAATCTTCATAGAGGGATCAGAAGTGGAGAGAGTGAGCAGTTTCAAGTTCCTGGGTGTCAAGATCTGAGGATCTAACCTGGTCCCAACATATTGATGTAGTTATAAAGAAGGCTATACTTTATTAGGAGTTTGAAGAGATTTGGCATGTCAACAAATTCACTCAAAAACTTCTATCATACCGTGGAGAGTATTCTGACAGGCTGTATCACTGTCTGGTATGGAGGGGCTACTGCACAGGACTGAAAGAAGCGGCAGAGGGTTGTAAATTTAGTTAGCTCCATCTTGAGTACTAGCCTACAAAGTACGCAGGACAACTTCAGGGAGCGGTGTCTCAGAAAGGCAGTGTCCATTATTAAGGACCTCCAGCACCCAGGGCATGCCCTTTTCTCACTGTTACCATCAGGTAGGAGGTGCAGAAGCCTGAAGGCACACACTCAGTGATTCAGGAACAGCTTCTTCCTCTCTGCCATCCGATTCCTAAATAGACATTGAACCCGTGAATTCTACCTCACTTTTTAAATATATATTATTTCTGCTTTTTGATGAGTTTTAATCTATTCAATATATGTATACTGTTATTTATTTATTATTATTTTTCTTTTACATTATGTATTGCATTGAACTGCTGCTGCTAAGTTAACAAGTTTCACATCACATGCCAGTGATAATAAACCCAATTCTGATTCTGACTTTTATGCATTTCTTGAGACTGATAAAATTCTTTGAAGACTTGAATGCTTCATTCAGTTATCAACTCAAGAACATTAGTCGTGACATTGCTTATTTGTCAGAATTGTTTGCAATGTTTAATGAAATTAATCTTCAATTGCAAGGAAAAGATGTGAATCTTATCAAAGTCAAATCAATTGTTTCCACGCAACACACATCAAAGTTGCTGGTGAACGCAGCAGGCCAGGCAGGATCATGGGACAGGAGGCCCAGGGAGAAAGAAAAGGGGGAGGGGGGGAAAACCCAGAGGATGGGCAAGGGGTATATTCCTTGTATTCCGTCTGGGTAGCCTCTAACCTGATGGCATGAACACTGACTTCTCAAACTTACGCTAATGCCCCACCTTCCCCTCGTACCCCATCCATTATTTATTTATACACACACATTCTTTTTCTCTCTCTCCTTTTTCTCCCTCTGTCCCTCTCACTATACCCCTTGCCCATCCTCTGGGTGTTTTCCCCTCCGCCCCCTTTTCCTTCTCCCCGGACCTCCTGTCCCATGATCCTCTCGTATCCCTTTTGCCAATCAACTGTCCAGCTCTTGGCTCCATCCCTCCCCCTCCTGTCTTCTCCTATCATTTTGGATCTCCCTCTCCCCCTCCCACTTTCAAATCTCTTACTAGCTCTTCTTTCAGTTTGTTCAGATGAAGGGTCTCAGCCCGAAACGTCGACTGTACCTCTTCCTAGAGATGCTGCCTGACCTGCTGCGTTCACCAGCAACTTTGATGTGTGTTACACCAGGGAGATTGCAGGATCTTCTCTCGATCCAAATTCCAGACTGGGTAATAATCTATTTCTGAACACTTATAATGAGGAACTAACAGGAAGGATGGAGGAAGAACTGATCTCCCTACAAAATGACTTTGATCTGAAGCTGAGGTTCAAAAAATCATATCAGTACTTTCAGCTGCAGAAAGAAATTTCTGAACGCTATCCTGCACAGCGGAAAAAGGTCAAGATGTTCCTTGTTGCCTTTCCAACATCAGATTTAGTGGAGCACAGTTTCAGTGTAGTCACCAAAGTTCTTACAAAGCAACAAAATAGACTTCAAATTACTGAACTAGAGGATCTGAAACTCCTTCTGATGACATTCAGTCTGACGTTGAGAAGCTGATATCACTGCACCAAACCCATCCAAATCAATGAAAGGTGAGAAAGCAATGAGGTAGAGAATAGTTAGACTACTAATGTATGCTCTAAAATCGTTGATGAAAATTATTTTTACTGAAAACTGAATAACGAATTTATTTTCTTTGAGCTTTAAATAGATTGGAATAATCTTTGCAATTATTTGTCACTGTTTTGAATTTGCAGTTCTTATTTTTAACTGTTCATTGTAACAAAATTCTTCATAGTTTTTATTTCAGGTTGGAAAGGGAGAGTGGCGATGTGGGCTGGGAGCCGGGGGGTCGGTAATCCGAAAATATTTGGGATCCACTGTATTTGGCTAACAGTTTAAAACTAGCACACTGGCACCATCTAGTGGAGAACGTTTAACTCAGCAAGTAGTGGTAATATTACAAACACGAGAAAATCTGCAGATAGTGGAAATACAAAGCAACACACGCAAAATGCTGGAGGAACTCCAGGTCAGGCAGCATCTATGGAAATGAATATAGTCGACATTTTGGACCAAGACCCTTCTTCAGGGCTCTTGGTAATATTAGCAATCTGGTAGTTTGTTATTGAAGCTCACGTCAGTTCCTATTGTATAGACATGTCTTCATCTTGTGAAAAATTGCACATGGTTTGAATCAGAGTCGAAGGCATAGAATCATAGAGCGTTGTAACAGGACCTTTGGCCCATTATGTTCATACTGACCATCAATTGCCATTCTATATTCATAGACTAATACAGCACAGAAACAGGCCCCTCAGCCCAACTCAACAATGCCCACCAAGATGCCAATCTAAGCTGGTCCTGTTTGCCCTCAGAGTCACAGCGGGATGGGGTCTGTGTGCTGATTTATCCCATTTACTACCACTTGGCCCAGAGTCTTGGAGATCCAAGTGCCTGTTTAGATATTTTATAAATACAATGAGAGTCTTTTCCACTACCGCCTTCTCAGGCGGTGTATTCCACATTCCAGACACCCTCGTGGTGAAAGAGTACTCCCTCAAATCCCTTCTAAACCTCTAACCCTTTACCCTATGCCCTCTGGATACAAACATCTCCATTATATTTATCCAAGGGACGTGGGCATCAGAGGCTGCGTCCATCCCTCGCTGCACTTGAGAAGGTAGTTTCGAGCTGCTGCCTTGAACTGTTGCAGTCTTCACACACAATGCTGGAGGAACTCAGCAGGCCAGGCAGCATTATTGGAAAAGAGTGCACTCGACGTTTCGGGCCGAGACCCTTTGGCAGGACTTTAACAGGTCGTGCTGCTGATGAGGGGTCTCGGCCCAAAACGTCGACTGTATTCTCTTCCATGGATGCTGCCTGGCCTGCTGAGTTCCTGCAGCATTTTGTGTGTGTTGCTTGGATCTCCAGCATCTGCAGATTTTCTCTTGCTTGTGCTGCAGCCTTCAAGCTGCTAGGGAGGGAGAGCCAGGACTTTGGTCCAGCGATGGTCGAAGGGAAGTCGGGATCGTGTGTCGTGAAGGGCAAGTTACAGCTGGTGGTGTCCCAGTGGCTTTGTTGCCCCTGGCCCCCTAGCTGAGTAGAGGTGGTGGGGCTGGAATGTGATGTGTAAGGAGAGTTGGTGAGTTCCTGCAATGTATCGTAAAATGATACAAAGTACTGCGATTGTGCATCGATGGTGGAATGAGGGAAAAGCTGTGGATGGGTACCCAGCGAACCACCTGTATGGTGTAGAGCTTCTTGGGTGTTGTGAAAGTTACACTCATCCAGGCATCTGTTATGGAGCGAGGTTCCCTGCTTTCTACTCTATCCACATCCCTCGGGATCTTGTGTAGCAGTATCAGGCTCCTGACTGATTAATTCTGCTGTGAGCCGGTGCAGCAGGTGTCACTGGATCAGACGGTGGAAACAGGGCACTGCTACAGCAGCAGTTTGCTCAGACGACGATGTGCACTCCGCTTATCCCCACTCCAAGCCGATGTATGGTCGCTCCCATCACTACAACTGGGTTCTGCGCCACCAGCCCCAGCCAAGATCACCCTCGTCCTCTTGCTCCAGTATTCCACAACTTGCTCCGATTCCACTGTTGGCATCTGAGCCTTCACATCCACATCCGTTCTCCAAAGCTCCTTACCTAATTATCCCGTGCTGGCCTCTCACTCTCCATCTGAATAGGGCCACAAAGCACACAAGCCTTCAGCCCATCAGAGTCCATGCTGACATCGCGTCCGATTTACCAGCATTTGGTCTGTAGCTTGAGCCTTGATTCAGATGCTTCAGAAATCCTGTGATAGTCTCTGCCTCGATCATCTTAGGCAGAGCGTTCAGATCCCAGCCAAAGTTGTTTTGCACATCCTTTTCATACCTCACCTTAAACCTATGCCCACTCCTTAATTAACTGATGCAAAGGGAAATGTGAGTGCACAAACTCTCCTGAAGTTAATAAACATCTCCATTGTCTTGTTGACATTAAAGAAGAGGTTATTTGCCTGGTACCAGACCTTTTGAGCTCTTCGACCTCCCCTCTGTAGGCCGTCTCATCATTGTTAGTGATGGGGCCCCTCCTCTGTCGTGTAATTGGCAAACTTGACAATGTGACTACTGGGGTGTTTGGCCGTGCTGTCGTGTGTGAGCAGAGTGTACAGTAGTGGGCTCAGCGCACAGCCCTGAACGGACGCCCGTGTTGAGGATGATGGGGAGGGAGGGACGGTTGTGCATCCTGACTATCTGTTGTCCGTTGCTTAGGAAATCCAACACCCAGTTGTACAGCGGAGTATTTAGACCAAAGGTTTTGGAGTTTGTTCATCAAGGTCTGTGGGACAACAGTGTTGAATGTCGAACTGAAACCCAGAAACAACATTCTGATATACATGCCTTTGCTTTCTATATGTGTCAGGTCCAGGTGGATGACGGATGGTTTTGTCAGTAAGCATATGGGTGCGTATTAGTTGCATTAACAACACTGAAAAATTACTTGGACAGATATATAGATAAGAAAGGTTTGGGATATGGGCCAAATTCTGGCAAATGTAGATGGGAATCTTGTTGGTCATAGGCCAGATGGGCTGAAGGCTCCTAGTAGTTAGCATCATGACTCTATGAGTCTAAATACTTACTATTGATGAGTTGGTATGCCCAGAGTTCAAGCCTGGGGTTTGTGGTCCTGCCATTGGCTAGTGCCAGAGTCGATAGATTGATCAGAAGTCTGGAATTTGAAGTCTGATGGCAAAGCTTGGAGGTGAAGAGAGGAAAGGGGATTGCTTTGCTATTGTTATTTGTTTTTGCCTGTTGTGGTGTGTCCTGCATTGCATTGTGAGCATGTTATGGTGGCCCTTGAGGTGGTGGTGACACTTGCACATCCTTAGGAGTGTTGGTTGTTAATGCAAACAATGTACTGCATGGTATATGATAAACAAACCTGGATCTGAATTTTGTTCAGCATCAGGGCTCAGGGCTCAGGGCTGTTGGTGATCTCCTATGCCCACCTGCCTGTTAACCACTCACTCTATAGTCAGTACATTCTGATACTAAAGCAAAGTCCAGCACACAGGAGGCAATGTTGAGATGGAATTGTGGGTGCCAGAGTCGAGAAGGTGGAGGAGAGAAGGTAGCTGAGATGTTAGAATCGTAAATCTTTGGAGCTGGCTGGCCTGGTGAATAAGCCAATTTAGAAAGTGTGTGGAAAACTTTACCGATAGCTACCTGTACAAGGAAGCCAGACCAAACCTCCAAATCATAGACTGCGCCTCTTGTAGGGCATTACGTTTAAGATTCCTGCTTTTACGTAAAATGTTGTTCTGAAGCCCTACCTGCTGTTTGAGAGGTCCATGAACGATTCGTGAAATCAACATTGTGTACCTTTCTTATTAACATAAAGTTACATCAAATGACAACTTTTTAACTTTTATGATTTTATTTACGGGTAGTGTTTTACTGCAGACATATAAATAAAAACTTTATTGTTTGGACAATCACATACAATGAATCAACATGATATTTTGAATCAGGTTCCTGACACTTGCCATTTTCTAAAGTCTGAAAGCAACACCACATCCGGTTCACCAGCAAATAAGGATGGCCAAGGAGATCCACAGTTCCCCAGCTCGCTATCAAAGTCTTCGCTGAATCCCAAAGCAAGGCTGGCCTAATGGACATTTGCAAACTTGGTACTTCTCCATTAGGATGGGAAGTTTTTAATTATGCAGTGGTCTTCAACATCTTAAGAACATCCCAAGTTCTTCACAGCCACTGATTACTTTTGAAGACTCTGTTGTAATTTATGGAACAAGTTATCCAATTTATATACAGCAACCTCCCATAACCAACAAACTGCTCAGCTGCTCATATTAACTGAGGGATGAATAATGACTGAGACGTCAAGGGTAACTTGCCCACAATATATTATACACAAACTTGAGAGGGCAGACTACAACATCCAACCTGAAAGGTAGCACTGTGGCACTTCCAGTGAGCATCAATCTAAAATGCAGCTTCCGGAATGTTGTAAGAAGCTTAAAGTTGAGGCCCTCCGTTGGTTGAGTTTGACCATGGATGTCCCGTCCTGGCTGTCTACATGATATGGAAGCCAGAGCAGCATGATATGGAGAGCAAGCTGTTGCCCATTTAGCTAGCTCCACACAACCGTTGGAACGGCAGGGCCTGATACAGTTTGGTATCAGTGGCATCGTAGGAGTTGAACTCAATGTAGGACTGCATTAGGGACTCCTTGGATTTACTGCCGAAGTCTTCCCCATGGGTGGGTATAGCTGTAAGGCAGCAGGAGATCAGAGTTTTCCTTTTCCTAAAGGAGCTACCAACGACGGCTGACAAACCTGATCTGCTCAAAGTGAATGGTTTTAAGGTGCTAGAAGCCTGCCTTTGCCCCTTCTCCTGTCAGCAGAAACAGTTCTGCCTGGCTTAGCAGCTAAACCACACCTGAGGGTCAGGAGCTGGACTTGGCTGTCAGAGGCTGTTTGGGAGCAGTTAGTGGGAGTTTATCCCCAATACTACCCCCAACTATAACAATCTTAAGGAACAAGAAACTAAAAAATAAAACTAAAAATACAACAAAGATCAGACAACCATTGTGGTTATCAATTGTAAATTAAAGTGATTAAAGAATTGCATTTATAAACCATTTTACACTAAGACCAGAGCAGAATCAGATCATTCAGCCCACCATCTGCTCTGCCATCTCATCATGGCTGATTTATTATCCCTCTCAAACCCATTCTTCTGCCTCCTCCTGTCCCTCACTAATCAAGAACCTATCAACCTCTCCTTTAAATATACCCTGACTCAGGACACCCAGAGCTTGAACAATTCAAAATTACGTTTCTCAATTCCTGTATGAAAGTTCCTGTGCTTCCAGGCAAAACAATCCAAGTTAAAGTAGAATCCCAGAAGCAAAAGATAAAAGCAGGGGACTAAGCATACAGCCTTGTGGTGCACCTGTACTGATGGACAATTGTGGAGGAGATGTTGTTGCCAACCTGAATTGACTGGGGTCTGCAAGTGAGGAAATCGAGGATCCAATTGTACAAGGAAGTATTGAGTCCAAGATCTTGAAGCTTATTGATTAGCTTTGAAGGGATGATAGTATTAAATGCTGAGCTGTAGGTGATAAAGAGCAGATTGATGTATCCAGATGTTCCAGGGTTGAATAAAGAGCCAAGGAAATGGCATTTGCTGTGGACCTTTTGTGCTGGTAGACAGATCCAAATAGCAGCTCAAGCAGGAGTTGATATGTTTCATCACCAGCTTCTCAAAGCACTTCATCACTGTGGATGTAAATGCTACTGGACAATAGGCATTCAGGCAGGTTACCATGTTCTTCTTAGGCACTGGTATAATTGAAGCCTGCTGTTAGTACCTCCAGTTGAACTCTGTCTTTTTGTGTGTTTTCCCCTAGCCATCAGTCTGTGGTTTTATATTGCCATGTGCTCATTTGTTTTCATGCCCCGTGTGCTCCTGTCCCCGCTCCTGCTCTACTCCGGCCCCTGTATTACTGAGTACTCCGTCTCTCACCTGTTTCTCATTATTACCTGTTTTGCTGCCACTTCTGTCTCATTGTGCTCCACCTATCATCTGCATCTCTGTTTATTGTCAGTGTATTTTAGTCCTGCATTTTCACCAGATTGTGCAAATGAGTTTTCCTGACCTTTCCAGAATTTGTATCTGAACTCTGTCCATCCGAATATCGACTCTGCTTGTTTCCCAATTTTGGATTTCTCTGGAAGTTTTGATCTCTGCCTGAACTTTGACACTGACTTTGTTGCCCCTTTGGATTTGCTACTCAGTAAATATCACAGTGAGCACAGTACTTGGTCTGCGATTGGGTCCCTGCTTCAGTGCCCTGACATCTGCTTGAAGCAATAGGTTAAAGATATTGATGAACATTCCAGCCATCTGATCCACACAGGTCTTTAGTTCTCTGCCAGATACCCAGTCAGGGCCAAGTGATTTCTCTAGGTTCACCCTCCAGAGGGATGGTCTCATGTCAGCCTCAGATACTGAAAGCACAGAGTCATGGGGGGGGGGGGTTGTGGGAGCTTGTGAAGGTTCTTCCATGTTGTGATGGTCAAGACAGCAAAGAAGGCATTGAGTTCATCTGGAAGCAAAGCTTTGTTGTTGCCTATGTCACTTGGTTTCACTTTGTTAGAGCTGATGGCATTCAAACCTTGCCACAACTGTTGAGCATCCTTCATTGATTCAAGTTTCATCTGGTATTGCTACGTTGCCCATGAGAGGACTTTCTGGAGAACATACCTGGACCATTTGTATCCTGGTTACCAGACCTGAATACCAATGATCTGGCCCTCAGCAGATTGTGGATCTCATGGTTCATCCAGGGCTTCTTGTTTGGGGAAGACTCTGAATGATTTTGAATGGAAAACACTCACCTACAACTGTTTTAATAAAGCCCATGACAATCGTGGTGTATTCACTCAGGGTCCCTGAACACGGCCCAGTCCACCGACTCAAAACAATCTTGTAGCTTCTCCTCTGCCTCCTGCGACCACCTTTCCATTGTCCTTTTCTCCAGAGCTTTGCTCTTTTGCCTCTGCCTGTGTGCAGGTAGGAAAAGGACAACCAAGCGATCAGATTTCCTGGAATGTGGCCTCGCCATGAAATGGTGGGTATTCCTTATTGGGGCGTAGCTGTGGTCTAGTGTGTTTGGACTCCTGGTGCTTCAGGTTTAATGCTGATGGTATATGGGCAGACCTCTCAAAGTCCAGCCCTGCATCCTTGTCGTGAAAGGTGGAAATGGGAAGACCAGCAAGCAGGGCTCTGGTGAAGCTGTACCGTGGATGCAATGGATTACAGAAACATTGATCTCCAACCATAGCATCAACTTTGTGAGAAGAAGCTCACCATCAACTGAGCACATGACACAGTGCAGGGAAAGTCATCAGGATCCTGCACAGTGGACAACACTTCTGTTACCAAAGTCCATATCTACCTTGGATACCTGAAATGTGAGAACCATGTATCAGGCAGGAAAATCCACAGTCATAGCAAATGAGATGGAGATCAACTGGAGAGACTCGACTGACAGATGGGATAACTATCATCCTCTCAGGCCATCAGAGTATTGGTGCCCCATATACAGAGGGAGTAGCTTTCAGGGTGACACCAGAAGCATGTCAAGCCATGATCACATGGGAAGCCACAAATTCCAGATTCATCACTGCTAGCTTTAAAACCAAGCACAAGAAGATAACAGCTTAAGTTATCCAATGTTACACACCAACAAATGACACTAATGAAGAAGATAAAGATGAACTTTACATCACATTCAGTGCAGTCATCAGCAGAGAGAAGGAAAATGACCTTTGTTATGGGAGATTTTAACGCTAAAATAGGCAGGGGTAATGCGGGACATGACCAGGTGATGGGGACACAATCTTGGAGAAATGAACAAAAATGGGGAACGATTTGCTGAAACTTGAGCTAACTTCAAGCTAGTTATTGGTGGAAGCTTATTCCCACACAAGTCAATACACAAGGCAATGTGAATGTCACCAAACAAGGTTACAGAAAACCAGATTGACCATGTATGTATCCCAAAGAAGTTTTGAAATTCACTCCATGATGTGAGAGTGAAACGTGGTGCAGGTGCCGGGTCAAACCACCATCCTCAGATTGCCAAAGTACAGAAGAAGCTAAAAAGAAGCTACATAGCACACAATCAGTGACTGAAGTATGGTGTGAGCTACCTGAAAGACAAAGAAACAGCTCAGAGATTTTCCCTCACACTTTCCAACAGGTTCCACTTGAGGACTTTGATATTGAAGACAAATGGTCTGCTGTCAAGGAAGCAATAAATGAAGCTTGTGAGGAAGTGCTGGGAAAAAGGACTTTTGAGCAGTTGGTGTAATCCTGGAGTGGATTGCACCAGGAACAATGGAAACAACCAACAAGAGGAGAGCATTAAAAGACAAGTGAAATAGCAGAACTAGGAATGAGAAAATTGAGGCACAGAGGGAGTTTGACAGAGTGGACATGGAAGTAAGGAGAAATATCAAGGTGAACAGGAGAGAGTACATCAGCACCCTTGCATCCCAAGCAGAAGAAACCTCAGCAAGAGGGAATATGTAAGAACTGTACAATACTACCAAGAAACTTGCTGGCAAATTCAACCAGATCAATACCCAAGTGAAGGATAAAGATGGAAATATCCTAACTGAAGAAGACAAACAGCTCCAACGCTGGGCATAGTACTTCAGTGAGATTCTGAATAGACCACCTCCTCCAGAATCTCCTCTAATTCCAGAAGCACCATCAAACTTGGCTGTCAACTGTGGCGTCCTTCAAAGAAGGAAATGATACAGGCAATCAAGAGGCTAAAGTCAGGAAAAGCAGCTGGCCCAGACAGTGTACCATCAGGGGCATTGAAGGCAGACCCTAAGCTTTTGGCTGATGTCCTATACACTTTGTCCTGCAACATCTGGGGCAAAGAAGAGACGTCACAAGAGAGGAAAGAAAGTCACATAATCAAGTTTCCAAAGAAAGGTGACCTTTGAGACTGTAAAAACTACAGAGTTATATCCTTAACATCTGTGGTTGGAAAGGTGCTAAATAGAATTATTCTGCATCCACCTTCAACGAGCTGTTGACACAACATTAAGGGACCAACGAGCAGGCTTTAGGAAAGATCGCTCCTGCACAGACCAAGAGCTACCTTAAGAATAATCATAGACCAGTCAATCGAATGGAATACTTCTCTCTAATCAACTTCATTGACTGTGAGAAAGCCTTTGATGGTTTAGATAGAAACTCCCTATGGAAACTTATGAAACATTATGGAATACCACAGAAATTTATCAATATCATCAGGAACTCCTACAACATCTCATGCAAAGTCATACTTACAGGAAAACTGTCAGCAAGCTTCACTGTCAACACTGGGGTGAAGCAAGGATACTTGATGGCTCCTTTCCAGTTCCTGTTGGCAATGGATTGGATTATGAAACAGACAACAAATGAGAAAGGAAATGGAATCCAGCGGATTATGTGGTGGCAACTTGATGATTTAAAGTTTCAAGGTGACATCGCCCCACTGTCTAGCTCTAACCAACAGATGCAAGTAAAATCAACACTCTTGACTGCTAACTCCACCATGCTAGGTCTAAGACCAAATGCAGATAAAACAAGAGTGATGAAGATCAATTGCACCAGCAAAAGATCCATAGTGATGAGAGATACAACCCTGGAAGAAGTGACTTCCTTTGTCTATCTTGGAAGCATTGTGGGTGTATATAGTGGGACAGATGAGGATGTCAAAGCCAGGATCAACAAGGTCAAAGTAGCATTCTACATCTTGAGAATGTGTGGCCATCCATATCAAGGAAAAACAAAATCAGAATCTTCCACTCCAATGTTAAAGCAGTGTTCCTATACGGCTCTGAAACCGGGAGAACAACAAAGAAGTAATTACAAAAACCGCAGGCTTTCATCAACCAGTGCCCGAGAAGACTCCTAAACATCTGATGGACTGACACATTAACCACCCAGACGCTGTGGGAGAACACCAACCAGGAGTCCATAGACATACAAATACACAAATGGAAATGGAGATGGACTGGCCACACCTTGAGGAAGTCAACCAACATCACCAGACAGGAAAGAGGACAGAGGGAAAAGGGATGTCCAAAGAACACATGGAGGAAAGACACCGAGGCTGAAATTAGACAATGGGGATACTCCTGGTCCACCCTTGAGAAACTGGCTCAGAACACAGGACGATGGAGGTGGGAGGTCGTTGATGGTCTATTGATGGTCTATGCTCCAGTGAGAGCTAAGGGTCCAAGAAGAAGGAGAACTGGGTAGAGATTTATTCCAACAAACCTGATTGAAGTCCCAGACCATGATTTGAAATGTGTCAGGGTAGGCTGTTTCTTGCTTGGTGATGGAAGGATTAATATCTTGAGTGCCTGATTAACGTTGACTTTTGGTGATATGTGGACTGCGGTTAGGTGTCACAGAAGAGAATTTGCCTGGTAATTAGAACAGTTGACGCGTAGTTGTTAGATCTTCCAGGTTGGGGGAATAAGAGTATGAGAACACCACCACATCGGAGCACTACAGAGAGCTTATCATGGAACACAGACCCCCACCTTTTGCCTCCTTTAAATCAGAAGCCCGGTCCATCCGGTGTGTGGGAAGCCTTTGAGTCTTACTGACGCATCTGGTGTGTTTGGAGTGTGCTATGCCTCTGTGAAACACAGCAATTCCTCATTTCCCTCTGACACAGCAATCTTGCCCTTGGGTCGTCATTCTTATTCCCCAGCGACTGTACATTTACTCACAAGATTCTGGGTAAAGGGGGTCTCTCTCCTCTGCATTTCACCCTGGCTTGGAGTCTACCCCTCATTTTTCTCTTCCAGCCATGGTGACGTACTGTCGTCTGCTTAAAGGTGCAGTATCTGCTTGTTTGAGAGTTAAGTCCGCCGAGTCTTTTAGAAGATGATGAAATTGCTAGTTCATTCAGACAATTCAAAAGTACGTTGCTTAAAGGGAAATTACATGCTGCACTGCAGATTGCAGTGGGAGTAGTTCAAAGGAGCTACTGTATATTCAGAAGTTTTGCAAGCAGCCCCCGGCACTTCACCATGGTTCACCAGCATCATCTTGATCACTTGCTTTAAGTTTGTGACTGTGAGGCTAAGCACAGCTCCAATGCCGTATTTAAGTTTGCTGATGACACCATTGTCTTTGGCTGAATCAAAGGTGGTGACAAATCAGCATACAGAAGGCAGATTGAACATCTGTCTGAGTGGTGCCACAACAACAGCCTCTCACTTAATGTCAGCAAGGCCAAGGGGCTGATTACTGACTTCAGGAGGAGGAAACTGGAGGCACATGAGCCAGTCATTTCAGCAGACCTGCCCTGGGCCCAGCACGCAAGTGCAATCAAGAAGAAAGCAGCAGCTCTGCTTTCTGAGAAGTTTGGGAAGATTCGGCATGACATCTAACCCTTTGGCAAATCTCTATAGATGTGTGGTGGAGAGTATACTGACTGGTTGCATCACAGCATGGTATGGAAACACCAAAGCCCTTGAATGGAAAATCCTACAAAAAGTACTGGATATGGCCCAGTCCATCATGGGTAAAGCCCTCCCCACTTGAGCACACCTACATGGAGTGCTTTCACAGGAGAGCAGCATCCATCATCAAGGATCCCCACCATCCAGGCCATGCTCTCATCTCACTGCTGCCATCAGAAAGAATGGTACAGGAGGCTCAGGTCCCACACCAACAGGTTAGAAACAGTTATTATCCCTCAGCTATCAGGCTCTTGAACCAGAGAGGATAACTTCACTCACCCCAAAACAGAACTTCTCCCACAACCGATGCACTCACTTCAATGACTCTTCATCTCTATTTGTTACTTATTATTATTATTTTTAATTTTTCTCAGCTCAAGCTGGTAAATCCTGAGGTACAGGCGTAGCCAAGCATGCTCATTTGTTAATTGCTAGGAACTTTCAGACTATTCAGACAGTTGGTTTCTGAAGATTTACATAGATATTTCTGTGTAGCTCTAGTTGTTTAATACTATTGCGTAGTGACTTTGGGATGACACCAGTTGTAGATATTACTATTGAAACAAGCATAACCTATTCATATTCCAGAGTCTTTCAATTTCCTCTTTCATTTCGGCATATTTCTGGTGTTTTCACTTATTGATTTCTATATGTGTTTGGAATGGCTATATCTATTGAATAAGTTGTTCTTGCTTGTTTATCCTGTAATATTATATCCGGATGGTTAATATGGATTGTCCTATTTGAAATAACTGATCAGTCATAATATAATTCGTGGCATTCTATGGACTTTTAGCTTTTTATTTTTGATTGGTACCATTTGGAAATTGACCCTTCGGTGAGTGAGAACTGTTTCTGCAGATCTGTTCCATCAAAGGCCTTCAAAACTTTTGAACACGTCTCTCCCTAACTTTCCCTGCTTTAAGAAGAACAAGTTCAGTGTCTTCACCCACCACAGACAGCTGTTTTGCATTCCAGTCATTAGGTTTGCTTAGAATTCAATTAAGCTGCAGCATAGTTATTTGAGGGTAGGAATGTGGGTGTGGGGGATGTGTATCTGAAAACAGTTTTACTTGATTACTATTTCACCAAGCTCACAGTTCAGAGCTTTTGCTGCATGCAGAGTAGGCCCCAGTTCATTGTTACCATGGAGAGGTGGTTAAAATACATCCCTCTTCTGCACATATTCCTCTTATTCCTTCTCAGTTCCAGGACTGAATACAATGGGTAAGTGATTCCAATGTTACTCTTATTATTGATAATATCCATCAGTAACTTAAGGGAAAGAAAGATTTACATCTGTCTACTGTCCTTCAGAATATCATGAAACATTATACAGAAAATGAATTTTCTCTGTAAAGCAATTTTAAATGTTTGCTTTATTTGCTATATGTGCATCAAAACATTGTAACACATAGTGACATGCGCTGTTTCCGTCAAATCAAATCAGTGGTGGTGTTGCTGGGCAGCCTGCAAGTGTTACCACAGCACCTACATTGCATGTCTTTAACCTTAACCATGCATCTTTAGAATGTGGGAGGAAAACAGAGTGCCCAGAGGAAGCCCACGTGATCACTGGGAGAACACACACATTCCTTGCAGGAATTGAACCCCTCACCAAGGGTCACTGGCTCTGTAATAGTAGTGCACTAACCACTACACTACTGGGCTGCCTCAACACAGATAAAGTAGGGGAAAAGGTAACAGCAAGCTCCATGAACTGATAATGTGATGATGACCAGATAAATAGCTTATCAGTAATTTCGAATGAGAAGTCAATATTGTTCAAAGAAGATCATTTTGGTCATCAATATCAGGAGTAAGTATTGAGCAGGGCAGACCATATAGGTTATCAATATCATCAGGTGATATCTCTGTTGCATTTTGCTATACTATCATAGATATTTATTTATCAATCTGAGAGAGCATCTAGGGCTTTGAAATAGGTTCTCACTTATAAGTAGACACCCCAGACAGCGAAGTACCCTCTGTTGGGACTAGGCTTCTTTCAATGGCTCTGGAAGGGTCTCTGAACACATGACCTTCTGACACAAAAGTAAAGAACAATACCTCAGTTTAACAAGATTGTTACAAAGTATGGCAACAAAGTTTCCCAGGCAATGGTAATGATCAGATTCCAGTTTGAGCTCGTCGATCCTGGAAGGATGGATAGCACTGCAGTGAGACACTCCTGAGGGGTAGGCGTGCAGCTGGACGCTGGGCAAAAGTAAATATTCACATAGTTGCGGGGCATAGAACAGAGGATCTGACAGGATAGGTCTTCTTACACAGAGAACAGCTGATATATAGAACTTGCTGTTAGAGGTGGTGGTGCAATCAGATACTGTGAGACATTTAGACAAACACTGAAATAGGAAATGATTCCTAACTTAGGCCAATGAGATAGAGTAGTGGCCAAGGGACCCAATAGCAAGGACACCAGTTTGACAGTCCACAAAATCTCGTCTCCATCCTACACTGGAACCAGGCTGCATGTCCTGATATTAACCATTGGATCTAAAACAGATTCCTATCACCTAGGAGGTGCACTTTTCTTATTACCACCATCAAAGAGGAGGTGCAGGAGCCTGAAGACACACACTCAACATTTTAGAAACAGCTTCTTCCCCTTCACCATCAGACTTCTGAATGGACAATGAACCCATGAACACTACCTCAGTACCTTCTGCACTACTTACGTAACTTATTTTTATATATATTTTTATTGCAATTTGTATTTTTTTTATTATGTATTGCACTTCACTGCTGCTGCAAAACATTAAATTTCACAGCAATGCCAGTGATATTAAAACTGATTCTGATTTTGACCCATTGCTGACAAGGACCAGTGCCAGATAAGGCCTTATCCAGTCGTTATATACCTCTATCACCCATCAGAAAGGTCTTAGCACATCCAACACTTTGTGGAACAAAGAAACACTCAGTTCCCTCCACTAATACTGTCATCTGCCCAGACCTTGATCTTATCCTAAACAAAAAAAGCTCCCCTGAACTCACCTGAACATTATCCCCAACTTCACTTGCTTCATCTGCCAGCCCTAACTCCCCACTCTTCACTCCTTCTCTCCTCTTTATATTGGCCACCTTTCCTTCCTCCTCTCAGTCCCCATGAAGCAAATTGACCTGAAACGTTAGCCATCTTTTTGCCTCCGCAGATGCTACCTAACACCCCAAGTTCCTCCAGCAGTCTGTATTTTTTCACCCCAGGTTCCAGGATCTTCAGTCTCTCACATCTCCAGGAAGGTGTCATTGCCACAATGCTTTCCTCAATCCTTCACATCACAATGTTGTATCCCACACCAACACAACCTCTTGCAGTAGTGCAACTAAGTGGGGAAATCCTGCACAAAGACGCCCAAGTCCCTTTGCACCTTGGATTTCTGGATTTGCTCTCGTTTTGCCCACAGCAGCCTAGCAACTGTCTTTCGAAGGGTGTGGAACCAAACCCCTCGGGGACTGTTTGCTCCTTTTACTTTCTGCCATAGACTCCATACAGAGGTGCCCTGATGTACACGGACACCCATAATGGTAGCCTGAGTAAATGAAGGCCCAAGGACAGGGCCTGAGCCACTGCTTCCTTGGCAATCTTAAGTGCTTGCTATGGCTCAACCCCATTCAAAAGCTGCCTTTTTTATAGTTACTTTATGTCAGGGTTCGAACAGGACAGTTAGGTGTGCTGTGTGCCACCTCCAGTAGCCCAATAGCCCCACAAGCCATTGTGTCTCTTGCTTATTGGCTGGAGGAACCATTAGAACAATATTATTTTGTACTTCATCTGGGATCACTTGATCTCCTGATTCACACAGGATTTCCAAAAACTGACTCGATCCTAGTACCATCTGTGGGTTAGCCGTCCGTCCTCAATCCTCCACATTCTGACTCAGGTTCATTTTGTTTATCGCATATATGTCGAAACGTGAAGTGAAATGCATCTTTTGCACTAACGTCCAGCCAGTCACAACCTAAAGATGTGCTAGGGGCAATCTGCAAATCACCACATGTTGCGGTATCAACATATCATGCCCACGATGCTTGGCGGAAGAATACACGGCACAATACGGCAAAACAACAGCAAAGCAAGCCCCCGTCCTCAGTCTCCGCCATCCAGCCACGCACGTACAGCACAGTACAGGCCTCCTCCAGGCTCCCAGATTCACAGTCACTGGGCTCCGACTTCTCCAGAGTGTGGCTTTGCATGTAGCTTACCAGCCCACACAGGGCCTCATCTACCTCTTCTCCATTGGGTCCTCTTAGTCAGTTGTCATCGTTACAGTGGACTACCTGGATACTGGGAGATTCAACAGCAGTGTTCATTAAAACCTGTGTGGATGAGTGTGTGCCCAGAAAGACTTACTGTACATTCCCAAACCAAAAGCTGTGGATGACCCAGGAGCTACGTCGTCTGCTGAAGGCTAGATCTGTGGCATTCAAGTCTGGCGACCCAGGCTTGTACCAGAAAACCAGGAATGATTTGCAGAGGGCTATTTCTTCTTTTATATATAATTCTTTAATCATTTCAGTCATCCTTTATTTTTTTTTTGGCGTGTGCGTCTGCGCATCTGTGATTGTCTTTTTCATGGCTTTTTACAAGGCGCGGAGCGAGAGAGAGACTGTGTGGGGTGTCACTCCTCACAGACATTTTCACAGTATTTTCCCTTTATTTTACGAGGTCGAGTTGCAATCTTGACACTCAACCTGGCACGGATGGAAGGTGTACTTGGGAGCAGACCTGACTAGTTTCGAACCCGGGAACCTCTGCTCCCGGGTCCGGTGCCAATGTCGTTGTGCCACCAGCCGGCCCACACAGCAGAGGGCTATTTCAAGCGTGAAGAGACAATTTTGAACGAGGTTGGAGGTGACATCGTATGCATGGCAACCCCGGTAGGGTTTGCAAGACATTACTTCCTACAAAGTGAAACCCAATAGCATGAATGGCAGCGATGCTTCACTACCAGATGAACTCAATGCTCTCGATGCACGCTTTGAAAGGGAGAACACAACTACAGCTGTGAAGATCCCTGCTGCACCTGATTACTCTGTGATCTCTGTCTCAGAGGCTGATGTTAGGCTGTCTTTAAAGAGAGTGAACCCTCGCAAGGCAGAAGGTCCCAGTGGAGTACCTGGTAAGGCTCTGAAAACCTGTGCCAATCAACTAGCGGGAATATTCAAGGACATTTTCAATCTCTCACTGCTCCAGGTGGAAGTTCCCACTTGCTTCAAAAAGGCATCAATCATACCAGTGCCTAAGAAGAATAATGTGGGCTGCCTTAATGACTCACCCGGTAGCACTCACATCGACAGTGATAAAATGCTTTGAGGGGTTAGTCATGATTAGACTGAACTCCTGCCTCAGCAAGGATCTGGACCCACTGCAATTTGCCTATCACCACAATAGGTCAACGGCAGAGGCAACCTCAATGGCTCTCCACACAGCTTTAGACCACCTGGACAACACAAATATTTATGTCAGGATGCTGTTCATCGACTATAGCTCGGCATTTAACACCATCATTCCCACAATCCTGTTTGAGAGAACCTGGGCCTCTGTACCTCCCTCTGCAATTGGATCCTCGACTCCCTAACCAGAAGACCACAATCTTTGCAGATTGCTGATAACATATACTCTTCGCTGACAATCGACACTGGTGCACCTCAGGGGTGTGTGCTTAACCCACTGCTCTACTCTCTATATACACATGACTGTGAGGCTAGGCATAGCTCAAATACTATCTATAAATTTGCTGATGATACAACCATTGTTGGTAGAATCACTGGTGGTGACGAGTGGGTGTACAGGAGTGAGATATGCCAACTTGTGGAGTGGTGTCGCAGCAACAACCTGGCACTCAACATCAGTAAGCTGAAGGAGCTGATTGTGGACTTCAGGAAGGGTAAGACGAAGGAACACATACCAATCCTCATAGAGGGATCAGAAGTGGAGAGAGTGAGCAGCTTCAAGTTCCTGGGTGTCAAGATCTGAGGATCTAACCTGGTCCCAACATATTGATGTAGTTATAAAGAAGGCTATACTTTATTAGGAGTTTGAAGAGATTTGGCATGTCAACAAATTCACTCAAAAACTTCTATCATACCGTGGAGAGCATTCTGACAGGCTGCATCACTACTGCACAGGACTGAAAGAAGCTGCAGAGGGTTGTAAATTTAGTCGGCTCCATCTTGGGCACTAGCCTACAAAGTACCCAGGACACCTTTGGGGAGCAGTGTCTCAGAAAGGCAGTGTCCATTATTAACGACCTCCGGCACCCAGGGCATGCCCTTTTCTCTGTTACCATCAGGTAGGAGGTACAGAAGCCTGAAGGCACACACTCAGCGATTCAGGAACAGCTTCCCCTCTGCCATCCGATTCCTAAATGGACTTTGAATCCTTGGACATTACCTCACTTTTTTTTTAATATACAGCCTTTCTGTTTTTGCACTTTAAAAAAATCTATTCAATATATGTTATAATATAAGTTAGTCCTGACGAAGGGTCTCGGCCTGAAACGTCGACTGCGCCTCTTCCTATAGATGCTGCTTGGCCTGCTGCGTTCACCAGCAACTTTGATGTATGTTGCTTGAATTTCCAGCATCTGCAGAATTCCTGTTGTTTGTATTCAATATATGTAATTGATTTACTTGTTTATTGATTATTATTATTTTTATTTATTTTATTTTTCTTTCTCTGCTAGATTATGTATTGCAGTGAACTACTGTTGCTCAGTTAACAAATTTCACGTCACATGCTGGTGATAATAAACCTGATTCTGATTGTGCGCTCTCAGCCTGTGATATGGGCTGTGCACATACCCCTGAGGCAATCTGGTGAAGATGTACTGCCTGCCTTCCCATATGAAGACAATTTGCTCCTGTGGCACAGGTAATAGTGGAATAGTGAAGCATGCATCCAAAATGCTGGAGGAAGTCAGCAAGTCAAGCAGCATCAACAAAGTGAATGAGCATTTGACATTTCAGGCTGAGATCCTTCATAAGAACATAAGAAATAGGAGCAGGAGTAGGTCATCTGGCCCGTTGAGCCTGCCCTGCCATTGAATAAGATCACGGCTGATCTGACCATGAACTCATCTCCACCTACCTGCCTTTTCCTAATAACCCTTAATTCCCTTGCTATGCAAACACCTATCCAACCTTGTCTTAAATGTATTTACTGAGGTAGCCTCCACTGCTTCATTGGGCAGAGAATTCCACAGATTCACCACTCTTTGGGGAAAGTAGTTCCTCCTCATTTCCGTCCTAAATTTACTCCCCCGAATCTTGAGGCTTTGTCCCTGATTCCTCCAGCATTTTGTGTGTATTGCTCTGGATTTCCAGCATCTGCAGAATCTCTTGTGTACGTTTTCCAGATATATTACATCTGTGTGTTCAGCGCTGGTATCTAGCAGAGCACTGACCCTTTGCTTATTCCCATCCCTCCATTTGGGGAACAAACTCCTTCTCCTCGGTCTAGATACACCACTGTGCAACTGGGTGTTGGACTTCTCAACCAACAGACCTCAGATAGTCGGGATGCACAACCGCTCCTCCCTCCCCATCATTGTCAACATGTGTGCCTCCCCAGGTTTTGAGTGATGAGCCCATTGCAAGTTCATCGATGACACCGCAGTGGTAGGGCTCATCACCAGCAACAAGATGGTCTACAGAGAGGGGGTGGAAGGTACCAGTGCTTGAGGCCTGATGACTGGCAACAACCTCTTTCTCAATGAAAGGAGATGGTCATTGAGAACTCACACCACTCTCACTTCTCTTTACACCGGTGGCACAGCAGTGCAAACTGCGAGCATTTTCAATCTCCAGGAAGTGCATATCTCACACAACCTCTCATGTTCCCAGAACACATCCTACATCATGAACAAAAACTCACCAATGTCATGTACGTAGCTGCTCATGTCCTTTTACAGATGTGCAGTAAAGAGCATTCAACATGCTGCATCACTGCGTGGTACGGAAACTGCACTGCAACGGACAGGACAGCTCTACAACAGGCAGTCAAAACTGCCCAACACATCACCAGCACCAGCCTAACCGCCATCAAGGACATGTACAGTAAGGAGAAAAGGGCTGAAAGAGGGCCAGTAGTGTCATGAAGGATCCCACTCACCCTGCTCATAGGCTGTTTGTCCCACTCCCATCAAGGAGGAGGCTACGTGGCATCCAGGCCAGGACCACAAGACTTAATAACTATTAACTCCCCCTAGCAGTCAGGCTGATCAACACCTCCACCTACTAACCCACCGCTTCACATCCCTCACCACCAATATTTAATCAATTCTTGTCGATCACCATATATACAGACACTCCGTTGCCTAGGGTCATTTCATGGACACACAATCAATCTATGTATATAAGCTATCTTATGTATTTGTATTTATTGTGTTTTTTTGTGCTGCACCAGATCCGAAGTACAACTATTTCATTCCCCTTTACAGCTGTGTACTGAAAATGACACTGGACAATCTTAAATCTTTATTCTTGAATAGACTATGGCCCATTACTGGATGAACCTAAACTAGACAAGATGGCACTGGTGATCATCGACGTTCTGTGGGCTGCAGACGATAGATCCAAATATTCTTTTAAATACTCTTTCAAATTACTCTCACTGCAATCTGCAGCAAGTAACATCCCTCTAGGCAATGTACTGTTAAATCAGCTTAATGATCTTCAGAACTCTCAATTGTCTGAAGGACTCAGCAGACCTGACAGGTATGGCACATTTAAGAGGTTGAAGATTCATTGTCAAGGCTGGAAGTGAGACAGGAGTGGGGGGGGGGGGAGGGGGGTGGGGGCTACAAGCCAGGCTGAAATGAGGAGGGATGAGGGTTCCTCTACCCAACACCTTGTTGGCAAATGTGCAGTCACTAGAGGACAAAATTGAGGACCTGAGGGCAAGATTGCTGTATCAGAGGGAAATGAGAGTCTGTTCTATTCTATGCTTAACCGAAAAGTGGCTTTCTCCCAGCACCAGATACAGCAGTGCTCTTGGATGAGTCCAGAGTTATTGAACACGTCCACCAACACAGTTGCTTTGAAACTGCCGAGGTTCTGGGAGCAAAATGCCATCACTTGGTTTGTAGCATTGCTCGGTAGTTCCACAGGATCGAGAGTGGTGACTCTGCTTGAACACCGATCTGAACATGAAAAATATTGCATGATGAAAATAAAGCCTCAGTAACCCTGGTCAGTAAGGTTTCCAATACACACACACACACCCGTGGCTGTGAAACAGACTACACTGTGTTTGTGCTTTTATCACCGTCGCTTTTGCACAAATACTAGGAAGTGCCAACTGTCTTGCAACTTTGATGGTGCCAGAGCAGTGGGACATCAGAGGTCTGTGATCACTGTGGTTTCCAGCTGCCAGGGTCGTCTACTGCTCATTATGAACTCCCATTCAGGGCAACATGTGTGCTCAAGTGAGTGTGTGGCCAGCGTTGCCTTTGGATCAGAAAGCAAAGAGCGACGAAACCTCACTGGAGACCACCAATGGCAGCAAGATATAGACTTAAGGCACATGATGGGTGACACTCTGCTTCAGCGGGTGACATTACACATGGGACTTTGTCCTAGCTAAAGTGGCTAGACCTCTGCTTGGTGCAGTTTTCCTATGTGCCCAAGGACTGCTAGTTGATCTTAAGAACTGCCGGCTTGTGGACGTCAAGGACTTTTGGTTGTTACCCTACCTCCCCAATAAGTTCCCCACAATGACTCTGTCAAGCACATGCACCACTGCATGTGAGTTCACCTGACTGCTAGGTGAATTCCCAAACCTCACCAAGCCCACATTCTCAACTACAGTCACAAACCATGGGCTTGAGCACCACATTTCCACAACTGGTCTGCACATAGGCTAGACACATAGAAGCTGGCAACCTTGAAGACTGAGTTTGTCAACATGGAAAGACTTGACATTATACGCAGGTTGAATAGCCCCTGGGCTTTGCCCCTCCCTATGGTCCCCAAGTCCGATGGTGGTTGCCACATATGTGGCAGTTAACGAAGCCTTAATGAGATTACCAATCCCGATCGTTACCCTGTATCACACACCCAAGACTTTTTGGCACATTTAGCTGGAAAGTTAAATTTTTCTAAAGTTGACTTAGAGGCTCCCATCAGGTGCATCTGTGCTCGGAGGACATTTCCAAAATGGCTGTGATAACCCCCATCTGACCTATTTGAGTTTCTGCGCATGCTGTTTGAAAAATGCAGCACAGACTTTCCAATGGCTGATGGGCTCTGTATTAAAAGACTTTGATTTTCTTTTCATTTATCTGTATGACATACTTGTTGCCAGTGCATCCAAATACAAACACTTATCACATCCCTCCACACTTCTCGAGCACTTAAACCGATGTAGGTTTATTATTAATCCTGCTAAATGCCAGTTTGGGTTGTCAACCATTGACTTTCTCGGCCTCGCCAAACAAAAGTAGCCACTATTGTGGATTTCCCACTACCTTGCACTACTACAAGAGTTTTTAGGTATGGTGAATTTCTATCACTGCTTCATTCGGTGAGCTACTGAACGTATGCTCCCCTTGTATAATGCCCTTAAAGGCAGTGCCCCTAATCACATGATTGACTGTTCAGCGGACATGACCAGAGCAATTTTCTGCTGTTTGTGATACAACTAATATAGATTATTCTCTGCCAATTTACCATTCTGTAGTTTGTTTTACCTTCAAAACTTTAAATTAGCTCTAGGGCTATGAATGGGTATAGGTATACTCGTTATAAGTACACAGATTTATTATATAAATTGCGTGAATTATAAAGAAGCAATACTTAAGAAAGACAACGGTCATTCTTTCTTCTGTCTCAACATGGGAGTTTGTCGTTCCTCAGCACCAGGGTTCAGTCATCTGTCACCACGTACTGTGACAGAAAAGGGCTTCAGAGAGAAAGCATACAGTAGGTCATTAGTAAAGTGGTGGATAGGAGTATGATTGCAACAATTAAGAGAAGCTTGGATTAGGATATGGATGGGAGGGATATGGACAGCTATGGTCAGGTGCAGTTCGATGGGACAAAGCTGAAAAACAGTGTGACATAAACTAGATGGGCTGAAAGGTCTCCTGTGCTGTAGAGGTCTATGCTTCTATGACTGTATAAAAGATAAGGTTTTATTTTATTTTGTGTTATCATTTATTTGTTTTCAGAAGATTTGGTGAGTGGAGGCTAAGGCAAAGCACAGGTAAGATCTCTTTTCATCTTATTGCACAAGTAGAGTAGTGGAACGGCAGTCCAGACAATGGTGTGCTCCTTGTGGGATGTGGGAAGTCGGGGAGACCTACAGTGGCGGGGGAGGTCCCTAATGACTACATTTGTGGGAAGTGTATCTGGCTCCAGCTCCTTGCAGACCATGTCAGAGAGCTGGAGCTGGATGATCTCAGGATCACTTGGGAGGCTGAGGGGTTGGTAGATAACAGTTACAGGGAGGCAGTTCACCTAAGCTGCAGGACATGGATAACTGTAAGATTGCCAGGAGAGAGAGAGGGAATAGGAAGTCAGTGCAGAGAACAAATGTGAATGTTCCCATCATAACAAATATAATATTTTGAATAGTGTCGGGGGGTGGGGGGTAGATGGCTGGGGGATTTGGCCTGGTAGAGGAAAACCACAGCAGTCATGTCTCTGGCACTGGCACTGGGACTGGCTCTATTGTACAAAATGGAACTGGACAGAAGAAGAGGGCGGCAGCGATAGGGGATTTATTGGTTAGGGGAACAGATAGGAGATTCTGTGGACAATAGCAAGACTCCTGGATGGTATGTGGCCTCCCAGGTGCCAGGGTCAGAGACATCTTGGACTGAGTCCACAGCGTTCTTGGGGAGAAGGTGAGAAGCCAGAACCTGTACACATTGCTACCAGTGACATAGATGGCATAGCCTTGGCCGAGGATAGGAGCAGATAGTATGGGAGAGTACTTAGTTGAGGGATATAGTGGTATTAGGTAGGAACTTGGATGCATAAATTGGGAGCAGATGTTCCTAGGGGAATGCACAGCAGAAATCTGGAGGTTGTTTAGGGAGCTCTTGTGAGGGGTTCTGGATAAGGTTGTCCCTCTGTGGCAAGGGATGGATGGTATGGTGAAGGAACCATGGTTGAGAAGATAGGTGGAACATATAGTCAAGAGGAAGAAGGAAGTATACTAAAGATTTTAGAAGCCAAAATTGAGCAGCATACTTGACATTCTTAGAGTTGGGTCAGGACTGGGACCTCTCCCCAGAACTGATGGACAAATTGGAGGTATTTGCATGTCTCCTATATGCCCCCAAAGCATCGACCACTAAGGTCAATGAGCTGAGGTATCACCTTTTCTGTGGGGGGAAAAAAAAGGTGAAATCAAAAGTCATCAACTCCCACCATGCAAGGGTTTTTTTTTATTAACTTTTCCAAAGTAAACAACAGACTAATATTTTTCTAAAAATGAAATGATTCACTCTACTTAAATTGGGCACTGTACTGTGAGTGCCACCAATGACATAGTTTTCAATGTAGAATTTTATAACAACAGTTGATGAAAAGTGCTTGAACTCAGCTATCATTGTGAGAAATTTCAATGTTGAGGGATCACTGATGACAAAATACCACTAGGTTGAATATATACGTTGTACTTTATATCGGCCACTTGGTAGTGTTATAAAATGCATGATAGCACACACAAAGCTACCACTGGTGCAATGCTATCACATATTTTCTAACTCTAGAGAAGTATACCTTGCCAAAAATCACTGAGCATTATTCACCTCAGATGGTACCAACCAACCCTACTGGATCATGGACTACATGAAGTAATGCTGCAGCCCTAAAGCTTGGGTGAGACCACACTAGGTGCATTGTGTTCATTTTTGATCACCTCATTATAGGAAAGACATGGAAGCTTTAGAGGGGATTCAGAGATTTAACAGGACGCTGCCTGCATTAGAGATCACGACTTATGAGGAAAGGCTGAGTCCCAGGAAAGTAAAGGTGTTTTCCCACACGGTACTGATAAACATATAGTACACTTTTGTAATCTCTATTTATAATGTAATCTGAGAGATAGGGATGTGGGCACATCTAATAATAGGTTTGTAAGAATACGGTCTGCTTAGCACACTATTTCAAATGCTCTTTGTGGCTGTTTGATGAGATGCCAGTGGAACATGTTCATGGGTGACATGAACTGGTGGCTCGGAGGTATCTTAATTTTGAGGATCTTTTCCTTGTTTGCAAACTGCTTCAAGACGCAATACAATGAGTAAGTAGATGAAGTAAATTAGCATTGAAGTTATTTATTAGTAAGTGATGACTAGCCAAGAGTAGCAATAACTTTATAAACATAGTACAATTTTTAGACTTTGACTCAACTTGTTCAAGGTGCCCACCTAAGCATAAACCCAGAAACATGCAAACATGCAAAAGTCTGCAGACACACACACACACACACACACACACACACACACACACACACACACACAACGCTGGAGGAACTCAGCAGGCCAGGTAGCATCTGCAGAAAAGAGTAAACAGTTGATGTTTCAGGCCAAGACCCTTCATCAAGACTGGAAAGAAAGGAGAAGTTAGAGTAAGAAGGTGGGGGGAAGGGAGGAAGAAGTACGAGGTGGGAGGTGATAGGTGAAACTGGGAAAGGGGGAAGGATTGGGGTAAAGTGCTGGGTGAGACCAGCTCCCAGAGGGGATATATGGCTGTGGTGGCGGGTCTGGGTGAGCATGTGGTCAAAGAGCCGCAGGGCTGCAGAGATCATGGTGGGTGGGGAGCAGTGAGAGCACGTATCACTGAACTTCTGTCGAAGGATGTTTTCTGTAGTGGGGGAGTCACAGACCTGAAGGCACAGACTCGGAATATAAGGATATCCTTTTAGAACAGAGAAGAGGAGGAATTTCTTTAGCCAGAGGGTGATGAACCTGTAGAATTCATTGCCACAAATGGCCGTGGAGACCAAGTTATGGGATATATTTAAAGGAAAGATTGATGGGTTCTTGATTAGTAAGGATGTCAATGGTTACAGAAAGCAGGAGATGGGGTTGAGAGGGATAGTAAATCAGCCATGATCCAAGGTAGAGCAGACACAATGGGCCAAATGGCCTAATACTATTCCTATATCTTATGCTGTGACATTGCTCTGATGGCATGGATTACTTGAAACACCACCACTCTAATCTTGTCCTATGACCTACAGACTCAATTTCAAGAACTCTTTCCAACTCATGTTTTCAGTTCTATTTTTATTTGCACAGTTTGTCTTCTATACAGTTGGTGGCCTTAAAGTCTTCAGTCATAATATTGCCGCCTTTTCCTCATGCATCCCTGTTTTGCTCAGTTCTCTGCGCTCCCTCAGGATGTTAGAGAGTCTTTCCACTTCCCGAGTATTCCAGGGCCCTGAGTCTGCTCATGTTTCTACTGCTCGCCAGTATATTTGTCACGTTCATCTCCAGCTATGTACAGAGAACCCATTCTCCACCCCTTCATGTTAGATCCTGCAAATTCCTCAAGAAACCAGTATGTCGGACAATCCCGGTGCAGAGTCTGCGGCTTTCGTTGTGTTACTGAAAGCGGTGGCAAATAGGCAGAGGGGTGGGGAGCAGAGCATAAAACCAACAGAATTTAGTGTAGGCAGCAATTGCAGTGTCTACTCCAACAATACATCAAATACGCAACCTTCCTAGTAATGAATTCCACTAATTCACCACCCTCTGGCCAAAGAAATTCCACCTCATCTCTGTTCTAAATAGGTGTCCCTCTATTCTGAGGCAGCTGTATCCTCTGTTCCTAGACTCCCTGACTATAGAAACACCCTCTCTACATCCACCCCTTCCACAAAGGTGTGAGGCCATGATGAGGTAGATAGTGATATCCAGAGTCCATCTTTTCATACAAGAGGCTCATTCAATAGTCATGTAAAAGTGGGATTGAAGCTGTCCTTGAACCCAGTGATATGTGTTTTCTATCCTGCTCAATGGGAGGAGGGGAAGAGAGAATTTCCAGGGTGGGTGGGATCTTTTATTATGTTGGGTACTTTACTGAGGTGGTGAGAAATGTAAACATATTCCATAGTGAAGACCAGTCATTTACACTTGAAAGAATAGCTCGCTATTGTTATGTACCCCTAGGGGTCATATTTTCTATGGACTGTGCCTCCTTTAAAAAGAGAGAGAGAGAGAGAGAGAGAGCGAGAGCTGTACAACACAAACACCTTGTTATTAAGAGAGAGACAAAGACTGCTCACAGTTTGCTTGGATATGGTGTTATGGTTTCTCTGCAGCGTGTTTACACTTTTGCAAGGACACTGCCATCTTCTGTGTTCCTACAGAGAGAGAAGGGAGGAGCTACTTGATGGACAGCTGGTGTTCAGCATGGTGAGATAAGTAGAAGGTCAACTGGTAGACAGACAGACACATAGTTTTGGACACTGGATGAGCTTTGTTATGCCTGTAGAAAGGTGGGTTTTTGGAGGATCGATCAGGAGAATCGATCAGTGGCTCTCACAGTGTGGAAAAGGTGTGACTGGTGGGGTGTTATTCATGCGTCCAACCCTCGCCTAGGTTGATAATTCCACAACAGAAGAACAGTCCCCTTTGTTGTGGTCACATTTGGAGGACAATGGGAAGATCGACGGCATCAGCTCACCTGAAGACTCAAAACCCTCCCCCCTCCCCCCTCAACTGAATACCACGAACTGAACTGAACTTTACTCATCACTGTAAGATTGTATCCATTTACCCCTAGGCTTGAAGAAGCTTGGTTTCTATATTTCCACAGTTATATACACATAATCTTTGCTAACATGTTTGATATATCTGAATTTATATTACTGTATTGCGTAGTTACTAATAAATAGTATTAACTAATAGCAATACCAGACTCCAAAGTGTTTTCTATTTCTGCTGGTTCTTTAACCTGTCACGGGGTACGTGACACTATCATATTGTTAATATGAAGCAATGACATCTGAAACTCAGTGCGTCTTTTGGGTATCAACAAGGCAAGTCCAATATGAGCCACAGTCAAGGTAAGCCCCATAAGTAATTACCCATGCAATATATCCAATCACTCTCTTTAAGCTGTTATTGTGTTGTATGTGTCAGGTATTAGAGACCTACACCCCAGACCCTAAAATGGATCGCTTCCTCCAAAACATTAAATTCTATGTCTACCGGTTAGGAACATCGATGGCTACCTTTACTCCTGGACAACAGTAAGTATGATCTGAAATGCTCTGTTGCATTCTGCAGGAGTAAATCACAATTTCTGTACAGTTCAACATCCTTCTCCATCTCAGGATCGTCTGTGGAGAAAGTCCATGTTTTTGTACAGCAACAGCACCTGCTTTGGAACTGATCTCAACAGGAACTTCAATGCACACTGGTGCAGTAAGTGGAGCTCTCTCACCCTCTATCCCTTCTGATTTGCAAGTTAGCACTTACGGTGATTTGGTTGCCTATCAATGATTTCTCTTATATATCCACCACAGCCGTCAGCATCAAGGTTTCTTCTGGTAGTGTGCATCATGTTATCTTCCTGTCTCCTAATCTCTTTGCATATCCAATGCAGCAGAGGTCAGTGGTGACAGTGGAATCACAGGGCTCAGTGAAGGGCAGTGCAGCACACGGGGTGAGATGGGACAGAAGGCCTTATAAGGCCCAGGAACATGAAGATGCTGACCCTTTCTACTGCTGACCCCTCAACGAGGATTGGTATGTGCTCTCCCAACTTTCCCTTCCTGGAGTCTATAGTCAGTTCTTTGGTCTTGTTGACATTGAGTGCAAGGTTGTGGTTGTGACATCATTCAACCAGATCGTTCCAGCTATTTGAGTGCTTAAACTTAGCCTGATCTCTGGATTGACATTCCAGTATAGTATCGAGGGTGTGCTGTGTACTGGGGTTTGTCATTTTTGGTTGAGCTGCCAAGCTTGATTTTCTTCCCATCGTTATAGCCATCATTCTTATTGCTGAAGGTGAAGATTACTCCAGTTGCTGCCATAGCAACTGTGCACATATTCACTGTATCTTCTACATTGTAGAAGGAACCGTAAGATATAGGAGTGGAATTAGGCCATTTGGCCTTTCAAGTCTGCTCCACCATTTCATCACGGTTATTCCATTTCCTTCTCAGCTCCAGTCTCCTGCCTACTCCCATAACCCTACGTGCCCTGACTAAGCAAGAAACCTTCAACCTCTGCCTTAAATATACCCAATGACTTGGCCTCCAGTCACCCATGGCAACAAATTCCACAGATTCACCATTTTCTGGTTAAAGAGATTCCTCCTCATCTTCATTCTAAATGGACATCCCTCTATTCTGAGTCTGTGCCCGTTGGTCCTAGACTACTCCATCATAGGAGATATCCTCTCCGTACCCCCTCTATCAAGGCCTGTCAACATTTGATAGGTTTCAATGAGATCTTCCCTCATTCTTCTGAATTCCAGTGAGTACAGGATCAGAGCCATCGATCAGTCCTCATGTGGTGGCCCTTTCATTCTCAGAATCATTCTTGTGAATGTCCTCTGAACCCTCTCCAATGCCAGCACATCCTTTCTTAGATCAGGGGCCCAAAACTGCTCTCAATATTCCACGTGAAGCCTTACCAGCGCTTTATAAAGCCTCAACATTACATCTTTAGTTTTATATTCTAGTCCTCTTGAAATTAATGCCAACAGTTCATTTGCCTTTCTCACCACTGACTTAGCCTGCAAAGTAACCTTTAGGGAATCCTACATGAGGACTCCTAAGTCACTTTGTACTTCGGATTTTTGAATTTTCTCTCCACTTAGAAAATAGTCTACACTTCTATTTCTTCTAACAAAAGTGCATGATCATATACTCCTTGATACTGTATTCCATCTGCCACTTCTTTGCCCCTTCTCCTAATCTGTCTAAGTTCTTCTGCGGCACCTCTGCTTCCTCAACACTACCTGGCCCTCCACCTCTCTTCATATCATTCATAAACATGGCCACATAGCCAACAATTCCATCATCCAAATCATTGGCATATAACATAAAAAGAAGCAATCCCAACACAGTCCCCTGTGGAACACTACTAGTCACTGGCAGTCAAACAGAAAAGGCTCCCTTTATTCCCACTCTTTGCCTCCTGCTAATCAGCTAATGTCCCATCCATGCTAGTATTTATCCTGTAATACCATGGGCTCTTAATCTGTTTAACAGCCTCACGTGTGGCACTTTGACAAAGGCCTTCTGAAATTCCAAGTACATAGCATCCACCGATTCTCCTTTGTCTATCCTGCTTGTTGTTACTTCAAAGAATTCCAACAGATTTGTCAGCAAGATTTTCCTTTAAGGAAACTATGTTGATTATAACCTATTTTATCATGTGCCTCCAAGTTATCCTGAAAACATTTCCTTAACAATCGACTCCAACATCTTCCGAACCACAGAGGTCAGACTAACTGGCCTATAATTTCCTTTCTTCTGCTTCTCTCCCTTCTTGAAGAGCGGGGTGACATTTACAGTTTTCCAGTCCTGTGGAACCATGCCAGAATGTGCTGATTCTTGAAAGATCATTACTAATGCCTCTACAATCTCATCAGCCACCTCTTTCAAAATTCTGGGGTGTAGACTATCTGGTCCAAGTGATTTATCTACCTTCAGACGTTTCAATTTCCCAAGCACCTTCTTCCTGGTAATGGCAACTTCACTCGCTTCTGCCATTTCCTTGTCCTCCAGCATTGTTTTCCAGTGGGCTGATATTTACTATTGCCTCTCTTTTACTCTTTATATATCTGAAGAAACTTTTGGTATCCTTTTAATATTATTGACTATTACCTTTATATTCCATCTTTTCACTCTTTATGACTTTTTTATTTGCCTACTGTTTTTTCTTAAAGTTTCCCAATCCTCTAACTTCCCAGTAATTTTTGCTCTATTATATGCCCTCTCTTTAGTTTTAAGCTGGCCTTGACTTCACTTATTGGCCACAGTTGCATCATTCTACCTTTTAGAATACTTTTTTTTGGGATGTATCTATCCTGTGCTTCCAAGTTGCTCCCAGAAATTCCAGCCATTGCTGCTCTGCCATCATCCCTGCTCATGTCACCTTCCAATCAAGTTTGGCCAGCTCCTCTCTCGTGCCTCTGTAATTCCCTTTACTCCACTGTAATACTGATACATCTGACTTTAGCATCTCCGTCTCAAATTGCAGGGTGAATTCTTTCATATTACGATCACTGGCCCCTAATAATTCCTTTACCTTAAACACGCTAATGGCGCTAATAAATTCCGGTTCATTGCACAACATCCAATCAGAATAGCTCATCCACTAGTGGGCTCATGCTCAAGCTATCCTAAAAAGCCATCTTGTAGGCATTGTACAAATTCCCCCTTCTGGTATCCAGCACCAACATGATTTTCTCAATTTACCTGCATATTGAAATCCCCCATGATTAGTAATTTGCAGCCCACAGCTTTGCTACAGTTTGAAGGCCTGTATATAACTCTCTTCAGGGTCTTTTTAACCTTGCACTTTCTTAGCTCGACCCACAATGATTCTACACCTTCCGACCCTATGTCACCTTTTCCTAAGAATTTGATTTCATTTTTTACTAATGGACCCCCCCCATCTGCTCTGCCTACCTGTCTGTCCTTTCAGTACAGTGTGTATCCCTGGAGGTTAATCTTCTTTCAGCCATGACTCAGTGATGTCCACAACATCATACCTGCCAATCTCTAACTGTGCTACAAGTTCATCTACTTTATTCTGTATACTGTGTGCATTCAAATATAACACCTTCAGTTCTGTATTCATCAGCCTTTTTGATTTTGTCCCCCTTTTACACTGCAACTCATCCTGTTGACTGCAATTTTGCCCTATCATCAGCTTGTCCTTGCTAGCAGCCTCACTATACACTGCCTCCGTTTATAAACCGACTGCCCCATCTTGAGCCCAGTTCCCATCCCCCTGCCAAATTGGTTTAAACCCTCCTGAACAGCTGTAGCAAACCTGCCCGCAAGGATATTGGTCGGCCTCGGGTTCAGGTGTAGCCCGTCCCTTCTGTACAAGTCATATCTTCCCCGAGAAGAGATCCCAATAATCCAGAAATCTGAACCCTTGCCCCTTGCCACAAATTTTTCTGCCAAATGCTCCTATTCTTACCCTCACTGGTACGTGGCACAGGGAGCAATCCGGGGATTACTACCATGGAAGTCCTGCTTTCTACCTAGCTTCCTAAAATCTCTCCCCAGGACCTTCTCGCCTTTCCTACCCATGTCATTGGTGCCAATATACTAAGGCTTCTAGCTGCTCTCTCCTACCCTTTAGCATGCCAAGGACCTGATCCAAGACATCTCTGACCCCTGCACCTATGATGTAACATTGCATCCGAGTGTCTCTATTGCATCCACAGAATCTCGTCTCTATTCCTCTGACTATGCAATCTCCTCTCACTACTGCAGTCCTGAACTCTCTTCTCTTCTGAGCCACAGTGCCAGACTCAATGCCAGAGGCCCAGTCGCTGCATCTCCCTCCCCTTGTAGGTCATTCCCCCTCAACAGCATCCAAAACAGAATACTTATTATTGAGGGTAACGCCCACAGGTGTACTGAGCACTGGCTGCCCATTTTGCCTCCTTGTGCTCACCGTCATTGATTTGCCTGCCTCCTGCAACCTGGTGATGTCCTCGCTGTAAATCCTATCTATCATTTCCTCAGCCTCCCGTATGAGCTGAATGTCATCGAGCTGCCGCTCGGGTTCCTTAATACGTTCTCCGAGGAGCTGCAGCTCTGTGCACCTGGTGCAGATGTGGTTATCCAGCAGGCTGTAGGTCTGATAGAAGAGGACAGAAGACCATGGAAGAAAGGGATTAGGGAGGAGAACCCAAGGGCAGGTAAAAACAGAAGGTGTTAGAGGGAAATAAGCATGGGGAATGGTGAAGGACAGGAGGGGGACAATTGCCAAAAGTTCGAGAAATCGATGTTCATGATGTCAGGTTGGACTCCCACTGATCTCCCTCCTGCCACTTATCCTTGCAAGCGGAACAAGTGCCATATCTGTCCCTACACCTGCTCCCTCATGAGCCTTCAGGGCCCCAAACTGTCCTTCCAGGTGAGGTGACACTTCACCTGCAAGTCTATTGAGGTCATCTACTGTATCTGGTGCTCTCGGTGTGGCCTGACGTAGTTTGGGAGACCGCTCAGACGAGCGCCTTTGCTTCATCTGCCACAAAAAGTGGGACTTCCCTGTGGCCACCCATTTCTATTCTACTTCCCATTCCCATTCCGACATGTCAATCCATGGCCTGAGGCAACACTCAGGTTGGAGGATGAACACCTTATATTCTGTCTGGGTAGCCTCCATCCTTATGGCATGAACATCAATATCTCGGGTAATGCTTCCCCCACCCACCTCACCATTCCCCATCCCATTTTCCTTCTCTCACCTTACCTCCTTACTTGCCCTTCATCTCCCTCTGGTGCTCTTCCACAGCCTTCTACCCTCTCCTGTGAGGTTTCACATTCTCCAGACATTTTTCCCCTTCCACATATCAACTTCCTAGCTTTTTACTACACCCCTCCCCCCCCCAGTTTCACCTATCACCTGCCACCTCGTACTTTTTCCTCCCTTCCCCCACCACCTTGTTCTGACTTCTTTCCTCTTCCTTTTTGTCCTGATGAAGGGCGGACCTGAAATTTTGACTTTTTTTCCCATCTGTAGGTGCTGCCTGACCTGCCGAGCTCCTCCAGCACATTGTGTGTTATTCTGGGAGACCTACAACATCCTAGATGACCACATCTGCACCAGCTCTTCAGAGAACGTGTTAAGGAACTGGAACTGCAGCTCGATGACATTCAGCTCATATGGGAGACTGAGGAAATGATAGACAGGACCTACAGGGAGGTCATCACCTCTAGGTTGCAGGAGGCAGGCAAATTGGTGACTGTCAGGAGAAAGAAGGGAAATGGGCAGTCAGTACATAGTACCCCGTGGTCGTTCCCCTCAATAATAGGCATTCAGTTTTGGATGCTGTTGAGAAGGAATGACTGGATCTCTGGAACTGAGTCAGGAACAGGAGAGAGGTGAAGAGGACTGCAGCAGTGATAGGAGATTCCGTAGTCAGAGGAATAGAGACAAGATAGAGACACCTAGATAGTATGTTTCCTCTCAGGTGCAGGGGACAATAGAGATGTTTTGGATTCTAAAAGGGGAGGGTGAGCAGCTTGATGCACATTGGCACCAATGACATAGGTAGGAAAGGCGAGGAGGTTCTGAAGAGAGATTTTGGGGAGCTGGGTAGAAAGCTGAAAAGCAAGACTGCCAGTGTAGTAATCTCTGCATTGCTGCCTGTGACACATGCCAGTGAGGGTAGGAATAGGGAGATCAGTGGGGAGTCCAATCTGATGGACTGAACATTGATTTCTTGAACTTCTGGTAATTGGGCCCACTTCATCTTTTCTCCCCACCTTCTTATTCTGGCTTCTTCCTCCTTCCTTTCCAGTCCTAATGAAGGGTCTTGGCCCGAAACATTGACTGTTTATTCCCATCCATAGATGCAGACTAACCTGCTGAGATCCTCTAGCACATTATGCGTATTGCTCTGGATTTCCAGCATCTGCAGTACATCTTGTGTCTATAAGGTCTTCTAGAATTCCCACATCTTACACAAAGAGCATAACCCTGACCCAAAGTTATTCTCATTGCTCTAACTATGACCTAACAGACGAGGAATGAAGAATAAGAAGAAACTTACCAGATACTTACCTCGCCCAAATCTGATAAGCCAAAGCCAAAACCTCCCTACTCTAACACTGTTCCACTCCAACAATGGCTGCTCTGCTTGCCCCGCCTTAATTTTATTCGCACTTGCTAATGAATCCTGCTCATTAATTGGTTGCAATTCAAACTGCGAAAACTGCCGCAAAGTGCTGCTTGTTAAATATTCAATCTTGGACCTGTGTGAAGTTGCCTCTTCTTCTCTCATTCCTGTTGACTGACTGCAGTTCAAGCTCCCAAGACATTGGAGCAGAATTAAGCCATTCAGCCCATTGAGTCTGCTCCACCTTTCCATCATGACTGATTTATTATCCCCTTCAACCCCATTCTCCTGCCTTTTCTCCATAATATTTGGTGCCCTTACTAACCAAAAATCTATCAACCTCCAATAAGACACAAGAGTAGAATTAAGCCATTCAGCCCAACTATCTCTTGCTGTAAGTTGCTTTGAGATAATCTGTGGTTGCAAAATCTCTTCACAGAAATTGCCTTTTTATCTTCTTATACTTAAGGTATGTTGGGATACAGAACAAACACGCCACCTTATGGCAACAATGTGGAAGTATATGTGTTCAGCATGCATCTGCAGGACCACAGGGGCCTCACATTATATAATTTAAGTCAGGCAGCTTGGAGAATAAACTGGGGCTGCAATTGGAGTTGGCACCAAATTCTCAAATCTCATTCTGAGGGTCCAACTCAGTTCTCAGGGTAGCAATAGTGCCACCTTATCCAGTTTTATGTATTATGGATTGGGCCAAATTTTATCCGAGGTTTTAACCAACGAAACAGAAAAGTGGGAACTAGTAGATGGACATTGAAAAAACAAACAATGAGGTAGCACACAAGAAGTGATTCAATAAAATTAGAGCAAATGCCATTGGTGTGGATTCAGGATAGGTTAAATTCTGAAATTTGGGCAGGTAGAGCTCGTCAGCCTTGGACAGCAGCCCGCCTAGGAGAAGGAAAACTCTGATTTTAAACCTCCGCTGCCTTGCGGCCATACCCACCCATGGGAAAGGCTTCAGGAGTAAACCCCGAGGAAGAAATCTAGAGCCGGGGTCCTTAAGGCAGTTTCATGTTGTTTACAACTTCACTTTAGCAACCTTTGCGGCGACACTTGTGCCAAGCTGTATCCCTTGGACTACATCAGTGACGTGGAGAGGGGGAACCCGCTGCATGGGCAATGGGCAACAGCCAGTTCTTCAAATCTTCCCGCCCAGGCTTGTGCCCTGGAGAGGACACAGTCCAACAGAGGCGCAAACCCATGATCCCCCGGGATTGATGGCTGCCTACTACTACAAGTTCTGTAACCAGGGAGGAGCTATGGGTGAGAAGCAGTTGTTGGCTGCCAATGTCTAGTTGTGTTCCATAGAAACATAGAAAATAGGTGCAGGAGTAGGCCATTCGGCCCTTCGAGCCTGCACCGCCATTTATTATGATCATGGCTGATCATCCAACTCAGAACCCCGCCCCAGCCTTCCCTCCATACCCCCTGACCCCTGTAGCCACAAGGGCCATATCTAACTCCCTCTTAAACATGGCCAATGAACTGGCCTCAACAGTTTCCTGTGGCAGAGAATTCCACAGATTCACCACTCTCTGTGTGAAGAAGTTTTGCCTAATCTCGGTCCTAAAAGGCTTCCCCTCTATCCTCAAACTGTGACCCCTCGTTCTGGACTTCCCCAACATCGGGAACAATCTTCCTGCATCTAGCCTGTCCAATCCCTTTAGGATCTTATACGTTTCAATCAGATCCCCCCTCAATCTTCTAAATTCCAACGAGTACAAGCCCAGTTCATCCAGTCTTTCTTCATATGGAAGTCCTGCCATCCCAGGAATCAATCTGGTGAACCTTCTTTGTACTCCCTCTATGGCAAAGATGTCTTTCCTCAGATTAGGGGACCAAAACTGCACACAATACTCCAGGTGTGGTCTCACCAAGGCCTTGTACAACTGCAGTAGTACCTCCCTGCTCCTGTACTCGAATCCTCTCGCTATAAATGCCAGCATACCATTCGCCTTTTTCACCGCCTGCTGTACCTGCATGCCCACTTTCAATGACTGGTGTATAATGACACCCAGGTCTTGTTGCACCTCCCCTTTTCCTAATCGGCCACCATTCAGATAATAATCTGTTTTCCTATTTTTGCCACCAAAGTGGATAACTTCACATTTATCCACATTAAATTGCATCTGCCATGAGTTTGCCCACTCACCCAACCTATCCAAGTCACCCTGCATCCTCTTAGCATCCTCCTCACTGCTAACACTGCCACCCAGCTTCGTGTCATCCGCAAACTTGGAGATGCTGCATTTAATTCCCTCATCCAAGTCATTAATATATATTGTAAACAACTGGGGTCCCAGCACTGAGCCTTGCGGTACCCCACTAGTCACCGCCTGCCATTCTGAAAAGGTCCCGTTTATTCCCACACTTTGCTTCCTGTCTGCTAACCAATTCTCCACCCACACCAATACCTTACCCCCAATACCGTGTGCTTTAAGTTTGCACACTAATCTCCTGTGTGGGACCTTGTCAAAAGCCTTTTGAAAATCCAAATATACCACATCCACTGGTTCTCCCCTATCCACTCTGCTAGTTACATCCTCAAAAAATTCTATGAGATTCGTCAGACATGATTTTCCTTTCACAAATCCACGCTGACTTTGTCCGATCATTTCTCCGCTTTCCAAATGTGCTGTTATCACATCCTTGATAACTGACTCCAGCAGTTTCCCCACCACCGATGTTAGGCTAACCGGTCTATAATTCCCCGGTTTCTCTCTCCCTCCTTTTTTAAAAATTGGGGTTACATTAGCCACCCTCCAATCCTCAGGAACTAGTCCAGAATCTAACGAGTTTTGAAAAATTATCATTAATGCATCCACTATTTCTTGGGCTACTTCCTTAAGCACTCTAGGATGCAGACCATCTGGCCCTGGGGATTTATCTGCCTTCAATCCCTTCAATTTACCTAACACCACTTCCCTACTAACATGTATTTCACTCAGTTCCTCCATCTCACTGGACCCTCTGTCCCTTACTATTTCTGGAAGATTATTTATGTCCTCCTTAGTGAAGACAGAACCAAAGTAATTATTCAATTGGTCTGCCATGTCCTTGCTCCCCATAATCAATTCACCTATTTCTGTCTGCAGGGGACCTACATTTGTCTTTACCAGTCTTTTCCTTTTTACATATCTATAAAAGCTTTTACAGTCCGTTTTTATGTTCTCTGCCAGTTTTCTCTCATAATCTTTTTTCCCCTTCCTAATTAAGCCCTTTGTCCTCCTCTGCTGAACTCTGAATTTCTCCCAGTCCTCAGGTGAGCCACTTTCTCTGGCTAATTTGTATGCTACTTCTTTGGAATTGATACTATCCCTAATTTCTCTTGTCAGCCACGGGTGCACTACCTTCCTTGATTTATTCTTTTGCCAAACCTGGATGAACAATTGTTGTAGTTCATCCATGCAACCTTTAAATGCTTGCCATTGCATATCCACCGTCAATTCTTTAAGTGTCATTTGCCAGTCTATCTTAGCTAATTCACGTCTCATACCTTCAAAGTTACCCCTCTTTAAGTTCAGAACCTTTGTTTCTGAATTAACTATGTCACTCTCCATATTAATGAAGAATTCCACCATATTATGGTCACTCTTACCCAAGGGGCCTCTCACGACAAGATCGCTAATTAACCCTTCCTCATTGCTCAAAACCCAGTCCAGAATAGCCTGCTCTCTAGTTGGTTCCTCGACATGTTGGTTCAAAAAACCATCCCACATACATTCCAAGAAATCCTCTTCCACAGGGTTTGTGTTGGGACTGCTTTTTACATCTATATGTCAATAATTTGGGTGACAGAATTGATGGCTTTGAGCCCAAGTTTGCTTATGATACAAAAATAGGTGGAGGGGCGGGTTGTTTTGAGGAAGGAGAGAGGCTACAGAACTACTTAGACAGATTAAGAGAATGGACAAAGAAGGAATACAGTGTCGGGAAGTGCATGGCCAAGCACTTCAGTAGAAGAAATAAAAGTGTGGACTACTTTCTAACTGGAGAGAAAATCTGAGCTACAAATGGACTTGGAATCCTCACGCAGGATTCTCCGAAGATGAATTTGCAGGTTGGGTTGGTGGTGAGGAAGACAAATGCAATGTTAGCATTCATTTGCAAGAGGACTAGAATATAAAAGTAAGGATGTAATGGTGATGCTTTATAAGGCACTAGAGAGGTCTCACTTGGAGTATTATGAACAGATTTGTGTGGAACAATGCAACCAAAGGCAACATCCTTCAGACAGTTCACGAAGTTACTTTTTTACTTCCTTTACTAATCCATCTTCTTTCAAATTTCACTCAACAACTATTGGAGCCTGTGACTTACAGTTTGATGGCGTGTTTTCAGCCAATTGAGTGATGCTTTGCTGTCTCAGCTGGTGTTTGGTGAGGTTTCAAGCAAAGTGTGTGGCCTGGAGCTGGAGCGTGAGCCCATGATTGACTCCATTTCTCGCCAATTAAAGCATTGGGGAAGATTAAAATCAACAGGGATGAGAGCAGAAGTGGATCAGGTGTTCACGCTATCTGCCTGCAAGTGACCGGTCTCGGTCTCGGTCTCTCTCTCTCTCTCTCTCTCTCTCTCGCTTTCTGCTCCCAGAGGAAGGTGCCTGTGTTCGTTCAATCAATCTCTCTCTCTCACTCTCACTCTCACTCTCACTCTCACTCTCACTCTCACTCTCACTCTCTCTCTCTCTCTCTCTCTCTCTCTCTCTCTCTCTCTCTCTCTCTCACTCTCTCTCACTCTCTCTCACTCTCTCACTCTCTCACTCTCTCACTCTCTCACTCTCTCACTCTCTCACTCTCTCACTCTCTCACTCTCTCACTCTCTCACTCTCTCACTCTCTCGTATTGAGTCTTGGGCAAGTTGTGATCGATGCCGTCTGTGGACTGGACTCTGTTGTTCATGTTACAATGTGCTTCTGCTTTCTGGTTGCTCTTTTTTTGGTGCTTTTTTTGTGCAATTTTGATCTGTGGCCTGCAGTCAATGAACAACACTGCAAGATTGAACGGAATATTCCTGGACTGTTTCATTGACATTGTGGTTTGATGTTTTATATTTTGTCATTTGCGTGATTTGTTCTTTTTTTTGCATGTTGGAGGTTTCTTTGTTTCGTGGCTGTCTGCTGGAAGTCAAATCTCAGGATTGTCTGCTGCATAGATACTTTGATAATAAATTTATCTAAGAAGGGATATGCTGACATCGGGGAGGGATCAAAGGAGCTTCATGAAAATGATTCCAGGATTGAAAGGCTTATCATATGAGGAGTGCTTGATGGTTCTGGGCCTGTACTCATTGGAATTCAGAAGATTGAGGGTGAATCTCATTGGAACTTGTCAAATGTTGAAAGGCCTTGATGTAGTGGATGTGGAGAGGATGTTTCCTATGGTGGAGGAGTTTAAGACCAGAGGACAAATCTTCAGAATAGAGGGACTCCTATTTAGAATGGGGGGACGAGGAGGAATTTCTTTAGCTAGAGAGCAGTGAATCTGTGGAATTTGTTGCCACAGGCAGCTGTGAAGGTCAAGGCATTGGGTATATTTAAGGCAGTGGTTGATAGATTATTGATTATTCAGGGTGTGAAGGGGTACAGAGAGAAGGCAGGAGATTGGGGCTGAGAGGGAAATTATTTCAGCCATGTTGAAATGGCAGAGCAGGCTTTATAGGCCAAATGACCTAATTCTGCTCCTATATCTAATGGTCTTATGGTCCACTGCAAATGCAGAACCTCCTAGTGGCCACCTGTTTCAATTAGACTTCCCATTCCTGGTCAGACATGTCAGGCCATAGACTCCTCTATTATGATGTTGTGGCCAAACTCAGATTGGCGAAGCTCCTTGGATTCTATCTGGGCTGCCTCCAACCTGTTGGCACGAACATTGATTCCTCCAACTTCCAACAATTCCCCCCCACCCCATCAAAATTCACTTTTTCTTTCTATCCCCCATTCTGACTCCCCTCTTACCACTTCTCTTCCTCTCACTTCCCTCTGGATCTCCTCCTTTTTCCTTTTCTTCCACAGTCTGCTCTCCTTTCCGAGCAGATTCCTTCTTTTCAGCCCTTCACTTCTTCAGTCTGAAACCTCCCTGCTTCTCACTTCATCCCACCTCCTCCACCCCCCACCCACCTTTCCCCCTCACTTTGTCTCACCTGTCACCTGCCAGCTCGCGCTCCTTCCCCTCCGGCATTTTGTGTGTGCCACTTTTCTTTCACCCCTGCCCAGACTCATTGAAGGTCAGACTCTAAGAACACAGTCAAGTCGAGCTTGTTGTCATGGGCACAAATAGACTGAGGTGGAGGTTCAACGAAGAGCTTGTCTGTGGCAGCATCACAGGCTTGTGGGTACAGTCAACACACAGAGCATAAATTATACATGCAAGTATAGCATACAGTGGAAAAGGAAAGACTGCAAAAACAAGTCCTTAATATAAAACAAACACAAGGACACTATTTAATGTAGGTCCAGATTAGCGTGAAAGGTGGTCTAATGTTCCATTGCTGAGGTAGTGTTAGGGTTGTGCATAAGAAATAAAATCAGGAGGAGGCCATTCAGTGGGATCACAGCTTATCTTTTAGCTCTGTGCCACTTTCCTGCACTAACTCCAGGTCCTCTGATTTCCCCTATTGTTCAATCTCTAACTTGAATATACTCAGTGACCAAGCTCCCATAACTCTCTTGTATGGAGAATCCCTGCGATTCAACCGTCTCTGGGTGAAGAAATTTCAGCTCACTTCTCTCCTGAATCCTTTAAGTTGATACCATGACCCAAGATTCCCAAGACTCAGCCAGGGGTAACACTCTCCTTCCATCCACTCTCAGCTCCAATAGAACTGTGTACATGTCAGTGAGATTCTTTCTCAGTCTACATTCCAGAGAGTATAAACCCCATCTTCTCCATGGATTGTCCCCTTGTCGTGGTGGAGAACCTTGTGTGGTCCTGTGATCCCGAGAGCAATGCCGTCTGGAGCTATGCTCCTGGTAGGCTCACCCATGGCGGTAAGGTCGAGGGTGAGGTCCCTGACAAGGAACAATCCAGCCAAGACCTCAGCGGTGGAACAGGCGGATGAAGTTACTTCGAACTCAACGGCTGTGAAGGCGGATGAAGGCTGCAACAAATCCATCAGCTCCATCGTCGTGGTTTCCATGCCATTGGAATCAGTTGGTTGATTTGTGAAGTATCATGTGCTTCTTGGAGTGCGACATCAAGTACACATTAAACAAATACACACACAGGCGTCTTCACTCTGTGGGCCACTTCTTCAGAACGAAGACCATCATCCTCGACCTCGAGGGATAGCCATGACGACAAAACCCAGTCTCCTAACCTCTCCGTGTAAGACCATAAGATGTAGGAGCAGAATTAGGAAATTTGACCCATGGCGTCTGCTCCTCAATTCAACCATGGCTGAAGTATTATCCCTCTCAGGAGAATAGGACTGCCTTCTCCCCATAACACAGAACCTAGAAATCTACAGCACATTACAGGCCCTTCGGCCCACAATGTTGTGCCAACCATGTAACCTACTCTAGAGACTGCCTAGAAATTCCCTAGAGCATAGCCCTCTATCTTTCTAAGCTCCACATCCCTATCTAAGAGTCTCTCAAAAGACCCTATTGTTTCCACTTCCACCACTGCTGCCGGCAGTGCATTCCATGCACCCACCGCTCTCTGTGTGAAAAATTTACCCTTGACATCCCCTCAATACCTATTTCCAAGCACCTTAAAACTATGCCTCCTTGTGTTGGCCATTTCAGCCTGGGAAAAAGGCCTCTGGCTATCCACACAATCAATGCCTCTCATCATCTCTATCAAGTCACCTCTCATTCTTCGTCGCTCCAAGGAGAAAAGGCCGGGTTCACTCAACCTATTCTCATAAGGTACGCCTTCCAATCCAGGCAACATCCTTGTAAATCTCCTCTGCACTCTCTATAATATCCACATCCTTCCTGTAGTGAGGTGACCAGAACTGAACACCGTACTCCAAGTGGGGTCTGGCCAAGATCTTATATAGCTGTAACATTACCTCGGGGCTCTTGAACTCAGTCTCATTGTTGATGATGCCAACATACCATATGCCCTCTTAGCAACACTGTCAACCTGTGCAGGAGCTTTGAGTGTCCTATCGACATGGACCCCAAGATTTCTCAGATCTTCCACACTGCCAGGAGTCTTACCCCTTATTATATTCTATCTTCAAATTGGACCTACCAAAATGAACCACTTCACACTTATCTGGGTTGAAGTCCATCTGCCCATTCTCAGCTCAGTTCTGCATCCTACTGATGTCCTGCTGTAACCTCTGACAACCCTCCAGACTATCCACAACACCCCCAACCTTTGTGTCATCAGCAAATTTACTTACCCACCCTTCTATTTCTTCACCCAGGTCATTTATAAAAAAATCACAAAGACAAGGGGTCCCAGAACAGATACCTGACAAACACCACTGGTCACCGATCTCCATGCAGAATATGAACCATCTACAACCACCCATTGCCTTCTGTGGGCAAGCCAGTTCTGGATCCACAAAGCAAGATCTACTTGGATCCCATGCTGCCTCACTTTCTGAATGAGCCTTGCATGGGAAACCTTGTCAAATGCCTTACTGAAATCCACACACACTACATCCACTGCTCTACCTTCATCAATGTGTTTTGTTACATCCTCAAAGAATTTAATCAGGCTCATAAGGCACAACCTGCTTTTGACAAAGCCATGCTGACTATCCCTAATCAGATTATGTCTTTCCAAATGCTCATAAATCCTGCCTTTCAGGAGCTTCTCCAACAACTTGCCCACCACTTAAGTCAGACTCACTGGTCTATAATTTTTTGAGTTATCTCTACTCCCTTTCTTGAACAAGAGAACAACATTTGCAACCCTCCAATCCACTAGTACTTCTCCCGACCCTATTGATGATGCAAAGATCATCGCCAGAGGCTCAGCAATCTCATCCCTCACTTCCCACAGCAGCCTGGGGTATATCTCATCCACTCCCGGTAACTTATCTAACTTGATGCTTTTCAAAAGCTCCAGCATATCCTATTTCTTAATGTCTATATGCTCAACCATTTCCAGTCCTTTGTAAGTCATCCCCACAGTTACCAAGGTTTTTTTTCCCTGGTGAATACTGAAGCAAAATATTAATTAAGTACTTCCGCTATCTCCTCCGACTCCGTGCACATGTTTTCACTATCGCACCTGATTGGTCCTATTCTCACACAGCTCATCCTCTTGCTCTTCACATACTTGTAGAATGCCTTGGGTGTTTCCTTAATCCTTCTCACCAAGGCCTTCACATGGCTCCTTCTGGCTCTCCTAATTCCATTCTTAAGCTCCTTCCTAGCAACCTTGTAATTTTCTAGAGCTCTAACAGTACCTAGTTTCTTGAACCTTTTGTAAGCTTTTTTCTTCTTAACTAGATTTTCTACATACTTTGTACACCATGGTTCTTTAACTCTACCATCCTTTCTCTGCCTCAATGGAACATACCTATGCAGAACTCCTTGCAAGTGTTCCCTGAACATTTGCCACATTTCTGCCATGCATTTCCCTGAGAACATCTGCTCCCAAATTATGCTCCCAAGTTCCAGCCTAATAGCATCATTTTTCCCCTACCCCAGCTACTGAAGTTGCTGGGCCACCTGAAAGCTGAAGGGTTGAAACTTTCCCTGGACAAGTGCCATTTCTGCAAGATGTCTGTCAGCTATGTTGGCACATAGTCTCACTGGATGGAGTAGCTATGGATCTGTCTAAGATAGAGGTGGTGACCACATGGCCAGGGCCCCAGACTGTGAGCACTTTGCAGTCGTCCCTTGGGTTCTGTGGGTACTGTCAGAGGTTTGTGAAGGGTTACACGAGAGTGAGTCACCCATTAAAGGAAGAAAGGGAGGAGGACAAAAGGAGAGGAGGGTAAGGATTATCTTAGCCCTTTGGAGACTTTCAGAACGAGGTGGGATGCAGAATGTGAAGAGGCCTTTCAGTTGCTGAAGGAGCTGCTGACACAAGCACCTGTGCTAGCTTTTGCAGCCACCCCACCAACCCCCAACTGCCATATGTACTGCATATGGAAGCCAGCAGAGAGGGCTTAGGGGGTGTCCTGTATCAGGATCAGGGCACGGGGTTTGAGACCTGTTGTGTTTGTCGGCTGGAGTCTGTCACCCTCTGAGAAGAAACTATCCCACGTACAAGTTGGTGTCCCTGGCATTGAAATGGGCGGCGGTGGATAAGTTGAGTGACTACCTCTATGGTGCCAAGTTCGAGGTGAGGACGGACAGCAATATCCTAACTTGTATCCTAACCTTGGTGAAATTGGATGCCACAGGGCCATTGGTGATTGGCGGCATTGTCTGCCTATGATTTCATGCTGAAATACCGGCTGGGAAGTAGGAACTTTGATGCTGATGCTTTGTCTTGATGTGTATTCAAAGGGCTAGACAGGGTCAAAGAGTGGGAGAGTGCTCCTGTCCTAGAAGTGAAAGCCATGTGCCAGTTTGCCATCATGGTGAAGGCAATGGCAGAATCAAGCAGTAGATCAATTCTGATGACACCATTCCACAAGTTTACTGTAACCAGACCACTCTGAAGACAAACCAGTTGCCAGAATTGAGTTCTGGGGGAGTGGCAGCTGCTCAGCGAGATGACCCAGGCATTGGTACCATTTGGTCAGTGGTCAAAAAGGGAGTCATTGCGCAAGTGGAGAGGGCGAAACGTGCGTTGGTGCCTCCATTACTGAGAGAATGGCCCAGATTGGAGTTGAGGAACCAGATCCTATATCAGATCACATCACCTCCGGACCGGCTTTGGCATTCCCAGCTGGTTCTGCCTAAGAAATATCGGAGGATTGCGTTGAAGTCACTTCATGATGATTCTGGCCATTTGGGAGTTGAAAGGACCTATGGATTGCTCAGAGATCTGTTCTACTGGCTCCGAATGAAGCCAGAGGTTGGAGAGTACTGTAAGTCATGCATTCGATGTATACAATGTGTTTCACTATCTAGTCTACGCCAAGTCATTTAAGCTGCCTACTCCCATCAACCTGCACCAGGACCACAGCTCTCCCTACCCTTACCATCCATGCATCTATCCAAATTTCTCTTAAACATTGAAATTGACATTGCACTGGCAGCTCGTTCCACACTCTCATAACCTTCTGAGCAAAGAAGTTCTCCCTCATGTTCCCTTAAACTTCTCATGTTTCACCCTTAACCCATGACCTTTAGTTGTAGTCCCACCCAACCTCAGTGGAAAAAGCCTGCTTGCATTTACCTTATCTATATCCCTCATAATTTTGTATACCTCGGTCAAATCTCCCCTCAGTCTTCTTATTCCAAGGAATAATTCCTAATCTATTCAGGTCCTCCAGCCCCGGCAACATTCTTGTAATTTTCTCTGTACTCTTTCAGCCTTATTTACACCTTTCCGGTAAATAGGTGACCAAAACAGCACACAATACTCCAAATTATATCTCACCAACATCCTATATAACTTCAACATAACATCCCATCTCTTGTAATCAATATGCCAAAAGCTTTCTCTACGACCCTATCTGCTTGTGACACCACTTTCAATGAATTTGGTGCAACGAGACCTGGGTGTCATTATACACCAGTCATTGAAAGTGGGCATGCAGGTACAGCAGGCGGTGAAAAGGGCGAATGGTATGCTGGCATTTATAGCAAGAGGATTCGAGTACAGGAGCAGGGAGGTACTACTGCAGTTGTACAAGGCCTTGGTGAGACCACACCTGGAGTATTGTGTGCAGTTTTGGTCCCCTAATCTGAGGAAAGACATCTTTGCCATAGAGGGAGTACAAAGAAGGTTCACCAGATTGATTCCTGGGATGGCAGGACTTTCATATGAAGAAAGACTGGATGAACTGGGCTTGTACTCGTTGGAATTTAGAAGATTGAGGGGGGATCTGATTGAAACGTATAAGATCCTAAAGGGATTGGACAGGCTAGATGCAGGAAGATTGTTCCCGATGTTGGGAAAGTCCAGAACGAGGGGTCACAGTTTGAGGATAGAGGGGAAGCCATTTAGGACCGAGATTAGGAAAAACTTCTTCACACAGAGAGTGGTGAATCTGTGGAATTCTCTGCCACAGGAAACTGTTGAGGCCAGTTCATTGGCTATGTTTAAGAGGGAGTTAGATGTGGCCCTTGTGGCTACAGGGGTCAGGGGGTATGGAGGGAAGGCTGGGGCGGGGTTCTGAGTTGGATGATCAGCCATGATCATAATAAATGGCGGTGCAGGCTCGAAGGGCCGAATGGCCTACTCCTGCACCTATTTTCTATGTTTCTATGAATTATGGAACTGTTTTCCCAGATCCCTTTGTTCTACAGCGCTCCTCACTGCCCCACCATATAAGACTTACCCTGGTTGGCCCTACGGAAGTGCAACACCTCCCACTTTTCTGCATTATATTCCATCTACCATTTTTCAGCCCATTTTCCAGCTGGTCCAGATTCCAGTGCAAGCTCCAATAGGCTTCCTCACTGTCCGCTATACCCTCAATCTTGTTGTTGTCTGCAAATTTGCTGATCCAGTTAACCACGTTATCATCTAGCTCATTGATGTAGATGACAAACAACAATGGACCCAGCACTGATCCCTGTGCACTCCACTAGTCACAGGCCTCAAGTCAGAGAGGCAAGTATCTACTTCCACTCTCTGGCGTCTCCCTTAAAGCCAATGTCTAATCAATTTACTACCTCACCTTGAATGCCAAGTGAGTGAATCTTCTTGACTAATCTTCCATGCGTGAACTTGTCAAATACCTTGCTGAAGGCCACATAGACAACATCCACTGCCTTACCTTCATCAACTTTCCAGGTAGCTTCCTTGAAAAAAACTCTAATAAGATTGGTTAGACATGACCTAGCATGCAGAAAGCCATGCTGACGATCACTAATCAGTCCATGTCTATCCAAATACTCATATATCCGGTCCCCTGGAATACCTTCCAATAACTTCCCCACTACTGATGTCAGGCTCACCAGCCTGTTATTTTCTTGTTTAATTTCCTCTCTTCTGCCTTTTTCCCTTCTCGAAGAGTAGAGTGACATTTGCTATTTTTCAGTCCTGTGTAATCTTGCCAGAATCTCTTGATTCTTAAAAGATCATCACTAATGAAATCTTGTTGTGCATGCCCCTGCTGAATGGAGCCGAGAATTCAGTGGTGTGGAGATCTTGGAGAATGCTCCTTCCACACACCTCCTTGGCATTGCCGCCTTTTAAATCTGTGATCTTCCTCTGTCCTTGCAGGCACTGGGTCTTCAAGGACCAGCTGCTCAAACAGTTACTGTGGTTCTGCTTTTGAATCTGAACCTGAGGTCTGGGCAGTGGCTGAGTTTATCCGCCGCCACGAGTCCAACGTTCTGTGCTGCCTGACCATCCACTCCGTCGGCCAGAAGATCCTGATCCCATATGGGTGCACCGGATCAACCATCAGCAACTACGACAAATTGGTGAGGCATCAGCACCCGCGGTGGGGAGCAAAGCAGTGGATCCCTGTAGCTCTGTAGACAAGGGCAGGGATTGACTGAAGCAGGGGGCCTCTGATGAACATCTGTCTCCACATTTAAACACCAGTTCAGATCAAAATCAAAGCTGAAGTTCAAAGTAAGTTTAATTATCAATGTACGTATATGTCATGCCTGGTATATGGCGTAGTGGTTAATGTGGTGCTGTCACAGCTCAGGGCGTTGGAGATCAATCCCGACGTCCTCTGTAAGGAGCCTCTGCATGCCCTCCCTGCAGAATGCCTGGGTTTTCTCCGGTCCTCCTGTCTACCCCACAGTCAAAAGATGTACAATGTAGGTTAATTGGTCATTGTAAATTGTCCAGTGATTAAGTTAGGGTTAAACCGGAGTTGTTGGGAGTTGCTGGGTAATACAGCTCAAAGGAACAGAAGGACCTATTCGGGGCGGTACTGCTAAGTAAATAAATAAAAAAAAATATATATACTACCTTGAGATTCATTTCCTTGCAAGCATTTAGAGAAATACAGCCACATTTATGAAAAACTATACATAAAGACCGACAACCAACCAACCAACATGCAAAACAGAAGACAGATCCTGCAAATGATAAAAAATAGATAAATAATGTTGAGAACATGAGTTGTAGAGTCCTTGAACGTGAGTTCATAGGCTGTGGAGTCAGTTCAGTGTTGGGGTGAGTGAAGTTAGCTTCATTGGTTCAGGATCCTAAATGGTTGTAGGGTGAAAACTGTTCCTGAAGCTGGTGGTGTGGGACCTAAGGCTTCTGTACCTCCATCCCTATGGTAGTAGTGAGAAGGGAGAGAGATAGGGGTCCTTCATGATAGATGCTGCTCTCTTGTGGCAGCACTCTTGGAAAATGTGCTCAGTAGTGGAGAGGGTGACGGCAGGGCTGTGTCACCACCGTGAACCAGTGCCTGTTTTCACTCCAATAGATAGAAACTGGAGGAAACTCATTGTTGCCACCGCATTGCCACCTTGTTGGCTCTCAGGAAGATCGTACAGCATCCTCTAAAGGACAACTATAGTCTGGCATGGGCTCCCTCTCCTCCAGCACTATTGAAGTAGTCCCATGGACAGCATCTAATCATTGCTTGTGAGACCTTACCGTGTGCAAATTGGGTGCTAGAGCAAATGCATTGTTAAATGCATGTGATTGGCAGCAAAATACTCCAAGACATCCTGCAGTCATGAAAAATGGTGCAGAAATGCACTCTGTTCTACTTCCATTAGTTTTTCAACATTAATTCGTTGCCACAGGAGGCCAAGTAATTGGGTATATTTAAAACAGAGTTCTTGATTAGTAAGGGTGTCAAAGGTTGGAAGAAGGCAGGAGAATAGGGTTGAGAGGGAAAATAAATCAGCCTTGATCGAATCATGGAACAGACTGAATGGGCTGAATAGCCCAATTCAGGTATGCCTAGTGATCTTATTTCCTTTGCTGGCACACCACCACTTCTATCAATAAACTCTCAATCCCCATGATGCATTTCTGGCTGGAAGACTTGCCCAGCTGACTTCTCTCGCCTTCCCCTCCCCCTCCTGATGATAATCACTCTCCCCACCCACATCTCCGACCTAATAACCAGAAACTGCTCCTAACTGGTCTCCAGATTTTCACAGCCCTGATCACAAGATTACCGTTCTTTAATTGTTCACCAATTGCACAAGCCTTGGCCACCAATAGAATGTTTTCTCAGTATTAGTCTCCTCAGTAGTCCGTAGTCCAAGCACTAACAGCCCGCCCACAGTGTAAACTGAGATTTTGAGAGATGAGGTCATGAAGATTGCAGCTTGCTTTCTGGGGGGGAGGGGGGTGGTGGGGGAATGTGAGTGTGTGAGAGAGATACATTTAAAGAAGACTAGTGTCTCATACTCAGAAGGACAATAAAGAGATGAGGTTGATTGCATAATTACTGCAGTTAATTTGAAATCCATTAAGATACAAAAATGACCTGTGCTGAGAGTTTTGATGTCTTAAGTTTGTTCTTGCAATGTCCTTCAGAATGAGAGTTGCTGCTCTGTTATTTTCCAGGTACGAGTTGCAAAGATGGCAGCCACAGCTTTGGAGCAGAAGTATGGAACCAAGTACTTCCTCATGGATTCTTTGTAAATTTCATCTCTACTTAACTAATCCTTCCACTTATGCAAATACCTCTCAATGGTCCCTCCAAAGTCTCTCCTAACGTAAGCTAACAGCAAAAAAGAAACCACAGATGTTGGAAATCTGAAATAAAAAGAGAAAAGGCTGGGGGTGCTTAGCAGAGTGAAGTGAGATGGAGTTAATGCTTCAGTCTGCTGACCTTTCATTATGTTTGGGAAAGTGTTGACTGCTTTCAACTTCAGTTGTGAATGTTTTCCAATAATATGGCTACTACAACTAGAAGTGGGTGCCTTAACATATTGCTTTGTAGGAAAAATTAATTTCTGATTATCAGATTTCATAAAGGAAACGAGGAAATTGGATAACATTGTTGGCATTGATAAAATATTCTGTCAGCTGGTACGATTAGTTTGTTGGTTAATTGGCTACTGGATATTGATCCTCGTATGTAGGCGAATGGTAGAATCTTAGGGGAGTTGGTGGGAAGAGTAACATGGGATTAATATAGGATTAGCATTGAAGTGTTTGATAGGTGAGCCCAAGGGCTTGTTTCTATTTAGCAGGCCTTTATAACTGTTGTATTATATTAAATATTATAAAGTAAAGTGCTGTAACTCCAACAATACAGTGGATCTAGAACTGGCTTGCCCACAGAAGGCAAAGAGTGGTTGTAGATGGGTCATGTGCATGGAGGTTGGTGACCAGTGGTGTACCTCAGTGATCTGTTCTGGGACCCCTACTCTTCGTGATTTTTATAAATAACCTGGATGAGGAAGTGGAGGAATGGGTTAGTAAATTTGCTGATGACACAAAGGTTGGGGGTGTTGTGGACAGTGTGGAGGGCTGTCAGAGTTTACACTGATAGGATGCAAAACTGGGCTGAGAAGTGGCAGATGGAGTTCAACTCAGATAAGTGTGAGGTGGTTCATTTTGGTAGGTCAAATTTGATGGCAAAATATAGCATTGATGGTAAGACTTTTGGCAGTGTGGAGGATTAGAGGGATCTTGGGGTCTGAGTCCATAGGATTCTCAAAGCTGCTGCGCAGGTTGACTCTGTGGTTAAGAAGGCATATGGTGCATTGGCCTTCATCAATCGTGGGATTGAGTTTAGGAGCCAAGAGGTAATGTTGCAGCTATATTATACCCTGGTCAGACCCCACTTGGAGTACTGTGCTCAGTTCTGGTTGCCTTACTACAGGAAGTATGTGGAAACCATTGAAAGTGTGCAGAGGAGATTTACAAGGATGTTGCCTGGGTTGGGGAGCATGCCTTATGAAAACAGGTTGAGTGAACTCGGCCTTTTCTCCTTGGAGCGACGGAGGATGAGAGGTGACCTGATAGAGGTATATAAGATGATGAGAGGCATTGATCATGTGGATAGTCAGAGGCTTTTTCCCAGGGCTGAAACGGCTAGTACAAGAGGGCACAATTTTAAGGTGCTTGGAAGTAGGTACAGAGGAGATGTTGGGCATAAGTTTTTTTTTAACGCCGAGATTAGTGAGTGTGTGGAATGGGCTGCCAGTGACGGTGGTGGAGGCAGATACGATAGGGTTTTTTAAGAGACTCCTGGATAAGTACATGGAGCTTAGAAAAATAGAGGGCTATGGGTAACCCTAGCTAATTTCTAAGGTAAGAACATGTTTGGCATAGCTTTGTGGGCTGAAGGGCCTATACTGTGCCATGGGTTTTTAATGTTTCTAACCCTGTCAATTTGTGCGGCAACTTTGAGGGATTGGAGGTGGACCACAACATCCCTCTACCCTTTTAAAAATCCAACCATTTACCCAGTATTCTGCCTTAAAATTTGACCTTCCAAAGTGAATCACTCCATACTTTTCTGGGTTGAATGCCATCTGCCACTTCTCATCCTTTCAATGTCCTATCGTAAGCTAGGTCCAGGGTAGGACACGGTGCTTTGAGAACCTCCTGCAGTGATGGCCTGGGGTTGGGATGGATGGAAGTGCCTTTGTGATGTCGTTGTAGGGAGAATTGAAAAATACTGCTCTAACAGCCTGAATGTTCCCTGTTTTAGATAAAACATCTGGCACCTCACATGACCGGGCAGCTGACCTTGGGATTGGGGGCAATGCGACCTATCACTTCATACTCCCCGAAGATCAGATCCAGCCCTGCTGTGAGGAAACCATGGTAGCCGTGACAACCATCATCCAGTATGTCAATGATAAGCACTTCCTGAATTCATTTCAAGGGACTGCAGCCCTGTGGTCAGGTTTGCTCTGTTCTTTCTTATTAAATACGCACTTTGTCAATTCATTATAACAAAGAAAAAATAAGATATAACTTTATAGAAGTCATGAAGAGATGTGACAGCTAGGCATAGAACCGTGCAATCATAAACTTAAAAAAAAATCACTTAAAAGATGCAGGCTTCCAGCATTTAATTACCCATCCCTGATTGTCCTTGAGATGATGTTGAGTTGCAGTCAATGAGGTGTGGGTGTACTCATAACCCTGTTAGGAAGAATTCCAGGATTTTGACCCAGTGACAGTAAAGAAATGGCCATGTATTTCCAAGCCACCATGGCATGTGGCTAGGAGGGCAACATCCTTGTGGCTTATAGAACTAGAACATACAGCACAGTACAGGCATTTCAGCCCACGATGTTGTACTGGCCTCTAAACCTACTCTAAGATCAGTCTAACTCTGCCCTGGCTATCTGCTCAATCTATGCCTCATGTCATCTTGTACATCTCTGTCAAGTCACCCTCCATTCTCCTTTGACCCAAAGAGAAAACTCAACCTATCCCCATAAGGCAAGCTCTCTAACCAAGGCAGCATCCTAGTAAATCTCTTCTACACCCTGTCTAAAGCAACTTCCAAAAATAAGGTGACCAGAAATGAACACAGTATTCCCAAGTGTGGTCTAACCAGAGTTTTATAGAGCTGCAACATTATCTCATGGCTCTTGAATCATTTCCCGAACTAATGAAGGACAATGCACCATATGGCTTCTTAACCACCCTATCAATTTGTGTAGCAACTTTGAGGGATCAATGGATGAGGACCCCAAGATCCCTCTGTTCCTCCACATGGCTAATTAATCCTGCCATTAACCTTGTATTCTGCCTTCAAGTTCAACCTTCCAAAGTGAATCACTTCAGCTTTCTGAATGGAACTCCATCTGCCACTACTCAGCTCAGCTCTACATCCTGACCTGTTCTAACCAATGACAACCTTGTACATTATCAATAATTCCACCAAACTTCTAACTGGTTGAGGTAGATTTGGAAGGAGCCGACTAATCTGTCCATTTACAACAGTGGATATCATTTTATCCATTGTGTTTGTGCTAGATGAGAACAAAATTCCCATTGGAGGTCTCAGCAAATGATGCTGCCTTTCCCCAGCATTCATTACATTAGAACATAATAAAATTGCAAATGTTATTTTGCTATTTAAGAAGAGTGGGAGGCAGCAGAAAGGAAACCATAGACCTGTTAGCCTGACGTCAGTGGTTGGGAAGTTGTTGGAATTGATTGTTAGGGATGAGATTACGGAGTACCTGGAGGCATATGACAACATAGGCCAAAGTCAGCATGGTTTCCTGAAAGGAAAATCCTGTCTGACTAACCTACTGCAGTTTTTTGAGGAAATTACAAGCAGGGTAGACAAAGGAGATGCAGTAGATGTGATGTACTTGGATTTTCAGGCGGCCTTTGACAAGGTGCCGCACATGAGGCTGCTTAGCAAGATAACAGCCCATGGAATTACAGGGGAGTTACTAGCATGGGTGGAGCATTGGCTGACTGGCAGAAAACAGAGTGGGAATAAAGGGATCCTATTCTGGCTGGCTACCAGTTACGAGTGGAGTTCCAAAGGCATCGGTGTTGGGACCGCTGCTTTTTATGATGTATGTCAATGATTTGGACTATGGGATTAATGGATTTGCGGCTAAATATGCCAATGATACAAAGATAGGTGGAGAGGCAGGTAGTGTTGAGGAAACAGAGCCTGCAGAGAGACTTAGATAGTTTAGGGGAATGGGCAAAGAAGTGGCAAACGAAATACAATGTTGGAAGGTGTATTGTCATGCACTTTGGTGGGAGAAGTAAACGGGCAGACTGTTGTTTAGATGGGGAAAGAATTCAAAATGCAGAGATGCAAAGGGACTTGGGAGTCCTTGTGCGGGATGCCCTGAAGGTTAACCTCTAGGTTGAATCCGTGGTGAAGAAGGCAAATGCAATGTTAGCATTAATTTCTGTGGTATAGAATATAAGAACAAGTACGTGATGTTGAGGCTCTATAGGGCACTCGTGAGACCACACTTGGAGTATTGTGTGCAATTCTGGGGTCCTTATTTTAGAAAGGATATATTGACATTGGAAAGGGTTCAGATAAGATTCACAAGAATGATTTCAGGAATGAAAGGGTTACCATATGAGGAATGTCTGGCAGCTCTTGAGCTGTATTTCCTGGAGTTCAGGAGAATGAGAGGAGATCTCAGAAACATTCCAAATGTTAAAAGGCCTGAACAGATTAGATATGGGAAAGTTATTTCTCATAGTAGGGGAGTCTAGGACAAGAGGGCACAACTTCAGGATTGAAGGATGTCCATTTAGAACAGAGAAGTGGAGAAATTACTTTAGCCAGAGGGAGGTAAATCCGTGGAATTTGCTGCCATGAATGGCTGTGGAGGCCAAGTCATTAGGTGCATTTAAGGCAGAGATAGGTTCTTGATTAGCCAGGGCATCAAAGGGTATGGGGAGAAGGCAGGGGAGTAGGGATGATTGCAAGATTTGGATCAGCCCATCATCGAAGTGTTGAGCAGATTCGATGGGCTGACCTTTCACATTCTATACAGGAAAATCGGGACAACTGCAACTTAAACCATAGAAACTACAGCACAGAAACAGGCCTTTTGGCCCTTCTTGGCTGTGCCAAACCATTTTCTGCCTAGTCCCACTGACCTGCACACGGACCATATCCCTCCATACACCTCCCATCCATGTACCTGTCCAATTTATTCTTAAATGTTAAAAAAGAACCTGCATTTACCACCTCGTCTGGCAGCTCATTCCATACTCCCACCACTCTCTGTGTGAAGAAGCCCCCCCTAACGTTCCCTTTAAACTTTTCCCCCCTCACCCTTAACCCATGTCCTCTGGTTTTTTTTTCTCCCCTTGCCTCAGTGGAAAAAGCCTGCTTGCATTCACTCTATCTATACCCATCATAATTTTATATACCTCTATCAAATCTCCCCTCATTCTTCTATGCTCCAGGGAATAAAGTCCTAACCTATTCAACCTTTCTCTGTAACTGAGTTTCTCAAGTCCTGGCAACATCCTTGTAAACCTTCTCTGCACTCTTTCAATCTTATTTATATCCTTCCTGTAATTTGGTGACCAAAACTGAACACAATACTCCAGATTCGGCCTCACCAATGCCTTATACAACCTCATGATAACATTCCAGCTCTTATACTCAATACTTTGATTAATAAAGGCCAATGTACCAAAAGCTCTCTTTACGACCCTATCTACCTGTGACGCTACTTTTAGGGAATTTTGTATCTGTACTCCCAGATCCCTCTGTTCTACTGCACTCCTCAGTGCCTTACCATTAACCCTGTATGTTCTACCTTGGTTTGTCCTTCCAATGTGCAATACCTCACACTTGTCTGTATTAAACTCCATCTGCCATTTTTCAGCCCATTTTTCCAGCTGGTCCAAGTCCCTCTGCAGGCTCTGAAAATCTTTCTGTCTACTACACCTCCAATCTTTGTATCATCAGCAAATTTGCTGATCCAATTTACCACATTATCATCCAGATCATTGATATAGATGACAAATAACAATGACGCAGCACTGATCCCTGTGGCACACCACTAGTCACAGGCCTCCACTCAGAGAAGCAATTCTCTACCACCACTCTTTGGCTTCTACCATTGAGCCAATGTCTAATCCAATTTACCACCTCTCCATGTATACCTAGCCACTGAATTTTCCTAACTAACCTCCCATGCGGGACCTTGTCAAAGGCCTTACTGAAATCCATGTAGACAATATCCACTGCCTTCCCTTCATCCACTTTCCTGGTAACCTCCTCAAAAAAACTCCAATAGATTGGTCAAACATGACCTACCACGCACAAAGCCATGTTGACTCTCCCTAATGAGTCCCTGTCTATCCAAATGCTTGTAGATTCTGTCTGTTAGTACTCCCTCTAATAACTTACCTACTACTGACGTTAAACTCACCGGCCTATAATTTCCCGGATTACTTTTTGATCCTTTTTTAAACAACGGAACAACATGAGCCACTCTCCAATCCTCCGGCACCTCACCCGTAGACAGTGACATTTTAAATATTTCTGCCAGGGCCCCCGCAATTTAACACTAGTCTCCTTCAAGGTCTGAGGGAACACTCTGTCAGGTCCCGGGGATCTATCCACTTTAATTTTCCTCAAGACAGCAAGCACCTCCTCCTTTTCAATCTGTACAGTTTCCATGATCTCACTACTGGATTCCCTCAATTCCATAGACTTCATGCCAGATTCCTTGGTAAATACAGACGCAAAAAGTCTATTTAAGATCTCCCCCATTTCCTTTGGTTCCGCACATAGCCGACCACTCTGATCTTCAAGAGGACCAATTTTATCCCTTACAATCCTTTTGCTCTTAATGTACCTTCTCAAGACAAAGACAGCAAGATTCAAGTCCAACATTATCTACATTATTCAGCATATCTGGTGCAGGCATTATATCCCCATAGTGCCAATAACCAAAAAGTACTTGGATTTTGCAGGCTGTTGATCATATATATCTATCTCTATTAACAATTCCTGTAATATTCTGTATTACAGGAAGCAACCTGAATTACATGTAAATTTGCATATTAAAGCCAAAACAGTGTATCATTGTGCATTTGAATCTTTAGTGATTTAAATCCCTTACTGTGACTCCCATGGAAATAGAGGCAAACAGAAGCTCATGTCTCATACAGGTTATGGAAGTACAATATTGTTACCTCCAAGTCCTTAAAAGACTTAAATGACAATTTTGGTTTGTTGTGTTTATTAAGAGTCAATGTTACTGAAGTCCTGTGAGGAAATGCTAAGACTTCCTCCTGCTGTAAAAGTAATAGCAACCACACTACGTGTACAGAGCAGGAGTAGCTATCAATAAGTGTCTCAGTTCTTTTAAACTCTGCTTTGAATCAGCATTTTCCTTTACTTGGTGAATTCTTTACATGTTTGTAAATTGACAGAAAACTGCATGGGAATGAATTACAGTGGAGCAATTCTCCTTAGTGTCTAGTCCATGTTTATTCCTCAAACGTCAACACGAAGAATGGATTTCCTTACTAGTTACCCATACTCTTTGCAGGTGCTTTCAACATAGCAACATTTTAAAATATACTCTGTTGCCTGTGAAGTAAATTGGGACATTGTGAAAGATGATACTGTATGCAAATATTAATCTTCCTTTCTTTTAATTGTGTCTTTAATCATAAGTAGCTGGAACTAGCACCAAGAATGAGATCTGTTCAGCTCCTTCTCCTGGTTCTCTTCCTTTCCCCAGCTCACCAGACCAAGTTTCTTAGAGACACTTTGACCCAACACTTGATACTCATTTTTCTGAAGCTCATACTTCTCAATCTGATACTCGTTTTTCTCTTAGCTCCCTTTTTTGCCCTCTACCAGCTCCTCGTCCACCAGTTTTCCACTGGTCTGTGCTTTTGATTTTTGCAAACCAGGAAAAGTCAGGGAAGGAGTAAAGTGAGCTGGATCTTGATGCCTATCCAGAAATGAGAAACTACTACTTGTACAATTTTCTATGGCAGGGCAGGAACTGGGCATTACTGGGAAGGACCACACACTCCTTAATTCACCACAATCAGGAGGTCACGGAGTAACACAAAGAACTTGTAAAGCAAAGAAACTGTAGATCCAATAACACAAAGAATCTGTTGGGCATAGAACAGGGTTTTTAGCTCACTCCTTATGCTGTTGTCACACTCTATACAGTACAACTCATCAGGATCACCATCTCAGACAAAAGCAGAAAAAACCTGATGGCCACACCAGGCTAAACAGCCTCAGTGGGGAGCATCACCACCTGTTGCTTTCTGCATACTCATTACTCTACCCTAAAATCCCACTATTCACAGATCTAAGTTGTTGGATCTATTGGTGTTCCTTTTATACAGTATTTATGAGCCATCATCTCTGTCCACTTAAACACTTGCTAATGTTAAAGGTCTCTACTGAGCTAATCTCTCAGCCTTCTTCAGTCTTGCTGTCCCCAAATGGTAATCTCCAGATTAGTTGTGAACTCCGCACTGGATCGGAGGTCCAGCTGAGGCCTGATGGCCGGAGCCTAGGTCTGCAAATCTTTGCGAGTGCATTGGGATACTGGGGCCCAATGTCTACAAGTCCGCCAGAGGTCGAAGAAGACTGTGTGTGTGTGTGCGCGCGTGGCAGCGAGGGAGGAATGGAAGTGTTTTGCTGTTGTTGCTTAGTAGGTTCCGTCTTGACGTGCTCGGTGTTGTTCTGCCAAGCATTGTGAGCACATCATGGTGGCACTGGAATGTGTGGTGACATTCCTTGGGTGTGTTGGTTGTTACTGTAAATGATACATTTCACTCTGTTTCACTGTACATGAGATAAATGAATCTGATCTGAATAGAACAGTACATTACAGTATCAGGCCTACAATGCAGAGTCAAACTAAATTAGTAAACAAATAGCCAATGATACTACACAATGTCTGTATCTTTCCATTTTCCTCACATTGATGTCTCTTAAAAGTCCCTAATATATCTGCTTCTACCACCACTTTGTGTAAAGAACCTGGCCCTCATCTTGTTTGAAACTATCCTCTCTAATCTTAAATACATGCCCTCTGGTATTAGACATTTCAACCCTGGGAAAAAGGTACTGACTGTCTACTCTATCTCTGCCTCTCGTAATCTTATAAACATCTATCAGATCTCCCCTCAGTCTCTGTGCTCCAGAGAAAACAACCCAAGTTTGTCCAGCCTCTCGTTATAGTACATGCCCTCTAATTCAAACAGCATCCTGGCAAACCTCTGCAACACCCTCTTCAAAACCTCGATATAAGCGAACCAATGATAAATGAAAATCATAGGAACCTAACCAACACGTCTCTCAAACACAATGACAAAAATCTACTTTATCTCATCAATGCTGCCTTTTACTATATCAGCGTCTAGACTTCAAATACACCTCCTTACTGGTAAAACCCTCTTGAACAGCCAGAAATCATGAAGGGCACTAGTTAACCAAAAGGAGATGTACTGGAAAAGTCTGTGATAGCTGAAGAGTTGCTGGTGAGGTGAAGTACAGTATATAACTGATGGTAAGTAATATCAATCAAAGGAAGAAAACATTTTTAAAAAAACAATTGACTTTTTAATGTGTGTATTTGTCACTTGTATCATTCATTTTATTTTTTAAACATGTCTGTTGTGGCTCTGATTCACATTATTCACACAAAGCTGTACCTGTTCTGTGAAGCCCAACAACAGCATTCCAGCAGTGGAAGCATGGCAACAGTAAGTGTAGGAAATACTTGGCTGATCATGCAGCACCTGTGGAGACAGAATCGGGGTAACCCTTGCTCTCTCCACAAATGTTGCCTGAAGTGCTGAGCATTTCCAATGGTTTTTGTTTATCCTTATTTGCAGTATGCATGGGGTTTTGCATCTTGTAGGGAGGTAGTTTCTATTGCTAAATTTTTTTTAAAAATATACTTTTTGGTTGCCTCCCAAGGAAAAACAAATTTGAGCCTAAACTCTCATTTGTAAGGCACAGTTGTCCCACAAAACCAAAAGTTAATCGAGAGTGTATTCTTGTTATAGGGGAAGAACATACTGCAGAAGATGGTCCGTCAAACTCATCCTTTGCCATGATATCCAGGGCATCATCACTAAAACAAACATTCAGGTTCATCTGATATGGCTTCATTCACATCCAACTGTCATTGGGTTCAGGATAAATGTGGCACTGCTTCAAGTTAGAGATTCCATTCGTTGGAGAGTGCCATGTTGTCAGGGGCTGAGCCAGTTGACCACATCTTGTCCACAACAGGCACTCAGTGAGTTCTCAAAGGCTATTCATTCTGCAAAGATCGCTCTCGTTAAGAACTGAACTCTTTCATCTTCTGACATCTTTCCAAACTCATGGTCTGACACCTGGAAGATAGGAATATTGGGGGTGGGGGGGGGGTTAAAAAAAATATAAAAGCAAAAATATCCCTAAGAAACTGCAAGATCTGTTCTGCCAACAATAGAGGGTTTTGACCCCAAACTCAGGCAGCGATCAGGGAGTAGATGCTTGAAAATAATTTATCAGGGAACATTTTCCCTTTAATAAAAATCAAAAACTGCAGATGCTGAAAATCTGAAACATTAACTTAAACTGCCTTCTGCAGATACGCCCTGAGCTGCTTCTTGGTGTGTTGAAACAGATGCTCACTGGGAGCATGACATACACATCTCCCTCTCCCTTCTCACGCACACTCCTGAATGACACACAAGTCTGGTGGTCATATATGGAACATTAAACCAGAGGGTTAGACAAATAAAATGAAAAGCATATATATTTTTTTCCCATTTTACTTTTTTGAATTAGCCTCTTTCACAAATTCAAGACATAGTAAACGACTTTACCAGCAATTAAATACTTCTGAACTATAGCCATTGGTTCAATTTAGGAAACACAGCACCCAAGAAATACCCAGACACATCAATGAGATAAACATTTAGTGATGCAAGTTTGTAAAGTATTAGTTGAGACAATGGGTTTAGTACCATTGTTGTTCCCGAAGAGAGTGTCCCAAAAATGTTACAGTCTCATAAGGGAGATGGGTGTCAGTGTAATATCATCCAATTACAGGACCTTTGACACTGCAGCACTTCCTCAATACTTCATGGGAAAGCCACTGAAGCAAGTTTGAGATTTAAAATTCAATTCAAACAGATCTGAAAATACAAAGCTGGTAGATGTAAAAGGAAACATCAAGCTGTTTGACAATTGTAAAAAACAATGCTCAGAGTTATTGTTGTACTTTATGGAAAGAGACCTTGCCTAGGCTTTGGCACAACTCCAATGTGGCTGACACTCAATGGCCCTCACAAAGGGTTCTACTAGATGACAATCAAACCACCAGAAATAGGCACTTCTCGAAGAAACTGTTTGCAGAGAAACAGTTGCCTGCCTTAGCAACATCACACACATCATATCATCAAATTAAGATGAAATCTTGGCCCAGTAGGACTGTCAAAAAGAAAATCCTCAGATAGCTATTTAACCAAAAGAGAACTGACCTCACATCCACTGAAACCTGATGGTTCCACTTGATACCTGCTTTATCGGGCCAGTGATGGGAGGATTGTGGTTCAGTCAAATTAGATCTCAGATAGTCAGGATACACAACCGCTCCTTCATCCCCAACAGCTTCAACACGGCTAACTCCCAGGTTGTGGGCCGAGTCCATTGCTGTACACTCTGATCACACATGACTGCACGATCAAACACCTGATCAACCACATCAAGTTCACAGATGACACAACAGTGCTGGGGCTCATCACCAATAATGATGAGACGATCAATAGAAAGGAGGTGGAAGAGCTCGAGGCCTGGTGCCTGGCAAATACGGTGCCTGTAAAAAGTATTCATCCCCTTTGGAAGTTTTCATGTTCTGTAACTTTGAATCACAGTGGATTTAATTTGGCTTTTTTTGGCACTGATCAACAGAAAAGGACTCTTTAGTGTCAAAGTGAAAACAGATCTCTATGAAGTGATCTAAGTTAATTACTAATATTAAACACAAAATAATTAATTGCATAAGTATTCACCCCCTTCAAGTCAGTATTTAGTAGATATACCTTTGACAGCAATTACAGCCTTGAGTCTGTGTGGATAGGTCTCTAACAGCTTAGCACACCTGGACTCTGCAATTTTCCCCATTTTTTTTTTACAAAACTGTTCAAGCTCTGTCAGATTGGATGGGGGATCGTGAGTGAACAGTCCTTTTCAAGTCCAGCCACCAATTCTGAATTGGATTGAGGTCTGGACTCTGACTTGTCCACTCCAGAATATCAGCTTAGTTGGATGAATCTTTGTTGCACTCCCTCAATAGCATTTATACAAGGATCTGTGAGACTACATACAATACTCATGATATGGTCTCAACAAGACTGTATAAATGGAGGAAGGCATCCCCGATTCTGTACTCAAACCCTCTGGCTATGAAGGACAATATTCCAATTGCTTTCTTAGCTACCTTCATGCCTGCCTGTCCACTTCCAGTGACTGGTGCACAAGCACACCTAGGTCTCCCCGTTCCTCCTTTCCCAATCTATCACCATTCAAATAATACCCTGACTTCCTGGTTTTGCCACCAAAGTTACTTCCACAATATTCTGCATCTGCTCTTTCATTCAATGTGCCCACCTCACACTACAGCAGCAGTGCATCCTTCCTCATTGCTCCTACTGCCATTCAGCTTCATGCCACCACATCTTTTTATTTCCTTTATCTAAATCACTAGTAAGTTTTGTGAATTGCCTGGGTCCTAGCAGTGACCCCACCACCCACTTGGATACAGCTCCCTTTATTCTTATCCTTAATTCCCTGCCTGCCAAGCAGCTCTCTAACGCAATCACGTGCGCTTTAACTTTTGCATGCCAATATCTTATGTGAGATCTTATCGAAGACCTTTTTGAAAGTACTAACATCCATGTGTATCCATTCTGCCATACTGTATCTGGTCTGCTGGTTACATCCTCAAAAAGTTCCAGTAGAGTTTTCCAGCGAGAGTTCCTTTTTGTAAATTGCAGGTTAACCGTGTCAGGTCTTTCCCTGTTTTCCAGGTGCTCTTCTATTACATCTTTTATGATAGACTCTCATATTTCTCCCCACTACTGACGACAAGATAATCCCTGTACAATTCCCTGCTTCCTTTTTCTCTCCTCTTGTCAGTTGGGATGATTACATTTACCTACTGGCCAAACTGTTGGAGAAGTCACAAAGTCTATGGAATTTTGGAAAATGACTAAAATTGCATTTGTGGAAGTTGGAGACTATTTTTCTGAGTATTTCCAGCATTTTCTGGTTTTACTTTTATTCTGGGACCAAGGCAGATAGAAACATAGAAAACCTACAGCACAATACAGGCCCTCTGGCCCATAATGCTGTGCCAAACATGTACTTTCTTTAGAAATTACCTAGGGTTACCCATAGCCCTCTATTTTTCTAAGCTCCATGTACCTATCCAGGAGCTTCTTAAAAGACCCTATTGTATCCACCTCCACTACAGTCGCTGGCAGCCCATTCCACGCACTCACCACTCTGTGTGAAAAAAACATACCTCTGATATCCCCTCTGTACCTACAGCCCTGGGAAAAAAGCCTCTGACTATCCACATGATCAATGCCCCTCATCATCTTATTCACCTCTATCAGGTCACCTCTCATCCTTCATCGCTCCAAGGAGAAAAGGCCAAGTACACTCAACCCATTCTTGTAAGACATGCTCTCCAATCCAAGCAACATCCTTGTAAATCTCCTCTACACCCTTTTTATAGTTTCCACATCCTTCCTGTTGTGAGACAACCGGAAATGAGCACAGTACTCTGAGTGGGATCTGACCAGGGTTCTAACAACTGTAACATTACCTCTCGGCTCTTGAATTCAATCCCACGGTTGATGAAGGCCAATACACCATATGCCGCCTTAACCACAGAGTCAACCTGCGCAGCTGCTTTGAGTGTCCTATGGACTCAGACCTCAAGATTCCTCTGATCCTTCACACTGCCAAGAGTCTTAGCACTAATACTATGTTCTGCCATTATATTTGACCTACCAAATGGAAGGAATGAGGGTGTTGAACAGCAATGAGCAAACACAAAGCTAAATTTAGTTATTTCGAGAAGACTTGAAGATAAAATCAAGGATGTAATACTGAGCCTTTATAGGGCATTTAGTAAGAAAAGATGAAATGGTATTGGAGAGGGTCCAGAAGAGGTTCACAAGAATTATTCTGGGATTAAAAGGGTTAATATACGAGGACTGTTTGATGGCTCTGGATCTGTACTCAGCTTAAAAGAATAAGCGGGGGGGGGCGTGTGGGGAGAACGACTCATTGAAACCTGTAGGAAATTGAAAGGCCTAGATAGAATGGATGTAGTGAGGATGTTTCCTCTAGTGGGGGAGTCTAGGACCAAAGAGACAGCCTCAAAACAGAGGGGTGTCCATCTAGAACAGAGATGAGGAGGAATCTCTTTAGCCAGAGGGTAGTGGATCTGTGAAATTCATTGCCAGACTTGGCATATATTTAAAGCAGAGGTTGATAGGTTTATGATTAGTCAGGGAGTCAAAGGTTACAGGGAGAAGGCAGAAGAACAGAGTTGAGAATGATAATAAATGAGATAGAATGATGGTGTGGCAGAGCAGACTCAATGGGCCAAATGGACTCTCTCCTATATCTTATGGTCTTAAATAGCCATTACTTGTTCTGTCCCTGTAACTGATGTGAAATTGGAAGACCATAAAGTATAATGGCTTTTAACTAGATAACAGTTAAACAAGTGAGCTAAAACCTATCCAGGAAAACAAATCACAATAATGGAAATTTTGCAACTTGTCAGAGTACCAGCAGGTTGAACTTTTATCAGCTGTTTTTTTTTCCAAACCTGCCATTTCAATCAGATTGGGAAGTTTTCAGACCAAGGAAGCTATTGTAAAAACTCACCAATACCACATGATAGCCCAGTGCCTTGAGATGCCGGATCTCCAGTGCCAGCTTGCCTTTGGGATGCCCTGTCCCAAGACAAAAGGCAGATACTGGTGCACACAGCACTGCCACTCTAGAAGACACAAATAACAGTTACATTGCAAGGAATGTTCCTTTTGTGTTAACAATAAAAGATCCACATCATTGTCCCAGAACTTTCTTCAAAGCCAATATTATTTTGTTTTTGTACTTTATGCTTGGGAAAAAAAACATTATTTTCTTCCTCTTCCTTTCAGGGTATTTCAGAGGACCCAGATTTAAACACAACTGTAGCCCATATTATGTTTCAAGCTTACCAGGGATGTAGAGGTCATACGTGGAGGTACCTAGTCCCTGTGTAAGATTAGTCCACTATTCTTTGGGCAAAGCCCAAGACTCATAGAAACTGGAGGAAAAGCACCTCACAATCTGCCTGGGTAGTGTAGAACCAAATGGCATGAACACCAAATTTTCAATTTTCAGATAATGGCTGCCCCTCTATTCCTTTTGTCACTCCTCCTAATCTATCTAGTTCTTCCTAATCCTGCCCCATCACCTCGTTTCTTTCCTCTCCTCCATCTACTCCATCTGTAAATCCTTTGTCTGGGTCCCTCCCCTTCCTGTTCCTATCAGCCCACCCCTCCTTTCCCTTTCCTGTCAAGCTTTGACCATCTTTGGCCCTTTGCTGCCCCCACCTCCAACCACTGTCACTATTTCCAGCCTTCCCTCCTCACCTGGATTCATTTATTGCTTACTAACTCTTGCTCCACCCCTTCCCTTCTCTTTTTTATTGTCTTTCTCCCCTCTACCTTTCTGTTCAGATGGAGTTTCAACCTGAAACATTGACTGACCATTTTACTCCATAGATGCTGTCTAACCTGCTGAGTTCCTCCAGCATTTTGTGTATGTTGCTCTAGATTTCCAGCATCCGCAGAATCTCTTGCTTGCGTAATTACAGCATGTATACAATTTTTTTGCAAAGATCCTTCATTAGCAGAATTGTTTGCAAATATTAAGTTATTCAGAAAGAAGAATAAAGAAAGATGGAAGATATTGCACTTATCAAATGAGCATAGTGTTTACAAAAATACCAACTACTGAAGTAATCTACAAAAAAAAAGTTTACGGAAATTTTAAGGAACTGGGAAATTTAAATTAATGGCATACTTAATATTTCTGTACAAATAATGCACAATTGTTGCAAGTAGAAAAGTTTTTAAACCTAGACACAAGTGGATCAATGAGAAGATCTGAAAGAGTAACCCTTACCTCTGTACATTGGTACTCTGGACAATTTCATCATCTTGAGGAAAAGGTACTACATGTTTTCTCTCCTGGTCCAAAGCAAATTCAAAATCTTTAAAAGGAGTATGGAAAACTGATATTAAACCATGCGTCTTCTCATGCATCCTATATTTTTAAAACTCATTTGCAAGGTCTGAAAAATCCAGTGATATGCCATTTGCATCAAGGATGCACCCCTACATTCCCATCATCTACGCCAGTGCAGAGGCTGGCAGTATTACCTCTGTTACCTTCACAGGCCAGAGTCATACAGCAGGGAAACAGGCCATTCGGCCCATCACATCCATGTCAACCAGTTGGCACCCATCCATTTTTAAGACATCTTCCAAGATTATGTCTAGTCATCAAAGTGCTCAGCTAGACACTTGTTAAACAATGTCTTAAGACTATAAGATATAGGAGCCGAATTAGGACAGAATTTGGTCTACTGAATCATCCCTGCCATTCGATCAGGGCTGATTTGTTTTCCCTCTCAACACCATTCTCTCTGTAATCCTTGATACCCCTACTAATAAAGAACCGTCAACCCGCTTTAAATACACCCAATCACTTGGCCTCCATAGCCAGCTGTGGCAATGAATTCCAGATTCACTTCTTCTGGCTAACTAAATTCCTCCTTACCTCTGTTCAACCATTCTATTCTGAGGCTGTGCTCTCATGGTCCTAGACACTTCCACTATTGGAAACATTCTCTCCACATCCACTCTATCTAGGCTTTTTAACATTCGATAGGCTTCAATGAGTTTCTCCCTCATTCTTCTAAAGTCCAGGGTATACAAGCCCAGAGCCAGTGCTCCTCATATGTTAACCCTTTCATTCCTGCAATCATTCTTGTAAACCTCCTCTGGACCCTCTCTCCAATGCCAGTACATTCTTCTTTAGATATGTTCTAAACTGCTAGAACTACTCACAATACTTCAGATGTGGTCTGACCAATGCCTTATAAAGCTTCAGCATTAACTTTGTAAGCCTTGCATTAAGTCTCTTCCTTTATTGTGCCCACATCCCCATCTAGCAATACGGCACATTCCTCCAGCTCTCATCCTCACCTTCCTTGCTCACTACAGGTGTCTGTACCTCCAGCTGTATGCAGAGTGAACTCTGGATCGTCCTCCTCAACCTTCTGCCCAGCTCCTGCTTTAGGAGGTTGTGTACAACCTACTGCAGAGAACCAGTTGTAATATCTTCTTACTTGGTGCTGAGTCAAATTTGTCTTGGAAATCTTATGGAGCTCTATAAATGTCAGCTGTTGAGGAGCAGTAAAAGGGAAGCATGGAGGAAGATCTTATGGGGGGTAATGCTGAATCTGATGAGTAACAGCATTGTCACTAATGTAGTGGCAGAATATTGCTCGCCTAATGCAAATCAACTCTGAGCCAAAGATAAATCTACAACCAGTGTACTAAACCTGGCCATACCTCCTTCTGCATGGATTTCTGATCCTGAATCATATTAAGGTATAGCACCAGTATTTGTGAACCATTAAAATTAATAGTTTTGGTAGCTCTGGCCCTTACCACCCAGTGGCCTAGTCCACTTCAGAGTGGATTCCTCATGCTGTCTGCTCTGGCACTTGTGTTCGACAGTCCCAGTGTGTGCCCGGGCTGGCTCTCTGAACTGGTGGTCCCGTAGGGCCCAAGCCCCTCCTCTTTCCACACTGCCCTGAAAACTCCACAACTTCACCTTTGAAGGTACCCTCAAAACATTATGGAACCATCCAGGCAGCAAGCTCCAGACAGCAGCAACATGGATAGTGGCAACAAGATAGTATCTTCCTGAGCAAAGGAGAAGTGCTAACCTTTCTGCTCACAACACTGGTAACATTTTCATACATCTCCCATGTTCACTCTCCAAAATGCTCACTTTTACTAGACTACACTGAGTACAGGGGAAGCAGAGCAGCTCAGCTGCTGCAGCCACTGCCTCACCGCAGTGGAGATCCAGATTTGAGCCTCACCTCAGGTCTTGTCTGCACGGAGCTTGTATGTTCTCACTGACAATGCTTGGGTCTCCTCTGGCCTGCTTGGTTTCTTTTTCCTTCACGTTACAAAACTCTGCAGTTTGGAGGTTAATTGGCTGCTGGAAATTGTTTCTAATGTGTAGGTGAGTGGTAGAATCTATTCCAGTTGATGGAAATGTGGAGAGAATGAAATGGGATTAGTTGAAATGGGTGCTTGATGGTCAGCAGAGGCTCAGTGGACTGAAGGGCCTGTTTCTGTACAGTACGATTCTGTGGCTTTCTTCAATTTAGGCCTGGATTTTGTCATTTTGCTGGCAGCTCTACACAGTTTCCCTTGGGTGTTCTAGTTTCCTCCCACATCCCAAAGATGCGTGGGTCAGTTGGTTAATTGACCAGAGCAGCAAGAGGAAAACTGCACGCAGACAGGACCTGAGGTTAGGATCAAAATTCGCGACATATGCCTGTGATATTAAACGCGATTCTGATTCAAATCTGGACCGCTGGTGTGCAGTTGAGTGGTAGATTAGGGGGAGCTGATGGGATTATTGAGAGAATAAAATGGTATTAATGTAAGACCAGTGTAAGTGAGTAGTTGATGGTTGGCAATGGACTTATTGGGCTAAAGTGACTGTTCGAATGCTGTACAACTAACTGGAGTCCTTTACTCAAGATGCATGCATGCAGTTCCTCTCACACAGACCAATGATTTTCTGGTGGTGCCCCAACTTCTTATTGGAGTTCACCAACATTCACTCAAGGCCTCAGCCCATTAAATTGGCCGTGGACTGTTGTCAATATATTCTAGTTACCATGAGAGATTGATGAATGGATCCAGGAAGGAGTTCTAGATCAGCTCATGCTATTTTAACTTGATTAGGCGAGGGGCTAGTTTTGCTGTTGTTGTTTTGGTGTGTCGTTGCTGCTTGTGATGTTCTGAACATTGTGGACGTGCTATGCTGATGTATGCCGGCACTTACGGGCTGCCCCCATTGCATCCTTAGGTTGTGTTGGTTAATGCAAAAGGCACATTTCACTGTATGCTTTGATGGGTGTGATCAATAAGTGAATCTGAATTTGGTAGATCTCGACAATGGGGAATGTGAATAGCATGAGAGGAGCAGCAAAATCACAGCAAATAACCAATAATGTTTTAAATACCGATCAAATGAATGTCTCTCAACACCGACCCACAGCGATACAGGCTACTGTCACCCAGGATGGTTTCCACCACCTCCTTCATGGCTGTGTTTACCGCAATATTGGTTGGCAAGGGCTCTGCGATCCCAGCAATGTCGGGCATGGCAAAAGAAGGATTCTCCAACTCCATACAGAGCTTGATGCACTGAAGCATTCGCTTATTTGACGCTCGATTGAAATGGTCTAGAAAGAGGAAGGAGATATAATTAGGAATGATAACAAAACAATGCCAAGATCATGATAGGATTAAAGAAATCCATGTTGAAGTCCTCTGCTTGGACAGTCATTGACCTGGATATTTTAATACGCTCCAGGACCACGGTACTTATGTGGTAGAATAGGCCTTAAATGACGACAGTGGAGAATAGAAAGGAAGTTGGCCAGGAACTGAATTGGGTTGGGGATAGGGTGGAAATTATGAGGAATGGAAGTGATGGGAGCACAGACCAAACGTCAAGAGGAAGCTCTAATGATGGCATTAGGAGTGGAATGGTTCTCAGTAACCACAAAAATTTAAAGATCAATTTACACGAAAGAAGATGGATACCTGCAAGACCTCCAGTACTGGTCATGTAAGGACTGGTCTTTTAACAAGAAGCCAGTCCTAATTCTGGACACACAGCTCAGGAAAATATTATTTATGGGGGGGTGCAATATAGATTCACTACAACAGTGTCTGACCTCAGATGATCAAACTGAGTACAAGGTGGCGTGGATACACCAGGCTTGGATTCTCTTGAATGCAAAAAATCAGTCAGTGATTTAGTTGAGTTCAGTACAATTAAAAGATTTGAAAGAAGTAACTAAGGCCCATCCAGCAGACAAGATGTTAAAAAACTGTTTATACTGTTTAAGAAATATAGATTCTTGCTTCCCTTTTACTGTTAGAGACCTCTGGTGGCAGCAAATGGAAGACTCTCCAGTATCTGTCAACACCACTTGCAGAACACGGAGAAGCAGATTAACCATTCGGCCCCTTGAGGCTGCTCTGCCATTCAATCACGGCTGTTTTTTTTTCTCAGCCCAATTCTCACGCCTTTTCCCTGTAACCCTTAAACCATTAACCAGTCAAGAACCTATCAATCCCTGCCAGAAATAACCCAAAGGCTTGGGCTCCGCAGCCCATGATGCAGCAAGAACATTGCAATTGTATTAAAAGAGTAAGTTTGTGCATTTTACTTAAAATATTTAAAACTTTTATGAATTTTTGGGTATATTTGCAATTATCATTGTACAATTCATTGGTGTGGTAATGACTAATGTACCAAGAATAAGATAAACAGCTTGATTAAAGCTGGTTGCCGTAATGATTTGTTACGGTAACCTGCGAGATGAAGTTGTTTGCTCAAGAGAAAGGGATATTTTACTGACAGAGTGGACTTCTCCTTCAGACTGGAGTTGCGAACTGAGCCAAGGGCTGTAAAAAGGAAGGATACGCTATCGCCAGGGTGCACTCTGTTCGTTTTCTCTCAAGATTAATTTAGTGGACTTCCCCTTCAAACTGTGGTTGTAAGTGGTGTTGACAGCTAGTGAAGACTGTTCTACTTGCTGCCACCAGAGGTCTCCAACCGTAGAAGGGACGCAAGAATCTTTATTTCTTGAACAGTGTAAACAGGTTTTTGCTTCTCTTGCTGTTAACCATTTATAAGCAACAAAATAACTTCCCAAACATATTGATTGGATCCAAACCATATTTATTAATCCAGCACTTTCTGATATATGGATGGACCGCGTGCAGAGATGTGCTGTTATCCATGGCACATGCTAACCGAGACTGAATGGCCGACTTTTACTCATTAAAACACTGTTCAAAGAGAAAGCACAGTGGAGTTATGAGAATATGTATGTGACAGCCACTCACCTGAGGACTGGAGCTTGCTCAGGACCTCACCCTGGAAGAGATGGTTTAGTACAGCTGGGGGATAGTGTCCCATTAGACAAAGGTAGTAAACTCCCTGAAGCAACTCCACCGATGAACACTTTGACATGTGTGATTGAAACAGTTCGATGAGAGTCTCTACAAATCTACAGGGTGTGGAAGGAACACAAAAACAAAAAAAAAAACTAAATTAAACACATCTTCCAAAACCAGTCAAATTTCCAGGGTCCACCCACAAAATGGTGGAGGAACTCAGCAGGCCAGGCAGCATCTGTGGAAAAGATTACTCAGCAGGACTCAGGAAGGGTCTCGGTCCGAAACGTCAACCGAGCACTTTCCCGTAGATGCTGCCTAACCTGCTGGTTCCTCCAGCATTTGTGTGTGTTTCTTGGATTTCCAGAACCTTCAGATGTTCTCTTGTTTGAAATTTCCAGGATCAAGGATCTAAGTGATCAGAAGCCTGCAAATCAGAATTGCTTCTCTCACCCAAAGACAGATTAAAAGTTTACAAAGCAAATGTGCTTTATTTTTTAAAAATAGCTTTTATGCATTACATTGAATTTATAGCCACATACTGGTGCAAAGCTTGACATGACGGTGCCCCGACAACTCCACCAGGAGTTAAAGTGCAAGGCAAGGTCAATGTCAGAGGCATTGAAAGAGCAGACATAATTGAAAAAAAAACCTGGAAAGCAGAGAGCACAGATGAACAGAGCAGTAGTGTATACCTGTCTTTGGTTTTATAATCCCAGCTCTTTTGGATATATATCAATAACTTCTTAGATATTCAGAATACAATTTCAAAGTTGGCAGGTTACAGAAAATTCCCTGTAGTGAAGGCAGTGACAGAATCTACAGGCTGGTGAATGGGCTGACGTATGGCAGGTGCAATTTCATGGAGAGAAGTATCAATCCATTTCAGCATGAAAAAAAATCTAAATTAAAAGATTCGGTTATTAAGTATGTGCATGACCAGCAAATCCCAATTCTGCTGCTATCTACCTACATAATCTACAATGGCTAATTAATCACCCAGTCTGTCCATCTAGGAGTAAACTAGAACACCCAGAGGAAACTCAGACAGTCACAGACAGAACATGCCCATCCAGCACCAGAGGTTGGGATTGAACCCGGTTCTTAATGCAGCGAGGAAGCATTAGCCATTCAATAGCACCCGATGTATGTACTTATTTCCAAAGGCGCCAGGGCAAGCTAAGGCATTTAAATAGGTACAAAGTAAGGCTGCTTCATAAACAGATGCCAACACCACTAAATTATGCAGAATCTTTATAAGGACAATACTGAACCAGTTGGAACAGAGAGGTTTATTTCACATGTCACATCTTAGGAAAGACTTCAGTTACATCAAGGAAACGGTGTAACTAAAGGTACAATAATGGACACAATGTTCATAGCACAAATATGGGATAAGAAAATTTGCCAATATTTAACATCTTTAATCACTTAATTATTTTGCTGCTTACGCAACTCACCAGCTGGACTATATCAGTCAGTCTTAAGTAACTACTTATTAAAACTTTTTTATCCAAAGGACAAGTTCTCTTGGGAAACTCTCTCTGTTCTTTGCCTCAATAGCTACCAAGGGATCTAGATTCACCTAAGAGTGTAAATAGGACTTCAGTTCAAGCTTCATACGAAAGAAGATATGCCTGACACTGTTTCACCTCTCTGTACTTCCCTGGTGTGTCAAGCTGGGCTATGTTCTTAAATCCTGGAATGAATCTTCAAACATACCTCAGAGCTGTGAACATTTGAGAATTACTACATTTCTCCTGCACGGTTCTAAAGACATGGTATGAAGCCCTTCAAGTTTACAGCAAACTTCAGCTGGAGGGGACAGTTATCTCCTGCTTATTAAAATAATCAATTAAGATCCTTCAGATTTATCCTTTGTCATCCTGGTGAGCAGATGGCAATAATGATCTCCACCAGGAAACCCAGAGAACCTCCCTGAAGCTCCCTGTCCACCCCTTGGTGATAAATTTTTAAACACAAGAGATCCTGCTGATGCTGGAAACCTTGAAAAACACACATGAAATGCTAAGGGAACTTGGCAGGTCAGGAGCATTTTATGGAGAGGAATGAATAGCTGATGTTTTGGCCCAAGACCCTTCATCAGGACTGGAAAGGAAGGGGGAATAAGCCAGCCTTTCCAGTAACGTAAATAAGACTTGGCCTGAAACAGAGACTGCTCATTCCTTTCCATAGATACTACCTGACCCACTGAGTTCCTCCAGTATCGTGTGATGCAATATCCTTAAGTAACTCTTGCCAGGTTTGTTACAACATCAGGAAGACTACGTATCAGGCAAGCTGTTGTTATGACGGGACACAGAGCACGTGAGAGAAAGGATCAGTGGAACTGAGACCTACTTGATGTGCCCCTCTTCTGGGTAATGGTTCAACAGGGAGTAAACACGAAGAGTTGATAGCACATGGTTAAAAGTTAGGGATTCAGATCTTGCTGGCACCATCTGTGCGAAGCCGTCCATCAGCTCAATATGACGGAATCCGAATTCGGCGAGCAGTGTTAGCAAGATGATCAGCTGGAACACAGAACAGAACAAATTGAAGCCTCCTGCTTTCTCGCACTTATCGCCCTGCAAGTTATGTCTCAGTGACACTTGCCTACTTGTTATATAAACCAGCTATCGTAAAGATTAGCTAAAGGATCCCTCCTATCCATTTAACATGTCATTGCCAATTTCTGCACTCACTCGGGTTGCTTTTCCCTCATTAATCCATAAAACCGTAAGACATAGGAGCAGAATTAGGCTATTCAGCCCAAAGAGTCTGCTCTGCAACTCAATCATGGCTGGTTTATTTTCCCTCTCAATCCCACTCTCCTGCCTTTTCACCCTTACTAATCAAGAACCTATCTGCAGTGGCTGTTAATAGTGTTGTTCCTATGCCACTCATTTAGACACTCTCACACGGAAGGAGTTCACATACTGTACAAGCAGTTATCAACAAAGTTCAATTCAGTACCCTGCATGCTGGCATCCTGGTGTGCTCTGCACTATCCCTCAATAATGAGCACAACACCATTGACCTCCACTTTAAATACACCCAATGACTTGGCCTCTATAACCGTCTGTGGCAATATATTCTACACCCTAGAAGGACGTGTCTTTAGAATAGAGATGAGGAGGAATCTCTTTAGTCAGAGGGTGTTTAATCTGTAGAATTCATTGTCACGGACCGCTGTGGAGGCCAAGTCATTGGGTATATTAAAAGCAGAGGTTGATAGGTTCTCGATTAGTAAAGGCATCAAAGGTTGCGGGGAGAAGGTAGGAGAATGGGTTTGAGAGGGATAATAAATCAGCCTGATGGAATGGCGGAGCAGACTCCATAAGCTGAGTGGTCTCATTCTGCTCCTGTGTCTTATGCTGCTGGCTGCAAGGTTAATAACTTCAGACATTTTGAGCAACTTGAAGAGTCAGCCTTTAGGCATATGTGGCAACTCTACTTACAACTTGGTTTTTTCAGCTGCTGGTTATCCCCCTTCTCGTGGTCACTGCAGCCTAGCCTAGGAAAATAATATCAAGGAGGAAGAGGCCGTTTGGTCCATCACGCCTCTGCCAGCTTTTTGATAGTGCTTTCGCTTCAGTCCCAGAAATATGTTTGCCAGTCATGAAAAGTAGGCCCTTCACCCGGTTCTCGGAAGTGCTTTACCTGCTTCACCTCCCAGACAGCTAGCATGGAAGCCATGTGGTTGCCAGCAGCCGTGAGAAGAGCCGGATTCCGGTAACCGAGGTCCTTGCACGACTGTAAGATCTGCACAAGTCGCCAAAATGGGATGCTGTGGATATTGTCTGCAGGAATTAAATGGTTGTATAACGTGTATTATGTAAATTGAACAGTTCCTTTAATTCTTTATAACTACTACAGTCAAACAATCCTACATATATCTGCAATACTCACACTTTTCTCCAACATACTGTCAAGTCACGAGGAATGGCTAACTTTCCCTGCTCTTTCATGCTGTCTCCCCTCTGTTGGAACCATCTACACTTCCTTGGTTTCAACTTTGGTAGAATCTGGGGGAGCTGATGGGAATATGGTGAAATTAAATAGTAAGAGTAGGATTGATGCAAAAAAAAGGTGCAGGATGGTTGGTATGGACTTGGTTGGCCTGTTCCCATGCTATCATCATCATCATGTGACATGTCGTATGACGTGGGCGATCATGGTCCAGTGACCATGAGTGTTCTTGGCAAATTTTTCTACAGAAGTGGTTTGCCATTTCCTTCTTCTGGGCAGTGTCTTTTCAAGATGGGTGAGCCCAGCCATTATCAATACTCTTCAGAGATTGTCTACCTGGCGTCAGTGGTTCCATAACAAGGTCTTGAGATATGCACCACCTCCTCGTATGACCATCCACAAACTGTTCCCATGGCTTCATGTGACCCTGAGTGAGGTCATGTGCCAGAAATGGCTAAACTGCAGAGACGTGAGAATGTGTGAAGTCTACCACTACACTTCCATTAAATCCCTGATACCTAGCATATTTTAAAAGAAATTTAAAGTTCAATTGAAATAACTGCACAGATATGAAACTTTGGTTCAGAGACTTATTGGGGATACATATTGACTGCATATTAAAATAATTAGTACAGTTGACAAAAAAAACTTCAGCAACTAACGTTGACAATGGAGTGTGGGAGCCATGGAGATAAATGAAAGTCACAAATGGGCCACTGATCTACTGCTCCCAGTGCAGTGTGTGATGTGACACAGATTGAGGGACTGCTTTATCAAACACCTTCGTGCTGTCTGCTGCAAAGTGCAGGATCTCCCAGTGGGTATGCATTTCAATTCGACTTCCCATTCTGATATGTCTGTCTATGGCCTCCCTTACTGCCACAATGAGATCAAACTCAGTTTGGAGGAGCAGTACCTCAGATTCAGTCTGGGTAGTCTCCAACCGGATGGCCTGAACATCAATTATGCTATTCTCCTCTCCCCTCTTTTTCTAATCCCCATTCAGATTCCTTCTTCTTCAGCCCTTCACCTTTTTCACCTATCACCTCAAAGCTTCTTACTTCATCTCCCCCCCCTCCTCCAACCACCTATCCCCCTCACTTGGTCTCACTTTAGACCATAAGCTATAGGAGAATTCGGCCATTTGGCCCATCGAGTCTGCTCAGCCATTTCATCATGACTGATCCATTTTAACTCTCAGCCACAATCTCCTGCCTTTGCCCCGTATCCCTTCATGCCCTGACCAATCAAGAATCTACCAACCTCTGCCTTGATATACTTAAAGACTTGGTCCTCCACAGCTGCCTGTGGCAATGTATTCCACAGATTCACCACTCCGTGGCTAAAGATATTCCTCATCTCTGTTCTAAGAGGACATCCCTCTAATTTGAGGCTGTGTCCTCTGGTTCTCTGGTCTTAGACTTTCTCACCTATCACCTTCCAGCTTGTCCTCTATCCCTCCCCCCCACCCCTCTTCTTCTGGTTTCTGCTCCCTTCCTTTCCAATTCTGATGAAGGGTCTTGGCCTGAAACATTGAATGATTATTCCTCTCCACAGATGCTGCCTGACCTGCCGAGTTACACCAGCATTTTGAGTGCGTTGCTCAAGAGTTCCCACATCTCCAGAATCTTGTATTTCTGATTTGCAGAACAGAATGGACTATCAAAACCTTGTTGAACGATTGAGGGTGATTGAAAACTGCAATTCAGTAAGTGCAGCAAAGTGCCCTTATTATGTTGAATTGCTCCAAGATACTACACAACAACACAAAGAGTTTTAGGAAGAGGAACCAAAACCTCTATTCTAAAAGATATCACAAAATGTCTTGGCAGAGAGGAGGAAAGTGGTGAGGTGATTCTAGAGTTTAGGACTCAGGCAATGGAAGCCATGCCCAGAAAGAAGGTTGGGGATGTTTAAGGACTGGAAGGATTGGAGGCACTCATATCTTGTTAGATTAGTGAGTGCAAAAACCGTTAGGAACATTAATTGAAAAGGTTTGAAGAGAAGAATGAGAACTCACCAATAATCCTGTTACTGCAAGCCTCTAAGAGTGGGTACGAGCGGTAACCCATGGCTGCCAAAGTGATGAACATGTACTGCGAGTTTGGAAGAGTGAACTGATTCAGCAATGACAGCGCTTTGTTCTGTGGAACAGGAAGTGAGAGGCTATAAATCATCTCACAGCACTGTAAATCAAGTTTGGTTAATACTATAAATCAACATGTCCCCACATAACTTGAATAAAGCTTTAAAATAGTGTCATTGCCAATGATATATGATGCATATAAAGCACCGCTTCATATATCACTGGCAATGACACTACCATCAAATGGGAGTAGTGTAACACTCATTTTGTAATTGGTAGTGTCTTCTACACAATGTATTAGGTAAGCTCTGCACCACAGGCACTGAAACACTATTTATTTATTAAGATATAGTGTGGAGGCCCTTCCACGCCGCCTAGCAATCCCCCAATTTTTAATGCTAGCCTAATCAAGGAATAATTTACAATGACCAACCAACCTACCAACTGGTACGTCTTTGGACTATGGGAGGAAACCAGAGCACCCGGAGGAAACCGACACGCGGAGAACATACCAATTCCTTACAGACAGTGGCCGGAAATGAACCCAGGTTACTGGTACTGTAAAGTGTTATGCTGACCACTACGTCATCAAGCTGCCCCAATGACTATTGTGTTATCTGTTTACATCAGAAAAACAGTGGTAGGACACTCCACTCTTTCAGCCTGTATCACCATTCAGTCAGAACGCAGCTGATCTGGGCCTTACTTCAATGTACTTATCTTGATTCTACATTCATTAATACTTTAGAGGCTAGGACATTTAGGTAGGGTTCCTTGGAGTTTAGAAAGAATGAGGACCACCTGATTATTCATTGGTTTATTTATTCTTGTTACGTATATTGAGGTACAGTGAAAACCTTGCCTTACCATTCATACACACCCATTTAATACAACATGTATTGCAATAGACAATAAGGTGCTGTTTTATAACAGTTAGACAGAAACTGTCCTTGAGCCTTATGCTAGATACTTTGATATTTGTATCTCATGCACAATTTATATAGGATATCTAGGGTAGGTGATGTCCAGCTACACTGAGAGCCTTGCCAAGGCAGCAAGAAGTGTAATCAAAGTCGATGAGGGTGAGGCTGGTTTCCATGGTGTGCTGAGCAGTGTCCACAACTCTCTGTAGTTTCCTGCAGTAACAAGCAGATCTTATGCCATTCTAAGCCATGTTGTACCTGGATAGGATGCTTTCTATGGTGCATTGATAAAAATTGGTGTGTGTCAAAGGGGACATGCTACATTTCTTTAGCCTCCTGAGGATGTAGAGGCACTGACGAGTTTTCTTGGCGGTGGAGTTACTGTGGTTGGACCAGGACAAGCAACTGACACTATTCATTTCTAAGTCCTTGAAGGTCTGAACTATTTTGACTTCGGTACCATTGGTGTATACAGGAACATGTGCAGCATCCCAATTCCTTAAAAATCAATGACTAGCTCTTCTGTTTTGCTGACATTGAAGGAAAGGTTGTCATGATATGTCACTAGGCTCCCTATACTCCCACTCAATGTTATTTGAGAGACAACCAAGTGTGGGGGTATTATCTGCAATCTTGTAGATGGAGCTAGAGCAGAATACAGCCCCACAGTCATGAGTGTTTAGGAAGTAGAGTAGGGGACAGGGGACAGAGCTTTATGGACCAGTGCTGAGTATAATCATGGGGGAGATTATTCTGCCTAGCCTTACTGATTGCGGTTTGTTGGTCAGGAAGTCAAAGATCCTGTTGCAAAGGGAGGTGTTAATCCCAGGTTTAGGAGTTTGGAACTACAGTATCGAAGATGGAGCTGTAGTCAATAAGCAATAATCTGATATAGATGTCTTTACTGTGCAGATGCTCTGGAGATGAGCAAAGGACCAGGGAGATGGCATTTGCTGCAGACCTGTTTCTGCAGAGGGCAACTTGCAGTTTGTTAAGGTTGTTTGGGAGGTTGGAGTTAATGAGTGCCTTGACCAGCATCTCGAAGCACTTCATGATGGCGATGTAGAGCATAATTGGTCATTGTAAACTGTCCCCTGATTAAGTTAGGGTCAAGGGTTGCTAGGGCAATGTGCCTCAAACAGCCGGAAAGGCCCACTCCACTCTGTATTGCTAAAATAAATAAATGTAAAATAAAACTAATTATAGGTTATATGATGGAACAATTGCTGAAAAGGTAGGTGCAATATGTAGGAAGGATAAGACATCAATAGTCAACTGAATAGGTTGAAATATATTTACTTTAATGCGAGAAGGAGCAGGAATGAGGGTGATAACTTGCAGTATGGATCAGTACCTGGAGCTACGATGTTGTGATCACGTCACAAGTGCAGGAATGGCTGCTGGATGAATCTCAAGTTTGTATATGGTATACGTCGTTTGATAACAAATTTACTTTGAACTTTGGATGTTCCTGGGTTGAGATGTTTCAAATTGGACATACAGGGAGGTGAAACAAGTGGCAATAGTAATCAAGGATAGTGTCACAGCTGCAGAAAGGGAGGACATCCTCCAGTCATCTTCAACTGAGTACTGAGTGTGGGTGGCAGTCAGAAACAGAGAGGGAGCAATCACTCCACTGGGAGTATTCTATAGACCAGGGATAGGCAACCTCAAGCACAAATGACTTTCTAGCATGCGTTATTCATTAATTTGAGGCAAAACATAACTAGATGTACTTAAATGGATAATTCCCATATTTCAAGTTTTTTTATGGCAATTATCTGGCCCACCGCCCACTCATTAATACGCGATCTGGCCCACAGAGGCAAAAAGGTTGCCGACCCCTGCGATAGACCCAATTCCCCTCCCCTCCTCTTCCCCCACAATAGCAACAGAGACACTGAGGTGCAGATTGGGAGGCAGATTTTGGAAAGGTGCAAAAATAATAACTGTTGTCATGGATGACTTCAACTTCTCTAATATTAATTGGCACCTCATTATTGCAAGAGGTTAGATGGGGCAGAATTTGTTAGGTATGTCCAGGACAGGCTAACTAGAGGAGAGGCAATACCGGATCTGGAACTAGGTAATGAACCTCGTCAAGTGATAAATCTCTTGGTGCATGAATGTTTCAGAGACAGACCCCAACTCTCTGATCTTTACATACCCTTGGGCAAGGACAGGAGCAGACGATATGGGAAAGTATTTAATTAGGGAAGGGTTAGTTATGATGTTATTAGCATTAATTGGGAGCAGATGTTCTCAGGAAATATACAAAGGAATGTAGAGGGAGCACTTGGAATGGGTTCTGGATAGAGCTGTTTCTTTGAGGGAGGGTTGCATGAAAGGACCATGGTTGACAACAGAGGTGCAACATTTAGTCAAGAGAAAGAAGGAAGCATGCACAAGGTTCAGGAGGGTAACATCAAACAGTGCTCTTGAAGTTATAAGGTAGCCAAGAAGGAGCTTAAGAGGGGATTTAGGAGAACTAGAAGGGGAGATGAGAAGGCCTTGGCAAGAAGAATTCAGGAAAAACTCAAGGTGTTTTCCATGTACTTGAAGAACAGAGGACGAGGAGAGTGAAGGTTGGACTGATCAGGGATAAAAGAGGAAACGTGTGCCTGGTGTCGAGGGAGATGGAGAAGGTTCTTAAGGCGATGTCGGTGTAGAACAGCTTAATGTGCTGGAATATATTGAGATTAAGAAAGAGGGAGTGTTGAAACTTTCGAAAATCAGTAGGATATACCACAGGTTACTACGGGAAATGAGGAATGAGATTGCTGTACCTTTGGTGATGTTCTTCGTGTCGCACTGGCCAAAGAGTAGTATCAGAAGACAGGAGGATGGCAATGTTTACTCCTTTGTTCACAAGAAAATTAATAGGGATAATCCAGGGAGTTTCACAGTAGCAGTGGGCAATCTCTTGGACAGGATTTATGAGCATTTGGAGAAGCATAGTCTTATTAGGGATAGTCAGCATGGCTTTGTGAGGAGCAGGTTGTGCCTTGTGAGCTCGACTGACTTCTTTGAGGAAGCGACAAAGCAAACTGATGAAGATAATCTGGTATATGCACTGTAATGTATATGGATTTTAGTAAGATGTATGACAAGGTTCCCCAGGGTAAACTCATTCAGAAAGTCAGGAGGGCATGGGATCCATGTAAACTTGGCAGGGTGGATTCAGAATTAGTTTGCCCACAGAAGGCAGAAGATGGTAGTAGATGGAGTGTATTCTGGAGGTCTGGGACTAATGGTGTGCTGCAGGGAATCTGTTCTGGGACCACTATGATTTTTATAAATGATTTGGATGAGGAAGTGGAAGGGTGCATTAGTAAGTTTGCAAATGACGTGAAGATTGGTGGTGTTGTGGATAGCGTAGAATGTTATCTTAGATTAAAATAGAACAGGATGCAAAGCTGGGCTGAGAAGTGGCAGCTGGAGTTCAATCTGGAAAAGTGTAAAGTGATACACTTTAGAAAGTCAAATTTGAAGGCAGAATATAGATTTAATAATAGTAGGATTCTCAGCACTATGGAGGAACAGAGAATCTTGGGTCCAAATCCACAGATCCCTCAAAATTATCAAGCTAGTGTGGTTAGGGTAGCGTATGGTGTGTTGGCCTTCGTTAGAGGAGTGAGTTCAAGAGCCATGTGGTAATGTTGCAGCTCTATAAAATGCTGGTTAGACCACAATTATAATGAGTGACTAGAAATGAACTCAATACTCAGTTGGAGTATTGGTTTCAGTTCTAGTCATCTCATTATAGTAAGGATATGGAAGCTTTAGTGCAGAGGAACTTTACCAAGATGCTGCCTGAATTAGAGAACATGTTTTATGAGGAGAGGATGAGTGAGCTAGGGATTTTCTCTTTGGAGCAAAGGAAGATGACAGGAGGCTTGATAGAAGTGTATACCATGATAAGAGACATAGATAGAGTGGACAGCCTGTGTCTTTTCCCCAGGGTGGCAATAGGCTAAGGTGATTGGAGGATATTATAGGGGGGATGTCAGAGGTAGATTTTTTTTTAAACACAGAGTGATAAGTGCATGGAACACACTGCCAGGCAAGGGGCAATACTTTAGGGGCATTTAAGAAACGCTTAATAGGCACAAGGATGAAAGAAAAGTGAAGGGCAATGTGGGAGGGATGCATTAGATTGATCTTGGAGTAGGTTAAAAGATCAGCACTATATAATGGGCTGAAGGAACTATACTGTGCTGTAGTGTTCTGTGCTCTGTACCCCCATTTCCTGCCTGTTCATGTGTCTGTCTAAATGTCTCTTAAATGTTGCTGTCATATCTACTTTTACCACATCCCCTGGCAGTGAATTCCACCCTCTGTATAGAAAATCTTACATTATAAATCTCTGTTAAATCTTCCCCCTCTCATCTTAGCCCTACATCCTCTAGTATGACATTTAAGCCCTGGGAAAAAGACTTTATCTATCTCTCACAATTTTATAAACTTTTATCAAGCAGCTCCTCAGCCTCCGACTGTCCTAAGAAAACAATCAAAGTTTGTCCAACCCCTCCTTTTAGCTAATACTTTCCAATTCAGGCAATATCCCAGTGAATCTCTTCTGCATCCTCTCCACAGCCTTTACATCCTTCCTGTAATGTGGCATTTATATCTGGACATAATGCTCTAAATGTAGCTGCACCAGTTTTACACAGCTGCAACATAACTAGCCAATCTTTGTACTTAATGCCCCAATCAACCAAAAGTAGCAATGTGCGTACAATTTCTTTACCACGCAATCCACTTGCCGTTTGGATGTGGTTGACTCCACTGCCACCTCCTCAGTCAGAAGGGATGGACAACAAGGCTTGACTTAAGTGAAGACACCTCCATTTTGAGAATTAAAAAGCGTCCTACCTCCAGTTTCTTCTTCAGAGGCAGTGGGGATTCTTTACCAATACACCTCATCATGGTCTGCAGACCCATCACTGTCTTAATGTTTGGGATACGCAGTTCCACAAGTAGCCTGTGAGGAACAACAACAAATGCCATGTCCAATTCTCTTTCCACAGGTGTGAATGTTTAATATTTCAGAAGCTGGATCATTTTGGAAACATGCACATCTTGGGTAAGCGGAGTAAATACTGGTGTGAAAATTCTACCAGGCCACCTCCCTGCTGCATGCTGGGCATGCCGGTCATGATAATTAAAAAAAACTGCAAATGCTAAAAATCTGAAAGTAAAACAATAAGTGCCGGAAAAATCAGCACGGCAGGCAGCATCTGTGGGAAAATTAGCTTTATTTGTTACATGTAGATGAAATGTATCTTTTGCATCGAGAATGTACTGAGGACAGCAGTAAATGTTGCCACGCTTCTAGCATCAATATAGCATACCCATAATTTACCAACTCTAACTTGTATGCTTTTGGAACGTGGGAGGAAACGGGAGCACCTGGAAGAAACCACATGATCACTGACGGCAGCTGGAATTGAATTTCGATCCTACAGCTAGAGCTGCAAAGTATTACGCTAGTCACTACACTTAATGTTTGGGTTTCAGACATGGAACAATTACTCTTGTTTTTCTCTCCATAGATGCCTGACATGCTGAGTATTTCTGGCATTTTCTGTTTTTATATTTCATATGATATATCAGGTTGTTCTGGGTTCCTGGACTGAGAATCTTCCAACCTTGGGCAGATACAGAACCAAGTGCAGGAAACACCAAGTTCCTAATCTCATTGTACACAGGAGAAACAGAGTAGAATTTTTAATCCAGGAGTATCAAAGGAAAGAATAATATGGCCTTTGTCCAGAATCCGTAATTGAAGAGAACATTTAAAACTGTCCTTGCCCTAAATTCTCAAACTATACTTGATTTATACATGAAGCTAAAGAGACACTACGGGCATTACAGATTTATAAGGATAACACCAGTACCTACATGTTAGTACCATTAGAGGGGAAAAAATATTGAACAACATGGGGCTCTTATATCTTGAATGAAAAAACAGTCAGGTGATATGGTAATGGATTTTTTACACTATTGACAAACAGGCATAAAGATGATGTTCTAGGGGGCACAGTGGTGTAGGTAGTAGTTCCAGCAAATGGCTTCAATCCTACCCTCGAGTGCAGTCTGTGTGGAGTTTGTAGTTTCTACCTGATCAGTAAAGGCATCCATTAGTCTTGCAAGACCATGGATCTGTGCCTGGAAAGTCTTCACTCTCCAGGTCGCAGGCCTGGGCAAGGTTGTATGGAAGACCAGCAGTTGCCCATGCTGCAAGTCTCCCCTCTCCATGACACCGATGTTGTCCAAGGGAAGGGCATTAGGACCCATACAGCTTGGCACCAGTGTCATCACACAGCAATGTGTGATTAAGTGCCTTGCTCAAGGACACAACACGTTCCTTCGGCTGGGGCTCGAACTAACGACCTTCAGATCGCTAGTCCAGTGCCTTAACCACTTGGCCGCATGCCTGATCAGCATCAGAATTATTACCGCTGGCATGTGTCATGAAATTTGTTGTTTTGTGCAGTAGTACATTGTAATACATAATAATAAAAACTATAAATTAGAATAACTGTGTATTTCTATACTGTGTATATATTTAAATTAAATAAGCAGTGCAAAAAGAGAGGAAAGATACTGAAGTAGTGTTCATGGGTTCAATGTCCATTCAGAAATGAGGGAAAGAAGCTGTTCCTGAAATGTTGAGTGTGTGTCTTCAGGCTCCTATACCTCCTCGATGGTAGCACTGGGAAGGGGACATGTCCTGGGTGATGGGGTCCTTAATAATGGATGCTGCCTTTCTGAGGCTTCCATCGCCTTTTGAGGATGTCCTCTATACTGGAGAGGCTAGTGCCCGTGATGGAGCTGGCTGAGTTTACAACTTTCTGCAGCTTTTTCCCATCCTGTGCAGTGGCCTCTCCATACCAGACGGTGATGCAACCAGTTAGAATGCTCTCCACGGTATATCTGTAGAAATTTTCCAGCGTCTTTGGTGACATAACAAGTCTCCTCAAACTCCTAATGAAGTATAACTGCTGTCGTGCTTTCTTTGTAACCGCACCTACATGTTGGGCCCATGGTAGATCTTCAGAGATGTTGACACCCAGGAACTTGAAACTGTTCACCCTTTTCACTACTGATCCCCTGAGGAAGACTGGTGTGTGTTCCCTCAACTTCCCCTTTCTGAAGTCCACAACCAAACCCTTGGTCTTACTCAGGCCGAGTGCAAGGTTGTTGTTGCCACACCCTTACCCAGCTGACCTACCATGTTCCTGTACACCTCCCCGTCACCTTCTGAAATACCGTCAACAATAGCTGGGCTGTCGGCAAGTTTATAGATGGTGTTTGAGTTTGCTTAGCCACATAGTCCTGGGTGTAGAGAGAGCAAGAGTGTGCCCCAGTTGCCTCCTACATCCCCATATCACAGCGGGGGGAAGGGGTTGTTGATTAATTGGCTACTCTAAACTGCCCCTTGCGTGTAGGCAAGTAGTAGAATCCAGGGGAGTTGTTGGGAATGTGGATAGAACACCATTAATGCAGGGTTAGCGTAAATGGGTGGTTAACGATCAGCATGGATTCATTGGATCAAAAGGTCTGCTTCAATGCTGTACAACTCACTATGGGAAATTCAAAATGCAGGAAATTAGGAAAAACCTCTTTACCCAGAGAGTGGTGAAAATATGAATCGCACTAAAGAGTTGGGATGTCATATTACAACTGTACAAGACAATGGTAAGAACACACTTGGAATATTGTTAATGGATAGCATGAGACAGAGGGTGGAAGGTCTCATGCTATCCACTCGAAGTAGGCTGCTGTGGGTTTATTGTGTTCACTCTCCAAAAGTGGCTGTGTGACCTTGGCTTCACTAGAAGAGAGATCAAGTCAACCAGCAGGGCTGTAGCTGAGGCAGCAGAGACAGGATCAGCATGTGTGTGGACCAAGTATGTCCGGAGGGGCAGATAGTTGGACACATCTTTTGCAAACCCTTCAGTAGTTGCATAGTCTGCTCTTCAGGTGTCTATCTGTTGGATGGAAGTGACCAACAACTCTGATAGAGGCAGATGCCAAGTTTTTAAGCTCACCAGTGGGAGGTGGTGCTTTACACTGCTGGCCCACCACCTCGAGGGAGTCTTGATCATAAGAGGGCTGAAACTCCTGAAGGCAGGTGGCAGATCAACTGATGATCCCACTGGTGATAGCACAGGACAGTTAACATCTTAGTCCACGTGTATTTTTAACTCTACAGTTCTGGTCATCATACTATTGAATTGGGACTATTTTTTTTGGCGTGTGCCTGCGTGCGTGTGAGTCTGTGCATGTGCATCCGTGATGATGACTTTTTCTTGGCTTTTTACAAGGCGGTGGGGGGAGAGGGACTGACTGACTGACTGTGTGGCCCGCCACTCCTCACACAGACATCTTCGCAGTATTTTTTCCTTTATTTTACGAGGTCGAGTTGCGATCTCAACACTCAACCCGGCACGGATGGAAAGCGTACTCGGGAGCAGACCCGACTGGTTTCGAACCCGGGAACCTCTGCTCCTGGGTCTGGCGCCGATATCATTGGCCCAATTGGGACTATTTTTAAAGAAGATGAGGAATGACTTTACAGACAATTATATAAAGTCACGAAGGGCATTGGTAAGGCGGATAGTAAGGGTAGGAAAGTCTAAAACTAGAGGGCAAAGGTTTAAGATGAGACCTGTTTCCGTGCTGTAATTATTATATGGTTATGGTTATATTATTAAATGAGAGATTTAAAGGGGATTTGAGGGGAATTTTTTTTTTAACAAAGTGGTGTGTAAATGGCAGAAGCTACCAGAGGAAGTGCACAAATGGAAACAATTAAAACTTTTAAAAGCTGTTGGGACAGGTACATGATAGGAGAGGTATAACGGGATATATGTCAAACAGACAAATGTAACTAGCTCAGGCCGATATTTGGGTCAGCATGGATGAGATGGGCTGAAGGACTTGCTTCTGTACTGTTTGTAAGATTCTGTACAAAAAGGCCTAGATAGTATGGATGTAGAAAGGATGTTTCCTATACTAAGGGTGGAGAACTTGTGGAATTTGTTGCCACAGATGGCCGTGGAGGCTGGGTCATTGGATATATTTAAAACAGAGGTTGATAGTTTCTTAGTAAGGAAACCAAAAGTTACAGGGACAAGGCGGGGAATTGTGTTGGGGGAATAATAAATCAACCATGATTGAATGGCAGACCAGACTCGATGGGCCAAATGGCCTAACTCTGTTCCTATGTCTTATGGTCTTCTCAGAAGGAGCTACAATTATGCTTTATACAGTGAACAGAGATCTGTTTATCATCAGCTTACCTCAGGCCTGCTCGCAATGCAACGACGTTTTTACTCTCCTCCATGCTTCTCAAGCAGCTGGACAGCACCGAGAGAGCCCGCTCATCAAACTCGTTCAGACGCTCCTACAAACAGCAAGACACAAGGAACACACGGCATGCTTTCTGTAGTCACACATGTCTAAAATCTATCTTGCTGTCTAGTAGTTACACTAATGATGGCAGGTAAAACAAAAGCCCTGAGTTTAACTGGTATGTTTCAGAAAATTGAGTATTTTTTAAACTGTGCACAGGCTAATTAACACACAAAAGTTGCTGGTGAACGCAACTTCCTGACGAAGGGTCTCGGCCCGAAACATCAACTGTACCGCTTCCTAGAGATGCTGCCTGGCCTGCTGTGTTCACCAGCAACTTTGATGTGTGTTGCTTGAAATTCCAGCATCTGCAGATTTCCTCATGTTTGCACAGGCTAATTAGTTAGTATGGCACATGAACGAAAACAAAATACACTTCAATCGCAAACACCAATTAGTCAAACTTCTTTTTCAACATGAGGACTGCATCCTCTGCCCTCACTCTACTGCATGTACACTCACGAGTCTGCAGCCAGATTGTGTTCAAACTTCTCTTTTAGGTTTGGATATGGATACAACAGGGTCTTTCAAGAGGCTCCTGGATAGGTATATGGAGATTCGAAAAATAGAGGGCTATGGGTAAGCCTAAGTAATTTCTAAATAAGTACATGTTCGGCACAGCATTGTGGGCCGAAGGGCCTGTATTGTGCTGTAGGTTTTCTATGTTTCTATGATACCACTGTAGTGGGCTGTGTCTGACATACTGAGTCACAGTACAGGAGGGAGATAGAAAGCCTAGTGACATGATGTCTTCGCCAAAGGTTACAGGGACAAGGCGGAGAACAGTGTTGAGGGCATAATAAATCAACCATGAAGGAATGGCAGAGCAGACTCAATGACAGGAAAACAAAAGTGACTTCAGGAAGGGAAGTGTACATATGCTCTTCTTTACATCAATAGTGCTGAGATTGAGAGGGTTGAGAGCTTCAAGTTCCTAGAGTAGTCCTGGTCTAACTCACTTTCATGGACTCTACAACTCATGTTCTCAGTATTATTTATGCATTTCTTTATTTCTTTATTTAGTTGTTATTATTTGTTTCTTTTTGTACTTGCACAGTTTGCCTTTATTTGCACACTGGCTGCTTGTCATTCATTATGTATAGTTTTTCATAGATTCTATTGTACTTCTTTGTTCTACTGGGAATAAATCTCATGATACTTGGTGACATATATGTGCTTTGATAATACATTGACTTTCAACCACATTAGACGCCATGGCCAAAAAGCTCACCGATGCCTCTACTTCCTCAGCAGGCTAAAGAAATCTGGCATATTCACTTTGACCCTCACCAATTTATATCGATGCATCATAGAGAGTGTTGTATCCATGACCGCAAGCAACTTCAGAGCTCAGCATCCCCCAGCAAACAGCCTCTTCTCAATGGATTCTGTCGACACTTCTTGTGCTTTGGTAAAACAGCCAACATATCCAAAGATGCCACTCACCTGGGCATTCTTCTCCTCTCGCTCCTCCCAATGAGCAAGTACCACCATGCTCAAGGACAGTCCCCTGGTATGGCCTTATACCGATTGTCTGTTTCTCTGAAACTGTAACAAGTTATTCTACGCTCCCTTATTGTTTTCTCTTGCACTATTTCAATGCACTGTTGAAAGGATGGTAAGCAAAATTAAATTTTTCACCGTTACGTCAGTTCATGTGACAATAATATACCATTTTACCAATTTTGAAGATCACTGTTCTGTGAAACCACAATTTGGGGTCTAAAACCATATTGAGAAACATCGTCACAATCTCACTATTCGATTTCTTAAAGGTATGGACAACACTAACTAGGCTGGCATTTGTGAGCTAATCCTTGTAGTTCTGAGGTAGTGAGGGTCTTTATTTTGAGGCTGAGATTGAGGACCCTAATAAAATCTGCTCTATTGGTCTGAATTACACAGCCACCCTAAAACCAATCCTCTGAACACTGAATATATATTCAGTGACTGCTTTATTAAGTACACCTGCCAGCTAATGCAAATATCTAATCAGCCAATCATGTGGTAGAAATTCAATGCATAAAAGCATGCAGGCATGGTCAAGAGATTCAGTTGTTCAGATCAAACACCAGAATGGGAGAGAAATATGATCTAAGTAACTTGGACCATGTTGGTGTGAGACAGGGTGATTTGGGTATCTCAGAAACTGACCATCTCCTGGGATTTTCATGCACGACAGTTGCCAAGGTTTACAGAGAATGGTGAGAAAAGCAAAACACATCCAGTGAGCAGTTCTGTAGGCGAACTTGCCTTGTTAATGAGAGGTCAGAGCAGAATTGTTCAAGCTGACAGGAATGCAAGAGTAACTGAAATAACTATGTGTTACAAGCCCAGAAGAGCAGCTCTGAACTCACAACATGCTGAACCTTGAAGTGGACATGCTACAGCAGCAGAATAACACACCAGAGTCCACTCCTGTACCTAGTAAAGTGAGCACTGATTGTATATCCCATGTTCAGGGGATTGCCTGTAGGGGGGCGAGATACACGTCTTCCTCACTACCACCTTGCCAAAACCACGAATCGCACACAGAGACATGGAAAGCAATGACCAGCTGAGGTAAAAGTCAGATTCATACTCCTCTTATTCAATTTCCCATCATCATGGCTGAGTAATTCCTGTCTAATGGAAAGGATGGAGCCAGCAGAAGTGGGGTGCTGTCAGGAGAGAACTTTGACTCCTGGACTCCAAGACTTTCATAGTAACAATCACGCAAGGAGGAGAGCTGAGGAGTACCTGGGCTATGAACTGTGCCTACTCTCCAAGTTCAGTTCACCTGAAACACTGTCTGATCAATGAAACAGAACATTAGTCATTAGCTTTCTTTGCAAAAAGCAGGGAAAATTTCCAAATCAAACAAAATACCACCCAATCCATAAGATCACAAGGGCAGGAGCAGAATTAGGCTATTTGGTCCATCAAGTCTGCCCTGCCATTCAATAATGACTGATTTACTTTCCCTAACTCTGCCAGAAAGGGAAAACAAATTTAAAAAACTGCGAATTAAGGAAAAGCAAAGTCCGTGAGAGGAACTTAAGATGGCATTTGGCTGAATTGGCAGACTAACTGAATATAAGGCATAGCCTTTATCTACTTTGGGGTTAAGTGAAAAATGAGGTAGAAATTTAGCATGCAACCCAGACACATTGGCAATCTGTATCATTTCCCATTTCCCCTGACTCTCTTAAGTTCCTGCCCATTTGGTTTTCACGGGAGTGACAGCAAATGACACTTGGTCACTAATAACTTCATCTAATAAAAATCCGTAACCCACAACCAATTCCAAGATGCAATCGTGATTATGAACACCAGTACAAGAGCAAAGGCTCCTGTTAGTCACAAAATGCGCACTCTTGTTTAGTACAGAAATTTCATTAGATCAGTTTTAAACTAAAAGTTCTCTTTGATATAATGGAACATTACTGCTGTACGGTAACTGGGTGGAAGACTCTGCAAATTTAGGAATGCTATCTTCAGAAATTAGTATCTACCTTCCCCCCCACCCCGTCCCATTGGACTTCTGTCAACAGAGGAACTAAATTATAAATGTAAAAGAATGTTTTATTTTAATAAAACATTCAGTTCTGGTCACCTTATAGGAAAGATGTGTAAGCTTTAGAGAGGATGTAAAGGAAATTTACCAAGATGCTGCCTGAATTAGACAGCATGTCTTCTGAAGACAGGTTGAGGGGGCTAGGGTTTTTCTCTTTGGAACAAAAGAGGATGAGGGGTGACTTGCTAGAGGTGTACAAGATGGCAAGAGGCACAGATCAAATGGAATCCAGAGATTTTTTCCCAGGCTGGAATTGCTAATGCTTTTAAGGCAATTGGTGGAAAGTGTGGGGGAGTGTCAGAGATGGGTTTTATTTTTAAACAGACATTGGTGGGTAGAATGCCCTGCCAGGGGTGGTGGTAGAGACAGATACATTATCAACACTTAAGAAACTCTTGTATAGGCACGTGGATGATAGAAATTTGGAGGGCTATGTGGGAGGGAAGGGTTAGATTAATCTTAGTGTAGGTTACATGGTTGGCACAACATTGTGGGTTAAAGGGCCTGTACTGTGCTGTAGTATTCTATGTTCTATAAAGGTAATATTGTATCAGAGGAAAATGGCAATGAGTCGGCATACAATTCTGTCCAGCAGTCAACAGTAAGACTATGGTTGTATTTACCTGGGAGGCCCTCAGTAGTGTATGAATAACATGGCTATCCTGGGACACTCCCATTTTTACCAAAGCGAAAAGGCTATACACCAAGTCACTACATCTCATTAGCCGAACTTCCTTCAAGGTCTGCTGACAAATCTTCTCAAAGACAGGGTGCTCAAACATCAGCTTCCGCTCGTAACGTTTCTGATCGTCCGACAATTTCTTTGTGGTTTCCCACATAGCCATTAGGGAGTTGCTGATATGCTTCCAGGTCACGTCAGATTGCCTGTATAAGTCCAACACGTCACTGGGAGAGGTGCACTGCTGAAGCTCATCGTAGTACTCTTCCCAAACTCGTTTCCTCTCCATCAGTGACATGCTTTTCTGCTCTGTGGAAGAAACCTCAGCGGTAGGTTCTCTGAACTGCGAGGATGTGGCATTTGTTGACTCGTTAAGGGAAATAGTGGTTTCAACATTAGAGTCTCTGGTTTCCCTTTCATGGTTATTTACATCTTCTGCTTTGCTTGGAATGTGGGAAGTCCTTTTGGAAGATTGGAAGTGGACTAAAGTTAAGCTCATACAATTATTCAAATGGTAAGTGAAGCCATTTTGATTCCTTGATGACAGAAATCCAGTTTTTTGGACCAAAGTGCTACAACTTCTATATCCAGTTGCAGTAAACGCTCGAGGGAAAGAGCTGCACAGTCTTAAAATCCTAACAAGCTGACTCCCGGCTGGATGGGCATTCATGATGACGCACTCAAGCCAACTCACGTCAACTGAAAACAGTGCAACACTGCTTCCTTACAAGCTGTTACAAGAGAAAAAAAAACAGATGGTTAATTTTGCAGTAGTTTTGAAACTTGGAAAGGCATTATTAGGTGACAATTTCAAAAATATCTGAGATATTTTGAGGTTGTCATTTAAAATACAAAGACTGGTGGCATTGTCGACTGTGCAGAAGATTGTGAAAGGATACAGCTTGATATAGATCAGTTGCAGACACGGGTGGAGAAATGGCAAATGGAGTTCATTAGAGCCACATGTGAGGTGTTACACTGGGAGATTAAATGTGAAGGCACAATACATTGTTAATGGCAAGATCCTTAGCAGTGTTGATGTACAGAGGGGTTTAGGGGTCCAAGCCCACTGCTCCCTAAAAATGGTCGCACAAGATAATGGCGTAGTAAGGGTGTCACATGGCATGCTTGCCTAAGCCTTGGAGAAGGTGCAGAAGAGACTTGCCAGGATGCGGCCTGGATTACACAGTGTACTACAGGCAAGGCTGTCCTGTAGGTGGCTCATTCTGCCTGTTGAAAGTCGCTTTGTTGTGTTTGGTTACAATTTACAAATTGATTCCACAGTTTAGAAACTGCAGCTGCTTTTCCCGTTGGATAGCTGCCTGGTATCCAGTTTCAAATATCCGGGGTACAACATAGTACTGGAAGGGGCAACCTCAGCCTTAAATACACCCAAAGACCTGGTCTTCACAGTCGCCTGAGGCAATGTCCCTCTGTTCTGAGGCTGTGCCCTCTGGTTTTAGACTCCCCACCCTAGGAAACATTCTCTCCACACCCTCCTATCGAGGCTTTTCAAGGTACTCTGCAACGGCTGCCCACTTCCATTCCTTCTGAGTCACCCAGATGCCTGCCTCCTGTATCATAGGAGTGACAACCTCCCTGTAGTTCCTACCTATCACGTCCTCAGTTTCCCGTTTGGATGGTGGCGTTCTAACTGACCTGGCAGAGTCTCTTAAGACCAAGGCTGGGTCAACGATGCTGTATTACATAATGTGTGTGTGCGCAACCACGTGTAGCACAGTTTAATTTCCGATTAACTTTAGCCTCTGCCTCCATCTGTCAATACCAGGCGCTGGCTGTTATCCAACGGCCATCGGACGTTGAATGAAATCAAACCTTGCACCTTCAGAACTGAAGTACATGCAAGTCACCCTCAATGCCGAGGGACTGAAGAGGAAGAGAGGACTCTGATAGTGAGGTGCACGAATGCTTATGGTGGCCGACCCACCAAACCACAGAACGTGGGCAAAGCCCATCTCTGGTCGGCAGGTTACACTTCGGGCCAAACTTCCACCAATGACCTCACCCTTTTTCTTTCTCTCGCTCCCTCACCTCATCCACCCCGGCCGACCTCTGGGCGCCGCCATGCTGGAACGTAAAAATGACGCAAACCCACTAAAGGTCCTGAGTGGGTTCACGTTACGTCACGGGCGGAAGTGACGATTACTTCCTCGGGACCAAATTTGAAGGTCGTCTGCTTGTTGCTCGGGAAACGTACCAATTCTGTATCAGTGTACCTCATGCTGATTGCAAGACCTAACTGTAATGTTTGATTTCACTCTTCCTCAGACAAATAATATGAGCACCAAATGAAGAAATTTAACTCTTTTCACCTCTCACCTTAAAGGTCTACCCATCAGTCTTTCGTTCCCCGGGAAAAAAAACTATAGTATTCACCCTATCTATGCCCATTATAGTTTTATACAGCTCTATAAGGTCATCCCTCAATATCTTACGTTCAAAGAATAAGGTCCTAGCCAGCCCAATCTCCCATTAACTCAGATCCTCAAAACCTAACAGCATCCTCGTCAATCTCTGCATTTTCCCTCTTTAATAGCGCGACCAAAACCGCACAAAAGTACTACAATACTCCTAGCACAGTCTCACCAACATCCTGTACAATTGCAACATAATATAATTTTAAAATCAGAGTTAGTCTGCCCAGGAGTGAAATTGAGAAAGTACTCTTTCGTGGAAGTAGTTGAGAACTGTTTGTTGCGTGTGCACTAAAGATCGAGGGTTTTTAAAAAAAAATCAGACATAAGGATGATGAATAAAGGCAAACTATAAGTAAGACTGAACGAGGAACAGCCACTTTTATGGCAAGTGACGTTTAGGATAAAACCGCTGTAAACATTCGGTGGATTGTGCAGCTACTGTGCAAAGAGAAACAGTTTTAGCAGAAGTAGAGAAAGTCAAAAGGTGCAAAGCAATAGGGAATAATGGAGAGAAAACGAGGATGCCTGTAATTGGGCTGAGATAAAAGAGACAATGCTACAAAATCGTGGTGGTTCTGGCTGAGCAAAGGTAATCACAGTTGATCTTTCAGGAAATGTACTATAAAATGTAAATGTAATGGAAATGGAAGGAGATGTATATAAATATGAACGGGGAGGGGGAGGAGAAGAAACAATGTGAACAGTGAGATACAAAACAGCACTTGCAGGAAATTGAAAATAAAAATCTGTAAGTATTCAGCAGGTCAGAGTTCATGGAAAGGGAAAAAAGTGAGATTGCATTAAAGGTTAATGAAGTCTCATCATAATTGACCAATTCTGATACAAACTTGAGCTCATTTGGGGGTTCACTGGAAAAGGTGAAGAGTCAGTATGGGAATATGGTGGAGAACAGCAATATACTGTACTGGCAATATTCAGCCTTCAAGACTAGTCTGATATTGGCCAGATCTTTAGCTAATCTGATTGTAACTTCAACTCTTTGTTCCCCATCTTCTAGAAATAGCATCTCACTCCCTTGCTTATTAAGAAGTTACCTACCTTCTAACTGAAAACTATTTAAAGATGCTAGTTTTGCAGCTATTTAAGGAAGAAGATTCAAATCACTCTTGATCCTCTGAGAGGAAAACATGTGTCAACCCTTTGTTCTACATTCTCCCACAAGATGAGAAACTCCCTTCCATCTATCCTCAAGATTGTACATGTTTAAATCAAGTGACTTCTCATTCTTCCAAACTCGAACAAGTCCAAGCTCAGCCTGCCCAGCCTTTTCTCACTGGACAACCCATCCGCTTAAAGGGAGAAACAAGAGACTGCAGATGCTGGAATCTAGAAAAAAAATCTGCTGGAGGAACTCAGTGGGTCAGGCAGCATATGTGAGGGGAAAGAATCGTTGACATTTTATGTTAAAACTCTGCATCAGGACTGATTAGGAACGTTAGTTAAATTTATTGTCATATGCCTAAATAAATGTATGCACAAGTACAATAAAAACTTACTTGCAGCTCACAGACACGAGCGTCCATGAGAAAAACATAAATTAATCATGAATTCCTACATCATTTTTATAAGAAAACAAAATCGGAACAAAAAATGTCCGTTTTAGTCCAAGGTGATCAAAATGGTTATGGTGTTGCTAAATGGCAGTGATTAGGGTTTGGTCAGTTGGTTCAGCAAGCAAATGGTTGAAGGGAAGTAGCTTCTCTTGAGCTTGTGGTGTGGACTTCAGCCTCCTGCCCAATGGTATCTGCGAAAAGGTGGCATGGTCCAGATGGTGGGGATCTTCGATGATAGATGTTGCCTTCTGTAAATACTGTCAATGGTGGGGAGATGTTGTCTGACCTGCTGGGTTCCTCCAGAGTTTTGTGTGTGTGACTTTGGATCTGCAGGCTTTCTCATGGTTGTGATTCGGTACCCTCTGCTGCTTTTTACATTCCTGCACATTCTCATTACCATACCAGACCATGATGCACCAGTCCGACTGCACCAGTATCAGTCCAGTAAACCTCCTCTGAAGAGTTTCCAGTGCATTTACATTCATCCAGAAATCCTGTTCACAAGATCATACAGTATGCAATTTAATTTATTTAAATGTACAGCACGGTAATAGGCCCTTCTAGCCCTAGTGACCAAATAAACTACTAATACTGTTAATACTTTCCATTTCAGAGGATCTGTCCCGTACGATTACAAAGAAAGCACAGCAGCGCCTCTACTTCTTTAGGAGTTTGCAAAGATTTGGCATGACATTATTTTCATCATTATTATTCCTTTTTTTCTTTATTTTTATATTTGCACAGTTTGTTTTATTTTGCACACTGGTTGTCTGCCTGCTTGGTGTGGTTTTTCATTGAATTTGTTATCGTTAATGGATTTATTAAGTATGCCAACAAGAAAATGTATCTCAGGGTTGTATATGGTGACATATTTGTAATTAGATAATAAATTTACTTTGAACTTTGGAATAACTTCTATAGATGTATGATGGGGAGTATATTGACCGGCTGCATCACAGACTAGTATGGAAACACCAATGCCCTAGAGTGGAAAATGCTACTGTGGTAAACCATATATATATATGTTGTAAATGGGTTACCTGTCTGGACACTCCCCTCTGCTGACTGCCCCTGTGGCTCCTCCCACAGACCCCTGAATAAAGGCGATTGTGCCACTGCTCCTCCCTCAGTCCAGGGCAGATACTCAGCATGGTCCAGGTCACATTTTACTGCCTTTCAGTATTTACTCTACTTCCAGTCTTTTGGAGTAATTGATAGTGCATCAGCTACAAAATGTCCCAGGCCATCACGGGCAAAGCCCTTTCCACCGCTGAGCACATCTACATGGAGCGTTGTCACAGGAAAGGGGCATCCATCATCAGGAACCCCCACCACCCAGGTCATGCTCTCTTCTCACTGCTGCCATCAGGAAGAAGGGTAGAGGAGCCTCAGGACTCACACCACCATGCTCAGGAACAGTTGTTACCGATCAACCACCAGGCTCCTGGACAAATATGGATAACTTCATTCAGCTTCATTCACCCCAACAGAACCTTTGGACTCACTTTCAAGGACTCTTAATCTCATTTCTCAATATTTATTGCTTATTAATGTGTTTATTATTATCTCTTTTTATAAATACACAGTCTAGAGTCTTTTACGCATTGGCTGGCTGTCTGTCCTGTTGGATGTGGTCTTTCATTGATTGGATTATGTTTCTTGGATTTATTGAGTATGCCGGCAAGTAAATGAATCTCATGTTTGTATATGGTGACATATATATACCTTGATAATAAATTTACTTTGAAGTTTGAACATGTTACTTCCAAAACAACGGGATTTTATTTTCCAAAATAATTTTTGATGCGGTTCCTTACCTTCTTCTAGAGAACTAAGCATAGTACTGTACATCCACCAATTCCCTTTGAATTCCAGCACATTATTTCTTCAAAGAGGTCCAATAAGTGGGTTGAACTTGATTTCTCTTTCAAAACCTTGTTGACTTTGGCATATTAATTGAATTTTTTTCAGATGTCCTGCTCTCCCATCTTTAATAATAAACTGTTCACCCATGACAGATGTTAAGCTGTGTTTTTCTGCAGTATTTTTATACCTCCCAGTTTTTTGAATAAAGGACTAATATTTGCTGCTTCCAATCTAATGAAACCTTCCCAAATTCTGACTTTTAGAAAAATAAAAGTAATGATCAATTATTTCACTATAAGCTTTAATTAACAGGTTATAAAGAAGTCAACTCTGACCTAGAGACTTGCCATCCCACGGCTCCAACAATTTGTCCAGGTCCCCTGCCCTGGTCTTTGTAACATTTTCAAGTTTGCCCTTCTCTTCCAATTCCAAATTTTCGGCTATTTTTGGGATGTTGCTGTGTGTATCCTCCATAGTGAAGATCAAAGGTTCATTTATTATCAAAGTATACAACTATGAAATTCTTCTTCAGGTAGCCATAAATCCAAGAAAAAAAGGGAGCATTTTTTCATACATATTGGCTGAAGCTAGGGAGCTTGTTGCTCCAAGGATGGCTATGAGCGGGTCTGGTTCCCACCGCTTCCCAAAAGCCTCAGAGAAACAGTGAAAAATACTGTGAAACATCAGGGTAGAAACTGTGCAACTTTTCTTTGGAATAATGGAGTCTATGTATTGTTTTAAACTGTATAAGTCTGTGTCTGATGTTAACCAAACAATCATGCATACTCTTTAAACACTCATCCCACACCTCCTCTGTCAGTTCTATACCCAATTCATCCAGCCATGCCTGTTTAAAACCTGCAGTATTCACCTGAGCTCCATTATGTAGGATCTGATAAAAATAGGATACCGCACTACAAGTAACAGGATCTAATTTATTTATTGCCTCCAGGGACTCATGTTTGTCTAAAACTTCAAAGTTAGTTATATATTTCCTAACATAATCTTGAATTTGTAAGTATCAAAAAAAACTAGACGCAGAGATATTGTAAACTGCTTGTAACTGCGCAAATGAGGGAAAGTTTCCATTAATATATAGGTCACCTACACTACAGATGCCTCTCTGTTTCCAGGTAGAAAAAACAGTATCATTCAGGCCAGGCAAAAAGGAATGATTGTCATAAATTGGAGTGTCAATATAAGTTTTTGGGGCCTTAATGTGTAGTTGAATCTGCTTCCAAATTCTTATAGTGCTGCCAACCACGAAGCTGTTACTAAAATATGATTTATTAACTGCAGTGGGGCTATTAAGGACAGCGGGTAAGGAAGTCTTCTTACAAAGTGTTCGGTCTATGAGTAACCATGCTGGGCACGAGTCTGAGGTAGAAGGTGGGCCTTTTTTCCACCATGCAAGAATGGATAGGTGGGCAGCCCAGTAATACATTTTAATGTTTGGTAGGGCAAAACCACCTACTTCCTTGGGCTTTGACAAGTGATTTTAGTAATTCTAATGGCTTTATAATTCCAAATAAAGGGTATAATAATTAACACTAATGCCAGTCACTGCAGTGGTTAATACAGCGTATTTACAGTCCATTCCCTTTAAAATAACTTATGATAATTTTTCCTATCTTGGTGTGATTGTTACAAAAAACCCAGATGACCTTTTGCAAGTGAATTGGTGAAACAAAGTTGAGCGGGTTAAACGCAATATTGACTTTTGGAAAACCCTTTCAATTTCTTTGGTGGGGAGGCTTAACGCAATCAAGATGATTGTACTGCCACGATTTCTTCATCTTTTCCAGTCAATTCCATGTTTTATTCCTCTGTCATATTTTAAACAAAGGTATTTTAACATAAAATACCTGGATAATTCATCTGCCATCTCTTTGTTTATTGTTAGTTACTTCCCAAGCTCTCTTTTGATGGGTCAAATGGCCTAATTCTGCTCCTATGTCTTATAGTCTTTTCATTGGATCAATATGCTCTTAAAGTGACAGATGACGGGAACCTAATGGTCACCGTTTAGACTGAATGGAGTCACTCTGCAAATCAGTCACCCAGTCCACACCTGTGCTCTCCGAGTAGGAAAATCTACATTATGAGAACTAAGTGTAGCTCCCCATGATAGAAAATATACCTTTCACCTAGAAGGGCTGCTTGAATTCCTGGATGGTGGGAGAGGAAGAGGTAATTAGGACTAACGAGTACACATGGGAGTGTTAATATTAAGGACCACGTTGAATATATGTTTTCAGAGAAACAATTTAACATTGGTTATGCCCACTGATATTGTGCATTTTTCAATTTTAAAATATTGTAGATGTAGATCAAGTGAGGGGTTTGGAGGTGCAATAAGGCATCCGGGAACATGTCTGACCAAAGTTGTCAGCTTGAACTCAAGTGGAAGGTTTAATACTTGATCTTTGTTGAGTTAATTAATCTCTAAAGTGGGGAGGTAAGTTAATTCGCTGTTGTAAACAGCACCCAGTGTGTAACAGAGTGGTAGAATTGTTGGGGGGGCAGGAAGGAATTGATGGGAACAAGAGAGAGAGGTTAAAAGGAAATTTGGGGGTGTGGGACAAGGGATTGCCAGCAAAGATGGGGTTGAATGGTCTGTTTCTTGATCATAGTAAGTAATAAAGACACAGGAGATCAGCAGACTGGAATTCTCTGTCCCACCAGCATCACAAGAACATCTGTGAACGGTTGCTGTGTGATGCTGATGGAACAGAGAATTCCAATCTGCTGATCTGGCCCAAAAGAAAATCTTCATGCCCAATAGAAAGTCTGTTGTCTGAATGAGATACTCAGAAATGGAGAAGTTAGAGCCAGATCTTCATCAAAAGTTTATAAAAATATCTTTAGAATGTTTTTAACACCGTATTTGCATTCTGGTTTTCTTCTTACTTGTTTAATGTACTCATGTGGGGCATGGTCTCATCATGCCATCTTAAAGATTTCTTTCCCCAGGCAGTTCATCTGATCAACTGTTCTAGTTAGCCCCCCACCCCCGCCACTGTCTATTTTATTACCTCAGGCACTGCACTGTAAACACTTGAAACTCCTTTTTATGATGCTGTTCACATTGTAAATATGTCCCGGTAATTTATGCACATTTTATTCCATATCTGTACTCTAACCTCTAACTTTGTATTTTATGTAATTCTTTATTCTTTATCATTGTTGAACGTTGTTGAGTTTTGTTGCATGACTAACACACCACGGCAAATTTCTAATACATACAAATGAATAAAGTTGATCCTTGATCTGACTGGATTCACAGAAACAAAAGCCTTTCACTGTCTCTCAGTACGTTTGACAATAATAAACCAATACCAAAAGTAAAACCCTGATTTGGAAGCACTCCTTAATGGCTGCATAAGCAACGTGTGCTGAAGGCATGGAGAAGCTAGGGGACTGAAAATCTATAAGTTGGCCATTGGAGCATTCAAACCAAAGGAGGCTAGTGAGGTGTCCCAGCTATGATACCTTTTGCACACTGCTTTAATGTTACCAAATTCCTTGTGTCAATAAGGAATGTTGGTTGCCTGCTGAGCTGAGATCAGAGAGTACAGGACAGTGAGTGTCCACACCCAGCACCAGCCGCAGTTCAGAGTTCACAAGCAAAACACTCAGAACATTTCGACAACCGTGAGAACAAAACACTTAGTAAACCTGCCGACTCGTAGCGCCAGGAACCCAGGTTCAATTTTGACCTTGGGTGTTGTCTGTGTGGATTTTTTTAAAACCCTTGTGGGTTTCATCCCACACTCTAAAGGTGTGTGTGCTGGTAGCTTAGTTGGCCACTTTAAATTGTCCTCAGTGTGTGGGTGAGTGGTAGAGTCCAGGAGACAGTAGATGAGAATATGGAGAGAATTAAAAATGGCATCAATGTAGGACTAGAGAGTGGTTAATAGCTAGCGTGAATTTGGTGGCTGAAGGGCTTATTTTTGTTTTCTCTGTCTCTTATACTATGTGTTTAAGGAGGGTAGTAGTGCTGCTACCTTCCATCTTCAGCAACACAGGTTCAACCCTGACTGCCCTTGTCCGTGTGGAGTTTACACTCCTTCCTGTAACCACGTGGTGTGCTGGTTTCCACCAACGTCCCAAAGATTAAGTGGCCAGTTTAACAGGCTGTCACAATTTACCATGTGTGCAAGTGGGGTGCCAGGGAAGTCAGGGGAAGGGCATGTAAGAGAGAATGAACAGGAAGTATTGGAATGGGACTGATAAGAAGGCACTGAGAGCTGGTACTGACCTGACCAACTGTATATCCCTATCTGGGAAAGGCTTAATAATATGAAAATGGGAGTTCATTATATTCTTAAATTTTCCACTTTCCACTGCAAAACAGATTACAGAATTCAAAGTAAGAATGCTTTAAATTAGTAACAAATATATTTTATTATTTTTAATCTCCTTATAGTGAGGCTACTCCTATCCAATGTCACCAAGCTCCTTAAATACAGATGTACCTTCTCATTATTTTTCAAAAGGGTGATTGACCTCTCACTGACCAGGCCCGCAGCGTGTTACAGCATGTTAGTGTGTGACAGTGCATTAAAGTGACCTGTCTTAGCAATGTGTCGTTCATTGATGCAGATTCGAGGATTAAACCAGTTCTGATCAAGAATCGTGTACGTAATCCTATTATCATACATATGAACACTTGAACAAATTGTATTGTATTTCAGAGGCAGATAAATTACTACATATATTGAGGTCAACAAACCCATTGGGTTATGAGTTGTATATAATTATGTTCCCTCGAAGTGTACTGAGAATGATCAGAGCATTGATAACCAACACAGTAAGATTTCTTTCAGTTTTATTCATATTTTAATTCTAGAACATTTGAAGAATATATATTATATAAAATAAATACCTTGCTTTCTAGGATGGATGGCTGGGTTAAATAGTGAGATCCTAAAGGGGTATAGCACCAAGTGAGGCCATTCAGCCCATTATGTTTGTCTCATTCAGCATACCCCTCCCCCCACCAGAACCTACTCAATTCCCTCCCTCAAGGCCCTGCAAATCTTCCCCTGGCAGAATTTGTCCAATTCCCTATTCACCACTGGTCTCCCACCCTTTCCGGCAACGTGCTTCGGATTGCCAGTCCTGATGAAGGGTCTCAGCTGAAACTGCGGCTCTTTATTCCCCCCTCCCCCGTAGATGCTGCCTGACCTGCTGAGTTCCTCCAGCATTGTGTGTGTGTTACTCAGCATTTCCAGCATCTGCAGAAGTTCTTGTGTTTAGGGGTCGCCAGTCACTGTGCATAAGAACCAACCAAATTTCCCGTCCTCTTTGTCCTGTCGATTATTTTCAATGTGTGGGCCCTGCTTACCTGCACTACAGCCAGTGGAATCAAGCTCCCCCTATAAAATCTATAAACACTGCTGTTAAATTTTCCTTATTTGATGCCACTCCAATGTAGAGAATATTGTGAAATTCATAGAAGCCTTCATTCTAGTGTTCAACATTTTCAAAGAAAACTTTCAGTGGGTGGTGCACTTCAACGCTCTGGTGTCTGTGTGTCTAAACTATTCTTCTCTTCATTTACCATTTAACTGAGACTTTAAGAAATCTCACATGGCAATGCAATGCCATTATTATATCAGATGTTTTTCTTAAGCAATTTATATTAAACCTCATGTTGGTTATTTGCAGTGACATCAGTGCATTCCCATTCCAAGACACAATGGTGGAAAATGCAACATGATTATTCCACTACTTAGAAAAAGTATTTTGAAAATGTTATAGTGTCAAGAGAAAGTTCACGATTTTCATAATGTTCTAGACTTCCCAACAGTTTGGTATTTAGATGGGAATAAACAACATACGGTATTTACAACACTTTCAAACAATACAATTGTACATTTTCTCCGTATGACACATAACTGCAATAAGGCTGCTAACTGTGATAATGCTGGCCTGTCAGACCAGTATTTGAGCTGCAAGTCAGTTGACCATGTCATATTCTCCTCTGAGGTGAGAATGTAAAGATACAAGTAATGGTACTTTAGAAAACTATTTTACCAATTAAAGTGATAAGAAATTGAAAGGTAGTTAAAACATTCACTCCTGCCGTTACTTCCCTTTCACTTGGGTTCCAGGAGTAAGAATGTGCCTTTCTTAGAGAAACTCAGTGTATGTAAAAGTGCTTAAAATCAATCCATTTCTCCAACCAACCGAAGTTTCACACAGGGTTTCACATCATGAGCAGAGTCTTGGTTACAAAAATACTCGACACAAGAGGCATTCACACACCTACCCGAGTCAGGCTTCATTTTTGACAACCCAACCGTTTTTAAAAAGAAGGTTGATCCGATTTAGAGAAATAAGTACCACCAGTAAAGAGGCAGCACCAGGTAAAGGTGGGCTGCCTGTAGTCTGGAGACTACTGGCTTCAGGCTGCAAGATTTTTTCTACTTTACAAAAATGGGAATTGAGGTACAAATGAAAAGTAACCATTCGTGACCAACATGAAGGCATTAAAGGAGACTTGATTAGTTTGGTATATTCTGAAATCCCATGTAATAACCAGGGTTCCTCTTTCACCCGTGTCATTGGACTGAACTGAACAGCATGTCTGGAAGCTACCCCTGGGCTAGAATTTGAAATATCAGTTCTGAGCCAGATGTTCTTTAATGAGCCAGTGAATTCCAAGTAATGATTAGAATTCCACTCAAATTACAGCTTTAAGCTTCAACCCAGGTCTGGTCCATTGTTTGGTAGATTTGCTCCAAAAGGTCTCTTGTAGTAAATTGACCCAAGGCTCTTCCTGGGAATGGCAGAGGGTTCTTCAGCTCTCTGCATTGAGAACAGTACTGAGAGACAAAGGCAGCTGGGAATGTTCCTTCTCCAGTTATTTCAGTTGCAAGAAACTCGGGGAGTGAAGGATGCCAATCAAAACTCCTCACTCTGAATGAGCTAAATGCTGTAAAAATGTTCCTATATTTTAGGATTGCCCAAATGGAAAGGTGGAACTTGGTGAGACAGTTATCAGTTGTCATTGGTGTTGGGGTTGCCCCTGAATTCAATTGGTATGAGATTGTAAACAAAGCAACTTTATTAAAGCTTTTCTGTTTGGTGGAGTGTAACTCGATGGAGAGCTGGGCCTGTGGCCCTAGGGAGTCCTGCTCCCTTATCCCCTCCAAATCCAACTTGACCAGCCTGTTAGTGCTGGTGGGAGTGTCAGCACTGTGTGCCACTGTGTGCAAAACATGAAATAGATATACATAAATAAATAGAGACCACACAGTGCAAACTCCTTGTCCATCCAAATGGTTCATTGGCACCCATCACTTTTCATTAAAGGCTGTAGTCAGCCAGCTCTCCTGATGCAGTGAGAAGGGAAGTAACCTAAATAAAAATTAGTAAAGAAAACCATTTAAAACGCCTTCATTAGTAATGCTTCCACACTGGCATTCACAGAACAGCTTCTGAACTTGGGTTTGTCCTGCATACCTTCTTTTCTGATAATTCCTGAGCATGGTCGAGTTGGCTTGGGATTAAGCAGATCATCCAACAACAAAAAAAATTCTTCATAAGCAAGCAGGATTGTCCCTTCTGACGTGTAACCTAGTTCGCTGAGGTAAATTAGTTCCAATTCAAAGACCCCTGGAGCGAAGGGTCCTCTTGTTCAGGAGTTTCTATGATCTGTGAAGCTCTGACCACATTACTTCTTGGGTCAATAGACTTTCAGTCTGAGCACCTTGGAAATGCGTTCCTTCGCACTGGAGTAGATGAGGTACGAGCCTTCCTCCGTGTTGAACTGCTCCCAGTCTGTACAGCCGTATGTTGGCAGGCGATGGACTGGGACAAAGCTTTCGTAGCCCTGCCACCTGCAAGACAATGTAATCTCTGAAGCAACATTCATTTTATTTTGGAAGGTGACTTTAATTTCAAGTTCAAGTTTATTGTCATTCAACCGTATACCGGTAAACGAAACAACGTTCCACCAGACCAAAGCGCACAACACGGTACACGTTGGTGTTGCATTGTTGGCCAAGCTTGGCAATTAGCTTGTAGGCGTCTCATTACCAGATGAGGTGACATCCTCAATAAGCATCTGCAAGCTAATTGCCAAGCTTGGTGAAAACCCCAATATCAAACACCTCAACCCAAGCTACCATCCTAAACAATACATATTACTCACACACAACACACAAGTAACGTTACCACAAATAAATTAATAAATAATAAGGTGCATTTCTCCTGTTGTATGGCACAGTAAGGCCCCAATGCACCGCACGGAAGCCTTAGCAATCAAAATCCGACATCGAGCCACATAAGGAAATACTAGAAGCGGCCAAAGAGCTTGGTTTAAAGTGGTATCTTGGGGGAGTGGGGTGCTGGATGGTGAAGGGAGATCAAGTGTCAGACAAATCTGGGGAGAACATTTTAGAAGGGGCTTCAAGAGCTGAAGCCCAGCTGCCAGTGATGAGGTGATCTGAAGTCGCAGTCGAGCAATCGGAAAGCGTGGAGATTACTAACAGTTCGGGGCTGGATGGGAGGTGGGTGGGCTGGGTTGGGAGAGAGCACACAACTCAGAGACCCGGAAAAAAAAAATCAAGGACAGGAACTGAAAGCTCAATCTTCCATCAGGACGAAAGTTAGTGTACTTCAGTGAGCAGAGAGAGTGTGAACAGGATTTGGTGGGTTACCCTCACCTGACAGAGGTACTCACCTGTATATAACACTGTTTAAAAAGAACTTAGAGCCGTCATATGAGTTTGCCACAACCAGGAAGCTGTCATCACCCACTGTGAAGAACTCCCAGTCAACAGCACTGCAACCACAAGAAGAGCAGAGGGATGAGAATATGGTACAGACCTTACTCCCGCATTCATCAGGTTCTACTCATTCCTGGTTCTTTCAAGATGCTTCATAGTCGACTTCAGATCACATTTCGATCTCCACCCGCTCCAGTTTCATTCATTCCCAGACCCATTCACAATCAGCCACCATTCATACCAAGGCCCCTTTGCAAAACCAGCTCCCATTCATAAGTTAGCCTCCATTTGTGCACAGGTGGCAAACCCAGATCCCACCTGCATCCAGGCTTCTGTTCCCTTGTCTGCAATGGTTAGATACACGGCGGGATTGACAGCGTGGAACAATTGGGAGGCCATAAGATATAGGAGCAGAATTCGGCCATTTGGCCCTTCGAGTGTGCTCTACCATTCATTCATGGTTGATTTATTTTCCTTCTCAACCCTTTTCTCCTGTCTTCTCTCCTTAACCTTTGGTGCCCTTACTAGTCAGGAACGCTTTGAATACACACAATGACTTGACCACACAGCCACCTGTGGCGATGAATCCCACAGATTCGCCAACCTCTGCCCAAAGAAATTCCCGCTCATCTCTGCTCCATGGAGGACACCCTCGCAGTCACTGGGAGAACGTACAGACTCCCCACACACTCCACCCGAGGTCAGGACTGAACCGGTCTCTGCCACTGTGTGGCAGCAGCTCTGTTAGCTGTGTCACTGCACTGTCCTCACCACACCGGGGACTAGGTCAGTGAGGGGAGGTATGAGATCACTTCTGGGGTGAGGCTGTCTGGTCCTGTGTTTTAATTGGAGGGGTAGCTGGTCATGAAGGAATAAAAGAAAATAGAAATAAGGGAACTCACTCAGTCAAACTCCCTCCTCTGGTCTGCATCTTGTTGAGGGAAACCTCTCTACACTGGAAAATGCAGCAGCAGTTACACCTGACTGGGCTGGGACTCACCTCAGAACCATGAGGAAATAATTTCTCCCCACAACATGGATGAGGGATGTACAAACAATTCTGACTGATGTAATTTAAAAGCATGGGGGGGGGAGATCTCATTGGAACCTATGGAATACGCTACGATCTTATGGTAAAGTTGACTGTTTATTTCCCTCCATAGATGCTCCCAGCTTGTATTTTGTGTGTGTTGAGAAACATGGAGGGGAGTTCCAATGTCAGCCACCAGATGGTGCTGTCGCTCGCAAAGCTGAATGCCGCTCCAGAGGTTGGTTGACTGGGTTCCTGAGGTTTGAGCTCTGTGCTGAAGCAATTTCTCAAATGGGACATGAACAGATCTTGCCTGGGAGATGGTGCAAAATAGTTATTACACAGAAATTATTGGTGTACTAAGATTCAATTTTAACTTCTAAAGGGAGTTAGACTAGAAACAGAAAAAACAACCCATTAGGATTGCATGGAAGGAGCCAAGAGTGGGGGACACTTTCAAGAATGTCAGCACAGAATGATGGGCTGAGTAGTCTCTTGTTGTTTGGTATGATTCTTGGCATAAGGCTGTGGGCCTGATAATACCTGAAGGTTATACTGACATCCCAGCATTGCTACTTTTAGTTTGGTTTGGATCGTCAGAGGAATAGTCTGTTTCATTGTCATAGTCATTGGAAATAACACCCCAGTCAAACCAGTGCAAGGAGGACGCTGTTCACTCATAGAGCACAGTTTCAGTTTCAGCGGATTGAATTTTAAAATCTCTCTAATTTAGTTCTCCAACATCAGAAAAATCCTGCAGACTCTGGATAATACTATAAAGAATAATTATGATAACAATGTGGGCCGGTGCTAGTACAGCTCTGGGCATTCTGGAGTTTGGGGTTCATTTCCAGTGGTGTCCTGTAAGGAGTCTCTGTACATCCTCCCTGAGGAATGCTTGGGTTTCCTCTGGGTGCTCCGGTTTCCTCCCACAGTCCAAAGACATACTGGGTAGGTCAGTGGTCCCCAACCACCGGGCTGCGGACCGACAAGGTCACAAAGCATGTGCTACCGGGCCGTGAGGAAACGATACGATTTGGTGATATGAGTCAGCTGCACCTTTCCTCATTCCTTGTCACGGAGCTCATTACGCACGTGAGGTCATTATTCGCGCGTCATCCATGTCAGCGCAGGAAGATGATCAATTCCTCGAGCTTGCAAATGACGGCGGGCTGAAAAGTATGTGTGACATAACATCTCTGCCGGCATTCTGGATCAAAGTCAAGGCTGAATATCCTGAGACAGCCACGAAAGCACTGAAAATGTTGCTTCCATTTCCAACGTATCTCTGCAATGAATGCAATGAAAACTAAATTGCGGAATAAACTGGACATAAGGAACCCTATTCGAGTATCACTGTCTCCCATCACCCTTCGATAGGACCATCTTGTTGCAGGAAAACAAGCCCAGGGCTCCGACTGATTCAACGATACTGGTGTGCTGCAATGATTTTATATGTTCATACGGGGAAAATATGTGCTGTGTGTTTCATATCCAAACGTTACTTAAAATGTTATGATGCTATTGACTTACTTATATAACCATATAACAATTACAGCACGGAAACAGGCCATCTCTGCCCTTCTAGTCTGTGCCGAACGCTACTCTCACCTAGTCCCACCGACCTGCACTCAGCCCATAACCCTCCATTCCTTTCCTGTCCATATACCTATCCAATTTTTCGTTAAATGATAATATCGAACCTGCCTCTACCACTTCTAATGGAAGTTCGTTCAACACTTATTTCAAGCTCCCCTAATAATTGACTTATCACTATATTCATGCGAGGAAAATATGCGCTGTGTGTTTAATATTAAATTCATTAGATAAACCCTTTTAGAAACGCAATTGAGTGTATTAGCAACTTATCACCTATATTCCGGTCGTGATTAACACCGCCCCCTCCCCGGACAGAATCGCCAAAAACGATTTGCAGAACATTTCGGCATATACGCACATGCGCACTGGTGCCCACGCAAAGCTTCATGGTCATCGTAGTCTTTCTTGGGGTAAGCCCAACGTATTTGACTGCTACTCTTGTCCGTTCCCCCCCCCCCCGGGTCCGCCAGTCCGCCGGTCCACAAGAATATTGTCAATATTAAACTGGTCCGCAGTGCAAAAAAGGTTGGGGACCCCTGGGGTATGTTAATCGGTCATTGTAAATTGCCCCCTGATTAGGTCAGGGCTAATCAGGGTTGTGACGTTGACTAGGTCAGGACTAGTCGGGGTTGTGGCGTTGAATAGGTCAGGGCTAGTCAGGGTTGTGATGTTGATCAGGTCAGGGCTAATCAGGGTTGTGACGTTGATCAGGTCAAGGCTAGTCAGGGTTGTGGCGTTGACTAGGTCAGGGCTGTGGCGTTGACTAGATCAGGGCTAGTCAGGGTTGTGGCGTTGATTAGGTCAGGGCTAGTCAGGGTTGTGGCGTTGATCAGGTCAGGGCTAGTCAGGGTTGCGGCGTTGATTAGGTCAGGGCTAGTCAGGGTTGCGGCGTTGACTAGGTCAGGGCTAGTCAGGGTTGTGGCGTTGATCAGGTCAGGGCTAGTCAGGGTTGTGGTGTTGATTAGGTCAGGGCTAGTCAGGGTTGCTGCGTTGATTAGGTCAGGGCTAGTCAGGGTTGCAGCGTTGACTAGGTCAGGGCTAGTCAGGGTTGTGGCGTTGATCAGGTCAGGGCTAGTCAGGGTTGTGGAGTTGATCAGGTCAGGGCTAGTTAGGGTTGTGACGTTGATCAGGTCAGGGCTAGTCATGGTTGTGGTGTTGCTGGGGTGGAAGGGTCTTCTCCATTGTTTATCACTAAATTAAAAAATGAACAAAGAAAGAAAACAAATAAATAAATGTCTCTGTCACTGACACTTTATTCGGCACTCTGTCATTGTTTTACCCTGTTCCACCTCAGTGCAACGTTGGAATGAATTGATCTGTATGGACGATAGGCCAGACAAATTTCTCACATACATGTGATAATAGACCACTTTACTGATTTAACTGGGAAGATTGTCAGGACACTGAGGTCTTAGTCCCTGGGATCTCCCTACCTATGCTTAGCTGACCAGCTGATGCGTATACTGTTGCATCCGTTTGGTTAGAAGGCTGGTTGACTGGAAGGAGGCAAAGAGTGGGAATAAAGAGGGAGCTTTTCTGGTTGGCTGCTGGTGACTGGTGGTGTTCTGTAGGGTCGGATTTGGGACTGCTTCTTTTCACACCGAACAGTATGCCAATGATTTGGAGGATGGAATTAATGATCTTGCGGCCATGTTTGTAAACGATATAAAGATAGGTGGAGGGACAGATGGTGTTGAGGAAACAGTGAGTCTGCAGAAGGAATGAAACAGATTAGGAGAATGGGCAAAGGAGTGGCAGATGGAATACAGGGTATGGTCATGCACTTTAGTAGAAGGAATAAAAGCATAATCTATTTTCTAAATAAGAAGCAGAGGTGCAAAGGGACTTGGGAGTCATCGTATAGGATTCCCTACGTGCAGCATTTCCTAAAGGTTAATTTGCAGGCTGGGTCAGTGGTGAGGAAGGCAAGTTCGATGTTAGCATTCATTTAATAATGTTTGGAATATAAAATTAAGGATACAATGTTGAGGGATTATAGTGTATTGGCCAGACCATACAGAGTACTGAGAGAGTTTTGGACCCCTTATCTAAGAAAGGATGCACTGGCATTGGAGAGGGTCCAGCAGAGGTTTACAAAAATTATCCCAGGAATGAAGTGGTTAACATATGAGGTGCGTTTGATGGTTCTGAGTCTGAGTTTAGAAGAATGAGGGGGATCTGATCGAAACCTATTAACTATTGAAAGGCTGAGATCGAATGCACACTGAGAGGATGTTTCCCATGGTGTGGAAGTCCAGGACCAGAGGGCACAGACTCAAAATACAAGGATGTCCCTTTAGAACAGAGATGAGGAGGAGTTTCTTTCGCCAGATGGTGATGAATCTGTGGAATTCATTGCCACGGTTGGAAGTGGAGGCCAAGTTATTGGGTATATTTAGAATCAGAATCAGAATCAGGTTTATTATCACCGGCATGTGACATGAAATTTGCTAACTTAGCAGTAGCAGTTCAATGCAATACATAACCTAGTAGAGAGAGAAAAATAAAAATAATAATACTAAATAAACAAGTAAATCAGTTACATATATTGAATAGATTTTTTAAAACGTGCAAAAACAGAAATACTGTATATTAAAAAGAAAGTGAGGTAGTGCCCAAAGATTCAATGTCCATTTAGGAATCGGATGGTGGAGGGGAAGAAGCTGTTCCTGAATCTCTGAGTGTGTGCCTTCAAGCAGAGGTTGATAGGTTCTTGATTAGTAGGGCATCAAAGGTTATGGGGAGAAAGCAGGAGAGTGAGGTTGAGAGGGATAATAAATTGGCATTAAAAGGTTGTGGGTTCAAGCTTGAGAACGTTCTCCTGGCTGAACCTCCAACGTTGACAGACGTGCCACCTTTTGGGGTGTGTCTGTCTTAGGAACAGAGTGGTGAACTTTGATATCTGAGATGTGAAGATTGCCGAATGACCAATTACATTATTCCTTCACTCTCAAGTTTTGAAGAATGAGAGGTGGTTTTCAATTTAAAAAAAGAAAAATAAGCACTATTTTCTCCTTGCACCATCACAATGTAATTATGATGTAATTATCTGTAAGGATGACACACAAAATAAAAATTTTCTCTCGCCTTGGTACGTATGACAATAACCAATTACTAGTGTTATCACCTGGACTTTTCCAGGTCCACAAGCGTCTTGGATGGTTTTTAAAGTAGGTATTCATAATGACCTGATTATTCATCTTGCACCATTCTACCCATTTCTCACCTCCTTCATTTCTTTCCCCTAGTCCAAATTTTCCAATGGTATTTCCATCAGCACCTCGTCCTACTTTAGCATTTAGATCTCCCATGACAATAACAATATCTTGAGATTTGCATCCATTCTTTGCTTGTTCAAGCTCTTCACAGAATTTATCTATATCCTCATTTGTTCCATCTGTTGTTGGTGCATATACCTGTATAATTGCTAAATCAAATGGTTGTCCTCTGAATCTAACAAGGAGCACTCTTTCTGATACTGCCCAATGTCCTAAAACACTCTTTGCCATGTTTTCATCCATAAGAATTCCTACTCCATTAGTATGGGATGTTCCACAAGAATAAATCAGTGTTTTATTTCTAATCTGACTTGTTCCAACACCTATCCAATGAACTTCGCTCATTCCCATGATGTTACTCTTTAGTCTTTCCATTTCATTTATCACATTGTCCAATCTTCCTGCTTGATATAGGGTTCTTACATTCCAAGTGGCAATAATTTTCTTTTGTGTTACTTTAATTTTATAAGCAGTAGCTTGATGATGGTCGGGGATCCCCTGCTGCCCAGAATCAACCTTATCGAGCGAAGGATCTTCAGAATTGTCTTGAAGATCCTCTTGAAGCTGTTGTTGTGTGATACATTTTGAGAGTTTGGACCATGGTTTTCTTAGCAAATAGATTATAGGAAACCTAGTATCTAGCAACGGTGGTTTGCTATTGCCTACCGTTGGGTGAACTAAAGAAATCGCCATTTCTCTTCCCAAATGTTCATCCACCTGTACTATAGCCATTGACATTTGAGATCCTAGCTCATCTGCCTTCTCCGTCATAAGTTCAGTTACTGAACCTGCCGGATCTGCTGTTGGCCTTTGCTCGTATCCTGAGCAGGAACCCTTGTAGGTGCTACTGTTCCAGGTCAGAGCGGCCCTGGGAGCGATGAATGACTAAGGGGTAACTTCACTTTCCCCAAAGCTCTTTCAGTTCCCAATCAGAGCCTCACCACCAGTTGCAGTTTAGAGTCATACCCAGGATATCTCCTTTAATTAGCGCACTGAAACAAACTGGCTGCTCCCAGTCTCAGTAGTCCCCTGCTTTATTTTCACCATGGATGTCCAGTCCCTATATACTTCCATCCCCCATCAGGAAGGTCTCAAAGCTCTCCGCTTCTTTTTGGATTCCAGACCTAACCAGTTCCCCTTTACCACCACTCTGCTTCGTCTAGCGGAATTAGTCCTCACTCTTAATAATTTCTCCTTTGGCTCCTCCCACTTCCTCCAAACTAAAGGTGTAGCCATGGGCACCCGTATGGGTCCCAGCTATGCCTGCTTTTTTGTTGGCTTTGTGGAACAATCCATGTTCCAAGCCTATACTGGTATCTGTCCCCCACTTTTCCTTCACTACATCGACGACTGCATTGGCGCTGCTTCCTGTACGCATGCTGAGCTTGTTGAATTTATTAACTTTGCCTCCAACTTTCACCCTGTCCTCAAGTTTACCTGGTCCATTTCCAACACATCCCTCCCCTCTCTGGATCTTTCTGTCTCTATCTCTGGAGACAGCTTATCCACTGATGTCTACTATAAGCCTACGGACTCTCACAGCTACCTGGACTATTCCTCTTCTCACCCTGTCTCTTGCAAAAATGCCATCTCCTTCTCGCAATTCCTCCGTCTCCGCCGCATCTGCTCTCAGGATGAGGCTTTTCATTCCAGGATGAAGGAGGTGTCCTCCTTTTTTAAAGAAAGGGGCTTCCCTTCCTCCACCATCAACTCTGCTCTCAAACGCATCTCCCCCATTTCATGCACATCTGCTCTCACTCCATCCTCCTACCACCCCACAAGGAATAGGGTTCCCCTTGTCCTCATCTACCACCCCACCAGCCTCCGGGTCCAACATATAATTCTCCGTAACTTCTGCCACCTCCAAAGGGATCCCACCACTAAGCATATCTTTCCCTCCCCCCCCTCTGCTTTCCACAGGGATTGCTCCCTGTGCAACTCCCTTGTCCATTCGTCCTCCCCATCCCTTCCCACCGATCTCCCTCCCTGCACTTATCCTTGTAAGCGGAACAAGTGCTACACATGCCCTTACACTTCCTCCCTCACCACCTTTCAGGACCCCAGACAGTCCTTCCAGGTGAGGCGACACTTCACCTGTGAGTTGGCTGGGGTGATATATTGCGTCCGGTGCTCCCAATGCGGCCTTCTATATATTGACGAGACCCAACGCAGACTGGGAGTCTGTTTCACTGAACACCTACGCTCTGTCCGCCAGAGAAAGCAGGATCTCCCAGTGGCCACACATTTTAATTCCACGTCCCATTCCCATTCTGATATGTCTATCCACGGCCTCCTCTACTGTCAAGATGAAGCCACACTCAGGTTGGAGGAACAACACCTTATATTCCGTCTGGGTAGCCTCCAACCTGATGGCATGAACATTGACTTCTCTAACTTCCGTTAATGCCCCACCTCCCCTTCGTACCCCATCCGTTATTTATTTATAATTATTATATATATATTTTTTCTCTCTCTTTTTCTCCCTCAGTTCCTCTCACTATACCCCTTGCCCATCCTCTGGGATTCCCCCTCCCACTTTCTTTCTCCCTATGCCTCCCGTCCCATGATCCTCTCATATCCCTTTTGCCAAACAAATTTCCAGCTCTTAGCTTCATCCCTCCCCCTCCTGTCTTTTCCTATCATTTTGGATCTCCCCCTCCCCCTCTCAAATCTCCCCCCTGTCCTTTCCTATCATTTCGGATCTCCCCCTCCCCCTCCCACTTTCAAATCGCTTACTATCTCTTCTTTCAGTTAGTCCTGACGAAGGGTCTCGGCCTGAAATGTCGACTGTACCTCTTCCTAGAGATGCTGCCTGGCCTGCTGCATTCACCAGCAATTTTTATGTGTTGCTCCCAATCTCAGCCTCGTTTTACAATATCATTCTGTACACAAATGACCATCTAATCACTGTAGGCAGAGAGATAAAAGAATGTCTTGCCATGGCAATGCACATACCTGTAAGTCAGGATGTCCTGAAATTTGACGAACATCTGAGCGGTGATGTTAAGTTCATAGATGGTGGAGTTGATGTTGAAGGAGTTGATTCCATTCGGCGCCCCGGTCTGATAGCTCTGACTGTTGGCAACTGCGAGAAAGACTCTTCCTTCAACATGGAACATCTCCCAGTCTGTAGCACCGTATGTCTGAGGACCAAAGAAAGAAAGCCTTACTTTTCCTACAGTTCTAAAAACAAGCTTGACAGCTGTGTGTGATTGTGAAATGTGGACAGATTTAAAAAAAGTAGGTAATTGAAAGTTACTCAATGACATAAACAAGATAAGCATCTGCTCTCCCCATCACTCCAGTACCGTCCGTCATGGTGTGCTGTATTTACAAGGTAAGCATCCCTCTCTCCATCACCGTCCCTCACGGTGTGCTGTATTTACAAGGTAAGCATCCCTCTCTCCATCACCGTCCCTCACGGTGTGCTGTATTTACAAGGTAAGCATCCCTCTCTCCATCACCGTCCCTCACGGTGTGCTGTATTTACATTGTAAACATCCCTCTCTCCATCACCATCCCTCTTGGTGTGCTGTATTTACAAGGTAAGCATATCTCTCTCCATCACCGTCCCTCATGCTGTGCTGTACTTACAAGGTAAGCATCCCTCTCTCCATCACCATCCCTCACGGTGTGCTGTATTTACAAGGTAAGCATACCTCTCTCCCTCTCTCCATCACCGTCCCTCATGGTGTGCTGTATTTACAAGGTAAGTATCCCTCTCTCCATCAGTCCAGCACCGTCCCTCACGGTGTGCTGTATTTACAAGGTAAGCATTCCTCTCTCCATCGCCGTCCCTCACGGTGTGCTGTATTTACAAGGTAAACATTTCTCTCTCCATCACCGTCCCTCACGGTGTGCTGTATTTACATGGTAAACATCCCTCTCTCCATCACTCCAGCACCGTCCCTCATGGTGTGCTGTATTTACAAGGTAAGCATCCTTCTCTCCATCACTCCAGTACCGTCCCTCACGGTGTGCTGTATTTACAAGGTAAGCATCCCTCTCTCCATCAGTCCAGCACCGTCCCTCACGGTGTGCTGTATTTACAAGGTAAGCATCCCTCCCTCCATCACTCCAGTACAGTCCCTCACGGTGTGCTGTATTTACAAGGTAAACATCTGCTCTCCCTCTCTCCATCACCATCCCTCACGGTGTGCTGTATTTACAAGGTAAACATCTGCTCTCCCTCTCTCCATCACCGTCCCTCACGGTGTGCTGTATTTACAAGGTAAGCATCCCTCTCTCCATCACTCCAGTACCATCCCTCACGGTGTCCTGTATTTACAAGGTAAGCATCCCTCTCTCCATCACTGCAGTACCGTCCCTCACGCTGTGCTGTATTTACAAGGTAAGCATCCCTCTCTCCATCACTCCAGTACCGTCTCTCACGGTGTGCTGTATTTACAGGGTAAGCATCCCTCTCTCCATCACTCCAGTACCATCCCTCATGCTGTGCTGTATTTACAAGGTAAGCATCCCTCTCTCCATCACCGTCCCTCACGGTGTGCTGTATTTACAAGGTAAGCATCCCTCTCTCCATCACTCCAGTACCATCCCTCATGGTGTGCTGTATTTACAAGGTAAGCATCCCTCTCTCCATCACCGTCCCTCATGGTGTGCTGTATTTACAAGGTAAGCATCCCTCTCTCCCTCTCTCCATCACCGTCCCTCACGGTATGCTGTATTTACAAGGTAAGCATTCCTCTCTCCATCACCATCCCTCACGGTGTGCTGTATTTACAAGGTAAACATCCCTCTCTCCATCACTCCAGTACTGTCCCTCATGCTGTGCTGTATTTACAAGGGAAACATTCCTCTCTCCCTCTCTCCATCACCGTCCCTCATGGTGTGCTGTATTCACAAGGTAAGCATCCCTCTCTCCATCACCGTCCCTCACGGTGTGCTGTATTTACAAGGTAAGCATCCCTCTCTCCATCACTCCATCACCGTCCCTCATGGTGTGCTGTATTTACAAGGGAAACATTCCTCTCTCCCTTTCTCCATCACCGTCCCTCACGCTGTGCTGTATTTACAAGGTAAGCATCCCTCTTTTCATCACTCCAGTACCATCCCTCACACTGTGCTGTATTTACAAGGTAAGCATCCCTCTCTCCATCACCGTCCCTCACGGTGTGCTGTATTTACAAGGTAAGCATTCCTCTCTCCATCACCATCCCTCACGGTGTGCTGTATTTACAAGGTAAACATCCCTCTCTCCATCACCGTCCCTCACGGTGTGCTGTATTTACAAGGTAAACATCCCTCTCTCCATCACTCCAGCACCGTCCCTCATGGTGTGCTGTATTTACAAGGTAAACATCTGCTCTCCCTCTCTCCATCACCGTCCCTCATGGTGTGCTATATTTAAAGGTAAGCATCCCTCTCTCCATCACTCCAGTACTATCCCTCATGCTGTGCTGTATTTACAAGGTAAGCATCCCTCTCTCCATCACCGTCCCTCATGGTGTGCTGTATCTACAAGGTAAGCATCCCTCTCTCCATCACCGTCCCTCACGGTGTGCTGTATTTACAAGGTAAGCATCCCTCTCTCCATCACCGTCCCTCACGGTGTGCTGTATTTACAAGGTAAGCATCCCTCTCTCCATCACTCCAGTACCATCCCTCACACTGTGCTGTATTTACAAGGTAAGCATCCCTCTCTCCATCACTCCAGTACCGTCACTCACGGTGTGCTGTATTTACAAGGTAAGCATCCCTCTCTCCATCACCGTCACTCACGGTGTGCTGTATTTACAAGGTAAGCATCCCTCTCTCCATCACCGTCCCTCACGGTGTGCTGTATTTACAAGGTAAGCATCCCTCTCTCCATCACCGTCCCTCACGGTGTGCTGTATTTACAAGGTAAGCATTCCTCTCTCCATCACCATCCCTCACGGTGTGCTGTATTTACAAGGTAAGCATCCCTCTCTCCATCACCGTCACTCACGCTGTGCTGTATTTACAAGGTAAGCATCCCTCTCTCCATCACCGTCCCTCACGGTGTGCTGTATTTACAAGGTAAGCATTCCTCTCTCCATCACCATCCCTCACGGTGTGCTGTATTTACAAGGTAAACATCCCTCTCTCTATCACCGTCCTTCACGGTGTGCTGTATTTACAAGGTAAACATCCCTCTCTCCATCACTCCAGCACCGTCCCTCATGGTGTGCTGTATTTACAAGGTAAGCATCCCTCTCTCCATCACTCCAGTACTGTCCCTTACGGTGTGCTGTATTTACAAGGTAAACATCTGCTCTCCCTCTCTCCATCACCGTCCCTCACGGTGTGCTGTATTTACAAGGTAAACATCTGCTCTCCCTCTCTCCATCACCGTCCCTCATGGTGTGCTATATTTACAAGGTAAGCATCCCTCTCTCCATCACTCCAGTACCATCCCTCACACTGTGCTGTATTTACAAGGTAAGCATCCCTCTCTCCATCACTCCAGTACCATCCCTCATGCTGTGCTGTATTTACAAGGTAAGCATCCCTCTCTCCATCACCGTCCCTCACGGTGTGCTGTATCTACAAGGTAAGCATCCCTCTTTCCATCACTCCAGTACCGTCCCTCATGGTGTGCTGTATTTACAAGGTAAACATCCCTCTCTCCATCACTCCAATACCGTCCCTCACGCTGTGCTGTATTTACAAGGTAAACATTCCTCTCTCCCTCTCTCCATCACCGTCCTTCACGGTGTGCTGTATTTACAAAGTAAACATTCCTCTCTCCATCACCGTCCCTCACAGTGTGCTGTATTTACAAGGTAAACATTCCTCTCTCCCTCTCTCCATCACCGTCCCTCATGGTGTGCTGTATTTACAAGGTAAGCATCCCTCTCTCCATCACCGTCCCTCACGGTGTGCTGTATTTACAAGGTAAGCATTCCTCTCTCCCTCTCTCCATCACCGTCCCTCACGGTATGCTGTATTTACAAGGTAAACATTCCTCTCTCCCTCTCTCCATCACCGTCCCTCACGGTGTGCTGTATTTACAAGGTAAGCATCCCTCTCTCCATCACCGTCCCTCACGGTGTGCTGTATTTACAAGGTAAGCAATCCTCTCTCCCTCTCTCCATCACCGTCCCTCATGGTGTGCTGTATTTACAAGGTAAGCATCCCTCTCTCCATCACCGTCCCTCACGGTGTGCTGTATTTACAAGGTAAGCATCCCTCTCTCCATCACTCCATCACCGTCCCTCATGGTGTGCTGTATTTACAAGGTAAACATCCCTCTCTCCATCACCATCCCTCATGGTGTGCTGTATTTACAAGGTAAGCATCCCTCTCTCCATCACCGTCCCTCACGGTGTGCTGTATTTACAAGGTAAGCATCCCTCTCTCCATCACCGTCCCTCACGGTGTGCTGTATTTACAAGGTAAGCATCTACTTTCCTCATCACTCCATCACCGTCCCTCACGATGTGCTGTAGTTACCGCTGAGCAAAGCTTCTTCCACTAGTACATCCTCACTTACAACCTCCATTATCCAGAATGTGGACAACAGGAATCCCATCCCTTGTAGATTCCTCTACATGTTGTCCATTGCCCTTCTTTCATCATAACAAGCTCTCTGTGCAGGAATTAAGCAGGAAATCTAGGCTGGCACTTGAACATAGATCAGACCCGATGCATCAGCTTCAGAGATACCTTGCATGCTTTGGAGCAACTCCCTTCTCAAGTGGACACGACTCTGTTCCGGCTCCATTCTGAAGAGGACCAGAGAGCTGTTCTGATATTCCAGCCAGTATCTAGTACTCAGATTCTAATAGTTTAAGAATATCCATTGTCTTACTGCTGTTTGCCATTTAAAAAAAATGTTTATTTAAAATTAATTTACACCAGTTATTAACCATGTCTTGTGTTGTTGATTGGGAGCTGACTTCTTGAAGACTGTGTGGACAGTTTCTCTGACACTGGTGCTAGGGAGGGAATTGTAAGCTGGTGTGCTTTTGGTGATGAAGGAATGGAAATATTATTCTGAGTTGGTATGGTTGTGACTTGGTGAGGAATTTGAAAGAGACGGTGCTCACCTATGCCTCATCTGGAAAATTGCCTGGAGGTCTGAAGGAGCTGTCACAGGAGCTCGAGAGAGTACAGTGTACTTTATAGACGGGACACACGACAGCCATGGGGACAATGGGTGGAGGGGATGCCAGTCTAATGGCAGCTTTGTCCTAGATGGTTGAGTCAATCATGATGACTTTTGTATTTAACTGTACCACATTTGATATATAGCCTTCTCTGCCTTGTCCAGATGTTGTGAGAGTGCCTGCCTCCACCAGCTCAGGTGGAGTGTTCCTAATTCCAGCCACTTTCTGCCTGGAACAAAATGTTTGTGACAGTCCAGAAAGTAAACCTACTGCACTTCTGCACTTCTCTACCACAGCCCAGCTCTCTGAATCCCAGCACTGAAGCCAGAAGCAGGAACTCGATACACACGAGCCGTGGACAGGAGAAAAGCGGAGACAGAGAGCAGGAGAATATTAGTCAGTTGCTACAGAAGCACTAATCCAGGTAGACGTGTGTTTGCACTCAAAACCTCAGGACACCTGAATACCTCCAGATCAATAGCGGTTATTGACACAATGTAGGAAACTACAGGTAACAAGCTCCGACAGACACCAATGTGATAATGACCATGTCATAAAATGATACCAGGAATGAAAGGGTCAATGTATGGGGAGCATTTGAAGGCTCTAGACCTGTACTTGCTAGAGGTTAGAAGAAAGAGGGGGTTCTCATTGAAAAATCGAAAGGCCTAGACAGAGTGGACATGGAGCGGATGTTTCCTGTAGAGTGGGAGTCCAGGACCAGAGGGCACAGCCTCGGAAAACAAGGATGTCCCTTTAGAACAGAGATGAGAAGGAATTTCTTTAGCCAGAGGGTGGTGAATCTGTGGAATTTATTGCCCCTGGCAGCTGTGAAGGCCAAGTCATTGGGTGTACTTAAGGAGGAGATTGATAGCTTCTGATTAGTCCAGGCCATCAAAGGTTACAAGGAGAAGGCAAGGAAATGGGGTTGAGAGGGATAATAAAATCAGCAATGAAGGGATGGCAGAGCAGACTTGATGGACCGAATGGCCTACTTCTGCTCTTAAATCTTACGGTCTAGAACACAGAACAGTGCAGGCCCTTTGACTCACAATTTTGTGCCGACCCATTTACTTACTCTAAGATCAACCAATCCCTTCCCGTCCCCCCCCCAACATAGCCTACATTTTCTAGCATCCATGTGCCTATCTAAGAGTTTTCTAAACGTCCCCTAATGGATCTGCTTCTACCATCACCCCTGGCAGGGCATTCCACGCACTCACCACACTGTGTAAAGAACTTATCTCTGCCATCCCCTTTTACCTTTCCTCCAATCACCTTAAAATGATGCCTGCCCCCCCCCCCCCGTATTAGCCACTTCCGCCCAACAGAGAGCTCCTTAATTCTCTTCAGAATAGAGTCATGGGGTCTCGTGTTCCCAGGGCAGACAGGGCCTTATTTTAGCATCACCTCCAGAAGGTGACTGTGTTAGAGTTCCAATCCAGATTTTGTGCTTAGGATTTATATTTTATTTATTTAAAGATACAGCACAGTAACAGGCCCTTCTGGGCCAATGAACCCACTCCACCCAATTACACCCATGTGACCAACTGACCTACTAATCTACTTTTGGAGGGAACTGGAGCACCCGGGGAAATCCACGTGGTCACGGGGAGAAAGTACAAACTCCTTACAGACAGCAGTGGGAACTAAACCTGATTCGTTGGTGCTGTAAGAGTGTCATGGACACCGCTACACAACCTTGCCCCTCCATGATTTCCTTTGACTAAGTGGTCGGTATATTACCCGCCGGGCCACAGCTAACACTACCGTGCCACTACATTCTGGGTAAAACTGAGCATCATCCTAACCTGAAATCTGAGCTGATTGCTGCCTTATTGTGAGGACTTCTTACTTATCCAGAATAGCATTACTGATCAGAGCCCCTGTTTACTCATGACGAATGGTTGCCCGCAATATGGTGATGTTACACCTGTTCAGGAGCGTGGATTACTCAGAGGTTTCCCATGATCCATTTGAGATGAGAAGCTTGTCTGTCTACCTTCAGATGACTGTGTACCCACCTCACCACGGGGAAAGGGCTGGCACTTCCCACAATGCCCTAACTGGCATCTGATTCTCACCCACACCACTGAAGCCAAGTCTCTGAGCCCTCCTCCAGAGGCTGTTGTTCTTGCTGAGGTCTTAAGAATGGTGGCCCCCATTTTGCAATGTAAATACCTTCATGGGAGTGTCTTCAAAGTCAAAGTAAATTTATTATCAAGGTACATGTACTGTATGTAATCTATATACCCTGAAGGTCATTTTCCTGCACACATTTACAGGAAAATAAAGAATTAATTGTATAGAGTAAATAATGACTGACAAACAACCAATATGCGAAAGATCACAAATCATGCAATTTTAAAAATAAACAAATAACTAACACGCAAAAGTCTGCAGATGCTGGAAATCCAAAGCAACACAGACAAAATGCTGGAGGAACTCAGCAGGTCAGGCAGCAACTAAGGAAATGAATACATAGTTGGCGTTTTGGACCTAAAGAAAGACCTCTGCCCGAAATGGTGGCTATCTATTCATTTCCACAGATGCTGTTTGACCTGCTGAGTTCATCCAGCATTCTGTGTGTGTTGTGATCAATAAATGATACAGAGAATGAGTTGTAGAGTCCTTGAAAGGGAGTCCATAGGTTGCAGAATCAGTCCAGCATTGTGGTAAGTGAAGTTATCCGTGCTGGTTCAGGAGCCTGATGGCTGTAAAGTAATAACTGTTATCCTTTGATATGCTCTCAAGTAATCGATGAAGTTAAGGTTCTGGTCAGTAATTGATTGATTGAATGGTCTCCTTCAGTTCCGATGACAATCGTGGAGTACACAGCGCAGAAACGGCCCTTTGGCTCAACTCGCCCATGCTGACCAACGGGCCTTCTTGAGCTCGTCCCATTTGCCTGCATTTGGCCAACCTCTTTTTAAACCTTTCCAATCCATGTAACTATACAAATGTCATTCATACATTGTAACTACCTGTTTCTACCACTTCCTCTGGAAAATTGATCCATATACCCATTTGGTCCTGTGAAGAAGATTACCTCAGTCCTTTTTAAGTCTTTCCCCTCTCATCTTAAACTTACTTCCTCTAGTATTAGACTCCCTTTTCCAGGTAAAACATCTGTGACTATCTAGCCCTGTCTACACCCTACATGATTTTAATCAGCCTCTATAAACCCCTCAACCACCTTCCCTGCAGATAAAACGCTCAGCCTACCCAGTCTTTCCACTCAAGTTTTCCAATTCAGGCATAATCTTTGTGGACCTTTTCTGCACCCTCTCCAGCTTAATCACATCGTTCCTATAGCACAGTGACAAGAACTGCATACATCTGCTAAACAAGGATCAACTTTAACCATCATATACATCTATATGAATTAGGAATTTGTGTTGGCACGAACTGAAACATAAAAACTTCATTCAACATTTTAGTACAGTATGGAATAAAATGTACATAAATACTTACAGTATACCTATACCAGCAGTTACTTACAATGTAAACAACATCATAAAAAGTGTTTACAGTGCAGTGACAGGGGTAATAGGTAGAGGGGACGGGGTGGGGGTTAACTAGAGTGGTTGATCAGATTACTGCCCGGGAGAATAAATTTTTAAGATGGTGTGATGTTTTTGTTTTAGTAGCCCTATAGCACTTTCCAGAAGGGAATTTTTTTTTTGAAAATGGTAGCTTGTTTGTGGGCCGGCTGGTGGCGCGGCGGCATCGGCGCCGGACCTGGGGGCGGAGGTTCCCGGGTTCGAGACTAGTCGGGTCTGCCCCTGTGCACGCTTTCCGTCCGCGCCGGGTTGGGTGTCGGGGGCGCAGCTCGACCGCATAGAACCGGGGGGGGGGGGGAAGGATGCTGCAAGAGTGTCTGTGTAGGAAGTGGCACGCCGCGCAGTCTCTCTCTCTCGCTCTGCACCTTGGAAAAAGCCATGAAAAAAATCTATCATCATGGACGCATGCACGGACATGCAGACGCACACGCACAGATGCGCATGCAGACACACATGCGCACAGGCACACGCCAAAAAAGAAAGAAAATGGTAGTTTTTAGGATAGGTGGTGTCCACAATGACTCTTACTGCCCGTTTCCTTGTCATGCAGTGATAGTAAACTTGCACAGGAACATGAAATACGACCACCTTTTCTCACTCTGAATTTTTATGTCTATCTAAAGGAGGAGGGGAATTGAGCACTCACCAGGATTGACTGGAAAAGTCGGAACACTCCACCCAGTTGGATGTAAATCCGAGAGTAGATCCGGGTTGAGGTTCCATTGAAAGTGTTCGCCACGACGAGGAAGGAATACGGTCCAACGGTGAAGAATTCCCAGTCATAGGCTCCGGATGTGGGAATAGTCTGGTTTCTTTCAAACAATCGTGATTCAGGGTTCCATTTGTAGATAATACTGTTGATGTTGTGATTGTCTCCTTAAAGGAAAAAAAAACAAATGCCATCAGGTTCAGGAAAAGGATCCAGCATTTACCACCTCAGTGAAGGAGCTCCTGTCTACGCACATGCAAAATGCAGGCATGTACAGAAAAATAAAGAAATACAACAGAATTTATAAAAAGTTATAACAAAGACTGACAAACAAGCAATGTGCAAAAGAAGACAAATCTTGCAAATTATATAAAATATATATTACTGAGAACATAAGTTGCAGAGTCCTTGAAAGTGAGTCTATAGGCTGTGGAGTCAGTTCAGTGCTGAGGTGTGTGAAGTTACCCGTACTGGCTCAGGAGCGTGATGGTTGTAGGGTAAACCAGCCCCTATCAAGCCAAGCCAGATCCCAGATAGTTCCTGCACATGGGACAAGCTGTGGCTGATGCATAAAAGGCTTGAATTTTGATCATATCTTTCTCAGCCTTGCAATACCCCAAAACACTACAGCCACAGAAATGTGGTCACTGTTTCTTGGTAGGAAATACTGCAGCCAATTAGTTTGTATCAGGTTTTGGCAGGCATCCTTGAGGTAAACGAGCAGATCCATTAATCTGCTCATCTCTGGACTTTGTTGCAGCTGGTCTGGCACATTTTCTGGACAACTGGAGTAGTACTTCAATGCTCCGTTAATTCATGTTTATCTGGAGATTAAACAGCAGAATGGTAAGTGTTCCAGTAAAAATAGTAAGTTTAAGGAGCACAGGAAACATGGGCTCAGTAGGTTTCAACAAATTGTGGGGGGGCAGAACCAGGTGAGTGGGAGGTACATGTGATAATTGAGGCACTGGAAAGCAAAAGGAGGTTGGGAACTGGTAAGTGGGAATGAAGCGCGGCGAACATCACTTTGTGAACCCCTGTGAGCCAGCAACTCGGATTCAATTTCCTCCACTGTCTGTAAGGAGTTTGTACGTTCTCCCCATTTGCTGCGTAGATTTCCTCTGGGTGCTCCAGTTTCCTCCCGCATTCCAAAGTCTTATGCATTAGGGTTAGTTATAATGTATGGTTCTATTTCTTCTAGAACAATGACCCCCCCCTCCCCCCAGCACTATGTATGATCTGATGTCTGTGCATGCGCTGATGCGTATGTATGCGCATTGTTCTCTCTCTCATTGTGATGTGAATACACTAGTTAAAGCAATCTCCCACCTGCGTGCTTTTATTTAATATACATGTTGTTGTGCACAGACACAACATTACTAAGTTATGGGCATGCTATGTTGGTGCAGGAAGCATGGTGACACTTGCGAGCTGTCCCCAGCACATCATCTGACTTTGTTGGTTGTTAACACAAACGATGCATTTCACTGTATGTTTTGATGTACATGTGCCAAGTTAAACTAACCTTTCTTCCTTTCTTTCAAACGATGGACCATCATAATTTCTGGAAAGTCAGAGTATGAATTTCTGGAGTTTTATTGTAATTTTATTTGCATTCACATACTGAGTCAGGGATAAATATTGTTCAGGAGACCAGGCAGAATTCTCCTGCACTTCACTAGACAATGACAAGATAAATTACCTCTCCCCATGAAAGGCTGACAATCTAACTTTGATATTTTTTTCATAAAACAACAAATCTGAGTATCAGACTAGATTTTACAATTGGGCTTCTACAGAGAATTTGTACCTGGATTTAGCTAGCTAGTGAAGATAGCAAAACTGCTGTCTGGCATTGCCAGAGACCTGGGTTCAATCATTACTGGTCTGTATGGTACAGTAGTTCTATAGATTACTGATACAGAGAAACTCAATTTTACTTCTGACTTGTAGCAGAGTTATGATTCGCATGGTGCACAAAGGAATGGACTTTTTTCCTCCTGAAATATTAAAACATCTTTTTGAAATTCTACATAACTGTCACAACAGGGATTTATTTCATGTTGTCCCAGGTGGCTTGGGCTCAGAGGTGAAGTTCGATGCTTTGAATCCTAACATCTCTGGACTTTTTATTCCAAAGTTTAAGAGTGAGCGTACTAATAGCACAAGTCATAAAAGAAAGGGATCAAGAATAGGCCACTCAACCCCTCTGACCTGCCCCACCATTTAATATGGAATGGCAGATCTATGCTGGTCTCAACTCTTGTGCCATTCCCTATAACCCTCAGTTCTTTGATCTTTTAAATATTTACAATTCTCTGCCTAAGTACATCGAATGATCTTGGAAGCAGAGAATTACAGAGGTCCCTACTCTCTGAGAGAAGTTTCTACACACCTCAGTTTTTAGAGATAGGATCCTTAGATTGTATCTCTGTCAATTTGTTTTTGATTCTTTCACTGATGGGAACATCTCAACATCTACCATGCTTAGCCTCCAGAAGAACTCATATGTTTGAATAGGTTACCTGCCATTCTTCTAATCTCCAAGGAATACAAATACAAACTCCCTAGCTGATCTTGATATGACAACCTCTCAGCTCAGGAATTAGCCCAGTGAATCTCCTTTAGACTGTCTCCAATAGTACTCCATCTTTTTTTTTTTAGGTACAGCAACCAAAATTGTGAAAAAATTCCAGGAGTGGATTCACCAACTCCCTGTGCAATTGTAACAAAACCATCCACTTCAAGGTTCGATGTGTTGCGCATTCAGAGATGCTCTTCTGCACACCACTGTTGTAACATGTGGTTACTTGAGTTACCCTTCTGTCACCGTTGTGTCACTCTTCTGTCAGCTTGAACCAGTTTTGCCATTCTCCCTTGATCTCTCTGATAAACAAAGCTTTTTTATCCAGAGAACTGCGCAGACTGGATGTTTTTTTTGTTTCTCACACCATTCTCTGTAAACTTTAGAGACCATTGTGCATGAAAATCCCAGGAGATCAGCAGTTTCTGAGATAATCAAACCACCCTGTCTGGCACCAACAGTTATTTCATGATAAAAATCATTTAGGTCACATTTCTTCCCCACTCTGATGATTGGTCTGAACAATTGCTGAAACTCTTCAACGTACACGAAATGCTGGAGGAACTCAGCAGGTCAGGCAGCATCTATGGAAATTAATAAACAGTCAACGTCTCAGGCTGAGATCCTTCTTCAGGATTAAAATGGAAGGGGGAAGGAACCAGAATAAAACAGTGGGGTGAGGGGAAGCAGGACAGGTAGATAGGTGAAGCCAGGTGGGTAGGAAAGGTAAAGGCTGGAGAGATCCCTCCTCCTTCCCTTTCTCCTGTGGGCCACTCCCCTCTCATCAGATTCCATCCTCTCCAGCCCTTTATCCTTCCTACCAACCTGGGTTCAAATTTGCCCTCAGATCCCATTAAGAGTAATGTGATGATGAACAGATAATTGGGTCGTCTGCAATTCATTTTGGGGATCCCGGGAATCAAGGAGGATCAGCTATATTAATGTTCAACAACTATAAAGAATAAAGAATTATGGAAGAATAAAGTTAGAAGTACAGATATGAAATACAAATGTGCATAAATACACAAATACCAGCATTAATTTACAATGTAAACAGCATTGTAAAGAGTGGTTTAAAGTATTTACAGTGCTGTGCAGTGATTGAGGTGCAATGGAGGGACATGTGGCAGGGGGGAGCTAACTAGAATAATTGAGGGGCTAACTAGAATGATTGATCAGATTAATTGCTTGGGGGAAGAAACTTTTAAGATGGCATGAAGCTTCTTTTTGTTTTAATAGCCATATAGAACTTTGCAGAAGGGAGCTTTTGGGGAAAAAAAGACAGCTTGCAGGGCCGGTAGCGTCCACAATGATTTTTCCTGCCCATTTGTTTGTTCTGTACACATATGTACACACGGAAGTAGCAAGCCCAGCATCTACTGCCCACCTAATTGTCCTGGAGAAGCTGGTGGTGACACAAGAAATTCTGTAGATGCTGGAAATCTAGAGCAACAAACACACACAAAGTGCTATAAGGACTGAGCAGGTCAGGCTGCATTTGTGGAGGGTAATAAGCAGTTGATGTTTTGGATCGAGACCCTCCATCAGGACTGGAAATGAAGGGGGAAGAATCCAGAACCAAAATCTAGGGGAAGGGGGAGGATTGCAAGCTGGCAGGTGATAGAGGGAAGGTGAGTGGGATGAAAAGCAATGATGTGAGAAGCTGGGAGGTGAAAGATGGAAGAAGTAAAGGGATGCAGAAGGAATCTGATAGGTGTGGAAATATACTTGTAGTAACAAAATAGCATTTTTGTCAGTAACAAAATGGAACCTGTATTGTACCTGAGTGCTTTGCTAATAATACTCGTGCAACATTATGCCAATGGAAAAGTCCTTTACAAACTGGAGACCAGCAAATGTGTTAATGGAAGAATGCCAATTACACTAATTAAGCAGAAGGACAGAAGGCACCCTTGCCTTGAACTGAGGCATGGGTAACTGCACTGGTGTATAAAGGAGTGACTATGCTGGCTGATTTTTGGAGGCCATCACCAGCGCTTGTGGTAGTGATGGTCTCTGCTTGTTGCAAGTAAGCAAGAGATAATCCAGCACACTCAGGATCTTGCTGGTGCCAGATGAGCTGGCTTTCTAGACTACTGCATGCTATTAATGCCCCAACATACCATTTTTTAAAAGGATGTTGCACAGTAGAATATTAAATCTTCCTGGGTACCCAGTAAGTCTCAAGGGAGGGCAGGGATGGGAGCCCTGGCGAGTCAGAAGGGCGGGCAGCAAACGTAATCTGATCAGGCAGGTGCCAAAACCATCAGGAACTCTGAATGGTTGGATCACTGATTATTGGAGTTTTATTATAAAAAGGAAAAGGCAAATTGTTTCCTTTTCCTGCTTTTCATGTTCCAGAACAACTCGGGGCATTTATTATCCAATGGCCCCTATAATTCTGTTATGAATCAACAATTTTGGTTCTTCTATCTTCAGCCAACACCCTTGTGTTCTGCTTTTGGACATCTGTATCACTGCTTCGGAACACTTTACAACATTAAGGATGCTACATAAATTCAAGTTGTTGTCATTGACAGTACATAAATGCTTAAGGTAGTGAGTAATGCTCCCCCGATTGATTAAAGATTAAAGAGTAGCTCCTTATAGCTATAAAACCCTTCTGCTACCTTCTAATTCTTCAAGTGCAATTTGGTAGACATGCAAAAAATGTTAGATGTAACCACAAGAGTTTCCTTTGAACAGAATGTTGAATACAGCTGCATTCTCCCAATCTTATTCTACCAATCAGTACCACTTTCACCTGTTTACGAATTTGAATCCCATTCCTCAGACTGATATGAAGGCTTAGTGCAGTACTGTTGGCAGTGCTATGTCTTCAATGAGTTATTAAACCCAGGTCCTGACTAGCCCTTCAGGTTGACATGAGAACGTAACAAAACTGGAGCAGCAGTGGGTCACCAAGCCTCACCAATCAATAGGACCTTGGCTGATCTCAATTCCCCTTCAGTGTCAGTTCCCCATATCCTTAATTCCTCAAAGGATTAATGTTCCTCAAATAGAAAACATCTCAGCTCATTCCATTATTCCTGACTGTCCATGCCATTAATTAGCACTAAAGCATGTGACAAAGCAGACGATCCGTACATTGTCATACAGAGAAAGAGAGAATCGGTCACATCCAACCTACCTCAATGTTTAGCCCCCAAACCACATCACTAAAACCAGATTACACAGTAAACGCAGTTCATTGAATTTTGCCCTGTGTAATTCATTTGCAGCAATTTCTTATTTTTTACAGAAGTGACCATATACCCAAGAAACTTGGTAGTCTGTATCAGACTTTGGGATATTCTAAGGCTGTAAAAGGCACGATATAAAAGTGCTTTGTTTTTCCCTTCTGTGAACACAAAGCTCCTTGTACCTTCCGTGTTAGACCATGAGATGTTGGAGCAGAAATACACCATTCGGTTCGTTCAGTCTGCTCTGCCATTCAGTCATAACACCGTAAGGCATAGGAGCAGAATTAGGCGATTCAGCCCATCAAATCTGTTCTGCCATTCCATCATGGCTGATTTTTTAACCCTTCTCAACCCTATTCTCCAGCCTTCTCCCCGCATCCTTTGAAATTTTCCTCTGCTGCATGTAATGTCACATGTTCTTACAGGCAAGGTACAAAGTGACCCAGTTTACAAGAGTGGGGGCTTGCACTCCTATCTTCCAATCTGAGGCGCCAGCAGGCTGACTTCATCTTCTCATCTCACTGCACTCACTTGACAGAGAACAATTTCCTGAAAGATAACACAGCTCAAGGAGGGCCCGTATGCTGTAGCTGTCACATTTAACATACTGAACAAAGTTTGGTTTGTAGCCATCAAAGCAACCTCAGTTTACTGTCAGGTAATCTGATCATCAAGGAGCAGGGACGAGGCAGCATATGCACATCAGGAATCTCGGCAGCTTCTGAGGGGCTACTTCTAGGAAGAAGTGGGAAGCCAGCACTTTCAAACCCAACTCCGCTGGCACATGGTGATATCTAGTTTATGTGGGTGGTCTTGGCAGGTAAGGTTTACCTGATTCCGATGTATGCAACCTCATTGACACTAACACTTAAGCAAAAGAAATGCATCAATGCCTCCGATGAGAAGATACTCCAGGAAAATATTCTGAAGTAACAAGCCGTGGAAGCAAATTTGAACCAGTTGTTGGCTTCAGGAAGAGAAGAAGGCTGCCGTACTGTTCAAAACTATGGTAGGGTCTGTGTGTGTGTATATATATATATATATATATATATATATATATACACACACACACATACAGTCTGAACACAGACTGACAGTCGTGGGGTGGGAGTCAGACCTGGCAGATAGATCTGTGTATTATATATCATTGCATCAGCCACAACAGATCAGATAGGTTTAACCCTGCATCCCGCAGCACACAGCTGAGTTTTTGATCACTGGCAAGGATAGTTGACAAGATAGTCTTTCTTCTTGTTGAAGGCGAGGTCAGAGAAACTTAACTCCAGTCTCGCACTGTTGACTGAGGAGTGTGATTGTTCTGATGTGCTTTATTTATAGCTGGGTAAAATGTAACCAGGAGGTGTTTAATTTGATCAGCACGGCAACTCCATTTTCCTGCCTTTTATTCCATCACTTAATAACTTTATCTTAAAATCTTCTGTTAAACTTAGTTTTGGAATTTCCAGCTGATCCCTGACCTTAACAAATTTTGGGGTAAGTGTTCCAGATTTCCATTACCCTACTGAAGAATACGTATATTTAAGAATATGTCCTCTAAATCACCATTGCATGATTTCTATCTATCCTTTCAAAACCTTTGATCATCTTGTGTGCATATCCAAGGGAATAAGCCACTGTATGTAAACAAATGGCTGCATGTCTATTCTGTGCAATACATTCACTTCTTAACCAGTGAAGTCAAAGCATTATTCTGGTGACAGTATCGGAAATGCCTGACAGCAATCCTGACCCACTCCGTCAGAGATATGACCTTTGGCTTATCTATCCCTCCCCAACCCTCTGCAAGTTGTCTGCTGTCTTTCCCAGATCATACTAAGGTTCTTTGATCTGAAGCACATCAGGGCATCAAAGGATATGGCAAGAAGAAGGTCTATGGGGTTGAGTGGTAGCTGGAATCAGCCATGATGGAATGGTGGAACAGACTCGATGGGCTGAATGGCCTAATTCTGCTCCTATGCCTTAAGGCTGATTTATACTTCTGCGTCAAATGGACGCCGTAACCTACGCAAGTGGCCTACGTGCGTTGTGAGCATTTATACTTGTGTGTTGGTGTGTTTGCATTGCTCTGCAATTCTGGAACGTCGCGCATGCACACACACCTGCCCGTGCAAGGCTTCATGGTCATGGTAGTCTTTCTTGGGGTAAACAAGTTTAAAGCGAGCGTCTTTTTTCGTAAAAGTGAAATGTGTCCTCCATAATTTCGGAGGGGTCTGTAAAGCTTTATGGAAAGCATTGCAGACAGAGTTCCTTCCCTGTCCTTCAGTTGCCCAATGGGAAGCTATTGCAGCGCAGGAGGAAATGCGATGCTACCAAGTGGACCAATCACAGTCGTTGCGGTCTGCATTGTCACGACATGTAGTTACATTTTGGGAGAGGTTTGCGTCGGGCTACGGCGTAGGGATCCGCGTAGGCACTGCATAGGGTTCGCAGCTACGCCGTACCTATGGCGTCGATTTGACGCAGAAGTATAAATGAGCCTTTATGGTCTAAGCATTAACCCTGTTTCTCTTTCCACACATGCTGACTGACCTGCTGAGTATTTCCAGCATTTTCTGCTTTTATTTCAGCTTTCTAGCACGTGCAGGTGCTTTATTTTTTTTTCCCACACTTGTAATTCTTATCTGTTCCCAAACAAAGGCTCCTAAATCCTCAACATCTGGAGTCCCAAAGAGGTACATCGAGGGCAAGAATAGACCCATTTGGGACCAAACTGGCATTTTGAGTGTGGAGCTGTAGAAGATAGATGAGATCTCAAATGTATAATTCTCATCTGTATTTGTGAAGGAGAAGAACATTGTAACTGAAGAATTCAGGGAGGAGGGTTGGTGGAATTCAAAAATAAATTAGCACTGAATAGAAGGAGGCATTGGATGACCTAGCAGATGTAAAGGTGGATGAGTCCCCAAGACCTGATAAGCTTCCTCCCAAACTACGATAGGGAATTTCATGGGCTCTGCCAGAACTTTTCAGATCTTCTCCAGCCACAGAAGAAATACTATTACTTGGGGAAGCAAATATCCAGCTTTTATGCAAGAGAAACAGCAGGAATATGCCAGCTAATTATGGGCTGTTGAGTCTAGGATCAGTTATAGCAAAATTATTAGAAAAAGCTCTGAAGGGCCAAATTAATCTTGCACTTGGTGGGTCCAGGATTAATAAGGAACAATCAACATGGCTTTGGAAAGGAGAGATTATGTTTGACTGAATTTTAGAAGTGGTTACTAGCAAACTCACAACACGCTGGAGGAACTCAGCAGGTCGGGCAGCATCCGTGGAAACGATCGGTCGACGTTTCGGGCCGGGACCCTTCGTCAGGACTGTAGGGGGAAGGGGCAGAGGCCCTAAGAAGCGGTTACTAAATGCGTCATTGAGGGTGATGCCTTTGACTTGGACTGAATTCAGTAAAGTCTTTGACATGGTCCACAATGGAAAGTGGTCCGAGAGACAAAAGCCCATGGGATCCAGGTTAATTTAGCAAAGTGGATCCAAAATGTCATGGTGATAGGAGGCAGGTCATGAAGGTAGAGAGTCATTTAGTGAGATACTTCTGTGTGTGCTGGGACCCTTGTTATTTGTTACACATGGTAAAGATCTGAGTGGAGTTCAGGTATGCTCCACGTTTCCTTCCATGTTCCAAAGGCACAGGGGCTAGTAAGTTACTTGGTCACATGAGTGTAATTGGGAAGTGCAGGCTTATTGGGCCAAAGGGCTTGCTACCAAGCTCTATCTCTAAATAGAGATAAGTAAATATTCCAGTCCTCTGAAGATAAAGACTGTCGTTCTAACAGGTAAGAAAGAAGATGGCAAACATTAGGAGAGGACAGTTACAACATACAGTACCTTCACGATGGTTGGCTACAGCAAGGAAGGTCTCCCCATTGATCTGAAAGGCCTCCCAGTCTCGTGCACTGTGAGTCGCTAGCCTCTGATACAACACAAACAGCAGCTTCCTGCGGCTCCACTTGTAGATGACCGAGTATTCCTGGTTCCTTTCGTTCTTCTCAAAGTTGGCCACCACCAAAAATACCTGAAAAGGTAGAGTATTATTAGCGCGCTAAATACCCCAGGTTATCAGTGAATGAACTCTTGGTTCCTGTCACACATTCAAAATGCAGACAATGGTAATCTTACTAAATGTCACCACAGGAAGACTTTGCATTAAAATGCTGAGGCGTGGCAGATAGAGACACTGCCTCGTGGTGCCAGCGATCTGAGTCTACTCCTGTCCCTGTGGAGCTTGCTTGACCACTTGGGCTGCCTCTGAGTGCTCTGGTCCCTTCCTGCATCTCAAAGATGTGCTGTTTGTAGGGTAATTGGCTACTGTAAATTGCCCCTCATGTGCAGGTGACTGGTAGAAACCACGGGTGGAGGAGTTCATGGGAATGAAAAAGGTAGAATTTGTGTGGGGAGAATCAAAAGATAGAGCTGGTGTAAAAGGGTTGGTATAGACTCAGTGGGGCAATGAACCCGTTTAAAATTCCACCCCACTATTGTTTTCTTTTTTTTTACAAGCTCATTCAGGGGTCAGCAGTGGAAAGAATGAGCAGTTTCTAGTTCCTGGATATCACCGTCTCTGAGGATCTATCCTGGGCCCATCATAATGATCTAATTACAAAGAAGGCAGGTCAGCAGCTACACTTCATTAGCAGTTTGAGGAGATTTGATATGTCACCAAAGACTTTGGCAAATTTCCACTTTTGTGCAGTGGAGAGCATTCTCACTGGTTGTGTCACTGTCTGGCATGGAGAGGCCACTGCATGGTATCGGAAAAAGCTGCAGAAGGTTGTAACTAACAAGGACATCTTGAAAAGGCGATCTCCTGTCAGTAGAAATGGTTCCGCTGGGCTTAGTAGCTAAGCCACATGTGAAGGTCTGGGGCTGGACTTGGTTGTCAGAGGCTATTTGAGACACACACCACTGGGGGCATTTCATAGGTAGTGGGAGGTTATCCCCACTACATCCCCCAACCATGACAACCTTAAGGAACTAATTTTCCGGACTTTCTGGTGGCCAAACGTTTTAATTCCCATTCCCGTTCCGACGTGTCGGTCCATGGCCTCCTCTCGTGCCAAGATGAGCCCACCCTCAGTGTGGAGGAGCAACATTTTGCATTCTGTCTGGACACCCTCCAATCTGATGGCATGAATATTGATTTCTTCTTCCAGTGAACACATTTCACCCACCCCACCTTCCTTTATTCCCCACTCTGACTTTCTCACTTGCCTATTACTTCCCCCTGGGTCCTCTCCACCTTCCCTTTTCCCTAATATCCATTTTCCTCTCCTGTCAGATTCTTTCTTCTCCAGCCCCTGACCTTCTCCTTCTTTCTCAGTCCTGATGAAGGGTCTCTGGCCCAAATGGTCAACCGTTTACTCTTTTCCATAGATTTTGCCTGACCTGATTGCCTCCAGCATTTTGTGTATTTTGCTTTGGATTTCCAGCATCTACAGATGTTCTTGTGGTAAACCATATATGTATGTTGTAACTGGGTTACCTGTCTGGACACGCTCCTCTGCTGTGCTAATAAAAGCCTTTCAGTATTTACTCTACTTCCAGTCTTTTGGAGTAATTGATAGTGCATCAGTTCTTGTGTTTGTAATTTAGAGTATTTTTGATGTATTGCTGCCACAGAACAACAGATTTCACGACATCAGTGATAATAAACTGATTCTGATTCTGAGTTAAACTGTAGATGTAGTCATCTGAATGATAGGTTAATCAGGGAAATTAAACAGATAGATCACAAGCCAGGGAAAACAAGAACTGTGAAATGAGGGCAGAAACAGAATGGGAACATAAATAGAGGAATGGAAAAGTTGTGAAATAGATAAGGGAGCACAAGGTGCACCTAGTGAGAAAGGCTTCAGAATGTTAAAACCATTTAGAATGCTGTACGTTTCAGTGAAATAATCCCTCAGTCTCCTAAACTCTAGAGGGCAGTGTCCCAGGCTGCTTAATCTCCACATTGGGGAAACAAGGCAGCATAGAAATCAATGACGTGAATGAGCCTTTACTGAATTTGCTCTATTGCAAGTGTATCCTTTGGTTGGAAGACCAGTCATCACTCTTTAACTGATTTGAAATCCCACCAAATTTATCTGAGTATTGCATCTCATGTCTTGCATTGTAATCAGATCAAAATAATGAAAATAACCCAGTTTCTCCATAAACAGTGCATGTTGGGATGTCACACCGACAAGGTAAGTGTCAGTCTTTGAGATCCATCACTGAAGAACTAAGTTTCATTGTCTGAAGTCATACAAACTATTCCTGCTTCTTATTCTAATGTACCTGTGGGCCAATGGAGAAGTGCTTCCACGCCTGTGCTTCATATGTTGTGATGCTCTGATACGGTTCAAATTTCCCTTTCAACCACTTAAAAATCGTCGATCCAGGGTGAGGCTTCTTATTGGCTGTGGCAGCAAAGAGTCCAACATTGGGAATCTCAAAGATCTCAACATCAAGTGTTTCCGAGTTGGTGACCAGATTTTGATAATCTTCGACATAATCCAGTCTCTTTTTAGCTGGGGAAGTTACAAAATAAGTCCAAGTGAGATGCTGATGTTAATAACTGTATCTACTGGCCATCCCATGTTTCAAAATAAGGCAAAATATGAATTATTATCGTGGCATTGACTAAGCTCTGGGTGGATTCAAAGGAGAAAAGAGCAAGTGGCCTTTGTATGATGCCTTTCTCAACCACAAGAGGTCACAAAACACTTTGCAACTAACCAAATACTTTTTCCAAGCATAATCCCTGTTGTAATGCAAATCCTGTAAAACAGGCATAAGGTAATAGAGTCATAATTAACCTTTCATGGTGACATAATGTGGGTGTATTGCATTTGCTGACATTTGTTCATGGTGACCTTAATTAATTCCACTGAAGTGCTGATGTAAAACCATTAGTGTGAAACATTAGCTCTCCCTCTTCTCCCTTGTACTGTCCGACAGCTCCCTGCATTCTATTTTCATTTCCTGTTGCTTTGCATCTTGTTGTATCCCAGTCTGTTTTAGGTCTGTAGGTTAAGTATTAAGTATTGGCCAGAAAACTACAGAGTGAATAACAGTATTCTTCAAAACAGTTATGGGCTATTCTGTGTTCCTTAAAGCCTCCATTTAATACTTCATCTGAAAGGCAGCATGTTTAATAGTGGAGCACTCTGTTATTCTTGATTGTTGCCTTTAGTCAAAGCATTATACAACTGGGAAACAAGCTCTTCGGCCCACTAAGTCTGTGCTGACCCACAACCACCTGTTTATGTTAAACTTACATCAACCCTATTTATGTCTCAATAAGATTCTTTGGTTGTACCAGTCATCCCTGTGGGGCCATTCACAATGGCCAATTAACCCACCAACCAATAGGCACTTTGAGATGTGAGAGGAAACGGGGTTGCCCAGCAGGAAGCCCAGCTGGTCATAGGGAGAATGCGCAAACTCTACGCAGCACTGGATTAAACTCCCACCGTAGGAGCCGAGAGGCTGCAGTCCTGTGCCTCCTCTCTCCTGCCTCCGAAGCAGGGGAAAAAAAATTAACCACATCTTTCCGATTCAGAAGCAAGATTAAAACCACGAAAGCCACGGCTGCTTAAGAGAAATAACAAATGGGCAACTTTAGAAGGATTCCATGAGCAGTCCCAGGTCTGTGCGCCCTCGGGCTTGTACAAGCACCATACTGGTTCCTCCCTGTGAACCAACAGATCCAACCAGCGCTGTCATCAAAGGCTCTCGACTTAATCCACACAACAAGGCTGGGGCTTTTAAGAAAAGCCACCATTAAAATATTTTGTTGCTTCTGCATGCAGATTGCATTCAGACAATTGCATCTTTATGTTCATCTCGGAATTAATCCTAATTGTAACATCTTAAGCTCCTAGGGCTGTGTTAAATTTTAACAATCTATAAAGTGATTATTCCCAGACTTTGGCAGGCAGCCCAGTTTGTTTCATACATTTCTTCCATTGTTAGCAGCATATATTGAAAACTATAGATAAATAATGGCAAGTTTATGACCGACTAGATAAGCTGTTCAGTATGCTCCTTTTAATAGTGCTGTAGAAAGATGTACATATGCTTCCTGCCAACTTTTATACAGGGTACACATCGTTTATCTTGATCTACAATTTGTAAGTGTAATTTGCATGGCACCTGTTTGAACGAGTTGAAGTCTGTTTCTTAAATCATAAATGCTGCATTATAGTGACAATGCTTATAGCCAAGCATGGTGCAGCTGATTGGGTAATTTCCCCTGTCAATCAACTTTGGTGATGACACCCCTCTATATTAGATTGATTTTACACACCCAATTACACAGAACTGTCCTCCAAAATCACAGCTTTTTTTCCCCCCAGAAGAAAAATTGCTATTTTTACTGGGAGCAGTTGCCACAGTAGTTTCCTATGTTCCTTAAATTAATTAGTCCTGATGAAGGGCCACAGCCCAAAACATTGACTGTTGGTTCCTTTCCATTGATGCTGCCTGCCCTGCTGAGTAACTCCAGCATTTTTGGTGCTGGTCTAGATTAGCAGGATCTGCAGAATCCCTTATTTTTAATTATTTCCTGCTTGAATTTGTATCACACACTTCTTATATTGTTACCAATAGACAAAAACATTTATAGGTAAACAATGGACGTCTTCCTAGCTCCCTAGCAAAGGCAGTGTTAAGGATAAATATCTCTACCTTGAACTGTCTTAGATCTTGGTCATCTCCTCTGTGCTTATTGACCACCATTGCGTCCTGACAATTTTATAATTTAAACATTCACATCATTGTCCTCAAGACTTCCAGAGCTTCCCTTCAGTTCCCACTGACATCTGAGAAGTGCTGTTAGTAAGTTAATTTGCCAGTGTGCCCCTTGGGTGGCAGGAGATTCGGAGTGGAGCTGATGGATTCCAGAGACGGAGACAGAGATGGAGATAGAGACATTATATATACACAGAGGATATGAGAGAGAGAGACAGATTATATACACACACACTGGATATGAGAGAGAGACAGATTTATATACACACACTGGATATGAGAGAGAGACAGATTTATATATACAATTTATATATATACACACACACACACACACACACACACACACACACACACAGGATATGAGAGAGAGAGAGAGATTATAGAAATACACACATACACACTGGCGATGACATTTACCCTCCTCTCAGTCTCTCTGAGCTGGTGCTCTGGTTCCCACCCCCATGCTAAACTTGTTTAAAGTCTCCCGAGTCGTTGTCGTCTGAACCCTTAGTGCCTAGGTGGCACATGGGGCCTCAGTCTCCTGAGCAGCACTAGTGAACCTCCCAGCCAGGATATTGGTTCCCATTCAGTTAAGGTGCACCCTGTCCTTTTCGTACAGGTCACCCCTACACCAGAAGAAGTTGTAGTGATCCAAGAACATGAAACCCTGCCCCCTGCACCAGTTCCTTAGCAGGGAAGGGTAAAGTTAGGGACAGCAATAGTGATTAGAGATTCGATAGTTAAAGAAAAAGACAAGGGGCTCTACAGCTGCAAAAAAAGACAACAGGATGATGTGTGGCCTCCCAGATGCCAGGGTTGAGGGTGTCTAATAGCAAGGAAGGTGAACAGCAAAACGTCTGGTGTACATTGGCACCAATGACACAGGTAGAAAGGGCGAAAGAGATCCCGCACAGTGACTCCAGGAAGTAAGGTAAGAGTAAAAAGTAGGATGTTGAAGGTGGTGATCTCTAGATTACTCCAGTGTAGTTGAGAGGAAGGTAGATGCTATGACCAGTAAGAATGGACAGGAGCAAGATAATAGGCACCATAGACAGAAGTGTATTTTAATACAATGGGTGAGGGTATGAACTTAGAGCATGATTCAGTATATAGAACTATGATGCCAGTTGAGAGAGGGACAGGAATGGATGATTAATGTTCCAGGGCTTAATTGTTTTAGAAAAGATAGAGAAGGAGGTAAAAGAGGTGGGGAGGAAGAGTTGCGCTATTACTCAGGGACAATATCACAGCTTCATTCAGAATGGAGAGCTTGTCTACTGAATCTATATGGGTGGAACTCAAAGATAGAACTTGACTTTGATGAGCGGAGCTACAATGGCGTTTAACAGTGACTCCTTCAAGCTCATCTGCAGAAACAGCTTAATTTTTACCTTTATGTCTCAAGGTGGACGGGGTTCTGTTGGAGACCCTGACCTAGAGATGAACTCAGACTTCAGTCCTTTGCAGCGGTGGGACCCATTCTTGGAGACTCATTTTTCGGTATCCCAAGGATATGGACTAGAAAATGAACCTGCCCGCAGGGTTCCGAGGCTTCACGGCCCTGTGGAAACACTGACTCTATGCCTGTGCCACCTGTAATGCATGGATCTAATTCTTTTAGCACAATGACTCCCTCATTGACTAATAACTTACGCATGTGCATTGATTTGTCATTTTCTCTGCAAAGTGAATATATAAGTTAACTTTCCTTCCAAGTGCGTGCCTTTATTTATTCGATATATAGTTGAACAGACATAACAAATTGGTGATAAGCACGAACGGATATCATCAACTGCACCGACAGTTATGAGATGACAGAATTGAAGGAAGGGAGAGAGACAACAAGAGGAAAGAATGAACTGAACAAGTATGGTGACAGAGAGGGAAGTCACGGATGCTAGGAAAGGGTGTGTGAGTGACAGTGCACAGTACACTGTGACAGATGCATAATGAGCAAAACTAAAGTAAAAATAACATGATGATGGCCTTAGTCGGGAAAGATGATGAATTTGATAGTGCTAATGAGGACTGGGAATTGTATAATCAAGAGGGTTGAACTGTATTGTATTGCTAACGATATGGAAGTCTCCACACTTCTTAGCTTAATGGGTGCTGGAACGTACAGTCTTTTACACAACTTAGTAACTCCTGAAAAGCCAGCAAACAAGACGTTTGACGAAATTGCTGCAATTTTGCAAAATCACGTGAGCCCAAAACTGCTAGTAAGAGCTGAGAGATTTAGATTTCACAAAAGGAACCAGTCAAAGGATGAAAACCTTTCTGAACACATTGTAGAACTATTGAAAGTTTCCTAATACTGTGACTTTAGAGATGGACTTTCCAATGCATTAAGGGACAGGCTTGTATGTGGCATGCCTAGTCAAAGCACTCAAAAGAGGCTACTGTCAGAAAGAGACCTAACCTTAGAACAGGCATTGAGCATTGCAATATCATTGGAGACTGCAGCCAAAGATGCAGCAGAACTAAAGAAAGAGAGTTTAGAATGTGAAAGGACAAAATATCCCTGAATAGCACAAAAAGCCAAATATTTTATCGAAGTGGAAAATTCTCCCATGATGCAAATGACTGTTGGTTCAAAGAAAAAGTTTGCAGAAAGTGTCACAGACAAGGGTACAAAGAGAAAGTGTACAAGTCAGACAAAAAGCACAACCAAAGAGAAAATTCCACACAGATTGAAAAGTTTCAAACACAAAATTAAACAAATGATGAAGTGACTGAATATGAAACTGAATCAGGCAGCACAGAGTCTGACAAAGATGAGCTGTCATGCCTAGAACTATATAGCATTACTGAAGCAGATCGCAAAATCATAAGCATCACAACAGATATGTCTGGTGTAAAACTGAAAATGAAGCTGGAGACAGGGTCAGCTTTGTCTACTACGTCAGATGCTGACTACAACAGACTGTTTTCTAAGCTACCATTAGAAAAGACCTTGGTGATGCTAAAGACCCACACAGGCAAAAAAAAAGTGTCTCCCAAAGGCAAACTGAAAGTGAGTGTGACATATAGAGGCTAAGCATGGCATTTGGAGCTTTACGTGTTGAGCATTGTTCAGACGCGAATGGTTGAGAAAAAAATCTAACTAGACTGGCTCACAATCAAAACTCTTATTGTGTCATCAACAGACAACCGCAGCCCAGATGGTAACATGAACCAGAGACTGTCACAGCTGCTTAATGATAATGAGAATGTGTTGGAGAAGGGGATTGGTAAGCTCAAAGGCATAAAGTCCAGAATTGAACTGGATGAAACAGCAACACCAAGATTCCTTAAGGTGCATCCTGTCTTTATGCACTATGTCCTAAAGTGGATACTGAATTTCAGAGCTTGGAGGCATCTGGCATCCTCTCCAAGGTTGAGTGGAATGATTGGGCCACATCTATTGTCTCAGTGATCAAGAAAGGGAAAGCCAGAGCTGTTTGTATATGCGGGGACCTCAAGGTGAGCATCAACCCTGTGGTGCATACCGTACAGTATCCTCTGTGATGAATAGAAAATACTTCTGCATCTTTGGCAGACAGAGAGAGGTTTTCAAAGATTGACTTGTCATAAACCTATCTACAAATGGAGGAGCCAAGCAGGAAGTTCCTCATAATCAACACTCACAATCGTTTTATCTGTGGTGTTGCATCTGCTCCACAATTTTGCAAAGAGCAATGGGCCTATCGTAGCAACATAGTGATACCTTGATGACATCATCATGACTGGCAAGAATGATAAAGAACATCTCCAGAACTTTGGTAAAGTGTTTACCAAGCTGAGTGAGTATGGTCTGCACACAAAGAGAGAGAAATGTGAGTTTTTCAAAAATGAAATCTCATATTGTGGATGTATCATTGACAAGCATGGGTTACACAAGTCACAAGAAAAGACCAGTGCAGTGTTGCAGGCACCCAAACCAGAAAATGTGTCACAACTCAGTTCATAGTTGGACTTTGTAAACTACTACCACTGTTTTTTTCCAAATCTTGCTACAGTGCTGCACCCATTGAATGCACTGTTGCAGACAGCAGCAAAGTGGGAATGGGCAGAAAGAGGTGAAAGAGCATTCAGGGAAACAAAGAAACCAATAACATCTTCACCAGAAGTGGCTTACCTGAACAATTTGTGAGTGACTATGGACCACAATATATGTCAGAAGAGTTCAGACTATTCATGAAGGAAAATGGCTTCAAACATTTCAACTCAGCAACAAATGGGTGAGCTGAAAGGTTTATCCAAACCTTCAAGAAGTTCATTAAAGCCATGGACAAGGAGGACATTTCTCTACCGCACAAAATGGACAATTTCCTTTTTGTGTATCGAAACTCTGTTCATGCAATAGCAAATCAAACACCTGCAACGCTGTTCATGAGCAGGAATCTGAGACATTGCATAGACCTCCTGAAACCAGATCTACAGAGGGAAGTACAGAATAAACAGTTCAGCCAGTTGCCAAGTAAATCAGCAAGGAACTCCGAGGTTGGACAGGAATCCTAGCAGATGTTGGATATCGTACATGGAAACTTCATGTGGACTAGATACTAGATGCTCAGCCAAAGAACACTGAGTCGACTGCATCCAACAATATGGACACCTTACAGTCACCGGACTTGCCTCTCAGTGATGATCATGTCACTAACAGCAATGTGACACCTGCAACAGAGAAAGTTGTCCTTCACAAAACACCAGCTAAACCTGATGCCATGCCACAGGTTCTTAGAGAAACAGAGTGCCACCCAAAAGACTGAATCTTTAGTATAGTGAAGTTATGGACCATTATTGTGAAAGAATGTTTATAGGGAATATGGATTATGAAAAGGGAAACTGAATGTTTTGTACATATACAGTTTTACATTAATATAAAGGGGAAGGAAGTGTAATATACGGATCTTTCTCTATTAACGCAATGCACCCTTAGCACTAATTATTGACTGATAACTTACACATGCGCATTGATTTGTTGCTCTGTCTGCAAAGTGAATATACCAGTTATCTTCTTCTGAGTGTGTGCCTTTATTTATTCGATACACAGTTGTGGACACACACAATACGCCGAATGAAACGTCGCGGGAGAAAACGGAACATCGGGATCAATGTTTTGGCTGCCGGGGGAGAACTCAGGAACGAAAAGCAACCTGACAGACTTTATCATCGCAAATCGGTGAGTTGTTTTGTAATGTCTCCCCTCTCACCTCTCTGTCCCTTTATTGGGGAGAGAGACAACCTGTGGTATATCGCATTGCCAAGTGAATGATTAGTTTTTGTTGATCTGCAGATCATGGTCTCTCGCGGGGGCTTTGCTATTGCTTGCCTGGTGGGTGGAGGGTGCTGATGCTTTTTGCTGAAGTGGGGGGGGGAATCATTGTTTTGGGGGGAAGGATCATTGCTTTGCTGCTGCTTGTGTGTGAGAGGAGGAAGTAGTGGGGACTTTGGGGTTCTAACATTTTTATTGTCACTCATTCTTTGGGGCACTCTTCTGTTTTCATGGATGTCTGTGAAGAGCAAGAATTTCAGAGGTATATGAATCTCTTAAATCAATATAGATAGCCCATTAAGAGGAACATAAGACCATAAGACATTGGAAATTAGGCCATTTGGTCCTGTCAAGTCTGCTTCACCATTCAATCTTGCAGACTTTTTTCCTCTCAATCCCTTCTCCAGTCTTCTCCCCATAACCTTTGAAACCCTTACTAATCAAGGACCTATCAAACACACTTTAAATATGCTCAATGACTTCGCTTCCACAGACATTCATGGCAATGAATTCGACAAATTCACTATCCTATAAACTAAAGAAATTCCTTATCATTCTTATTCTAAAGTCATGTCCTTCTATTCTGAGGCTGTGCTCTCTGATGCGAGACACCCTACTACAGGAAACTTTCTCTCTGCAACTAATCTGTCTAGCCTTTTCAATATTCAGTAGGTTTCAATGGGATTCTCCCCTCATTTTAGATGAAGGGCTCAAAACTGCTCACAAATACTCCAAATGTGGCCTAGAGGATTCAGGTAAGTGATCGGAAAGGTTGGGATGGTAGGGGCGTATATTATTGGTCACTGCAGCAGACGATCATAGGGATTGGAGCAGATGACGCTGATGTTGGGGGCCAACAGCTTAGACAGATATTTGGGAACTTTCGAGTGATGGTGTTTGAGATTAGTGGGGCATCTGGTCAATGACTGGGAAGGGTTGTTGGACAAATGGTAGACCGGGATGTGTAATAATGTAAAATTAAAGCACTGAGAGGCAGATAAGGCCTCAAACCCTCCAGCAACAGTGTGGTAAAGCCCTTTAGCTGACACCAAGCCAGTCCTCGGCCTCTGATTAAGATTTGCCTCTGTGTTCTTGGGAGCTTGTCTACATAGTAAGGTTTTATCAGTAAGGGTCTTTTATGCAGTTTGGTGTGACAGTGCAATACCCTGCAACCTCTGTATGCTGGAGCACCACAAATTCACTGTTGATGGTAATAATATCAGCCATGATTTTCTGCAGTAATTGCCCTCCAGGTACCCTTGTGCTGTTCATTATCTACAATCCTCTGCATTTCTCCAGTGCTGGCCACTCATCCAATTCCTTCACTTCATCAATGGCAGTGCCTTCAGCTACCTTGGTCCTGGACTATGCCTTCCCCATGACTGAGCACGTTTACAAGGAGCGCTACCACAAGAAAGCAGCATCCATCATCAAGAACTTCCACCATCCAGGCTATACTCTCTTCTCACTACTACCGTTGGCAGAAGGCATAGGAGCCTTGCTCCCACACCACCACTGGGATCAGGAACAGTTATTGCCCTACAACCATCAAGCTCCTGAACCAGTGTGGATAACTTCACTCACCTCCACTCTAAACTGATTCCACAACCTACAGACTCACTTTCAAGAACTCATGTTCTCAGTATTTTGTATGTATGTATGTATTTGCACAATTTGTCTTCTTTTGCACATTGGTTGTTTGTTGGTGTTTCTTTATGTAGTTTTCATAAATTCTATTGTATTTCTTTATTTTCTTGTAAATGCCTTCAAGAAAATGAACTTTAAGATAGCATCTGGTAATATATAACTACCTTAATCACAAATTTACTTGGACTTTGATAATTCCAGGGTACACACCCCAAAACTTCACAGCACCTTTACCTCTCCCTTCTCTTTTAGGTCAGTTGTTAAGATTTCACTATTTGGCCAGAAAGTTGATTAACATTTAATTACAATCCATTGCATGATCTTTCTAATAAAGTGCACTCTATTTACCTTAAACAGTCAGCACAGAAGCAGAGCCCCATTACCGAGTGTCAGTCAGGGTCAGAGAGAGGAAGGAAGTATATAGACCCAGTGCGATAGTAACCAGAAACAAACATAGGATGTCAATGTGGGATCAATTACTACTCCCTTCAGCAGAAATAAGATTAATCTGTGTAGGAAAGCATCTGAAAATTAACAGGGTAAATTGGCAGAATTAAATAGTTTATGGAATATCATGCTTCTGACTTTGTAGTCAAAGGATGGCCAAATAGGGTAAGCGCCCAGTCAGAGCTGAATTCCTCAGGAGGATAGAAATAAACCCATTTTGTTATTTAATGTGGAGCTTTGTTTAGAGTTTGGAACATTACTGATCCCTCAAACAGTACTACTGAAGAAAAGTGATCTGGTCATTATTTCACTGCTCTCTGTGGTACTTCACTGGGTGGAAATTCATTGCTTCATCTGGTGGAACGGCTGAATCTCAAGTGAGATTTGAGGTTTTGTCCATCTCATTAGGACTTGAGTTTTGAGTCCATGATACAGGATGTGAGCCTTGAGATTTGAACAGTTTTGTGTAGTTTCTGCACCTTCGTACTTATTTCAATTTAATGAATGTTTTGTTAATAAAAGATTAATAAGACTTTTGAAATACCATTTGACAAGATACATTAATTTATATTTATTTAAAAAATGTTACTTTGCTTTATTAAACACTTGCTAAGGTAACCAAGCTGAATGGGGGATTGCTTCTGGAATTAAAGTGAGAATAAAGTTCACCAGAAGATGGGAAATATTTTTGGTGATTCATTGGATATTTAAAGGTTGCAGGAGACCCCAGTGTTTATCAACAACATACGAGGATGATGATAAACCTCACACTAAATCAGTTAGAACTGGTGTCACATTTGGTTCAGTTGGTAGCAACTGGGTTATGGTTATGGAAAAAAACCTGCTAAAAGCTAGGTTAATACTCCAGATGCTAAAACAAACCTCTGTCAGTGCTGTTTAGAGCATGTGGAAGATCAAGTGAGACTAGAGTAAAGGTTTATTCATTTTCATAGATGCTGCCTGAGCTGCTGCGTCCAGCATTGTGTGTGTGTGTGTGTGTGTGTGTGTGTGTGTGTGTTACTCTGGATTTCCAGCCTCTGCGGAATCTCTTGTGCTTATACTAGAGTAAAAGTGATGTCCTGATCAGGATATATCAAATAAAATCCCTCAGAAAAGAAAACAGAGAGCCTGGTGAGTATCTCATTGCCGTTTGTGGGAGCGTACAGCGCATAACATGATTGTTATGTTGGCTTCATCAGCTGTAAAGCACTTTGGGAAATCCAGATGCAAGTTCATTCTTTGTGTACTCTTGTTAGTTTGTTAACAGCTTTGCTAAGAGGCAGCACCCCAAACAATCCAGCAATACCTTTGACATAATTGGTCTTACTTTTTAAGATCGATATCCAGTTCTTGCCATTACAGATAAAGAAGCCTTTGTTGAAGACATCAAACCAGAGGCGGCTGACTTCAGTCTCCGTGCATGGAGGATGGCTTCCTACCATCACCTTCACTTCTGTTTCTGAATCCAACATAAAGAAGGTTAGCAACATTAGAAGTAGCAGAAACAAGTTGTCAAAAGAGTTTTGATGGATCTTCGTCCAGTGGAAACACTGCTCTGTTTTGTTCTCTGCAGCTGCTGCCTGACCAGCTGAGTATTTCCAAATTTTCTCTTAATGCATCAAAATGGAGATTTTACACAATGACAAGTCCAAATGACCATGTTCCCCATCAAGCTTCCAAAAGACTTGCAGTGTAGATTTAATACAATGAAGTGTCTTAAGGCACTTCCCAGGGATGCTATCTGACAAAATACAATATTGAACCACATTAGGAGGCACTGGGACGAGTGAAGAGATAAAGAAATAAAAAAGTTTTAAATCATTATTTTGTTATGGTACAATTATAATAATTAGGAGATATTTAGTTAGGTACATGGACAGGAAAGGTTCAGTGGGGAGATGATAAATAGGATTAACATAGATAGATGAGTTGGTTGATGGGCCCATTTCTATGCAAGATGACTATAGGAATCTGTGAATTTCTTATTTATATCAACATTTATGGAGATTGGTTCAAAGTTCAACATTCAAAGTGAATGTTATTATCAAAGTTGTCTCCATATACAACTCTGAGGTTCATTTTCCTGTGGGCATACTTAGCAAATCTATAGTATAGTAACTACAACAGGATCAATGAAAGATCATCTAGAGTGTAGAAGACAACAAACTGTTCAAATGCAAGTATAAATAATTAGCAATAAATAACAAAAACATGAGATAACAAGATAAAGAGTCCTTAAAGTGAGATCATTGATTGAGGGAACATCTCAATAGATGGGTAAATGAGTGTAACAATCCCCTTTGTTTAAGAGCTATATGGTTGTGGAGTTCTAACTGTTCTTTAACATAGTAAGGTCATATTTATCGGCCTTCACTAATTGATAAGTAAATGTTGGGCCACGTACTAGAACCAGGCAGCACCATGAGCACAGCTATTAGAGCAGCTACCTCACTGGGTTTGATCCTGATGGATCATGGAATGAAAATGAGTGGTGGGAGATTGTCGACAGGCAGCTCCCTGTTACCCATGATGAGATATCATGAGGTCCAGAGTCGATATCAAGCACCCCTGTATGTGTATCATTGAGTTAGCATTATCTTCTGTATCTACCCTACAGACAACAGGATAACACAATTGATAGGCATTTAAGAGTCTGGGATAGATGTGATTTTGTTGTGCCGTTGCAAGACTTGAAACGCTGGCACAACCCCAGTAGAAAAGGATTTTACATGATCACTGGCTGGGTGTGTGTTTGTCAAACCCAACACCACACCTTAAGAGTCCATCTGATTAATACAGTTCTCATAGCAATTTGCATAGCTGATCGGTTATTCAGCAAAAAATCAACCACATTGCTGCAGGTCATGTAGTCAGAGTGGACAGGGCTACAGAATCTCTATACCAAAGGGCAACTGTGAACCTTCCTTTCTTACATCAATCTGGCAGCTTTATAGTCACTGCTACTAGTACATTCACGAGTATATTCATTTCAGATTTACTCAATGAATTGAATTCAAATTTAAAACATTGGTGGTGGGATACAAACTCCCCAATCCACATGATGAGTTTGTGTTTCTGGATTGCTGTTCCAGTAACATTGTGCTCAGCTGTCCTGAGGGGAAGTGACTCACCTTGGCGTGTAACAGCACAGGCAGCCCTCTCCCTTCACCTCCATGCCCAAGGTGGCTTCTGGCTCATGCAGTGAAACTCAGGCGGTGAGCTCCCACTGAGACATACTTCATGTCACAGCATTGCTTTCATAATGTGCCTGCTTCGCCCACGTGTGTGAACTGAACCAGATATTATCCTTTCTTTCTTTCTTTCAAGTCTTTTTATTATTATTATTATGTTATTCAAAAATAGCACGAGTATATCGAAGTAAGCAACACTTACAACGTCTCAAGGAAAAGAAACATTATTTTAAAGATTGAAAAATTTTGGTGATAATTAAAAAAAACCCTAATAAGCAGAAAAAGTGGGGGGAAAGCCCCATTGGGTGTACAACCCTGGAGCCATGCGTCATACAAAAAGCTTCTAAAGATAAACATCAAACCGCCAGCAAGAAAAAAAAAATATATCCAACATTTACAGTTAGATCGTGGAGGAAATCTATCAATTAACTCAAATGATAATAACGAGCAAATGAACCCCATCTTTTCTCAAAATCAAATAAAGGTTCAAAAGTTCGACTTCTAATTTTCTCCAAACTAAGACATAGCATCACCTGAGAGAACCATTGTGACAAAGTGGGAGCTGGTGTATCCTTCCACTTCAACAAAATGGCCCTCCTAGCTATCAATGTAACAAATACAATAACATGTTGGTCAGACACAGAGATACCACGGATATTTTGAGGAATTATTCCAAAAAGCACAGTTAAAGACCTTATCCTGCTCTAAGCCTGCAGTTGTGACCAGAACAGGACAGGGGGTCTCATAATGGATAGTTAGAACTGCCCAGCACATTGCTGGTACCAGCCTACCCGGTATCAAGGACGTATATGGAAAGGTGTTGGGAAAAGGCCAGCGATATCATCCACCCTGCTCAAGGACTGGGATGAGGCTATGCAGCATCCACACCAGGACTATCAGACTCAAAAACAGCGACTTTCCCCAAGCAGTAAGACTGATCAACACTTCCACCCATTAACCAACCCCTCCACACTTCCTGTCACCACTATGTCATCATTTCCTGTCAGGGTAACATTATGTACAGATAATCCTGTATCTAGCATCACTTTATGCACATAACATTAGTCTATGTATATAAGCTAATCTTATGTATTTATATTTATTGTTGTTTTGTGTTCTTTATGCTTATTGCGTTTTTTTATGCTGCATTGGATCTAGAAAAGCAACAATTTCACCTCTTGTACATTTGTGTACCGACAAATGACAAAAAAATATTGAATCTTGAGCAGTGATAAACTTCAGAAAGGGTGCCCTTACTGAAATACGAGTGATTTTGTGATTGATCTGCACTGCCATCAGATTGGAAAACCACCCTCTGAACGCCACTCTCTTCTTGCTGCCTGGCTTATGTTCTTACGTTAAAAAAGCTGGGAGAGCATGTCCCTTTGGAGTATTGCCCTCCAAAATTGCAGTGCTAGCACTACACACTGATTGGAGTCATGATTTGCCTATACAGCATACTTCCACCGGGCAATCACTGCATTCTCGACAATTTGAAATTTGCCCAGTGAATGAGCTAGCAACCTCAGGTGCCATGTTAGGAAGCAACAGCTTTCACTGTGTTCCAAGTCAGGAATGATCAAATGATCATCTATTCCTAAACAGTCAATGTTTCGGGCCAAGACCCTTCATCAAGTCTCACGAAGGGTCTCAGGATCTTGATAAAGGGTCTCGGCCTGAAACGTCAACTGTTTATTCCTCTCCATAGCTGCTGCCTGACCTGCTGAGTTCCTCCAGCATTTTGTGTGCTAGGTGGGGTAATTAAGCAGGTCAGATGAAGGGTTTAGACCCGAAACATCTCTCCACAGATCTGCCTGACCCAATAAACTCCTCCAGCTTTGTGCGTTGCTCCAGATTCCTGTATCTGCAGACTCTTGTGCCTCAGTTAAAATCAGTGATGATCAATTAGCCAGAACTGAGGAATGTAAGCCACTCCAAGAGTTGTAGGGCTAGAGATGACACAGAGAGGGAGGGGCAGAGCCACTGACATTTGATCTATATATACCCTAGAGTGAGGGAGTGCCTCATAACAAACACCATTGCTACCTGGGTGGAAAACACCATCATTAGAAAGACCTGACTCAGACCCACATACTTCCTGAGATATTAGAGGAGTAGTACTGACAGAGATAACATCTTGGGGCTGCCCAGAGTTTTCTGTTCACATGCTCCCTATGGGAGATACAAGCAGTAAAATCTAAGAAAGGCGCTTGATCAGAATTAAGATTACAATTGCAAAGGAAGCTTTCATCATCCAAAAAGTTGTGGTAGGTCTACCCAATAATATTATAGGAGACATCCCTGATATGCAGCTATAGTTTCTGTGTTGTAACGTAATGGGTAGCAGAGATTTGTGAAGGGTACGTGAAGTGGATGGGCAGACCTGTGGCAAATAGGTCATTGACTGGGGAAATGTAAGGTCACCTAACCTGGCCCAAGTTAAATAGATCAAAGTGCTTTCTAATTGTCAAGGGGCCGAGAATAAAGTTATAGTTTCCCCAAACACAGGGAATGGACAGGCTCGTACATTAGCCATAACTCCACCACCAGCGTACCAGCTTGTACTGTCTATAGGATGCACTGCAGCTTGACTCGTTAGACTGCGGCTTCCAGCTAGAAAAAGAAGGCATGAAAAGCTTGGAGATACCTCCAGTTGGAAGCCACTCCCACAAGCTACACACCATCCTGACTTGGAGATACATCACCATCAGTGAGCCAATGTCCTGGAACTCTCTCCCTAACACTATTGAGGGTACACCCACACCTCAAGGACTTGGCGGTTCAACAAGACACCGCCTTCTCAACAACAATTAGAGAGGCACAATTAATTTCTGGCTCAGCCTGCGAAGTCCATATCCCTTGAGTAAATAAAGTAAAAGTAGGCTGGAAGAAAAAGTAGTGGTAGTCATGGTAACTAACAGCTGTACAAAGCTCTGGTTAGACCCCATCCACAGATTTCTAAGATCAGGCAGCCCTGGCAATGCAGCATTTGTTGCCCATTAGTAATTATCCCTGAAAAGGTGGTAGTCTTCTGATTTCTTGAGAAGCTACAGTCCTTCGGGTGAAGTGCTGTTGAAGAGAGAGTTCTGAGATTTGGACCCAGTGAGAATGAAGTACGGGCAATACATTTCCAAGTCAAGATGGAGTGCAATTTGAAGTGAATCTATAGGTGGTGCTGTTCCTATGTATCTGCTCCGGCTTTGGTCACGGTGGTAGAGGTCGGACGTTTGGGATGAGCGGTCAGAATAGCCTGGGCAAGAAACTGCAGCAGGTCGTATATGCAGCAAGCCACCCTTGTGCTGGTGGAGGAGCAAATACTAATCACATGGACTGCCCTCTGCTAGTGCTGTCATGCTTACTGCGAGCTGTTGGAGTTACGTGCATGCGGGCAGGTGAAAAATATTCCAGCATGCTCCCGACTTGTGCCTTACAGATGGTGGAAAGGCATCAGTGTGGCAGGTACTGAAACCCTTACTGTGGGATTCCCAGCCTCTAACAGACACTCGTCACCATTGTCTTAGCTTTTGGTCAGTGGTAGTTCCTAGGATGTTGATGACAGGGAACTCGGCAATGGGAATGCCATTGACTGACATGGTGGGCTTTGGGATTCCCTCTTGCCACTCACCCCGATAGTGTTGCTGGTGACTTCAATCATGCCAGCTTAAAAACAGTCCTGCCGAAGTTCTACTAGCATGTCAACTTTGCAACCATGGAGAATGTATTAGACTGGTTTACACAAATGTTCATGGGGTCTACAAGGCTGCCTCCCACCCTCATCTCAGATACTCAGACCACGTATCCGTTTTGCTAATCCCTGCATACGGACCACTGGTTATACAGGGGTCAAACTAGTTTAGAGGGAGACTGGGACCTGGCCAGAAAGTGCCACCTCAGTGTTGCAGGACTGCTTTGAAAGCACGGGCTGGAGCGTATTCAGGGAGGTGGGTATCTATGATCATCAGGTCGACATCGTGGAATCAGTGACTGGCTACGTAAGAAAGTTCATTGAGGATGTTACTGTGATTAAACACTACACTGCCAAGGCAAACCAGAAACTATGGCTGACTGCAGAGGATTGTGCACTACTTGGGGATTGAGACGCTGCTTTCAGATCGGGGGACAGGATGAGTGTAAGGTCAGCAAGAGTCAAGCTCTCCTTTGCCTTCAGGAAAGCAAAGCATGAGAATGCACAGAAAATCCACAGACATCTTTGGATATACAAGGGATATACGGCACGTGTCAGGGTATACAAACCATAACCGATTGTGTCCACCCTATGTGTCGACAACAGCAACTCGTCCCTTCCTGATAGGCCAATGTCTTCTATGCATGATCTGATGCGTTGAAATATAAAGCCCCCTATCTCCCTGTTTCCTCAGGAATAGGCAACCTGTCTGGCCGGGGTCCCACAAAGCTGTGGGATTGGACGACAGAGTACCTAAGCAGGTGCTGAGGGACTGCCTAGCCCAGCTAACAGAGGTCTTAGTATCTCCTTGAAACAGCCCACTGTCCCTGCAGGCTTCAAGACAACCACCATTATTCCAGTGCTCTAGAGAGCAAAGGTAACTGGCTGAAATAATTACCGCCCTGTGGCACTGACTTCAACAATCATGAAGTGCTTTGAGTGGTTGATAATGGATGGTATAAAATTCCACCTTCCAGCTACATTGAACTCTTTCCAGTTCACCTACTGCTCAAACCAGTCCTCTGATGATACCATAGCCTCGGCCCTCCACGCTGTCCTTGGTGGGACTCAACACCCCTCTCTGCAACTGGATCTTGGACTTCTTGGCGGAAAGATCCCAGTTAGTCCAAGTTGGCAGCAACACCTCAAGCTCCATCACGCTGAGCTCTGTTGCCACACAGGGCTGTGTGCTCAGCCCGCTCTTGTTCGCACTACTGACTCACAATTGCACTGCCAGATCCAGCTCAACTCGCACCATCAAGTTCAAAGATTCCAAAATTCAAAGTACATCAAAGTATGTACGCAGTATACAACCTGAGATTCGTCCTCCCACGGGCAACCATGAAACAAGAAACACCATGGAACCTGTACAAAGAAAATTTTAAACAGCCAACACACGAATAAAGAACAAATCACGCAAATGGAAAAAACCCCAAGTGAATAACACACAGAATATTAAACATCAAAATGCAGAGTCCTTGAAATGGTCTGGGAGTGTTCACTTTAGTTTGGTTAGGTTCCGCGCTGTGTCATTCGTTGACCGCAGGCTGCAGAGCTAATCTGCACCGAAGGGCCCCCAATCAAAACACGCAAAATGGCATAAAAAGTAACCAGAAGCACATGTAACATGAACTGCAGAGTCCTCCAAAAATGAATCCACATCAATCAAATCTTGTGGCACGAGGAAGACTCCTGCATCTTCCTCTGGCAGCATCGAGGGAGAGGGAGAGCAGTCAAACGCATGCGGATGGCCCTGCTTGCCTTCCGCTCTCGTCCTCATCAATTTCAACTTTGCTCAACCCTTTACTCAGTGAGGAGTACTAGAGCCAATCATGGGTTCACGTTCAGCCTTTAGGACACACACTCCACTCTCAAACTTGCCAAGTTCCCTTGGAGATAGCAAAACACACCAGATCACTCAGTTGGCCCAAAAACACATGTTGAAATTGGGCTCCAATCACGTGCAGTTTAAAAGAAGAAGTACTTTTGTGAACTGTCTGCAGGACATTGCCATTGGTCTCAATGAAGCTGGCATCATCCTGTCTATTGATTGCTAATGATACTACTGTGCTTAGCCTCATCAGCAATGATGATGTCAATTGGCATACAGAGAGGAGGTAGAAAAGCTTATCAAATGGTATGGGAACAACAATCTGAGTGTCAACATAGACAAAACAAATGATGGTGGACTTCAGGAAAGGCACAAGTCAACCACTCTCCATTGCACATCAGTGACTCTGCCATGGAGAGAGTAAAGAGCGCAAAGTTCCTTGGTCTGCACATAATGGGCATTCCGACCTGGACCCACAACACTTCCTCACTTGTCAAGGTGGCACAGCAGTGTCTACACTTTCTGAGCAGATTCAGGTGTGCAAGGCTCTCCGTTGCCATGCTAACAACTTTCTACAGGAGCACCATCGAGTGTGTCCTGTCTGGCTGCATCATTGCGTGGTACAGAAACTGCAAGACATTGGACTGCAGTACCTCACAGAGGACGGCAAGAACCGCCGAGAGGATCAGGCCCCCCCACCCCATTTATGACATTTACCGGGAGCATTGCAGACAAAAGGCCCAAAGCATTGTTGAGGATCCCTACCACCTGTCCCACAATCTCTGTGACCCCTACTGTCACAGAGGAGTTACAGGAGCATCAGGACTAGGACTGCCAGACTGGGTAACAATTTCTTCCCTCTGGCTGTGAGACTAATGAATACCCTGCCACCACCGAAATCTCAGCATGAGGACAGCGTGCTGTTTACCGTTTACCTGTGCTGTGAACTACATGTATTTTGACTTATATTTGATTAACTTACTTATGGTAGTAATTTGGTTGATGTGTTATGTGTAATTTTTGTTTTGTGGATGTACCATGGTCCGGAGGAACATTGTTTCATTTGATTGTATACATGTACAGTCAGATGACAATAAACTTGAACTTGAACATTTCCAGGCTCAACGGTGATATTAATATTACTTGCCACTTATCAGCCTATGTCTGAATGCTGCCCGTGTTTTCCTGTATACAGGCATGGACACAAGCAGTCCAGGAATACAAATGGATCTGAGCATTGCTCAACCATCAGTGAACATCCCTAATTCTCACCTTATGATGGAAGGAAGACCACTGATGAAGCAGCTGAAGGTGGCTGTGCCTAGGACACTGCCTTGGGAAACTTCTGCAATGATGTTCTGGGGGTGGGATGATTGACTTCCAAATCCTCGACCACCTTTCTTTGTGTGAAGGCTGACTCCAATTACACGAGTGCTTTTCTCTCGATGCCCCTTTATTCTGATGCTGTGTCCTCTGGTCTTAGGTTCTCCCACCATAGGAAATATCCGCTCCACATCCACTCCATTGAGGCCTTTCACCATTTGATAGGTTTCAATGAGGTCACCCCTCATTCTTGGAATTCCAGTGAATACAGGCCCAGAGCCATCAAACGCTCTTCATGAGCAATAAACCAACATCAAGTCCAGAGCAACACACACAAAATGCTGGAGAACCCAGCAGGTCAGAGGGCATCTGTGGAGGGAAATGAACATCTGACATTTCCGCCTAAGACCCTTCATCAGGATTGGAAAGGAAGGGGGCAGAAGTCAGAATGAGGAGGAGAGGGGAGCGGGCTGTGGGTGGGGCAGGTCACAGGTCATAGAAGCAAGCCCTTTGGCCCAACTGGTCCACGTAGATCAAGATGCCCATCAAAGCAAATCCCGTTTACCTATGTTTGGCCTGTAGCTCTCTACACCTTACCATGTACCAGTCCAAATACCTTTCAAATGCTGTTATTGTATCTGCCTCAACCACGTCTTCTGGCAGCTTATTCCATACATGTGCTACCTCTGCATGAAGAAGTTGCTCTCAGTTCCATTTTAGTTTTTTCCCCCTCTCATCTTAAACATGCCCTCTAGTTTTTCATTCCCTTTCCCTGGGCAATAGTGGGTGCATCCACCCTTTATATGCCTCTTCATGATTTTATACACCTCCATGAGGTCACTCTCATTTTCCTAAGTTCCAAAGAATAAAGTCCTAGCTGCCTAATCTCTCCCTATAACTCAGGCCCTCGAGTCCTGGCAAGATTCTTCTGTGCATATTCTGTGCTTAATTACATTTTTTTTTATAAGGGAGGTAATGAAAACTGCACACAATGTTTAAGGTTCAGCCTCACCAATGTCTTATGCAAGTGCAACTCAATGTCCCAACTCATATACTCATTATTTTGACTGATGAAGACCAATGTGCTAAATGCTTTCTTCCCTACCATGTCTACCTGTGATACCATATACTTGTACTCCTAGTTCCCTCTGTTCCACAACATTCCCGGGGCTTACTGTTCACTGTAGAAGTCCCATCATGGTCTGACTTCCCAAAATGCAACACTTATCCAAAACTGCACATAATACTCCAGGTGTGGGTTCGCCAAGGACCTGTATAATTGTAGCAAGACATCCCCATCCCAATAATAAAATCCTCTTTGCTGTGAAGGTCAACACAATCTTAACTCTTTGGTGCAGGTGCAATTTTTTCCCCCCAGTGTCTGAGCTACAAGCAAATCCATAAACACAATAGATTCTACAGATGCTGGAAACCTTCAGCAACACAAACATAAGTGCTGGAAGAACTCAGAGGTCAACAGCATCTGTGGAGAAGAATAAGCAGCCAATGCTCAGGCCCAGACCCTTCTTCAGGACTGGGTGGGGAAGGGGAAGGAGTACAAGCTGGCAAGTGATAGGTGAAAGCAGGTGAGGGGAAAGGTGAGGAGGGGAGATGATTTGGCAAGCTGGGAGTTGAGGATGGAAGAGGCAAAGAGCTGAAGAAAAAGGAATCTGATAAGGTCCTCGGCCCAAAACCTTGACTGTTTATTTCACTCCATAGATGCTGCTGACCTCCAGCATTTTGTGTGTTTTACGACCACACCCAAGTCTCTTTGTAGCCCAACACTTACAAATCAAACATTTGCTTAAATAATATGCCAGCTTCTGATTTTCCTCTCACTTATCCACTTTGCACTGCACCTGACAAGCTTTTGACCACTCACTCAACTTTGCAGCCTCTTTACTTCCTCATATTAATTCACAATCCCACAGCTCAGAGTTGTTGCTAATTTTAGAAATATTACATTTGATACCTTCTCCAGATCACTTTTCTAAATGATAAATAGACCGTAAGACCATAAGACAAAGGAGCAGAAGTCGGCCATTCGGCCCATTGAGTCTGCTCCACCATTTTATCATGAGCTGATCCATTCTCCCATTTAGTCCCACTCCCCCGCCTTCTCACCATAACCTTTGATGCCCTGGCTACTCAGATACCTATCAATCTCTGCCTTAAATACACCCAATGACTTGGCCTCCAACACTCAATGACTGGGTGGCTGGGGCATAAGCACTGACTCCTTGCTACTCCACTAGTTACTATATTCCATCTAAAACAAGACCAAAGTGTTCTCAGTCTCTGTTTATGCCCCTCAAACTGTTTTTAAGGAACAACAAACAATCTGCTGGAAGAGCTCAGCAGGTCGAACACATCATTAGGGCGGAAAAGAAGTGTCAATGTTTCAACCCGTGACAGCGCAAGCACCTGACTTCATGGTTGAAATTGTTCTGCTTCTACAAACAAAATAAACTTTATTCACAACTTAAATTCTTACAATTTAAAAAAGATTTACAAGAATAAACCATTCAATGTTTTTTTCATTCTTTACATTCACGCTTTCTGTACTACTCTATTAAATTTATACACATCAATAGCATGGCTGCCACTCGTAGCACTCTGGGGTGGTATATAACTGAGGGGCTTCCTCACCCAACATGGCCTCTCTCTCTCCAGTAGGAGAAGAACCGTACATTGTGGTCCTTCACCATTGTGGTGGAAGGTGTCTGTTGACCAAAGACACCTAACTCCCAGTCAGGACAAATTACACCTCATGCGCACAAGGTAACTGTACCTAGTCTGATCACTCCTCCTTACCATAAGGGTACTTCAAAATGTCATTGTCCGAAGGCCGCAGAGGGAGCTCTGTTAGGATCTTCGGGATGGAGAGCACCGCCAGTCTGGGAGTGGGACTGGGGCAGATCCTTTGGGTCGCATCGGATCCTGGCAGTAGCACCAGTTGTCTCAGTAACCCCTGTGAAACAATATATGGAGCAGTTTGAGATTCCTTATTCTTCCTATTCCACCACCAAACCTGTCCCACTCTCCTCACCCTTCTGCCCTCCCTACATTTCCCGAGGTAAATTAGAGGGAAAATTTACTTGGATTGTGCCAGGATTTTATTGAGAAAAATTGAATAGGTTAGGAGTTTATTCCCTGGAGCATAGGAGATTGAGAGGAGATTTGATAGAGGTACTGTATATAAACTTATGAGTGATATAGATAGGATAAATGCATCAGGCTTTTTCCTTGGGAGAGACTAAAATTAGAGGTCATGGGTTTAAGGTGAAGGTGAAATGTTTTCAGGGAACGTGAGGCAGAATTGCCAATGGAAGTGGTGGATGCGGGGTTGATTTCAACATTTAAGAGAAGTTTGGGTAAGTACATGGATGAGAGAGATATGGAGAACTATGGGTTTGATGCAGGTCAATGGAACTAGGCAGAAATACAATTTAGTATCGAGTAGATGGGCCAAAGGGCCTGTTTCTGTGCTGTAATGCTCTGTAACTATGAATGCATCACTCTAGCCCAGGTTTGTCACCCCTTCCTCGGCGTTCCATCTAACTCAACCTTTTAACCGAGCACATCACTTGAAGAATTCACCCTGCTTGATGACCACCCCTCTAGTGCTCCTGCCTGCTCAATACTAACTGAGAGAAGTATGCTTTCAGAACTTTATTGTGAAACAGCCATAACAGGAAAGAGGAGGCTGCAGGTGACCTAATGGAAAACTTTAAAATGATGCATGATGCTTGACAAAGTGGACAAGGTGATGCATCCACAATTAAAGAGCATTAATATGCCAGCCATAAATCCAGAGTTCCACTTTTCCCATGAGAATGGCGGGAATGTGGAACTGGCCACCTTATGGAATAGCTGAGGAGAAGATCCAATTAATGGGATACTGATGAAGTATAAACGGGTGGGAAGGATAGTTGGCTCAGCGGTGAAGTAACTAGCGGGATGGAAGAAGGCTGCTGTAGAGGATACACTTTCTGGCCTGCCAAATCAGGGTCATTTCCACCTCAAGCGAATAGCTGGTGCTCTGGAAAAGCAGATCATCCATTAACATTCTCCTCAGTTAGGGTATTACAGGGCTCTGCTTGATCATTCCTCATATGAGAAGGATAAAAATTAACAAATAACATTCCCAGAAAGGACTGCTATCTCTTCTTATGGGTGACACTGCTTTTAGCCTGGTGCACACTCTAAACGAACTAGCATTTAACCTATAATTGAACATTACTGGCAGTCCATTTACCATCTTAATCATCCACTGTCTCCAGTATAGGAGTACCATAGGTTACAGACAGGTTTATATATTCTTTTTGTTAGGAAGTCACCGTGAGTTGCTTCCACTCTGGTTTTGTAGGTTCCCAAAGTGTCTAATAAAGTCAACATGGGAGTGGCAGATGGTTGGTGGGACAGTGGGTGTTTGTGAGGTAGTGTCCTCTTTCCACCCCCTACCTAGGGCTTCTTTGTGCTGCTGGTGCAGGGACTCAAGGTCCTTGAGGATACCCCGAATACTTCCCCTCCATTTGAGTGTCTATGGGCAATGGCTGTGGGGCGGTTGCACTTCTTGAAGAAAGCTTGAGCACATCTGTGAATCTCTGAACATTTGGTAAACTTCTTTCTGACAGAACTCTGAATGGAGGGTCCATTTTGGAAGTCTAGTTCTGAGTTTGCTTATCCTTGCAAAGATTTGAAAAGCCTTGTGAACACAGTGTTGATAGCATGTTTTTCTTCACAGCAAGAGGATTTTAGTACTGGGACAGGGATATCTTACTACAATCATGCAGGGACTTGGTGAAACTGCACCTGGATTATTATCTGCAGTTTTGGATAAGTGTTGCATTTTGGGAAGTCAACCAGGGTAGTGCACAGCTTTTAATCAATAAGATACTTATTTAGTGGGTGATTCAATGGTTCCACCACAGGACGACAAAAAAAACATAGCACTGCCTGTGGTTGGGGAGTTCAGGGCAGGAGGAAGAGACAGGCCCAACAGTGAAGAATCTTCAGAGACACTACAGCCCAGATGGACTTCTCTGACAGATGATTTATTCACAGCTCAGGTACTCCAAAGCCGATACAGCAACTCCAATGCAACGACTGTAATGGGAGAGCTATGGACAGTGGTGAACACAGGTGCAGAGCAAAGTCAAGAATTAACTCAGACTTGAAATAAGTAAGACAACACAAACAAAATCCAAAGGCAAAAATCGCAAACAGTAGTATTAGAAATGAAACTCCTATGATTGAGCACTGAGTGCTCAGCACAGGGCCTTTATGTATCATGAAGGAATGTAGCAGGCAATAATAATTGGAACTGAGTCTTAAAGGGATGGTGGTGGCTAACCAAACTCCAGGGAAATGGAATGCTGAAACTTGGATGCCTGCTGCTGTTCAGTCAGGACCATGACAGAACCCAGCCCCACTCCCCACCCCCCGGCGCAAACGGCTGGCCCAGGGTGATCAGAATGTAAAGGTCCACTATCAAGATGGGGTTCAGGATGTCCCATGAAGGTATCCAGCTTCTTTCTTCTGGGCCATATCCCATCCAGTCCATGAGGTACACGAAGGGCTGGTACTGAAGGACGGGATATGTGGAATGTGGGTGAATCCATATGGAGATGTGCTGTAACATGCATGACAGGATTCTAGAAAGCACAGGAACTCCTTCATCCTGAGGGATTGTGCACGACAGGAGATTCATCAAGACAACTCTAGCTGGAAGGATGAATCCTACAGGGAATATGAATGACCTTCTAAATCCTTGAAACTGGGGTCCCACTGAGTCTCAGGATTGCTGGTACTGGGACCCCCAGTGAGTCTTGGATATATGGGAACTGAGGTCCCACTCAGTCTTGGGAGTGTGGGAAATGGGCTCCCAGTGCTTCTGGTGGAGGTGCTGTGCTAGTGAGAAAGTGGGAAATGCCAGCAGGTGAGCGAGATGCTGAAGTCTGCATGCTAACCAGACACATCAATCCTTACATAAGTACAGTAATAGTTAAGGAAAGAAAAGAATGAAGAATATAGTTCCAGGAAAAGTAAAGAGTGACAAACAAATGAAGAGCAAAGGCCATGATGATGTCGTTACTCACAGAAGAAGAAGAAAGCCCTTAACATCAAGTGGAGTCAACGGGACGCCATCATGACGGCGGTTTTTTAGCAGGCTTTCTTATTCTTACGAGGCCAATTTGCTAGCTCGATGCTCACCCCAGCATGGATGGAAAGCATGCAAGGGAGCCGGCTGGATTCGAACTCGGGAGCCTTCACTCCGAAGTCCGGCGCTGATGCCACTACGCCACCAGCTGGCCCATGTCCTTACTCATGATGAGATCAGAAGTTCATCTGCAGCTTAGAAGAGGTCCCTTCAGTAGTCTTAGAGAAGCTGTCCTTGAGCCATGTGGTTTGTGCTCTGCATTTCAGTCAGAAGACTAAATAGTACACTGTAACCCTGATCTGCACAGTTCCCGAGTTATGGTGCACTTACTGAAAACAGTCCTTTCCGTCTCCTCCTGTTCCCAATGTAAAATCGAGATCTTGCTGTGACTAAATATTCTGGGAAAGGTACGTCCAGATGCCTGTGTGGAAAATACAGTACTCACGTAGACACATTCAGCACAGTAACATTGCAGTTGGGTAAACTGTAGCCACATCTTATTGAGCGGATAAACATATGAAATGGTGTAAAATATAGCAAGTTCCCAGAAATAGTGTGTGTGAGTGTGAGTGAGAGTGAGAGGAAGAAAGTGTGAGAGAGAGAGAGAGAGAGAGAAAGCGTGAGAGAGGGATAGAGAAAGAGTGAGAGAGGGAGAAAGCATGAGAGAGAGAAAGTGTGAGAAAGAGAGAGAGAAAGCATGTGAAAGAGAGAAAGTGAGAGAGAGAGAAAGCGTGAGAGAGGGATAGAGAGCAAGCGAGAGACAGAGTGCAAGAGCGAGACACAGCGTGAGAGCGAGAGAGCGAACAAAAGCGAAAGAGAGGGCAAAAAAGCGTGTGAGACTGAGAGAGAGAGTGAGAGAGTGAGACAGCGCGAGAGAGATAGAGAGTGTGAGAGCACGAGTGAGAGACACAGCGTGAGAGCGAGAGAGCGAGCGAAAGCAAGAGAGAGGGTGAAAAAGCATGTGAGAGAGACAGTGTGAGAGAGAGTGCAAGAGAGAGTGAGAGAGAGAGTGAGAGCGTGAGAGAGAGTGAGAGAGAGTGAGGGTGACAGAGAGTGTGACAGAGAGAGTGAGAGTGAGACAGAGAGAGACAGTATGTGTGAGAGAGACAGAGACAGTGTGGGAGAGAGACAGTGAGAGAGAGAGACAGTGAGAGAGAGACAGTGAGTGAGAGACAGTGAGTGAGAGACAGTGAGTGTGAGAGACAGTGTCTGAGAGAGAGAGAAAGTGTGAGAGAGAGAGAGAAAGCATGAGACAGAGAGAGAGCGAGACACAGCGTAAGGAAGAGAGAGCAAGAGAGTGAGACACAGGATGAGAGAGAGCGTGAGAGAGTGAGCAATAGAGAGAGCGAGACAGAGAGCACATGCGCGAGAGAGAGAGTGTGAGAGAGTGAGTGAGAGAGAGTGAGAGTGAGAGAGTGTGTGAGAGTGTGAGAGAGTGTGAGAGTGTGTGAGAGTGTGTGAGAGTTGTGAGAGTGTGTGAGAGTTGTGAGAGTGTGTGAGAGTGTGAGAGAGACAGTGTGAGAGAGAGTGAAACAGTGTGTGAGAGAGTGCGTGAGAGAGAGTGCGCAAGAGTGAGAGAGAGACGTGTATGAGAGAGAGGAAGAGAGACAATGTGTGTGAGAGAGAGAGAGAGAGAGTGCACGAGAGAGAGAAAGAGACAGTGTGTGAGAGTGAGAGAGACAGTGTGTGTGTATGAGAGAGAGGAAGAGAGACAGTATGTGTGAGAGAGAGGGAGAGAGACAGTGCGTGAGAGAGCGCAGGTGAGAGAGAGCACAAGAGAGCGCAGGCGAGAGCATGAGAGAGAGAGCACACGAGAGAGGGAGCGCACAAGAGAGAGAAAAAGCCAGAGAGAGAGAGCAAGTGTGAGAGAGAGACAGCATGTGAGCAAGAGAGCGAGAGGGTGAAAAAGCATGTGAGAGAGAGAGTGAGTGAGTGAGAGTGAGAAAGTGTGTGTGAGAGAGAGAGAAACAGTGAGAGAGAGACAGTGAGAGAAAGACAGAGAGAGAAACAGTGTGATAGAGACAGTGTGATAGAGAGAGAAACAGTTGGTGTGAGAAAGGCACACAGACTGTATGTGTGAAAGAGAGGGAGACAGTGTGAAAGCGAGAGAGCGAGCAAAAGGGAGAGAGAGAGAGAGAGAGTGAGAGAGAGAGTGTGAGAGAGTGAGAAACAGTATGAGAGAGAGTGTGAGAGAGACAGTGGGAGAGAGACAGACAGTGTGAGAGAGAGAGAAAAACAGTGTGATAGGGAGACAGTATGATAGAGAGACAGTATGATAGAGAGACAGTGTGATAGAGAGACAATGTGATAGAGAGAGAAACAGTTGGTGTGAGGGAGAAAGACATAGCATGTGTGTGAGAGAGACAGAGAGAGTGAGAGAGAGAGAGAGAGGAACAGTTGGTGTGAGAGAGACACACACAGTGTGTGGGTGTGTGAGAGAGAGATAGAGACTATGTGAGAGAGAGAGAGAGAGAGAGAAAAAGAGCCTGTGAGAGAGCAAGAGAGCGCACACAAGAGCGAGAGAGCATGCGCGAGAGAGCGAGAGAGAGCACGAGACAGACACTGCACGAGAGAGCGCAAGACAGTGAGCGAGAGAGACAGTGTACAAGAGAGCAAGAGACAGTGCGCGAGAGAGAGAGCCAGCTCGCACGACAGAGCGAGAGAGCAAGACAGTGTGTGTGTGAGGGAGAGGACGAGTGACACAGAGACAGAAAGCTTACACTGTTTCTCTCTCTCTCACAGTCTGTCTCTCTCACACTCTTTCTCACTCTCTCTCTCACATACAAACCCTTTGCTTCGACACTTTGCATTAATGGAGTTTATTAACTAAAAATGAGGTGGATCTGGGTCTAGTTCAGGTTGCTTTTGAGAAATATCACCAGCGAGCAAAACAGTGTGAGAGAGACACACACACAGTGTGAGAGAGGAAGAGAAACGGTGTGAGAGAGTGTGGGAAAGAGAGAGACTGCGCGCGCGAGAGAGAGGGCGAGGAAGCGAGACAGCGAGAGGGAGGGCGAGGGAGCGCACGTCTGAGAGCAAGACTGTGTGTGTGTGTGTGTGTGTGTGTGTGTGTGTGTGTGTGTGTGTGTGTGAGAGAGAGAGAGAGAGAGAGAGAGAGAAAGAGAAACGATGTGAGAGAGTGTGGGAAAGAGAGAGACTGCGCGCGCGAGAGGGAGGGCGAGGGAGCGCACGTCTGAGAGCGAGACTGTGTGTGTGTGTGTGTGTGTGTGTGTGTGTGTGTGTGTGTGTGTGTGTGTGTGAGAGAGAGAAAGAGAAACGGTGTGAGAGAGTGTGGGAAAGAGAGAGACTGCGCGCGCGAGAGAGAGGGCGAGGAAGCGAGACAGCGAGAGGGAGGGCGAGGGAGCGCGCGCGAGAGGGAGGGCGAGGGAGCTCACGTCTGAGAGCGAGACTGTGTGTGTGTGTGTGTGTGTGTGTGTGTGTGTGTGTGTGTGTGTGAGAGAGAGAGAGAGAGAGAGAAAGAGACACGGTGTGAGAGAGTGTGGGAAAGAGAGAGACTGCGCGCGCGAGAGGGAGGGCGAGGGAGCGCACGTCTGAGAGCCAGACTGTGTGTGTGTGTGTGAGAGAGAGAGAGAGAGAGAGACACACACACAGTGTGTGTGTGTGAGAGAGAAAGAGAAACGGTGTGAGAGAGTGTGGGAAAGAGAGAGACTGCGCGCGCGAGAGAGAGGGCGAGGAAGCGAGACAGCGAGAGGGAGGGCGAGGGAGCGCGCGCGAGAGGGAGGGCGAGGGAGCTCACGTCTGAGAGCGAGACTGTGTGTGTGTGTGAGAGAGAGAGAGAGAAAGAGAAACGGTGTGAGAGAGTGTGGGAAAGAGAGAGACTGCGCGCGCGAGAGGGAGGGCGAGGGAGCGCACGTCTGAGAGCGAGACTGTGTGTGTGTGTGTGTGTGTGTGTGTGTGTGAGAGAGAGAGAAAGAGAAACGATGTGAGAGAGTGTGGGAAAGAGAGAGACTGCGCGCGCGAGAGAGAGGGCGAGGAGGCGAGACAGCGAGAGGGAGGGCGAGGGAGCGTGCGCGAGAGGGAGGGCGAGGGAGCGCACGTCTGAGAGCGAGACTGTGTGTGTGTGTGTGTGTGTGTGTGTGTGTGTGAGAGAGCGAGAGAGAGAGAGAGCGCGAGTGACAGAGAGAGAGAAAGCTTACACCATACAATCCCTTTGCTTCGACACTTTGCATTAATGGAGTTTATTAAATAAGAATGAGGTGAATCTGGGGCTAGTTCAGGTTGCTTTTGAGAAATATCACCAGCCAGTTAAGTGACTGGGCCGGAAGCGAGTGTTCTGGATCACATAGACACAAGTTCAAATACCATCACAGCAAGCTGGGAAATTTAAGGTAATTAATTAATTGGAATAGAAAGCAAGGAGTGACTGGAGCTCACTGAGGAAATCTGCCCTCCTTACTCAGTGTGGCTCCAGACTCATCAATACACTTGACTCTTATGTCTCCTCACTTCAGAGCTGGGCTAGAAGGAGATCTATTTTAGAAATGTTCACATGTGGAGAACAAATGAATTGAATTTTAAAATGGAAGGATATGTTTGGCCTCGGGGTGGAGAGGAAGGAGGGTCAGAGACTGGAAGTCTGGTTGTTGGGCTAGGCTGAGCTGGGTTCAAGAGGAAAGGATTGAAAAACGGTTCTGCTGCTGACCAGGGGATGGCTGGGTGGGGAAATTGGGTGTGAAGGGGCAGGCAAGGGAGTGTTGTGCAATAGCTGCGAGCTGTGGAGGGCTGGAACTTGCTAGCTGAAGGGGCTACTGCAATCTTGGCCAAAGGGTTTGGTGGAGCATTACTCACGTGTCAACAGGAGGGCAGCAGTCCACAGTGAGAGACACAAAGTTGGCTGACACAGCCAGCACCAAGGTGTGCCACTGGTGGTCGGCCAGGTAGATGTCCTGGAATGTCACCTGCTCCCTGCGGCTGTTGGGCAGGCCGCCCTGGGCAAACTCCAGGTGAAGCTTGTCAGGCGAGATCCTCAGCCCCAGCAACACGTTGTTTAAATCCTCTTGGATCAACGACAAAATGTATTCGTTCTTCTAGAGAGCAAATAAAATTCACATCATGAACAGGTTTTCCGATATACCTATAGGCCTCCTTCTTTCGTAAATCGACACCAGTGACACACATATCTTAGCACCATTGTGTCAGTGTCTTGCTTCTTTGCACTGATCCCAGCTCTAGTCTGAGATTTGCATTGTGCAGCTTCATTGCAAGTGCTAAAAATAAAACTATAAGACTCAGGAGCAGAATTAGGCCATTCAGTCCATCCAGTCTTCACCACCATTCCATCAAGACTGTGGCAATGAATTCCACAGATTCACCACCCTCTGGCTAAAGAAATTCCTTCTTGTCTCAGTTCCAAAGGGATGTCCTTAAAATTCTGAGTCTGTGCCCTCTGGTCCTTGACTCACCCACTATAGGAAATATCCTCTACACCACCCCTCTATCAAGGCTTTTCAATATCTGTTACATTTCACTGAGATTCCCTCCTTATTCTTCTGAACTCCATTGAGTACAGGCCCAGGGCCATCCAGTGCTCCTCTCTTCATTCCCAGGATCATTCTTGTGAACCTCCTCTGGACCCTCTCCAATCACAGCACATCCTTTCTCAGATAAGGTGACAAAACTCCAAGTGCAGTCTGACCAATGCCTTATAAAGCCTCAGCAATACATCCTTGCTTTTATATTTTAGTCCTCTTGAAATAAGTGCTAACATTGCATTTTCCTTCTTTACCACTGACTCAATTTGCAACCTAAACTTCAGGGAGTCCTGAACAAGGACTCCCAAATCCCTTTGCACCTCTGATTTCTGAATTTGTCTCCCATTTGGAAAATAGTCTGCAGCTTTATTCCTTCTACCAAAGCACATGACCACACACTTAACTCAACTGTATTCCATCTGAACCTTCTTTGCCTATTCTCCTAATCCAAGTCCTTCTGCAGATTTCCCATTTCGGTAACACTACCTGCCCCTCCACCCATCTCTATGTAGTTCACCAGCTTGGCACAAAGCCATCAATTCCATCATCCATTTCATTGACATATAACGGGAAAAGAAGTGGTCCCAACACCAATCACCCCTAGCACTGTTCCCTCTAAGCTGTGCAGGTGCGTGGCTGTGTAGTAGTTAAAATGCCGCCGCACTCATAGCCTTTGCTGTCAGGCAGTTGGAATTTTCTTTCAAATGATGTTTTATTAAAATGATGTGCAGTTTTCAGGACATGTAAAAAGGTTGTGCTCAGAGCAATGGTTGGTCCATGCAGCTGTAAAGAAAATTAGAAGGAACATTGAGTCCACTTGCTGCCAGCAACCAACCAGAAAAAAAGCCTCTTTTATTCCCTCTCTGTCTCCTGTGAGTCAGCCGATCTTCTATCCACACTGGTATCTTTCCTGTTTCCGGTCAAGATGGCGCCAGCGAACATGATTCCTCCGGTGTCATCTTCCAGATAGAAAAGTTATTTTTGTTGTTTTTCTACGCCTTTTGCTGGAGCCTGTGACGTGCAGCTTGGAACTCAATTGAATGATTTAGTGTTGTGCTGTGTCTGGAGAGCTGCCTTGTGCAGATCAGAGACGTGCACCCGAAAAGGATTGAGAACACTGGCTGACTCTTGGAAAAGATCAGAGATGGGAAGCAGGGTCATGAATGACTCCATCTCAAAACGGGGTCAATGGATGCCATCGGATCGGCAGTGTTCAGATCCAGTCAGTGATCACACACTACAGAGGCCACCAAGGGGAATGCGGAGGGTGCCAGACGGTGAACGGTCGCTCCCCACGGAGGCCAGACGGTCAGCGATCACTTCCAACGGAGGCAGACGGTCAGCTATCACTTCCAACGGAGGCCACCGAGGTGAATGCCGAGGGGGTTAGCAGTTGCTCCCAATAGAAGACACTGGGCATTCAGATCAGACATGAGTTCTGAGTCACGGAAGGACTGTTCGATGTTCTGAGATTTATGTGATTGAATTGTACTTTATAGTGGTCTCCTTCAGTTTTTCAGCATTTTCTTTCTTGTGAGCATTTGGTGGGCCGGTGGTCTGTTCGGACAGAGTGAGAGAGACAGAGAGACAGCGAGACAGAGAGAGTGAGAGAGACAGAGAGACAGTGGGGTTAATGCTACTCTCACTTTTTTTCTGCAAGTGAGGGGGTCAGGAATTGTTATCATCGCTGTTTTTTTTGCAGGGGAGGGGATGGAGGATGTTGGGGTTTGCGAGTTTTGTTTCTTTTTCATGTGGGGCAAGTTGATGTATGGTCTTTCTGTATTTCCTGGCTATCTGGAGAAGACACATATCAGAGTTGTATTGTATATACATACTTTGACAATGAAATGAACCTTTGAACCTTTGACCATTAAACCATAGGCTCTTATCTTGATTTGCAGCTTCATATGCAGCATCTTGTCAAAAGCCTTCTGAAAATCCAAGCAAACAACAGCTATCGACTCTCCTTTGTCAATCCTGACAGTTATTTCCTCATAGAATTCCAACAGATTTGTAAGGCAAAACTTCCACTGAAGGAAACCATGCTGACTTTAGTTTATTTTATCATGTGTCCAAGTACCCTGAAAACACGCCCTTAGTAATGGACTCCAACATCTCCCCAACCACCAAAGTCAGACTAACTGCCTTTTAATTTCCCGCCTTTTGCCTCTCTCCCTCCTTAAAGAGTGGAGTTACATTTGTGATTTTCCAATCCTCTGGAATCATTCCAAACTTCAGTGATTCTGGAAAGATCACTAGTAATACCTCCACAATCTCTTCAGCTATCTCCTTTAGAACCTTGGGGTGTAGACCATCTGGTTTATATGACTCTTTAGGTCTAATGTTAGATTTTGCCCAGTGGCCATCACTAATGGATGCAGAAGTTCTCCGAGGAATATCTGATAGTGAGCAGATGCAAAAATTGCCCTTCAACCAACATCATCGTTCACCGTGAACCTGCCTGTTCAAATTTTCTGAATGAGAAGGAAATTTAGAGATCAGAGGTGCAAAGGGACTTGGGAGTCCTAGTGCAGGATTCCCTAAAGGTTAACTTGCAAGTTGGGTTGGTGTAAGGAAGGCATATGCAATGTTAACATTCATTTTGAGAGGAATCCAATATAAAAGCAATGATATAATGCCTAGGCTTTATAGGCACTGGTTAGACCACACCTGGAGTATTGTGAGCAGCCCCCTATCTCAGGATGTGCTGGCATCAGGGAAGGTCCAGGGGAGGTTTACAGGAATGATCCTGGGAATGAAAGGGTGAAGATATGAGGAGTGTTTGATGGCTCTGGGTCTGTACTCGCTGGAGTTTAGAAGAATGAGGGGTGAAGTCATTGAAACCTACCTAATACTGAGTTGACATCTAGAGGATGTGTCCAATAGTGGAAGGACCTAGGACCAGAGGACGGAGACTCAGAAGAGGAGGGTGTTCTTTTAGCACAGAGATGAGAAATTTCTGAGCCAGAGGGTGGTCAATTCAACGAGTGGAGGGTTGCAAGGCTGTGGGATCGGATGGCATCCCAGGGCAAGTGAGGATCCAACGGAGGCAAACAGTCAGCGATCACTTCCATCGGAGGCCACCGAGGTGAATGCGGAGGGGGTTAGCGGTTGTTCCCAATAGACGCCACTGGGCATTCGGATCAGGCATGAGTTCTGATCACGGAAGGACTATTCGATGTTCTGAGATTTATGTGATTGAATTGTACTTTATAGTGGTCTCCTTCAGTTTTGTTGGCATTTTATTTCTTGTGAGCATTTGGTGGGCGGGTGACCTGTTCATTGTGTGGGGGTGTGAGAGTATAGGAGTGTGGGAGGTGGATTTGATGAGAATGCGCAAAGAATAAAAACTAGGATTAATGTAGATCAGTGTAATTGGGTGTTTGATGGCTGGCATAGAGGGCAGGCTGAATGATCTGTTTTCATGTTATATCTCTCTGTGACTTCCATAGGAAAGATAAAATACCGTGGATTATGGAAACCTGAAACAAAATGGAGGTATCAGCAAATCTGGCGGCATTGAAGCATAGAGAAACAGAATTAATATTATAGTGTCTTCTGCCCTTTGCCGTTCGGCTTTAGGTGTCCTTGTCGTTGCAAAGTGAAGCAAGGGTAGACCAATATTTAACACAATCATGAGCGTTACTGCCCCCTTCCTTTCCAGTCCTGAAGGATTTCGGCCTGAAATGCCGGCTGTTTATTCTTCTCCATAGAAGTTGCCTAACCTCCAGAGTTCCTCCAACACTTTGTATATGTTCCTCATGATATCCAGCATCTGCAGAATCTCTTGCGTTTATCATCTGACTGTACCCTCTACTCCATAATCTTGTCCACCTGAAGCTATGCTTCTGAAGAACTTACATACCTTCTAAATAATAGTCAGACTGCTTCCTCTATGGTTTAAAGGATTTCAAAAGATTAACAGCCTTCTGAAAGAAAATAAATAACTTAATCTCTATCTTAAATAGGCAACAACCTTTCCCTTTAAATATGACCCCTAGTTTCAGACTCTCCAGGAGAAAGAAACATTTTCTCCACATGAACCATCCCAACATCGTTCAGGACCTTATATTTAAAAGGAGTCATCATTTGATCTTCTGATCTCCAGTGGATAGATTTCTGTCCAATCCCTAAACTCCAGTGAGTACTGGCCCAGAGCCATCAAACGCTATTGATTTTGAAATGTTGTGCCTGAGTGTATCCGTTATATTTTTGTCACGGACTCATTTCTCAATGTTCAATGCCACGTCTCTTGTCAGTGACTAAACAAACTGCAAGGGTGGTGCATCAAGTAGCTTATTAATATCCCACCAGTTCTGGAAGTACCTTTAATTTTATGCTGTTCAGTTTCAGTGTGATGACAATGGAGAATTCTGCTGGGAAGTAATGGCAGACTTTGAAGATGAGAGAGGTGGAGAAGCTGACTGCCTTTGTATCCTTACTGAATCGCAGCCCACGGACGCCATGTTCCTGGACCATCCTGACTCCGTATATCTCCATTCGAGGGGCTTCAGCAACTTCTGATAGGAGATCCAATGGTTGTAAATCTGAAAAGAGTCACTAATGTTAATGACAGAAATTGGGGTGCATCAGCAGGCTGTAATTTATTGCAATGCTAGAATTATACTCATGGAGTTATAGAGCCTGAGAAGTATCCTAGTAGCATTGCGGCCTGGTACGGCCATTACAGGTAAAGCCCTCCCCACTACTGAGCACATTTAGAAAGAGCACTGCAACAAGAAAGCAGCACCCATCATCAAGACCACCATCCAAGCCTCGCTGTCTTCTTGCTAACACCATTGGGAAGGAGGTACATGAGCCTTAGGGCCCACACCACCATGTTCAGGAACAGGTATTACCCTTCAACCATCAGGCTCCTGAAACAACGTGGATAACTTCAGTCACCTCAACAATGAACTGACTCCACAACCTGCAGACTCACTTTGCAGCCACCAAATGAACACTGTATCCAGCACCATTTACAGAAGTTCTAGACTAATCCCATTTTTATTCTCAACCCACACCTTCCCATTCCCAAGAACTCCCCGGACCCTGCCACTCATCTATAGCGTGAGGGGTGAGTGGCCGATTATTCCATCCACCCACACATCTTTTGGATATGAGAAATCTGAAGTCCTCTAAAGGGAACACTGATATTCACAGGGAGGACGTGCTCAGTCCACACAGACAGCACCTGAGGACAGAACTGGACCAGAGGCAGTGGCAGTGCCAGCTGTACCACTGGACTGTTAGCTCTCCTTTCATAACCTTCTAAAGTAACCATGGTTCATCCACTTTGAGCAGTGTGCCTCCCCTACAAGCAACCTGTACACCACACAACCACAGGACTGCTGTGGAGTATCGTGCTTTTGGCGTATTGAGAGCAGTTTTGGGCCCCATGTCTAAGAAAGGATGTGCTGGCATTGGAGAGGACTCAGCGGAGGTTTACACGAATGATACCAGGAATGAAGGAGTTAATGCATGAGGAACACTTGATAGCTTTGGGCTATACTTGCTGGAGGTTCAAAATCAGAATCAGGTTTAATATCTCTGGGATACGTTATGAAATATGTCATGGCAGCAGTACATTGCAATACATAATAGTAAAAACAACGAATTACAATACACACACACACACACACACACACACACACGCGCGCACACACACGCGCGCACACACACGCGCGCACACACACGCGCGCACACACACACGCGCACACACAGGTCGACCTTCACTAATCCGGCACCATTGGGACCTGAGGAGTGCCGGATTAGTGAAAATGCCGAATTACAGAAGGATCACATTCAGCATAATCAGTGCCAGATTATCGAAGTAACCGGATTACAGGTAATCGGATTAGTGAGGGTCAACCTATGTATGTGTGTGTGTGTGTGTGTGTGTGTGTGTGTGTGTGTCTATATATATAGAAATTAAATTAAACAAGTAGGACAACAAGAGAGGATTAAAAATACTGAGGTACTGTTCATGGGTTCATTGCTCATTCAGAAATCTTATGGGGAAGAAGCTGTTCCCGAAATGTTGAGTGTGTCTTTAGGCTCCTGTACCTCCTCCTTGATGGTAGCAATGAGAAGAGCTCATGTCCTGGTTGATGGGGGTCCTCAATAATGGATGCTGCCCTTTTGAGACAACACCTTTTGAAGGTGTCCTCAATGCTGGGGAGGATAGTGCACATGATGGAGCCGGCTGAGTTTGCAACTTTCTGCAGCTATGACCCCTCCATACCAGTCAGTGATGCAACCAGTTAGAATGCTCTCCATGGTACATTTGTAGAAATTTGTTAGCATCTTTGGCGACTTGCCAATTCTCCTCACACTCCTAATGAAATATAGCCATTTGTCGTGCCTTCTTTGTAACTACATCAATATGTTGGGCCCAGGATAGATCCTCGGAGATGTTGACACCCAGGAACTTAAACTTGCTTACCCTTTTCACTGCTGATTCCTTGATGAGGGCTAGTGTGTGTTCCCTTGACTTCCCCTTCCTGAACTTCACAAGCCATTCCTTGGTCTTACTGACGTTGAGTGTAAGGTTGCTGCTGCAACACCACTCAACCAGCTGATCTACGTTGTCCTGTACGCCTCCTCGTCACCATCTCAAATTCTGCCAACGATAGTTGTGTTGTCGGCAAATTTATAGATGGTGTTAGTGCTGTGCCTGGCTACGCAGTCATGGGTACAGGGGGAGTCGAGCAGTGGGCTAAGCACATGTCCTTGAAGTCCACCAGTGATGATCATCAGCAAGCAGGAGCTGTTATTTCCGATTTGTAGAGATTGGGGTCTCAGTCAGGAAGTCAAGGATCCAGCTGCAGAGGGAGGTACAGAGGACCAGATTTTGGAGCTTGTCGATTAGAACCGAGGGTATGATTGTGTTGAACACTGAGTGGCCTGATGTAAGTATTACTATTGTCCGGGTTATCCAAGGCTGAGTGGAGAGCCAGTGAGATTGTATCCGCCATAGACCTATTGTGACGATAGGTGAATTGCAGCGGGTCCAGGTCCTTGCTCAGGCCATGACGAACTTCTCAAAGCACATTATCACTGTAGATGTGAGTGCAACTGGGCAATAGTCTTTGAAGCAGCTCACCTTGCTCTTCTTGGGCACTGATAGGATTGTCAGCCTTTTGAAGTAGGTGAGAGATTGACAACGTCCTTGAAAGCTCCCACCAATTGGTTGGCACAGGCCTTCAAAGCCCCATCAGGTACACCATCAGGGTCTGACACCTTACGAAGAGTCGCTCTCCTGAAAGATATTCTGACATCGGCCTCCGAGACAGGGATCACAGCACCAGATGCTGCAGGGATTCACACAAGTGCAGCTTTATTCTCCTTTTCAAAAGGTGCATGAAAGGCATTGAACCCATCTGGGAGTGAAACATCACAGCCGTTGTTAGGTTTCACCTTGTAGGAAGTAATGGCCTGCAAACCTGCCAGAGAAGATGCACATCCGATTCTGTCCTTAACCTCAATGGGAATTGTTTTTACCCTTAAAATAGACTGCTTTGGGTTGTAAACAACAGGAATTCTGCAGATGCTGGAAATTCAAGCAACATACCTCAAAGTTGCTGGTGAACGCAGCAGGCCAAGCAGCATCTATAGGAAGAGGTGCAGTCGACGTTTCAGGCCGAGACCCTTCGTCAGGATTGTACCTGGTTCTAGATCCCTGGGTACACTTCTGTTTTTATGCTCTAAATTAATGTCCAGTTCTATGAATTAACATGTAATGTTCACATACACTCAGTGGCCACTTTATTAAATATACCTGCTTATTAAATCAAATATCTAATCAGCCAATCATGTAGCAGCAACTCAATGCATAAACGTATGCAGACATAGTCAAGAGGTTCAGTTGTTCAGACCAAATGTCAGAACGGAGAAGAGGTATGATCTGAGTGATTTTGAGTGTAGAATTACACTCAATACTTCAAAAGTAATTAGAGTGTTGGTGCTAGACCAGGAGGTTTGAGAATCTCAGAAACCGCTGGTCTCCTGGGATTTTCATGCACTGCAGTCTCTAGAGTTAAAAGTGAACAGTGCAATAAACAAAAAGAAAATCAGTGAGCAGCAGTTCAGTGGGAAAAAATGCTTTGTTAATGAGAGAGTCAGTGAAGAATAGCCAGACTGGTTCAAACTGACAGGAAGGTGACAGCAACTCAAGTAACCACGTGTTACAACAGTGGTGTGCAGAAGAGCATCTCTGAACACACAGCACGTTGAACCTTGAAGTGGATGGGCTATAGCAGCTGAAAACCACAAACCTCCTGTACCCAATAAATATTGCACTGTACTGCTGTCGCAAAACATAAGGATTTACTATATACTGTATAATAAACTGATTCTGATCAGGTGCATCGTATCAGCTGGATTGAGTCAAATTAGATGACATCAGATTCTTTGACGACAGTGACCTCTAGAGAAGGTTAATAACCACATACGCATTCAGCTTTTCTAGATTAAGTTGGTTCTGGAAGCTTCACCCTAGCCTTCTGTATATATGTTGAATTTCACCATTATTGAGGAGGGGGTCTCAGTGAAGTTCTTTCCTTGCGTTGGCTGTTTAAATACTCATTTTCTCTCAGGACTGTGTGACTGGTTTTGAAACTTGGTTCTGATTCAGCGATTATGAGGTTGCTCCAATCAAAGTTCTAATCATTTGTAATCCAGGCTTCTGCACTGTGTGAGGTCTCCATCCTTCTCTATGTATATTGTCCCATTGTCACCTCAGTTTGAATTTTCTCACTTTCACTTATCAACCTTCATATTGTCACTTTCTCACCTGCTGCTTCACATCGTCCCATTCTTATTTGTCTCTCAGTATAGCTCCATTCACAAGCTTTACAAAACATTCTAGACTATTAAAAATTAACTGTACCAATAAAATACAAATATTATCAGTTATGTTCTACATGGCATTTTTACTCATAAGATTGAAACTGGTATGATCATTATCTATATCTCAGTGTGTTGTTCATTTAAATATACTCAGTTCTCATCATCCCTTCATATGTGCTCTCATCTGTGTCACACCATATCAACCTTTCTCATTTGTCACATGGTATTTTAAATGATCTCAAACTAATCTTTCATGATCTGGTTTATCTCATTCTCTCTTACTTGACACAATATATGTGTATTGTCATTTGCTGTTTGTCTAACCTGATGTTGTTTTATATCAGGTAAGACAAAGAGTTAAATTGTACCACAGAAGCGAAATTCAAAAGGGCGATGAATGCAGGACTAAAAATACGCATAGCAATCGGAATAAGGTGGATGAACTCGTGGCGCAATTACAGATTGGTCAGGATGATGTTGTGGGCATCACTGAGTCGTGGCTGAAGGAAGGCCATAGTTTGGATCTTTGTGGGTGGAATTAAGAAACTGCAAGGGTTAAAAAACATTATGGGAATCATATAAAGGCCTCCAAATAATAGCCAAGATGTGGGGTTGAGATTGCAAAGGGAGCTGGAAAACGCATGTAAGAAGGGTAATATCACAACTGTAATGGGGGGACTTCAATATGCAAGGGGATTGGGAAAATCAGGTTGGTGTCGGATTGCAAGAGAGGGTATTTGTTGAATGCCTACAAGATGGCTTGTGCTTGAGCCTGCTAGGGGAAAGGCTATCTTAGATTGGGTGTTGTATAATAACCCAGATCTTATTGGGAAGCTTAATGTAAAGGAACCCTTAGGAGGCAGTGATCTTGATATGATTTGAGTTCATACTGCAATCTGAGAGGGAGAAGCATAAGTTACATAAGACAAAAGAGCAGAAGTTGGCCATTCGGCCCATCGAGTCTGCTCTGTTATTTTATCATGAGCTGATCCTTTCTCCCATTTAGTCCCACTCCCCCGCCTTCTCACTATAACCCTCGATGCCCTGGCTGCTCAGATACCTATCAATCTCTGCCTTAAATACACCCAATGACTTGACTTCCACTGCTGCCCGTGGCAACAAATTCCACAGATTCACCACCCTCTGGCCAAAAAAATTTCTTCGCATCTCTGTTCTGAATGGGTGCCCTTTAATCCTTAAGTCATGCCCTCTCATACAAGACTCCCCCATCATGGGAAACAATTTTGCCACATCCACTCTGTTCATGCCTTTCAACATTCGAAATGTTTCTATGAGGTCTCCCCTCATTCTTCTAAACTCCAAGGAATACAGTCCAAGAGCGGACAAACGTTCCTCACATGTTAAACCTCTCGTTCCCAGAATAATTTTAGTGAATCTTCTCTGAACCCTCTCCAACATCAGCACATCCTTTCTTAAATAAGGAGCCCAAAACTGCCCACAGTACTCCAAGTGAGGTCTCACCAGCGCCTTATAGAGCCTCAACATCACATCCCTGCTCCTATACTCTATTCCTCTAGAAATGAATGCCAACATTGCATTCACCTTCTTCACCACCAACTCAACCTGGAGGTTAGCCTTAAGGGTATCCTGCACAAGGACTCCCAAGTCCCGTTGCATCTCAGAACTTTGAATTCTCTCCCCATTTAAATAATAGTCTGCCCATTTATTTCTTCTGCCAAAGTGCATAACCATACATTTTCCAACATTGTATTTCATTTGCCACTTCTTTGCCCATTCTCCCAATCTATCCAAGTCTCTCTGCAGACTTTCTGTTTCCTCAGCACTACCGGCCCCTCCACCTATCTTTGTATCATCAGCAAACTTAGCCACAAAGCCATCTATTCCATAATCCAAATCATTGATGTACAACGTAAAAAGAAGCGGCCCCAACACGGACCCCTGTGGAACACCACTAGTAACTGGCAGCCAACCAGAATAGGATCCCTTTATTCCCACTCTCTGTTTCCTGCCAATCAGCCAATGCTCTATCCACATATGTAACTTTCCCATAATTCCATGGGCTCTTATCTTGTTAAGCAGCCTCATGTGTGACACCTTGTCAAAGGCCTTCTGAAAATCCAAATATACAACATCCACTGCATCTCCCTTGTCTAGCCTACTTGTAATTTCCTCAAAAAATTGCAATAGTTTTGTCAGGATGGACTTTCCCTTAAGGAAACCATGCTGAGTTCTGCCTATCTTGTCATATGCCTCCAGGTACTCCGTAACTTCATCCTTGACAATCGACTCCAACAACTTACCAACCACCGATGTCAAGCTAACAGGTCAATAATTTCCTTTTTGCTTCCTTGCCCCCTTCTTATATAGCGGAGTGACATTTGCAATCTTCCAGTCCTCCGGAACCATGCCAGAATCTATCGACTTTTGAACGATCATTGCTAATGCCTCCGCAATCTCCACAGCTACTTCCTTCAGAACATGAGGGTGCATTCCATCTGGTCTGGGATATTTATCTACCCTTAGACTATTCAGTTTCCTGAGTACTTTCTCTGTCCTAATTGTGACTGAGCACACTTCTCTTCCCTGACACCCTTGAGTGTCCGGTATACTGCTGATGTCTTCCTCAGTGAAGACTGATGCAAAATACTCATTCAGTCCCTCTGCCATCTCCTTATCTCCCATTACAATTTCTCCAGCATCATTTTCTATCGGTCCTATATCTACTCTCACCTGTCTTTTACTCTTTATATACTTGAAAAAGCTTTTAGTATCCTCTTTGATATTATTTGCTAGCTTCCTTTCACAGTTCATCTTTTCCCCTTAATGATCTTCTTAGTTTCCTTTTGTAAGCTTTTAAAAACTTCCCAATCCTCTGTCTTCCCACTAATTTTTGCTTCCTTGTATGCCCTTTCCTTTGCTTTAACTTTGGCTTTGACTTCTCTTGTCAACCACGGTTGCATCCCTTTTCCATTCGAAAATCCATGTATCAGTATCATAATGGAATAAAGAGAATTACAGAGGCATGAGAGAGGAGCTTGCCCAAGTGGATTGGAGGGGATACTGGTGGGGATGATGGCAAAGCAGAGATGGCTGAGATTTCTAGGAACAGTTCACAAGGCACAGGATAGATATGTCCCACAGACAAAGTTGTTCCCAAAAGGCAGGGGTAGGCCATTGTGGCTGACAAGGGAAGTTAAGGACTGCATAAAAGCCAAGGAAAGGGCATGTAAGGTAACAAAGGTGAGTAAGAAGTTGGATGATTGGGAAGGTTTTAAAATCTAACAAAAGGCAACTAAAAAGCTATACAAGGGCAAAGATGAAATATAAGGGCAAACTAGCCAATAATATAAAGCAGGATATTAGAAGTTTTTTTCAGTTATATAAAGAGTAAAAGGGAGGTGAGAATTGATATTGGACAACTGAAAAATGATGCTGGTGAGGTAGTAATGGAGGACAAAGAAATGGGGGGTGAGTACCATTGCTATTACAAAAGAAAAATGCTAGGCAAACTCAAAGGTCTTAAGGTGGATAAGTCACCTGGACCAGGTGGACTACATCTCAGATTCCTTAGAGAGACTGCTGAAGAGATAACAGATGCATCGGCCATGATCTTTCAAGAATCACTTGACTCCAGCATGGTCCCAGAGGACTGGAAGATTGCAAATGTCACACCACTCTTTAAGAAGGGAGGAAGGCAAAAGAAAGGAAATTATAGGCCAGTTAGCCAAACCTCAGTGGTTGGGAAAGTGTTGGGGTCTTATTAAGGATGATTTTTCGGGGTACTTGCAGACTAATGATAAAATAAGTCAAAGTCAGCATGGGTTCTGTAAAAGGAAATCTTGCCTGAAAAATCTGAGAGTTCTTCAAGGAAGTAACAAGCATGGTGACAAAGGAAAGGCAGTGGATGTCACTTACTTGGATTTTTAGCAGGCCTTTGATAAGGTGCCACACATGAGGATGCGTAACAAGATAAGATCCTATGGCGTTACAGGAAAGATACTGAAACGGTTAGGTAGAAATGGCTAACAGACAGGAAGCAAACAGTGGGAATAAAGGGGGCCTTTTCTGGTTGACTGCTGCTGACTAGTGGTATTCCCAGGGGTCGGTATTAGAACCGTTACCTTTCACAATTGTTTGTCAGTGATTTAGGTAATGGAACTGATGGCTTTGTGGCAAAGATTGTAGATGATATGAAGATAGGTGGAGGGGTAGATAGTGCTGAGGAAGTAGTGTGATTGTAAAAGGACTTAGACAAACTGGAAGAATGGGGAAAAAAAGGCAGATGGAATACAGTGTTGGGAAATGTATGATAATGCATTTTCATAAAAGGAACAATAGTATGGACTATTATCTAAATGAGCAGAAGGTTCAAATATCAGAGGTGGAGAGGGACTTGAGAGTCCTCGTGCAAGACTCCCAGACGGTTAATTTACAGGTTGAACCTGTGGTAAAGGCAGCAAATGCAATGTTGGCATTTATTTCCTGGGGAATTTGACAAGGTGCCACACATGAGGCTGCTTACCAAGTTAAGAGCCCATGGTATTACAGGAAAGTTACTGGCATGGTTAGACCATTGGCTGATTGGTAGGAGGCAGTGAGTGGGAATAAAAGGATCCTTTTCTGTTTGGCTGCCAGTGACTAGTGGTGTTCTGCAGGAGTCAGTGTTGGGACCACTTCTTTTTTTGCTATTTATAAATGATTTAAATGATGGAATAGATGGCTTTGTTGCCAAATTTGCAGATGATACGAAGATTGGTGGAGGAGCAGGTAGTGTTGAGGAAACAAGTAGGATGCAGAAGGACTTAGACAGATTAGGAGAATGGGCAAGAAAGTGGCAAATGAAATACGAAGTTGGAACATGCATGCTCATGCACTTTGGTAGTAGAAATAAATGTGTGGGCTATTTTCTAAACAGGGAGAAAATCCAGAAATCTGAGATGCAAAGGGACTTGGGAGTCCTTGTGCAGACACCCTGGAAGGTTAACTTGCAGGTTGAGTTGGTGGTGAGGAAGGCAAATGCCATGTTAGCATTCATTTCAAGAGGTCTAGAATACAGAGCAAGGATGTGATGCTGAGGCTTAATAAGTCACTGGTGAGGCCTCACCTTGAGTATTGTGAACAGTTTTGGACCCCCCATCTTAGAAAAGGTGCTGGCATTGGAGAGGGCTCAGAGGAGGTTCACAAGGATGATTCCAGGAATGAAAGGGTTATCATACGAGGAGCGTTTGATGGCTGTGCGTCTGTACTTGACGGAATTCAAAAGGATGAGGGGAAGTTCTCATTGAAACCTTTTGAATGTTGAAAGGCCTAGACAGAGTAGATGTGGAAAGGATGTTTCCCATGGTGGGAGAGTCTAGGACAAGGGGGCACAGCCTCAGGATAGAGAGGCGCCCTTTCAAAACAAAGTTGCAGAGAAATTTCATTAGCCAAAGAGTGGTGAATTTGTGGAATTTGTTGCCACATGCAGTTGTGGAGGCCAGGTCATTGGGTGTATTTAAGGCAGAGATTAATATATTCTTGATTGGATATGGAGGAGGAGATAAAAAAAAAGGATCAGCCATGATTGAATGGTGGAGCAGACTCAATGGGCCAGATAGCGTAAATCTGCTCCTATGTCTTATAGGCTTAATAGAATATAAAGCAAGGAGATAATGCGGAGGCTTTATAAGACATTAGTCAGGCCACATTTAGAGTATTGTCAACAGTTTTGGGCTCCATATTTCAAAAAGGATGTATTGTCATTGGAGAGAGTCCAGAGGAGGTTCACAAAAATGATTCCAGGAATAAAGGGGTTAACATATGAGGAGTGTTTGGCAGCTTTGGGCCTGTACTCACTGGAATTTAGAAGAACACAGTGGGGGTGGGGTGGGGGGATTCTCATTGAAATCTACAGAATGTTGACAGTACTAGATAGGGTGGATGTGGAGAGAATGTTTCCTATGGTGGGGGTATCTAGATCTAGAGGGCACAGCCTCAAAACTGAGGGGCAGCCTTTTAGAACAGAGGTAAAGAGGAATTTTTTTTATCCACACAGTAGTGAATCTGTGAAATACTCTGGCACAGACTATGGTGGGGGCCTAATCCGTAGGTATACTTAAGGTGGAAGATGATCGTTTCTTGATCAGTCAGGGCATCAAAGGATATGGCAAGAAGGCAGGTTGAGCGGGATCTGGGATCAGCCATGACAGAATGGCGGAGCAGCATGGCAGATGTTAACCCCTTCATTCCCGGAATCATCCTTGTGAACCTCCCCTGTTAACATTCCACTATTAACATTCTGAGAGTCACCCATGATCAAAATCGCAAATAAATACATTGACTAGAAGAGCAAATGGGTATCCCCATGAGGCTAGGTCACTTCCTGAGCCTCTACATCCAAATTCAAAATCCTTACAGAGTGCTCTCCATTTGCCTGGATGAGTGCAGCTCCAAAGCTCATAAGAAGTTTGACACAGTCATGAACAAAGCAACACACTTGAATGACATCCCATTTGGCAGCTAAACATTCATTGCTTCTATCACCAGTGCTTGGTGAGTGTTGTATGGACTATCCTCACAAGTCCATTACAATTACTCATCAAGGTCACTCTGAAAGGATCGCTGAAACCAAAGTCTTCCATCACCAAGTCAAGAGTATGTGAATGATTACAATACTACTTAAAGGTTTCCCTCTGCCACCCTGACTTGGAAATGTACTGCCTCTGCTGTTGCTGGGTCTAAATCCTGGAATTTCACATCTAACAGCATTGTGACAGTATCTGCCATAGAAGGGGTGAAGCAGTTCAAAATAGTAGCTCATCACCATCTTCTCCAGGGCAGCTACGATGAACATTAAGTGCTCTCCACATCCGGACAATAAAATTATATCATTCAATGTGACCGCTCCTTTTCACATTATATGCCAATGATTTGGATGATGGAATTCCTGTTGTGTAGCCCTGCTGAAGGGTCTCAGCCTGAAATGTTGACTGTACTTTTTTTCCTTAGATGCTGCCTGGCCTGCTGAGTTCCTCCAGCATTTTGTGTGTGTTGCTTGGATTTCCAGCATCTGCAAATTCTCTCCTTTGTGGATGATGGAATTGATGGCTTTCTGGCCAAGCCTGCAGATGATATGAAGAAAGGCGGAGGAGCAGGTAGTGTTGAGGAAGTAGGGAGGCTGTAGAAGGACTTAGACTGATTAGGAGAATGGGCAAAGAAATGACAGATGGAATATAGTTTAGGGAAGTATATGGTCATGCACTTTGGTAGAAGGAATGAAGGCATAGACTATTTTCTAAATGGGGAGAAAATTCAAAAATTAGAAGTGCAAAAGGACTTGGAATCCTCGTGCAGACTTCCTTGAAGGTTAACTTTCAGGTGGAGTTGGTAGTAAGGGAGGCAAGTGCAATGTTAGCATTAATTTCAAGAAGACCAGTATATAAAAGCAAGGATGTAATGCTGAGGCTTTATAAGGTATTGGCCAGACCGCACTTGGAGTATTGTGAGCAGTGTTGGACCCCTCATCTAAGAAAAGATGTACTAGCATTGGAGAGGCTCCAGAGGAAGTTCCTGAGAATGATTCCAGGAATGAAGGGGTTAATGCATGAGGAGTGCTTGATTATTCTGGGCCTGTATTGCTGGAGTTTAGAAGAATGAGGGGAATCTCATTGAAACCTATTGAATATTGAAAGGCATAGGTAGAGTGGATGTGGAGAGAACCTCTTTAGCCAGAGGGTAGTGAATCTGTGGAGTACATTGCCACAGATGACTGTGGAGGGCAAGTCATTGGTATAATTAAAGTGGAGGTTAATAGGTTCTTGATTAGTCAGAGCATTAAAGTTTACAGGGAGGAGGCAAAATAATGGGGTTTAGAGGGATAATAAATCAGCCACAATGGAATTCTGGAGCAATCTCAATGGGCTTAACTCTGCTCCAATATCTTAATTTCCCTTGTCAGCCACAGTTGCCTATTCCACCCTTTAGAATGCTGCTTCTTCTTTGGGATTTATCCATCCTGCACCTTCCAAATTGCTCCCAGAAATTCCATTGCTTTTCTGTCGTCATCCCTCATAGTGTCCTCTTACAATCAACTTTGGCCAGCTTCTCTCACACATGACCCTGTAGTTCCCCTTAATCCACTGTAATACTGCTACATTTTAGTTTATCTTCTCCTTCTGAAACTGCAGGGTGAATTCCATCATTGTATGATCATTGGCTCCTAAAGGTTCCTTTAGCTTAAGCTCCCTAATCAAATCTGGTTGATTACACTATCCCCAATCCAGAATTGCCTTTTCCTCGGTGGGCTCAACCACAAGCTGCTCCAAAGAGCCGTCTCATAGGCATTCTATAAATTCCTTCTCTTGGGATCAAACACCAACCTGATTTTCCCAATCTACCTGCATACAAACTCCCCATGATTATCAGAACATTGCTCCTTTTACATGCCTTTTCTATATTCCGTTTTAATTTACACCCCACATCCTGGATACTGTTCAGAGGCCTTTATACAAGTCCCATTAAACTCTTTTTACCCTTGCAGTTTCTTAATTCTACCCACAAGGATTCTACATCTTTCAACCCTATGTCACTTCCTTCCATGAATTTGATTTCAGTTTTTTTACCAGAGTAGCCCACTCCCTCTGCCTATCTGCCTGTACTTTTGATATGAAGTGTGTCTTTAGATGCTAAGCTCCCATCTATGATCTTCTTTCAGCCACGGCTCACTGATGTGCACAATGTCATACCTGCCAATCTCTAAATGCACTATTAAATCATCCACCTTATTCTGTATACCGTGTGCATTTAAATCCCGTATTCATCGCTCTTTGCAATTTTCCCCCATGTTAATTGAAGATAATGTCTTACTCTCCCATGTCATTTTCTACATCATCGCATTCTCCAGTAACATCTTTATATCATCAATCTTTTCACTGATGTAGTCTGACCCTTTGTTGTATGGACTTGCTGTCTTACGTGCCAGATTACTATTTGTTGCAATGTGTATTGTTTTGTCTTCACAATGCACATTGCCCCTCCTTACATGTGACATTACATATTTACTGAATTCATCTGCCACACTGTATTTAAGCTAAATTCTGTTTAATGGGCACGTCACCCATACCCATCATTTGGATTCCAGATGTTGACATTTAACTCTTTTGCAGCTGGAAAGCAGGAGTGAACATTGTCCTGGACCTGATCACAGAGGTAATCAGGTCAACCAGGAAACTCCAGGAACATTCCACAGCACAAGACAAGGCCAGACTGTCAGCTTTGTCCTCTGTCAAAACCATTAAGTTTGTGGAATGGTTCTGAATACTTACAATGTTCCAAAGCATTTTAAAAATAGTATTTAAAAATTTGTGATAAGTAAACTTTAAAAAAAATTAAAGTACTGAAACCACACACACAGTTGAAAACCATGTACACGTGTTTTGATGACACAAGTAAAAATCTGTATAAAAATGAATGAAGTATTGAATCCTCTGCCAGTTTTCAACTAAAAGAGGATCCAGGAGATGATTTCCTTGTATAAATTCTGGGCAAAGTTCATTCTTCACTGCTGGACACTATGCAAAGTCTGTCAGCAGAACATAAAGACAGATTGGCCAGCAGAGATCTGCCAGTGAGTCCAGGGCTTTGGTCTTTTGGATGGGACTTTAAACTAGAATCTCAAGTAGATATAATGGTTTCACAACTTGATTCCAAAGAATGGGGGTGGGGAGTGGTGGGTGTTAGACAATATTCATGCCTCATTCAAGATTGGGATTAAGAAAATAGTTTAATAGCTCATTATCCCAATGGCTGCTTGTGAGAGCTAACTGTTGTAACTAATTGTGAGGCCTAACATGGGGGCTAACTGTCGTAGGTGCGGGAACTAATTGTGGTAGCTAGCTGAGGGGTTTGCATGTACAGAAATTGGTTGCTCTATTCCTAATGTTATGTTAGGAATATAACAATAAGTACCTCATTGGTGGTAAAGCAGAAGAGGTCATAGATATGAAAACAGCCATGTACAGTAAATGCAAGTCTTCCTCTCTTTCTCACCTATTCTATCGGTGACTGTTTCACCCTCATTCAACTTGCTATGGTATTTTTGTTCGCACCTCTTACATTATACCATCAGTTATATTGAAAAACTGTTTACAAATGCTTTCCACCTGTTACACTTGGTAAAATTTCATCCCCACCCATCACACACTGCTCACTCACTACTCACACCCTCACGCCACAATATTATTTCCCCCCTCACCTGCTCCTCACACACTGTTTGTGTTGTCTCCTCTCACCTGTTAAACTCTTCATTGTTTTAATCTCACCTGCCACACAACAATTTGTCTGGTTTTCACCAGAATCATTGTGTTCTATCTCATTCTCACCTGTGATGCAGTAAGTGTTTGACCCTCACTGATTAATAACTGATTGTAGCATTAATTTGTTTTGAGATAATTTTATATTTTATTTGATCAAATCTAACCTTGTTTAAAAATGTTTTCATTGTTTACCATTTGTTTAATTTTTTATTTGATTCCGAATGGTGGGTATGTTTAAAAGTATTACAGATCTCACAGTTCTGACATACATCACACTACCAACACTTGCTTAGAAGTTTGTATAGATTTGGCAAGTCACCTAAAACTTTGACAACCCCTCCGCAGATTAGGCACATCACCCTCACTGGCCTCATCATGGCGGCAACTGCGCTGCCCAATATCTCAAAGAATTGCAGTTGTGTACACAGCCCAGTTCGTCACACAGACCAGCCTCCCCTCTACTAACTTTGTCTAATCCTCCCAACGCCTCCGGAAAACAGCCAACATAATCCTACTCAGATCATTCTCTCTTGCCCCCTCCCCCGTCGGACAGACGTCTGAGGGCAGGTACCACTAGACTCGAGGACCATTTCAATCCGGCTTCTATCAGATTCTTGAACGGAGCCCTCATACACTAAAAAGCGATTTTTGATCTCCCAGTCTAGCTCATCGTTGCCCTTGCACTTTATGTACTTGCGGAATTGTCATTTCTTTCAGTTCGTCGTATAATTCATGTCTCATTTATGTTTAATTTGTGCGTGTCCTCATCTTGTAATGTACTATGCTGCTGCTAGGAAAAGCTAGTTTCCGTGGTATTTATCCCCCTGTGCACTTAATGCCCATGACAATAAACTTGCGTTGTCTACCTGCACTGCACCTTCTCTATAACTGCTACACTCTGATCTGCATTCTGTCTCTTTCCCGTGGCCACGAAGTTACTACGTGCGGATGGACCTACCTGGGGGGCACCTTCCACTGTATTTCGGTACACGTGACCATAATAAGCGACACCGACACCGATCATTCACCTCGGAGCCCACCAAACCAGTAAATCACCCTCGATCCCACACCAATGAGTCCATACAGTCAGCGCTGACTGCACATTATCCCGTCGCCTTGGATGCGCTGTTACCTACATTATTTTCAATTCCACCTGTCACTGTTTGCCGCGGGCTCAAGGGACTTCCTGCGGGCCGTCACATCCCCTGTGGTCTCAGGTCCCCCTCCACACCCCTCTCCGGCTGCCCCATCCACCTATGAGCGCTCACCTGTGCACGGACCGTGCCTTCCGGCCAGATTGAGGTCCACTCCCAAGTGCAGGACCGCGCAGATCATCAGGTAAGCAGACATCGGGATTTCTCAGTCACATCCATAAACCGGAGCCCTCCTGTCCCACGCGGCGCTCGTCCCGACCATCCCCTTCCGAAAGCCCTGGGAAATTCAGACAGCTCCCGCTCGCCTCCGGCATCACAGGGGAGGCTGTCGGAGCGCGCAGACCGCTCTCGGGATTACTGGCCGGATCTCGCCTTTCCGACCAGCCCAGCGACCATCTCTGATCCCGAGAAAGGAAGGGTTAAACAGGGGGAAACTCTCCCTCTGGCTCACCTGTTCGGATTTGGAGTCTCTTCGCCTCTGAAGAATGAAGGCACTGGAGCGCCCAGAGAGCAGTGATGAGACTTACGATTGGTTCGCTGTCAACTCCTCTTTTAGACGGGAGTCCCGGCGGGTGGGGTGAAATTCCAGACGGTCTGCCTTCCCTCCATGACATCAGCAATGCACAATGACCCTCCAGCCAAGTCAGCTCCTCGTCAGGGCTTCTGCCCGAGGACACCGGAGCCGCCACCGCCTCAGAAGCCGATGTATCTGCAGCTCTCATCCGCCGCCAGCGGCCGGGTCTCCAAGCAGTGGAGGAAATCCCCCTCTCGGTGCCTTTCCCCAGACTCACAGACTGCACCTGGCTTCACATCAGCCGGCTCAGTTCGCACCGTGGACCGCGGCGGTGCGAGTTTGTCAGAGTGTCTGGGCAGGCTCAAGATGCAGCGGAGACTGAAAGGATTAACTTCATACGAATTTCCCTCCACCCAGGGACTGTTCACGTGTAACAACTGTTAAGTTGTCAACGCATGTTCCTCGTGGCATGTCTCAAAGTGGAAGCGCTTACCAATCGAACAGAGTTCGCCAAGACCATGAGCGACCCGGTTAGAACTCTCACAGGCCAACGACGATTCTTTCCACATGCAGTATTTAGCTAGTTCCACCTCGGAAGTCTACTCACGCCGTATTTTCAGATCACAATTACTCGTTGTGTTGAAAGCAAAAGAAAACCCTTTTTATCTTTTTCCTATGAATTATCATCAATCGGGAAGAATTTTTGCTTATGCCGTTTATAAATTAACGCATAAGATTTGAACGGGCTGCAACGTACGTACGGTGGTGTAGGTGGAGATCTCTTCGCCATCTCTCTATGCAATTTGAATAAGACCCCACCCACCACGCTGACTAAATAGCATCCTTTTATTGTGAAATGTATCTGCTATTTCTGTCCTTTGGTTATCAATACAACCGAGGGTGCAGACGTTTTGATCCCGTTTACACAATAAAATTATTTCAATATTTAAGGTATTGAAGCTCATGGTGCGTGGTGGGAACGGTTTCTAACATATTAAACGCGATTCTGGTGGCGGGGAGAGAAGTTTGCTGTGGATACAGTCATCAGTACAATGTGGCACTTTAATTAAGATACCAGTAACCAGCGGGTAACGCAGTGGTTTATTCAAGCGTGTTAGCGGTTACTAGCGGGGACATCCGCCCATTCCAGACGTCAGCCAATCTACGCCACACGCACTCCACACCCTCCTTGTTCTATGCTACACCCATTCCACTCACTATCCGCTCCCACCGCGCCCCATTCCACTCACTGTCCGCTCCCACCGCGCCCCATTCCACTCACTGTCCGCTCCCACCGCGGCCCATTCCACTCACTGTCCGCTCCCACCGCGGCCCATTCCACTCACTGTCCGCTCTCACCGCGCCCCATTCCACTCACTGTCCGCTCCCCATTCAACTCACTGTCCGCTCTCACCGCACCCATTACACTCACTGTCCGTTCTCACTGCGCCCCATTCCACTCACTGTCCGATCTCACCGCGGCCCATTGCACTCACTGTCCGATCTCACTGCGCCCCATTCAACTCACTGTCCGCTCTCACCGCGGCCCATTCCACTCACTGTCCCCTCTCACCGCGGCCCATTCCACTCACTGTCCGCTCTCACCGCGGCCCCATTCCACTCACTGTCCGCTCTCACCGCGCCCCATTCAACTCACTGTCCGCTCCCCATTCCACTCACTGTCCGCTCTCACCGCGGCCCATTCAACTCACTGTCCGCTCTCACCGCGCCCCATTGCACTCACTGTCCGCTCTCACCGCGCCCCATTCCACTCACTGTCCGCTCTCACCGCGGCCCATTCAACTCACTGTCCGCTCTCACCGCGCCCCATTGCACTCACTGTCCGCTCTCACCGCGCCCCATTCAACTCACTGTCCGCTCTCACCGCGGCCCATTCAACTCACTGTCCGCTCTCACCGCGCCCCATTCAACTCACTGTCCGCTCCCACCGCGCCCCATTCAACTCACTGTCCGCTCCCACCGCGGCCCATTCAACTCACTGTCCGCTCCCACCGCGGCCCATTCAACTCACTGTCCGCTCTCACCGCGCCCCATTCAACTCACTGTCCGCTCTCACCGCGCCCCATTCAACTCACTGTCCGCTCCCACCACGCCCCATTCAACTCACTGTCCGCTCCCCATTCCACTCACTGTCCGCTCTCACCGCGGCCCATTCAACTCACTGTCCGCTCTCACCGCGGCCCATTGCACTCACTGTCCGCACTCACTGTCCGCTCTCACCGCGCCCCATTCAACTCACTGTCCGCTCCCACCGCGGCCCATTCAACTCACTGTCCGCTCTCACCGCGGCCCATTCAACTCACTGTCCGCTCTCACCGCGGCCCATTCAACTCACTGTCCGCTCTCACCGCGGCCCATTCAACTCACTGTCCGCTCTCACCGCGGCCCCATTCAACTCACTGTCCACTCCCACCGCGCCCCATTCAACTCATCACTCCCACCGCACCCCATTACACTCACTGTCCGCTCTCACCGCGCCCCATTACACTCACTGTCCGCTCTCACCACGCCCCATTACACTCACTGCCTGCTCCCACTGCGCCCCATTCAACTCACTGTCCGCTCCCCATTCCACTCACTGTCCGCTCTCACCGCGGCCCATTGCACTCACTGTCCGCTCCCACCACGCCCCATTCAACTCACTGTCCGCTCCCCATTCCACTCACTGTCCGCTCTCACCGCGGCCCATTGCACTCACTGTCCGCACTCACTGTCCGCTCCCACCGCGCCCCATTCAACTCACTGTCCGCTCCCACCGCGGCCCATTCAACTCACTGTCCGCTCTCACCGCGGCCCATTCAACTCACTGTCCGCTCTCACCGCGGCCCATTCAACTCACTGTCCGCTCTCACCGCGGCCCCATTCAACTCACTGTCCACTCCCACCGCGCCCCATTCAACTCATCACTCCCACCGCACCCCATTACACTCACTGTCCGCTCTCACCACGCCCCATTCCACTCACTGCCTGCTCCCACTGTGCCCCATTCAACTCACTGTCCGCTCCCCATTCCACTCACTGTCCGCTCTCACCGCGGCCCATTGCACTCACTGTCCGCTCCCACCGCGCCCCATTCAACTCACTGTCCGTTCTCACTGCGCCCCATTCCACTCACTGTCGGCTCCCCATTCCACTCACTGTCCGCTCTCACCACGGCCCATTCAACTCACTGTCCGCTCTCACCGCGCCCCATTCAACTCACTGTCCGCTCTCACCGCGCCCCATTCAACTCACTGTCCGCTCTCACCGCGCCCCATTCAACTCACTGTCCGCTCCCACTGCGCCCCATTACACTCACTGTCCGCTCTCACCGCGGCGCATTCAACTCACTGTCCGCTCCCACTGCGCCCCATTACACTCACTGTCCGCTCTCACCGTGGCCCATTCAACTAACTGTCCGCTCCCACCGTGCCCCATTCAACTCATCACTCCCACCGCACCCCATTACACTCACTGTCCGCTCTCACCGCGCCCCATTACACTCACTGTCCGCTCTCACCACGCCCCATTCAACTCACTGCCCACTCCCACCGCGCCCCATTCAATTCACTGCCCGCTCCCACTGTGCCCCATTCAACTCACTGCCCGCTCCCACTGCGCCCCATTCCACATCCTCGCCACTGAACGCCATACTCATTTGGCATGACACACTATCTACAGCTCAACCTATAAACGTCTGTTCCACATCTCCCACAACCCTTCTTCACATGGTCTGCTCTATACGCTTTCATTCTACCCATTCTGTGCTTGGCCCATTGTGAGCTGGCTGCCGCACTTGTAAGGACTGTGATTCAATCAGCTAAGTAGGCTGCCTGAAGGAGGCCTATGCATTCTAGCCAAAATGACCACCTAAGCTAATTCCATCTGCCAGCAGTTTGGCCCATATCCCCCTAAATCTTTCCTATCCATGGACCTGTCCAAATGTCTTTTAAATGTTGTTAATGTAATTTCCTCATCAATAACATTTTCTCTGATAGCTAGTTTCACGTATGTACCACCCTGTGTGAAAAAATTTGCCCCCCCATTCCTATTAACTATTTCCCCCCTCACCTTAAACATATGCCCCCTGGTTCCTGCTTCCCCAAACCCAGAAAAAGACTAAGTGTATTCACTCTATCTATGTCCCTCATGATTTTATACATCTCTCAGTCTCTTACACTCCAAGGAATAAAGTTCTAGCCTGCCCAACCTCTCCCTATAACCCAGTCCCTCAAGTCCTGGCAACATCCTTGCAAGTCTTTCCTGTACTCATTCCAGCTTTCCGGTTTGTAGGTTACATGGTCGTCTCAACATTGTGGGCCGAAGGGCCTGTAATGTGCTGTAGATTTCTGTGCACTTAATGGTATCCCTCAATGCCATCTCGTACAGGACCATAACATCTCAACTTCTATACTCGGTGCCTTGACTAATGGCCGTCAGCATGTCAAAGCTTACTTCACCATCCTGTGTACCTGTACACACCTCCGTGCCCATATTTGAGAATAAAAGGGGAGTACCCCTCTGACTCAGAGTTCTGCACAGTGCATGGCATTGTTTTTGAAGGGTGATTGCTGGAATAGTGTGGGAAACTCAGCTGGCAGGTTTGGGGCTGAGTGGGACATAAAAGATCCCACAACATTCATTCAAAGAGGAACACAGGAACTCTTCAATTCATCTTGGCCAACACTTAAAGCTAGATCTTTAGAACACTACTTGTTGTTTGTGGGACCTTGCTTTGCATAAATGATTTTTTCCCTACATTACAAGTGAAAACTACTCCTGTGACTGTAAACTCCTTTGAGGTGTCCTGTGAACATTATAGGCACTCTACAAATGTTTTCTGGACTCTGTTGTTGTCTTTTTGCTGATAGTTCTGGTTACAGGGCTGTCCTACCAATATGCCAATTATTTACAGAATTTTCCCATCTATCATATAGCTTGCATTTTCTTTAATGTAGTATGGAATCAAAGAATCGAAGAGGGAAAGAGGCCCTTTATCATATTGAGTACATGCTGACCATATAGCTCACATTACTGCTAATCCCATTTTATTACCTGTGGGTTAATAGATTAATCAGACACTCTATAACTTGCTCTTCATAACCACAGAATGTGGAGGGAGTTGAAAGGAATTAGGAATAATAGGTTACAGGGAAAATTAATGAGAGAATGGGATTGCTCTGTGAACCAGCACAGTGTTGATGGGCCAAATCACCTCCTTCTGTGTCATCAGAAGATACAGTAAGAAATATGGAAAATATAGGTTCTTGGTTAAAGTAGCATGATAAATATCTGACACCATGGGGAACCAATTCCTTACACAACTTTCCAGCCCCCACCAGCCTAAGCACATTCAACAGTGCTCCAAAGTGGGAACTGAACCCCTAATCTTTGTGTCTTGATGAATGAGCTGCCCCTTTAAAGAGTGCCCTTAGCAAGCACACATCAGAGCAAAACCATAGTTTACCATCTGGGATGTAGAATATTAACTCGCAAATGTTCACACCAACTCAGCGATGGATTTGACAAATTACATTGAGACAGGCATGACCTACCAAACTTAAGTAGATCAGGAGGGTCAAGGACAAGAACAATGGAATTACTTTATGCAGCCCCCTGCACAGGAAAGAACAAAGTCAACCCATTTTGGACAGATGGTTCCCATTGAATTGGATGGCAAGGATGAAATGCATGCAGGAAGATACTTGTATTGGTTACGATCTTCAGTACAGAACAAAGGGATTTTTGTACTGACCTTCCAATGTCATCATAGACCAACTTACCCTAACTTTCCAAAATCACATGATTAGAAACAGGAATCCCAATAAATGACCCAACCAGGCTGTAAGGTTGTATTTGCACTGTGAAAAGTCACTTTAAGATCTGTATTACTTAATTGAAGGGAAACTCTAAACAATTTCTTCATGCATGTGTTTCTAATTTTGCGACAAATACATAACAGAAGGAAATGACCCAAAGTCTGAAAATGACTGTTTTTTGTCAATGTGTTGATAAATCCAAAATAAATTTAGTGATCACACACAATTGAGAAAAGTCATTTTCTTCAGCTTGATGGGGAAAATTCCAGAAGTCTGCAAATGAGGACTAAAACATTGATAAGGGAAGGAAAGTAGAATATGAGACTAGTGTGATAAAACAGATAGACTGCAAGTCTTCTACAGATATGTAAAAAGACATAGATTTGCAAAATGTTAATATGTGACCTTTATGTACTGAAACAAGAGAAATTATTTCAGAAAATAAGGATATGGTGGAAAAATTATACATACTGTATACTGTATTTTGTTTCAATCCTTGTGGAATAAGAAAGAGTGTTGAATTACAGGTCTGTTATGTTAAAGAAATCATTACCATTAAGCAAGTAGTACTGGAGAAATAACGGAATTGAAAGTCAATAGATCTGATACACGTACTAGAGTTTTGAAAGACGGGGTCATGGAGAAAAAGGATGCATTAATTAACATCTTCCAAAATTCCACAAATTTTAGAATGATTTCTACAGGTTGTAAGCTATTGAGAGTAATTCCACTAATTAAGAAAGCTCAAAAGTTCAAAGAGGAGAGAAAGAAACTACAGTTAAATTAACGTCAGTTATAGGGATTATACCAGGATCCACTATAAGACAATGGAACAGGAGGATCTGTTTGGTTCCACTGGATTTGGATTGGTTGATAGGTCATTGCAAATTGTCCCCTGATTAGGTTCGGGTTAATTGGGGTTGTGCAGTCGCTGGGGCAGCCTGGCTCGAAGGACACAAAGGGCCTACTCTGTGCTGCATTACAAAATAAATAAATAAACCTCTTCATTCTGAAGACCTCTTTCAGATCAATCTTTTCCATTCTTGAAATAAGGAATCCAGCATCCACAACCTTTCCTGACAGGTATAATGCTCTGGTTGATGAGAAAGAGGAGTATGTTTTTTCTCTTCTCATTGTGCTTTAAACCTCCTATTGCACCTTCCACTGAGCCTCCTTTCCCTGTTTGCCATACAGACACCCCAAACTGCCCTCTGTGCTCCATGTGGTCCAAACAAGAATATCAAAAACCTAGCCAAGGAGTAAGAGACTATAAAGCTTACGATTATAACAGCAACCGAAGTGATCCTCGAAAGCACTTTAGAAAAGCAAGTGAGCAGATCTAATTCCAGACTCCATTTATATTTTGCTATTGTGTAGAAGGCGGCCACATAGCTCATCAAGTCGCAGCAACAACCTGGCACTCAACGTCAGTAAGATGAAAGAGCTGATTGTGGACTTCAGGAAGGGTAAGATGAAGGAACACATACCAATCTTCATAGAGGGATCAGAAGTGGAGAGAGTGAGCAGTTTCAAGCTCCTGGGTGTCAAGATCTCTGAGGATCTAACCTGTCCCAACATATCAATGTAGTTATAAAGAAGGCAAGACAGCGATTATACTTCATTAGGAGTTTGAAGAGATTTGGTATGTCAACAAATACACATAAGAACTTCTATAGATGTACCATGGAGAGCATTCTGACAGGCTGCATCACTGCGTAGTTCGGGGGGGGGGGTGGGGGGTGCTACTGCACAGGACCAAAAGAAGCTGCAGAAGGTTGTAAATCTAGTCAGCTCCATCTTGGGTACTAGCCTACAAAGTACCCAGGACATCTTCAAGGAGTGGTGTCTCGGAAAGACATTGTCCATTATTAAGGACCCCCAGCACCCAGGGCATTTCTCACTACTACCATCAGGTAGGAGGTACAGAAGCCTGAAGGCACATGCTCAGCGATTCAGGAACAGCTTCTTACCTTCTGCCATCCGATACCTAAATGGACATTGAAACTTTGGATGCTACCTCACTTTTTTTAATATACAGTATTTCTGTTTTTTCTATGTTTTTTAAATCTATTCAATATACGCATACTGGAATTGATTTACTTATTAATTATTATTTATTTTTCTCTTCTATATTATGTATTGCATCAAACCGCTGCTGCTAAGTTAACAAATTTCATGTCACATGCCGTTGATAATAAACCTGATTCTGATATTGATGAGGACAGTGAGGTTGATATAGTCAAAGTTAACTTCCACAAGGCCTTTAGCGGGGTCCCACATGGGGCTCATGGGATCCAAGGTATGCTGGGAGATTGCAGGCAGAGAGTGTGATTGGGAGCCTGTGACCTGTGATGACTACACAGAATGGCATTGGACCTTTCCTGTTCATTCTACACCCTACCGATTTCAATGTCACTGCAGAAGGGATGGTAAGTACTTTACTTTACTTTATTGTTACCAAACAATTGATACTAGAGCATACAATCATCACAGCGATATTTGATTCTGCACTTTGCGCTCCCTGGATTACAAATCAATAGTAAGTAGTAAAAATTTAAATTATAAATCATAAACAGAAAATAGAAAAGGGAAAGTAAGGTAGTGCAAAGAAACCAAGAGGCAGGTCTGGATATTTGGAGGCTATGGCCCAGATCCGGGTCAGTAATAAGAATGATAGCAGGGAGGATTGTCAGAAGTTGCAGAACAATATTGATGAGATGGTAAGGTGGGCAAAACCATGACTGAAGAAATTTGATCCTGACAAATGTGAGGTGCTACATATTAAAAGGCCTAATAAAGCTAAAACATATGCAATGAATGGCTGGGCCATAAGGAGGATTGAGGAACAGAGAGTGTTTGGTGCACAAGTCGATAGACCTGAAGGTGGCAGCACTGGTAGATAGGATAATGAGGAAGTGATATGGGATGCTTGCCTTTGATATCCAGGGTATAGAATATAAGAACAGGGAGGTTCTTAAGCTTTAAAAAAATTGGTTAGGCCACGGCTTGAACTTTGTTTTTACAGATTTGATCATCTCACCACAGGAAGGAGATGTTGCACAGGAGAGGTTGTAGAGGAGATTCACCAGGACGTCGCCTGGGATGGAGTGCTGACAGCTATGAGGAGAGACTGGCTGTAGTCTGGGTTTGTGCTTTGCTGGAGTGGGGAAGCTGAGGGAGACCAATGTGTACAATATTATGAGGGGTATGGAGAGGGTAGATGGTGAGAAACATGTCCCCTAAGCAGGAGTGCTAAATCAGAGGACTTTAGGTGAGATAAGATGTCAGAACTACCGAGGAGCTGTTTCATTCAGGTTGAAATTTTCCAGAGGTGCTGGGAGAGAAGGTACCCTGAAAATATTTGGCCCTTGAAATGGCACGCCATAGACAGCTGTAGGCTCAGTATAGGAAGTTAAGATTAGTATAGATGGGCAATGGCAGTGGGCTCAGTATGGGAAGTTAAGATTAGTATAGATGGACAATGGCAGTGGGCACAGTATGGGAAGTTAAGATTAGTATAGATGGACAATGGCAGTGGGCACAGTATGGGAAGTTAAGATTAGTATAGATGGACAATGGCAGTGGGCACAGTATGGGAAGTTAAGATTAGTATAGATGGGCAATGGCAGTGGGCTCAGTATGGGAAGTTAAGATTAGTATAGATGGACAATGGCAGTGGGCACAGTATGGGAAGTTAAGATTAGTATAGATGGGCACTTGAGGGCCGGATGGACCCAGTGAGACCACGTTCATGGCTGAATAACTCCATGACCAACACACCATATCACCACGCCAAGACTGTTGGCTTCTTCCTATTGTGGTCTAGAAAACTGCTTCAATTAATCTTAATCTACTACTGTGTGGGGTCTCAAAATTAATGCTCACTACCAGCTCTGCAGTGGCTAAATTGCAATAGACAATATGCTCTTATGCCCAACCTGAAAGGATGGGTTAATTTAAAATAGGGCATTGTATCCAGAATTTCATAACACCACTATGGTCTCTCAGGCCTTCAGTGCTCCCATAGTAGTACCCAAAGAACAAGAATTCTTCACTGGAAAAAATGGATTACCTCAGTGATATCAGCATGTGGTCTGATGGCTCTCTGCCATGCAGCCTGTGGCTCTTCAGAACTGCTAATTCTGTATTGAATATGACATTTTATTATAGTGAAGTAAATATTCTGGTTTTTCACTGTATATTGTTAACATTAGGAGAGCACTGGGATTCATTCTACAACCATGTGCATTTCAGTAGCCCCTGCTGTGTTTGCAAAACTAAACAAATCATAAGCAATTGCAAGAGAACAAAGAGGAATCCAGATCTTTTAAAGAGGTGGGAACATGATTTCTTCGTTGTGCCCAGTGGGGGAGATAAATTCTTCTGATTAGATAACCAGTAAGCAAGTTAGCTAAATTTAATTTTTATTGCACCAAAAGTTTATTTGGTAAGCATTTTAATATGTTTTTATATCTGTATTTGGTGGATTGGTGCAGAGGGCATTCAGTAGTCATGAGGTACTTTTGGTAAAAAGGTGCTTGTGGCTGGAGGATCATGTGACAGTGAGCAGCATAGGATCAACTGATCATTATCCTACTGCTCTGTCCTGCACAGAATTTTGCTCCAACATTTCCCATACGTTACAACAGCAAAAAAATGTTCTTTGTTGGCTGTAAAGGGTTTCAGGTTGTCTTGAGATTCTGACAGATGCCATAATGCAAAGTCATTGAGACTGCCATTGACCAAGTGGAGAAACATTCTATTTCTGTCCTTGACACTCTTCCCATTTATGAATGCAAAACCCTCCTTGAAGAATGCAAGCTAAAGTCACCTTTTAGATGAAAGGCACTGCCAAATGGTTAATCTACATAATCTGGGAGATCTGTAATGCTGGTCCCTGTGTGTGTGGTCAGCACAATAGCACATCTGTAATGCTTTCAGTGGGAATGAAACACTTCAGTCAAACTGCTCACAAAATTGGGTGGGGGGTCGGGGAAAACAAGTCTGTGACTGGAAACCAACATCAAACAGAACCTTACAGCAGCGAAGAGCCAGCCCCATTCAACATAAAGAGCTTTTCTGGAGACGTGATGTGTCCGCAGTATTTCTGCATGAGTCAGATGTGGACCCTTTCAAAACTTTACTAAACACCTGACTGACATCAGAGAACGAACGAGGTGAGGCACAGGTAGTGGCTCACACAGTGGGTGAGGTCCTTGATCAGTAACTGAGGAAGTCCTGAACTCCTGTTGTGAAAAGTTCCCCAGGGTACAGCTAATGACAATCAAAATCTGAAATTCATCAAGCCACAAAACATCTGGAGGAAAGATATATATTAACATAAGTGGGAATATTTTAATATATATATCCACAATGTGCAAAAATAGGCAAATATGATTAGTGTGAGCTGTGGTTTCATAAGAAAAAATCAGATTTATATAGCACCTATCAAAATCCTGAAGCATTTGACTGTGAAAATACCTTTTTGAAATATTGTAGCTGAAATACGAACCACACACCGCTAAGGTCATAGCACGACTGAGCCAATCTGATTCTCTGATAAATATTGGCCACTAGAGAGAACTGATCTGCCCTTCTTTGCCCAAGTATTGAGTAATTGCTCACACCGGCTCAGAGGACAGGTAGCTCCTGTGGTCAGAGAGGAAAGGAAATGTTCATTAAATACAGAGGAGAATTAGGAAGTGAAGTAGGGCACCACGGTAGCGCATTACTATTACAGCTCACCGAGTTCAGAGTTCAGTTCGGGTGTCCACTGCACAGAGCTTGAATCTCTAAATAGATAAAAATAAGTGACTAAATTTTGCCATCATTAAGCAGCTTGTGAATACTCTCACAGGAGGTTTCCTGAGAACCTGTTGGGGATTGTGTGCACTCTGTTTAACTAAGTTCAAAGTATATTTATTATCAAAGTACATACGTGTCACCATATATGTATATGTCACTGTATATCTAAATGAATAAAATGATACCATCCTGAGATTCACTTCCTTGCAGGCATTCACAGTAGAACAAAGAAGTACAATAGAATCAATGAAAGGCTGACTACAAAGACTGGCAAATAACCAATGTGCAAAGGAAAACAAATTGACCAAATACAAAAAAAAATATTGAGAACATGAGCTGTAGAGTCCTTGAAAGTGAGTCTATAGGTTGTGGAATCAGTTCATTGTTGAGTTGAGTCAAGTTAGCTATATTGGTACAGGAGCCTGATGGTTGAAAGGTAATAACTGTTCCTGAACCTGGTGGTGTGGGACCTATTTCTCATCTTTCTGTGGTTCCCACTGTTTTTTCAGATAATCAAAAGAATTGACCTGTAGTTCTGACTGGGGCAGATGTTGAGAGAATGGAGACATCCATTAACATCACACATGGAAGTGTGCATGGTGTAGTAATGGCAGAAGTGGGTCTGCTCCCCACAAACCAGTGAGATTTAAGATGCATGGAAGGAACAGCCAAATGACAAAGAGGAAACAGGTTGAATTGAGCAACACAGTAGCACATGTAGAAGAGCCACCAGCTCGCAATGTGAGAGAATGTTCAATCCTGACCTTGGGTACTGTCTGTGTGGAGTATGCACGTTCATCCTGTGACTGTCTGGGTGCTCTGGCTTCCATCCACATCTGTGCAGCTCGGTAGGTTAATTGGCTGCTCTAGATTGAGCTTAGTGGATGAGTGTGCGAGCTGTGTTGATGAGAACATGGGGAGGATAAATGGTTTAGGGTTGGATTAGTGTTAAAAATGGATGCTCAATGATTGGTGTGAATTGGGAGGACTGAAAATTTTGTACCTCTCTATAACACCATGAATCATTAACTCTCTGAAAGAGCCTTATCATAATGCAGGGAAAACACGGTGAGGAAAACGGTAAAGGGACAAAAGGGAATAAGTAGGATTGGAGGAACAGGTTCTAATTTCTTGTAGAAGTTATGAGTGGGCAATGTTAGTGCAGGTTGCTGGTAACACCTTCCACATTGGAGCATGACTGCTCATGGGCTGCACCTTCAGACTGGATCACAACGATCTGCTGCACAGCTACAATCCATCAGCTCAGTTTACAAACTTCAATTTACTAATTTTCTCCTTTGTCTGGGCCTTTGATTTCTGAAGCTATTTCCACTTTAATGAACGTTCCACACAGATAAACACACTATGGCTAAATACTCACTGTGCATTTTTGTCCAGCCTCTTTCATTTACAAATACTTGCTTATCGAAATATTTTCCAGAAATGTAAACCAAGGACTGGTTGTTTGGGAAAAGCTGTGTTTTACAGATAGAAGAGCAGTCCCCATCCCCAGTTAATTGTGCTACATCTCCTCCTTTTATTCTAGGAATGGAGGATAGGTTCAGCCTGACTACAAAAATCTTCACAAAGTGATGAGTATAGCACAGTCCATCACAGGCAAAGGCCTCCCCACCATGAGCATGTTTACGAGGAGCACTGCCACAAGAAAGCAGCATCCATTATCAAGGACCCCCACCAGTGAGGTCATGTTCTCTTCTTGCTACTACCATCGGGCAGAAGGTACAGGAGTCAAACCGCCACATTCAAGAATAGTTAATACCCTTCAATCATCAGGTTCCTGACAAGTGTGGATAACTTCACTCATGTCAGATCTGAACTGATTGCACAACCTACAGACTAATTTTCAAGGACTCTACAGCTGCAACTATCAGTGGGAACTCATTTCTGTGAGCTTCAGTTCTGAATGCTATTTATTTACTTTTATTGTTTGCACTATCTTCTTTTGTTTTAATGGGTTCTGCTGGGTTTCTTTGTTTTGTAGTTTTGAAGACAAATCTCAAGGTAGTATAAAGTATACATATTTTGATAATAAATGTACTTTGAATTTGACTTACGATCTCAGCATTATTTTGATTTCTCTTCTTTCACGATCAAATCCTCAGAGGTGACGTAGGGTCTGAAGGTGTAGAATCATTGTGGATAGAGCTCAAGAACTGCAAGGGTAGAAAGACCCTGATGGGAGTTACATATCAGATCTCTGAACAGTAGCAAAGACATGGTCTACAAATTACAATGTGAGATAGAAAATGCGTGCTAAAAGGGCAATGTTACCATAGTCATGGGGATTTCAATATACAGGTAGATTGGGAAAATCAAATTGGAGCCGGAACTGAAGAGGGTGTATTTGTAGAATGTCTATGAGATGGCTTTTAGAGCAGATCATGGTTGAGCCCATGAGATAATCTATTCTGGAATGGGCATTGTGCAATGAACCGGAATTGATTAGAGAGCTTAAGGTAAAGACAAGTGATCATAATATGATAGAATACACCCTGCAATTTGAGAAGGAGAAGCTAAAGTCAGATGCATCCATATTACAGTTGAGTAAAGGGAATTACACAGGTATGAGAGAATAGCTGGCCAAAATTGATTGGATAGGAACACCAACAGAGATAACAGCAGAGCAGCAATGGTTGGAGTTTCTGCAAGCAATTCGGAAGGTGCAGGATAGACCCATCCCAAAGAAGAAGAAATATTTTAAAGGCAGGATGATGCATCCATGGCTGACAAAGGAAGTCAAAGCCAAGATAAAAGCCAGAGAGAGGGCATATAATAGAGCAAAAATTAGTGGGAGGTTAGAGGATTGAGAAGTTTTTAAAAATCAACAAAAGGCAACTAAAAAGTCATTAAGGAAAAGATGAAATATGAACATAAGCTAACCAATAATATTAAAAAGGAACCAAAAAGTTTATTAAGTGTAAAAAGGAGGCAGTTGAAGGTAACAAACTACTGAAAAATGATGTTGGAGAGGTAGTACTGGAGGACAAGGAAATATTGGATGAACTGAGTAAGTATTTTGCATCAGTCTTCACTGTAGAAGACACGAGCAATATGCCAGAAGTTCGAGAGTGTCAGGGAGCAGATGTGAGTGAAGCTACCATTGCTAGGCAGAAGGTGCTTGGGAAACTGAAAGATCTGAAGCTAGATAAGTCATCTGGACCAAATGGTTCTGAAGGAGGCAGCTGAAGAGATACTGGGGGCATCAGTAATGATCTTTCAAGATTCAATAGATTCTGGCATAGTTCCGGAAGACAGAAAATTGCAAATATCATTCCACTCTTCAAGAAGGGAGAGAGGCAGAAGAAAGGAAATTATAGGTCTGTATGTCTGACCTCAGTGGTTGGGAAGACGTTGCAGTCGATTATTCAGGATGTGGTTTCGTGGTACTTGGAGGCCCATAATAAAATAGGGCAAAGTCAGCATGGTTTCCTTACTGGAAAATCTTGCCTGACAAATCAATTAGCATTCTTTGAAGAAATAACAAGCAGGATAGACAAATGAGAATCAATGGATTTTGTGTACTTGTATTTTCAGAAGCCCTTTGCCAAAGTGCCACACAAGTTAAAAACCCATAGTATTGCAGGAAAGATAAAAACATGGAGAGAACATTGGCTGATAGGCAGGAGAGAAAGAGTGGGAATAAAGGGAGCCTTTTCTAGCTGGCTACCAGTGACTAGTGGTGTTCCACAGGGATCTGTGTTGGGACCAATTCTTTTTACATTCTATGTCATTGATTTGGATGATGGAATTAATGGCTTTGTGGCAAAGTTTGTGGATGATATGAAGATGGATGAAGGGGCAGGTAGTTTTGAGGAAGCAGAGAGGCTACAGAAGGATTTAGACAGATTAGGAGAATGGGCAAAGAAGTGGCAGATGGAATACAGTGTCAGGAAGTATATGGTCATGCTCTTTGGTAGAAGAAATAAAAGCAAAGACTATTTTCTAAAAGGAATAGAAAATTCAAAAATCTGAGGTGTAATGGGACTTGGAAGTCCTCATGCAGGATTCCCTAAAGGTTAATTTGCAGGTTGAGTTTGTGGTGAGGAAGGCAAATGCGATATTAGCATTCATTTCAAGAGGACTATAATATAAAAGCAAGGATGTAATGTTGAGACTATATAAGGCACTGGTGAGCCCTCACTTGGAATATTGTGTGCAGTTTTGGGCACCCTATCTAAGAAAGGATGTCCTGACACTGGAGAAGCTTCAAAAGAGATTTACAGAAATTATTTTGGCAGTGATGCAGCCAGTCAGGATGCTCTCAATTGTGCTCCTGTAGAAAATTTTTAGGATTTGGGAGTCATGCCCATGAGTTTTCATAAATTCTATTGTATTTACTTACTGTCCTGTAAATGTCTGCAATAAAATTAATCTCAAGGTGGTATATGATGACATATACATTCTATTAGGTGCCTCCTATATCTAACAAAGTGGCCACTGACTGTATGCTCATGACCCTCTGCTGCTGTAACTCATCCAATTCAATCATTCCACAGTCAAAGTCACTTAACTCACATTTCGTCCCCATTCTATTGTTTGTCTGAACAACAGCTGAACCTCTTGACCATGTCTGCATGCTTTTATGCATTGAGTTGCTGCCACTTGATTGGCTAATTAGATGTTTGCATTAATGAGCAGGTGTACAGGTGTACTTAGTAAAGTGGTCACTGAGTATATGTAATTTGATAATTACCTTACTTTGACTTTGATCTGTTGGGGAATGATTGGATGTTTAAATAAATGGTACTGAACTTTTGCATTCTTAGAGTTATTTTCCTTGAGATATACAGCACAGGAAAGGGCCCTGCAGCACAGCAAGTCCATGGCGACGATTAAACACCCTTTTACGCCAATATTACAGTATTCCCAAGTTTTTATTCTCCCCACCAACTCTCCCTAGAATCTACCCCTCGCCTACTCACTAGGGACAATTTGCAGTGACCAACGAACTGCCAACCTGCATGTCTTTGGAACGTAGTATGAAACAGAACACCCTGGGGGGAACCCACCGGTTACAGGGAGAATGTGCAACTATCACACAGACAGTACCCAAGGTCAGGATTGCATGTGTCAGGATTACAAGACAGTCTCTTTATGAGCTGGACCACTGTGCAAGGTTTTTAATATCTTCGAGGGGTGCTGTAGGTGAGGACCCTTAATTAGCCATTTCTGATCTCTGGCAGACGTGGTACCTTTGTCCAATGCTTTAGTTTAAAGGTCCATGCGACAGGCAGGGAAATATGTCCAAAGAGCGAGGAGAAAGATCGTGAGATGGAACACCCACCAAGATACACAGAGATCAGTTTGTCTGTATGGAAGATCTCACTGAAACTAGGTTAGTGAAGAACCAGCTTCGGTGGGGTGATGCCGACCAAGATGCTGCCTGGCACAAAAATAATGCAGATGAGGATGGACCGGAGATCTCTGCAGTTGGAGACACCCTCTCACCATGAGCAGCAGCTGTACAGGCTGGTTGGGAAACAGGCCAGAGCCAGGAAATTAGCAGAGTGCTGGGGTAGGAGATGAGTGGTCTCATCTTCAGTCTTCAAGAGACAGTGTGTCAAGAAGACAGCATCCATCATTGAAGACCCACACCATCGGGGATGTGCCTTTTTCACATTACTTCCCCAGGGTGGAAGTACAGGAGCCTGAAGACCTGCATTCAGCATTTTAAGAACAGCTTCTTTCCTTCCACCATCGAGTTTCTGAATGGCCCATAATCTCATGAACACTACCTCACTATTCGTTTTTTGCACTATTTATCTATTTTGTAACTTTAAGTAAATTTTTTATGTATTGCACTGTACTGTTGTCACAAAACAACAAATTCTGCAACATATATCAATAACAATAAAGCCAATTCTGATTCTGATCTTGACAGTCTGTGTCTTGGCCGTTTAGTGTGATGCCTTACCTGACCTAGCACATTATTTGGACAGGGCTTGTTTTGTCTACACCAAAGATATGGTTATGAAGGCCAAATTGACATTTGGGTACCCGCAGTGACAGATCAAGATGGCACAGGGCCAAGGGATTTATTGAGAACTTACTTATTTCCCCTAATAAGTTTTCTCTTGTGTGGGCATGTGGCCAAGTGGTTAAGGCATTGGACTAGCGACCTGAAGGTCGTGAGTTCGAGCCCCAGCCGAGGGAATGTGTTGTGTCCTTGAGCAAGGCACTTAATCACACGTTGCTCTGTGACAACACTGGTGCCAAGCTGTATGGGTCCTAATACCCTTCCTTTGGACAACATTGGTGTCATGGAGAGGGGAGACTTGCAGCATGGGCAACTGCTGGTCTTCCATACAACCTTGCCCAGGCCTGCACCCTGGAGAGTGAAGACTTTCCAGGTGCAGATCCATGGTCTCGCAAGACTAACGGATGTCTAAAAGTTTTCTCAAACTATTTCAGAACTGAGTTTTGAAATTGGCATGCTGGGTACTGTGATGTGAGTTACCCCGTGCGCAGGTTCCATTTTATTTTCTCCGTACCCCAAATCCTGCCACTCACCCACATGCAAGGGACAACTTAAAAATTAACTGACTGTTTGACGTGGGGCGGGGTGGGGGGGAACCAAAGCACCTGGAGAAAATCCATATGGTCACAGGGAGAGCGTGCGAACTCCACACAGACAGTACTAGAGGTCGGAATTGAACCAGAGTTACTGGAGCTGAGTTTCCTCTGGGTTTTCTGATCTCCTCCCACATCCTGAAAGCATGCTAGGTTCATTGACTGCTGTGAATTTCCCCTACGGCGTGGATGAACAGTAGAATCTGAGGCGAGGTGATGAGAACGTGAGGAGAACAAGATGGGTCTAGGTAGGACTTGACGTAAAAATGGGTGCTTGGTGGTCAGCACAAATGCAATGGGTTGAAGGGCCCCTTCTAAATCAGGTGGGCATATTTTGGTTGTTTGCTTTCCAAGGCTTGAGGAGTGGGCCTGCTTGCAACATAAATGTCAGTGTTGAAAGTATCCCTACACAGTTAAAACTCCAGCATACTGCTAGTGGTTAATTGAAGAAACAGCATTTCCTTGCAGCTCAAGTAAAGCCAAAACTATACCGAATGCCCACTTACTTGCAGTTATTCCCAACCTCACAGTGTAGTTTTGCCTCAGCACTGCTACTGGCTGATAAGTAAATTGATGACATGGATGCATTGCAAACTCAATGTTATTTTAGCTGCAGAGCCTGGAAAGACCGGTTAACGGAGGATAAACATAGAAAAAACAAGAGATGGCAAGAGACAATTATTACACCGTGAGTGGATGAGGTTTAACGTAATGTGAAATCAAGTTGTTGGCCGTGATCAATCAGAAAATCTTAACATAACCAAATAAGACAGGACCAATGACCCACCCATTCTCTGAAGATAATTCTAATGTTGGGTCTCAGCCCAAAACATCAACTGTTTATTCCTCTCCATAGATACTGCCTGACCTGCTGAGTTCCTCCAGTGATTTGCATGTGATATTTGTCTGGATTGTTTGTATTGTAGTACTTGATTACATCGCACTGAGGATAAAGAGGACAATCGATTAGATTAGAACTGATCACACTAGACAACAGAACTATACCTCCATCGTTAAATGTTGTCCTTTCCAACATTTCTGCCCCATTCTGCGGGACTGCTTGCCAGCCTGATGACTCACACAAAGGCAGCTCATAAGGCAGTTCTGTTCCTTTGGGATGAGGGCACGCTCCAATTACCAACGAGCTCAAGGAGAAGAAGCAATATCCTGGGATGCAAAAACCCAGGGACGGCAGGCTACAATTAAAAGCACAGGCCTGAACAGTCCCAAAGAAGGTAAACTGATTGTGATGTTTGAAGTGTGCATTTTCAAAGCACCAATACAACAGAGACACAAAGACCTATAATTAAACCCTGAGCCAGCAACCTCTGCACTGGGTGTGATCAAGGAGCCTCATTAAACCAACCTCTCTATTTATCTAGCAGTCTTTAGGAAGAAAGCAGCTATTTACAGCCACTAGTTTCAATTATATTAATATTCCCTTTGATGTGATACCTATAAGGAGTACAGAGAAAACTTAAAGTGCACAGAACTCTGGTTCAGACATACCCACATCTAGGCAACTCACATCCATCAGCTGGGCGGCTTTGTTGACCAATGTTCCTGCCTTTTTTAAAGCAGGTGTGCAATCTGTTCAAGAGCTTCAGAAATACAAACAAGGCATGATTGCCAATCCCTTTAACAATTAGAAAGAGGTAATTCTTCTGCCCACTCCATATCCAGAAGGTTAAAAGAACAGGTGAAAGTAAAAAGGGAGCAAAAACTCAAATGATTTAATTGAATTATTAGCAGAGAAAGGTTCCATTCAGCCTATCACATCTGTTAGAGTCCCAGAGTTCTACAGCATGAAAACAGGCCTTTTGTCCTACTCATCCATGCTAATCTGAACTGGTCCCAATTGGCTACATTGGCCTGTATCCCTCTAAACCTTACCTGTCCAAATGTCTTTTAAATCTTCTTCAATATAAGTAATTCCCCCCTCCCACCCCCCAGGTTAATTTCTTTCCTCCACGGCCCTGCAAATTCATCCAATTCCTATTTGAAAGTTGTTATGTAATCTATTTCCACTATCTCTTCTATATTCCAGATTATCATAATTTGCAGCCTAAAATAAATGTTCCTCATCTCCCTTCCTTATGTCTTAAATCAGCATAGTCTGTCTACTGATGCCTCTGTTTGCGGATACAGCTTCTCTTCAGTTTTCTATGCAAACCACTAATGATTTACAGCCCCTCTACTGAATTCCTTTTAACCTTCTCTGATGCAAGAACAGCCACAGTCTCTCCACAGCTGTCATTCTAGTAAATCTCTAAGTCCTCTAACTTCTCCCCACAAATGGACTGAAAACCAACTGAATCAGCAGTTTTCAAAGGTGTAGCAGAACCTCCTTGGATTTTTACTCTGAACTGCTATTTTTCAACTTAAGAAACCCATATGCTTTAATTCTACCCTGGTCTTGAAAGGTGATATTAATGTCATTTCACTGATTCCAATCAAGAGCAACTTGTAGCTGGTGTTATTACGAGTTTCTCTTTGGTTGGCTGTGCAATTTAGATGCAGCATCCATATAATGCTGCAGATCTTGGAGAAAGTATAGATCAAATGAGATGCCTAGGTTCTGAAAGATATATTTTAGGGCTTATTTAAAGCAGAGATCGATAAGTTGTTGATTCGTAAAGGCATCAAAGGTTCCGAGGAGAAGGCGGGAGATTGGGTTTAAAGGGAAAATAAATCAGCCATGATCGAATAGCCGAGCAGACTTAATACGCAAATGGCCAAATTCTGCTCCTATGTCTGATGGAAAGGTAAGGCTTACAGATGGAAAGGACCAGTTGTGAATTCTCCTGAAGTATTTCAACAACAAATTTCTACATAGCTTTTAGGTATGTATAACGAGTGGTGCTTAACAAGTGTGGCATCAGCAAAATTTGTAACCGATTCACAAGAGGAGAACACCAAAAGGCAAATGATGGAGGGAATGAAAAATTAGGATGACGGATGACTGCCACTCAACAGGGCTGCATTGTTCTGGATGGTGTCAAACTTAGAGCAGTGAAACACTCCCTTCAGCCCAACTTGTCTGTACTGACCAAGCTAGTCCTATTTACCTTTATTTGACTCGTATCCCTCTGAACCTTTCCTACCCATTCTTGAGGGCATCATGAGAGTGATCCAGACAAGTAAAGAGGATTTCATTATGCTCCTGATTTGAGCCTTGAGAATGATGGAAAGAAAACGAATAACTCACAGTGAGGTACACTGTGCCTGATCTGCTCTTGTAGCTGGTCCAGTTGAGCTTCTGACCAATGGTGACCCCCTAGAATGGGAAATTAAATGATGCCACAATTAATGATAATAACACTATTACCCACCTGCTGTCTTTTATTGGCTTTCCTCCATTACGTCCTGTTTAAGTTTAGAGAAAATAAGAAGTCAGATATTTGATTTGAGCAAATCTGGTGACCTTTTATTCAATATTTTCATTTGATTTGATTTATTACTCTTCCAATTTTTTTTTGAAGTTTTAGATTTGATCAGAAAGTCTTTCCTTTTTTTTGGTCGTATCCTTAGAATGGACTGCCCAGTCCCTTTTTTTTTGCCCTTTTTTCATATAGTGTAGTGGGGTGTTTTTTTTCCCTTCTCATTTAAAAAATTTAAAGTTTTTTTTCTCTCCCTATGAATTAATGAGGAGAATTAGCTGTCCTCTTTTCTATTATATACTACATATTAGCTTATTACTATGTATGATTTTGATAATGTCTATTTCACTTTCTGTTTGTATTATTGATATATATATATATTTGAGATAATTCTCCTCTTGTTTGTATATATGCTTTTTTAAATCAATAAAAAGATTAATAAAGAAGAACACTATTAGATATCAAGAAAAAAATAGCTTGACTTTCTTGTGCTGGGTATATTTATGTGTTGTGTGACTGTTATCTGGGGCTTATCAGTCCAACCTCAATATTGTCCAGGGTTCACTACACACAGGCATGTACTGAGGAACCTGGAATAGAACTGGCACTGTGCGATCATCTACACACATCTCCTCTTCTCAAAGGAGGATGAAGAGAAAACCAGCGAGGAAGCAGAGCTCATGGCATGGTTCTGACAAACTCCTGCAGCAACGTCCTGGAGCCTGAGATGATTAGTGGCTCACCTTCCTTTGTACTAGGCATGACTCATCCAGTGCCATGATTTCCTTGAAACCCTATTGCTATAATTTTATTGGGCTCATTGATGCCAAAAGCTGGTCCTGTAATGTTAGATATTGTCATTCTCACCATACCCCTGGAATTCTGCTCTTCAGTCACCATTTGGTGCTGGGTGGACCGAATGACTTAAGGAGCAGGGTACATCTGACAAAAGTTAAAATGAAGTTTGATGATTAGTTCTGCGTCTCATTACTATTAATCCTTTCATCCATTTTATCGATAATTGAGAATGAACTAATATCATGCTACTCAGTGGGTATGATGTTGCTCTTTTTGCAGACAGTGCCATATTTGTGCTAGTTTCCACATTGTGGTTATGACATTACATTCTACATTGTGGTTTGTACTTGTACGGGAACAGCTGGCTAATGGTATCATTTTGGCTAAATTCTTCTTTTTATATATAGTCTGGCCTATTCACATCCTTTAAAAAGCAACATGATGCAGTCAAAGAAGCTAAATCTGATTTGAAGTCCCTCATGAGGTCACCTAGTCTCACCCTATCAGAGCTATTTCCTTTGTTCTATTCATCACCATCCCTCATCTTCTCTGCAGCTTAGAACTAATCTTCTCTCTCTTTTTCCTAGTTCTGATGAAGGGTCTCAAATCTAAAACATTAACCCTGTTTCTTTTTCCACTAGTGCTGTCTGACCTGTTGACTGTCTCCAGCATTTTCTGTTTATGCTGCAGTGGAGGATATTAGCTACAAATATGATCACATCAGGCAAGTTACTTCACTCACCTGCCTGACAGCTCTTCCAACTTGGTCCCAATTCCCAAGATGCTCACAAGGAGGACTTGACAGGATGCAAAGAGCAAAGCATGACTTTCTTGAGTAGAGTGCTCGTTTCAATGGGAACTCCCTTCAGTACTTTGGTAGTGGAGAGAATGGCAGATAATCTTCCATAATGTCATTAGAGAACTAGATGGAATTGTGGTAGATTATTAATAAGCATAAATTACAGTTTATTTAATCAACAGCATTTAATTTCTGTACTGAGTCTTGGGATTTGTTATCCATCTTGCCATTGCCTGTATGATCCATAACCCTGTGAACACTTTCTTGTATGTGAACCTGTCCAAGTGACTGTTAAACGTTATAATCATACTCGCCTCTGCTACTTCCTTAGGCAGCTTGTTCCATTTAGCCACCATCCTCCATGCAAAGAAGTTGCCTCTCATGTCTCTTTAAAAATGTTTCCCTCTGAACTAATGCCTTCCTGATTTTAACTCCATTTCCCTGTGAAAAATATAAAGATTTGAAGATCACTTATTTTAAAGTCAAGTCAAGTTTATTGTCATTTAACTACAAACTTGTATACCATCAAACGAGACCATGTTTCTACGAACCCAGGTGTAAAGCACTATAGTATACATAACACGCATAACACATAATAACTCATGAAAGTAAAGATGAAATCTACAGGCGGATTACACATAAATAAACAAACTAAAGTGTATAAATTAAATATTGTAAGGTACAGAACAGATTAATCAGTGAAACTTTGAATATGATGCGGCAGGGAGCTCAGAACTCTAACAGCCTGAGAGAAGGAACTGTTTCTCATCATGACCATTCTTGTTTCTATGCACCAGTCTCTCCTGCCTGACAGTAGAAAGTCAAAGCGGATGCTGGATGAAAGGTTGGGTTCCTTAAGAATACTATGTGCCCTGTGTATTCAGTGCTCCTGACAAATGTCCCCAGTGGATGGTAGGGAGACCCCTACGATCCTCTCAGCCATTCTCACAGTCCTTTGTAAGGACCTCTGGTCCAATGCTCAGCTGCTCCCGTACCAGATGGAGTTGCAACTTCTCAGGACGTCAGTATTAGCAAGGGGCTGGGAGGTAGGGGATGTATACAGCTACTGACACAACTGTAGTGAACTCCATCAGTATATAAAACGGTCTGCGTTTCACAAAAATTGACACAATCATTGGTGAAATGTGGGGTGCCACTACTAAAGCATCTGTACACCGGCTCTTATTTACGTAAATATGATATGGCCACCACAGGTCTTGCCTGAGATCACTGGGTTCCTGTCAGCTCAAAATGCACTGAAACCTTCCAGCTGGATGGAGTCATGAAGCCGAGATTCCATGAGAAAGAGGAGCTTTATTTTTCACACGTACATTGAAACATAGAGTGAAATGCATCATTTGCGTCAAATCAAACCAGTGAAGATTATGCTGGGTAGCACACAGGTGTCGTCCTGTTTCCGGCCCCAGCGCAGCATGCCCACAGCTCACCAGCCCTAACCTGTACGTCTTTGGAAAGTGGGAGGAAATCGGAGCACCCACAGGAAACCCACGTGGTTATGGGGAGAAAGTACGCACTCCTTATGGTCCGTGTGCAGGTCAGTGGGACTAGGCAGAAAAATGGTTCGGCACAGCCAAGAAGGGCCAAAAGGCCTGTTTCTGTGCTGTAATGTTTCTATGGTTTTCTATGGTTTCCTTTCAGACAGTTCTGTACGCATTCACCCTATGTCCTTAATAATTTTATACACTTGTGTAACCGACAAAACGTACCAAGAAAACACATGGAATTGAAGCCAAACATTTACGCCTCAGCCTCATTTGAGTATTTTCCCCAGTCTGATTGTTTTCCTTCAAGAAGGATGACAAGGAGAGTGTGCAGAGGACATTGACAGCAATGGGACCTCAAATGTAACTTCAATCCAATGGAGAGACCAGAGGAGCTGGGGCTGCTGAGTGCAATTGGTGGGGAGTTTGATAGCTCAGTTAGGAACTACTTGTGAATAAGACTCAGTAGTATTCTTAAACACGATATTCTGCATTCTGCTATTGTTCTTCACTTAGTACTACCTCTCCGTACTCATGTATAGAATGGCCAGTCTGCATATCATGGAAAACAAAGCCTTCCACTGTATCTCAGTACATGTGACAATAATAAACCAAGTCTGAACTTGAGAAGGAAATATTAGAAGGTCTGCAAAGAAAGGGCAGGGAAGTGGGACCAATCAGCAGCTCAAGAGATTACAGACTGAAGGGCCTCCTCCTGTGCTATGTGATTCCATGTTTACAAATATGGATTTACGATAAGGTACTGGAAAGGGAGAGGGACGTCCTCTATGAACACCCAAACTCGGATGAGTTATTGAAGGAAGAGAAACTCAGAAAAGAAACAAAAATAAAATATTTTTGATAAAAATCTTTGTGTTTTTTCTATGGTTCAAAATGGTTTTGTCATTCTTTTTCATCTTTGAACAATATGTTACAAACTTATTTACCATTCATTGTAAGCATGTTTGACAGGTCATCTATTTCATTGTTGCCTCACACTGTCGAGCTCCATATCCTTCTCATGTTGTCATAGGTTAATAAAATATCTCATTTATGTATTACAAGGGATTAAAGGCAGCTGGATTTTGTTTTATCTCTCTGTCTGTGGGCTTCTTTACGAGCTGAGGTCCCAGCCTTGCAAGTAAAACAAAAAAAACAAGTTTTGCATGGTCTCAGAAAAAATTTCAATATGTCTGGATGCCATGAAATCAGGAAATAAAAAAAAGAGAGGAAAATATTTACGTGCTTCGAAACTTAAGAAACAGGTCAGTGGAATGACGGCATGTGTGAAGGTTGGAATTCAGCTCAGAAAAGTGTGAGGGGATATATTTTGGTAGGAAAAATTAAGATATATTCTAAAGAAGGCAATATTAAAAGGGTACAATAACAGTGATCTGGAGGTGCCTGTGAAAAATCTGCAGGGGTGACAGTTTAGGTCAGTAAAGCAGTTTATAAAACATACAAGAACATGGGTTTCAGAGATAGACGCAAAGACTAGAAAAGCCATGATTGACTAGAAAACTGCTTGAAACAGTTAAAATTCTGAGGGGTCTTGGCAGGATGGGAATGCATTTCTAAACCTTTCAAAAATAAGGAGTGAGGATTTCTTTTCGGGTGAACGGTCATGAGATTCTGGAACCCTCTTCCTCAAGGAATGGTGATTGATGGAGGTAGATTGACACATGATGTGCAAAAGGTGAGGAGTTGCCATGGGTGGATGGAAAAACAGAACTGAGCTTACAATCAAATCAACTATAATCAAATTAAATGGCAGAGCGAACTTCTCTTGCTCTTGACTTGTATGTTCCTGAAGTAAATCTATGCTGTACAAAAAACTCTCTCATTCCCAGCTAGAGTGAACTGTAGAATTCTGGATACTACGCACTAAAAATGATGTGAAGTGGGGTGACTTAACTGAAGTGGAAATAAATGGTCCTTAGTCACCTTCTTCTTGTGTGCATTCATCTAAATCATACTTAACAGGTACAATGCAGAATTCATGAATTGGCCTCACCAGGATTCCAAAATGTGCATGGGACATCTCTGAGCTGGCTTACCGGTGTTATGTGGTTTGCCACTTGCCACATCATTGATTTCAGGACGATGGCGTAAACTCCACTTCATCAGATGAGCTTTTGAGTGGCCAACTTGGGCGCAGAAATGCTTTAGTTCCTTCCATACTTCCTCTGCTCTTGCGGCAGATACCCAGATATCCTGATGCATAAGCTAATCCCACTGTCTAAATTTGAAAGTCAAGTCTGCTTGTGATCGCTGGTGTTGTGGTAGTCTTGTTCAGTTCCATACAGTTGCTAAGGAGAAAGCTGGAGATGGCAGATTCTAGTGGGCACAGAAGACAATGGATTTCATCCCCTAATATTTAAGCAGAAGAACTTCTTTTTTCCAGCTCATCAAATAGTGTGCGAACTTAGAGCGAACTGAACATGGGATACCTAAATGAACACAAATTGATAAGGTTTTGCCTGAGTAGAAGCAGTAAAGTAAAGGGTAACTTGTGGTCAAATGGACAGGGAGCAGAAGGTATCACCGCTTCTCCATTTGTTAGGAGAAGTTATAGTTTAGATTATGAGGACACACAGTCCTCTTTTATTGTCATTTAGTAATGCATCCGTTTGTATATAGTTTGTATAACGCATCAGAATTTGATGATGTAGCTAAACTAATCTGTGGATTCAAGATGCTGAAGACAATGGCTAGTAACAGTTTCAACTCCAAGGTGCAGAATAAATGGAGATAGAGTACCAATCTCATAAAATGTTTTACAATGTTCATTCCATTCCATCATCAGACTACTCCATTAGAGACAAATCTCACTGATCCAGTGTTATTAATGGGCATGAAACTAACACAGATTAAAGAAGTGAAGTATGCGGAGTAGCAGAAATCTCCAGTTACAGCACATGGGGGAATTTAGCTCATTACCCCATTTCAGAACTTCTAAAATTAAACGAGGAGCATGAGCCATTTCAGTTAGTGGCCAGCAGAACTCCAAGTGTAAATAGTGGTTGCCTGTAAGTAGATAGTGAAGTTCACAATACATAGTGGCAACTGGGACACATTTTCTTGTTCAGGTTCTACAAGGTCTGTGAAGCCAACTTTGCAAAATGGATTCTCATTTCCAGTTTAATAATCTTATTTTAAACTGTGCAGCAATGGATGGCCAACGTCTGAATAATTTCTGCTCTACTAGAAGTAGTTTTGAAGCTCCTAACTTCACCAAAGCAATAAAAGTGCCATATATCTGGCATGGCAAGGCAAAGAATGCACTTCCCCACCACACTCACTAATGACCACCTCCTCACTGTTGCAATGAGGCACAACTGACATTCAGTGACCCTTCAATCAGTCAACTTACAATGTTTCTGAACACTGGTGATCCACAAGACTACATCATCATCCCCTTACTCTACTCTCTGTATACTAATGACGGCGTGGCCAATTTCTGCTCTATCTCCATCTACTTGCTAGTAGATTATACCAAAGTACTGGGCTGTATCTCAGGTACTGACGAGCCATTGTTCAGGAAGGAGATACAGAGCCTGGTAATACAGTATCATGGAACAACAAATGTATTGAAAACCACAGAGCTTGTCACCGATTTCAGGTACAGGGGTGGGGTGGGGTGGGGTGATACACATGCTCCTGTTTACATCAATGGTCCTGAGGTCAAGAGGGTTAAGCACTTCATATTCCTAGGAGTAAACTTCACCAATAGTCTGATCTGGTCCAACTAAGAAAGCTCATCATTGCATCTGCTTCCTCAGGGCTAAAGGATTTTAGTATGTCTTCATTGACCCTTACCTATTTTTATCAATGCACCACAGGAAGCATTCTATCTAGATGCATCATGGCTTGATATGGCAGCTGCTCCGCATGTGACCCCAGAAACCTCAGGAAGTTGTGGATACAGCTCAGCACATCATGAAAGCCAGGCTCCCTCCGTAGACTCTGTCTACACTTCTTGCTGCCTCAGTAGAGCAGCCAGCATAATCAAAGACCCCAACCAGCCCAGACATTCTATCTTCTCCCATTTCCCATTGGGCAGAAGATATTAATGCCAGAGAGCACATACCACCAGGCTCAAGGACAGTTTTTAGCCCACTGTCATAAGACCCTGGTGTGATGAGATGGAAGCTTGATCTCACAGTCTATCTTGTTATAATCTTGCACCCTTATGTTTTACTTGCACTGCATTTTCTCTGTAGCTGTTACACTTCATTCAGCATCGTGTTATTGCTGTTCTACCATAATGCATTGATCTGAAGGACAAGTATACAAGACGAGCCTTTCACTGTACCTTGGTACATGTAACAATAATAAACCAATTCTAACAGTCAGAACTGCTTCGTACATTGGAAGTCATGCCTCACTAACATGATTTGAATTTTTTTGATGTGGTAAAGAAGAGGACTGATGAGGGCAGGGCAGGACACATTGTCGACATGGACCTTAGCAAGATAGGATTAGTCTGGAAGGTTAGATCACAAGTAAACCAGGGTGAGCTAGCAAACCAGATTCAAAATTGGGTGGATGGAAGGAATAAGATGGTGGTAGTAGATTGTTGTTAATCAAAAAGGCCTGTGACCAGTAGTGTGTGCAGGGATCGACACTAGATCCTGTCTTCTCTAGGACAGTGCATTTATTGATTGAGAAATAAACTGCGATGCAGAGCCGGTTGACACTGACTGTCAGTCAGATGGATTCAAGTCTATAGTCCAGTACAGGGATTCCCAAGGTGGGGTCCACGGACCCCCTGGTTAACGACAGAGGTGCACAGCATAAAAAACGGCTGGGAGCCCCTGGTCTCATGCAATATTGAGGGAAAAGTGCATTGATGGAGATGCTGCCTTTCAGGTGAGCTTAAACTGGGCCCTCATCAGAGTAACCATAAAAGTTACTGTGACATTACTTCAAAGAAAAGCAGAGATCTTCCTAGCATCCTGGTTAATAGCTTGCTCTCAACCTACACTTAAAACAGGGTACCTAGTCATTACAGTCCCTGTGTCAAGCTGGAAGGAGCAGTATTCTCCGAAACCAGGAATGGTGGTTTCAGGTTTCTCTTATTGCAAGCCTAATTTATGCTTGAAACAGCAGGGAGGCAGAAATAATTTGATAGTTCTTCCAAAAGAGGCAGCAACGGAAGAGACTCGGTATCCTGCATTATCATTCCTTGTTGGGTGGGGGGGTTTCCCTTCGTGGGATCTTGCTGTGTCGCAGAAGTGCTTTATTTGCTGGGGTGGCCAAAGCCTAGTGTCTGCGGTCCCAAGTCCTTGTCCACTGGGAGTGCGTGCGTGGGAGGGAGGAAGAGGGCTTGCTTTTGCTGTTGCCGTTGGTTGCTGGTTGTGCTCTGTGTTGTTCTGCTGAGGATTGTTGACATGCTATGTTGGTGCTGGAATGTGTGCCGACATTTGTGGGCTGCCCCCAACACACCCTCAGGTGTGTTGGTTGTTAACACCAATGACAGGTTTCACTCTGTGTTTCAATGTATACACGACAAATAAACTTGACTCTTGAATTGGGAACAAGGTGCTGTGGGGGGTCCTGAGGCTCCTTGCCAAAGGGATGGGAATACGGGACAAGAAACCCACCATGCCTTCAGTAGGTGGGGAAACAAACATAAAGAGATTCCTATCTGCCGGAGATATCAGGTGTCAAGGCTATTTGTAACAGTGACTTTGATAAGCAGTCAACAGACATAAAGCAGAAATTAAACTGTAATAATTACCCACATGACATGGTTTTAATAATCATATTAAAAGATAATAAACAAAAGAACTTCATGTCATACGGGCAAAAAACACCAACAGCAGTGTGGGGGGTGGTGGGGTGGCAATATGGTGGCTATTAAAATACTTTGTTTTTTTTGGGACCTTTGAATTTGCTTTAGGTTACGTGTGCAATTTAACTCTGCATTTGAAGGCAGATTTGTAAACTAACATGATGCTATTAGGAGCAGATTGGTTCCATTCTGAGCTATTAGTATGAATTTAGCTGTCACAGCATTTGTGGTTAAATACAAAACTCATTGAACAAAAACGACCCCATGGGCTAGGAACAGTTACAGAGAAGATTGACGTTGCATTTACCAACACACTCCTTAAGGTGACAGGGACTCAGCCACTGGGACTGGTTGTTAACAGCTCAGCTTATCAGCTTATTAACTCTTTCAGCACGGACAGTGCTCATGACAGATCTGAAAATACAGGTTTTCTGTCTTGATGAGATGGGTTATGGTTTGGACTGTCAAAATGCCTGAATCATTGTCAGCCATTGCCATGGTAGTAATAAGACATGCCCTCTTCTCATTACTACCATCAGAGAGGAGGTACAGGGGCCTGAAGACTCACACTCATCATTTTAGGAACAACTTCTTCCCCTCCTGAATGGGCAGTGAACTCACAAACGCTACCTTACTATGTTTCCTCCATATTTGTACTATTTATTTAATTTATTTTTAAAATATATTTCTTATTGTAAATTATAGATTTTAATGTACAGCACTGCTGTCACAAAACAACAAATCTCACCATACTGAGAGCTCTGTGGAATAATCTCTGTATTTAGACCTACTCAGGCACACTTCCTCAATGCATTTTTTGATGCATCGACAACTGCACTGGTGCTGCTTCCTGCACTTTTGTAGAATTAGACACTTCAATACATTCACTGCCAATTTCCACCCGGCTTTCATGTTCATCTATAACCCTTGACTTCCCTTCCCTTTAAGACCTCTCTGACTGTCTCAGAAGACAGTTAGCAACAAACATCCATTACAAGCACACAGACTCCCATAACTATCTTGAATACACACTCCTGCCATCTCCTGCCACCCTCCAACCCCCCACTATCAGAAGGCAACATCTATCATCAAAGATAGACCCTGCCATTTGGGCAATGTCATCTTCACACAGCTACCATCAGGCAGGAGGTACAGACGCCTGAAGTCCCATATCAATGGCTTCAAGAGCAGCCTCTTGCCTTCAACCGAATGGTTCTTGAACCTATGTGCACAACCCCAATCACTACCCAAATATTGCAACACCATCACCACTTGGCACTACAGAGGACTTTTCTTCAATTTGTCCGTTTTCATTAAAAATGTATATAATTAATCTTTTCTTTATATGTTATATGAGAATGCTGTGTATCTGATGCTGTGTGTCTTTGATGCTGCTGCAAGTTTTTCATTATGTACTGTGGACATGATAATAAACTCAGCTTTTATTAGACTTCTTCCCACTCTTCCTCTTGGCCAGGATTCCATTTCATTCTCTCAGTTCCTGTCTCTATTACCGATGGATGAGAAGACACAGATGCTTCTGATGTCATATCTCTTCCTGAAGCATGGCTTCCCGTCTACAATAACTGAGAGAGCCCTTGACACCATCAAATCTACTTTCTACACCTCCATTGCTCTTAATCGTTCTTCTCTCAGATAGAGCAAGGACAGAGTTGTCCTGGTCCTTACTTTCCACGCAGCAGCCTCCATATTCACTGGAACAAAGTACTGCCAGGTTCAGGAACAGTTATGTCCCTCTCAATCAGCAGACTCTTGACCCAGTGGGAATAACTTCACTCATCCTCACTTGCCCTGTCACTGAACTGTTTCCACAGCCTATAGACTCACTTGCACGGACTCTTCATCTCATGTTCTCAGTATTTATTGCTTGCTTGCTTGCTTGCTTGTTTGTTTGTTTGTTTGTTTGTTTGTTTGTTTATTTATTTATTTATTTATTATTTCCTCTTTTCCTTTGCACAGTTTATTGTTCTTTGCGCACTTGGTTGTCTGCCTTGTTGGTGTCAATCTGAGGGTAATAGCCAGCCAGTGTAATTTTGAGATGTCTTGGACAAAGTGCTGAGTCACACAGATCAGTGTTAGAGTTAAATGATGAGCACATCCGGGGCAAGCTCTTTAACTGACAAGACCTCACTGTTATGTAGGCAATGAGAATTGCTGTTTCAGCTGAAACGAGACCAAGAAGCATGAAGGTTTGGTTTGTTCAAGGTGGATAAAGTCATAATTATAAAGCACAGTAAACAGACTCTTTCACTCAGTTCCGTTTGTCCATGCTATCTGAGTTAACTAAATGAACTGCATTCCATTATCTGCATTTAGCCCATATTGCTCCATATACACGCTATCCTCAGTGTTAAGAGTTGTCCCTCAGGTCCCTTCTAAATCTTTCCCCTCTCATTTTAAACCTATACTACTACCTTGTTTTGGGTTCCCCTACCCTGTAGGAAAGAGGTATTCACCTTACCTATGCTCCCCCATGATCTTATAGTCTTCTGTGAGGTCACCCCACAGGCCTCTAAGCTCCAGGGAAAAAGTCCTAGCCTATCCACCCTATCCATATAACTCCCACTCTCCAGTCCCAGTGACATTCTAGTAAATCCCTTTTGCATCCTTTCCATTTTAAAGACATCCTTCCTATCACAGAATGAACACAACCGTATGCAATTCTCAAAATGTAGCCTCTTGTATAGCTGTAACATGACAGCCTTAACTTCTGCACTTAATATCTTGACCAATGAAGGCAAGAGCCTTCCTCACTACCCTACTTACTTTTCTTGCCACTTCTAAGGAACCACATCGCGACACCCTTGGGTCTCTCTGTTCTACAAAATTCCCCAACCCTCTGCATTAACTGCACAAGTTCTGCCCTGGTTGGTCTTACCAAAGTGCAACACTGCACACTTAACTGAATTAAACTCCATCTGCCATCTCTTGGCCCACTGGCCCAGTTGATTTAGATCCCACTGTAACCTGCTTCACTGTCCATGATACCAGCAATTTCAGTGTCGTCCACAAATCTTGATAACCATGCTGCCCACAATGCAGTATATTCTTAACTAAATAGTTAAAGTAACTGACAAAAACAGTAGACCCAGCACAATTCCAGAGTACTCCACTTGTTACAGACCTCCTGTCTCAAAATCAACCCTCTGCCCCACTCCCTATCTCCTACCACCAAGCCAATCTTGCATCTACCTTGGATTCCAAGTGATCTAACCTTCTGGTCCAGCCTACCCATGCAGGACCAAGCATCTGTCTGCCAAATAATGCAGACTGCTGTCATAATTGTAGGAAGCACAGCAGGACAGGCTTCAAGGCATCCAAAACAGAAGCTGAGTTGAGTTCTGGGAGTCAAAGCTTCAAGAAAGCTCACCTCTGTCCCAAGATACCGACAGACTTTTACCGCTGTACCATTGAGAGCATACCCACCAACTGCATCTCAGTTGTCCTGTATCGGACCGCAAAGCACTCCAGCGGGTGGTGAAAACTGCCCAGTGGATTATCAGCACCCAATTGCCCACCATTGAGAACATCTACCATAAACGCGGACTGGGCAGGGCGAAAAGCATTATAAAGGATGCATCTCACTCTAACCATGGACTTTTTACTCTCCTCCCATCCGGTAGGCGCTACAGGAGCCTCCGCTCCCGCATCAGCAGGCACAGGAAGAGCTTCTTCCCTGAGGCTGTGACCCTGCTGAACCTCACATCACAGTGCGAAGCAGTATTGCACCCATATTGTACTGTCTCAGTACTTTTATATTTGTGTGCTGTAGCACTTACTTTTTATTGGCAGTTATTTTGTAAATAACACTATTCTTTACATTTCTGGTTAGATGCTAACTGCATTTCATTGGCTTTGTGTCTGTACTTGGCACAATGACAATAAAGTTGAATCTAATCTAATCAAAGGGAACAGTGGGATAGAGCAGCACAGCTATAAGAAGGTCTGAGGATATGAGTACAAATGTACAACAGAGAGCTGAGAACCTGGAGAGGTTGAAGTCTGTGAGAGGAAGGAAGATTCCAACAAATACACTTATGTTCAGCACCCTCCAGAGCTGGCACTAGAGACAAGAAAGTCTGCCAGTAAGAGAACAAGAGACCTGCAATGTATTTTAAAATATAAACATGCATATACTGTGCAGGTAAGTTCTTCAAATGTAAGTGATGTTATATTATTAATGTAGGTAATCAGGCATGTTTACAACTGAATCATTAGTTTATAATAATGAATGTATTTACTTGTTATTACATACAGTAGTTGTTCACCTCTTTCTTTTGAAAGGGAAACAGTGCAATGGATGTACGCAGAGTATGTTAGCCAAAAAGATACTTCAATAACATTGGTGAATTGCTATTATTTTAATTACATGATTGTAAGATGCTCACAGCTTCCATTGAACAATAAACAGCCGTTTTATCAACATGCAGTAAGTGAAAGAAACTGGACTCCACTCCAAGCCATTGTAGAGGAACCCACAATGAAATACTTTTGCAATTTCCTTATTTCTATTTACTGTATCTCCATCATCTAATTTCAATATTTTATCATAACATTTTCCTAATATGACAGATGTTTTATTTTTATTAATGTTGCCTTCCATTTCAAATTTCTTTTGCTTCAATTTTGCATTTCCTACTATGTTTTACCAACATTTACTGTCTTTTATACCCCTTGCAAGATCTGAGCCACTTTTTTTTTAACTAATCTAACTCAATCAGTGGAACACAACTGTTCACTCTTTGAATATATCCATGCTAATTACCTCAGCCACTCCCTGTGTCAGCAACTTTCATATTCAATCACTTCCTCTATAAAGAAGCTACTCAGCATTCCCAACTGGGTTTTGAGGTGACTAACTTTTTATGAAGGTCACTGGGTTTATTCTCTCTTATGAGTGAAAATATATTCTTTGTGTTTACATTAACAATCTGGAAAAGGGGACCGAGCGTAGCGTATCTAAGTTTGCTGATGACACTAAATAGAGTGGAAAAGCAAATTTTGCAGAAGATACTGAGAGTCTGCAAAGAGATATAGATAGGTTAAGTGAATTGGAAAGGGTCTGGCAGATGGAGTGCATTGTTGGTAAATGTGAGGTCATCCAATCTGGAAGGAAAAATGGAAGACCAGATTATTATTTAAATGGTAAAACTTTGCAGCATGCTGCTGTGCAGGACTTGGGAGGGCTTGTGCATGAATCACAAAAGGTTGGTTTGCAGGTGCAGCAGGCTATCAAGAAGCCAAATGGAATGTTGGTCTTCATTGCTAGAAGGACTGAAATTAAGAGCAGGGAGGTTATCCTGCAACTGTTTAGGGTACTGGTGTGGCCGCATCTGGAGTACTGCGTGCAGTTCTGGTCTCCTTACTTGAGGAAGGTTATACTGGCTTTGGAGGCAGGGCAGAGGAGGTTCACCAGGTTGATTCCAGAGATGAGGGGCTTAGACCATGAGAGGAGATTGAGTCACCTGGGACTGTACTTACTGGAATTCAGAAGAATGAGAGGCGATCTTATATAAACATATAAAATTATGAAAGGGATAGATAAGATAGAGGCAGGAAAGTTGTTTCCACTGGTAGGTGAGACTAGAACCAGGGGACATAGCCTCAAGATTCGGGGGAGTAGATTTAGGATGGAGATGAGGAGGAACTGCTTTTCCCAGAGAGTGGTGAATCTGTGGAATTCTCTGCCCAATGAAGCGGTGGAGGCTGCCTCAGCAAATATATTTAAGACAAGGTTGGATAGATTTTTGCATAGTAGGGGAATTAAGAGTTATGTGGAAAAGGCAGGTAGGTGGAGGTGAGTCCATGGTCAGATCAAATGAGTCCATGATCTTTTTGAATTGGGGAGCAGGCTCGATGGGCTAGATGGCCTACTCCTGCTCCTAACTTTGATATTTTAACACTGAAGAAAGATTTTTGGACCACAGGAGAGTCAAGATTTAGAGGGAACTCAGCAGGAAAGTAGACCTGAGGCCCAGAGCACATCTGTTCTGATCTTATTGAATGGTGCAGCAGGTTTGAAGAGCAGTATAGTAAAATTTAAAGTACACTTATTATCAAAGTACGTATCATATACTACCTTGAGATCCTTTTTCTTGCAGACATTCACAAAAACATGAAGAAATACAATAGAATCAATGAAAAACTACACAGAAAGGCTGACAAACAACCAAGGTGCAAAAGAAGACAAACTGTAATGATAACAAACTAAGTAAATAAATAAATAATACTGAAAGCATGCGTTGTAGAGTCCTTGAAAGTGAGCCCATGGAAAGTGAACTCACAGCATGCTCTTGATCTTACTTCTTAGCTTCTCAGGAGGAAAAACACCGAGGCCTATTCATCTTTTATTGAGAAGGACGGCTTCATATACTGGTATCATCCATTCATTCATCTTATTGTGGCCTTTTCACCTGTCTTTCTATTTCCTTCTCTCTATTGTACTTAACTAACTTCCTTTAGAAAACATATTTAGAATCAACAGACCTACCTATCAAAGACTTCCATTGTTGATGGTGTGTTATGGGATATTCCTGAGCACAACCCTTTCTTTATACCCAGCATCAAACACACCTTGACTGAAATAACTGAAACAGTGCAAGCCAACATTTGTCACGAAGGCCTTGTTGTTTCTAATGCAGAGACTTTTCTTCAAGCAATGTAGTGTTTCCACAAACTACGACAATCGGCTGCTCTTGGGCTATTAGGGGTCAGTATCATTTTGCTCCACTGTTAGATTGCAAGCAATTAAGAACTTCCAATTAGTGTTTAGGATTCAGCTTGCTTTTAAGGGTGTTGATTCTGAATGAAGTCTTTCCAGTGTCTTTGTAAAGGGTAGGGGACTGTCTGTTTCAGTAAACAGAAGATATAGATTCCACAGTATTTTTCTGTGCACTCTGCTCAGAGTGGGGGGGTGGGGGGGGGGCTTGAGAGGAGCAAAGAGACGAACTTCCCTTTCACAAACTCCCAGTGGACAAGGTGCGGCTGTAGCAATGGGCTTTCAGAGGAAATTAATGAGGATAATATATGGCCGAGCTGCTGAGTTTGAATGAAAACTAGCAATTTGGTTGAATAAGGAGAGGGCAGCAAAAGGCTTGGTCGTGACAAGATAGATGCACAAGCACGAGCCAAAACTTTGACAAACAACTATATTTATTATTACATAGCATGAAAGAGTCACGGCATGGAAACAAACCCAACAAGTCCAGCCTGACCATCAAGCACCCATCTGCATCTATCTATTTTATCCTGAGTTCTGAAGAAACACACACCTCTAGTTTAGAATGGTCCAAAACTATAATCATAGTTAAGAACCTATATTCACAATTTTTTTGGTGATTATGGAAGAAGTGCTGCAAAGATGTTACGGTTTCAACATATGTGAAAAGAGTCATGTTGATGTTTTGCATATGTATCCCTGGGAGGCATCTACACCCAAAACATTAAGCTACTTTTCCCCACAGATGTTGACTGAATCATAAATCAACAGTACTGTTTTATTTTGTTTGTCAGGCTTCTTGCAAATCCCTTTTTATTGTTAATACCTGTTTTGTTTTGTATATACTGTAATTGTTACTCTTGGATTCATTTTAGTACCTTTTACTCTGCCTAGTTCCACTCCAGAGACACTGCTTGGGAGGGAGAGGGTTCTGGAATGTTAGAGATGCCATCTGTCAGATGAGATGTCAGCCAGGCTTCTGACCTATGTTTTCAGGAGCACGTAATATTTTGCTGAGGAGCAGAGGTGTTATTCCTCTGCGATCTGATCAACTTGCATCCTTCAGCAAACCCTACGAACACAGGCGCCCTAGTCTTTTAATGGAACCCCACATTTTAAATTTAGCAGCACCAAAACAGCTTTGTTATGCACAAGTCACGTTAAAAATGTCTGAGCTTATGAAAGGACTTGCAAAGCCATAAATCATTTATTCTTGCAAGTTCAAATAGATAATTTCAAACCTTTGAGGTTGACAAAATGAACATAGAACACTACAGCACAGTACAGGACCTTCAGCCTATGATGTTGTGTCCACCTTTTATCCTACTGTGTGATCAATCTCACCCTCCTCTCCTACATAATCCTCCATTTCTCTGTTATCCATGTTTCTTAAATGCCCCTGATTGTATCGGCCTCTACCACCATCCCTAGCAGGATGTTCCATGCACTCACCATTCTCTACGTAAAAAATTATCCCCCTGCCCTTATGCTTCCACCAATCACCTTAAAATTAAGCCCCCTTGTATTAGCCATTTCCGCCCTGGGAAAAAGTCTTGGGCTATCCTCTGAGTTTGTGCCTCTTTTCATTTTGTACACCTCTATTAAGACACCTCTCATTCTCCTTCGCTCCAGAGAGAAAACTCCTAGCTTGCTCAACCTATCCTCATAAAACATGCTCTCTAAAGCAGGCAGGAAACTGGTAAATCTTCTCGGCACCCTCGCTGAAGCTTCCACATCCTTCCTATAATGGGGTGTATGGGAGGGGTAGCGCCTCTGGTGGGGGAACATGTCACGTCCTTTTCAAGGCGGTTAGTCCACCTTTGGTCCCCACCTGGCACTCAGCTCTCACCTGTGGCTCCCCGTAGCTGTTTGCATGCGACAGCAGCCACACCCTGGGCAATGTCTTCGACAAGCCGACTAAAGCAGGTAAGGATAGCCGACGAGTCTCAAACCCTCAGTGAGATAGGGAGTTGTCTATCCCAGCATGTGAAGATAGACTCCGGGGGATTGAGCGGACGAGACTAATGGAAGGTCCAATGGTCAAGAAGGCAGTCTTTGTAAGCATTGTGGAATGTGTAGAGCACGACAAGACACAGAAGACGTCCTGGTCATCCACTGCGCCTAGTCCCATCTCCAGTCGTCTCGACTCTTGTCTTGCCACTGGATCCGGATGGGAATTGGGAAGAGAGAGTGAGGCTGACGTTGTGCAACTCTCCCTCACTTAAATCCAAATCATGCGCTAGTCTCAACACGATCATCATCATAATGGTGTCGAGGTCTTCATCGACGACGATGGATGAACAACATAATGGGGCGGCCAGAACTGAACACAATATTCTAAGTAAGAGTGAAGTGATGTAGGTTAGATTCAGTTTCCAACTGCACATCAAATTGAAATTTCTAAGCTCCTTTGGAAATTCCCAATAATCCATCTAAGGAACAAGCCTTGTCCCACTTGGTTGTCTTTTTGGCTTGATGGTGACCTGACAACATAAACCACGGAACACTGGGTGGTCAGCGTGCCGACTTTTGGGATGAGGTAGTAAACCAAGTCCCTCTTTGACTTCATGGCGCAATGTGCAGGTTTCCGCATGCTATTTCCATTTGTTGTGCAGATGGAAACTGAATCTAATCTACCTGCCCTTACCTATATGACAATATCTACACACAGAGGTTTCAACAAATGAGGTCCTGCCACCAGCAACCTTCTCTCTCTCTCTCACACACACACACACACACACACACACACACACACGACACTGCTTGGCCGATACGACTATCTTCACAGTGCCTCATTTTTTTGCATCACCCGGATGATGAACACTCTAATTGTCTACTTACACCATTATTAAACATTATAGCCAACAGAAGCATGCAAGGAAAATTCGTGAATGCCTGCATTTCATAAATGCTCCTGTGATTTCTCTGTTGCTTGCTCCAGGTGCTGGAAATTAATCATTAATTCCTGGCAGTTCCAAGACTTCTCTGGGGAGTCAGAACCCTATCAGGAGCCTCTGATCTCTTCCTCGATCAGGATACCAGATCAGTCCAAGCTGCACCCATGAAGTTACAAGTGCTTCTCATTGAAAGCCTGTCTGAACCATCAAACTTTCCAGGGCTATCCCCTATCAACAAACTTCTTTTAACTGAAGCCAAGTCTCGATTGTCTCCATCTACACAGGGGGTAGCTGTAATCTCAGTAAAATCAGCCTCCATATACTTCTAGGCTTTACTTACATTAAACAAAGGACAGAGCACAAGTCTATGTAGAAACTGCTACTGATCAAAACCCTGGTAAAGAAATCACAAAATTTATCAGTCAGGTAACAACTAACAGAAAACAATGAAACAGGAACCAGTAAGGAATTTCTAAGTCTTCTGCCATATCCATATTTGTGGAATTTGTGCTGTGCTACACAATGGCTGTGGAATTTGTAATTGATCAATGTTTCTCAATAAACAGAGCAGTGATGGTTCTATATTAACGTACTGGTGACAGGTACTGGCAAGGATAGGGAGAAGGAACTAAATATTTTCTCCAGACATTATTAATTTGTAGGGGAACTATAAGAGATCTTTAATCATTGTTTGATGAATAAATCAGTCCCATACTTTTACTAATCTGAAGAAGGAACTTTCAGTTACATTTATATATTTATACATATGAGGCATAGTTCCATGGAAGCTTGGCTGCATGGATTCGGAATTGGCTTGCCCACAGAAAACAGAGGGCGGTAGTAGATGGACGGTGTTCTGCCTGGAGGTTGATGATTAATGATAGTCTACAGGAATCTGTTTTGCTCTTTGTGATTTTCATGAATGATGTGATAAGGAAGTGGAAATGTGGCTGAGTAAGTTTGCAGGTGACATGAAGCTTGGAGTTGTTATGGACAGTGCAGGAAGTTGTCATAGGTTACAATGGCATATCGATGGGAATGCTGGGCTGGGCAGAGAAGTGGCAGATGGAGTTTTATCTGAAAAAGTATAAAATGATAAATACAAGAGATTCTGCAGATGCTTTAGCTCTGAAGCACCACACACAAAATGCTGGAGGAACTGAGCAAGTTAGGCAGCATCTATAGAGGGAAATAGACAGCTGACATTTTGGGCTGAGACTCCTCATCAAGACTGAGTGTGAAGTGATACACTTTAGAAAATCAAACAGAAAACAGGGTACAAGGTTAATTCAAAGATTCAAAGTACATTTATTATCAAAGTATGTATGCAGTATACACCCTGAGATTTGTCTTCCTGCAGACAGCCACAAAACAAAGAAACAGCATGGAACCCGTTCAAAGAAAACATTAAATACCCAACACGCAAGAAAAAGAACAAATTGAACAAATGGCAAAAAATGAGTGAATAACACACAGAAAATAAAACTTCAAACTGCAGAGTCCTTGAAAGTCTCGGAACGTTCACTTTAGCTCAAGTTCAGTCCAATTTAGTCCTGTGACGCTCGTTGACTACAGGCCACAGAGCTTGTCTGCCTTGATCAAAATCGTACAAAATAGCAATTAAAAAAAGGAGTAACCAGAAACCAGAAACACATATAACATGAACTGCAGAGTCCTCTAAAGATGAATCCAATCCACAAACCACACTGATCCAACCTTGCCCAAGACCCAAGACACTCGCACCAGCAGTGGGTGAGCGAGAGGGAGACTGGTCAAACACAGCTGAACACCCGCTCACCTTCCACTCTTGTCCTTGTCGATTTCAATCTTGCTCGATGCTCTAATGAGAAAGGTGGTTGAGAGTTGGAGCCGACCATGGCTCTGCACTCCGTCAATGGACATACTCAATTCTCAGCCTCACCCTCACTCTCGCTCTCAGCCACGCAGAATTCCCTCAGAGACAGCAGAAGTGCCAGATCACTCAGTCAGCCTAAAAACACATGATCAAAATGTAAACTACAGGCTCCAATTGCACAATGATCAGCAGTACAGTCGGCCCTTCGTATCTGCAGGTTCCGCATCCCCAGATTCAACCAACTGCGGATCAGGCTCGAGAAAAAAAACGGAAGTTCTCTCTCCAGCACTTGTTGTTTGAGCATAGATCCTGACATTAGAATTAGTGAGCCTCCTCCAAAGCTTCCTTATTCCCTGAACAATACAGCGTAATGCATAGGTTATATGCAAATACTACGCCATTTTATATATGGGACTTGAGCATCCATGGAATTTGGTATCCGCGGGGGGGTCCTGGAACCAATTGCCTGCGGATACGGAGGGCTGACTCTAGATTTAAAAGAATAAGGAGAAGAAGTAGTAGTTTTATGAGCTGTCTGCAGGACATCGCTGTTAGCCGCGCTAATTGCTGGCACCATCTTGAATGGTGGGATTCTTAGCAGTGTGGAGGAACAGAGGGTCCAAGCGCACAGAACCGTCAGACGCTGTGCAAGTTGATTGGGTGGTTAAGAAGGTGTATGGTTTGTTCGTTTTCATTAGTCAGGGGACTAGTTCAAGAGCCGCTAAGTAATGTTGCAGCTCTCTAAAACTCTGGTCAGATCACACTTGGGATATTGTGTTCAGTTCTAGTTGCCTCATTGTCGGAGGGATGTGGAAGCTTTAGAGAGTGTGCAGAGGATATTTACCAGATGCTGCCTGAATTAGAGAACATGTCTTATGAGGAAAGGTGAGTGAGCTAGGGTTTTTCACTTTGGAGCAATAGAGTTTGAGAGGTGACTTGATAGAGGTTTATAAGATTATGAGAGACTTAAAATCTTCCTATGGCCAGTCGTTAGTTACCTGTCCTAAAGGGCCCATGGACTAACAAAGGTGACCAGAAGTGAAATAAGAAGGAAAGTATTGATGAATGCATTCTATCTAACCTTGTTGAAATATATGGGTGACAACATCACAGTTCCAGCAACATGGTTTCAACCCTGATTTCAGTTACTGCCTGCGTGGAGTTTGCACATCCTTTTGGATGCTTCGGTTTCTCTCCACTTTAGTGGATGAGTGAGGCACTGAAAAAGTTTAAAAAGGAGATTTCAGAGTTTAGAAACGAAGAACTTAGAGCTCAGCAACAGGCAGCTTGGCTATCATTCATATGGAGAAGGAAATTGGGGATATGGACAACACCAGCAAGGCACAGTCCTGGGGTCAGGAGGAAAAAGACGAGGAAAATCTTGGATTACAAGGATATTTCATCATATGTTTCGATGTTCTGATGTATATGTGTCAAATAAAGCTAATCCTTGAATCTGAAAACTTGCAAAAACCACTAACGTAGCAACGCAAGAATGGAATAAGGTTTCATTATCTGAGGCATGGACAGAGAAAGCCAATGAGATGGAAGTGAAGCAAGCTGTCTTGGTGAAGTATAAGCGACAATATGTTAGATGTCATTTTAACTTGTAATTAACTAGTGAAACCATCAGGAGTGTGATGAAAGGCAAGCCAGCTTCCATTGTTGTATTTCCTATTACTGTACTTGACATTGTTTGGTACTACACCTTGCTGATTATATCCCAAGGTCGAACATTTCCACGGTACGTCTATGATAATGATGATGATGGTGGCTGGTTCTTCGCTTGCAAAGATCAGGAGGGAAAACTCCATCGCTGTAGGACTTATCTTCCCGCCTGCGCTATGTAGGTTTATAGTGAGGATCAGTGCACGTGGACCGATTCCACACTTCAGGCCGGGGGACGTTCCACAATGGCACAGTGAGCTGTGACGACTGCAACGACCGCAAGGCTGCAGGTTGAGTATCAGAGTTTACCTTCTCCTAGACAGACTGCCTGGCAAGGCTAACGCGTCCTATCTACCCGGGTTTGGAATCGGAGGTGTCCTTCTCCAAGGCTGATGAGCCCAGCCTGCCTGCCCAGACGTAACCACTGGAGGCTCCGAGGCACCATGACATAGCAAACTACCAAGAACAGGGACGCCACATGGAGGTGTTGCTATGGGGACAGCAGTGTGGGAGAGGCCATATGCAAGTGACATCCTGCAAGGAAAACCGAACAGTAGTCCTGCAGCAATCATTACACCTGGAAGGGTGAGGCTATGGAAGACACTTCACCTTCCTCAAGAGAGCAGGATGTCCAGCCCAGGAATCACCCGTCCCCATGAACACTCAAAAAGGTCCAGAGGCACATACAAAACCGTTTTGGAACTAACTTAAACACAAGAATTTCTGTAGATGCTGGAAATCTTTAGAAAATTTTCACCTAGTCTAGCAATTTAGAAGCATTTCTTTGAATTGTATTCTGGTTGTCGTGGAAGTTAATTTCCGTTTATAATATGGAAATTTTAAAAAATATGTAATCTGATCATGCATAATGATGACCGTAAAAATAGCAGATATGTGGTAAACACACACAGAATGCTGGAGGAACTTAGCAAGTCAGGCAGCACCTACAGATGGAAATAAACGGTTGATGTTTTGGGCCCAGGGGTCTGAGCCTGAACCCCTCCATAGATGTACCTAGCTTGCTGCGTTCCTCCAACATTTCGTGGGTGTTGCTTTGGAATAAACCTGTCAATTTGGAGAGAGTAATCAAAGAAATCTATGTCAGCCCAAGATGCCATGCGAATAAGCAGACACAAGGCAAATATTCAGAGAGCGATTTTATTAGCCTGTCACAGCCAATGTTGCCCATTTCCTAATTAATTATCTACTATAGATGGTATCTGCTCAAAGATCAAACGCTTGTCATCATAAACTACCTGTATCTGAAGCTCCAGGCATTGGTGGAAGTGACTGTCAGATGATAGACGCTAACCTCATTATGAATATTGACTCCCTCACCTGTGACGGTCACAAGAATTAATGAAAGAAAAACTTTAACATTTTAAAAAACTTATGAATCACAATATGAAGTACATGGTTTTAATTCATAATTGCTCTTTTCTCTGAAATTGAAATTGAATTTATACAGTGGTGTACCCAACGGTACTTTGCCAGCCAATGAAGACCGTTGGAAATGCAGTTACTATACTTTACAATGCAAGGATTGAGGCTGTTAATTTTAGCAAAGCAAGATCTGACAAATAACAATGCGAATGAGGAGTTAGATGGAGACAGGAGAGACTGCAAGTGTTAGAAATAAGGAGCAAAAAGAAGGGCTACTGGAGGAACCAGAGGGTCGAGCAGCATCTGCAGAGGGAAACAGGCAGTTGATGTATTGAGTTGAAACCCTTCAATTGGGCTGACAGTAACTTGTTTCTTGCTGCAGTAGTTTTTGAAATGTAGTCACAATAGGAAAGGCATGAACTGTTTAGTCCAGAGCAAACTTTTCACTAATAGTTACTAGATAATCTGCATTGAAATGTTACAGGTAATGCCGGAAATATTCAGCAAGCCAGGCAGTATCCATGGAGAGAGAAACAGTTAACAATTCAGCCTGGTGACATTTCAGTTAAGGATTGTGCTCTGGACTTGATAGATTTGGAAGCATTTGTCGTCGCTATATTCCACAACAAGACTCCTCAGAGAAGCCAAATGCCATTGCCCAGTCATGTTGAGGATTACACTGGAGGAAGAAAAATTGCCTCCACTATCTTTGAATGACAAAGCTTGGTGCAGGATCTGAGCCCCTCAGTGATTTCAGTGGGATTTTTGATTAGGAGACATAAAGGGAAAGAATTCTTACTTTTTAACATTTGTTTTAGTTTAACATTTTTAATTATTAAGTTCTCTGATGTTTTTAGTTAACTTTATATTTAACCAATACTACAATTTTTCAACTTGCTGGAACTTGCATAAAAAAAACTGGTGGAGGAACAGTAGTTCAGGATGCTAGGTCTTGATTCAAAACGTTGATTAAAGATTACAGATTAGTCTTTTTGTCACATGTACATTGAAACATCAAAGCATACAGTGAAATGTGTCATTTTCATCGATGACCAACACAGACCGAGGATGTGCTGGGAACACCCGGCAAGTGTTGCCATGCTTCCAGCGCCAGCGTAGCGTGCCCACACCTCACTAACCCTAACCAGTACTACTTTATCCAGTACTAACCAGTACTACTTTGGAAAGTGGGAAGAAGCTGGAGCACTTGGAGAAAACTTTTGCAGTCACAGGGAGAACAGAGAAGCTCCTTACAAACAGAGGCGGGTATTGACCCCCAAATTTCTGAATGCTGGCATATAAAGTGATACGTTAACCACTACGCTGCCATCTTCAAAGTTCCCTCCCATGGATGCTGTCAGAATCATTGACCAGTTAATTGTTGAACAATTGGTGTCAACATAGCATGCTCACAATGCCAGGAGTTTGCTCTCAAAACTGAGTTGGATCTACAGTCTTGAAAATCAGAGGCACAGCTGACATCTTGGATTATCTTTTACAATGATGACACTATCCAAGTGCAACCTTGTTATGACCTTGCACCTTATTGTTTACCTGCACTGTACTTTCAGAAACAGAATCAGATCTATTATCATTCATATGTCGTGAAATTTGTTGATTAGCAGCAGTAGTGCAATGTAATACATATGCAATACCCATGGTTTAAGACCATGCTTTACAGTATTTTATTACAGTAGTAAAGTTATGCTTTTGGGTATTTTATTTTCTGCAGATTTTCTCAAAGTGCAACATATTCCTTTAATTATATTATACAATCAAGTAATTCAGCTGATTGATAAGTTAGGCTTGTTGAAATAGCCAATTAGATTTGTCTTATTAATACTTGGCCAATAAGATGCCCTGGAATATTCTGGAGGGATTGGGGGTATTCTGGAGAGAGTGCAGGAGTTTTGGAGGAAGGAGGAAGGAGGAGGAAGGAGGAGGAAGGAGGAAGGAGGAGGGAGGAGGGAGGAAGGAGGAAGGAGGAGGTAGGAGGAAGGAGGAAGGAGGGAAAAAAGAGGGAGGAAGGAGGAAGATAGCAGAAGAACACAAACTCATTTGGAGGGACAGATACTGCTGTCAGAAAATCCTCATGCAGGCAATGGTCTCACAGAGAATGTGCAGGTAACTTTTAGTTAACTAGCTATTCTGAAAAGAGCAGGGAAATAATAGCTGGCATCCTGACAATGTGTGAGCTTCACTTTGCTGACCGTGGAGCTTTCTTGCGTTCATATTGTCTGCTGCATTTCCTACATGATATCAGAAGTGCATTGTGGTGGCCTGAGCTGAGGAAAAGGAGGTACAAGTGTAACAATATCTGTCACCAGTATTTGGCATTTAAGGTGCTTGGAATCATTTATTCATTAGTTTCAGCGATTATTCAGTAGAAACTGAGTAACTGTTCAAATCCCCTTCCCATTAATTTCCTCCTCCACCTCCATCAATATGACACCCTGTGCTTTGCCAACTATTCAACACTGCACTAGACAGTGAATGCCAGCAAGATATTCATCTCTCAATGTAATGGAGGGCATTCTAGAACTTTTAAAGTTGGCAATACCAAATAATATTGCAGTCTGCCTCCAGCACATCCTTAGGCTGTGTTGGTTGTTAATGTAAATGACACCTTCCATGGTGTGTTTCTATATACATGTGATTATTAAGTGAATCTGAATATAATATTAAAGAACACTACCCATGCCTCTCCTTAGCTTGGGGTGACAGAAACCAGCTTTAGAATACTAGGGGTGAGTACAATAAAGATCCATTAGGTTAACACAGACTAGAAGTTAAACACAGGACCTTCCAAAGCATTTAACACTTACCCACCACAACAACAGCAACTTACAATTACATAACATGAGAATAATCAAAGATCTTTATAGAGTGTGGGTGAAATAGACCTTGTACTTGGCCACAAAATGACTTGATGGTGCTGCTTCAAAGCAGTTCCAAGGGATTTTTTACGTCCCTGGGGCTAGATGGGGCCTCTGCTGAACACCACATCCAACAAAGCAGAGCTTCGAATCATGCAGCTTTCCTCAGAACACCCTGGAGTGGTATCGCAACAGCAACCTTGGACTCAACGTCAGTGAGACCGAGGAATTGATTGTGGACTTCAGGAAGGGGAAGTCAACGGAACACACACCAGTCCTCATCGAGGGATCAGAAGTGGAAGGGGTGAGTGGTTTCACGTTCCTGGGTGTCATCATCTCTGAAGATCTCTTACAAAGAAGGCATGTCATCAGCTATATTTCATTAGGGGTTTGAGGAGATTTAGTATGTCACCAAAGACTATGGCAAATTTTTATATTTATACAGTGGAGAGCATTCTTACTGGTCGCGTCGCTGACTGGTGTGGAGAGGCCACTGCACAGGATGGGAAAAGGCTGCAGAAGCTTGTAAACTCAGCCAGCTCCATCATAGGCTCTAGTCTCCCCACATCCTCAAAAGGCCACATCCATCATTAAGGACCACCCACTACCCAGACCATGTCCTCTCCTCATTATTACCATTAGGGAGGAGGCACAAGAGCCTAAAGACATACACTTAACATTTTAGGAACAGCTACTTCCCCTCTGAATCTGAATGGACAATAAACCTTCGAACACTACCTCACTACTTTTGCTCTCTCTTTTCACTACCTTTTAAATTTTATATGTGTGTAGTGAATTTAATATTTCAGTAATTTTATACATACAGTGTCTATAAAAAGTATTAACCCCTCTTGGAAGTTTTCATGTTGTATTATCTTACAACACTGAATCACAGTGGATTTAATTTGGCTTTTTTTGACACTGATCAGCAGAAAAAAAACTCTTGTGTCAAAGTGAAAACCAGATCTCTACAAAGTGAATGAAATTATTTACAAATATAAAACACAAAATAATTGATTGCATAAGTATTCACCCCCTTTAATATGACACACCAAATCATTACTGGTGCAGCTAATTGGCTTTAGAAGTCACATAGTTAATTAAATGGAGATCACCTGTGTGCAGTCAAGGTGCTTCAGTTAATTGTAGTAAAAATACTTTATTGTCGCCAAACAATTGATACTAGAATGTACAATCATCACAGTGATATTTGATTCTGCGCTTCCCACTCCCTGGATTACAAATCGATAGTAAATATTAAAAACTTAAATTATAAATCATAAATAGAAAATAGAAAAATGGAAAGTAAGGTAGTGCAAAAAAACCTAGAGGCAGGTCCGGATATTTGGAGGGTACGGCCCAGATCTGGGTCGGGATCCGTTCAGCAGTCTTATCACAGTTGGAAAGAAGCTGTTCCCAAATCTGGCCATATGAGTCTTCAAGCTCCTGAGCCTTCTCCCGGAGGGAAGAGGGACAAAAAGTGTGTTGGCTGGGTGGGTCATGTCCTTGATTACACCTGTATGTGGAAGATCCAACTGCTGGTGAGTCAGTATCCTGGCAAAAACTACACCATGAAGACCAAAGAACACTCCAACCAACTCTGTGAAAAGGTTATTGAAAAACACAAGTCAGGAGATGGATACAAGAAAATTGCCAAGTCACTGAATATCCCTTGGAGTACAGTTAAGTCAATCATCAAGAAATGGAAAGAATATGGCACAGCTGTAAATCTGCCTAGAGCAAGTCATCCTCAAAAACTGAGTGACGGTGCAAGGAGGGGACTAGTGAGGGAGGCCCCCAAGAGACCTATGACAGCTCTGGAGGAGTTGCAAGCTTCAGTGGCTGAGATGGGGGAGACTGCACATACAACAACTGTTGCCTGGGTATTTCACCAGTCGCAGTTTTATGGTGGAGTGGCAAAGAGAAAGCCACGATTGGGAGAAAATAAACTCTCATGAAATCTCAGTTAGAGTTTGCCAGAAGGCATGTAGGAGACTCTGAAGTCAGCTAGAAGAAAGTTCTATGGTCTGATGAAACCAAAATTGAGCTTTTTGGCCAACAGACTAAATATATGTTTGGCATAAGCCAAACACTGCACATCATCAAAAACATACCATCCCTACTGTGAAGTATAGTGGTGACTGCATCATGTTGTGGGGATGCTTCGCTGCAAGAGGCCCTGGAAGGCTTGTGAAGGTAGAAGGTAAAATAAATGCAGCAAAATACAGAGAAATCCTGGAGGAAAACCTGATGCAGTCTGTAAGAGAACTGCAACTTGGGAAAAGATTTGTTTTCCAGCAAGACAATTATCTCAAGCGCAAAGACAAAGCCACACAGGAATGGCTTAAAAACAACAAAGTTAATATCCTGGTGTGGCTAGGTCAGAGCCCAGACCTCAATCCAATTGAGAATTTGTAGCTGGACTTGAAAAGAGCTGTTATTCATGATCCCCATGCAATCTGACAGAGCTTGAGCAGTTTTGTAAAGAAGAATTGGGGAAAATTGCAGTGTCCAGATGTTCAAAGCTGATGGGGACCTATCAACACAGACTCGAGGCTGAAATTGCTGCCAAAGGTTCATCTGTTAAACATTGACTTGAAGGGGGTGAGTAATTATGCAGTCAGTTATTTTGTGTTTTATATTTGTAATTAATTAAAATCACTTTGTAGAGATCTGTTTTCACTTTGACACAAAAGATTCTTTTTCTGTTGATCAGTGTCAAAAAAGCCACATTGAATCACAGTGGATTTAATGTTGTGAAACAATAAAAACTAAAAACTTCTGGGGGGCAGGGAGTGGGGTGGGAATGAATATTTTTTATAGGCACTGTACCACTTTGGACGCTGTTGTGGGGGGTATGATCTAGCAGGAGGAAGTCACAGCGGTCAGGTCCCTGGCTCTGAGACCCCGAAGGGAAGGGGTATAAGAGGTGAGCTGTGGTGAAAGGGGACTCATTAGTTAGGGGAACAGAAAGGCAGTTCTGTGGATGAAAATGAGATCCCGGATGGCATTTTGCCTCCCAGATGCCAGGGTCTGGGACATCTCGGATCGAGTCCTCAGCATTTGAAATTGGGAAGGTGAGCAGCCAGATGTCATGGTCCATGTAGGTACCACTGACACGAGTGACAAGGTTCTGCAAAGTAAGTTCAGGGAGTTAGGTGCTCAGTTAAAGGGCAGGACCTACCTCCAGGTTGTGATCTCAGGACTGCTACCCATGCCATGTGCTAGTGAAGCCAGAAACAGGAAGATCATCCACATGGCATGGTGCAATGAATGTCCCGAGCTGCGTATGTTTCAATGTAAGAAGTATTATAGTAAAGCCAAGTGAGCTCAGGGCATGGATCAACACGTGGAATTATGATATTTTTTCTATTCATGACCATGATTGTTCTTGGCCAGTTTTCTACAGAAGTGGTATGCCATTGTCGTCTTTTGGACAGTGTCTTTACAAGACGGGTGACTCTGGCCCTATCAGTACTAGAGTCATAGAAAAGTACAGCACAGAAACAACCCCTGAAGCTCATCTACCCATGCCAAACTATTTAAATTGCCTACTCCCATTGGCCTGCACTGGGATCACAGAATGTCCATAGGCATCCATGGGGAGAGCCTGCTGCTGTGCCCAGAGAGTACTACCCAGCTTTTTTCTGCATTTTGGGTTTGGACTTTGGACTATAAACTTTTTTTTCAGTCTTGTAGTTTTTTAAATTGTGTTTTTTCTTTCACCTGATCTTCTCGTTTTTTTGTGCAGGGGGAGGGATTTGGGGGTGGGGGGGCAATGTGCCTGATCCATTTTGTTCAGTATTTTTTTTTGTGAGGAGGAAGGGATTTGGCGGCCGATGTGACTTTTCCATTTTTTTTCAGGGAGCTGGGATTTGGGGGTTGGTGATCATGGTGCTTTTCTTCTCTTTCTTGGTTTCATGGCTACCCAGAGAAAAAAAGAATTTCAGAGTTGTATACATTGATAATAAATGAACCTTTTGAATATTTGTAATTAATTTAGATCACTTTGACACAAAAGAGTCTTTTTGTGTTGATCAGTGTCAAAAAAGCCAAATTAAGTCCACTGTGGTTCAATGTTGTAAAACAATAAAACATGAAAACTTCCAAGGGGGTGAGTACTTTTTATAGGCACTATATCTCTGCTAGGGCACCAGCAATTTCTGCACTTGCACTCGTCAGGCCCTGGTAATTTAACTACCCTAATTTGCCTCAAGAAGTAGATGCCTCCTCCTCTGTAATCTGTATTGAGACCATGAAGTTAATGCCATTTTTCCTTACTTCTGTAGACCCTGTGTCCATCTCCTGAGTAAATACAGATGCAAAAAATCCATTTAAGATCTCTTCCAACTCTTTTGGCTTCAAGCATAGATTACCATTCTCAAGTCAAGTCACTTTTTATTGTCATTTTGACCGTAAGCTGCTGGTACAGTACAGAGTAAAAACAAAACAACGTTCCTCCAGGACCCTGGTGCTACATGAAACAACACAAAACTACGCTGGACTAAGAGAGATAACACAAGTCTACACTAGACTATGTAAGACAACACAAAAACTACACTAGACTACAGACCTACACAGGACTACATAAAGTGCACATAACAGTGCAGGGCAGTACAATAAATAATAAACAAGACAACAGGCACAGTAGAGGACAAATTACAATATAATAATAAATGATGTAGATGTCAGTCCAGTCTCTGGGTATTAAGGAGTCTGATGGCTTAGGGGAAGAAACTGTTGCACAGTCTGGTCGTGAGAGCCCGAATGCTTTGGTACCATTTGCCAGATGGCAGGAGGGAGAAGCGTTTGCATGCTGATCTTCCGGAGGACCAATTTCGTCTCTTGCAATCTTTCTGCTCTTAATATATCTGTTAGAATCCCTTGGGATTCTTCTTCACCTTGCCTGTAAGGCAACCTCTAGCTTTCTTTTAGCCCTCATGATATCTCTCTTGAGTATTATTTTGTATTTCATATACTTCATTTGTTCCTACCTGTCGATACCTGCAATGCACCTCCTTTTTTATAAGCAACACACATCAAAGTTGCTGGTGAACGCAGCAGGCCAGGCAGCATCTGTAGGAAGAGGTGCAGTCGACGTTTCAGGCCGAGACTCTTCGTCAGGACTAAATGAAGGAAGAGTGAGTAAGGGATTTGAAAGTTGGAGGGGGAGGGGGAGATCCAAAATGATAGGAGAAGACAGGAGGGGGAGGGATAGAGCCGAGAGCTGGACAGGTGATTGGGAAAAGGGGATACGAGAGGATCATGGGACAGGAGGTCCGGGAAGAAAGACAAAGGGGGGGACCCAGAGGATGGGCAAGAGGTATATTCAGAGGGACAGAGGGAGAAAAAGGAGAGTGAGAGAAAGAATGTGTGCATAAAAATGAGTAACAGATGGGGTACGAGGGGGAGGTGGGGCCTTAGCGGAAGTTAGAGAAGTCGATGTTCATGCCATCAGGTTGGAGGCTACCCAGACGGAATATAAGGTGTTGTTCCTCCAACCTGAGTGTGGCTTCATCTTTACAGTAGAGGAGGCCGTGGATAGACATGTCAGAATGGGAATGGGATGTGGAATTAAAATGTGTGGCCACTGGGAGATCCTGCTTTCTCTGGCGGACAGAGCATAGGTGTTCAGCAAAGCGGTCTCCCAGTCTGCGTCGGGTCTCGCCAATATATAAAAGGCCACATCGGGAGCACCGGACGCAGTATATCACCCCAGTCGACTCACAGGTGAAGTATTGCCTCACCTGGAAGGACTGTTTGGGGCCCTGAATGGTGGTAAGGGGGGAAGTGTAAGGGCATGTGTAGCACTTGTTCCGCTTACACGGATAAGTGCCAGGAGGGAGATCAGTGGGGAGGGATGGGGGGGACGAATGGACAAGGGAGTTGTGTACGGAGCGATCCCTGCGGAATGCAGAGAGGTGGGGGGAGGGAAAGATGTGCTTAGTGGTGGGATCCCGTTGGAGGTGGCGGAAGTTACGGAGAATAATATGTTGGACCCGGAGGCTGGTGGGGTGGTAGGTGAGGACCAGGGGAACCCTATTCCTAGTGGGGTGGCGGGAGGATGGAGTGAGAGCAGATGTACGTGAAATGGGGGAGATGCGTTTAAGAGCAGAGTTGATAGTGGAGGAAGGGAAGCCCCTTTCTTTAAAAAAGGAAGACATCTCCCTCGTCCTAGAATGAAAAGCCTCATCCTGAGAGCAGATGCGGCGGAGACGGAGGAATTGCAAGAAGGGGATGGCGTTTTTGCAAGAGACAGGGTGAGAAGAGGAATAGTCCAGATAGCTGTGAGAGTCAGTAGGCTTATAGTAGACATCAGTGGATAAGCTGTCTCCAGAGACAGAGACAGAAAGATCTAGAAAGGGGAGGGAGGTGTCGGAAATGGACCAGGTAAACTTGAGGGCAGGGTGAAAGTTGGAGGCAAAGTTAATAAAGTCAATGAGTTCTGCATGCGTGCAGGAAGCAGTGCCAATGCAGTCGTCGATGTAGCGAAGGAAAAGTGGGGGACAGATACCAGAATAGGCACGGGACATAGATTTTTCCACAAAGCCAACAAAAAGGCAGGCATAGCTAGGACCCATATGGGTGCCCATAGCTACACCTTTAGTTTGGAGGAAGTGGGAGGAGCCAAAGGAGAAATTATTAAGAGTAAGAACTAATTCCGCTAGACGGAGCAGAGTGGTGGTAGAGGGGAACTGATTAGGTCTGGTTAGGTTCCTTTTTTATAACCTGGGCCTCAGTATCTCTTGAAACCAAGATTCCTTACACCTGTTTTCTTTACTTTTTATTCTGACAGGCACATACAAGCTTTGCACTCTCAAAATATCACTTTTGAAGGCCTCCCACTTGCCAAGTACACCTTTGCCAGAAAACAGCCTGTCCCAATCCGCACTTGCCAGATCCTTTCTGATACCATAAAAGCTGGGCTTTCTCCTATTTAGAATCCCAAACCACAGGCCTGACCTTTCTTTTTGCATACAGTATTTACTTTGTGATCACTAGATGCAAAGTGATCACCTACACAAACTTCTGTCGTCTGCCCTGTCTCATTCCCCAACAGCAGACCAAGTATTGCATACTCTCACGTTAGGACTTCTATTTACAGATTAAGAAAATTTTCCTGAGCTTATTTGACAAACTCTATCCCATCTAGTGCATTTATAGAATGGGAGCTCCTGTCAATATGTGGAAAGTTAAAATCATCTACTGTAGCAACCTTAAGTTTATTGCAACAGTCTGTGATCTCTCTCCAAATTTGTTCTTCTAATCCCTCGAACTGTTGCGTGGTCTGTAATATAGCCCCATTAACATGGTCATACCTTTCTTATTACTCAGTTCCACCCATAAAGCCTCACTAGATGTGTTCTCTAGTCTGTCCTGACTGAGCACTGCTGTGACACTTTCCTTGATTAGTAACGCTATCCCTCCCTCTCTGTCGCATCTAAAGCAATGGAATCCCAGAATATTGAGCTGAGAGTCCAGTCCTTCTAAGTCTCACTAATGGCTACAATATCATAATTCCAGGTGTTGATTCATGTCCCGCGCTCAGCTGCCTTTCCTGCAATACTTGCACTGAAATATACGCAGCTCAGGACATTAGTCGCACCATGCTCAACCTTTTGATTCCCAGTTTTGTCTGAGGTTTTAACAACATCTGTTCATGCACTCTTGATCCTACCCCCTGCAACTCTAGTTTAAACAATCTCCCCTCCCCCAGTGCAGCACTAGTAAACCTCCCCACAGGAATACCAGTTCCTTATTATTATTATTGTTGTTTCTTTTTGTATTTGCATAATTTGTTGTTTTTTTCACATTGGTTGTTTTCCAGTCTATTGGGTATGGTCCTTCATTGATTAAATTGTGTATCTTGTACTTACTGTGATTGCCCGTAGGAAAATGATTCTCAGGGTTGTTTATGGTGACGTGTACTGTATGTGCTTTGATAATAAATTTACTTTGAACTTTTGAAAGGCTGGGCTGAATCATGTAAAAAAAATTAAACTTGTGTCACTCTGGTTGAGGAGGATATTAAATTCCTGTCCACCTGCTAGGGAATATTAAAATCCTGTCAGTCTATGGATAATATTAATTTGTGTCTGTCACCTGGAGAGTCCCCTGCTTCTGCACTGAGAGAAGATTTCAAACTGCAAACAATCTAGCATTGTATTGTCAAGATGAGGCCACACTCAGGTTGGAGGAACAACACCTTATATTCCGTCTGGGTAGCCTCCAACCTGATGGCATGAACATTGACTTCTCTAACTTCCATTAATGCCCTCCTCCCCTTCTTACCCCATCCCTTATTTACTTTTTAAAAAATTTTTTCCCCTTTCTTTCTCTCTCTTTTCTCCCTCTGTCCCTCTCACTATATCTTCCTCTGGTGCTCCCCTCCCCCTTTCTTTCTCCCTAGGCCTCCGGTCCCATGATCCTCTCCCTTCTCCAGCCTTGTATCCCTTGTGCCAGTCAACTTTCCAGCTCTTAGCTCCATCCCTCCCCCACCTCCTGTCCTCTCCTATCATTTCGGATCTCCCCCTCCCCCTCCCACTTTCAAATCTCTTATTATCTCTTCTTTCAGTTAGTCCTGATGAAGGGTCTCGGTCCGAAACGTCAACTGTTCCTCTTCCTATAGATGCTGCCTGGCCTGTTGCGCTCCACCAGCATTTTGTGTGTGTTGCTTGAAATAATCTAGCAGTAAGCTTGTCCATTCTGATGGACTGTCTCTCCCAGTGTCCTGATGGCAACTAACGAGACCCAGCTAATCAAGTGAAGAGAATATTACTTTCACAGACATGTAGCAATCTGATATTCCTGGCAATCTAGTTGCCCATGAAGGATTGGGTAAGTTTGAAAAATTCACATTCACAGCATTCTGCACGGGAAAACCATACAATTGCTGAAGCCATATTAAGAACATACATGCCCATTCCTGTTCTGCTGAGCTACTTTTTAAAGATAAAGATAGCTGTATTTCTCACATGTTCATTGAAACATACAGTGAAACGTGTCAATAACAAACAGAGTATGAGGATTTTGCTGCAGCAGCCTACAAGTTTTTTTTAATTTCAAAATATATTTTATTCAAAATTAAATTATATACAATAAACCATTCAATAACTTTCCATCCTTTACATACGTTTCCATTATAGTCAGTACATATCCATACTTATGGCCACCCACGTGGCACTCCAGCTGTTCACCTTACCCCATCGTTGTTGAGGAGTATACTCCCCGCCACCCGACCCCTCCCACTCCCGCGGGTGAAGAAACCTATACCGTGGTCCTTCCCCACCGGGCCCTCGCGGTGGCTGCACCGAGTTTCAGTGCGTCCCTCAGCACGTACTCCTGCAGCCGAGAATGTGCCATTCGGCAGCATTCTCCCACGGACATCTCCATGTGCTGGTAGATCATCAAGTTTCGGGCCGACCAAAGGGCGTCTTTCACCGAGTTGATGATCTGCCAGCAGCACCGGATGTTTGTCTCCGTGTGCGTCCCCGGGAACAGCCCATAGATCAGAGAGTCCTCTGTTACGCAGCTGCTGGGGATGAAACGTGACACTAGCCCGTCCATCCTCCTCCACACCCTCTCTGCGAACTGACAGGTTGCAAAGAGGTGGGTCGGCAGCCTACAAGTTATGAAGGACAATAGAATTGATCTTTGATCATGACAACATGGATACTGAGTTCACATGTTCTCAGTCACAGCATTCCTCTAACTTGTGATGGTTACTTCGTTCTATGTTGAACCTAAGGCCTGAGCACCTCTACTTTCTTAGAAGTTTCAAACATTCAGCATGTCATCCAAAACTTTGACAATCTTCTACAGTTGTGTGGTGGAGTGTATATTGATTTGTTGCTTTGCAGTCTAGTACGGAAATATCAATGCCTTGAAAGGAAAAGCCTACGAAAAGTAGTGGACATGGTCCAGTCCATCACGGATAAAGCCCTCCCCACCAGTGAGCACACCTACTCGGAATGCTGTTGCAGAAAAGCAGCATTAATCATTAAGGACCCCCACCATCCAGGACATGCTCTCTTCTCACTGTTGCCATCAGAAAGAAGTTACAGGAGCCTCAGGACCCACATCTCCAGGTTCAGAAACGGTCATTACTCCTAAATCATCAGGGTCTTGAACCAGAGGGGATAGCTTCACTAAACTTCACTCACCACCCCCTCCCCCACACCATCACTGAACTGTTTGCACAACCAATCCTTGAATCCTTTCAAGGATTCTCCATCTTGTGTTCTAGATATTTATTTATTATTATTCCTTTTTATTTTTGTATTTTCACAGTTGACATCCTTAGCATATTGAATGCCCATCCTATTGGGACCAGCGTTCATTGATTCTTGCGTGTTTCTTGTACTTACTGTGAATGCCCACAAGAAAATTAATCTTGGGGTTGTATATGGTGACATATATGTACTTTGATAATAAATTTACTTTGAACATTGATGAAACATTTCTTCTTGGAAAGAATTCTTAATGTTGCGAGTTGAATACATCTTGGACTGAACCTTGGGCACCACGGTAGCGTAGTGGTTAACGTGACATTATTACAGCTCGGGTGTCGGAGATCAAATCTTGTGTTTTCTCCGGGTGCTCTGGTTTCCTCCCACAGTCCAATTAACCTACTGGTTAGTAGGTTAATTCGTCATTGTAAATTGTCCCGTGATTAGGCTAGGATGAAATTGTTTGTTGTCGCTGGGTGACGCAGCTCAATAGGCCAGAAGGGCCTATTCCACACTGTATCTCTAAAATAAAATTTAAAATGCCTGAATGTTACTGATGTGGCGATGTTTTCCTTGCGGTGGGGGTGGGGGGAGCACTGCAATGGCTGGAAATGTACCCCGCGTGTAGGAAGGTGGCTATGACTGCACAACATCAATCATCCCAGCCCCAAGGCAACGCTGCAGGAGTTCCCTGTGTCTTTGGACAAAACAACATCAGCTGCTTTATCAGTGATTTTCCTTCCATCATCAGAAGTGGAGAAGTTAACTGATAATTTATAATACTCAAATATAATTACATAATATTCAGTTCAATTTGTAAGCACTTGTGTAATGAAACAGGTCATGCAATGACTGGTGAGACCTAGACATCAATCAGGCTTGGATGTTATGTGCCAAGTAATATTTGCACTACAAAATTGCCAGACAATGACCATCTCTACAAGAATGACTTTAACTATCCTCCTTTATATTCAATGCAACCCCAATGCATTCTCATCATTGAGCCAACAATCACTCACCAGCAACATCCTGACAATTGCCACTGAAGAGAAACTCCCTTACACATAAGTAACTAACTTCTTGCCCTCCCATAACCTTTCCACTATCCACAGGCTACAAACCAGAAGTACAATGGAATAACCTCCATTCAAATGGATGAGATAAGCTCCAATAACACCTGGGAAGCTCGACCCCCACCGGGACAAAACAACTTTGTGGGATGCCATCAACCAAACTATGTTGGTACCTCAGACAACATTGTCTTCCACCAGAACTGCAGCATGAACCATTTGCGAAATTACTTGCCCTGCCAACTTTAGAACACCCGCCGCTTGCTTCTTAGGTCCATATTTTGGCCACTCAAGGAGCTAAAGCATAAGCTGTTCCTTGACAGTCAAAAATAATAGCCCCAAGAGGCAGTATACACCAGTCAGTTCATTTTTTTTATCACTCTTCTTGCTCTCATTATTAAAGTTACCTACTAATAAACACAATTCCCTGATTGCTTCTGCTTTTCTGTTATGGAGCTCCCTATCTTTGCTAATGATGTCAATATCCCAAGTATGAGAAAGGCAGAAGATGATACAATATACGTATAATGTTTCATCATAGTAAAGCACTCAAGACATTAACAGCAAAATTGCATTTTGTTCCTGCTGTTGCTCACCTGCTCAGTTACTACTTAATACATCTACTTGTCAGATTTAAAATTGAATGTACTATTATGGTAAAATAATAATTAATGGTACTTTCTATGGTTTTCTATGGTTTCTATGGTACTTGTGCCAAAACAACGGTTGTTACATTGATACAATATAGTCTGCGCAGCCAAAGCGCATTAAATTAAAATGTTATCTCCACTCATTAAACTTAACCATAAATTTTGATGTTCAAAGTAAATTGTTGTAAGGTATTTATTTTAAAAACTAGGAAAAAAATATACAAACATTATTTTAATTGTTAATGAGCTTGGGTGGGACCATTCATCGTGCTTTCCAGATGGCTGATTTTCTTTTAAATTAAAATGATGTGTTGGTAAAGTGTATGAAGAAGGGCTCTCTGACTGCTCAAGACACCACCACATATTCCCAAACTATTTTTAAATGCCGATCTGCTCTCTGTTATCAGTGTTTCTCCTGCAACCATGCAGACTCCAAAGTAGGACTGCATTGTCAAAGGTTTGAACTTTTGGACTCAACTTTAAATCGAGGCGCAGACGCCCTTTCAGATGGACGTAGAAGCTCCCATGACAGTATTTGAGGAAGAATTTAGACAGGCACATGAGCAAACAGGATATGTAGGGGCCCAAAACGTCGATTGTACCTCTTCCTAGAGATGCTGCCTGGCCTGCTGCGTTCACCAGCAACTTTGATGAGGATATGTAGGGGTGTGACCATGTGTAGGCAGATGGGAGTAGTTTAATTTGGCATCATGGTCAACGTAGACATTGTGGGCTGAAGGACCTGTCATTGTGCTCTCACAAGAGCAGGGAGGTTATTCCCAATCTCTCAGTTAGTATTAGTGCCAGCCAAAATAACTGACATCAGATTTCACTGACGTTGTTTGTTGCTGTTTGTGGGATCTTGGGTTGTGATTAGGCTGCTGTGTTTCCTACCTCATAGCAATGACTATATGCCATTAAGGTATTCTATTGACAGGACACCCATTATGGAGGTACAAATTCTGGTCATATTTCAAACAGAAAAAAAGGCTGTGCTTGTATCCTGCATTTTTTTTAAACTTTAGCCACATCTCCCTCCTTCATAAGTTCTCAAATGGGAACAAGAAGGAGACATAGCATTCCAACAGTGGGCTGTGATGTCCTGGATGGTTTTCAGATCTCTGAGGGTGTTACTCAGGCCCACGTGAAGTGTTCTGTCCAGTTTTCAGATACCAGAAACTATTTGGGGACTCACAAGAGCCACTTTTGGCAGAAGACTTGCAGCGCGCGCGCACACGCGCACACACACACACAATACCGTAGTTCAAAAGTGGGCTCCTCAAGGGAAGCCAGGGATTGACAACAAATGCTGGATCTTCAGTGTATCTCCTATTTTGCAATCATCCCTTCAATGGACATCTCACAGCTTCTTTCATGCTCCGCATTCCTCAGTGCTTCCCTAACTTCCCAGTTCATGGATCCTCAGTTATAAACAAAAAATAACTTTATGGTAGTGTAACCGTTAGCATGACTTGGGGCATCAGAGTTTGGAGATCAACTCTGGCATCCTCTGTAAGGAGTTTGTATGTTCTCCCCGTAAAATGAGTGTGTTTTCTCTGGGTGCTCCGATTTCCAATGACATACTGATTAGTAGGCTATTGCAGGTCATTGTAAATTGTCTATTATTGTCTAAATTGTCTATTAGGTCATTGTAAATTGTCTCATAATTAGGTTGGGATTAAATCGGGAGAAGACCAATTTGGGTGAGCATGACTATCAAAAATATTCCACCAAAACTTTGAAATACTTTAATATAGATTCAAACATAACAAAAGAAAAAAGTACCATTATTTGTCACATCCACATCAAAACATACAGTGAAATGCACAGTTCATGTCAATGACCAGTCAGAGAATGTGCTGGGGGCAGCCTTCAAGTGTTGCCATACTCCCAGTGCCAACATAGCATGCCCACAACTTATCACCCCGAACCCATTCGTCTTTGGAATGTGGGAGGAAGCTGACAGTGTCACAGGGAGTATGTACGGCAGTGGGAATTGAACCCTTGTCAGCGGCACTGTAAAGCATTATGCTAGCCACTACACTACTGCGCTACCTCATGGAAGTGAAATTTGGCCTGCTTATTTCTGTGAAATGAATTGCTCACACTAAATGTTGAACATGTACTACAGCTGATCAAGAGATTGTCCACCATTGCTGCTTTGTGATTCAGTTTTCATTGAGAAGGGTGTGACTGTCAGGTTTGATCAAAACCTGGCATTCTGATGCTTCAGATCATGGTTGGACCATCATTAAAACAAATCAGCTTTATCTTGGCTCTAATTATTAGCTACAATAATAAATATTTTAAAACAAGGTGGGCAAATCTTTTCAAAGCTTTTCTAGAGCAATGTCACTGAAAGGCACCAGAAGAAAAAGTGGATTTCAGGTACCTCTGAAGGGAGTCTGTCGAAGACTCAATCTTGTTTTACTGTATTTTACTGTAAGAGTATTTACCCCATTATTAAATGGAAATAAAGCCACAGATCTCAGTTTAATACATGACCATGGGCAGCCATTGACTTATGATTCCGCCAACGTCAGGTTACATCTTAAAATTATTCAGTAAGTTTTGGTCAACAGCCAACAACTAAACATACTTGGTCAGCGATTTCAAGAAGCACTTGCTGGGTCTCAGCTAGTCTATGAATGTTTCTGTGAGGTACACAAAATTGGAACTGCACGTTTACATTCAGTTCCCCTTTTAGCCAGACAGACTCGGACAAAGGTTGGCAATACCTCATTATTGGCATGAGACTGACAGGCTGTAAGGTCAGCAGTATCTCGTTATTGGCATGACCTATTGTTAGCTAGCATAAGCAAGACAGTCTGTCTTTTATTCTGTCACCCTCATGACCAAAATCTTGAGCAATACTTAACTAGTCAAGCTTGACAACAAAATTTAATTCAATATTTAATTTTCTTCCACAGAGTCATAGTTAAAATTCCTCCTGTCACAGTAAGACAAGTTGTTTTGTGAATAAATGAGAATTATTCTGATCAATTGCTCATAAATTAAAATTTTGTGGACATCATATTGCATCGGAGATTTTCCACATTATTATACGAAAGTTAAGAAATAATTCGGAAGCTCCTCTCTCTGCAATATAACATGACAGTCTATGCAGAGTCATTATATATGTACACACAATATACACAGTGTTGTTTCTATATATGGCTCGGTCAGCAGGATGTAGTTGTGAGATCTAAGATTGACTGGCAAGGTCACATTCCAACACTTGAAGCTACCTAGTGTAACCTGAAATTTCTGGGAGGAAGACGAATGATTTTTAGGGCTGGAACCTTCTAGATTTTGTTTCTGAGGCAAACGTGTAATTGTTCAGCCAAGACCTGCTATATGTGATAGGACATGAAATACGTAAAACTCTGCTGAGTCCGGACAATCAACATTGGTGCCAAAATTGAGGTGATGTGGTTAGATATTGTTACACAAGGAAAATATCAATCAACATGTCTGATCCCGGTTGAGTACAGGATTCTGTGAATAACCAAGGTGACCAAAGAATCAAAATAAACCCTAAAGGTCATATAAATGCCACCACTGTCTACTTAGCTTAGAGAGTTGCTAACCTTGGTTCAGTAATGACGCTCTTCCCTCTGACTCACAAAATTCTGGTTCAAGCTCTAAGCCCAGAAGAAAAAGAAAGCCCTTAACTCCAAGTGGAGTCATTGGGACACCGTCATGATGGCGTTTTCTTTTATCAGGCTTTCTTAACATGGGGACACTGTCATGATGGCGTTTTTTTAAGAAGGCTTTCTTATTTTTACGAGGCCAATTTGCTAGCTCGACACTCAACTCAGCACGGATGGAAAGCGTGCAAGGGAGCTGGCTGGATTCGAACTCGGGAGCCCTCACTCCGAAGTCCAGCGCTGATGCCACTACGCCACCAGCCGGCTCCTAAGCCCAGAGGCTGTTGGAAATCCTGAGGAAGCACTTTACTGTTGAATGCGTACATTTCAGATTCTGTTTTAAACTGATACTTTCTTTTCTCCCCACAGCTAGAAGGAAATAACCCATGAGATCGGTTCATGTTATTCTGGCTGACATTTATCCCTTGACCAGCATTGTTAGAACCAGATTAGCTGGTCATTATTACATTTCTATTTGAAGGGGCTATCACTGTGCGAGCTGTTTGCTGGAGTTCCTTGGAGACTGTACTGCTGTCATAACTCAATGGTTGTTAAACTCTTCAAAGTGGGGAAATGTGTTAAGTAAATGCAATTAATTCTATAAGCACTTGGCACATTTGATAATTCATGTGATCAAGCATGTATTCAACAAGGCCTTCAAAGTCCAAGTAATTTGTTATATCATCAGTATAGGAGAAGTATTATATGTTAACAGCTTTAGGCAGACCACTGTTACTAAGAACATGTGCTCTGTTTGTCAGCCAAGCTATTAAAACAAAATCTGAACAGTTCAAACAGAATAAAAATATAGGAATGACTTTCAGCTGTTTATACATCATTTACATCTTTTAATTCACCTACCAAAGACGAATGAACACCTATTATTACCGGTAAATGAACACAAAATTCTTGTACTTAATAATTTAGAAATACAAAATTACTTCCAAAATGACTTTTTATTTCAAGTAAAATACTTGGACACGTCCAGATCTGTCCTGAAATGCATTTTTTCCTATAAACTAAACAAGGCAAGTTTGTAACTGCTGTTTATATTTCATAAGGAATGTAGTTTATTCCAGTCATGCAGTTGCCTATTTGGTAATTGCAATCAGCTATGCAGATAGGATGCAAGTCAGAAATTTATGGGTTTAATTTACTTTCCAGTGCAGATAATTTAAGATGACTCTTAAGTGTAACAGTGAGGGAGGGCAGCACTTTCAGAAATTCCATCCTTTAGTCAAGATATTAATCTGAGTGTCAGTCTGTACTCTCAGGTAGATGTAAGCAATCTCGTTTGCCCATTAAAGAAATGCAGGTGAGCTTTCCAGGTGCCATTCCCAAATATATTTCCCAACCCATGTTATTAAAAGAGATTATTTCTTGTCAACGAAAAGTAGTGGATACAGCCCAGTCCAGCACAGACAAAACCCTCCCCACCATTGATCATATTTACAAGGAGTACTGCACAGAAAGCAGCATCCGTCATCAAGAACGCCCAGCGTGCCCTCTTCTTGCTACCACCATTAGGCAGGATGTACAGGAGCCTTGGGTCGCATACCACCAGGTTCAGGAGCCAACTTCACTCACCTGAATTCTGAACCCATTCCACAATCTATAGTCTCACTTCCGAGGACTCCACAGCTCCTGCTTTACAGTATTAGTTATTTTCAATTCGTACAATTTATTGTTGTCTTTTGCACAGGTTGCTTCTCAGACTTTGTTTATGTATAGTTTTTCGTAAATGCTATTGTATTTCTTTATTTTCCTGAGAATGCCTGCAGGAAAATGAATCTGAGGGTAGTATGTAGTGACATTTGCATACTTTGTTAATAAATTTACTTTGATTTTGATCACATTTTCATTTGTGGAAACTTGCTGTGCACAAATCGACTGCCACACTTTCTACTTCACAACAGCGACTGTACCTCAGAAGTACTTTATTAGTGTAGGGGAACTCTGTCATATCATGAAACCAAAGTTCAAAATAAAATTTATTATCAGAGTACATACATGCCACCATATACGAGGGGTGATTGATATGTTCGTGGCCTAAGGTAGGGGGAGTCAATTTTAGAAAACCTAGCACATTTATTTTTCAACATAGTCCCCTCCTACATTTACACACTTAGTCCAGTGGTCGTGGAGCATACGGATCCTGGACCTCCAGAAAGTGTCCACAGCAGGGATGATTGATAAGTTCATGGCCTAAGGTAGAAGGAGATGAGTTATACAGCTCTCGTTACATGCACATGCAGTTCAACTCTTTGAGTGATCTTGCAGAAAGTTTGAAGTTAATAACTCATCTCCTTCTACCTTAGGCCACAAACTTATTAATCACCCCGATGAGTTATTAACCTCAAATTTTCTGCATAATCACTCAGAATTGAACTGCACGTGCATGTAACGAGAGTTGTATGACTCATCTCCTTCTACCTCAGGCCATGAACTTATCAATCACCCCTCGTACAAAACCCTGAGATGGTTTTTCCTGCAGGCGCATTCAGTGAATCTACAGAACAGTAACTGTAAACAGGATCAATGAACAACAAAACTGTGCAAATGCAAATATAAATAAATAGCAATAAATAATGGGCATGAAATAACAAGATAAAAGAGTCCTTAAAGGAGTGTAGTTTGATCAAGAGTCTGATGGTTGAGGGGTAGTAACTGTTCTTGAACCGGTGGTGTGAGTCCTGAGGCTCTTGTACCTTCTAACCGATGGGAGCATTGAGACAAGACCATGGCCTGGGGTGAGGATTTTTGATAATAGATGCTGTTTTTCTGCAGCAACGTTTCATGTGGATGTGCTCAATGGTTCGGTGGGTTTTACCCATGACGTGCTGGGCCGAATCCACTACCTTAAGTTGGATTTTCCACTCAAGGGCATTGGTGCTCCTATAACAGACCATATGGTACCCAGTCAGCACACTTTCCAACACACATCTATAGAGTTTTGCCAAGGTTTTTAATGACAGGGTGAATCCCGCAGACTCCTGAGGAAGTAGACACTTTGTCGTGTACTCCTCGCAATTATATTTATAGGATGGATCCAGGACAGGTCTTCTGAGATAGTGATACCCAGGAATTTAAAGTTATTGACCCTCCCCATCTCTGATCCTCCAATGATTACTGGCTCAAGGACCTCTGGTTTCCCTCTCCTGAAGTTCACTATCAGTTCCTTGGATCAGATGCTTTTCTTGGATTCACTCTCTTGAAGGCAGCCTGTATGTCATCTTCAGATACTGAGACCAACAGATCATCAGGAGGCATGGGGGTGCGTGTTTATTCGTCATTGTTCCGGTGATTAAAGAGAGTATAGAGAGCATTGAGCTCATCTGGCAGTGAAACTCTGCTGTCCCCTGTGTCAAGGATTTAACTTTGCAGGAGGTTATGGCATTCAAACTGCCATAACTGTCAAGCATCCCTCGTTGATTTCAATCTAGTCCGGAATCTCTTGCTAATTCCAGTCTAATCACTTCGCCAGTGATACGGCTTTCAGGAGGTTCTATCTGCACCTCTTGTAGCATTCTATATGAATTCAGCATTCTACATAAAATGTGTGAGAGGTTGTTGTTATGACACCACTCAACCAAATTTTCAATCTCCCCTCGTATGCTGATTCATCACCACCTTTGATACAGCCCACGACAGTGGTGTCGTCAGCAAACGTGTACATGGTGTTGGAGCTGTACTTACCACACAGTCACAGGTGTAATGCGAATAGAGCAGGGGACTAAGTACACATCCCTGCAGTGCTCTGGTGCTGATGGAGATTGTGGAGGACATGTCTTTGCCAATCCGGACTAAGTGAGGTCTACAAGTGAAGAAATCGAAGGGATATAGAGGCCTAGGTTTTAGAGTACTGATTAGTTTTGAGGGGATGATTATGTTAAATGCTGAGCTGTAATTGATAAAGAGCATCCTGATGTTTGCACCTTTGCTGTCCAGATGTTCCAGGGTTGTGTGCAGAGCCAATGAGATGGCATCTGTTGTGACCTCTTGCTTTGGTGGGCAAATTAGAGCGGATCCAAGCTGCGACTCAGACAGGATCTGATGTGCTTCAGCACTGGCCTCTCAAAACACTTCATCACTGTGGATGTAAGTGCCACTCGGCAATTGTCACTGAGGCAGGTTACCACGTTCTTCTTGGGTACCAGAATGATTGAAGCCTGCTGGAAGCAGGTGGGTACCACACACTGCCGGAGCGAGAGGTTGAAGATAGTTGTGAACGCACCAGCCAGTTGGTCAGCTCAGGTCTTCAGTACTCAGCCAGGTTCTCCGTCCGGACCGGATGCTTTCCTTGGATTCACTTGCCCGAAGGCAGCCCGCTCGTCATCTTCAGATACTGAGACCAAAGGACCATCAGGAGACCTGGGGGTGCATGATGTTCGGGTGATCAAAGTGAGAAAAGAAGGCATTGAGCTCATCTGGAAGGGAAGCTCTGCTGTCCCCTGTGTTGCAAGTTTTAACTTTGTAGGAGGTTATGGCATCTCAAACCCTGCCACGACTGTCGAGCATCCCTCATTGGTTCCAATCTAGACCAGAATCTCCACTTCCACCGTGAAATGGCTTTTCAGAGATCATACCTGCACATCTTGTGGCGTTCCATAGAAACTCAGTATAGGAATTCAACATTCTCTTTGCATTGAACACACTCTGTGAATTCAAGTTCGTTCTTTCAACATGGCCCAATCATTTATCTATCAGCAAGTTAGATTAGGTGCCTACAGCTATTTTCAATTCATGTTCAACAACATTGACCTTTCAAAGAGGTTCAAGATTAGTATAATTATTAGGTGCCTAACCTCACGTGAATGTTTACCAGAATTGGCTGCCACAGACATCTTCTTCTCAATGACGTTTCTGCCTCACGTTCCACAGGATGTGAGATCATTCCTACCTCCCCTCACTGAACTACAGTTGTTCCAATACCATCTGTGACAGAAAATTCTTGTCAGAACTGAACAAAAATTCAGCCCGTAGCAGGAAAGGGAAAAAAGTTTCATCCATTTATAATATATAAGAGCACAAGACATGTGAGCAGAATTATCCATGGGAGTTAACCTGAGGATTGGGTGCCATGGTGATGCAATGGTTAGCGTGACACTACTACAGTTCCAGTGTTCGGAGTTCAATTCTGGTGCCATCTGTAAGGAGTCTGCACATCCTCTCTGTGGAATTCACGCGTTTTCCTGGGTGCTCCAGTTTCCTCACACAGTCCCAGCACACACCGCATAGGTTAATTGGCCATTGTATATTGTCCCATGATTAGCTTAAAATTTATCAGGTTTGTCAGGGGTTGCCGGGGCAGCATGACTCAAAGGGTAGGAAGGGCTTCCTCCATGCTCTTTCACTAACTAAATAAATACGGCTATTCTGCCCATCGAATCTGCTCTGTCATTCAATATTGGTTGATTTATTGTTCCTCTCAGTCCCGTTCTCGTGCCTTTTACCTGTAATCTTTGACGCCCTCACGAATCAAGAAATTATCAACCTCTGTTTTGAAAATCCCCAATGACTTGGCCTCCACAGTATTTGTGGCAATGAATTCCTCAGATTCGCCATCCTCTGGCTAAAGGAATTCCTTTTCATTTCTGTTTTAAAGCGACATCCTTGTATTCTGAAGGTGTGCCCCCATTCCTAAACTCCAGTATTGGAGTCATCCTCTCCATGTCCACTCTATCTAGGCCTTTCATTATTTGGCGGGTTTCAAAGAGATGCCCCCTCATTCTTTTAAACTCCAGCGGCTACAGACCCAGACCATCAAATGCTCCTTATACCACAATCCTTTCATTTCCAGGACCATTCTCCTGAACCTTCTGTAGGCCAGCACACCTTTTCTTAGAACTGCTCACAATACTCCAAGAACGGTCTGACTATTGCCTTATGAAGCCTTAGCATTACATCTTTGTTTCTATATTGGATAAAATGAATGCTAACATTGCATTTGTTTTCCTTACTACTGATTCAACCTGCAAGTTGATCTTTATTGCTGGCACTCAGCAGCTTTGATTTTACCATATTTGATTTGGTCAGAAGGTTACAGTAAGATTCCACTGCTTTGCACAAGTTATCAGCTGTTTGCATAATACAATCAAAATCAACAAATCATCCACAGAATGGGATTCATGCAGAGCTTGTAAAGGAAATTTGAGCAAAGTCTCCAAAATCACTTTCACACAGGTTCATCAAGATTTAATTCAACGCACATTGAAAAGGGCTGAGTTTTATTTTAACCACTCATGCTGAGCCATGAAAGAAAACATACACACAGTAAATTACAAGTTTTTAAATGGAACTGGGAAGAAAAACGTGGCTTTAATTAGTAACATTTGCTGACAGAGACACAAAACTAAACTTAGACAAAATCTGTGCAGGGTTAACTTCATTATATTCCAGTACTTGCTGCAACAGTCAAACAACTCTCCCCATCACAGCAATGACCATAAGATTACAACATTGTTAGAATTCGAGGGGAACATAGACAAACATGCAGCAGATGAACATTAGTAAACACAAGTGCAAAGTGATTTTGCAGGAAGAATGAGGACAGGTTATATAATCTCAAGCACAGAGACCTAGAGAGTTTCAGACACAAGTTACATGAGCATAAAATACAGGACAAGTTGACAAAACATTTGGGGAAAAGAATCAATGGGGTCCTGGGCATGAATAATAAAAGCAGAAAGATCAAGAGTAAGGAGCTTCTGTTAAAATATTAGTCTGGTGATGACGAGAGCATTTTTCACTATATCAGATATGAAAGCCTTAAAGGAGGTGCTGAAAAGATTTACTACAATGCTTGCAGGGAAGAGAGACTTCAGTTACTTTGATAAACCACAAAAGCTGTTCTTCTTACGTGGAAGGTTGAGTGGAAATTTGATTCAAGTGTCCAAGATAATGGAGAACACAAACCAATGAACAAGAAGCTGTTTCATTGGCAGAAAGTTGGAGAATCAGAGATTGAATATATATCAAAAAAGTACCAATGGAGACACAAAGAAAAGTAATTTTTAATGGAATGAGTAGTTGTAATCTGGAATCCATTGCCTGAAATAGTAAAAGCAGATGCAAATGACACGTTCAGATGGAAATTAGATAAATTCTTAAAGGAAGAGAATTGCGGAGCCACACGCAGAGAACAGGGGAAGGGGATTGAATGATCCCACATAAAGCTGACAGAAATATAATGGGTTGAAGGGATTTTTCTGTTCTGTAATCATTTTTTTTTTAAATTTTGAGACTTCTAATTTTATCTATGTTTCGAAGTTGGCTGTAAGGAATGACAATGTTGTGAGGGACCGTGTAATAACTTCAAACATTTCTCTTCTCTTTCCACACCAGCTAATAATAATGATATGGCTTCTTTCAGTTGTTGCATCTGATATGAATTTAGGCAGAGTTTTCAATCCAGTCCCATTTTGTTTGCCAAAACTACACACTTCTCCTACTCAGTTGAGTTCTTGGAATAGAGGATGATCAGCTTCTATTCCAGTTCAGGGGGTTTCAGGGTGGCTGACTGGGTCCAGTGTGGAACCTGGAGGGTCTGCCTCAGGTAGGGCGAGAGGCATTGGATCCAGTTCAATGTGAATTGAGCCTCAGTAGTGGGAATACTGGCTCGCTCATCCTCTTGTTCAGAATCAGAATCGAGTTTATTATCACCAGCACGTGACATGAAATTTGTAAACTTAACAGCAGCAGTTCAATGTAATACATAATCTAGCAGAGAGAAAAAAAAAATAAATTAAAAAATAATAATAAACAAGCAAATCAATTATGTATATTGAATAGATTTTTTTAAACGTGCAAAAACAGAAATACTGTATATTTTTTTAAAAGTGAGGTATTGTCCAAAGCTTCAATGTCCATTTAGGAATCGGATGGCAGAGGGGAAGAAGCTGTTCCTGAATCGCTGAGTGTGTGCCTTCAGGCTTCTGTACCTCCTACCTGATGGTAACAGAGAGAAAAGGGCATGCCCTGGATGTAGGAGGTCCTCAATAATGGACGCTGCCTTTCTGAGACACCGCTCCCTAAGGATATCCTAGTACTTTGTAGGCTAGTACCCAAGATGGAGCTGACAGATTTACAACCTTCTGCAGCTTCTTTCAGTCCTGTGCAATAGCTCCCCCTCCACTCCCGCCATACCAGACAGTGATGCAGCCTGTCAGAATGCTCTCCATGGTACAACTATAGAAGTTTTTGAGTGTATTTGTAGACATACCAAATCTCTTCAAACTCCTAATAAAGTATAGCCACTGTCTTGCCTTCTTTATAACTAGATTGATATGTTGGGACCAGGTTAGGTTCAAAGATCTTGACACACAGAAACTTGAAGCTGCTCACTCTCTCCAATTCTGATCCCTCTATGAGAATTGGTTTGTGTTCCTTCGCCTTACCCTTCCTGAAGTCCACAATCAGCTTTTTCGTCTTACTGACGTTGAGTGTCAGGTTGCTGCAGCACCACTCCACTAGTTGGCATATTTCACTCCTGTATGCCCTCTTGTCGCCACCTGAGATTCTACCAACAATGATTGTATCATCAGCAAATTTATAGATGGTGTTTGTGCTGTGTCTAGCCACACAGTCATGTGTATATAGAGAGTAGAGCGGTGGGCTAATCTCACACACCTGAGATGCGCCAGTGTTGATTGTCAGCGAAGAGGGTATGTTATCACCAATCTGCTCTGAATTGTGGTCTTCTGGTTAGGAAGTTGAAGATCCAATTGCAGAGGGAGATACAGAGGCCCAGTTTCTGCAGCTTCTCAATCAGGATTGTGGGGATGATGGTATTAAATGCTGAGCTATAGTTCATGAACAGCATCCCGACGTAGGTGTTTGTGTTGTCCAGGTGGTCTAAAGCTGTGTGGAGAGTCATTGAGATTGCATCTGCATCTGCTGTTGACCTATTGTGGCGATAGACAAATTGCAATGGGTTCAGGTCCTTGCTGAGGCAGGAATTCAGTCTAGTCATGGCTAACCTCTCAAAGCATTTCATCACTGTCGATGTGAGTGCTACCAGGAGATAGTCATTAAGGCAGCCCACATTATTCTTCTTAGGCACTGGTATAATTGTTGCCTTCTTAAAGCAAGTGGGAACTTTCACCTATTGCAGTGAGAGGTTGAAAATGTCCTTGAATACTCCCGCTAGTTTGTTGGCACAGGTTTTCAGAGCCTTACCAGGTACTCCATCGGGAGCTTCCACCTTGCGAGGATTCACTTGTTTTGCTGGCCCATCTCAGCAATTATAGTATCTGAAGTCTTCAAGGGGGAAGGGGTCAGTGCTGCCCTGTAGACTAGGAACTTCATACTAAGTTTAACGTACTGATCTTCAAACTCTCTTTTCTTTAAGAGGCTAAAGGGTTTGCTCATGAGTCACTACTTACACCCTACTAAATATCTTTGAAATATAGTTAGTTTTATAATTCTCAAAGCATAAAATGGTTACAGAAGAAGCCAGAACCTTTAAAGAGACAGGAAAAGTGATTAGGGGATTAAATGATCCTACAGAAACCTGACAGGAATACATGTAGTCTTAAAATTATCTTCATTTAGTTCTACTAGCATTGAGTCGACCCCTGAAATATGGGAAGTGATCCATCCTTTTCAAGGTCTTGAGGACTTTCATTGTTGTTAGTTGGTGTTGTGTGGGTGTTGGGGGGGGTGCAGATCTGTATTTGTATCCCATCCAGAGATTCAAGGGTCCTTTCAAATGGAGAAGTGTCCTTGCATGTTGTTTTGATTTGGTATACTGTAATTTGTGTTTTGGATGTGGTTTCGTCTGCAATGGAGAAGCCAAACACACACTGAACGACTGCTCTTCCCACCACCTGTTACTTTAATCCCATTCTGACCAGCTGTTAAACTGTTAATGAGACTATCATTGAGAGTTTAATAAGGGCAATCAGAATAATTGCAAAAGCAATGGAAAATCTGTGAAGTATGCATGGATGTAGGATGCCCTGCTAGAGATGCACTGTTATAATAGGCTCAATGTAAAATGTCAGAACAATTCTTCAACTTCCATCTGGGCACTCAATCTTTAATTAAACAATTTCTGGTAATCTGATTTCTCTGTTTCAGGATTGCTCATTCTGCTGTGGGCTACCAATCTAACATTGACTCTGTTTCTCCTGTCTTCACTAGCATGGTCTAACTTGCTGGGTATTTCCTCTATCTACACATTTTTACATCTTTGTCATTCCCTTCACCTTCTCTCCAACTACCCTCATTAACCTCTTAATCTGATGGTCTAATCGACACCTTATTACTGCAGGTAAACCTGGCCTCACCTTTTTGGGGATAATCCCTTTGTTTCCATCCCTCTCTGAAGCTTCTGAAACCTGAATATAATGTTTCCTCATTCCCAGTTCTGATTGTGTGTGTGTGTTCGTTCATCATACTTTAATGTCAATTTCATTATCTTAACCCTTAAGGGGCTCTTGCAAGAGATTTCACCAAGTTTTTCCATCTCCCTGGAAGGCTAACATTTAATTATACGAAGTTCAAAACATTGAGAGGTGCAGTTGATCTTTTTGGTTTTATAATTGGCTTTTCCTAGTCCTATAAATACTTATGGCACACATGTTTGACTTTTATAAAGCAGTAAAGGCCTGGATCATCACAATAACCTGTGATATGAGCAAGAATAGCTTTTCAGTTGCAAGTTTTGATTGGTTTAACTAGTTATCGACAGAGGAAGAGGGGAGAAGAAGGAATGTCCGTTATGGGACGGGTGTTTGACTACACTGCTTTACTGTGGTAGTGAGAAGTGTAGACAGAGTCCATGGAAGGGGTTTTGGTTTCCATGATGTACCATGCCGCATCCACAACTCTCTGCAGTTTATTGCGGCTACAGGCAGAGTAGTTACCATACCAAGCCGTGATGAATCCAGAAAGGATGCTTTCTATAATGTTTTCTAAGATGCATCAATAAAAATTGACAGGGACAACAGGGACATGGCAAATAACCCTAGCCTCCTGAGTAAGTAGAAGAACTAGTGAGCTTTCTTGGCTGTGGCATCAATGTGTTTGTACCAGACTATACAGTCATGGGTGTACAGGGAGCAGAGCAGAGACCTGAAGGACATAAAGTTATGGAGCACCGCGATTTAGAATAATGGTGGCAGGGTGCTGCTGCCAATCCATATTAATTGCAGTCTGTTGGTCAGAATGATGGTATACAGGTGAGCGAGAGCAGCCCTGAGAGCTGTCAACACTGATTCCCGACCCCATTAATCAGGCCAAAGGTGCGGAAGGGAAGCTCCTCTACTCCCTGTCACGTCTCAGCCGAGGCCTCACTGCTGCTCCACATTGAATAGGAAGTTTTGATAGCAGAAGGGACACAGAATGTACTCCAGATAGGGGTGTTCTGGGTATCTCAAAGCCAGACGTCGATAATGAAATTCACAGTTGCTTTAGATGTATCCATTCAAGGAAAAGGATGTCTGAGGATCAAGACCTCAAACTGTGGCACAAAGCTGTCACTGTGGGTGCATCTGAGATTTGGAGTACTCACGAGCTGGTGGAGATTTTACATAATTCTAAAGAGGCACTGAGATTTTCAAAGATGTTTGAGAAAATATCTCCTCTGTCCATCTGATTTTATTTCCCCTCCTCCCCCCAACCACACCCTCCGCCTGAGACTTAGGTTAGAATCTCTTCAGAAGTCTGTGTAGGATATATGAATTAAATGCTCTACCTTACGGAATTAACTTAACTAGGGACTCAGTGCTGAGGAAGCTAGCCTGCCATATGACATTGATGTTGCTTTGCTTGTGCTGCCAGCAGGTATCAAGGCACTGGGAAGATACCACCAACACTGTCGGCAGAATTGGGTGGCACAATAGCACAGCGGTTAGCGCGATGCTATTGCACCTCATGGGAATTCTGGAGTTTGGGGTTCAATTCCAGCACCGTTCTGTAAGGAGTTTGTATGTTCTCCCTGTGGAACACATGGGCTCCCCTCACAGTCCAAAAAAGTACCGGTTAGTAGGTTAATTGGTCATTGTAAATTGTCCCGTGATTAGGTAAGGGTTAATCGGGTTTGCCGGGGGTTGCTGTGGTTGCATGGCTGGAAGGGCTGCACCAGCCAAAGAGCAACAGCATTTGAAAGCCTCTAGCTTGGATCAGGAGCACACAGAATTCCAGCACAGAGGGCAGGCAGAAGGACTACGTCACCAAAATAAACTTCCGCAGCAGTTTGTCCCCCAGACACCTCCTATCCCACAGGTGGAAGAATCTGCAAGTCCCTCACCAGCTTATGAATATTCCAGGCCTCAGAAACCCACTTCAGAGCCCACAAAATCTGGGTGGAAGTCAAACTTGACCGGTGTAAAAGCAAAAGGACATCAGAAATACACCCAGCTGCTTATGACACTTGTGTTTATCTACTAGCACCTTACAGACTCAATTCCCACAATATCTCACTCAACCCAATGAAAGATCTGCTCTTTATTCCTCTCCATGTTGCTGCCCGACCTGCTGAGTTCCTCCAGCATCCTGTGTGTTACTCTAACGCAGCAGAGATCTTGCACCACTACTGAACCATTTCTTTTTAATCTGGCACCCTCAGGAAAATTTGGAAGGTACAAATTTGGAAACTGCAACCAAAAGCATGAGAAAACAATCAGTGACTTCATTGTTAATTAAAGAACGTCATGTCACTGTATCGTTGACAGTTTCTTGGCCACTGGTTGAAAGGCTGATTCATGCACAGCCCTGCCAACAATTACATTCAATCTAAGCTCTTAAATACATCAGATCTTAAATTTGAAAGGGAATGCAAGATTGCCACAACCTGGAAACAGAATCAAAAAATTCAATTTGGAGCAGGCGTAGATACACACTCGAGTAAGATAAGTCATTAATGGTGGCATTGCCTTAAAAGGATCAGGACCTGGGACCACATGTTCACAAGGGGTAGGGAAACCTGTGGTTGTCAGGGCAACAAGTTAGTTCAAACATTTCCATTCTGAGCCAGGAAAACCTGTTATCAGATGCTGCCTGACCCACTGAGTTCCTCCAGAATCTGTGTTACTACAGATTGTAGCATCTGCAGGGTCTTGTGTGTCCAAACTTGTTACGGCTGTCCTAGTGACCAATTAGCTCAACAGTTACCGTATTCGTAGCTGTGAAAACCTGGCACTGTCATCAAGGCAGCAACTCAACATCTGTTGTTTCCACTCACACACAATTGTCTGCAAGAGTTTCCATTGTACAAGCTGCAAGGAAAGCAGAACTTCTCCAAATGTCCAGCTACCATGGGAGAAATGACAAGCACAGTGAACTTCTAATTAGATGAGGACTGCACAGAACTCCTTATTGTCTTCAGGAGAACTTGGACAACTCACACCCCTCTTTGAATCAGCTCACAATTTCCATTGCTGTGCTGCCGATGTATACACCTGGGAGTGCACATCTTGCAAAACCTCTTATGGTCCTAGAACACATCCTGCACAATTAACACAGCTCACCAACACCTTTACTTTCTGAGGAAGCTGAAGAGAGCTGGACTATGCACATCAATACTCATGACCTTTTACAGATGTGCAGCAGAGAGCATCCTAACATGCTGCAACACTGCATGGTACAGAAACTGCACTGCGGCAGACAGAATGGTAGTCAAAACTGCCCAACACACCATCAGCAACAGCCTACCTGCCATCAAGGACATATATACAGAAAGGTGTCAGAAAAAGGCCAGCAACATCATGAAGAATCCCACCCACCCTGCTCACAGACCTTGTCTCACTCCCATTAGAGAGAAGGCTACATAACATCGACACTAGGAGCACTAGACTCAAAAACAGTAAGGCTGATCAACACCTCTACTCACTAACCCACCTCACTACATCCCCTACCACCACTACTTCAAAATTCAATGCTCAAAGAAAATTTATCAAAGTACATACATTTACAATCACGAGATTCATTTTCTTGCGAGCAATCACAGTAAATGCAACGAAGCACAATAGAATCAATGAAAAATATCTGCACAGAAGTTGGACAAACAATCCATGTGCAAAATACAACAAACTGTGCAAATACAAAACATAATAAAATAAGCAATAAATATCGAGAAGCTGAGATGAGGAATCATTGAAAGTGAGTCCATAGGGTATGGGAACAGCTCAGTGTTGGGGTGAGTGAAGTTATCCCCTCTGGTTCAAGAGTCTGATAATGGAGGGGCAAGGGCAATAACAATTCCTGAACCTTGTGCTGGTGGTCCTGAGGCTCCTGACCTCCTTCCTGATGGCAGTTGTGAGAAGGGAGCATGGCCTGGATGGTAGGGATCCTTGATAATGGATGCTGCTTTCACATGATACCACGCCTTGTCGATGTGCACAATGATGGGGAGGGCTTTACCCACGATGGACTGGTTGTATCCATGGTTGTAGACTTTTCCATTCAAGGGTATTGGTGTTTCCATACCAGACCATAATGCAACCAGTCAGTATACATTCCACCCCACCACTATAGAAGTTCGTTAAAGTTTCAGATGACTTGCCAAATCTTTGCAAACTTCTAAGAAAATGTAGGTGTTGCTGTGCTTTCTTTGTAATGGCATTTATGTGCTGGACCCAAGACAGATCCTCTGAAATGGAAACACCAAGGAATTTGAAATTGCTGACCCTCTCCACTTCTCATCCCGCTATGAGGACTGGATCGTGAACCTGGGGTTTCCTCCTCCTGTATTCAATAATCAGCTCCTTGGTCTTGCTGACACTGGGTGAGATGTGTTGCTGTGGCACCACTCAGACAGATTTTCAATCTCCTCTCTATATGTTGATTTATCACCACCTTTGATTCAGACAATGACAGTGGTGCCAGTAGTAAACTTAACTATAGCATTGGAGCTGTGCTTTGCCTCACAGTCACAACTATAAAGTGAGTAGATTGGGGCTAAGCACATAGCCTTGTGGTGTACCTATCCCGATAGCAATTGTGGAGATGTTGTTGACAACCCGAACTGACTGGGGTCTGCAGGTGAGGAAATCAAGGATCCAGTTGCACAAGGAGGTATTGAGGCTTAAGTTTTGGGGCTTATTGATTAGTTTTGAGGGGATAAGAGTAGCTTCATCATTGCCTGTCACTTAAAATGCAACTAATTACAACTGAAATACTCCAATCCAGGCAACATCTCAGCAAATCTCCTAGGCACCCTCTTCAGTGCAATCACATTGTTAGGTCACTGAAGTATGTGAAACAGAGAGTAACTTAATGAACTTGGCAGCAGTTTCAGGATGCTGAACATGGGCCATCTGCTACAAGGGCAGAATACCAAATATCCACAATGTGATGGCAAGCTAAGTCACAAAGTCACAAATTCATCTTCTCAAATATCTGCGGTGACGCCTGGTGGAAGAACAAGCTGGACCAGGATAACTTAGCATTAATCTACAGTCATGCCACTCAGGGATTTGAGGACTATATATTTTTTTCTCTTTGTGACTGCATGTTTTTCTGAAACTGTAACCATATGTTTTATTTGGGCTATATTGGTAATATGTTTTGCACCTTGGCCCTGGAAGAATATTTTTTCTATTTGGCCATATTCTTTTGGTGTTGAATGATAATTAAACTTGAACTTGGAAGATGTAAAAAATATAAATTGATTAAGTTATAGAAGATGCCTAGCAGAACTATATAAACTAGGTTTACACCACATGTACCATTTAGGGTTGAGATCAGAAAGTTCTACTTTAGTTTCATCCAACCAGAACACCTACTTCCACATGTTTACAGTGATATTTGTGAAGTTTTTATGGGCAAGGATATGCTTTTTTTAAAATGGTACATGTGGTGTAAATCTAATACTGCACATCAGCCAAGTGACCCCATACCTACTGTAAGGTATGGTGGAGGTAGCGTCATGCTATGGAAATGCTTTTCAGTTGCAGGGACTGGAAATCTGGTCGGGATTGATGGGGAGATGAATGCTGCTAAATACAGTGAGATCCTGGATAAAAAACCACTAGCCTCTGCCAAAAAGCTTAAACTGGGGAGGAAGTTCATCTTTCAGCAGGATAATGACCCAACTCAATAAAAATTGAAGATAAACAAATTTGCAGGACTTTGGGGAGTGAGGTGGGACCAGCTAGATTCCTCTACAGAGGCTGGCACGGCCTCAGTAGGCAGAATGGCCTTCTTTTGAGCTGCAATTATCGCTATGATTCAATGCATTAGTGAAATCAATGACAGTCCTTTCCTTTATGTTGTATTATGCTATTAGACAGCAGAGACATCATCCTGGAGCTACCTCCAATTCCCCAGAGGTATTAAGTCAGAAATTATTATTGTTATTGTTCCTTATCCAGCTGTCATAAAGTGTGTGCCATCATACTAATGGCAACAGTTCAGACAGCATCACCCTTGAATAACTTTAATAATGCAAGCAATTGATAAAACCAGATCAAAATAACTCATTCAGCAGCCAAACTGCTCCTAAAAATGATCTTACTCATTGTTACTGACTGAGGAGTAGAGGTGTTGCCCAATTTTCATGTTTACTCTTTGAACTCTTTATCCATACATCTTGTTTAAGGTCTGCTGGTTTCTACTTCCAACACTTTCAACTTCCTGCTCTTCAACCAGTAACGAGCCCTGGGGCTGGGGGAAGAACACAGGCAGAGAAACCTGTACAGGTGAAGAAATTAGATATGAACCTTACTTCATACTCCCATCCAATTTAAGGATTATTTGTAAAATATCGCTGCTACTTGCCTCATTTCCTTTCAGTTAAGGTCAGTGAAAAGGGCAGAAGAAAAAATTCATATCTTTCATGCTTCATTCAAATTATTAGTGTTTTAAACCAATGAAGTTTAGCTCTTATTAGAATGGAGGGGAAATGAATGCTTATTTGTGCAATACAAGAACATGATCTGTAGAAAAGTTTATTAGGAAAATAAATATTCATCATGACACCACAGATAATTGGAAACAGAGCAACAGAATCCTTTGCTGCCACACCAGAAGTCTCATGCAAAGGATGCTGCTTCCAACAGCAGAACCCTCTCCCAGCACCATAAAAGATTTACAGCTAGGTTCTGCTCAAGTTGCTGGAATGGGCCTTGAATTCAGACTCTGACTCCCCAGGCAAGCACATCAGCTGCGTGTCAAACATTGATACTCATCACGTGTTTTTGTTAGGATACCTATGGTGATGGCTGATTAGAGTAATCTAGGCTTCAAAGTTGCTTTCACAAAGACGGCAGGTGTAGGGATATTGTAGAATCAGCGATTCTTGATTTTAGAGATTCTCTTTTCCACCTTGCTTCATATAACAGACCATAGAACAAGATTGCAGCCAGATGATCATCAGGCAGATGATGGGTCAAAACTGCAGCCAGCAGGGTGATTATCAGTGCGTTAGGTATGCAGAATCAAAAAGGTCAGCAAATGCAGTACTCAAAGTGTTATATCTCAATACACAACACATAAGAAATAAGGTGGATGATCTTACTGTTCTTTTACAGATTGTTGGATATGATGCTGTGGCCATCAATGAATTGTGGATGAAGGATGGTTATAGCTGGAAGCTGAATGTCCAAGATTACACATTGTATCGGAGGGATAGGAAGGTAGGCAGAGGGGGTGGCGTGGCTCTGCTGATAAAGAATGGCATCAACTCATTAGAAGGCTGTGACAGAGGATCAGAAGATGTTGATTCCTTGTGGGTTGAGTTAAGAAACTGCAAAGGGTAAAAGAATTCTGATGCAGTTATATACAGGCCTCCAAACAGTAGCTGGGATGTGGACTACAAATTACAGTGGGAAATAAAAAAGATGTGTCAAAAGGACAATGTTATGATAGTCATGGGACATTTTAACATGCAGGTAGATTGGGAAAAATCAAGTTGGCAAAGAATCTCAAGAGAGGGAATTTGTTGAATGCCTATGAAGTGTTTTTTTAGGGCAGTTTCTCATTGAGCCTATCAGAGGATCAGCTATACAGGATTGGGTGTTATGTAACGAACCAAAGGAGATTAGGGAGCTTAAGGTAAAGGAACCTTTAAAAGTGAGGGATCACAATATGATTGAGTTCAACTTGAAATTTCAGAGGGAGAAAGTAAAGCCTGATGTAACAGTATTTCAGTGGGGAAAAGGAAACTACAGTGGTATGAGAGAGGAATTGGCCAAAGTAAATTGGAAGGAGATGCTGGCAGCAGTGACAGCAGAGCAGCAATGGCCTGAGTGTCTGGGGTAAGTGAGGAAGGTGCAGGATAGTTGTATTCCAAAAATAAAGAAATACTCAAATGACAAAATAGTACAACCATGGCTGATAAGGAAAGTCAAAGCTAATGTAAAAATAAAAGAGAGGGCATACAACAAAGCAAAAATTAGCAGGAAGATAGAAGTCTCCCCTTCCCCCACCAATACTCTGCAATCCGGTCTCCCTCAGATCCCACCGTCAGCTCCTGGGCCCTCAGAGGCTCCATCTACCTCTCACCCCAACCCTTCCCTCTCCACTGACACCCCCAGCCTCCCCCCTCCCCCCTCTGATCCCAGCTCTCATCCGTGCCGGGTCTTTACCATCCCCTCCGACCTTCAACTGTCGGAGGCAGAACGCTCTGTTCTCAGTAAGGGCCTCACCTTTGTCCCCCTTCGCCCACACCTCAGCGAGTTCCGTGTTCGCCACGATGCGGAACTTTTCTTTCGCCGTCTCCGTCTCCGAGTCTACTTCTTCGGCAAGGACTCTTCCACCCCCACCGATGACCCCTTCTCCCGTCTTCAACCCTCCTCTTCTTCATGGACACCCCGCTCTGGTCTTCTGCCTGCTCTGGATCTCTTTATTGCCAACTGCCGACGGGACATCAACCGTCTCGACTTCACCGCACCTTGTCCCCATTCCAACCTCACTCCTTCGGAACGCTCTGCTCTCCACTCCCTCCGCACTAATCCTAACCTTATTATTAAACCCGCCGATAAGGGGGGTGCTGTTGTAGTCTGGCGTACTGACCTCTACCTTGCCGAGGCACAGCGACAACTCGCGGATACCTCCTCTTATTTACCCCTCGATCATGACCCCACTAAGGAGCACCAGGCCATTGTCTCCCACACCATCACCGACTTTATCCGCTCAGGGGATCTCCCATCCACTGCTACCAACCTTATAGTTCCCACACCTCGCACTTCCCGTTTCTACCTCCTACCCAAGATCCACAAACCTGCCTGTCCTGGCCGACCTATTGTCTCAGCTTGCTCCTGCCCCACCGAACTCGTTTCTGCATTCCTCGACACGGTTTTATCCCCCCTTGTTCAATCCCTTCCGACCTATGTTCGTGACACTTCTCACGCTCTTAAACTTTTGGATGATTTTAAGTTCCCTGGCCCCCACCGCTTTATTTTCACCATGGATGTCCAGTCCTTATATACTTCCATCCCCCATCAGGAAGGTCTCAAAGCTCTACGCTTCTTTTTGGATTCCAGACCTAATCAGTTCCCCTCTACCACCACTCTGCTCCGGCTAGCGGAATTAGTCCTCACTCTTAATAATTTCCCCTTTGGCTCCTCCCACTTCCTTCAAACTAAAGGTGTAGCTATGGGCACCCGTATGGGTCCTAGCTATGCCTGCCTTTTTGTTGGCTTTGTGGAACAACCTATGTTCCGTGCCTATTCTGGTATCTGTCCCCCACTTTTCCTTCGCTACATCGACGACTGCATTGGCGCTGCTTCCTGCACGCATGCAGAACTCGTTGACTTTATTAACTTTGCCTCCAACTTTCACCCGCCCTCAAGTTTACCTGGTCCATTTCCGACACCTCCCTCCCCTTTCTAGATCTTTCTGTCTCTGTCTCTGGAGACAGCTTATCCACTGATGTCTACTATAAGCCTACTGACTCTCACAGCTATCTGGACTATTCCTCTTCTCACCCTGTCTCTTGCAAAAACGCCATCCCCTTCTCGCAATTCCTCCGTCTCCGCCGCATCTGCTCTCAGGATGAGGCTTTTCTTTCTAGGACGAGGGAGATGTCTTCCTTTTTTAAAGAAAGGGGCTTCCCTTCCTCCACTATCAACTCTGCTCTTAAACGCATCTCCCCCATTTCACGTACATCTGCTCTCACTCCATCCTCCCGCCACCCCACTAGTAATAGGGTTCCCCTGGTCCTCACCTACCACCCCACCAGCCTCCGGGTCCAACATATTATTCTCCGTAACTTCCGCCACCTCCAACGGGATCCCACCACTAAGCACATCTTTCCCTCCCCCCCCCTCTGCATTCCGCAGGGGTCGCTCCGTACACAACTCCCTTGTCCATTCGTCCCCCCCATCCCTCCCCACTGATCTCCCTCCTGGCACTTATCCGTGTAAGCGGAACAAGTGCTACACATGCCCTTACACTTCCTCCCTTACCACCATTCAGGGCCCCAAACAGTCCTTCCAGCTGAGGCAACACTTCACCTGTGAGTCGACTGGGGTGATATACTGCGTCCGGTGCTCCCGATGTGGCCTTTTATATATTGGCGAGACCCAACGCAGACTGGGAGACCGCTTTGCTGAACATCTACGCTCTGTCCGCCAGAGAAAGCAGGATCTCCCAGTGGCCACACATTTTAATTCCACATCCCATTCCCATTCTGAGATGTCTATCCACGGCCTCCTCTACTGTAAAAATGAAGCCACACTCAGGTTGGAGGAACAACACCTTATATTCCGTCTGGGTAGCCTCCAACCTGATGGCATGAATATCGACTTCTCTAACTTCCGCTGATGCCCCACCTCCCCCTCGTACCCCATCTGTTACTTATTTTTATACACACATTCTTTCTCTCACTCTCCTTTTTCTCCCTCTGTCCCTCTGAATATACCCCTTGCCCACCCTCTGGGTTCCCTCCCCCCTCCTTGTCTTTCTTCCCGGACCTCCTGTCCCATGATCCTCTCGTATCCCCTTTTGCCTATCACCTGTCCAGCTCTTGGCTCCATCCCTCCCCCTCCTGTCTTCTCCTATCATTTTGGATCTCTCCCTCCCCCTCCAACTTTCAAATCCCTTACTCACTCTTCCTTCAGTTAGTCCTCACGAAGGGTCTCGGCCTGAAACGTCGACTGCACCTCTTCCTGGAGATGCTGCCTGGCCTGCTGCGTTCACCATCAACTTTTATGTGTGTTGCAGGAAGATAGAAGATTGGGAAGCTTTTAAAACCCCCCACAGAAAGCAACTAAAAGAATCATGAGGAGGGAAAAGATGAACTATGAAAGCAAGCTTGCAAACAATATTAAGGTAGATAGAAAATGCATTTTCAAGTATATAAAAAAAAGAGATGACAGTGGATATAGTACCACTAGAAATGAGGCCAGATAAATAATAACGGGGGACAAGGAGATGGCAGATGAACTAAATAAGCGTTTTTGCATCAATCTTCACTGTGGAAGACACTAGCAGTGTGACAGGTGTTGAAGAGTGTGAGGGAAGAGAAGTGAGTGCAGTTACAATTACAAGGGAGAAGGTGTTCAAAAGCTGAAAGATGTAAAAGTACATAAGTCACCTGGACCAGATGAACTGTGCCCCAGGGTTCTGAAATAGGTAGCAGTAGAGATTGTGGAGGCATTAGTAATGATCTTTCAAGAATTATTGGACTGTGACATGGTTCCAGAGGACTGAACAATTGAAAATGTCACTCCACTCTTTAAGGAAGGATGGGTGGCAGCAGAAAGGAAATTATGGACCAGTTAGCCTGAACTCTGTGGTTGGGAGATGTTGGACTCAATTGTTAAGGATGAGGTTATGGAGTACTTGGTGACACAGGACAAGATAGGACAAAGTCAGCATGGTTTCCTTAAGGGAGAATCTTGCCTGACAAACACATTGGAATTCTTTGAGGAGATTACAAGTAGGATAGATAAAGGGGATGCAGTGGATATTTGGATTTTCAGAAAGCCTTTGACAAGGTGCCACACATGAGGCTGCTTACCAAGTTAAAAGCCCATGGTATTACAGGAAAATCACTGGCATGGTTACAGCATTAGCTGACTGGTAGGAGGCAGTGAGTGGAAATAAAAGAATCCTTTTTTGGTTGGCTGCCAGTGACTAGAGGTGTTTCATAGGGTTGGTGTTGGGACCGCTTCTTTTTATGCTGTATATGAATGATTTTGATGACGGAATAGATGGCTTTGTTGCCAAATTTGTTGATGATACCAAGATTGGTGGAAGAGTGGTTGTGTTGAGGAAACAGGAAGGCTGCAGAAGGACTCAGACAGGTTAGAAGAATGGGCAAGAAAGTGGCAAATGAAATACAATGTTGGAAAATGCATGGTCATGCACTTTAGAAGAAATAAATGTGGAGATTATTTTCTAAACTGAAAATCCATTCAAAACAGAGATACGGAGAAATTTCTTTAGCCAGAGGGTGGTGAATTTGTGGAATTTGTTACCACAGGGAGCCGTGAAAGCCAAGTGGTTGGGTGTATTTAAGGTGGAGATTGATAAGTTCTTGGCTGGCCACAGCATCAAAGGTTATGGGGAGAAGACCAGGGAGTGGGGCTGTGGAGGGGGAAAAGGATCAGCCATGATTAAATGGTGGAGCAGACTCGAAGGGCCAAACAGCCTAATTCTGCTCCTATGTCTTATGATCTGACAGACAAAGGGAAAACAGTAAACTGGAGGAAAAGACACTGATTCCTCCAATTCACTACATCACTGTAGCCTAGAGGTGGTTCTGGGTCTTGCAAGAGGAATCTATTATCATTTCCCTGTTCCTCCCTCTCCCCACAAGCAAAACTCCTGCACTTTTCTTTAACCTACAATAATTTTTCCCACTTCTGTTCATTTTTCTAGACCTGTGTGCTGCTGATAATACCAGTATTAATTGCACTTCTCCAACTGCCCTTGATAAGGCATTTTGAGTTGCTGCTGTTCTTCTGGCCATGACTTTCGGTGCTCTTGGTTAGGGAGCTCCATGATTTACACCTGGCAATGAAAAAGGAATGGAAATATATTTACAAGTCAGGCTGGTGTGCAACTTACTATTGGCAGTGTTCCCATGCAACCCAATCCCCTGCTCTTTGCCGCAGTACAGATCATGGGTCTGGGAAGTGCTGTTGAAGCAACTTGAACAAATGACTGCATTGCATTTATAAATTGTACACACTGCACCCAAGCAACACACACACACCGTGCCGGAGAAACTCAGCAGGCCAGGCAGAATCTATGGAAAAAAGTACAGTTGACATTTTTCCATAGATGCTGCCTAGCCTGCTGAGTTCCTCCAGCATTTTGTGCGCGCTGTTTGGATTTTCAGCATTCGCAGATTTTCTTTTGTTCGGCACTGCGCCCAATGTATGCTAGTTAGTAATGGAAACAAATATTTAGGATTATGAATAGAATATCAAGCACAATTCATACATCAGACTTAATTGAACAATAAGAACAACTCAAGTTTATTATCATTTAACTATATACAGTACTGTATACTGCCAAACATTTCTCTACCAGGATGTAAAGCACAGAAGTACACATAACACATACAGTATACCATACAGTAACTTGGGAAAATAACCATTAAATCTGCAAATTATGCATAGATAAACAAAGTAAAGTGCATAAATTAAATATTGTACGGTACAGTATAAATTACCCGGTGACATTTCAATGTGATGCGGCGGGAGTTCAGAGGCCTAATGGCCTGAGGGAGGAAAGTGTTTCCCAGCCTGACTAATCTTGCTTTAATGCGTTGGAGTCTCCTGGCTGAAGGCAGGACGTCAAAGACGATGCTAGATGGATGGGTGAGATCCTCAATGCTAGGGGTTCTGGGTTCGCAGTGCTTCTGATAAAAATCCCCTATGGATGGTAGACCCTATGATCCTCTCTGCTGTTCTCACAGTCCTTTGTATGGTCTTCCAGTCTGTTGCTCTGTTGCTCTCATACCAGATGGAGATGCAGCTTGTTAGGACGCTGTCAATGGTGCTACTGCAAAATTCCGTTAAGATGAGGAATGGGGGGGGGGGGAGTGGGGAAGGAGGTCTCGCTTGCCGCAATCTCCTCCGGAAGTAGACACGCCTCTGTCTTTTTATTTAGGGAGGTGATATTGAGGAACCAGGTGAGGTAGTCCGTGATGCCAACTCCCAGGAACTTGGTGCATTTAACTCTCTCAATTCCTTGGTCTTCTGTATGTTCAGACTGAGGTTGTTCCAGCTGCTCCACTTGCTCTCTGTACTCCGACTCATAACCGTTACTGATGAGACCAACCACTGTTGTGTCATCCGCAAACTTGATGGTATGGCGTGAGCTGAATCCTGCGTCACAGTCATGCATCAGCAACGGGCTGAGCTCACAGCCTGGGAGCGCCAATGCTCAGCGTAATGGGAGTGGAGACTTTGCTGCCCACACATTCTGCTTGTGGCCTTTCTGTTAAGAAGTCCAGGATCTAGTTACAGAGAGAGGCATTGAGACCTACTAAGGACAGTTTCCGGGGTATGACGTTGTTAAACACCGGACTTAAGTCTATAAACAGCAACCCGCCATATGAGACCCCATTTTCGAGGTGGGACTGTACAGAGTGGAGGGCAAAGGCTATAACATCATCGACGGATCGATTTGAGTGATAAGCAAACTGTTAGGGGTCCTATGTACCCGAGGAAAAGGAATCATTTCATAATAGTTGATGTTAATGCCACAGGATGATTGTCATTTAGGTAGGTTACTGTCACTTTCTCTGGCATTGGAACGATGGTCGTTGCCTTGTAAACCGAGGGGCCAATGGAGTGTTCCAGAGATTTGTTAAATATATCAGCACCTCAGTTAGCTGGGCTGCAGTTTTTCAGAAATCGGTCTGGTATGTTATCGGACTCCACAGCTTTTCATGGGTTAATTCTGGCCAAGGTCTTCCTCACCTCAGTTTCAGCCGGCTGGATGGTGTGTCTGCTCCCCCGGGGGGAAGGGGTGCCTTCCTCGCCAGCACTTTGTTCTGTGCATCAGACCGGGTGTTAAGACATTCAGCCTGTTGGGGAGTGAGACACCCTGGTTGCTGACAAGCGGGGTAGACTTGTAGTCTGTAATCCTCTGATTTTCCTGCTACATGTGCCTCGTGTCTCTGATATCACGGAAATGGTTGTATATTCTCTGAGAATGCTCCCATTTTGCTTTCCTGATGGGGTGGGAAAACACAGTTCTTGCTTTCCTGAAACTTATTTGAAATTAATAGCACTGTTACGTAACATGGAGTAATATCAAAATATTTGAATGTTACGTATTTCAAAGTTCAAAGTAAATTTATTTATCAAAGCACATATGTCACCATATACTACCCTGATATTTATTTTCTTGCAGGCATTCACAGTAAATACAAAGAAACACAATGGAATCAATGAAAAACTGCACACAAAGACAAACAACCAATGTGCAAAGGACAACAAATTGTGTAAATACAAAAAGAAATAATAATAAACAAACAGATAAAAGAAGATGAGCTGTTGTGTCCTTGAAAGTGAGTCCACAGGTTGTGGAATCAGTTCAGTTGTTGAGGTGAGTGAAGTTCTCCACTCTGGCTGGCCAGTGAATTTATCACTAACTTGTTTTGTGTGAGCTCGGCATTAAATAATTTTGCCTTTCTCCTGTTATTTCAGTAAATTTCGACTTTGGATGAATTTCTTCAGCAGTGCCTCATGATATAAAGCACAGAACACTACAGCACACTACAGAACCTTTGAACCACGATCTTTTAACACACTCTAAGGTAATTCTAATGCTTTCCTCCCTCATAGCCCTCCATCTTCTTTCACCCATGTACCCACCTAAGCGTCTCTCAAATGTGCCTTGATCACCAACCCTGGCTGCACATTCCAGACACCCACAAATCTGTGTAAAAAAATTCTACCTCTGACGTTCCCCCTATACTTTCCACCAATCACCTTAAAATTAAGCCCCCTTCATATTAGCCATTTCCATCTTGGGGAAAAAGTCTGTCTGTCCACTCTATCTATGCCGCTTATTATTTTATACACCTATATCAAATCACTTCTCATCCTCCTCCACTCAAAGTTCAGAGTACAAAGTAAATTGTATTATCAAAATACATAAACAACCCCGAGATTCATTTTCTTATGGACATACTCAACAAATCTATAGAATAGTAACTATAGGAGAATCAATGAAAAATCGCTCAACTTGAGCATTCAACCAGTCAACAAACTGTGCAAGTGTAAATATAAATAAATGGCAATAAATATCAATAACATGAAATGAAGAGTCCATTGGTTGTGGGAGCCTTTCAATGATGGTGTAAGTAGAGTAAAGTTATTCCCTTTTGTTCAAGAGCCTGATGGTTGTAGGGTAGTAACTGTTCCTCAGCCTGGCCGTGCAATTCCTGAGGCTCTTGTACCTTCTTCTCCATGGCAGCAGCGAGAAGACAGCACGTCCTGGGTGGTGGAGACCCCGGCTAATGGATGCTGCTTTCCTATGACAGTGTTTCATGTAGATGTGCTCAATGGTTGACAGGGCTTTACCCGTGACAGACTGTGCCGAATCCACCTCTTTTTGTAGGATTTTCCAAAGTCAAACTTGAAGGCAAGGGTTAATGGTAGGGTTCTTAGCAGTTTGGAGGATCAGAATGGTCTTGGGGTCCACGTTCCCAGATCCCTCAAAGTTGCCATACTAGTTGATATGGTGGTTATGGCAGCTTATGGTGTTTTGGCCTTCATTAGTTAGGGAACTGAGTTCAAGACTTGCAAGATGATTCAGCGAAAGTTGGCCTGGGAAAGAATACAGACGTTGATTTGCATATCCTTCCAGTGAATTTGAGAGGATTTGGTAGAGACTTGGAGACACTGGAGGTAATTTTCCAGTGCCTTGACATGTCTGCTGTGCATAATTCACATCTCAGAAATACGTAAGACATAAATCCTTGAGCTCACTGTACTGTGCATTTTGTGCCACATCAGAAGCCCTGGTCTTCAGATGCCCTTTTCCTGAAATCAACCAAAGGCTGTTGCCAATTTGAAGCAATGGTAAATTTAGATCTCTGATGCCCATCGTCATTGAAAGGTGGCTTCAGAGATGTGGAAGTGGTCCACATTTTCAGAGGACTTGTTTCTGTGAAACAAGAAGTCACGCATGAAGGTAATAACATATAACGTAGCCCACTGAACACTTGGAATTGTGTAGTGGAGAACCTTTTTTTGTTGGAACTATACAAAGCCAGCTTGCATAAATACGCTTTCTTAATTCCATCAATTGACCTGAATAAAGGTCCCAGAATATATCAAGCATAACTGTAGAGTTTCCACTTGTTCAACCTAAAAAAAACACGTTACAACTTGGATCAGTCACAGAACTATGGAGACCAAAATGTATTCACAATCCTAAACCATTAAATCTGCAGATTCAAATGCCTGTTCCATCAATCTATGCTATGAATCTCTGTCTACAGTTTGCACCTGTTAATGTTATTCCAAGTAATTATCAGCATCACTGAAGCCGAGCTGTAAATTGTGGTCATTCTATTACTTTCTGATACTGGAATTCCCACAATGATTGCCTGATATTTCAATTTCCTGAATCGCATACCACTTGTGCATTCATTATTTTTCAACTGCTCAGCCAAGAAAGCCCAAGTGCTGCCTAAGTGGCATCTGAAAATAAGAGTGAAAGCTTTAAATGTCAGCACCAACACAAAATAATTATTGCTATAATGTTTTAGGTCATCAAGGGCACAGATATTACAACCAGGGAAATACAAGACATACACATCTGAAAATAATGAGACAGTTAAGCTGCAGAACAAAGCTCATTCCATTCGGGTCCAATGTGCCTTAAGCCAACTGCAGAACATCGTGGCACACTAATTATAACAAGAATTTCCTTTATCCAAAATGGACAACTTGCTATCTTATGCAGTTGAGAAGAGGGGCACAGTTGCATTTAATAAGTTGTAAATGAATTTGCAGGATATGATCATCGGAAGGCTATAGGGAGAGATGAAATGTGAAGGGCCGCGATGTGTTAATGCCACAATTTACCTGTAATTCTATACAACTTGTGTTGGAGTCAGAGTGGGTATTAGAGAGTGGTCCAATACCTACCAGTCACTTCTATGTTAGATAATTCAGAACCAGCATCACCACTGCCTGGAAGCTAATCCAACCACATGACGGCATGCTTGTTGCCTTTGGTTTTAAAACAAAAGTCTTGTACCTCTAAAGTCCCAGTGTTAGAGTAAAATAGTTACTCCATCTTTCTATTACAGGCTGCTCTAATGGAACAAATGGTACACTACCAAATGACCACAGTATACACATCAAATGAATGAAACATACAGAAAGAATCTAGGTATTTAGAATTAGGTGTGGTTTGTGAAGAGAGTATCAAAACAATTTGCTATTGAACTGAGAAAGTGACAGTGAGGCACACCTTGTCAAAAAATGAGATTCGGAATACAACCAACAACATTCAGTTATCCAATGAAACTTCTTTATTACATAGTAAGGTAGGCATGTTGTTACTTCTAGGAGGAAGTGGGAAACACTGTTAAGCAACTTTCTTAAATGCAGTTTTCAAAATGTGGGCCTTAGTGACAAGGCCATCGTTCCCTTGAGAAAGATTTATCTTCTCAACCAGTGCAGTCCCTCTGGGGAAGGTACTCCCACTATGTTGTTAGGGTAGAAATTCCAGTTTGACTCAGTGATGATGGAATGGCTTAATACTTCTGAGAGGACAGCATGCAGTTTGGAGGGGAACCTGCAGGTGATGACAATCCCATGTGTCTGCTCCCATTGGTGGAGTACTATGTCAGCAATTTGAATAAGCAACAACAGAGCATTTTAAAGATGGTGTGTGCCATTGTGCACAACTGATGGAAGGAAGGAATGTTTGGGTGGTGGACACGGTGTGAATCTGTGGGCTGCTCTATCCTGGGTGATGTCAAGCTACTTCAGCTTTGTAACTACCATCATCCAAGTAGAGAGCATTCCATCTTGGTTCCAAATTGCATCTTAAAGATGGCCAAAATAATTTGGGATGTTGGCCAAGTCTACCAGCATAGGATATGAGCCTCTAACTTGCAGCCAGGATTTCAGTTCTAGTCCAGTGCAGTTTCTGGTTAATGGTAACTTCAGGATGTTGATGGTAGAAATTCAGTAATGCCACATTGAATGGTTACATTTTCCGATTGTGTGGTACTTCTGTGACATGAATGGGACTTGCCTGAGTATTGTCAAGGATATAAAGTAGAAGCACAGATGTTTCATGCAGAGCATAATATTCATTAAACACATGCACGCACTTACATCATCCACTCCCAATGGAAGGCAGACACCTCCATATCATCAGATTTCTCTGCTGGTAGGAAAAAAGGTACTAGAAATGGCATTGGTGTTTTTAAGGGATTTACACCAAATATTTGCTGTTTCATGTAGTTGAAGTGCTGTGTTTAATTTCATAAAGCTCTCTCGCGCGAATATATTTTTCACCATGGAAAGATCCATCTTAAAAACCATCAGACGGTTTAACTTTTTGTACAAGTTCTGGATCGGAACAGGAGAATAGAATCATCACTTGGTAAATTATATCCCATTGCTACTAATGTCAAACCATACCTCATTCATCACTAACAGGCAAGAGAAACTTGAAGTCTTCCTTCATATGAGGAAACAAATCCAGTTTGTTCCTACATCTGAAATTGCCTGCATTCAGATTAATCAAACAGTCGGAAGCAAATAGGTTCCCATCACTGTCTCCAGGATTGAGCAGAGGTGTCCAACAGAAATACCACACCTTCTCCATTTACAGCAATATTTAGGAGAAACAAAACTCATGTTACCAATTGTTTTTTTTGCAGCAGTTATTTTTACCTCCAATTCAAACTACCTGCATCCAAAATGGAAGACAAAACAACACTATTTCAGAAATAAAAGCTACTCAGTAGTTTGGTGAAGTTTTAACAGGAGGCCGAATAAGTCCTAACACCAAAGAAAACAGGATGATCTTAACTTTATCCTCTGATATGCATAGCAGAAAATAAACTGCATTGTGCAAAGAACCATTAAATATTGCAGACGATCCCCAGACAATTGAAGGGCTTTCTAATCACAGTCCAAGGGATTTTCGCACAGTTTGCTGGGCAATTTTGCAGAACTGTACCCGGTCATCTCGCCACATCTTCGAGGCATCCACATTGGCCCCACTTTCATCATTTGGCTCTGTGTGGGGGGGGGGGGGGAGAAGAAAGATTAGAAGCAATGTAAAATGAATAAAATTATAACAATTGCACATCTAGAAAGGTGACTATAGTATACAAAAGCAAGGAAACGAGTATATCTTTATACTGTCAATAGAGATCAAAACTGAAGTGTTGTATTGTTTTGATCACCTGACTTTAGGAAAGATGGCACAGCATGACATTGCATAATGTACGGGGGAAGATCTGCTAGGACATCAGGAAAATCTAGTTTTAACCAATACAAAAATGGCCATGAAGAGATTTAACAGACTTATTTAAATTCATTTTCAGGTTTAAAAAAAATTTCAAGTTGTATATTGTATACATTTCTCTGACATTAAATGTACCTATTAAAACTCATGAATGGATTTGATAGAGGGCATTAACAGTCTATGGAAGGGTTGGTAGTGAGCTAGTTGTGATCTGGAATGTACTGATACCTGAAAGGATGAAAGAAATAGGTTCAGTAATAACTTTGAATTGAAAATTGGATACATACTTGAAAAGTCAAGTTTGCATGGGTCACAAAACACTGGAGAAACTCAGCAGGTTGGGCAGCATCCGTGGAAACGACCAGTCGTTTCGGGCCGGAACCCTTTGTCAGGACTCACGAAGGGTCCCAGCCAGAAACATTGACTGATCGTTTCCACGGATGCTGCCTGACCTGCTGAGTTCCTCCAGCGTTTTGTGAGTGTTGCTTTGACCCCAGCATCTGCAGATTATTTTGTGTTTAAGTTTGCATGGGTGCTGGACAAACAGAGTGGAGAGGGAGGAAAAGGAGGAAAACAAACTTGGGACTAACTAGTTCAAAGGGCCAGTACAAGCACTATGAGATAAATACCCTCTCCTTGAGCTTAGGACTTTGATTTTAGTGCAGAGGTTCCCAACCTTTTTTGCCCTATACACCAATACCATTAAGCAAGGGATCCATGTAACCCAGGTTGGGAATCCCTGTCCAGAGCATACATGGTTCGATGACACATGTAGCAGATTTGGGAACACAGCTTTCTATATTCTGAAAGATGGATGGAAAAGATTGAGGTCAAAATCTGAAATTCTGCAGATGCTGGAAACTCCAAACAAAAGCAACAAATTTTGGATGCCATGGTAGCACAGTGGTTTGCACAATACTATTACAGCTTGGGGTATTATGTTCTCCCTGTGGAATGCATGGGTTTACCCCAGGTGCTCTGGTTTCCTCCCACAGTCCCACAGGTATACATGACAGGTTAACTGGTCATTGTAACTTGTCCCATGATTAGGTTAGGGTTAATCAGGGTTGTGGGGTTGCTGGGGAGGTGTGACTCGAAGGGCCAGAATGGTCTACTACACACCGTATCGCTAAATAAAATAAATACATTTTAGAAACAGAAAACAGATCAGGTACCATCTGTGGAAAGAAAACAGAGGTAAAATGCTATGCTAAGAACTTAGCATTGACGTTAAATTTTATGCTAAGAACTTCGTCAGATGTGGCATCTTCAACCTGAAACATTATCTCTTCAAAGATGGTGTCTGAACGCCAGTATTTTCTATACATTTCATTTTAAGGATCAAGTATGCTGTGTGATTTCCTTTATATGTTTGTTTTATATTTTGTTAACAGTTCAGGTTGCTCACACAGACAGTCAATGCTGTCTTTACTTTTTACCGCTGTTGAATACATTGGGGAATATTTTAACAGTGTGAAATGGCAATGTAAAAGAAAGGAACACAATTAAATGGGAACAGAATCAACACCACATAGTAACTTGCGTCAAATGCACCCTTGTCTTTCCCTCAAGATGCCACTCGCAGCTCACTAACCATTGTACTCATGATTTCTCCTAATTTCTTACTCTTCATTACTTTTCCTCAATTATTTTATTCTTCACCACTCATTATTCATATTTTCAACTGGCACACAAACTCCAAGTATTGCTCTACAGTATGGTTTGGTGTCATGCCCAGCTTTACTTTCATCTCATTCCTTCAACCTTGCTGCATCTGGCAACAGGCAGAGGAATTTCAGTTCACTTGGTTATGAACAGGAAGTGTACACTGTACACATTTTGCTCAAAAGACATTTTGTTTGTTAAGTGACACTGTGTTTACAGAGGAGCTGCATTCCTAGAAAACAGTCCACTCGTGATTTAAATGTTGATTTATTTACTGTGCCTCCCCTATGTAAATTCCTGACAGCATCTTAAATTTTTGGATAATGATTTAGGAATTCTGTAAAGGTGAATTTCTGTAATCCGAACAGCCATAACGCAGGGATTACCAACGTTTGTAGATCTTCAAACAACAGATGGCAGTATAATAAAGATTTGTCTATTGGATGTTTGTTAAAAAAAACAGCAAATGTCTAACAACATACAATTAAAACTGTTCAGTCAAGGAGTTCAACATTAGACAGAGTTACACTGCTGAAAAGTAAGACACACTGGATCTAATATCAAGCCAAGATGAAGGACTGGATTTTAAAAAATCTAAAAAAATCTAATCTAAATCTAAAATTCATATTTTAAATGTATACAGCAACTTTGAAGGAGGAAAAGAAAAGTCCCAAGGTGCTTCACAGATAAACTCATAGCCAGCAACCTCACTAGGATATATTTGGGTAAACAACAGATACTTCATCAAAGAAATGGGTTTTTAGACCATGTTAAAAGTAGAAAATGAGTATAGTATGAAGAAGATTTAGGGAAGGTGATCCACAGTTTAACATTCGAGGACACACAAATGACAACAGTGGAACAGTTATATTCAAGACTGAACACAAAGCTAGAATTGAAATGCCATTGTCTTGGATGGTTGGAGGAGAATGCATAGGACCATAAGACACAGGAGCAGAATTAGGCCATTCGGCCCATTGAGTCTGCTCTGCCATTCAATCCATGGCTTATTTATTATCCGTTTTAATTCTACTCTCCTGCCTTTTCCCCATAACCTTTGATGTCCTTATTAATCAAGAACCTATCAATCTCCACTTTAAATATACCCAATGACTTGGCCTCCACAGCCTTCCGTGGCAATGAATTCCACAGATTCATCATCATCTGGCTAAAGAAACTCCTCCTCCACAAGTATTAAGAAGTGGCAAGATCATGGAAGAATTCTACCAAGAAAAGAAGGCGAGAACTTTAAAATCAGCACATAACAACAACAATGTAGGTCAGAAAGCATCATGGGTGAATAGTGGTTGGTCAAGTTGGGATGTGTGTAGCTGAGTTTTTGAATGTCTCAAGATTGCAGGCAATAGAAGAAGGGAGGTACTTTAAGAGACAGTCAATGTAGTCTAGTCCTGAGGTATTAAAGGATGAAGGTTTCAGTGACAAATGAGCCAAGGAAGTGGAGAGTCAGGCAACATTAAAGACATGGAAAAGATGGTTAGCGATACTCCAAATACATGGTCCAAAGTTCATCCAGTCAAATATAACCAAGGATGTAAAGAACCTAGTTTACTTCTAAACAGTTACCTCCATGCCTCTCCTGGCAACTGCGCTATTGAAGTTATGACAGAAATTTTATGGTGACAGCTTGAGCTTCCGAGTTTTTAATTGGGAGAAATTTTTTAACCACTTAGTACTGGATATTTATAGAGGATTTTGTCAGTCAAGTCCAGTAGTCTGCAATGACCTAGAGATAACGCAAGCCAAATTCATAGAAAGATATTATTATTGAATTTGAGAACTGCTTAGGTATGATGGAAGAGGAAAATCCTAAATGGGGGGGACTGAAACAAAACGAATTGAATGAAAACTTGGAAGCACCATATATTGAAAGTACTGGAAGTACTGCATGATGCCATCTCCAAACAAGAAACAATGCATTTCAAATCATAGTCAGGGACTTCACCCAAGCTTCTTTGAAGAAAACCCTGCCCAATTACTATCAGCAAATAATCTGAGCACCAGAGGTCCTAACTCACTAGACCACTGTTATACTAAGATAAGGAATGCCTACCATTCCCTGTTCAGACTGCATTTCAGTAAATCGGATCACTTCGAACATAGAACATAGAATAGTACAGCACAGTACAGGCCCTTCGGCCCACAATGTTGTGCCAACCCTCAAACCCTGCCTCCCATATAAGCCCCCACCTTAGATTCCTCCATATACCTGTCTAGTAGTCTCTTAAACCTCACTAGTGTATCTGCCTCCACCACTGACTCAGGCAGTGCATTCCACGCACCAACCACTCTCTGAGTAAAAAACCTTCCTCTAATATCCCCCTTGAACTTCCCACCCCTTACCTTAAAGCCATGTCCTCTTGTATTGAGCAGTGGTGCCCTGGGGAAGAGGCGCTGGCTATCCACTCTATCTATTCCTCTTATTATCTTGTACACCTCTATCATGTCTCCTCTCATCCTCCTTCTCTCCAGAGAGTAAAGCCCTAGCTCCCTTAATCTCTGATCGTAATGCATACTTTCTAAACCAGGCAGCATCCTGATAAATCTCCTCTGTACCCTTTCCAATGCTTCCACATCCTTCCTATAGGACTTGGCTGTCCTTCTCCTACCTGCATACAGGCAGAGGCCAAACAGCAAGAGAGATTAGGACGACAAAGAGGTGGTTGTGGGAGGCAGAAGAGCGGCTACGGGACTGCTTCAGGTCTTTGGACTGGGCCATGTTCCAGGACTCATCTCTGCAATTGAATGAATACACTATGGTTGTTATGGACTTTATGAGAAGAGTTGAGACAAGCGTGTCCCCACAAAATCATTCAGAGTCTTTCCCATTCAGAAGCCCTGGACTAACCATGAGATCCACAAGGAAGTTACAAGAGGCCCAGGTACAATCTCTGGAAAGCCAACTCACAGGCGAATTGGCAATTCCAGACTAAACTTGAATCAACGAAGGATGCCCGACAATTGTGGCAGGGCTTAAATACTATCACCTCTTATAAAGTAAAATCAAGCAACATAGGCAACAACAGGGCTTCGCTTCCAGATGAACTCAATGCCTTCTATGCTTGCTTTGACCATCAGAACATGGAGGAGCTATCACAAACTCCCATAGCCCTTGATGATCCTATGATTTCAGTCTCTGAGGCTACCGTGCGAGCAGCCTTCAGGAGGCTGAACCCACAAAAAAGCATCAGACCCAGACAGGGTCCCTGGCCAAGTATTAAAGATTTGTGGTGATCAACTAACTGGTGTGTTCACTGAGATCTTTAACCTATCATTTCGGCAGTCTGAGGTACCCACCTGCTTCAAGCAGCCTTCAATTATACCAGTGACTAAGAAGAACATGGTATCCTGCCTCAATGACTAACGTCCTGTAGCACTTACATCCACAGTGATGAAGCTGCTTTGAAAGGCTGGTGATGAAACGTATTAATTCCTGCCTGAGAAGTGACTTGGATCCACTCCAATTTGTCTACTGGAACAACAGGTCCACAGCAGATGCCATCGTATTGGCTCTTCACTCAACCCTGGAACATCTGGACAGCAAAGATGCATACATTAGGATGCTCTTTACTATCATCCTCTCAAAAACTAATCAATAGGATCCAAATCTTGACCTCAATACCTCCTTGTGCAATTGGATCCTCAATTTCCTCACTTGCAGACCCCAGTCATTTTGGATTGGCAACAGCATCTCCTCCACAATCTCCATCAGCTCAGGTGCACCACAAAGCTATGTGCTAAGCACAGCTCCAATGTTTGTTCAAATTCAAGTCTGCTAATGACACCACTGTCATAGGCCGAATCGAAGGGGGGTGATGAATTAGCATATAGGAGGGAGATTGAAAATCAGGCTGAGTGGTACCATAACAACAACTTCTTACTCAATGTCAGCAACTCCAAGTAGCTGATTATTGTCTTCAGGAGGAAGAAACCAGAGGTCTATGAGCCAGTCCTCATCGGAGGATCAGAGGTGGAAAGGGTCATCAACTTTAAATTCCACGCTATTATTTCAAAGAATTTGTTCTGGGCCCAGCATGCAATTGCAATCATGAAGAAAGCATGACAGCACGTCTACTTCAATGGGATTTTGCAAAGATTCAATATGATATCTAAAATTTTGACAAACTTCTATAGATATGTGGTGGAGAATATATAGACTAGCTGGATCAGAGAAACACTAATGCCATTGAACGGAAACTCCTACCAAGAGTAGTGGAAATGGCCCAGTCCATCATGGGTAAAACCCTCCCCGTCACTGAACGCATCTACATCAAATGCTGTCATAGTAGAGCAGCATACATCATCAAAGATCCTCACCACCCAAGTCATGCTCTCTCCTCACTGCTGCCATCAAGGTAGTGGTACAGGAGCCTCAGGACTCACACCACCAGGCTCAGGAACAGTTATTACCTCAATCTTCAGGATCTTGAACCAAAGGGGATTACTTCACTCGCCCCATCACTGAAATGTTCCCACAATCATAAACATAACTCTTCATCTCATGTTCACGATACTTATTATTTATATATTATTTTTATTATTTCTTTCTTTTTGTATTAGCAGAGTTTGTTGTCTTTTGCACATTGGTTGAACGCCAATGTTGATGCAGTCTGCTATGGTTATTATTCTATTATGAATTTATTGAATCTCAGGGCTGTATATGGTGATATATATGCATTTTGTTAATAAATTTAATTTGAACTTTATTCAAGGATTTGGGAGAGGTAATGGAGGATAGAGATGGCTGAAAGCTTCCAAGGGAAAAAGGATAGCAAGGAACAGCTAAATTATAACGCTAGATATGAAGAAGAGATTGACATCTGAGGAGAAAATCATTTTATAAATTCAAAATCATATAAAATATCTAGAAACAATGTGTGATGCTCTCTCCGATCATGTTTAATACCGTAGCCACTAGAGCTCTACCTGCCAGCATGCTGACAACAGACAGGAGAATCTTCTCAACACTCTGAACAGGACTCCATCGCTCTGCACTGCTTTCATATCCCATGGGGTCGTCACCCGGTGCATGTAGAATTGAGATGCAAACTCTTCCATCTGGGTAAACTGTAGCAATAAATCAATGATCAAATATAAAAGGAAGCCTCTTTGAAAAAATGCACAGCATACATGAATATGCTAATTTATTACATTGTCCCATTGTATAGATTCCTGCTTAAACAAGAAAGAGTTCAGTGAACTTTTCCTAGTAATAAACAGAAGCCATTGGATCATATAAAAACAATTGCTTACCATTTGGATGAAACATTTCTCCTGTGAAACGCATTTTTGGTGGACTCAGTGGGTAATCATGTGGAAAACTTAGTATCGCTGGAAACACACCACCCTCGAAACATGTGTCCTCAGGACCCCTATTGAACAAATAGGCAGTCAGATTTATGGAACATGAATCATTCACTTGGATCATATCCATTCCTACTACTCTGCCCTTATTTAAATCTACTGGTAGTCAACTACAATGGGATAACATTTTAATAGAACAAGATCATGCTTAGTCTCCTTGAGGTTCGGTAGATCATTAGAGCAAAATGTCAAAAGAGTGACCCTATCTCTCAGAATTATTCAATTTAAGGACCTATACAATCTCTCACTCCTGTTTTAAGGATAACATTGTCTTTTGTTTTTCATTTGAAATTGCCATTCACAAATTGTATTAATAACCTCAATGGCTTCCAACCCTCTTCCAGCTTGATCTAGGTCCAGTTCTGAACCTGGAGTTACTTGGATCTGTATAATAACTGAATGGTCTCCAGATCTATTACTTTAGTAGGCTTGCAGGAGAGACCATGAAAGAACAGTCAAAACCCAAATTGTGATACTATATTCTACATTCTGTTTTCTTTTTTCCCTCATACTACCTCAATGTACTGATGTGATAAAAAGAATCAGTATGGATGGCATTCAAAACAAAGTTTGTCACTGTACCTCAGTACATGTGATAATAAACTAATTTACTAAATTAAAGCACCTATTTGTGAACAGAGAAGCAATGCACAGGACAGACGAAGGAAGAACACAGATAAGACTCAAGTCTTTCATTTAACAGGACTAACAGAAAAGCACAAGTATTTCATTACAATCTTTCAAAATACCAGTATATCACTGTTTAGTTATGAATAATGTCATGTTTTTGTCATTTTGAAGACAGAACGTTAGCAAAATGCTGCGAAAACCAACAATTGTGTGCATTTACATTCAAGCTTTACATTAAAAAAATTCAGTCCAGAGAAATTTTCATTTCTTGCAATGTACAGCACAAAAGCACTTGACACCAATACTTCAAGGTGGTATTTATGATCGACAAACTTAACCCCATTCTTCAACTATTAGCACAACACTGTCCTGCCTATCTAGATTCCTCTTACTTATATCTACTCTAATTATTTCAACTAAATGATTTACATATTCTCATAACTATATGGATGAATAATTTCTCTCTATTCTTGCTGATTATCAATCTGATTTTGTTCTTTCCCACAAATGGAAACTATATGCTCACAAAGTTTTGATTTTTGTAAGATATCTAATCTCTTAGCTTTCAGGTGAAGGTTCATCCTTTCTTGATAAGTATTTCACTATAGTTGTGATGTTCGTCAATCTTTTTTGGAATCACTCCATCATCACGATAATTTCTATAAAGTATCAGTACTCCCAGGTGGTTGTATTCCCAACCAGTACTCCCAATTTTTTGCTCTCCCAGTGGAAAATTTCATACTTTTACAATTATTTTTGCAACTAAACAGGGACAGCCACTTAGATATCCTACTATGGGGGCTATTACAGAGACTATGTTCACATTCAACACATGTTGTTCAGTAGTGAGCCTCTAATTAGTTTCAGAAACAGAACTGCTACTGTAATGCCCATGGTCCTCAATACTATTTTGAAGTAGCATTCTCAATGGAACTTCAAAGTACTGCACTGTTGGAGAGGCATTTCTTGTGAGATAATGAGTCACGATTAATATCCTTCCAAAAACTGAGAGGCAAAAACAACATAATATTGTCCCGAGGGCATTGTGAGAAATTTCTGCCTATTACAAATTTATGCCTCAAAATCATCAGAACCTTATTTATCTAAAGTTTTGTTTAATCATAACAGTATAAACATTGACCACCATGCTGGTTTAAAAAATGTGAATTTCTGAAGCACCCTTCACTGCCACGTCCGAGCAACTCCACCCAATGAAGCATTTGTTTGAACACACAAGAGACTACAGATGCTGGAATCTGGAGCAAAAATCAAAATGCTTAAGGAACTCAGTGGATCTCACAACACTTGTGGAGGGAAATGTGCAGTTGATGCTTCAGGTTGAAACCTTCATCTGGACTGACAGCATTTTGTTTTCTGCTCAAGCATTTTTAGAATGTAGTCACTGATTTACCAAAGGAGAGCAAAAACTATTTGGCTCACAGTGACATCTCAGAAGCAATAATTGATTGTTAGTAAAGATTACACAAAATGCTGGAAATACTTAGCAAGTTCAGGCAGTCTATACAATACTGTGCAAAAGTCTTAGGCACATATACATTGGTAGGGTGCCCAAGACTTGTGCACAGTACTGTAGTAATTTTATGTAAAGCACTGTGCTGCTGCCACTAAAAAAAATGAGTCTCTACTGTGGACTGAGAGTGGGAAGGGGCAGGGAGAGGGGAGTCATGGTTGGGAAAAGAGGAAAGGAAAGAGGAGAGAACAGAGAGCACCAGAGGGACATTCTGTAATGATCAATTAATCAATTGTTTGGAATCAAATGACCTTGCCTGGTGTCTTAGGGCTGGGTGAGTTTGCACCCGTGCCACCCGCTTCCCCTGCCCTGGCACTCCTCTGCCACCTTCCCACAACCTTCCTGTGGTACTCCATCCTTGCCATTCCCAATATTCTTTGCTCCTGCCAGGGGGGAAGGGAGAAGGAATGAGCAAGAGAAACCCAAAATAGCAGCTTGGTGATCTTTCACTTCTGGATTACACTCTGCGAGTCCCGGACTTGAAAGATTTGAAAGCACAAATTGTCGCAACATTTCACAGCTAAACAATCTAGTCACGTTGAGAATTACTCTGGAGGGGAAAGCAGCTACCTCCAAGGCCCTCCAACAGCAAGGATTGGTAGGAGACCACCACCCCCCACCACTGACTTCAGTCATATTCTAGCTTAGAAGGCAAAAGGGAAGCAAATTTTACTTCCAAATCATTTTGTTTTCATTTAACATTTATTAAGCCCCCTCATGTTTTTAATTAATTGTAATTACTTTTTTGTTTAGACATCTCCATATTCTCAGTCACTACTTCCTTAATAATGGATTCCAGTATTTTCCTAATGAAAGATCAGGCCAACTGGCCTATAATAGTCTTTAATCTCCCAATCTTTCTTCAAGTAAAACAAGATAGTTTTGCTATCTGCTGCGATGTACCAAATTCCGATGCACCTAATTTCTGTAGCCATTGATTTCAAGACCTTTGGGTGTAGATGTCAAGGGAAAAAGCGAGATATTAGGAATAAAGGAAAGTCTGGATTCACAGGTTGAATTAGCTTGCATTGGATTAATGCAACACTGTCCTACAGCTTTCTAGAACTGCAGCAGCATGTTTATTTCCATTAGAAGGATTATTAGTAATGAGGTCTCTATAAAATATAATTTGAACTTTTGTACTTAGAATGATTGCCAGGACAAATGATCAATTGATAAGCAAACATCTGCCACAAGTACAAGCGAAGTACACAAATACGTCCCAGGTAGTCCACGTGTACACAGGCAAATGCACTTCAATGCATGCATGCCATTCAATTTACCCCTGCACTCCACAGGATTAAGAACATGGCACTTATTCTTTCAACACTGTTCTGCCTTTATTTACTTATAATTTGAATATTTGATAAAAATCTGTGCACTTGCACTGGCCTATATTTGGTGGCACATCTTTTCTACTCAAACATGGCCATTCAGTCAAGCCCCTCAATTAAATCATGGCTCACTGTATCTCAATCCCACCCACTAGTCTTCAAGTTCTCCATACTTTCACCCATTAACACTCAATTAATTTCACTTGCAGAATTGTACAATGACCCCCAGCAACAACTGTATTTTTGGAAAAAGTAAGTTAAATTTCCCTCCTCTTTTGTGTAAAGATATTTCCAGCCATCTCCAGCTCCCTTTTATAGTTATGCTTATTCTGGACTTGTCCATAAGACAAAATAATTTCCATCAACCTTGCCATATCCTTTAAATGTGCAAAACATCCCATTCATACCATCCAGGAAAAGTGCTTTCATAATTTAATCTTTAGGCTTTAGAATAATTCTGGTCAATTTGCACTGAATTTCCTCCAATACACTACCCAGAAATGAGTACAGTATTCTAAATGGGGCCTAATTGGAATTCATTACGGGAAAGCCTTCCAACTCATATGCACAGACACATACTTCAAACATCTCAAATTACTATCACTGTAAATAAAGCTCACTTTAAAAGCTAACCATGGGTTTAACAAGCTTAACAGTGCCTTTGATATTCATTTTGTTTAAGAACCAAGCACACTCTCTTATTAACTGCATTTCTTTCCACTCAATCACCTCAGACACCCCTTTACTCCAATTGCAGACAACAGTAAAACTGACTAAAACGCTCTAATTTCAAGACTAGTTGAAAACAGTTCTCTCCTATTCAAATAATTATGGTTTTTTTTCATAGAAATTTTACCTCCCATTCCAATTTCGAACTGCGCCACACTGAGTTTGCACTGAAGACGCCCTGGACAGCAGCAAGATATACCAGCTAGTTGAGTGGTGTCGCAGCAATAACCTTGCACTCAACGTCAGTAAGACCAAAGAACTGATTGTGGACTTCAGAAAAGATAAGATGAGGGAACACGAACTAATCCTCATAGAGGAATTAGAAGCAGAGAGAATGAGCAATTTCAAGTTCCTGGGCGTCAAGCTCTTTGAGGATCTAATCTGGTCCCAACATATTGGTGCAGCTATAAAGAAGGCAAGACAGCAGCTATGTTGTCATTAAGAGTTTGAGGAGAATTGTCTGTCACCTAAAACACTCAAAAGACTTCTACAGATGTACTGTGGTGAGCATTCTGATAAGCTACATCACCGTCTGGTATGGGCGGGGGGGGGGAGATGCTATTGCTCATGATCAAAAGGAAGCAGCAGGAAGTTGTAAAATTAGTCAGCTTCATCATGGATACTAGTCTCCATAGTATCCAAGATGTCTTCAGGGAGCAATGCCTCAGAAAGGCGGCATCCACTATTAAGGACACCCATCACTCAGGCATGCCTTCTTCTCACTGTTACCATCAGGAAGAAGGTACAGAAGCCTGAGGGCACTCACTCAGTGATTCAGGTATAGCTTCATCCCCTCTGCCGTATGATTTCTAAATGGACACTGAACCCTTACTCACTCTTCCTTCAGTTAGTCCTGACGAACGGTCTCAGCCTGAAACGTTGACTGCACCTCTTCCTAGAGATGCTGCCTGGCCTGCTGCGTTCACCAGCAACTTTTATGTGTGTTCCATGAACACTACCTCTGTTTTTGCACTATTTTTAACTATTCAGTATACTGTGTGTGTATATATACACACACAGAATCAGGTTTAATATCACTGGCTTATGTAGTGAAGCTTGTACACACCCACACTTACTGTAATTGATATACTTGTTTTTTTTCCCTATAGTATCATGCATTGCATTGAACTGCTGCTGCTAAGTTAACAAATTTCACAACATATGCCGGTGATATCAAACCTGATTCTGATTTTGACATTTCAGTCCATGGCCTACTCTACTGCCATGGTGAGGACACACTCAGGTTGGGGGAGCAACACCTCATATTCCTTCAACATTCAACCTGATAGCAAGAACACCAATTTCTCCAGCTTCCAGCAATTTCTCTCCCCTCCCTCTTCTCTCTTTTACCATTCCCCATTCTGGCTCTGCTACTACCCTTTCTTTTCTCCTCAGCTGCCCATCACCTCCCTCTGGTGCCCCTCCTTCTTCCCTTTATCCCATGGTCCACACTCCTGTCCTGTCAGCCCTTTACCTTTTCCACCTATCACCTCCCAGCTTCTTACTTCATCTCCCCTACCCTGCCCACCCACATTCCCCCTCACCTGGTTTTACCTATCACCTGCCAGCATGTACTACTTCCCCGTTTATTCCTCTCAATAGATGCTGCCTGACCTGCTGAGTTCCTCCGGCACTTTGTGTGTGTTGCAGAATCATTAGCGGTCCTGGCCCAAATATTCAAGGTTTAAGTCCCACTCCACTTACTTGAATACGTTAACCAAGGCTGATGATCCTGTGGTGTACTGAGGAGGAATTACATTGTTAGGGAAATTGTTCTTTGAAATCTGAAGCAAAACATTCCATGGCATCAATTTGAAGAGCAAGAAGATTCTCCCCAGTGCCCTGACCAATGGGTTCCTCAAATCAACATTTCTGAAAATATAATTTAGTGACACTTGCTGTGGAAGCTTACTGTGCACAAAGTGGGAGCTGGCCTTCCTATATTACAATTGTGCTAATATTTCAAAAGGTAATTATTTGTTGGTAAAACATTTGGGATACTTGAAAGGAACAGCAAGAATACTTCTTCAGTATTTTCATCCCAAAAATCATTAAAACATGAAAGATCATAAAATGATCATCAGGCCTATTCAGCACTGATATTTAGATAAGGTTTGATCAATCACTCAAACCCTGGCTGCAAGTGATCCATATCCCTCCATATTCATGTTTTAAAGCCTCTTCAATACCATTATCATTTCTGCTTCCACTACTGCCCCAGTAGTGCATTCTAGTCACTAACGACTCACCATGTAAAATCAGCCCACTTAATTGATATCCAGTTCTTTATCTTTAGTCATTTACCTGTTAGCTCCTTCATCTTCCTGTTCACATCCCCCTCCAGTAACACCATTTTATTAATCATTATTACCATCAGCTTACTCTGGGCTCCAGATCGTGTCAGACAGTAAACAAATCTATTGCAAAATAGCTGCACTGAAAAACTAAAGCTAATGTTGTAACATCTAGGAATTGGACTGAGCCTGAGTTTCAAATTAGAACCTGGAATCAGACCAGGAAATCTAGATATCTGTCTAACTAAACACAAGGAAACCAAATTCGTAGAATCAGGTAAACAGCCTTTAACAAGGCTGCAGAATGGATAATTGCATATTCAAATCCACCTTAACCCCTCGTTTATGTTTGTAATTACAGAGTTGAGAATTATTAATCATCCACAGTCTCATATGTGAACCAAATAGCTGGGAATTCCACAAGTTCAATTCATTTTATGCATGTAAATTGCAGTATTATAACATTATATGAAGGTAACTTCCTCCCATTTTCAACAGCACAAGGAAATAGTAAGCCACCAAGTCCTCAGTCATGCCCTACCATTCAATATGGTCATGGCAGATCTATGCTGGCCTCAACTACTCTTTTGTGCCAGTGGCCCATAACTCTCAAGTTGTAGATCTTTCAAATATTTACTTGAACCCACTTTAAGTATATGTATGGCATGACTGGGGGAGGAGGGAATGGAGGTGAGGCGGGGCAGGTGAGGAAGGGAATTCTAGAAATTCACTATCCTTTGAGAGAAAACAAAATGACCAACCCGTTACTTTGTAGCCCGGTTCCTTTGATCGTGACCCTCCCAGCAGTGGAAATACCTCAGCATCTACCCTGTCAATTCCCTTGAGATTTTTTTTACATTGAATGGGATAATTTCTCATTCTTCTAAACTCCAAAAACTGCAGCACTAAACTGTCCAGTCTCTTTCAACAAGACAACACCCTCATCCTGGGATTTTTTCTTGTGAATCACCTTTAGACTGCTTTCAATGCTGCTGCCTTTTCTTTGAATAAATAGGACCAAATCTGTGTACAGTATTTCAGGTGTAATGTCACCAACACCCCACATAATTGTAATTAAACTTCCCTAGTTTTATAATCCAACCCCTTCGCAATAAAGACCAAAATGCCATTTGCCTTAACTACTTGTTGAATTTGCCTTTTTGACATTCGTGCACTTGAACACCAAAATCTCTCTGAACTTTACTTTATAACCTTCTTTTTAATGCCTCTAATCAAAGCACAAAACTTCTCACTCCCCCGTATTAAACCTTAATTGCCAGGTTTAGTTTAAACTTTATTTTTTTATTTAATTGAGATAAAAGTAATTTAATTTAGATAAAATTAATTTGGGTTAGACTTTAGTTTAATCACTCAAATTATCTATATCCTATTGTGCAAATCAATGCCCTCATCAGAACATGCCCTCCACTATTTCATAATATCAGCAGCACACGGAAACCTTACATTTTATCCCCCCCCACCAAGAAATTAAATTCAAAGTTCAAGGTAAATTTATTACTTAAGTATGTATACATCACCACATACTACCCTGAGATTCATTTTCTTGCAGGCGTTAAACGATTAGGAGCCAAGAACTGATCCTTACACTTGTTACACCCTCCAGCAACTGTTTGGCAACCCATGCCAACACACTTCCTACAATATCTTGGACTTCTAATTTATGAATCGGCCTCTTGTGGAAATCAGGTTTCCCTCCGTCAACTATTCCTGCCTCATTCTTAAAGAATTTGAGCATATCTTTCATAAAACCATATTGAGCTTTCCTGTATGATTAGCAATTCCCTCTGATTGATGACTCTAGCATCTTGCTAATAGAAGACATTAAACTGGCTCCTCATTCCCCACCTTCTGTCTTCCTCTGTTTCTGAACAAGAGAATCCCACTGGCCATTTTCTGTAACCCTCTCAAAATTTCCACAAGAAAGGAATGAGTTGAGATATTTGTGGAAATTATTGTAAATAAATCTGAAATACAGCAAGTGAACAAACAAATTTAGAATAAAATGCGAAGATAGGGCCCATGGGATTTTCTTGTGTGTGTGTGTGGGGGGAGGGGTGGGGGGGTGAGGGAAATAAAAGAACACTGAAGTTTGGTAAAGATCAAAATGTCTGGTCTAGCCAGACTGTGCCGCCTGCCCATCCTTCATGCAATAAAACTTCCACAATGCTGAGGTGTCATATGACAATCAATTCTACTTTATAACAAATCAAAATAAATGATTAGAGAAAGTTTAGGCCCTTAGAACAAATACAATGAACCACTAAGTCTATCTAATCCAATTCATTCCATCTGCAAGCATACAAAAGAGAGATTTGCAGAACAATTTCAAACAAAATAAACCATTGCCTTTGGTCAGGCTTATTGGCACTGATCCCGTCTGCTTTGTAGAGTCTAACTTGAAGGCGAAATATGGTTTATGACTTGTCTGCCTAGGTTGATGCTGAAACAAGTGAAACTCTAAAAGGGTAGTTCAAAATGGAAATGGAGGTAGTTTCTGATCAATTAAAGATGGGAGGAAAAAGATTTGCATTTTTATATTTTTTAATATAGGCTCAGATCACTCAAAATTATTTGCATTCAAAAGGAAGATTCCAGAAAGAGCAACATGAAGATGAGTGGATAATACTTTTTAAAAATAAATATTGACCAGAATATCAAGGATAACTTCTTACAGCCACTAGAGAGATCACTCTATGCCTTGGAGTCTGATTCTCTCTCTCTCTCTCTCTCTTGCCCCTTTAACATACTACTCTGACAAAATGTTGACATTAAGCATGCCTTTATAAATGAAAAGTTTGAAAAAAGCACAATTAGTAGAGCTACTGTCATACAGCTCCAGCAACAGTGGTTCAATACCGTTCGCTGGTACTTTCTATGTGGAGTTTTCATCCTGTTCCTTTGACTGGATGGAATTTATCTAGGTGCTCAGCTTTCTTCCCATACTGTTCTATGTTCATCCCAAAGATATGTGTGTTAGGAGACAAACTGTCTCTAGTTTGTAGGTGAGTAATAGATGGGGTTAACCCCAAAAGAATGAGTACAAAGCTCCTGAGTCTGTGGGAAAATGGAGAAAATAAAATGGGATTAGCATAAATGGGTGCGCAATAGTCAACTTGAGCCAATGACCAATCTGTGGGCTCTTTAGCACAACCTTACTGCCATTTTGAGAGCTGGTAACTTGCTGGAAGGCACCAACTTAAGGTAAGTGGCAGAACAGTGATTTGTTGAAAACATATTGTGAAGAGTTATGACTCACTGTCTGAAGTGGCATCAGATTTAATAATAACAAACATTTTCAGCAAAATCTTCAGGGATTGCAGAAGAGCAAAGGAAAAAGGTAAATTACTAATTACTTTCCATATATGATTCCCATTAGTTTTCTTTTGCCAAACTAATCATGTAGGCTTCATATCTCATGTCACCGTGAATCTCTTGACATGATTTTTGGTGAAACACTGCACCAAAGCACAAGTGTTGCCAATTCTGTGGCACTATTTGTAGACTTAAGGTGACTGGCACTTTGAAGATAAAAAAGGACAAAAGTTATCTCAAAAGGAATGAGTACTAAGCTCCTGTAATGCAGTGTCTGATACGGTTCAAAGTAAATTTATTATCGAAGTACAAATATGTCACCATATAAAAACCTGAAATTACAAATGTCACTCCACTCTTCAAGAAGGGAGAGAGGCAGAAGAAAGGAAGTTACAGGTCAGTTTGCCTGACAAATCTGTTGGAATTCTTTGAAGAAGTAACAAGCAAGATAGACAAAGGACAATCGGTTGAAGTGTACTTGGATTTTCAGAAGGCCTTTGACAAAGTGCCATACATGAGGCTACTTTACAAGCTACAGGCCCATGGTATTACAGGAAAGATTCTAGCATGGATAAAGCAGTGGCTGATTTGGCAGGAGGCAGAGTGGGAATAAAGGGAGCCTTTCCTGACCAGCTGCTGGTGACTAGTGGTGTTGCACAAGGGTCTGTGTAGGGACTGATACTTTTTAAGTTATATGTGAATGATTTGGATGATGGATTGATGGCTTTGTTGCAAAATTTGCAGATGATATGAAGATAGGTGGAGTGACAGGTAGTTTTCAAGAAGTAGAGTGGCTACAGATGGATTTAGATTAGGAGAATGGGCAAAGAAACGGCATACAGAATACAGTGTCGGAAAGTCTATGGCCATGCGCTTTGGTAGAAGAAATTAATGGGTTAACTATTCTCTAAATGGAGAGAAAATACAAAAATCTGAGAAGCAAAGGGACTTGGGAGTCCTTGTGCAGGATTCCCTAAAGGTTAATTTACAGGTCAAGTCTGTGGTGAGGAAGGCAAATGCAGTGTTAGCATTAATTTCAAGAAGACTAAAATATAAAAGCAAGGATGTAATGTTGAGATTTTATAAAGCTCTAGTGAGGCCTCATTTGGAGTACTGTGAGCAACTTTGGGCCATTTATCTTAGAAAGGATGTGCTGGAGAGAGTTCAAAGGAGGTTCATGAAAATGATTCCAAGACCGAATGGCTTGTCATATGAAGTGTGTTTGATGGCTCTAGACCTGTATTCACTAGAATTCAGAAGAATGAGATGTGACCTCATTGAAACCTATCGAACGGTGAAAGGTCTTGAAAGAGTGAATGTGGAGATGTTGTTTCCTGAGGTGGGAGAGTGTAAGACTAGAGGACTCAGCTTCAGAATAGAGGGGCACCGTTTTAGAATGGAGATGAGGAGGAATTTATTTAGTCAGAGAGTGATGAACCTGTGGAGCTCTTTGCCACAGACAGCTATGGGGTCCAAGTCTTTATGTATATTTAAGGTAGAGGTTGATAGATTCTTGATTGGTCATGAAGGGACATAGGGAGAAGGCAGGAGATTGGGGCTGAGAGGAAAACTGCATCTGCCATGATGAAATGGCAGAGCAGCTCCAATGGGAAAAATGGCCTAATTCTGCTCCCATATTTTATTTTATGGTCTGATTAATTTCCTTGTGGGCATACAATCCAATAACCATAATAGAATCAATGTAAGACGGCATCAACTGAGCATACAAAAGACAATAAACTGTGCAAGTACAAAAAGAAAGAAATAATAATAATGATAATGATAAATAATGGGTGTTGAGGATCTATAATGGCATACACTGCTTTCCTACGACAGCATTTCATGTATATGTGCTCAATGGTGGGGAGGGTTTAACCCGTGACAGACTGGGCCATATCCACTACTTTTTGTAGGATTTTCTGTTCAAGAGCATTGGTGTTTCCATACCAAGCTGTGATACAGCCCATCAACATACTCTCCACCAGACAGCTATAGAAGTTTGTCTAAGCTTTAGGTATCATGTCGAATCTTCACAAGCTCCTAAGGAAGTAGAGGCGCTACTGTGCTTTCTTTGTAATTGGTCGTATGTACTGGGCATAGGACAGGACCTCTGAAATAATAACACCATGGAGGACCACCAAGTTGTTGATGCTCTCCACCTCTGATACCCCAGAGGAGTAGCCTCTGGACAACTGGCTTCCTCCTCCTAAACTCAATAACCAGCTCCTTGGTCTTCCTGACCCCCTTACTCAATGTCAGCTGAGGCACTACTCAGCCAGATTTTCAATCTCCCTCCTATACAGTATGCTGATTCGTCACCACCCTTTAATTTCAACAAAGACCGGAGCTGTGTTTAGCCACACATCATAAGTGTAAAGAGAGTAGAGAAGGGGGCTAAGCACACAGACTTCCGGCGCACCTGTGCTGATGGAGATTGTAGAGATTTTGTTAATTTGAAATGACTGGAATCTGCAAGTGAAGAAATCAAGGATCAACTGCATAAGGAGGTATTGAGGAGCTTATTGTTTAGTTTTGAGGGGACGATGGTGTCGAATGCTGTAGTCAATAAGGAGCATCCTGATGTATGCATCTTTGCTGTCCTGATGTTCCAGGGGTGAGTGAAGAACAAATGAGATGGCATCAGCTATTGACTTCTTGTGCCGGTAGACAAATAGGAACAGATGCAAGTCACTTCTCAGGCAGGAGTTGCTCTGTTTCATCACCAACCTCTGAAAACACTTCATCACAATGCTACTGGACGATAGTCATTGAGGCTGGTTACCACTTTCTTCTTGGGCACCTGTCAGCATAATTGAAGATTGCTTGAAGCAACTGGGTGCCTCATACTGTCAAAGCCAGGGGCTAAAGATCTCAATAAACACTCCAGCCAGTTGATCAGCACAGGTCTTGAGGACTCAGCCAGGTACACCATCTGGGCCAGATGCTTCTCATGAGTTCACCCTCCTGAAGCATGAGTGCACGTCAGCCTCAGAGACTGAAATCACAGGATCACTGGGGGCAGAGGGAGCTTGTGATGGTTCCTCCATGTTTTGCCAGTCAAAGAGAGTATAGAAGGCATTGAACTCATCTGGAAGCAAAGCCCTGTTGTTGCCTATGTTGTTTGATTTTACTTTATAAAGGGTGATAGCATTCAAGCCTTGTCACAACTGTCCAGCATCCCTCACTGATTCAAGTTTAGTCCCGAATTGCCACTGTCTGTGGGATGGCTTTCTGGAGATCATACCTGGACCTCTTGTAACTTTCTTGATCACCAGACTTGAATGCCTCTGATCCGGCCCTCAGCAGATTGTGGATCTCTTGCTTCATCCAGTGTTTCTGGTTGGGGAAGACTCTGCTTGATTTTGTGGGGACACACTTGTCTACAACTGTTTTTATAAAGTTCATAACAACTATAGTGTACTTAATCAGAGCCATGAGATGAATCCTTGAACACTGCCCAGTCCACCAACTCAAGGCAAACCTGTAGCAGCTCCTGTCAGCCCCAACCACCGAGTCATGGCTAAATGATGGATGTGATTGGGAGCTGAATATCCCAGAATACACAGTGTACAGGAAGGATAGGAAGGTAGGTAAAGGGGGTGGCGTGGCCCTGATGGTAAGTAACGATATCAAATCAATAGAAAGAAGGGACATAGGATCAGAAGAGGTAGAATCCTTATGGGTAGAATTAAGAAATGGCAAGGGTAAAAAGACACTAATAGCAGTTATATACAGGCCTCCAAACAGCAGTCGGGATATGGACTACAAGTTGCAGCTGAAAATAGAAAGAGCGTGTCAGAAGGACAATGTCAAGATAATTATGGGGGATTTTAATATGAAAGTGGATTGGGAAAGTCGGGAAGGTGATGGATCTCAGGAGAGGGAGTTTGTAGAATGCCTACAGGATGGCTTTTTGGAGCAACTTGTCCAGAAGCCCACCAGGGGGCTGGCTGTTTTGGATTGGGTGCTGTGTAACGAACCTGAGGCGATTAGGGAGCTGGAGGTAAAGGAACCTCTTGGAAGTAGTGATCATAATATGATTGAGTTCAGTTTCAAATTTGAAAAGGAGAAGCTGGTATCAGGTGTATCAATATTTCAGTGGAACAGGGGAAATTACAGTGGTATGAGAGAGGAACTGGCCCAAGTCAATTGGAAAAGTAAACTAAATGGAGGAACGGCAGAGCAGAATTGGATGAAATTCCTACAAGAAATAAGGAAAATGCAGGAAAAATATATTCCAAGAAAAAAGAAAATCATGAATGGAAAAATGGCACAAATGTGGCTAACGAGAGAGGTTAAGGCAAAAATAAAAGCAAAAGAAACGGCGTACAAGGAAGCAAAAATTAGTGGGAAAAATGAGGACTGGAAGACCTTTAAAAACTTACAGAAAGAAACTAAGAAAGTCATTAGGAAAGAAAAGATGAATTATGAAAGAAAGTTGGCGATTAACATAAAAAAGGATACTAAGAGTTCTTTTAAATATATGAAGAGTAAAAGAGTGACTAGAGTAGATATGGGACCGATTGAAAATGATGCTTGAGTAATTATAATGGATAACAAAGAGATGGTGGAGGAACTGAATGAGTATTTTGCATCAGTCTTTACAGTGGAAAACATGAGCAATATACCTGATAGCCAGAGGTATCAGGGAATAGAATTAGGTACAGTCAAGATTACTAGAGAGAAAGTGCTTGGGAAGCTAAGTGGACTAAGAATAGATAAGTCTCCCAGACCAGATGAGGTGCACCCAAGGGTTCTGAAGGAGGTGGCTTTGGAGATTATGGAAGCATTGGAAATGATCTTCCAGGAATCAATAGACTCTGGCATGGTTCCGGAGGGCTGGAAGGTCGCAAATGTAGTTCCGCTATTTAAGAAAGGAAGGAGGCAGCAAAAAGAAAATTACAGACCTATTAGTCTGACATTAGTGGTTGGAAAGATAGTGGAGTCAATCCTCAAGGACGAGGTTATGAAATACCTCGAGGTGCATGACAAGATAGGCCGAAGCCAGCATGGTTTCATGAAGGGAAGATCCTGCCTTACCAACTTATTGGAATTTTTTGAGGTAATCTCGAATAAGATTGACAAGGGAGAGGCTGTGGATGTTGTGTATTTGGATTTGCAAAAGGCCTTCGATAAGGTGCCGCATATGAGGCTGCTTAATAAGATGAGAGCCCATGGAATTATAGGAAAGATATTGAAATGGGTGGAGCATTGGCTGATAGGCAGAAAGCAAAGGGTGGGAATAAAGGAATCCTATTCTGATTGGTTGCCGGTTACTAGTGGTGTTCCACAGGGGTCGGTGTTGGGGCCGCTTCTTTTTACGATGTATATCGATGATTTGGATTATGGATTAAATGGTTTTGTGGCCAAGTTTGCGGATGACACCAAGATAGGTGGAGGAGCAGGAAATGTTGAAGAAACGGAAAGGTTGCAGAGAGATTTAGTCAGTTTAGGAGAGTGGGCAAAGAAATGGCAGATGAGATACAATGTTGACAAATGTACGGTTGTACATTTCGGAAGAAGAAATAACCGGGCAGATTATTATTTAGATGGGGAGAAAATTCAAAAATCGGAAGGGCAAAGGGACTTGGGGGTCCTCGTGCATTATACCCTAAAGGTTAACCACCAAGTTGGACTGGCGGTAAGGAGAGCGAATGCTATGTTGGCATTCATTTCAAGAGGAATAGTGTATAAGGGTAAGGAGGTGTTGATGAGGCTCTATGGGGCATTAGTGAGACCTCATTTGGAATATTGTGTGCAGTTTTGGGCCCCCTTATCTTAGAAAGGATATACTGATGTTGGAGAGAGTTCAGAGAAGATTTACGAGGATGATCAACACACATCAAAGTTGCTGGTGAACGCAGCAGGCCAGGCAGCATCTGTAGGAAGAGGTGCAGTCAACATTTCAGGCCGAGAGCCTTCGTCAGGACTAACTGAAGGAAGAGTGAGTAAGGGATTTGAAAGTTGGAGGGGGAGGGGGAGATCCAAAATGATAGGAGAAGACAGGAGGGGGAGGGATAGAGCCGAGAGCTGGACAGGTGATAGGCAAAAGGGGATACGAGAGGATCATGGGACAGGAGGTCCGGGAAGAAAGACAAGGGGGGGGGGAAACCCAGAGGATGGGCAAGAGGTATATTCAGAGGGACAGAGGGAGAAAAAGGAGAGTGAGAGAAAGAACGTGTGCATAAAAATAAGTAACAGATGGGGTACGAGGGGGAGGTGGGGCCTTAGTGGAAGTTAGAGAAGTCGATGTTCATGCCATCAGGTTGGAGGCCACCCAGACGGGATATAAAGTGTTGTTCCTCCAACCTGAGTGTGGCTTCATCTTTACAGTAGAGGAGGCCGTGGATAGACATGTCAGAATGGGAATGGGATGTGGAATTAAAATGTGTGACCACTGGGAGATCCTGCTTTCTCTGGCGGACAGAGCGTAGATGTTCAGCAAAGCGGTCTTCCAGTCTGCGTCGGGTCTCGCCAATATATAAAAGGCCACATCGGGAGCACCGGACGCAGTATATTACCCCAGTCGACTCACAGGTGAAGTGTTGCCTCACCTGGAAGGACTGTTTGGGGCCCTGAATGGTGGTAAGGGAGGAAGTGTAAGGGCATGTGTAGCACTTGTTCCGCTTACACGGATAAGTGCCAGGAGGGAGATCAGTGGGGAGGGATGGGGGGACGAATGGACAAGGGAGTTGCGTCGGGAGCGATCCCTGCGGAATGCAGGGGGCGGGGGGAGGGAAAGATGTGCTTAGTGGTGGGATCCCGTTGGAGGTGGCGGAAGTTACGGAGAATAATATGTTGGACCTGGAGGCTGGTGGGGTGGTAGGTGAGGACCAGGGGAACCCTATTCCTAGTGGGGTGGCGGGAGGATGGAGTGAGAGCAGATGTATGTGAAATGGGGGAGATGCGTTTAAGAGCAGAGTTGATAGTGGAGGAAGGGAAGCCCCTTACTTTAAAAAAATGAAGACATCTCCCTCGTCCTAGAATGAAAAGCCCCATCCTGAGAGCAGATGCGGCGGAGACGGAGGAATTGCGAGAAGGGGATGGCATTTTTGCAAGAGACAGGGTGAGAAGAGGAATAGTTCAGATAGCTGTGAGAGTCAGTAGGCTTATAGTAGACATCAGTGGATAAGCTGTCTCCAGAGACAGAGACAGAAAGATCTAGCAAGGGGAGGGAGGTGTCGGGAATGGACCAGGTAAACTTGAGGGCAGGGTGAAAGTTGGAGGCAAAGTTAATAAAGTCAACGAGTTCTGCATGCATGCAGGAAGCAGCGCCAATGCAGTCGTCGATGTAGCGAAGGAAAAGTGGGGTACAGATACCAGAATAGGCACGGAACATAGATTGTTCCACAAAGCCAACAAAAAGGCAGGCATAGCTAGGACCCATACGGGTGCCCATAGCTACACCTTTAGTTTGGAGGAAGTGGGAGGAGCCAAAGGAGAAATTATTAAGAGTAAGGACTAATTCCGCTAGATGGAGCAGAGTGGTGGTAGAGGGGAATTGATTAGGTCTGGAATCCAAAAAGAAGCGTAGAGCTTTGAGACCATCCTGATGGGGGATGGAAGTATATAAGGACTGGACATCCATGGTGAAAATAAAGCGGTGGGGGCCAGGGAACTTAAAATCATCCAAAAGTTTAAGAGTGTGAGAAGTGTCACGAACATAGGTCGGAAGGGATTGAACAAGAGGTGATAAAACCGTGTCGAGGTATGCAGAAACGAGTTCGGTGGGGCAGGAGCAAGCTGAGACAATAGGTCGGCCAGGACAGGCAGGTTTGTGGATCTTGGGTAGGAGGTAGAAACGGGAAGTGCGGGGTGTGGGAACTATAAGGTTGGTAGCAGTGGATGGGAGATCCCCTGAGCGGATAAAGTCGGTGATGGTGTGGGAGACAATGGCCTGGTGCTCCTTAGTGGGGTCACGATCGAGGGGTAAATAAGAGGAGGTATCCGCAAGTTGTTGCTGTGCCTTGGCAAGGTGGAGGTCAGTACGCCAGACTACAACAGCACCCCACTTATCGGCGGGTTTAATAATAAGGTTAGGATTAGTGCGGAGGGAGTGGAGAGCAGAGCGTTCCGAAGGAGTGAGGTTGGAATGGGGATAAGGTGCGGTGAAGTCAAGACGGTTGATGTCCCGTTGGCAATTAGCGATAAAAGAGATCCAGAACAGGCAGAAGACCAGAGCAGGGTGTCCATGAAGAAGAGGAGGGTTGAAGACGGGAGAAGGGGTCATCGGTGGGGGTGGAAGAGTCCTTGCCGAAGAAGTAGGCTCGGAGACGGAGACGGCGGAAGAAAAGTTCCGCATCATGGCGAACACGGAACTCGCTGAGGTGTGGGCGAAGGGGGACAAAGGTGAGGCCCTTACTGAGAACAGAGCGTTCTGCCTCTGACAGTTGAAGGTCGGAGGGGATGGTAAAGACCCGGCACGGATGAGAGCTGGGATCAGAGTGGGGAGGGGGGAGGCTGGGTGTGTCAATGGAGAGGGGAGGGTTGGGGTGAGAGGAAGATGGAGCCTCTGAGGGCCCAGGAGCTGACGGTGGTATCTGAGGAAGACGGGGCTGCGGAGTGGTGGTGGGGGAAGGGGAGACGGGAGTCACAACAGCAGCACATAAAGACCCGGCCTGGAGTTCAAGGCTGGAGTTGCAGTTGGTGGTTGCGCAATCGCTGTGAAGGTGTCCATGGTCGTTGCTGGAGTCCGGGTTTTGAATATGCCCTGAGGTGTTGGAGCCGGCGAGATCAATGGCAGTGGCCGCAATCTGAAGTTCATGCCTGCTAGTTTCGGGGCCAGCAGGCTCTGCAGTCCGTAGATGTAGGATCTTGCGATCAGCAATCTGAAGTTCATGCCTGCTAGTTTCAGGGCCAGCAGGCTCTGGAGTCCGTAGATGTAGGATCTTACGAGGATGATTCCTGGAATGTAGGGGCTAACATATGAGGAGCGTCTGTCGGCTCTTGGATTGTATTCATTAGAGTATAGAAGAATGAGAGGGGATCTCATAGAAACGTTTCGAATGTTGAAAGGGTTGGACAGAGTAGATGTGGAAAGGTTGTTTCCCTTGGTGGGTGAGTCCACGACAAGAGGCCATAGTCTTAGAATTAGAGGGTACCCAGTTAAAACAGAGATGAGGAAAGATTTTTTTAGCCAGAGGGTCGTGGATTTGTGGAATTTGTTGCCACATATGGCTGTGGAGGCCCGATCATTGAGGGTGTTTAAGGAGGAGATTGACAGGTATCTAATTAGTCAGGGTATCAAGGGATATGGGGAAAAAGCCGGAAATTGGAACTAGATGGGTGAATAGTTTAGCTCATGGGGGAGCTGCGGAGCAGACTCGATGGACCAAATGGCCTACTTCTGCTCCTTTGTCTTGTCTTGTGATCTTTATTGTCCTAATCTCTGGAGCCTTGCTCTTTAGCCTCTGCCTGTATGCAGGTAGGAGAAAGTAGCCAAGTGATCAGATCTCCCAAAATGTGGTTTGGGCATGGAATGGTAGGCATTCCTTATCTTAGTATTACAGTGGGGCCTCTGGTGCTACAGGTTATATGCTGACTGTAATTGGGCATGGATTTCATCAAACAAGCCTGATTGGAATCTTCGGGCCGGACTGTTTCTTGTTTGGTGATGGTATCGTGCGGTATCTGAAGTACTTGATTATAATTGGTCAATGGTGGTATGTAAGCTGCAGTCAGGATCATGAAGGAGAACTCCCTTGGTAAATAGAATAGATGAAATTTGATCATTAGCTGCTCAAGGTCGGGGGAACAGGAGTTTGACAAAATGCCACAATGGAGCACCACAGAGAGTTTATTACGAAGCACATACCTCCACCTTTTGCCTTTTCTGAATCAGCAGTTCGGTCCATCCTATGTATACTTAGGGGCGACTAAAGTAGCTGTAGTACTCTCAATGGATATGATTAAATATTCTCGTTTCAGCCTGATACAGCTAAAAGGCACAACTGCTTCCAAGGTCAGTACAGTCAACAAAGATGTCTTAATGCATTTAAACAAACCATCGCTGCTTAAAAGTGACGGAAACAACTCTGACTGGATGGAAGCACCCACGGAGGAAGCTTGGCTGTAGATCGGGGTTACAAGTATGTTTAAGGAAACGGGATTTTAACCTCCCAATACCGACTATCTTGCTGGCAAACGTGCAGTCTCTGGTGAATAAAATCAATGACCTCAGAGCTAGGGTGCTGAATCAGAGGAACATTAGGACCACGTGTGTCCTTTGCTTCACGAAATCCTGGTTAACCCCTTCCATACCAGGTGCAGCAATTTAGATCAGTGGGTTTACTATACACTGTCAGGATAGATCTATAGAGTCTCTCAAAAGCAGAAGTGAAGTATGCCTCATGATCAACTCTTCTTGGTGCACAAATGTATCAGTGCTGTCCTAATTCTGCTCACCAGACCTGGAACATCTAGCAGTCAAGTGCCGTCCTTTTTACCTACCACTGGAGTTCTCCAGGGTCATTTTATTAGCAGTATACATTCCACCTCAGGCCAATGTCAATCAGGCTTTAGATGATCTGAGCAATGGGATCAACATGCATGAAACAGCGCACCCTAATGCCTTCACCGTTGTTTTGGGAGATTTTAACCAGGCTAGTCTGAAAAAATTCACTAAGCAATTACCATCAACACAAATACCTATGTCAAGATGTTGTTCATCAATTATAGATCAGCATTTAATACCATCATTCCCACAATCCTGATTGAGAAGCTGCAGAACCTGGGCTGTACCTGTACCTCCCTCTGCAATTGGGTGCTGGACTTCCTAACCGGAAGACCACAATCTGTGCAGACTGGTGATAACATATCCTCCTCGTTGACGATCAACACTGGTGCACCTCAAGGGTGTGCGCTTAGCCCATTACTCTACTCTCTATATACACATGACTGTGTGGCTAGGCATAGTTCAAATACCATCTATAAATTTGCTGATGATACAATTATTGTTGGTAGAATCTCAGGTGGTGACGAGTGGGCGTACAGGAGTGAGATATGCCAACTAGTGGAGTGGTGTCACAGCAACAACCTGGCACTCAACGTAAGATGAAAGAGCTGATTGATGACTTCCGGAAGGGTAAGACAAAGGAACACATACCAATCCTCATAAAGGGATCGGAAGTGGAGAGATGAGCAGCTTCAAGTTCCTGGATATCAAGATCTCTGAGGATCTAACCTGGTCCCAAAATATCGATGTAGTTTTAAAGAAGGCAAGACAGTGACTATACTTTATTAGGAGTTTGAAGAGATTTGGCACGTCAACAACTACATTTAAAAACTCCTATAGATGTACCATGGAGAGCATTCTGACAGGCTGCATCACTGTCTGGTATAGGGAGGGGAGCGACTGCACAGGACCGAAAGCAGCTGCAGATGGTTGTAAATCTAGTCAACTCCATCTTGGGTACTAGCCTACAAAGTACCCAGGATATCTTCAAGGAGCGGTGTCTCAGAAAGGCAGCGTCCATTATTAAGGACCTCCAGCACCCAGGGCATGCCCTTTCCTCACTGTTACCATCAAGTAGGAGATACAGAAGCCTGAAGGCACACGCTCAGCGATTCAGGAACAGCTTCTTCCCCTCTGCCATCCGATTTCTGAATGGACATTGAACCCTTGGGCACTACCTCACTTTCTTAACATATAGTATTTCTGTTTTTAATCTATTCAATACAGTATACGTATACTATATAAAGTATACTGAATAAGATTTACTTATTTTTTTTTCTTCTATATTATGTATTGCATTGAACTGCTGCTGCTAAGTTAACAAATTTCACGGAACACGCCGGTGATAATAAACCTGATTCAGGTCTGATTGCCATATCTGGTGTGCTGAGAGTGAGTAAAACACAAAGCACAACAATTTCACATTTCACTTCAACACAGCAATCTTGCCCTCAGGTCCTTGATTTTGTTCTCCAGCAACTGCACATATGCTAACAAGATGCTGGGTACAATAGCATAGTGGTTAGCACTCATTCCTCTGAGTTTCAGCCTGGCTTGGATTCCCCCTTCCTGGCTCGCTTCCAGCCATGACAAGGAGCCTTCGTCCACTTAAAGTTGCAGTGCCAGCTTGCTTGATTGTTAAGTCTGTTTAGTCTTTCTGATCATGAAATCTGTAGTTCATTAAGTCAATTTAAAAGTACATTGGTTAAAGGGAAATTACTTGCTGCAGGTTGCAGTGGGAGTAATTCAAAAGAAGTATACTTAGAGGTATTGTAAGTAGCCCACAGAACATCGCCGTGGCTCACTGGCGCCATCTTGCACCAGAGTGGAAGGTTCATCTTCAATTGTGGTTTTCAAAATGGGTCATTAGAGCAGGAAAAAAACTGAACACCTGGTGAAACAAACTACACTGCTTTTGCAAAGTAAAGACAAAAACTCTATATAATAGTTCCATGCTATTGTATAATAAGTGGATGTGGTAATCAGGCAGATTTAAGTGGATGAGGAACAGCTTCATGATATTAACTGAATGGCAGGGGCTTAAAGGTCCTAATCCAACCTAATCCAACTTTTTGTTATATTATGTGCACCAAAATAAGAAGTCAATAGGTTACTCACAGAAATTCTAATTATTCTGTCCATTCAGAATTCTGCACGCAATCAATCAGCAGCTGAAGCTTTAAAAACATACCACGTACATGTATTGTCAAACTTCATTTTCAGACTTATGTACTTATTCCAATGTATTATCAAATTACATTGCACAAAGATTGGCAATCACTGTGAGCTATTTATTTATTGGAATGCAGTGTGGAATAGGTCCTTCTGGTACTTCGAGCCGTGCCGCCCTGGCCTAATCATGAGACAAATTACAACGACCTATTTACCTATCAACCACACATCTCTGGACTGTGGGAAGAAACTGGAGTACCTGGAGGAAACCCACGTGGTCACTGGGAGGACATACAAACTCTTTATAGACAGCAGTGGGAAATGAACCCAGGTCGCTGACACTGTAAGACATTGTGCTAACCACTACGCTACTGTACCACTCTTTTCTACTCATCATACCATAGCCACTTCATCAGTTAGGAAATAGTTTTTTCTCACAGCAGAGGTTGAATTCCATTTTTTCCAACATGTTCTATTTCATCTGGACAAGCTTGCTAAAATTGGCATCATTAACAAACAGATTTGTTAAATCAAGTATATATGAACATTCAATTATAAACCGCATATGATATGGAATTTCACTATGAACTATAACAAAATTTATAGAATAGATAAATCTGTCTATTAGCCGTACCAAACGGCAATATAGAAAACATATTTGTTTTCTATCCAGTGTACTAAAATTGTGTATAAGTAAAAAAAAATTGTTTTTATAGCACATCTGTTTCAGGATGTACCATGGTAATGTAAAGTCAGTTATACAGCAAGGAAAAAGGCCCTTCAGCCTAACTCATCCATACAGACCAAAGTGCCTACCTTAGCTAGTCCCATTTGCTCCATATCCCTCTAAACCTTTCCTTACCATGTATCTGTCTATTTTTAAAAAAAATTTAAACACTGTAATTGTACCTGTCTCTACTACTTCCTCTGGTGACCCATTCAATATATAGAACATAGAACAGTACAGCACAGTACAGGCCCTTCGGCCCACAATATTGTGCCGACCCTTAAACCCTGCCTCCCATATAACCCCCCACCTTAAATTCCTCCATATACCTGTCTAGTAGTCTCTTAAATTTCACTAGTGCACCTGCCTCCACCACTGACTCAGGCAGTGTATTCCACGCACCAACAACTCTCTGAGTTGTTACGTACCCTGTAACTGGGTTGCCAAACCAGCAGAAATGGATCACTCAGCTGGAGTCTGGATTACTAGAACTAAGAAAGTTTTATTAAAGAAACAAGCAACACAGTACTCTAATCAAAAGGATAATAAATGCAACAGTTCAGCAATGATAAACATACATGTACACAGAATTAAGATAACAGGATCAATCAAGCTCTATCGTTGTCTAGGGGTAAATGACCAGTTTCAAAGTGACGCAAAGTTCAGTTCAATTTAGTTCAATTCAGTTCGCAGTAATCGCTGCTGTGGCGATGGACAGTGGGGGGAAGGAGAGAGAGAGCAAAATGAATGAATATTCAAGGCTTCCAGACAGACCTTTGCTGTCAGCTTTCGGGCGAGTCCTTTGTGATGTCATCTGAGGTCACCGACCGTGACCCCTCCATTTCCAGATACGATCGTTTCCCTGCGGTGAACCCGGCACCCAGGCAAGGGTGGAGACACACCAGGTTCCCGCCGATCGTGCCTTTCCACCCTGAGTGTCTATGGCTTGTCCCACGACTAGCCGTCCAAAACTTCCCACCGACTTCCAGGGTCTCGTTACCTCGGGGTGTCGTGTGTGACCTGCCTTAGTAAACCTGTCCCTTTTTATCCCCCTGCTGGGGTATCGCCTGTCCATCACTTCAAACAGTTCAGGGTTCAAAGGGGGAGCCGATCTTGACAGCTCTCCTTCCCCTTCATTAACATCTCCAAATACTGCTCCATTGTTTTCCTTATCTCTCTCTCTCCTGAAGACAGGTGGCAGACCAACTGCTGATCCCACTGGTGCCAGCACAGGACAGCTACATCTTAATCTATGTGTATTCTTGTCACACTTCCCCCCCTTCAAGGATTTTTACCGGGGGTAAAAATTACAAACATGAATACATTATTTGATACACACAAATATACATCTTTATCAGCTATTTGGCTAATACAGCGAGTTTGAAGTTGTCAACACCTGACAGACAGTCAGCCATCACATTTTCTGTTCCTTTTATATGTGTTATTAATAATCCCTTAGACCAGGCTCCAACTTAGCAAACTTCATAGTGGCCAAAAACACTGATGAATTGCGATCAATGTAACCTCTCATTTGGTTTCGTCCCGGACCACAATAACAAGGGTCGTCCCATTCCGACTTAGCTCTCGCAAGGGCTTAGCAGGAGGGGGAGGGGTAGTAACCGCAGAGTTATTGCAAAACTTCCTACAGTACCCCACCATCTCCAAGAGCCTTCTGAGGGCCCTCTTGTCTGTCGGGGTTGGGATGTCAGAGATAGCCCGCACTTTAGCTTACATCGCTGCCAGCTGCCCCTGTGTCACCACAATTCCCAGGTAAGTAACCTTCGTGTGGCCGAACTCATTTTTTCCAAGGTTCACTATCAAGCTGGCTTCAGACAGCCGTATTACATTGCCAATACACACCTCTGTGTTCGTCAGCCCTTTCGTCACTGAATTACTCATTCTATAAGGGTATTGCTCGCTAGGCTGGCCTAGGATGACAACCACCACCCAACGTCCCAGTTCTTTGCATCGCCTCGAGACAATCAAACACACGTGTGCGAGTCGTTTAATTACTTCTCCTAAAGAGTCGCTTTGTTCGGGGTTTAAGGGAGAGACCTTATCAGCAGAGCTGGCCAAAACAATAGCCTTCTCCCATCTGGTCGATACCATACTCATCTTTTCAAAATGGTTTTTTTCTCTTATCGGGGGACCCTAGCTTCATTGATTTCCGCGCTAACACCGACTAGGTTTATTAGCATATCAAAAGCCTGTGACCGTCTCAGTTCGCGTTGGCCATAATCAATAACATCCTTCCTCCTGGGCAGCCGATAAACTTCTTTCATGATTCCACCAACTGTTTCCTCCAGCACCGCAAAATGTCCACCGGGGGGTACCTTGGGGGCCAGGTTAAAAATCTCATCCCCATAACTCTTTTGCACCACCCCCCAATCCTCATCTGCGGGTACTGTACTTGGTTTCCCTTTCTTCCTTAGCACTTCCTCCTCCACACCATAGCCTACTAGTTCCCTTAGTAATTCTGTGTCAGAGAGAGCTGTCTCTGCCAAAACCATCAGCCCCTCGTCTCGCTCCTGCGCCTGCACAAATTCCTTCCTGGTTAATGCTAAGTCTGTCTCAGCTCCCTCACTACCTCTTGTTTCACTACACTCCTTCTTTTCATTTTCTACCCCCTTCTCATACAAGGCTGGCAGAAACGTCTCAGCTAAATTTACTACCGCAGTCCCGTGATGAACCTGTGAGTCCATGGGCGGGGCCTCAATGCTGGCAGGCTGACCTGTCAATCTCACTGCTTCGAACACGATTCCCCCGGCGAGGTCATTACCGAGCAAGACTTCCACGCCTTTCATTGGTAATTCGGACCTCACCCCGATCGTGACTAGTCCAGAGACCAGGTTGCTTTGTAAGAGTATCTGGTGCAAAGGGACGGCTTCCGTCCCTTCCCCAATACCTTTGACCTTGACCTCCCCAGTCTGGGTCTCTGAGCTAAACTCTAATACACTCTTCAGTATTAGTGAGTGACGCGCTCCCGTGTCTCTCCAGATCCGCACTGGAACTGGTTTTAACCCCTCCTTCACTGACACCAATCCGGCCGAGATAAACTTCTCGCGCCCTTCCTGAACTTTGGCAGACCTGTCCCGTCCTAGCGGTTCGTTTACCAGCTCGATACAGCCAGTCAAAATCACCGTTTTTCCTTTTCCGTCTCCTTCTTTGGGGCAAAGCACCTGGACGCAAAGTGTCCGACTTTCCCGCAATTATAACAGGCGACCCCAGGAGACTTCCTACCAGACTGCTCCCGGTCTACCTTATCCTTCTCACTAGTCCCCGGCTTACTTTCTGACTTTTCTGGCGGACTCTCCCCGCCGTCCTGACTACCCTTCTGGTAGCCTTTCCTCGGGGCAAACTTCATTTTATGCGTCAACGCATACTCATCCGCTAACTTAGCAGTTGCGGCTAACGTGGCTGCCTCTTTCTCACCTAGGTAGGGTCTCATACCCTCAGGGACACAACCTTTAAACTGCTCAATCAGGATCAGCTGTAGCAGTCTGTCATAATCCCCCTCTACCCCCTTCGAGGCACACCAACGCTCACAATATGTCTGCATCTCATGGGCAAACTCTAAATACGTGCAGTCCCACTGCTTCCTCGCATTCCGGAACCTCTGCCGGTATGCCTCCGGGACCAACTCATAAATCCTGAGGATGGCCTCTTTCACCACCTCATACCTCTGGGCATCTTCCGCGGACAAAGCTGAGTAAGCTTGTTGGGCTTTCCCTTTCAGTACACTCTGAAGCAAAACAGCCCACTTATCCCTCGGCCAGTCCTGACTTGTAGCAACTTTTTCGAAATGGAGAAAGTACCGATCCACGTCGGTATCGTCAAATGGGGGAACCAGCCTAACCTCCTGAGTCGCCCGGAACCCTCCACCTTGGTTCGGCACGGGTCCCTGCTCTGTCCTTATCTTTAACTTCTCCAGCTCGAATTCCCTTTCCCTCTTTTTCTTCTCTCGCTCCAGCTGTCTCTCTCTCTCTCTCCTGCCTTTCTAACTCTCTCTCTTTCTCCCGCCTTTCTAACTCTCTCTCTCTCTCCCGCCTTTCTAACTGCTTCTCTTCGTGTTCTAACTGCCGTACCCGGAACTCGTGCTTGAGTCTCAGTTTTTCAAGCTGCACCTGTACCACGTCTCCAGCAGGTTTTTCAATAGACACAACCTCCAACTCGCCTTGGGGAAACACACCTTTAGATACATAATGCTCTACGATAGCTCTGTTGTATCTCCTGTCTCCTCATTGTCGACTTCCCCTTAGCAAGATTCAACCGTTTGGCCACAGCTACCAATTCCGTTTTCTTGGCATCCTCTAATGCCTCCAAGGTCGGTGCCTTTATAATTTCCTCAGCCTCCATTTCTGCTGTTTGTCTTTTCTTTCTTTCGGGAATTTTGACCTAATCAATTTACTCCGTCCCAAATTTAGCGTTCAAAATCGCGGACGAGAACCCCACTTATGTTACGTATCCCGTAACTGGGTTGCCAAACCAGCAGAAATGGATCACTCAGTTGGAGTCTGGATTACTAGAATTAAGAAAGTTTTATTAAAGAAACAAGCAACACAGTACTCTAATCAAAAGGATAATAAATGCAACAGTTCAGCAATGATAAACATACATGTACACAGAATTAAGATAACAGGATCAATCAAGCTCTATCGTTGTCTAGGGGTAAATGACCAGTTTCAAAGTGACGCAAAGTTCAGTTCAATTTAGTTCAATTCAGTTCGTAGTAATCGCTGCCGTGGCGATGGACAGTGGGGGGGGGGGAGGAGAGAGAGAGAGAGAGCAAAACGAATGAATATTCAAGGCTTCCACACAGACCTTCGCAGTCAGCTTTCGGGCGAGTCCTTTGTGATGTCATCTGAGGTCACCGACCGTGACCCCTCCGTTTCCAGATACGATCGTTTCCCTGCGGTGAACCCGGCACCCAGGCAAGGGTGGATACACACCAGGTTCCCGCCGATCATGCCTTTCCACCCTGAGCGTCTATGGCCTGATCCCCTGACCAGCCATCCAAAACTTCCCACCGACTTGTGAGAGGCGCACCGCTTCCAGGGTCTCGTTACCTCAGGGTGTCGTGTGTGCTGCCTTAGCGAACCTGTCCCTTTTTATCCCCCTGCTGGGGTATCGCCTGTCCATCACTTCAAACAGTTCAGGGTTCAAAGGGGGAGCCAATCTTGACAGCTCTCCTTCCCTTTCATTAACATCTCCAAATGCTGCTCCATTGTTTTCCTTATCTGTCTCTCTCTCCTGAAGACAGGTGGCAGACCAACTACTGATCCCACTGGTGCCAGCACAGGACAGCTACATCTTAATCTATGTGTATTCTTGTCACAGAGTAAAAAATCTTCCTCTAATATCCTCCTTGAACTTCCCACCCCTTACCTTAAAGCCATGTCCTCTTATATTGAGCAGTGGTGCCCTGGGGAAGAGGCGCTGGCTGTCCACTCTATCTATTCCTCTTAATATCTTGTATACCTCTATCATGTCTCCGTTCATCCTCGTTCTCTCCAGAGAGTAAAGCCCTAGCTCCCTTAATCTCTGATCATAATGCATACCTCTAAACCAGGCAGCATCCTGGTGAATCTCCTCTGTACCCTTTCCAATGCTTCCACATCCTTCCCATAGTGAGGCGACCAGAACTGGACACAGTACTCCAAGTGTGGCCTAACCAGAGTTTTAGAGAGCTGCATCATTACCCCGCGACTCTTAAACTCTATCCCTCGACTTATGAAAGCTAACACTCCATAAGCTTTCTTAACTAACCTACCTACCTGTGAGGCAACTTTCAGGAATCTATGGACATGTACCCCCAGATCCCTCTGTTCCTCCACACTTCAAAGTATCCTGCCATTTACTTTGTACTCTGCCTTGGAGTTTGTCCTTCCAAAGTGTACCACCTCACACTTCTCCGGGTTGAACTCCATCTGCCACTTCTCAGCCCACTTCTGCATCCTATCAATGTCTCTCTGCAATCTTCGACAATCCTCTACACTATCCACACCACCACCAACCTTTGTGTCATCTGCAAACTTGCCAACCCACCCTTCTACCCCCACATCCAGGTCGTTAATAAAAATCACGAAAAGTAGAGGCCTAAGAACCAATCCTTGTGGGACACCTCTAGTCACAATCCTCCAATCCGAAAGTACTCCCTCCACCACGACCCTCTGCTTTCTGCAGGCAAGCCAATCCTGAATCCTCCTGGCCAAACTTCCCTGGATCCCATGCTTTCTGACTTTCTGAATAAGCCTACCGTGTGGAACCTTGTCAAATGCCTTACTAAAATCCATGTAGATCACATCCACTGCACTACCCTCATCTATATGCCTGGTCACCTCCTCAAAGAACTCTATCAGGCTTGTTAAGACACGATCTGCCCTTCACAAAGCCATGCTGACTGTCCCTGATCAGACCATGATTCTCTAAATGCCCATAGATCCTATCTTTGAGAATCTTTTCCAACAGCTTTCCCACCACAGATGTAAGGCTCACTGGTCTATAGTTACCCGGACTATCCCTACTACCTTTTTTGAACAAGGGGACAACATTCGCCTCCCTCCAATCCTCCAGTACCATTCCCGTGGACAACGAGGACATAAAGATCCTAGCCAGAGAATCAGCAATCTCTTCCCTCACCTCATGGAGCAGCCTGGGGAGTATTCCATCAGGCCCTGGGGACTTATCCATCCTAATGTATTTTAACAACTCCAACACCTCCTCTCCCTTAATACCAACATGCTCCAGAACATCAACAACACTCATATTGTCCTCACTGTCTTCAAGTTCCCTCTCCTTGGTGAATACCGAAGAGAAGTATTCATTGAGGATCTCGCTCACTTCCACAGCTTCCAGGCACATCTTCCTATCTTTATCTCTAATCGGTCCTATCTTCAGTCCTGTCATCCTTTTGTTCTTCACATAATTGAAGAATACCTTAGGGTTTTCCTTTACCCTACTCACCAAGGCCTTCTCATGCCCCCTTCTTGCTCTCCTCAACTTCTTCTTAAGCTCCTTTCTATATTCCTCAATGGACCCATCTGATCCTTGCTTCCTAATCCTCATGTATGCTGCCTTCTTCCACCTGACTAGATTCTCCACCTCACTTGTCACCCATGGTTCCTTCGCCCTACCATTCTTTATCTTCCTCACCGGGACAAATTTATCCCTAACATTCTGCAAGAGATCCCTAAACATCGACCACATGTCCTTAGTACATTTCCCTGCAAAAACATCATCCCAATTCACACCCGCAAGTTCTAGCCTTATAGCCTCATAATTTGCCCTTCCCCAATTAAAAATTTTCCTGTCCTCTCTGATTCTATCCTTTTCCATGATAATGTTAAAGGCCAGGGTGCGGTGGTCACTGTCCCCCAGATGCTCACCCACTGAGAGATCTGTGACCTGACCTGGTTCATTATTTAATACTAGATCTAGTATGGCATTCCCCCTAGTCGGCCTGTCAACATACTGTGACAGGCATCCGCCCTGGATACACTTAACAAATTCTGCCCCGTCTAAACCATTGGAACTAATCAGCTGCCAATCAATATTAGGGAAGTTAAAGTCACCCATGATAACAGCCCTGTTATTTTTGCACCTTTCCAAAATCTGCCTCCCAATCTGCTCCTCGTTATCTCTGCTGCTACCAGGGGGCCTATAGAATACTCCCAATAGAGTAACTGCTCCCTTCCTGTTCCTGACTTCCACCCATACTGATTCAAAAGAGGATCCTGCTACATTACGGTGTATTGGAAGAATAGGCAGGTAGGCAGAGGGGGAGGCGTGGCTTTATTGGTAAGAAATGATATTAAATCATTAGAAAGAGATGACATAGGTGACATAGGATCGGAAGGTGCAGAATCTTTATGGGTTGAGCTAAGAAATCGCAAGGGTAAAAGGACCCTGACGACAGGCCTCCTATCAGCTGCCGTGATGTGGACTACAAATTACAACAGGAAATAGAAAAGGCTTGTCAGAAGGGCAGTGTTATGATAATTGTGGGGGATCCACATGCGAGGGGATTGGGAAAATCAGGTCAGCACTGGATCTCAAGAGAGAGAATTTGTAGAATGTCTAGGAGATGGTTTTTTAGAACAGCTTCTTGTTGAGCCCACTAGGGGGTCGGCTGTACTGGATTGGGTATTGTGTAATGAATCGGAGGTGATTAAGAAAGACTGAGGTGAAGGAACCTTTAGGAGGTAGTGATCATAACATGATTGAGTTCACTGTGAAATTTGAGAATGAGAAGCCGAAATTCAATGTGTTGGTATTTCAGTAAAGGAAATTACAGTGGCATGAGAGAGGAACCGGCCAAAGTTGACAGGAAAGCGACACTAGCGGGAAGGACGGCAGAGCAGCAGTGGCTAGAGTTTATGCGAGAAGTGAGGAAGGTGCAAAACAGATATATTCCAAAAAAGAAATTTTCAAGTGGAAAAAGGATGCAACCGTGGCTGACAAGAGAAGTCAAAGCCAAAGTTAAAGCAGAAGGCATACAAGGAAGCAAAAATTAGTGGGAACACAGAGGATTGGGAAGTTTTTAAAAGCTTACAAAAGGAAATTAAGAAGGTCATTAAGAGGGAAAAGATAAACTATGAAAGGAAGCTAGCAAATAATATCAAAGAGAATACTAAAAGCTTTTTCAAGTATATAAAGAGTAAAAGACAGGTGAGAGTAGATATAGGACTGATAGAAAATGATGCTGGAGACATTGTAATGGGAGATAAGGAGATGGCTGAGGAACTGAACAAGTATTTTGCATCAGTCTTCACTGAGGAAGACATCAGCAGTATACCGGACACTCAAGGTTGGCAGGGAAGAGAAGTGTGCGCAGTCACAATTACGACAGAGAAAGTACTCAGGAAGCTGAATGGTCTAAGGGTAGATAAATCTCCCGGACCAGATGGAATGCACCCTCGTGTTCTGAAGGAAGTAGCTGTGGAGATTACGGAGGCATTAGCAATGATCTTTCAAAAGTCGATGGATTCTGGCATGGTTCCAGAGGACTGGAAGATTGCAAACGTCACTCCGCTATTTAAGAAGGAGACAAGGAAGCAAAAAGGAAATTATAGACCTGTTAGCTTGACATCGGTGGTTGGGAAGTTGTGGCATCGATTGTCAAGAATGAGGTTACGGAGTACCTGGAGGCAGAAGACAAGATAGGCAGAACTCAGCATGGTTTCCTTAAAGGAAAATCCTGCCTGACAAACCTATTGCACTATTTTGAGGAAATTACAAGTAGGCTAGGCAAGGGAGATGCAGTGGATGTTGTATATTTGGATTTTCAGAAGGCCTTTGACAAGGTGCCACACATGAGGCTGTCAAACAAGATAAGGGCCCATGGAATTAAGGGAAAGTTACATACATGGACAGAGCATTGGATGATTGGCAGGAAACAGAGTGGGAAATAAAGGGATCCTATTCTGGTTGGCTGCCAGTTACCAGTGGTGTTCCACAGGGGTCCGTGTTGGGGCCACTTCTTTTTAAGTTGTACATCAACGATTTGGATTATGGAATAGATGGCTTTGTGGCTAAGTTTGCTGATGATACAAAGATAGGTGGAGGGGCCAGTAGTGCTGAGGAAACAGAGAGTCTGCAGAGAGACTTGGATAGATTGGGAGAATGGGCAAAGAACTGGCAAATGAAATACAATGTTGGAAAGTGTATGGTTATGCACTTTGGCAGAAGAAATAAACCGGCAGACTATTATTTAAATTGGGAGAGAATTCAAAGTTCTAAGATACAATGGGACTTGGGAGTCCTCGTACAGGATACCCTTAAGGTCAACCTCCAGGTTGAGTCGGTGGTGAAGAAGAAGAATGCAATGTTGGCATTCAATTCTAGAGGAGTATAGGAGCAGGGATGTGATGTTGAGGCTCTATAAGGCACTGGTAAGACCTCACTTGGAGTACTGTGGGCAGCTTTGGTCTCCTTATTGAAGGAAGGATGTGCTGACGTTGGAGAGGATTCAGAGAAGATTCACTAGAGTGATTCTGGGAATGAGAGGGTTAACCTATGAGAGGGTTAACCTACGTTTGTCCGCTCTTGACTGTACTCCTTGGAGTTTAGAAGAATGAGAGGGGACCTCATAGAAACATTTCAAATGTTGAAAGGCATGGACAGAGTGGATGTGGCAAAATTGCTTCCCATGGTGGGGAGTCTAGTACGAGAGGGCATGACTTAAGGATTGATGGGCGCCCTTTCAGAACAGAGATGCGAAGAAATTCTTTAAGCCAGAGGGTGGTGAATCTGTGGAATTTGTTGCCACGGGCGGCAGTGGAGGCCAAGTCATTGGTTGTACTTAAGGCATAGATTGATAGGTATCTGAGTAGCCAGGGCATCAAAGGTTATGGTGAGAAGGCGGGGGAGTGGGTCTAAATGGGAGAATGGATCAGCTCATGATAAAATGGCAGAGCAGACTGGATGGGCCAAATGGCCAATTTCTCCTTTGTCTTATGGTCATTACCCACCCTTTCTGTAACTGTAATAGTATTCCTGACCAGTAATGCCACCCCTCCTCCCCTTCCCCCACCCCCATCCCTTTTAAAGCACTGAAAACCAGGAATATTGAGAATCCATTCCTGCCCTGGTGCCAGCCAAGTCTCTGTAATGGCCACTGCATCATAATTCCATGTATGTATCCAAGCTCTCAGTTCATCACCTTTGTTCCTGATGCTTCTTGCATTGAAGTACACGCACTTTAGCCCTTCTACCTTACTGTCTTTACACCCTTTATTCTGTTTCTCTTTCCTCAAAGCCTCTTTATATGTTAGATCTGGCTTTATTCCATGCACTATACTTGCAGTTCTCGCATGACCTCTATCCTCCTCCACCTCACTTTCTGCTCTAACACTCTGGTTCCCCTCCCTCTACAAATCTAGTTTATACCCCCCAGAGCAACACTAGCAAACCTTCCCGCAAGAATGTTTGTCCCCCTCCAGTTCAGGTGCAACCCGTCTCTTTGGAACAGGTCCTACCTTCCCTGGAACAAGGCCCAATTGTCCAGAAACATGTAGCCCTCCCTCCTGCACCAACTCCTTAGCCATGTATTTAGCTGCATTATCTTCCTATTTCTAGACTCACTAGCACATGGCACAGGTAGCAATCCTGAGGTTGCAACTCTGGAGGTCCTGTCCTTCAACTTTGCACCTAACTCCCTAAATTCTCTTTGCAGGACCTCCTCCTTCTTCCTATCCATGTCATTGGTCCCTACATGGATCACGACATCTGGCTGCTCACCCTCCCTCTTGAGAATACTGAGAACTCGATCCGAGATATTGCGGACCCTGGCACTAGGGAGGCAACAGACCATCCGGGATTCTCGATCTCTTCCACAGAACCTCCTGTCTGTCCCCCTAACTATTGAATCCCCTATCACTACTACTCTCCTGTTTTCCCTCCTTCCCTTCTGAGCTGAGTCTATCATGTTTGGAAATATCTATCATGTTCGGAAAAACTTGTTCCTCAGGTTGCCTAATTTTTCCCCTCTTAGCTTAAGCACATTCTTTTATGATAAGTTCATATACTGTAAACAAACATGCAATAATAGCCAAATATCCTGATTTAGTGATGTTAATTGAGGAGTGATTAACATTAGATTTAATTGACTTCACTTAAAAATGCAGATCAATGGTTATGATTTTCTTTGAAGTTTTATTTAAGAAAACCATATGTCTAATTTGTAACCACTGTTGAATGTGGGCACAATTTCAAGTCTTTTAGTTAAATACAGCAGCTTAATCTTGTCCCATGGCTTCTACAGCTATTAAATCATTTCTGTGAAACAGACAATTATAAGGGGCGTACACAATTAAAATCAATCTCTTCAAAAGCTCATGCCAGGGGTCCCACTCAAGGTCAAGAATGGGCTGTGAATGATAGCTGCAGGCAACAGTAACATCTTAAGAAACAATAAGCAGTGCACTAACTTCCAGCACAAAATATCAGGGGTAGCCTCATGTATTTTTTTCTCTCCTCAAATAGTTTCACTATTAAAAAGACAAAAACAATTAAACACAAATTTCAGCTGCACAGACTGCATCTGTGAAGAGGTCAAAGATCTCTCATCAGAGTGCGAAATGTTAGAGATAACTTTTAAGTAACAGAGGAAATGGAGAGGCCTGAAAAGAATAAAATTGGAGGCTCCTCATTGCAGTAATAGAGAATGGACAATAGAGAAGGAATACTAAGTGATGATGGAGCAGGCTGAAACAGAAATAGCAAACACCAATAAATAACAAAAATGGAGTAAAAAGCTGAATACAAATTGCATCAGAGACTACAAGGACAAAATGGACACTGAATAACCATACTAATTAAAGTTACTGAATATACTTTTGAGTCATGATAACTATAATATGCCTAACCAGAGAATGCTTCTTATGCTTACAGTGAGTTTCATTGGAACGTCTTCTTACACAGTTCCTCAAGATTACTGTCAGACATCCACTCCAGTTCAGAGTGTTCGATGCATGGACTGAATAAGTGGGGTAATAATTGCACACAACCATCACTTTGACTAGGTTCAATGGCAAAGCGGACTAAAATGATTTAAGACCAAGCTGTTATTCGCACATACAGATGCACAAACCTTCTTTTTGGCTCCTACTACAGGAATGCGTTTTGAAGCTGTAATTTTTCATCAATCTGCCATTAAACGAAAGATACTTAGTATTGTATCTGTTCATTTACAGAAATTGCAATTCCAACACCAGTTATTTTTAAGTTAAAATCAATGTTCTTTTTAACAAGCACAATATTAAATATACATATTTTAGTGAGGCATTGTCCCAGTCGCTAAGTACCAACCTTGCTCATTATTATTGTTATTTGCTGTCTAAATAAGTAAGTACAAATCAAAGATTAATTCAGTTACACATGATTGGAATGACTAAATCATTTGAGTAAACTGACAACTTTTAGCAGCAGAAGCCCCAATTAGTTGGTTGAGAGAAAAAAAATAGTTTAGTGTAGCTCTATCGTTTAAATAATTTAACCTAGGCACTTCAGAATCAGAATCAGATTTAAATATCACCAATATATATATGTTCTTGGTGATGGAGGTCCTTAATGATGGATGCCGCCTTTTTGACGCATAGTTCCTTGAAGTTCCTCTCTCACGGTGGTGTCTGAAAAGAGGATGCTGTCTAAATTGCATGCCATCTTGGTCAATGTCTCCCATCCACTACATAATGTACTCGGTGGGCACAGGAGTACATTCAGCCAGAGACTCATTCCTCCAAGATGTAGCACAGAGCGTCATAGGAAGTCATTCCTGCCTGTGGCCATCAAACTTTACAACTCCTCCCTTGGAGGGTCAGACACCCTGAGCCGATAGGCTGGCCCTGGACTTATTTCATAATTTACTGGCATAATTTACATACTACTATTTAAGTATTCATGGTTCTATTACTATTTATTATTTATGGTGCAACTGTAATGAAAACCAATTTCCCCCTGGGATCAATAAAGTATGACTATGACTATATCCAGGATGCTGGGGAGGTTACTGCCCATGACGTAGCTGACTGAGTTTACAACCTTCTGCAGCTTACGCTCTTCACAGTACATCTGCAAAAATCTGCAAGTGTCTTTGGTGACGTACCAAATCTCCTCAAACTCCTAATGAAATATAGCCACTGTTGTGCCTTCTTTGTAGCTGCATTATATTATTTGGTCCAGGAAAGATCCTCAGAGATGTTGTCACCCAGAAACTTGAGATTGCTCACTCTTTCCTCTTCTGATTCCCTCTATGAAGAGTGGTGTGTGTTCGCTCATCTTACCCCTCCTGAAGTTCATAATTAATTCTTTGCTCTTACTGACATTGAGTGCAAGGTTGTTGCTACAACACCACTCAACCAGATGATCCCTCTCGCTCTCGTGCACCTTCTTGGCACCATCTAAAATTCTGCCAACAATCGTCGTGTCGTCAGCAAATTTATAAATGGCATTTGAGTTGTGCCTAGCCATGAAGTATTGTCAAACTTCATTTTAGAAGTTTGATTTCATACTTATATACTTCTTCCAATTTATTAATAAATTACATTGCACAAAGATTGGCAATCACTGTTCCTCAGGTCCTCTAATTTTTCCCCTCTCAGCTTAAGCACATTCTTTTATGATAAGTTCATATAAACAAATATGTGATAATGGCTAAATACATGCACTAAATTGACTTATTACATTTGTTATATATGTGCCACTGAACAGACCACACTTTTGTACCAAACAATAATAATACATCAATAATCACCTAGCTGCATGTGTACGAATAAAGGTAGTAAATGTCCAGATAAATGAATTAATTGAGTAGTAAATTCAGGATCAATTTAATCAGTTTATGAGAAGATTGTGTGATTGGAGAGATCAATTTAGACCTGTGGTCAACAATGGTTTTGTACTGCTGGTTGCTAAGCCTATTAGTTCCTGAAAGACATGAGTTTCACATTGTTCATGCATACTTTTCAAGATATTGCTTAAACCACCAACGGACATTCACAAAAATTGGTCATACTATAAACTTATAACCTTACATGATTAAGGCCTCCCATTCAAAAAAGTTCTCCTCACTGATTGGACCTGTGAACAGCAAAATAATAGAGAAAATTAAGATTAAACCCAATTGAAGTATACAAAATGCTTACAAGATTTCTTAAGTGTACCTACACAGCTTAGATCTGTGCCAGGTACATTGAGATGCAGTTCCTTAGAGACCGTGTTAGGGAACTGGAGCTGCAGCTCGATGACCTTTGGCTTGTTAGGGAAAGTGAAGCAGAGACAGACAGGAGCTACAGTGAGGTAGTTACCTCAAGGCTAAAGGAGACCGATAAATGGATGACTATCATATGAGGGAAAGGAGAATGTCAGATAGTGGAGAGTACCCCTGTATTGAGTATTCCTCTCAACAATAAGTACTCCATTTTGAGAACTGTAGGGGGGGAATGACTTACCTGGGGGAAGCAACAGCAGCCATGTCTCTGGCACTGAGTCTGTCCCTGTGGCTCAGAAAGGGTAGGGAACTGAACAGGATGGCAGCAGTAATAGGGGACTCTATAATTAGGGGGCCAGATACATGATTCTAGGGACACAAAAAGGAAACACTGATGGTAGTTTGCCTCCTAGGTGCCAGGGTCCATGATATTTCTAGACTCCTCCACCATATCCTGAAAAGGGAGGGTAAGCAGCCAGAGGTTGTGGTACATATTGGTGCCAATGACATAAGAAGAAAAAGGGAGGAGGTCCTGAAAAAAAACTGAAAGTTAGGAAGGAAGCTGAGAAGCAGGATCTCAAAGGTAGTAATCTTGGGATTGCTACCTGTGCCACATGACCGTGAGAATAGGAATAAAAATGAAGTGGCAGATAAATGCTTGGCTGAAGAATTGGAGCAGGGGCAGTGGGTTTCAGAGTTCTGGATAATTGGGACCTCTTCTGGGGTAGCTAGGACCTGTACTAAAGGGACAGGTTGCACTTGAATCTGAGGGGGACCGATATTCTTGCGGACAGATTTACTAGAGCTGTTGGGAATGGAGAGTGGTTTAAACAAACGTGGCATGGGATTGGAACCTGTATGATAGACCGAGGGTGAGCCAGTAGGTTTACAAGTAGATGATGAGTGTAACATGAATGTAAGGAAAGATAAGCCAATGATTGGGTACAAGTGCCAACAGAGCAAACAGCTAAATTGTACCACAGAGACAAAATTCAAAAAGAGCCAAGAATGCAGGACTGAAGGTGCTGTATTTAAATGTGCCTAGCATGCAGAATAAGGTGGACGAACTCATGGCACAATTTGAGATTGGTCAGTAAGACACCGTGGGCATCATTGAGTCATGGCTGAAAGAAGGCCAGAGTTGGGAGCTTAAAATCAAAGGACATACTTTGTATCAAAAGAAAAAGCCAGGAAGGCATAGGGGGCAGTGTGGCTTTGTTGCTAAGAGATAGAATAACATCTTTAGAAAGAAGTGACATAGGGTCAGAGAATGTTGAATCATTGTGGGTGGAGTTAAGAAATTGCAAGGGTAAGACAAAGTTATGGGAATCATATATAGGCCTCCAAATAGTGGCCAAGATGTGGGGTTGAGATTGCAAAGGGAGCTGGAAAAGGCATGTAATAAGAGTAATGGCACAATTGTAATGAGGGGCTTCAATATGTAAGAGATTGGAAAAATCAGGTTGGTGTCGGATCGCAAGAGAGGGAATTTATTGAATGCCTATGATATGGCCTTTTTAGAGCAGCTTGTGCCTGAGCCCACTCAGGGAAAGGCTATATTAGATTGGGTGTTGTGTAAGAACCCAATCTTATTTGGAAGCTTAATGGAGAGGAACCCTTAGGATGCAGTGATCATAATATGATTGAATTCATACTAAAATTTGAGAGGGAGAAGCATAACTCACATGTATCAGTATCGCAATGGAATAAACAGAGGTATGAGAGAGGAGCTTGCCCAAGTGGATTGGAGGGGGATACTGGCGGTGGTGAGGGCAGAGCAGAGATGCCCCACAGAGGAAGAAGTTCTCAAATGGCAGGAGCAGGCTGACAAGGGAAGTTAAGAACTGCATAAAAGCTAAGGAAAAGGCATAAATAAAACAAAAAGCAACTAAAAAAGCTAAAAGGGAAAAGATGAAATATGTGGGGAGACTAGCCAATAAAATAAAGCAGGATACCAAAAGTTTTTTTCAGTCATATAAAGAGTAAGTGGAGATAAGAGTTGATATTATACCACTGGAAAATGATGCTGGTGGGGGACTAAGAAATGGCAGATGAACTTAATGGGGATTTTGCATCTGTCTTCTCTGTGGAAGGCACGAGCAGTGTGACAGAGTTCCGTGAGTGTAAGGGAGCAGGAGTGAGTGCCATTGCTATTACAAACGAAAAAGTGCCAAGTAAACTCAAAGGTCTTAATGTGGATGTCAGATGGACTACATCCCAGAGTCCTGAGTGCTGAAGAGATAACAGATGCAATAGTCATGATCTTTCAAGAATCACTTGATTCTCGCATGGTCCAGAAGACCATAAGACATAGGAGCAGAATTAGCCCATTCAGCTCATCGAGTCTGTTCTGCCATTCAACCATGGCTAATGCCAGATCCCACTCAACCCCATACACCTGCCTTCTCACCATATCCTTTGATGTCCCAACCAATCAAGAAATGATCAGCTTCCGCCTTAAGTATAAGCAGAGATTTGGCCTCCACCGCAGTCTGTAGCAGAGCATTCCACAGATTTACTGCTCTCTGGCTAAAAAAATTTCTCCTTACCTCTGTTCTAAATGGTCACCCCTCAATTTTGAGGCTGTGCTCTCTAGTTCTGGTTACCCCCACCATAGGAAACATCCTCTCCACATCTACCTTATCTAGTCCTTTCAACATTCAGTAGGTTTCAATGAGATCTCTCCTGCATTCTTCTAACTTCCAGTGAGTACAGGCCCAAAGCTGCCAAACGCTCCTCTGATGGTAACCTTTACATTCCCGGAATCATCCTCGTGAACCTCCTCTGGACTCTCTCCAACGACAACACATCCTTTCTGAGATATGGGACCCGGATCTGTTGACAATACTCTTAAGTACGGCCTGACTAGTGTGTTATAATGGCTCAGCATTATCTCCTTGCTTTTATATTCTGTTCCCCTTGAAATAAATTCCAACATTGCATACACCTTCTTTACCACAGATTCAACCTGTAAATTAACCTTCTGGGAGTCTTGCACCAGAACTCCCAAGTCCCTCTGCACCTCTGATGTTTTGAGACTTCTCCCCATTTAGATAATATTGTTATCCACACTATTGTTGCTTTTACCAAAATGCATTATCATACATTTCCCAACACTGTATTCCACCTGCTACTTTATTCCCATTCATCCAATTTGTCTAAGTCCTGCTGCAATTGCATTGTTTACTCAGCACTACCTACCCCTCCACCCATCTTTCCACAAACGTTGCCACAAAACCATCAATTCCATTATCTAAATCATTGACAAACAATGTGAAAAACATTGGTCCCAATACTGACCCCTGAGGAACACCACTAGTCACCAGCAGCCAACCATAAAAGGCCACTCGCTGCCTCCTGTCAGCCATTCTGCTCTCCATGCCAGTATCTTTCCTGTAACACCATAGGATTTTATCTTCTTAAATAGCCTCATGTATGGCACCTTATCAAACGCCTTCTGAAAATCCAAGCAAATGAGATCCACTGCCTCGCCTTTGTCTACCCTGCTTTTTACTTCTTCAATGAATTCCGACAGGTTTGTCAGAACAGGTGCTCCTTCACAGAAACCATGCTAACTTGGATCATTAGTCTCCAAGGACCTCGAAACTTCATCCTCAATAATACTTTCCCAACCACTGAGGTTAGACCTTCCTTTCTTTAGCCTTCCTCCCTCCTTAAAGAGAGGAATGACATTTACAATCTTCCAGTCCTCCAGGACTCCATGCCAGACTCAAGTGATTCTTGAAAGATCATAACCAATGCATCTGTTATCTTTTCAGCAACCTCTCAAGACTCTGGGATGTAGTCCATCTGATAAGGAAAGATATTGGCATGGATAGCAGAATGGGTGACAGGCAAAAGGCAGCGAGTGGGAATAAAAGGAACCTTTCTGGTTGGCTGCCGATGATCAGTAGTGTTCCTCAGGGGTCAGTATCGGGACCGCTACTTTCACATTATTTGTCAGTGATTTGGATAATGGAATTGATGGCTTTGTGGCAAAGTTTGCGGATGATACGAAGATAGATGGAGGGGTAGGTAGTGCTGAGGAATCTCACTGAAACCTACCAAATGTTGAAAGGACTAGATTAGATAGATGTGGAGAGGATGTTTCCTATGGTGGAGGTATCCAGAATTAGAGGGCACAGCCTCAAAATTGAGGGTCGACCGTTTAGAACAGAGATAAGGAGGATGTTTTTTAGTCAGAGAGTACTAAATCTGTGGAACGCTCTGCCAGACTGCAGTGGAGACCAAGTCCTTGCGTATATTTAAAGTGGAGTTTGATCATTTCCTGATTGGTCAGGACATCAAAGGATATGGCAAGAAGACAGGTGTATGGGATTGAGTGGGATCCGGATCAGCCTTGATGGAATGGCAGAGCAGAAGACTCAATGGGCTGAATGGACTAATCCTGCTCTTATGTCTTATGGTCTTATTCCAATATGCTGGTCACCACTGGTCAGGAGCTTGACTGGAGAGGCTATATAAGTAACATAGCTGAAGGATCAGGTCAAGAGCTGGGTATCCTGCAGCAAGAGGCACATCTCTTGACACTGCAAAGCCTTGCTACTATTTACACACGTCAGGAGAGTGATGGAATGCTCTCCCTGGTCTGACACAGTGTCTGCAGCGTGTCTATCCACAAAATGATGTGCAGTTACCCGCCCAGGGTTCTATAAAAGAACCTCTCAAACCCACGACTTCTACCGGTGAGGAGGACAACAGTCAACTGAGTTCCAAATATCTTTTGCATACTTATGGGGGGGGAGGGGAATATTGAAAGCTGTATAATGTGGGATTACTTACCTGCAACAATTCCTTCAGGAGGATTCAGTGTTAATTCTGCAAAGCAACATAGATGGATTACTTATAGAATCACTGTGCTAACAAAGGTGCTACACAAGTTACACACCCAGGACTAAAGAAAAATGAGAGACTAGGCACATTGCATAAAATAGAAGCCCATCAGCAGGTTCCCACCGTATTGCAAGTCAGAGGCTAAATGCAATGTTCTACCTACAATATCTGCAAATGAAAAATTATTTTTACGTGGCACTTTCATCCAGTCTGAAGCTCGTTACAAATCAGTGATGGTTTAAGACTGTCACTGATGTTTTATTCGTTTTACAGGGAGGGTGGGGGTAGAGACGTTCATTTATATCACAATGCATTTGTTTCATTCAGACACTATGAATGGCCTGAGTACGCTATTAACTTGCATAACAATCATTCTGCATCAATTTCCCAGTAAAGCTTTGTCATTTGTCACGTTTGTTGGAGGAAGAATGTCTATCAGGGGAGCCTCCTGCTTTGCTTCAATATTCATTTATTTAAGCATACAGTGAGGTTACAGGCCCTTCTGGCCTAAATAGCCTGGGCCGCCCAATTACAGCCAAGTGGCCAGTTAACCTACTGACCTATACACCTTTGAAAGCAGCAAACCCATGCAGTCATGGGGAGAATGTACAAACTCCTCAGCGACAGCTGTGGGAACTGAACTCAGATTTGCTGGCACTGTATCAGCTTTACACCAACCACTATGCTACCATGCCTTCTTACTTTCAAATGTAAGGTCCTTTGGAATCTCCTGGCATAATGAAAGGTGCTATGAACTGGCTTTGATGTCAAATCATTCCATTCGCATCCAGCCAAACCACAGGAGACAAAAGAACACTATTTTCTTCAAATCATCAACTTGAAACATGAACACTGCCCCTCTGCCCAAAGAAAGTGCCTGCCCTGTTGAGCAGTACCAGCTCTTTGTTTTTTTTATTTTGGCATTTCAAGAATCTGCAATCTTTTTGATTTTCCAACAGATTTTCAGTTGTTCTTGCAGCAGTTGCCTGCAACTTTTGAGGCAAATACTTCCCACCACTTCTCAGCCAATACCTGAAAGGCATGGAAGAATTCATCTATCATAGAGTTCTGATAAAAATTAATATTGTTCAATTACTAATGAAAATCCCCACTTCAAATATCGTGATACAAAGTCACCTGAGGAGCTGGGACGACAGACATTCTACAACCACAACCATAACCATATTCTCATGTGCCAGATATGACTCTAACCTTCGGAGTATTCTCTTCTGGTGTCCCACTGAATTTATTTTTACCAGGGCTTCTTATTGCCCTACACCCAATGAAATACAGCCTTTATGATACAGCAGTTACTCCTGGTCATTTGTGGAATACTGCCCTTTACTTCCTTATGGAAAACACTGCCACGGTGGCAGAGCAGTTAACACAATGTTTTTACAGCTCGGCGTGTTGGAGCTCCGAGCTTAATCCCAGCCTCCTCCATAAGGAGTCTGTACATCCCTCCCGTAGAATGCCAGGGTTTTCCTTGGGTACTCTGGTTTCCTCCCACAGTCCAAAGACACACTGAGTAGGTCAACTGGTCATTGTAAATTGTCCCATAATTAAGTTAGGATTAAATCAGGATTGTTGGGGTTTGCTGAGCGGCGTGGCTGGAAGTGCCAAAAAGGCTTACTCCGTGCTGTATTGCTAAATAAATAAAATCTAAATTACAGCAATGGTTTCAAGGAAAAGAAATGCAAGTTGATTATTGTAAATTATTGGATTAGCATTAATGTTTAATTACATTAAGTTTGAGCTATTTTTAATAGTTTAATTGCTCAACTGATGTAATAGATCTTCAAAGTGTGCAAGGAACAACAACCTTGACAACGAAAGCCTTGCGGCCCTGGCGTTATTGATTGTGAAACTGGATTCATCCTAACCCACTCACATGAGCATAGGACAAAGTCCACCATGGCACAGCACAGGAACAGGCCTTGTATGTGCCAACCATGATACCAATTTATATCGCACATCTGCCTGTACATGGTCCATATCCCTCTACTCCTCATCTGTTCAATTATCTGTCTAATTGCCACTTAAACATTGCTATTGTACCTGCTTCCAGCACCTCCCCCTGGCAGCAAGTTCCACACATCTACCACTCTGTGCTTACTTATGCAAACATGATTTCAACCCTTTTTCCTACATAACAGATCCTAAAGCAAAACCATTTCGCAACTTCTGAACCTGGCTTAAGAGGTTACTTTTCCTATTTGAACTAAGTAATGGCTACCTTATGAAGTTCTAGAGAGCTAAGCTGCAGTGAAATAAGGCAAGAATGGAAACAAGATTACAAAGACAGTTCAGAATCAGATTTAATATCACTGGCATATGTCAGGAAATTCATTGCTTTGCAATACATAATAGAAAAAACTACAAATTAAAATAAAATATATACATCTTACAGTAATTTGTAGATATATATAATACACACACACAGATATAGTGCTATAAAAAGGGAATGAAAAGAAAAAGAAAAAAGAAAAAAAAGAGAAAAAAAACAATCAGTACAGGCTTTGTTGGGTGCCACAATGTGTTTTTTGGTTCTAGATAAACCGGCAGCTGGTTCTACTAAATCTATTTCTTGCACCTTTTTCAAGTTTTCAAGTTCAAGTATATCAAAAGGTTAAAAAAAATCATTGTACACACCATGCACAATTAATAAGAGGGGAATAAGAGATTAACATTTCAGATTGATAACCTTTCATCAGAATTTGGAAGAGATAAGTAACAAGATGCAGAGAACAGAAGAGGGAGGAAAGAATAAATGAGAAAAAGGAGTGATGAACGTCAAAGCAAGTGGCAAAGGCATCTGCGAACAATAGATGGCAGGTCAAGGAATTGTGAGTACAAATACTAGAACTGAGAGCACATGGAATACAAAGTGGCCATGCAGCTCCTCAATAAGGCTATGCTACAGCTTATATTTCAGAGCCACTTTCATGCACTAAACCCATATCACTAGATTCCCTTCATACCTGAACAGTTTTTGACTTCAGTACCAATTATACTGAATGATAGAACTTACACAGCTCTCCTGACCAGCTAATTACAATGACTCTCTATTCTCCTGGGGGAAGGAGTAATAAAAACCACAGGAGGAACTTGGAGAATGAAACTGCATCCATAGAGGGAAAAGGAGAACAATGCTTCAGGTCAAGGCACTTCATCTCAGTCCAGAGATGACTCCCTTTCAGATTTCCAGGATTTATAATATTTTGTTTTTGGATATCAAATCATAAACATTGTACTCAGAACTTATGAATTTTAAGGCACCCTTCTTAAAACAAACTCAATTTACAATGCAATCAAAAAGATATTGATGCGAAAAGATGACCTGTTCCTAATATTTTCACACCTTCAAAATACTAAATCCATCAGAATCAATAGAAACTTTCTTTATATCTTTTCACTTTGTGAGGCATAACTCTCTGCATCCTTTAAGGCACTTTAAATTTGGGAACAGCATCTCACCTTCTCCATTAGTTCCAAAAGATTGCTACTGTCATACTGTAATTATTAATTAATCTCACTACAAGAGGGCTAGGATCAATATTTAACAATGCAAGAACCTATTTAATATTGAGATTTAAGTTCTTTCTAGGCTATTTTCTTGCTCTGACCAGAAGAGAAAAAAATTAAAATACTGGAGCTTTGTCACTACAGGCAGCAAGTTATTCTTAAATTAAGTCACATCATTTCTTCACTTCAAAGGATGGGGGGAGAAATATCTAACCTGTTACATACATGTTCCAGAAAAACACTGATTATTATTCTTTTTCACATGCCAATGGAATGGGAAATAAATGTCAATCAAAGTGAAGTGTAAGCAGTTTTGTGAAAGCCAGATGAGAAATTTTTCAGTATATAGTTGCAAAATAAAGTTTGAGAACCCTTTACAATTACCTGGTTTTCTGCATTAATTACTCATAAAACATGGTCTGATTTGTCACAATAATCTGCCTAAACTAATAACAAACAAACAATTGTACTTCTTCTCATCAATACTGAGTACACCATTTTAACAATCACAGTCTGGGTTCAAAAAAGTATGTAAACCCCTTGGGTAATGCCTTCTACAAAAGCTATTTGGAGTCAGGTGTTCCAGTCAATGAAATGAGATTGGAAATGTGGGTTGTAGACACAAAGTCAGGTTACTGACAGAGCCTGCTCTTCAAGAAAAATCTGTTTATGTTGATCAAAACAACTTTCAGAGGACCTAAGAAGAAGAATTGTAGAGATGAATGAAGCTGGAAAAGGCTACAAAAGCATTCCTGAAGATCTGAGTGTTCATCAGTCCACAGTAAGAGAAACTGTCTACAAATCGAGGAAATTCAGTCCTGTTGCTACTCTCCTGAGGAGTGGATGTCCTGCAAAAATCACACCAAGAGCACCACGTGCAATGCCGAAGGTGGTGAAAAGGACCCCAAGGGTACAGTAAAAGTCCTGCAGAAATCTCTAGAACTTGCTAAAGTTTCTGTTCATGTGTCCACTATATTAAAAAAAACTGAACAAGAATGGTGTTCATGGAAGGACATCATGGAGGAAACATTGCTCTCCAAAAAAAAATTGCTGCACTTCTCAATTTTCAAAAGATCACCTGGATGTTCCGCAACACTTCCAGACAATGTTCTGCAGACAGATTAGACAAAAGTTGAACTTTTTGGCAGAAATGCACAGCATTATGTTTGGAGGGAAAAGGGCACTGCACACCAACACCAAAACCTCATTCCAACTGTGAAGCACGGTGGAAGGAGCATCACCGTTTGGGGCTGCTTTGCTGCCTCAGGACCTGGTCAGTTTGCAATTGAGGGAATAATGAGTTCAAAATTGTATCGAGACATTTTACACGTTAATGTCAGGGCAGCAGTCCATCACCAGAAGCTTAATAGAAGTTGGATGTTACAACAAGACAATGATCCAAAACACAAGAGTAAGTCAACAACAGAATAGTTTAAAAAGAAGAAAATTTGTGTTTTGGAATGCCCAAGTCAGAATTCAGACCTTAACCCAACTGAGATGCAGTGACATGACCTGAAGAGGGCTGTTCATGCAATGTATCTCAGAAATATTGATGAACTGAAACAATTTTTTATGGAGTAATGATCTAAAATTCCTCCTCGTCATTGTGCAAGTCTGATCAGCAGCTACAGGAAACATTTCGTGGAGATTATTGCTACTAAAGGAAGTTCTGCCAGTTATTAAATTTAAGGGTTCACATACTTTTTCCATCCATTTTTCTGACACACAACACCCTTTTCAGTTACTTACTTTTATCATAAAGTCAAAAGGGGAAAGAGTACATAAATAGCTGCCACAATGAGGATTCTGATGAACCTGGGACAGAGGAACAATTTGTCCAGTCGGAAAACATTCAAACCATTGAATGCAGAATGTATTGTGTTGCAGAGCTCTGAATGTACACGTTTTAACTATTCTAGAAAATGAAGACTATTCCAGTGTAATTTAAAAATTGTTAATTATTCAACAAATCTAGAAAGTACAAAAAACTCATAATGCCACTCCCATCATTCCAATTTCCAGTACATTTCATTTTAAATTAACGAAAATACAGAAAAGATAAATGAAGTAATAATGACCAAGTCCAACATGTCTTATAGCTCACAAGTACCACAAATTTAGACAAACAGACAAATTTACACAAGATTGTAAATCACCTGTAATGAAGAAAAATGAACAGAAACTGGAAATAAAACAGAAAATGCTAAAAGTATACAGCAAGTCAGGCAGCTTATATGGAGTGAGAAGGTGAGTTTAATTGCTTCACATGAGTTCCCAGAGAAGCTAGGAAGTGGTACGTTACATTGCAGAGAAAGATGAAAGATAGAAAGAACAAAGGGAACTTTGTGGCTATCAAGAGAACAGATTACACAAACAGGTCAATTAGAACAGTGACAGGGGCAAAGAAAGATCAGAATGGGAGTGGGACCTCAAGATTACCCTTGCAGAGGTGTCACGCAATCTGCATCAGTTTTCTTCACTGTAGAACAGCATTGCTGCTTCACCTGCAAGGAATGTTCGGGACTTTTCTATTTACATCTCCAGACATCCCACCCTGCAAAAACTCATTTCAGGGAGGTAGCACCCCTGTCCCCCACATCCCCATATTACCCCCCCACCCCCGTTGACCTCCAAGGGTGTATGTAATACTTTGTTTAGTGATTTTGTCTAATCTGTAAACCAAGTTGGCTATATGCAGCAAATGTGACATTAAAATATGTACTTATAAAATATTATATTATCATGCTTATTCTATTACAACTTTAAGCAAGTCTACAGGGAGTTTGGCCTCATCACGTAGGACATCAATAGCTCCTTGGCAGCTAGCCAGCTAGTTTAAATCAAGAGTCCCCAACCGTTTTTGCACCATGGACCGGCCGACCCCAGGGAGGGGGGGTGTTAAACGTGACCATAATATAGGTGATAAGTCAACTATAAGTCACTTGCAAGTGCCTAATACACTCAATTTCATTTCTAAAGGGGTTTATCTAATGAATTTAATATTAAACACACAGCGCATATTTTCCTCGGATGAATGTAGTGGTAAGTCAATTATAACAGTGGTCCTAAACCTCTGGGCCGTGAAGAATGTAGCGGTACAGCGGGGGCCAGAGCGCACCCAGTACATCTTTAAGAAAAAAGCTGAAATAAACAAGCTAATTGATTAGGTGCCGCCCGGCACGTAAATGTCGGCCCAGATCAGAGACGATGCAATCAGCAATCGCCTCTGATCCGGGCTGACATTTACGCGCCGGGCAGCACCTAATTAATTAGCTTGTTTATTCTGGCTTTGCTCTTAAAGATGTGCTGGGTGCGTTCCGGCCACCGCTGTATTCTTCTCAGCCCAGAGGTTGGGGACAACTGAATTATAAGTCACTTATAAGTCAATAGCATCATAACATTTTAAGTAACGTTTGGATATTAAACACACAGTACATATTTTCCTCGTATGAACATATAAAATCATTGCAACACAGCAATATCGCTGAATCAGTGGGAACCCTGGGCTTGTTTTCCTGTAACAAGACGGTCCCATCGAGGGATGGTGGGAGACAGCGATACTCAAAGGGGGTTCCTTATGTCCAGTCTAGTCCACAATTTAGTTTTCATTGCATTCATTGCAGAAAACTTCGCTTCGCAGAAATATGTTGGAAATGAAAGCAAAGTTTTCAGTGCTTTTGTGGCTATCTCAGGATATTCAGCCTTGACTATGATCCAGAATGCTGGCAGAGATGTTATGTCAAACATACTTTTCAGCCCACCATCATTGCCAAGCTCGAGGAGTTGATCTTTTTCCCGTGCTGAGATGGATGATTCACTGGAGACATTCACAAATGGGTCACGGACCCATTCCTTTACACGTCTTGGGTCACTGATGACCTCAGGTGCGTTAAAATTCAACAGGGCGTGACAGGGAATGAGGAAAGGTGAAGCTGACTCATATCGTTTCATATCGCCAATTCATATTGTTTCCTCGTGGCCCGGTGGTTGGGGAGCACACTTAGCACAAAGAGACACCAGTCAGGATGCTTCCTCTCCCTCTCTCTCTCCCTCTCAAAAAAATCGATTTCCGGGATATTGTATATAATTTCCGAGCGTCAGGGAGCCACTATCAACATGCGGGAGACTCCCAGAACTTCTGGGAGAGGTGGGATGTCTGCATCTCCTTGAGGCAATTAACAAACCTTCTCCATCTTCTCTCAGCTAATACCAGTATTTGTATTTGTCTCCATCCAACTAACTGCAAGCTTGCTTGCTGTCTAACCTTTCCTTGATGTGATGAAAGATTACTGATGTGAAGCATTAACTGTTTTTCTCTCTGTGATTTAATAATGTACATCAAGAATCTTCTCAACGGAAATAAATTTAGTATGAAATTAACGACATTACTAATGTTTATGCAAATTGATTACAATCATTCTCTATGTTTAAGCAATAACAATATCTGTATCAAATCCAGTATTTTAAGCAATGTCAATGCTGGCAAAATATTTCTAACTATATATGGTGTTTTTCCCACAGCCATATCTTGGAACCTGTATTCCATTACCACAAGATCTTTAGCAAAACCGAAGCCTATGACTACTGGAGACTGTATGGTTCTCAGGAGTTCCAAGAAACAATCTGTCAGCTTTCACAGCGAAGATGAAACTTTATCTGAGCAATCAGTATAATAGCTAAACTAGCAGTGTGGGATTGGGAATCAAACTCCAGTCTCAAATTGTGGTATTGCTCATTAAATGCTTGCTAAAATATAGGCAGGCCAGATGAATTACCACTGTGGGAAAACGCAAGTCAGCTGGTCTATTGCCAACAAAGTCAGGGAATTCTGCCATGACAGCAAAAATGTAATGCTTCAACTACAAACTTTTGAAGCACAGATGCTGCACTGAAATCTCACACATGATTCCTTCGCTGTTGCTGTTCAAACGATGCAATCCGTTACCCATCAGCAATGTAGAAGCAAGTTCAGAATGGCACCTCAACCGTATCCACCTCTGACATCTCCCCTAACCCTTCTCCCACTCACTTTAAACACGTCCTCTGGTAGTGACCATTACCACCCTGGGAAAAAGGTGCTGGCTGTCCACCCTATCTTTTGTAGATGTGCCTTCTGTAATTGTATCCGCTCTCTCAATTTGCCCTCGTTCTTCTTCACTCCAAACAGAAGAGCCCTTGCTGGCTCAACATTTCCTCATAAGACATGTTCGTTAATTCAGGCAGTGTCCTGGTAAATCTCTGTACCCTCTCTGAAGCTTCCACATCCTACCTTTCATGAGGTGACCAGACATGAACACCATACTCCAAGTGCTGTCTAACTGAGTTTTATAGAGCAGCAAAATTACCTCGAGGCTCTTCAACTCAGTCCCCCTTCTAATGACAGCCAATGCAACATACACCTATCTCTCCACCCTATCAAAACGTGCAGCAACTTTCAGATCTATGTACTTGGACTCCACACTGTTCCTCCATACTGCCAAGAATCCTGCCATTAACCTTGGGCTCTGCCTTCCAGTTCAATCTGCCGAAGTGTGTCAGTTCACACTTTTCCAGATGGAACTCCATCTGTCACTTCTCTGCTCAACTCTGTATCCTGTCTACATCCTTTTGTAAACTACAACAACCTTCTACACTATCGACAACACCTCCAACCTTCATGATAACTGAAAACTTACTAACCCACCTTCCACTTCATCCAAGTCATTTATAAAATTTACAACGAGTAGGGGTACCAGAACTGATCCCTGTAGAACACCACTGGTCACCAATCTCCAGGCAGAATACCGTCCATCTACTACCACCCTCTGCTTTCTGTGGGCAAGCCGATTCTGAATCCATGCATTAAGTTTCCATGGACCCCATGCCTCATGATTTTCTGGGTGAGCTTTCAAAGGCAAACCTCATCAAACACAAAACAAGGCAGCTAGGCAAACCTTCACGCACAAAACGCTGGAGGAACTCAGCAGGTCGGGCAGCATCCGTGGAAATGAACAGTTAACATTTCGGGCCGAGACCCTTCATCAGGACTGAAGAGGGAGGGGGCAGGGGCCCTATAAAGAAGGTGGGGGGAGGGTGGGAAGGATAAGGCTGGTAAGTGCCAGGCAAACCTTGACGCTTATGATCTGCTCCTTTCAGCGACAGCTATGAGAGATAGGGAAGGATGTTTTACTCTCTCACACTTGCAAGCTTAATATAATTTCTATCTGATAGCAAATAACTTTACAGGCCCAGCTGCCGCAGTAATAAGAAGCACAATTGATTAGAGTATAAGAGAAGGATAGTGCAACATGTTACAAATGCGTTTCACCTAAAATACAAAAGATGCCTTATATCAATAGCAACCTTGACATGACAAGCACCAAGCCAAAATAAGTACAACACCACCCTCTGGTGATAGAAAGTTCTTACCACAAGAATGACATGCAATAGGATTATCCACTCCATCTTCCACATAAACTGATCATTCCTGTTCTTTGCTTGATACAGTTTCTGCAGGGCAGATTCCCATAGGAAATCAACTAATCACACAGTACAGGTTGAGTACCCCTCATCTGAAATTCCAAAATCTGAAATTTTTTTTAAGTGCTGACATGACATCACAAAAGGAAAATTCCACAAGGTGCTGCTAAGACTGCCAGGCGATGCCCCACAGACAGTTCTGAGAAGTGACCTCACATATCCAATGAACAGAAGTTAATGAAAAATAGAAAATCACTGCATAAAGTGAAAAATGAAGCTCTTGATCATGTATTGAAAGAGCGGATTCATCAGCATCACAGTGAATATATGCCGCTTAATGGTATGCTGATCGTGAAACAAGCAAAGGTCTATCACAACAACCTGAAAATTGAAAGTAATTGCTTTGTGCAGAAAATCATTAAAAGATATAAAACTAACTGCCCCCCCCCCCATTGTAGTTGCTGTGGAATAGGCAGTCATTTAAAATCGATGGCAGATATGAAGCCAATCACAGCACTGGAACCTAGTTATAGATAGTCAGTGGCAATCATTCAACTCCAACAGTCTGGAGGACCCAACTCCATCACGTCAGACTGTGATCCGACTGAGCTTTGCACCATAAACTGTATACAGGCAATCCCAGGGTTACGAACGCCTGACTTACAAACGGACTGCCATAAAGCTTATTATATTAAAAAGTTGAGTTAAGTCAGATCACATTGCCGTTAACACCGTGTTGAGTGTGTAACTTTGTATTCGGCTTAAATTTTTCTCTTATTTACCCTTATAACCATGCCTCCAAAGCGTAAATCCGATGCAAGTGCAAGTGATGCATCAAAGAAAGGGACAACGATCACGATTGAAAACAAAGCGGAAAGAGGTGAAACGCCATCGGTCATTGGAAAAGCATTAGGCTACAGTCGGTCAACAATCGGAACAATTTTAAAGGATAAAGTGAGAATAATGGAGCATGTGAAAGGCCCCGCCCCGATGAAAGCTACAATTATTACTAAGCAACGCAGTGGTTTAATTATTGAAATGGAAAAGCTATTGATAATTTGGTTGGATGATCAAAATCAGCGTAATATGCCTATTAGCTTTACTCCTGTGCAAGAGAAGGCTCAAAGTCTTGTCAATGATTTAAAAGCTGCACGTGCAGCAAGTGAAGGTGATTGTGATGAAGAATTTGTTGCGAGTAGGGGTTGGTTCAAACTGCAAGGTGAAGCAGCGAGTGCCGATGTAAGTGATGCGAGTGATTTTCCTGAAATGTTGAAAAAAATTATTGAGGAGGGAGGGTATCATTGAGGAGGAAGTGTTTTATATGCATAGAAAGGTAAAATATATACTATATACTAAGACAAACATTTGATTAACTGACGCTAAATAAGAACCGTATGTACCTGTTCTGACTTACCTACAAATTTGACTTAAAGACAGACTTAGGAACGAATCTCATTCGTAACCCGGGGACTGCCTGTATGTGATGTAAATGGAATTATTGTTTACACTTGGGTCCCACACCAAGGTATCTCATTATATAGATGCAAATATTCCAAAATCTGAAAACCGAAACACTTCCAGCCCCCAAGCATTTCAGATAAGGGATACTCAATCTGTACTAACACGGTGTAACTAGAGCTTTAGGAAACTGTCACTTCAATTTTTTGGCTGAAATTAAAAGTAACTTGCCAGCTCATAAGATTGTGATGCGCATGGTAGCCTTGAGATGCCAGATCCCCTCCCCGAGGTTGACTGCTAATCATCTCAGTTCCCAGAGTATACATCCAATTGAATAGCAATTAAGAGTATCTTCTGCAACTATAAATACAAAAAAAGCACAGAGAAACACAAAACTGCATTCCTCAGGAAGTGTTATGTGAATGGAGAGGACCATTAAAAATAGGACATCACACATGACTTGAATGAAAATTTGAGGCAAACCTATTGATACAAGGACCTAAAATGCTCAGATAGTCCTCAAAAGGATCTCAAATGCTCAAAATTTTAAAATGATGCTCCTTTCAAATGTATGTATTTCCGTATTTCTTTCCCTTTATTGTTTGCCATAATTATTACAGCACAGGAACCAAAATAACCTTAGCTTTTTATAAGGGCGATCTTATAAACTAAGGGGAATCAAAACAGTACTAGTAAAAGAGGAATGAACAATGGTATTTTCAAGGGTCAGTTAAACAACTGCTTTCATTGATACGTGTTAATAACTTGAACTTGGGTGTACAAGGCACAATGTAGAAATTTGCAAAAGATGCAAAACATAGAGTTGGAGTGAACTGTGAGGAGGTTAAGTGATAGACTTCAAAATGATACAAGCAGGCTTGTGAGACAGCCCAGTGAATGGAAGTTAATGCTGAGACACAAAGCATTACATTCTGGTAGGAAGAATAAAACACATCTTAAACAGAAGCACAATTATAAAAGGAGTAAGGACCTGGATGGTTTAGGTTGATTATTAGCTGAAATGGCAGGGCAGTTTAAGAGAATATGGAATCCTGGGATTTATATACAGAAGAAAGAAAACAAGGAAGTCATGACAAACCTATATAAAACTCTGGTTCTGCCATAATTGGACTATTTTGTCCAGTTCTAGCCTCACACATTTGGAAACACACAAAAAACTTTAAGAGAGCATACAGAAAATATTTGCTCAACCAATTCTATCGATGAGGGACACCAGTTACAAGGATGTCATGGAGAAGCCAAGGTTATTCTTCTGGAGTAGAAAAGTCGGCAAAGAGATCTGATGGAGTATTTATTAATGAAGGGTTTAGACAGTAGTTTATGTGAAGCTGTTCTCATGGGTAACAGGGTCATAAAGTGGGTGACACTGAATGAAGATGATTGACCAAAGAACCAAAGACCATTTTTATAAACAAATACAGTGAGTGGTTGGGTCTGGAATGTGTTGCCAGGTGAATATAGCAGAGTTAGGCATATTCACAATAGAGATGGATGATTATATGAAAGGAAAGCTATTCAAAGCTGTGGAAAGATGAGTAGGAGTAGTTTGCTCTTACATAGAGCTACAGAATATGTCAAACGCCCTCTTATACAATAACCATTTTTATCTTTCCTCATCCAAATTTATCAGTTTAACTCTGGTCCCTTCACTGCAGTCCATCCTTCCCTTAAATGCAACTGTACTATTTATTTATTTCACTCACACTGGCGAGAATGTGGAACTTGGTACCACACTCTTGGGTTAAAGAAACATCTTCAAAATTCTTTTCAAGATAATCATTAATTATAGCCTCTGATTCCCTATAATGGAACATGCTCTCTGCATTCATTGACAAAACATTTAACTTAAAATATTCAAAGACATTTAATAGACCAACTGTTAACCTTCATTTGTCAAGGGTAAAACGACCCAATCTCTTCACACTTCCTGATACACATATGCCAGTATTTCTAGTATTATCTTCCCTATACCCCTTTGAGTGTTTAGTATTCCTTTATAATTAATACGATTTCCAAGATTGTCCTTATACTCTACAAAGCTTTTTTCTCCCGAAATTTATTTTCATTAATTTTCTAAATGTCACAAGTGAGTTTGCTTCAATCATCATTTCAGCAAGCGAATTTATCATGAAACATTCTGACCGAGCTGACCACCTCACTAGTCATTCTCAATAATATTCAAAATAACATTATCTCTCATTGTGAGTGATACCTCATACAGTCACCAGGTCACATAAGAGGGCTCTGATAAGAACTGTTGGTAAGACAATTCTACTGCAAATGAGAAATGTTTATTTTCTAGTGACCCACATCACATTGCTCTATGTATTTTGCCAAAATTCTTTTATTTCAGTTAATAACCCCCTAAAACTACACATAATTAAACCACTGGAATAATATATTGCATCAAGTCATAAATTAACAGCATGAAACCTTTTACCCAGAAATACACTTTAAAATATGGGTGAATTTGCATAAAGTTGGATTTTCCCCAAGTCAGGTCACCAATCACCTACAAAGTCCCTGCAGATATCAGTTTCCACCTCTCACTCTGGTAGGTTGAGCATTTTGCACACAATCATTTACTTATTCCACCTCACCAACTAACAATGTACAGTACTTCAAGTACAATATCATAATCTGCAGTGCCAGTTTTACAAGTAGTAGCCAAGTCAGAAATGCTTCAAGTTACATTTGAGACTAAAGCAGATAATCCAGATAGTTAGTTCATCATATAACCAAAATAGTCTAACTTGTAGTCCTATTTAATCAAATAAAAAGAAAATTTCCAGTGTAGAGAATTCTTCACTGCGTCACGGCCAGACCATTCTTCTCATTAACTGATGCACCTGTCCAGCACATGATGCTGAAACTTCAAAACCAGGCATCCACAAGCTGCCATGAATATTATCTTTTTGCAGTAGCAGCAGTGTGCCACGTTACACGATGAGAACGAACACAAGTTAACATAAACTTAAATTAACTTACATGAGACATAACTTATACCGGTTTCAGACTTCAGCTGACCAATTCTCTGAGGCTACTGACCTGCTGAGTGTTTCCAACATTTCCTGTTTTTTTTTAATTTCAGAAATCCATTAGGTGCAGTTTCATCTTTGTGTTCAACAACATGCTTTGCGCTGGAGAGTTCATATGAAACTAGGGTTTCTGCCTCTACAACGTTGTCAAAGCCATTCCAGATGCCATCAGAACAGCCTCAGTTGAAATCATGTTCCTTCAGCTCACCTCACATCATCCTTCCAACTAACTTAAACCTACACGCTCAATCAATGATCCCTTTTCTATGCACTTTAATTAAATCCCCCTGTAACTTCATGTGTTTGAAAACAAAGGCAAAACAATCTATCTAATTATTTCCTCATCACTGAAACTCTCCAGTAATTTCATTCATTTCCACCAGACTCTCTTGCTTCCTTCCTGTAATTTAGTAACTAGAATCATGCTGGATTCTAGCTGCATTTTTATAAAATTCCTGTAAAACTTCCCAGCTTATACTCGACGTCTCTGCTCATGATGCCTTGCCTTTTGCCCGACGCCAGCTCCCTAGGCCTGAGTCGGCGTAGTAGTAGTAGTCTGCTCATGATGCTGAGGTTCACCCTAGGATGTGCTGGGACTCATCATCAGTGATGTAACCTGGGGTCATCAGGTGTTTTGGGTCTTTCAACATCAGATACTCTTGACCAAGCCACCCAGCCATGGTTAATCAGGCCCCAGCAGCATTGGTCCACAGGTCACACTTCTTGATCCATAGCCACCTGGAGGCTCACTCAGCAGTCTCTGTGACAGTCCTGATAAAGTACTCAGAAAACAGTTTTTAAAACTATCTTTGCTTCTCATGATCATGTTCTACAAGGCCTCTCTGTTTCTCTAATCTCAATACCCTACGTTGAATGAATATTCCCTTCTTTTCTGTCCTAACCAAATACATCACCATGGGTTTCCCCGATATGAATTCCACCATGTACTTTTCTGGCCACCTGACAACTCCATTGATAGCTTTAGTTTGCAACTATCAATCACACTATTCCTTTTATAATTACTATAATATTAATCATGATTTCTGTTAGTCTAAATGCTGAAATGACCAAACATTGAGCCCAATAAAACCCTATGAATCAGACTTCCATCAACAATGCTACTGTTATTATCCTATATTCCTGCCACTGAGCCAATTTTGGCTTCAATTTGTCGCTGTCCTTTATATTCCAAAGGCTTTCAAAAGGGTTACTCACCACTCTGACACATGAAATCTTGCCAAAGATTCAAAATCAATTGCACTATCAAGGACCCACTTCAAAATATACTCAATCATTAGTCATGCAATATCTTTGTAGTTGACCATGCTGACCGTCCTTAATGAGTTTTTCCAAAAGATTTGTACTGATCCTGAGAATAGTTAATAATAATTTTCCCACCATTGATGTTAGTGTTGATGTCTCTGCCTATCCCTTTCTCTCTGTTTCAACAGCATGCAAGATTGATGACCTTCCAGGTCCTCGGAGAATTGGCATATGATGGTCAAAACCTGTGCTATTTCCTTCCGTTGCTTCGTCTTAACAACTTGGGTTGAATTCCATCCAAGCCCTGGAATCTACTTTTAAACATGCTAAACCCCTTAGTACCTTCTCACTCACAAAATTTCTCCAATCCAATATTTTACACATCCTCCTTAAGTATTATGTTTGCATCAACTTTTTGAGTTTGAATATCATATATTTGATCATGTTCTTTGGTTATTTTCTTGATCTTTACACATTTGTAAAACAATTCAGGGTATTCTTTCATCCTTTTTTTCCAAACAGTCTTTCAACTTTTCCAGTCTCCATTTTACTTTCATTTCTGCACTTTCTATACACTATTTCTGCATTAATGAACTCTAGATATTGCACGTATCCAGTATTTTTTCTTATTTTCCATTTAATCTCCACAAACATGAATAGGGTTTTAGATTCAGAATAACATGCTTCTTTCTTGTGATGAGGTATTTTGGTCAAAATCTCAATATGCCTACAGCATTTTTAGGTCTGTCTAACCTTATAACTGCATGTTAGCTCAGTAAAACTAGACAATTTTAAGACTCCTTATCCATTTCTATGCATAATCTAATTTCTGAACACTACTACCAAAATGCTCTCCCAATAGTATTCTGGTTTTATTCCTTAAAACTGGAGCTGCACACCAACAAACAAAACCCACAATCATCAATTTACTAAAAGGAATTATGTGGATACTGTCATCGATAAGTTCACCTTCAATTTCATTTTACAGCAAACTAGTTATTCCAGCCTTGACACACGCCCTACAAAAGGAAATCACAAAGGCCAAAGGCCAATTAAGAAACAGCAAAGCCTTGGGAAAAGATAGTATGACTGCTGAAATTCTCAAACGTGGTGTTGAGGAGCTTCAGTCACAAATTCACAAACTCATTTTTTGTATCTGCGAGATGTATATGCCAAGGGACTATAAATAACCCTTGCAGTTTTCTCTGGACTCATTAAGATCACAACTTGCATGGTAATTTTTTGCATTCAGACATATTTGAGTGTTCTACACTCCCTCTTGAATGAAGGAGTTAAAAGGTTTTAGTAGGTTTGAAAAAGACATAAATCCTGAATTTCTCAAGCTGTTGCCCAATGAAAATCATGATCATTGTGACTAGGGGAGTAGCTAGAAAGCATTCGTGAAGCACCCTGGTAATGACTTTCCCAGTACTGTACCTGATAATAAGGTGACTCTTCTGTAGTTACCAGAGTTGTATTTGCCTCCTTCCTTGATGACGGTCATGATTATAGTCCATTGGCAAAATCCTCTACTAACCTACAACCAGCGTCTACGCCGTCCTCCAACAGAAAAGTGGACAGCGACCAGCTCTTGGTAGCCATCTCTTGGGAGATTTACTGATGAAATTCTCCTCAAAGTTCCCAAACAGCCTTCAGCTGACCGAGTAAAATGGCATTTGAAATCAAGCTCTCAAATACAGAAGTGATCCCTATCATCTTTTATGCTTTCTAGCCTCAGGCACTGTAAACATTGTCTCCATAAAATCCTAATTCACTGGAAGGATACGTTAAGCCAACAGTGTCTCGAAAGTCAATATCCCTGGCATCAATCAACTTTGTTATACTGGACACATTGTTCACATGTCCAACACCTAGCACCTGACCTGCAACTTTTTCAAGCATGTCATGGGAAGAAATCAAAGGAAAAGATTCAATAATGGCCTCAAAGTTCCCTTGTAAAAGATAACACACATCTCTATAGTGGATACTATAGAGAGAGTGCAGAGGAGATTTACAAGGATGTTGCCTGGATTGGAGAGCGTACCTTATGAGAATAGGTTGAGTGTACTTGGCCTTATCTCCTTGGAGCGATGGAGGATGAGAGGTGGCCTGATCGAGGTGTATAAGATGATGAGGGGTATTGATCGTGTGCATAGCCAGAGGCATTTTTCCAGGGCTGAAATGGCTAACACAAGGGGGCATAGTTTTAAGGTGCTTGGAAATAGGTACCAAGGGGATGTCAGGGGTAAGTTTTTCACACAGAGAGTGGTGGGTGCATGGAATGCACTGCCAGCAGCAGTGGTGGAAGCTGATACAATAGAGTATTTTAAGAGCCTCTTAGATAGGTACATGGGAGCTTAGAAAAATAGAGGGCTATGTGGTAGGGAAATTCTAGGCTGTCTCTAAAATAGGACACATAGTCGGCACAACATTGTGGGCCAAATGGCCTGTAATGTGCTGTAAATTTCTATGTTCTCTACTGAGACCTGGGAATTCCCAGTACAGGGGCACCATTTGGTACGGTACTGTATTGAGAGCCCATTCTCATGAATTGGATGTATATACAAGTCCCAGCAAAAACAGTAAAGAACTCACAAAAATACCCATCTGCCCATCTAATATCTTATGAAACTATCACAGCGTTTTTAGGTATGACGTTAACTTCAATTGTCATCTCAGGACTGGAGTGGAAACGAGCTACATACACTTGACCCATCGGGAAAAAAATTGTTGGATCTTGTGTGCAAATCAACAGCCACGTCCCCTAGTCTGTGTCGGCTAATTATTGTACAACACCAAGAACCGAAAACACATCCAGTGGCAGGACTTGAAAGAGTAGGAGGAACCGTGAAGTAACGGGGCAGAGGCAGGGATGCGGATGGTCGGGGCTTCCGCACCGCAGCGATGGGCCCGAGTCACGCCGTGACAACATTGCCCCTCAACTACTAAAGCCTCGCCTCTGGCACGGATCTTTGAATGGTGGTGGCCTATACCTGTGTGCATTTCCCACTCACTATCCTAGCACCTTCTTTCACTACTCACGCTTGTACTCGGCCATCAGCCGTTTCAGCGCCGTTCCTGCCATCACCAACAACGGTCCGTTACTGCGCCACAGCGGGGACCAATTACACCGACACACCGTAGCCACTTCCGGTTTGGGCGCCGCTGGGGAGGATGATCAGCGGTGCACAGCTGAGTCCCTCATCACCACAATGGCGGGACTGCCGCCGTTGCTGCTCTCCTCTTGCCACATCTGGCTCATCTGCTTACTGGGCGTTACGTCGCTTGGTCGTGCTCAACTGGCGGGAGATGGAGGAGTCTTCAACCCTGGACAGACAGCTCCTGGAGACGTGTCTGCAGCCCAGCAGCGCAGGTAATAAAGGGGATGGATGCAGGTCCCCCAGGCCCGGCTGTATTTTCTTGTTGCTCGATTGAAACAGTGCGGAACAATCCGAAAGAGGTTGTCTAATTCCCTCGTAGTTCCACTTTCTTAGCTTCTGACCTTTGTCTCAATCCCCCTGGCAGTTCTCTGACCTCCCTCTGCTCTGAGTCTCTGGCCCCAAGATTTTCAACCCTCAAGTTGCCCCCGTCATCCAAACTTGTAGGTTTTCTACTACGATCGGAATCATTAAGTGTTTCTGATAGTTATCTTGATTCGTTCTCCTCTCCACATATTCTACTCAACTTTTTTTTTCTTGTGTCTTAGAAAAATAATCAACTTTCAAACTGCTATCAGGCCCAACGTGATGTTTCTGCAATTACAGATCTGCAAAATCACCAACAAAATTCAACAAAATAAGATGAGTGTAGGATTAGTGTAAGTAGGGCTTGATGGTTAGCACAGACTTATTGGGCCAAAGGGTCTGCTTTTGTGTTGCATTTTTCTGTGAACATAAGAAATGGGAGCACAAGTAGAAAAAATTACCCCTCAGATCTGTTCTACCATTCAGAATCATTTTGTTTGATCTGATCTTGACTGATTTATATATCCTTTAACATTCCATTTCATGGTCCAAATTATGTTGAGCTCAATCTTAAAAATGTTCAATAATGCAGCATTCCAAAGATTTGCGATTGAGAGAATAAACTCTGTTATCTGTCTCAATTTAAAGTGACAGACATTTGAATTACAAAGAAAGTCAAGAGACATGGAGGTAGAGCAGGAAGGTAGAGTTGAGGCCAAGATTAGGTCAGCCATGATCCTTTGAAGTGGGGAGAGAATACTCAAGGAGCCAATTGGCTTACTTCTATTTTTGAAGATATACCTTTGAATCTTAGATTCCTGCTTGAGGGAAATACCCTGTTAAGCCTTCTCAGTATCTTATTTGTTTCAGTCAGATCACCTCTGATGTTCCCAAAATTGAATGAATATCAATGCAGATTGCTCAGCTTTTGGTCATAAGCCAACCCTGTTATCCAAGACCATTATATCCCTATCAAAACAAGGAGACTAAAACTATACTCTAGATCAAATGTAGGCAGTCCTGCCTCTGCCTATAAGGAGCTTGTACCTTCTCCCTGTGACTTTCTGAGTTTCCTCCAGGTGCTGCGATTTCCTCCCACAGTCCAAAGGCATGCCAGTTGGTAGGTTAATTGGTCATTGTAAATTGTCCCATGATTAGGCTAGGATTAAATCCAGGGACTGCTGGGTGGCGTGGCTCAAAGGGCTAGTAGGGTCTATTCTGACTGTATCTTGATAAGTAAACAGCAATTTATTTAATTTTCAACCCAAACCCCTTTAATGTTCTTGTCTCTAAAACCACTGTCCCTCTTCCCCCTCCTCACATGTCCCCTGCCTGTCTTTGTCACAGAATGCTTCCTATCACCACTCTCTCATGTCCAAGGTATGCAAATTTGAATGATTTGCAATAAATTTGTAAACCATTATTTCCCAGATTTTGGATGGACCATTAGATTAGTGTTGTATTTTGTTCTCCACTGCTAAGACTATTAGTTAAGGTTGTCCAGGAATGTAAGGCTCTAATCAGCTTCTCTTTATCATAAGGAGTTTTATGGTGATTCTGTTTGTACATGTACTTGTGCATATGATAATAAACCTGACCTTGACTTTAAGTTGGTATCTTGCCTCTTCCACCGAATACGATGTGCTCATATTAACCGGAAAGATTGAGCCCTGGACTTTCTACCCATCACCAGACTTGGTCACCTAGAACTATTTCCTGCTGCCTTGTCCTGGACATTTTCTCAAAACTACATCACTTCTCTTGCCTTGTTTTCTCTAACCTCATCTTGTCCAAATCCATCTCTTATTTGTTTCATTCTGCTTTGGCCAGAAATTTGACCACTTAGATTTTAACACGCCACTTGTTAGATATTTTGACCTGCAGACTCGAGTTTACCAATCTCTCCTGACCAACCTTACATCTTCTACACAGAAATGTACTTCTCCAAACTTTGATATTGCTAAGAGCAATAATAGCGATCTACATCCATAGAAATGTACAAGCTGTTTGCAACTATCAAATTTGCAAAGTAAGTCTTTTGATTTTGATGAAAATTTTTTCAATGTTAGATTGAAAGGTTAAGTTCTATGGGCTGATCCATACTGACTGCCATTTTGTGAATTCTTCAGTTTGCACAACCTTTTCAAGTTTTTTTTCCTACCCCCAACCCTAATCCCTGCAGACACCTTGAACTATTCCATCCCTCAGTTTCTCAGTAGCTTATCATCTTACCTCATGCACTTTTAAAATCTTCATTGCTTCATGTTTTGTGGTTGTGGCTTCGTCTTCTTTGATTCTAAGCTTTCAGGTTCCTTCCTTGAACCCTTCTACCATGTTCTCACCTTATAGATACATCAACCTCTTATCAGTCTTTTGGTGTCTATATTTGTTCAAATTTTGAGCATTTCCTTTAGATCTTTTAAGACCCTTGGGATATTTCGTTGGTTTTGACAGCCTCATTTTTCCTTGCAGGATTTTATGTTGTCATTTCAGGCTATACCAGCTTCTGCTGTAATAGTTCATAGGTGTCTGACCTGCCAAGTTTATACTCCAAGTCACCTGGGACCACCTGCTTTAACAGCCACCAACCCATCTCACCAAAACCATCAGAGACCAACAGCGTGTGTGATCCAGTTGTGATATGGGAAAGGAAAGCTGTAAAAAGAAATGACTTGTACGTGGCAACTTTCACTATTTTGGATGCCTCAGATAGTTTTACGGTCAATGTAGAATTTTATTTGTGACAAAGGAAATGCAGCAGCCAATTGGTCTGCAAAGAGCAATGTAATAGTGACCAGATATCTGTTAGACCAATGGATATTACCCAGTACAGGAGGGCTCTGCTTCTAGGTAATGCCCTAAGATCTTCTGCATTCATCCAAGTGGCAGGCAGGACCTTGGTTAGTATCTCAAAGGGATGAAGTCAATTTTATTCTTTTTTGCCCTGACACCCGTTTTCAGAGAGCGTGTACAAAAAGGTATGGAGTGCAGAATGTCATAGAAACATTTTGTGTCCCTAGGTATTTGTTATATGATGTGAATCCACCTGAAGGATTTAACCTTCGGCGAGATGTTTATCTACGCATGGCATCCTTGATGAAGAGTCTGCTAAAGAGTGAAGCTTGGGTACTGGTTCTTCCTCCCTGGGGGCATCTCTACCACTGGCAAAGCACAGATCTTGAACAAGTCCGCATTCCATGGAGCGCATTCTTTGATGTGCCCAGCCTAAACAAGAACATCCCTGTTATTGAATATGAGGAGTTCATCGCAGGTATCTGGAATCTTAATGAATCTCAGGGAATTCTATTTGTCTATTGGTTTGGTTCTCAGCCTTCAGATAGCCTAAATTATGACGCACTGTCATCTCTATCAATGCTTCTCTGTTTTTTAAAGATTTCAGTTGGATCACTTTATCTTTTCAACCATTCATTCATTCATCCATTCTTAACAAAGAAGAACTCTCAGTTTTAAACTAATACTTAGAAATTCTTGTCAAGTCCACTCAACTTCAAGATCTTTTTCAAGATAAAGTAACAAAATCTCTAAAACGTCCTCTCAAGTAAAGCCTAACTAATTGTGACACAATTTCCCTATCAGCCAATTTTGCCCTTCTATAAATGAAGCTCAATGCCGTGGTCTGTTATAATCTCTGTCACCACTTTATTCCTTACTTATTTGTGCACTCTTTATTCCTCCTGTCCACTCAAATTATTTCTTACTACTTTTTTCCAATGTCTTTTTGCTTGCCAAAATAAAATAGTGCTTACATGTGTAGAAGTTCATTGTCAATTATGTACCCATTCTGCAAGTTTAATCATATATTGTAATTGATGCAAACCACATATCAGATTGGAATAATCCTCCTGTCAAAGTTGTTGTTGTCATTTAGAAATTATTTTAACTAAGAAAACAAGAAATGGGAGCAGATTTTCTTTTGTTACACTCAAATCTGGGATATATTTTTGTTTAAAAGCATGCAAAGGTCCTGGATTACCAACTTTAAAATTAAATTTCTCTTTAATAATTAATCTCCCTGTTGCTCACAGAGTCAGGTGGACCATTTATACAGCAGATTTACGTTCTGCAAGGATATGCAGAAGGCTGGACAGAGGGCCAATGGGAAGAGAAGGTGGATGAGCAGCCTTGCATTGAGTCTCTTACATATGTGAACGACAAACAAGGATTTTATAGGTATTTGATTGGCATACTTGTAACTTGTGTTTAAAGTTGTATTTCCTTTTTATTAGAAATAATATTGTAAAAGTGCTATCTTGCTGTGCTTAGTAGGGCTGATAATATTATGCACAGATGGAGACCATTCACCCAATTGTGTCTGTACCAGGTGGAGCCATAGAAGCAGACTCTTTGGCTCACCACAACTATCCCACCTATATTCGATTTATATCCCTCTAAGCCTTGTTCATTCAAGTACATATCCAGATGCCTCTGAAATATTGTTACTTCTCCTGTCTCCCCCACCAGATAACAGTTACTCTTTGAGTGAAAATTATATCCCTCAGATCCCCTTTAAACCTTCTCTCTGTCACCTTTAACCCATGCTCTCCAGTTTGAGACACCCCTACCATGGGAAACAAACACTGGCTATTTACCCTATCTATGCCTGATAATTTTATATATAGTTAGATATAGATCTTTGCAAAAGTTAACCAATGAGTTCTACACCATGCTTTTTCTTTGTAGTACTTTGCTCGAGAATGTAACAAATTCCATTTTGAAATGTTCAAAAGAGCTAAAGAAAAATGAAGAAGAGAATAGAAGCTGTTCAATTCCATTTGGCTAGTCTTCTATGGAAGCTACATATGTTAGACTATTTGTTGGCATCCATTTCTGGAATGTTTACACTTGGCTAATTTGTCATCATAGTAAGCACATCTAAAAAATAAGAGGACTGGGCCACATCTGTTACAACAAATGCCTTGGGAGAAGGGAATATGACTCTCAAGTATCATCAAGGTTTGCAGCCAACTTGGCCATTCCCTTTTGTATCTCCTGCATTACAGGAGACGATACAAGAGCTTGGAACCCTGACTGACCAGACTCAATATCTGTTTCTTTCCCACTGCTCTCAGACAAATGAGCCAATTGCATCTTTCTCATCCCCCTCGCTGCAGTACTGCCACATTCTCAAACCTTTAGTTCTACCTCTTCTGTGTCTGTCATTTCAGCATTTCTCACTGCAGATTACACTGCCCTGCACCATTCCGTTGTTCTGCGCTCACTGCTGTACTTGTTGCATTTATTGCCATGTATACTATTTATTTTGTGAGTTCCACATGAACATGAAATTTCATATGACAATAAGACACTCTAATCAAATCAAGATTGCACCACCATTTGATAAAGTCATAGTTAATCCTCTTCGTCAGCTTCACTTTGTTGCCTGATTTCCCCAGAGATCCAATAATGTGGTCTCATCCTTGACTCAATGACCGACCATCCACAATTTCCTGGTAGAATTTTTAACAAGTTTCACAGCCTGAAGAAGTGTGAAGATATTTTTCTTGACTTGAATCCTCAATGTTCGACTCCTTGTCACTAAAAGCTGTTGATTACCAAATCCATGCAGGTAACAAGCATTCTTAATTATTGTAATAATCAGTTATTAGCATAAAGTGTTAACGTTTTCTTTTTTTTCAAATTTCACATTTGCAGTATTTTGCTTTGTTTTGTAATTAATCATTAGACTGTTTTTGCAAAGTAAATGGAGCTGATAGACAGTGATTATTTGTCCCGTTTTTTGAAACTAGTTTTTTTTAAACTTATTGTCCAAATAAATAAGGTTCTTATTCATTGAACTTAAGCTATCAAAGATTTATTTATTATATAGTACATGTAATAGTGCACAAATATATTTACAGTCAGACCAGTAGTTGGAAAAACAAAATGGGATACAGTTTACCACCTCTATATGGCAGTCCATGCAGTTCCACATTATATAGCTGTATAAAAAAAGATCAAAATAGGGAAATTTTAATTAACATCACATAATTTTATCATGTTATTCTTGTGATTGGGTTTACTATTAATTTATGAGATTTGATTCATTCAGTTTCATTGTTTAGAATTTATATTCTATCATGAAATTTTTAGTTGCATTTCAGTCTTTATTTAATAATAACTTGTACCGAGTTTTTCACTATTTTCTTGCTCTTTTCTGGGCTTAATGGAAAATTTATATACTGAATAGCTATTTTGGCTATTTTGGACTCTGCGAGCAGAAATCCATAAAACTGCATGTATTAAACCATGTTTATACTTTCTCTCTGCTCAGATTGTTTTAAACAATATCATTCTTCACATTTCAGTACATCTCTCTTAGTCTAGTCAAAAGACAGCATCCTTGCTTACTAGAAACTACTTAGAAAATTTCAGCCCCCTTAGGGGAAGGCCATGTAATTACAGTTTGGCTCACAGATTTTTATGGCACCATGAGGAAGGGATTTGGATGTTCCTAGTTTGCACCACTATTGATCTCATTTTATGCGATAATAATTCTAACTTTCAGCCTTTGCAGGTTGAGCTGGGAAAATGGACAATTAATATCTCTCCCCTCCCCTTGTCCCTTCAACCCTCTATTCATGGCAGAGTTAGTCAGTTAAGTAGATCTCCATAAAACACATGCCAAGGTGTACCATTGGCTCTTGTTTTTATTCACTCCCTCAACACATCTTTATAGCTGAAGAAATACCTTTGAAATGTAGCCTGTTGTAATGTAGGAATTGTGACAGCCCATTTGCAATGTAGGAAAGTTCCACTAATACCAGTGTTATCATGAACGGATTTTCTATTAAAGAATTGAACATGTGACCTGCTGAGGCACTGTGATATACTGAGGCAAGTTTGATAACAATAACAATCCAGTGTGGTCTCTGCCCATTACTTACAAATATTAGAGAATGTTTCAACAACGGGATTTTGAGTTAACTTATTGTTTCCATAAGTTTAGTGCTATTACACTAGCAAAGTTAACGTAGTGGGAACAGATATGAAACTTGCTGCATTTCAATTAATATAACATTTCTAAATATATCAATACCCACAATCGGCTTGGGGTCCCTTGAAGAGTATTGCCATTCTTTCTCCCTACTCATCTGTAAGGTATGCAACCAGTCAATAAAGAAATCTGTGTGATAAAGAGATCAGCAACTGTGGAAAGTGAGCATTTTGTGTGCTAGTAACTGATGTACATTTTCTTTCTGTGACAGAGGTTGGTTTTGGGGTTACAAAGAGACAAGAGGCCTCGGTGTCGCCTGTGTGTCTGTTCAAGGTTCAGCCTCCATCATGGTACCAGTTTTGCTGAAAAACACCACAGCACAGTGAGTGAGTGGCCTGAACATAAAAATTGCATGATATATCTTCACGCTGGTGGTGATTTGCACAGTGCAAGAAAATTGACATTTTGCCATGGAATAATGTGCCTGCTAAATAATATCCTCTCCTTCAGGTAAAACTTGTGTACAATATGGGGATCTGATAGAAAAAGAAGCAACAGTAGCTATGGAGGCAACCAGAGAGGCTGCTTTAGATCTGATAATGCTTAATAAGACTGAATTAATTACCAATCCTGTTTTTAAAAAAAGAAAGAATCCTCTAAGAGTGATAATTACATGATAGAATTTTCTATTTTGTTTAAGAGTTTATTACGTATTTTTTCGACATTTTTGCTAACTCCTTTAAACTTTCTAAGCCTCTCCAGATTTTTTGTGCCCTATTCAGAGTTTGCATGCCTATTTGTATCAGGATACATTCATCCACCTCATTAATATAGGTTCAAATACATGAGGCCTCACACTTGATCATTGTAACGTCCCAACAATAACAGCTCACCTACCTGCAAATGACCAAGTTATTCATAAGATTTCTGTCATTTAATTTAAATTATATCTGTACAAATATATCACTCCCGGTCTTGTAAGCCCTTATTGTATATAGCCATCTTGCCTGTAAAGCTACATAAAATGCCTTTTTTTTTAAAAAAAAGCCTGAGACAAAATTATTTTCTGTGCAATATCAACATTGGTATTGGTTCTTTGTTATTCACCAATCCTATGGAGCAGTATTCTGCTTCATCCTTACATCTTCGTGTAGGCTTAACATAATCATACAATCCTCATCCTTTATATCACTTCCATTGTCCATCTGGTTAGGACTGCTTATCTTGTGGTCATATGCAAAGTCTCTTTATTCCATTATTTTTGGTCATCCCAAAGGACCCATGCTTAATTCCCCATTTTTTCTCAGTTAAATGCTGGCCTTTGGTGATGTCTCCTGAAAGCATAAATCTCAGGTACTTTGTATATGTTGCCAGTCGTGACTGTAACCCTCCTTTGTTTTATCTTACTGCTTGCTTGATATTTTGTATTAGTGGAGTGTAAAGTCCTGTATTTAAAATGAGGACAAAGGTCCAATTTATTTTTCTGAGTTATTGCAGATATAGAGCATATCTTTGCTACATTCCCTTGCTATAATTATGTTAACATCACTGTAGAGACATGTAAAATGTCTAAACCAGCAGTGATCATGTCAATTTTGATGGCTCTGCTCATTTCCTCTTTGTGTATCTTTGTCTCTTCTGGTGTTTTTCTATGTTCTAGATCTGCAACAAGGGGCTTAGTTTAGTTTCTCCATTGTAGCAATTTTCACCATTATTTAATTCCCTGGAAAGCAATCCCCCTACAAGAGTTAAAAGCCTGATCTGCAGTATAGCACTGTATGTAGTTTATTGCGTGACAGAATTATCCTGCTTTTGACTTCAAAACTCAATGAATTGCATTTTAAAAGTGTTTTATCCTATTTTTTATTAACTACCGTAAATACTGTACCTCTGAAAATCTTTTAGTCAATTTCAGTGTGTTTTGCACGTTTTCCTCATTTGTGTTCAAGTTGCATCTCCTCGTGCATTCTCAGTCTTGCTGCAGCTCAGTTTTAGAAAGTTTGACATCTTTCAGCAATTCATTTTACAAACTGTCAAACCTAATTACTGTTTTCCTGGTTAACTTCTGTTTTAGTTTTACTCTCATAAACCAGAATGCAGAACCAACTTCAGTTTCTCAAAGAGAGAGAGAGTTGAGGATGGAGTTTCTGTCATCAATTTCCTCCACGCTGTGAATCTCCAATCTCAGATCATTGCCGACAAAGGGAGGAATGTGAGATAATTCTGTAGGAAAGCTGCTCTTAGGCTCTAGAAGTCATTAGTATCTCTCACCTGAATCATCATCGCACTTAATATTCATTCCCATAACCACAACACACTGGCAGAAGTGTGCACCATCTTTAAAGACATTTCAGTGACTTAGATAGGCTGTTAGGCTCCTTCTTATCTCTAGGCTTCTTCCTTCAGGGACAAAAAGGTGTAGACACATGGGGTAATCACTAAGTGCTGTTTCTGCACCAAGTTGCTCTCTGTTTCCTCCTAATTCGTAGAGTGATGTATTTTTACCAGCAGCTCAAAAAAGTAGTTCATTGCCACTTTCTCAAGAACATTTAATGTTAGGCAATAAATTCTGGCCTTGCCAGCAACATGTATGTTCGAGAAAATAAAATGTATTTTTAAAAAAAAGTAACACACAAAACGCTAGAGGAACTCAGCAGGTTGGGCATCCTTTATGGAAGTGAATAAACAATTGATGTTTCGGGCTAAGGCCCTTCTTTAGGATTGGAAAGGAAAGGGGAAGACGCCAGAATGAATAGGTGGAGGCAGGGGAAGGAGGATACCTAGCAGATGATAAATGAAACCAGGTGGGTAGGAAAGGTAAAGGGCTGGAGAGGAAAGAATCTGATAGGAGAGGATAGTGGACCAAGGGAGAAAGGGAAGAAAGAGGGTCACCCAGGAGGCAGGTGAGGAAAAGTAAGAGGCCAGTGGGAATGGAAGAAGAGGGAAGGGGAAGGGGAAAATAATTATCTTAAGGAGAAATTGAAGTTCATGCCATTAGGTTGGAAGCTATCCAGATGGAATATGAGGTGTTGCTCCTCCACCCTGAGAGGCCTCATCATGGACTGACATGTCGGAACGGGAATGGAAATAGGAATTAAAGTGTTTGGCCACCAGCAAATTCCACTTTTGCTGGATGGAGCAGAGGCGCTGAACCAAGTAGTCCCCCAATTTATGACGGGTTTCACCAATGTAGAGGAGGCCTCATTGGGAACACCAGATACAATAGATGACTCCTGCAGATCTGCAGGTGAAGTGGTACCTCACCCAGAAGGACTGTTTGGGGGCCTGAATGGAGGTGAGGGAGGTGGTGAAAGGGCAGTTGTAGCACTTGGGCCACTTGCAGGGTTAAGTGCCAGGTAGGATATTAGTAGGAAGGGACGAATAGACAAGGGAATCAAGGAGGGAGTGATTCCTATGGAAAGCAGAGAGTAGGTGGGGTAAAGATGTGTTTGATGGTAGGATCCCTTTAGAGATGGTGGAAGTTGCAGAGAATAATGTGTTGGATGCAGTGTCTCATGGGGTAGTAAGTTAGGACAAGGGGAGCCCTATCCCTGTTAAGGCAACGGGAAAATCAGGTGAACGTGGATGTCTAGAAAATGGATGAGGTACGGGTAAAGTCAGCATCAATGGTGGAGGAAGGGAAATCCCTGTTCTTTGAAGGAGGAAGATATCTTTGATGTCCTGGAAAGGAAAGCCTCATCCTGGGAACAGATACGGTGGAGCTGAAGGAACTGAGAAAAGAGATTAACATTTTTACAGGAGACAGGATGGGAAGAGTTATAGTCAAGATAGCCTTGGGAATTGGTAGGTTTATATTTTTTTTTAAAAGTCAATGTCTAGTTGTGGATTTAACTCTTAAACTCCAGTGTGGTAATGAAGGAGTATTGGAATGTGGAAGATGTTGTCCTCAACTGAGATGTTAAACATAAGCTCAGTTCTCCTTCCTTTAGAATTTGAAAATCTTTTGGCATTGTTCAAATAAGCTCCCATGTTGTTGTCTTATGTTTTGTCTAAATATTTTTTCCTTGACAACATCTAACAGCAAATCATCTGGTCATTTATTTCATTGCTATTTGTGGGATCTTACTGTGCTACAATTTCCACATTCTCACACTCTCCATAATTCAGATGAGTTTCATTTTTCTGCAAACAAGTTGGGATGTCCTGAGATTGGGAAAGGTACCGTCTGAACTCTAGGGTTCTTTAAATGTATCAGTTGTGACCTCTGATAAATTTGGGCATGATGACTTTGAAGTGGGGCCATCTAAGTGCAACAGTCAATTTGCTGAAGGAACAAAGTACGTTGAGCAATATCTTTGCTTGTGGGGGAGAGGGGGAATTTTTTTCTTAGTTCTTCCAGCATTTTGTTTATTGTTCAAGACTCAAGCATCTACAATCTCTAATGTCACTGTTGGATTTTTTGTGGTCCAAGGATTCCTGATGAAGTTTCTGATTTTGTCCTAGGTCTGTAATGATAGACAGAGCTGAGAACCTACTTCATGACCACTACGCAGGGAAAAGTTACTGGGATGTGAGTACTACATTGATTGAGAACATAGAATAGTATAATGTTTGGGCAATGTTATGCCAATCTTGATGCCAATTTGTACTAATTGTCCTCGTCCTGTGTATCATCTATATCCCTTCATATTCATGTGTCTGTGTAAAAGCCTCTTAAGCTTCAGCAAAGTGCCTGCTTCTACTACTACTACCCTGGTAACCCATTCTAGACACCAATCACTGTAAAAAAATACTTGCCCCTAATGCCATCTTTAAACTCCCACCCCGCTCCCCACCCCTCTAACCTTAAAAGCTCATCCTCTGGCATTTAACATTTTTACCTTAGGGAAAAGATTTTGACTGTGTACCTTATCTATGCCTCTCAAATTTAAAAACCTCTATCAAGTCTCCCTTCAGCCTCCAACGTTGTAGGGAGTTGGAACAATGCAAGAGTGTCCAACCTTTCTTTATACCCTCTAATCGAAGCAGTGTCATAAGTCTTTTCTGCACCCTCTTCATAGTCTTCACATCAGTCTTATAATGGGACAACCAGAACTGCACGCAGTACTGAGTATGGTGTGACTAAAGTTTACTCTTGTACTCAATGCCCCTGCCATTGAAGGCAAGCTCACAAACAAGAGGCCCTAGCACCAATCCTTGTGGAACACTACTGGATACAGCCCTCCACCAGAATAACAGCCTTCCACCCCGACACTCTTCTATGGACAAGCTAGTGTTGAATCAAAACTTGCAACTCACTCTGGAACCCATACATCTTTATCTTCTAAATCAACCGACCATGAAGGACCTTATTGAAAGGCATACTAAAGTCCATGGAGATAACGAGCTCTGCTTTCTCCTCATCAGGCTCCTTTATCACCTTCTCAAAAACCTCTAAGTTTGTGCAGCATGACCTGTCCCACACAAAGCCATCCATTCAAAATGCACATAAATCCTACCTCCAAGTGGCCTCTCCAGTAGCTTCCCTACCACTGACATGAAGCTCACTGGCCTATAATTACCTAGATTATCCCTATCTCCTTTCATGAACAAAGGCACAACATTTGCTACTCTCCAATCCTCTGAGACCTCACTTACTGCTAGTGAGGATCCAAAGATCTCTGTCAAAGCCTCGGTAATCTCTTCACTTGCTTCTTTCAATATTCTGGGAGATAGGCTGTTAATCCCTGGGGACAGCCACCTTGCTTCTTTTTATTAGCAAAGGCCAATAAAAAAGTTCAAAGTGAACTTAATATCAAAGTACATATGTCACCATATACAACCCCGAGATTCATTTTCTTGCAGGCAAGCATAGTAAATATAAGAAACAGAATAGAATCAATGGAAGACCACACCTAACAGGACAGACAAACAATCAGTGTGCAAAAGAAACCAACAAAGCAAATGCAAAAGAAAAAAAAAGAATAATAGTAATAAGCGATAAATATCGAGAATATGAGATGAAGCGTCCTCGAAAGTGATCCATAGGTTGTAGGAACAGTTCAATACTGGGATGAGTGAAGTTATCCCCTCTGATTCAGGAGTCTGGTGATTAATAACTGTTCCTGAACCTGGCAGTGTGGATCCAAGGCTCCTGTTCCACCTTCCTGAGAGAAAAGAGCATGGCCTGGATGGAGGGGGTCTTTGACTACGGATGCTGTTTTCCTGCAACAGCGCTGTGTGTAGATATGCTCAATGGTGGGGAGGGCTTTACCCCTAATGGACTGGGCCATATCCACTATCTTCTGTAGGCTTTTTTTGTTCAAGGGCATTGGTGTTTCCATCCCAGGCTGTGATGCAACCAGTCAATATAGTCTCCACCACATATTTATGGAAGTTTCTCAAAGTTTTAGATGATTATGTCAGATCTTCGCAAACTTCTAAGAAAGTAAAGATGCTGCCATTCTTTCTTCATGATGGCATTTACATGCTAAACCCAGGACAGATCCTCTGAAATGATAACATTGAGGAATTTAGTGTTGCTGACCCTCTCCACCTCTGATCTCCCAATGAGGACTGGCTCATGGACCTGTGGTTTCCTCGTTCTGAACTCGGTAATCAGCTCCTTGGTCTTGCTGGCATTGAGAGAGGATGATGTTGTGGCACCACTCAGCCAGATTTTCAATCTCCCTCCTAAATGCTGATTTGTCACCACTTTTGATTTGGCCAACGACAGTGGTGTCGTCTGCAAACTTAAGAATGGCATTGGAACTGTGCTTAGCCACACGGTCATAAGCGTAAAGCTAGTAGTGCAGGGGCTGGTCACACAGCCTTGTGATGCACCTGTACTGATGGAGATTGTGGAGGAGATGTTGTTGCCTATCTGAATTGACTGAGGTCTGCAAGTGAGAAAATCGAAGATCCAATTGCACAAGGAGGTATTGAGGCCAAGATCTTGAAGCTTATTGATAATTTTTGAGGGGATGATAGTATTGAAGGACAAACTGTAGTTGATGAAGGTCATCCTGATGCATGCATGTTTGCTGTCCAGATGTTCTAGGGATGAGTGAAGAGCCAATGAAATGGCATCTGCTGTTGACCTGTTGTGAATATAGGCAAATTAGAGTGGATCCAAGTCGTTCCTCAGGCAGGAGTTGATGTCTTTCATCACCTGCCTCTCAAAGCACTTCATCACAGTTGATGTAAGTGCTACTGGATGATGTCATTGAGACAGGTCACCAATTTCTTCGTAGGCAGTAGTAAAAGTGAAGTCTGCTTGAAGCAGGTAGGTACCTCAGACTGCGGAAATGAGAGATTAAGGTTATCAGTGAGCACTCCGGCCAGTTGATCAACACTGGTCTTTAGTACTTAGCCAGGTACCTCTTCTGTGCCAAATACTTTCTGTAGATTCATCCTCCTGAAGGATGGGCATACATCTGCCTCAGAGACTGAAATCACAGGGTCATCAGGGGAGTTGAAGGTGTCTCCACGTTTTGATGGTCAAAGTGAGCATGAAAGGCATAGAGTTCATCTGCATGCAAAGCCCCATTGTCACCTATGTCACTTGGTTTCACTTTGTAAGAGGTGATGGCATTTAGTCCCTGTTACAGCTGTTGAGCATCCTTCTGTTTAGTCTGGAGTTGCCACTTTGCATGTCCGATGTCTTTCCAGAGATCGTACCTGGGCCCCTTGTATTTTACTTGGTCGCCAGGCCTGAATGCCACTGATCTGGCCCTTGGTAGATTGCAAATCTCATGGTTCATCCAGGGCGTCTGGTTGGGGAGCACTCTGAATGATTTTGTGGGGGTACACTTGTCTACAATTGTTTTTTATAAAGTCTGACAACCGTGGTGTCTCCCACAACCACCTTTTTTTTGTCCTTATCTCTGGAGTCTCACTCTTTAGCCTCTGTTAAAGTGGTGTACTTAGTACTGAGGGGGAACAGCCACAGGGGTACTCTGAGGGGAGGACTCCAAGCCAAGCACAGACAAAAGGACATGTAACTTCCTCTACCCATCATCCTGTTAGCAAATGTACAGGAATAGGCAGCCAGTGCAGAGTACCCCCGTGGCTGTTCCCCTCAATACATAAGTATACCGTTATGAATACTGTTAGTAGGGACAACCTACGAGAAGGATGCTGCAGAAGCCGAGTCTCAACCACTGAGTCTGACTCTGTGGCTCAGAAAGGAAGGGGGAGAAGAGGAGTCCAGTAGTGATAGGAGATTCAGTTGTTAGAATAGCAGACAGGAGATTCTGTGGAAGTGAAAAAGATACCCGGATGGTGTGCTACCTCCCAGATACCAGGTCAGGGATGGCTTGGATCAAATCCACGGCATCCTAAAGGGAGAGGGTGAGCAGCCAGAAGTCATGGTATGTATTGGTACCACTGACATAGTTTTAAAAAAAAAAGGGAGGAGGTCCTGAAGAGAGAATAAAGGGAGTTGAGTAGAAAGCTGAAAAGCAGGATCTCCATGATTGTAATCTCAGGATTGCTGCCTGTGCCACAAATCACTAAGGATAAAAATGGGATGATTTGGAGAGAAATGCAAGGTTGAGGAATTGTTGCAGAGAGCAGGGTTTCAGATTTCTGGATCATTGGGATCTCTTCTGGGGAAGGTAGGATGGGGTATGCCTGAAACCAAGTGGGACCAATATTCTTGCAGGCAGTTTGTTCAAGCTGTTGGGGAGAAGGATAGAATCGAAGTGATAGGGCTGAGGATGGGGCAGTTGGTATACAAGTAGAGCGGTGTGTGTAGTGAGACTTTGACAGATGACGGGCAGATGATAGGGTGACATTGCTGTCAGTGGGATGAGTTGAAGTGTAAAATGGGGGCAAAATTGAAAACGGTGATGAATACAGGACTGAAAGTGTTATATTTCAATGCACACAGCATATGGAACAAGGTAGATGATCTTGTAGCAGAGTTAGAGATTGGCAGGTATGATGTAGTGGGCATCACGGAGTCATGGCCAAGTTTGTAGATGGTACGAAGACAGGTGGAGAGTCATGTTGTGTTGAGGAAGCCGGGAGTCTGCAGAAGGATTTAGACAAATTAGGAGAATGGGCAAAGAAATGGCATAGAGAATATAGTATAGGGAAGTGTCTGGTCCTGTACTTTGGTAGAAGGAATAAAGGTGTACACTGTTTTCTAAATGTAGAGAAAATTTAAAAATTTGAGCTTCAAAGGGATTTGGAAATCCTCGTGCAGGATTCCCTAAAGGTTAACTTGTAGGTTGAGTCAGTGGTGAGGAAGGCAAATGCAGTGTTAATGTTCATTTTGAGGGACTAGAATATAAAAGCAAGGATGTAATTCTGAGGCTTTATAAGGCAGTGAGCAGACTGCACTTGGAGTATTGTGAGCAGTTTTAGGCCCCTTACCTAAGAAAAGATGTGCTGGCGTTGGAGAGGATCCAGAGGAGATTCACAAGAATGATTCCAGGAAGGAAAGGGTAAACAAGATGAGCGTTTGATCTCTCTGGGGTTGTACTCAGAGTTTATAAGAATGAGGGGGATCTCTTAAAAACTATTGAATATTGAAAGGCCTAGATAGAGTGGATGTGGAGAGGATGTTTCCTATAGTAGGCGAGTCTAGGACACAGGCTCAGAATAGAGGGACATCCATTTAGAACGGAGATGAGAAGGATTTTCTTTAGCCAGAGAGGGTGAATCTGTGGAATTCATTACCATAGAAGGCTGTGGAGGCCAAGTCATTGGGTATATTTGGAGTGCAGACTGATAAGTTCTTCATTAGTCCGAGCATCAATGCTTACAGGGAGAAGGCAGGAGAATAGGGTTGAGAGAGAGACTACATCAGCCATGATGGAATGGAGGAGCATACGATGGACCAAATGGCCCGATTCTCCTCCCATGTCTTATGGTCTTAGTGCTTTTCAAAAGACCCAGCACTACCCTCTACTTAATCTCAAGGTGTTCTAGCATATTAGCATGCCCCACTCTCTTTCACTATCCTTCAGATCCTCCTCCTTGGTAAATTCTGACACAATGGTGCAATCAGCTTAAGGCCAACTTATACTTCTGCATCGAATCTATGCTGTAGGTATGGCATAGTGGCGTACCCTATGCCATACTTTACACTGTAGCCTAACGCGCACCTCCCCAAAAATGTAACTACACGTCGCGGTGACGCAGACCACAACAACTGTGATTGGTCCGTACGCTGATGCGAAATAAATGGTTGGAGATAATGAGCCAAATCGTCAAATCTACCTGCCGACATCCGAAAATATTTGAAATGCATTTCCTCGTCCATGTCTCTCAGATCCGTTCAGTGGTCGTACACACCATCTCCTCCGACGTCTTCTGTCTTTTCTGCGTTGCAGTAATTTCAATAAAAGTAACTCTTGTTCAACATTTATTAGCTCCAACTCCAACATGATACGCTCAGTTTCAGTCGCCGTTGTTTGAAGTACACAAAGAAACTCAACGCAGTGGCATAGAAACCCCACTGCCAACTAGCATTTTGGCGGTGAATTGCAGAGCGACGCAGACACACCAATGCACAAGTATAAATGCTCACAACAGCGTAGAGCCTATGCAGAAGTATAAATCAGCCTTTAGCCACTCCAAGCATAACTGCCTTCCTCTGTCCTTGAGTTGGGCTACCCTTTCCTTATCCTCTTTTTCATAATATAAGCACTTGCCTACTATCTTTTTCATTCCACAAGGGCCCTGTGTGACTTCAGCTTCCTGACTAAATTTAGGAGCTCTCAGGTCATCCCAAGATTTCCTTGCCTTACTGTAACATGCTGACCCTGAACTCTGATCAGTTGGTCTTTAAACAACTTCCGCGTGTTAGATGTGGGCTTGTCTAACAGCAGCTGCTTCCAGTCAACACCTCTTAAACTGTTCATAGTTTGCTCTCTCCCAATTTTGTACCTTCCTGCAAGATACGATTTTCTCCATAAATGTCTTAAAACATATGAGTTTTGGTCATTATTCCCAATGTGTTCATCCCTTTCAAGTCTGTTACCTGGCTGGCGCAGGATCATAAAAATGTATGTGGACACCCTTGATTATTTCACTCCCCTGTGAGAGGTGTCATCAGCATCACTGAGTTTACAATTACAATTGCTTCCTGAGCCTCTGCTGGGTTTTCTCCTTCAATACATTTTTTAATAAGGATCCCTTTCACCTTTCCTAATATGCTCAGTCTAAAACATTATCCAGAATGCTTCTTTGGGGTGCCTTTTAGTGTATTAAAGATGTGTAAAAAGTATATTGCTCTTGTTTCAAAATGATTTCTTAAAGCCTTTGATCCATACCACTTGTCATATCAACTCCCACCCCACCTCTGATCCTTTGAATGTTTTGTTCTATTAGGTCTCCACAAATATATTGCCATCAGAAAGCCACATAATAATATTTTACATATCTTTGTTTTATTGCACTGTATATTAAGAACGGTCATCTTGTGTTTGGCTGAGTGATCGAATATGTTGCACTGATCTCTCCCAACCTTGCTACCATTATCAGAAGCTGCAATGCACAAATTGGCTGCCCAGTCTCTTATATTACGACTGTGGCCCCTCCTAAGAAACAAATCATTCGCTCAGATATAGCTTGGGCTATCTAAGATTGTAAAAGGAGTTAAGTTTTCTATTTTTCCTGCCATTCACAGGCTCGGAGAAGCATGGTTTTTGCCAAACATCTGCGTATAGTTGGGGATGAGTTCAGGGCAAAGTATCTAAACTCTACAGATGAATTGGACGACACTGTATACAATGAGGATTGGACTAAGATGAAGGTAGGTTGTGACCAGCTACAGAGTGAAGTATATTAATGTAGAATGATATTTGCATTGATTTTTTTTTATCTCTGACATCAGTGGACGTCAGTTTTAAAAAGGAGTGGAGGTGCTTACATAGAGCATTATGGCATAGTACTACCCCTTTGGCTCATGATGTTTTGTCAGCTTTCTAACCTACTATAAGATCAATCTAACCCTTCCCTCCTTTGTAGCCCTTCATTTTTTCTATCATCCATTTATCTATCTTAAGTTTCTTAAATATCCATAATGAATCTCTGCCAGTACCACCACCCCTGGCAGGGCATTCCATGCCCTCACCATTCTCTGTGTTTAAAAATACAGAGGCAACTCGTCAAGAGGAAGAAGGAAGCATATGTTAGATATAAGAAGCAGGAAGCAGGAGGGGCTCATGAGAAATATAGGGTAGCCAGGAAGGAGCTTAAGAAAGGACTTAGGAGAGCTCAAAGGGGGCATGAGAAGGCCTTGGCATGTAGGATTAAGGAGAACCCCAAGGCGTTCTATGCGTATGTGAAGAACAGAAAGATGACAAGAATGAAGGTGGGGCCACTGAAGTATTCACAAGTGAAAAGGACCTTAATCAGGGTGAGGTTGAAATAGAACAGGCCTGTGTGCTGGACAGTGTGGAGATTAAGGAAGAAGAAGTGTTGGATCTTCTTAAAAACATCAAGATTGATAAGTCCCCAGGGCTGGACATGATATACCCCAGGTTGCAGTGGGAAGTGAGAGAAGAGATCGCTGGAGCAGTAGCTATGATCTTTGAATCCTCTTTGGCTGCAGGGAGGTGCTGGAGGATTGGAGAATGGCAAATGTAGTTCCCTTGTTTAAAAAAGGTAACAGGGAGAATCCTGGGAATTATAGACCGGTGAGTCTTACGTCGGTGGTCTGCAAATTATTGGAAAGGATTCTTAAGGATAGAATCTTCGAGCATTTGGAGAAGTACAGTCTACTCAAGGATAGTCAACATGGCTTTGTGAAGGGAAACCTCATGAGCCTAATTGAGTTTTTTGAAGAGGTAACAAAAGAAATTGATGAGGGTAGAGTGGTAGATGGGTCTACGTGGATTTTAGCAAGGCATTTGACGAGGTCCCCCACGAGAGACTCATCCAGAAATTTATGAGGCATGGAATCAATGGAACCTTGGCTGTTTGGATAAAAAATAAAAAGCAGAGGGTAGTAGTGGAAGGAAAGTATTCTGCCTGGAGGTCGGTGACTAGTGGAGTGCTGCAAGGATCTGTACTGGGACCCCTGCTCTTTGTGATTTTTATAAATGACCTGGATGAAGAGGCGGAAGGATGTGTGAGTAAGTTTGCGGATGACACGAAGATTGGAGGAGTTGTGGATGGAGCTGTAGGTTGTCGAAGGTTACAAGAGGATATAGATAGGATGCCGCGTTGGGCAGAAAAGTGGCAGATGGAGTTCAATCTGGATAAGTGTGAGGTGATGCATTTTGGAAGGACAAACCAGAAGGCTGAGTACAGGGTTAATGGTCGGTTACTTAAGACTGTGGATGAGCAGAGGGACCTTGGGGTTTAAATCCATACATCCCTCATACGTTAAAACAAAATGGGAGAAGGAAGGAGGGATAATAATATCTGAGGAAGACTAGACAATAATATGGAGGTATCAATGCAAGTGTACCAGTTCACAGAAATGGAGGGAGTTCGGGTAGAAAAACTTGATAAGATATTTTATTACACCCTCTCAGAAATCCCATTATGATGGTAACCTCCCTGTTTGCTGGAAAAATTGTGGAAATCAAAATGCAAACCATTACCATATTTTCTGGGAATGCCCCATTATCAAAGACCATTGGAGTGGGATACACAAGACATCTTTAAATCTTTAAATGTGAAATACCCTTAGAAAGTGTTACGTACCCCATAACTGGGTTGCCAAACCAGCAGAAATGGATCACTCAGTTGGAGTCTGGATTACTGGAAATAAGAAAGTTTTATTAAAGAAATAAGCAACACAGTACTCTAATAGTAAGGATATAAATGCAACAGGTTAGCACTGAATAAACACACATGTACACAGAACTAGGATAATAGGATCAATCAAGCTCTATCGCAGTCTAGGGGTAAAATGTTCAATCACAAGTGACAGAGTTCAGTTTAGTTCAATTCGCAGCAATCGTTGTGCTGTTGAAGAGAGAGAGGGAGCGAATGCTGATATTCAAAATCGAATTCAACAGACCTTTGATATTTCTCGCAGTTAGCTTTCGGGCGAGCCCTTTGTAATGTCTTCTGAGGTCACGGACTGTGACCCCTCCGTTTTCAGATACGATTGTTCCTCTGCGGTGAACCCGGCACCCAGGCAAGGGTGGACACACACACCAGGTTCCCACCGACCGAATCTTTCCACCCTGTGCGTCTATGGCTGGTCCCGTGACCAGCCCTCCAAAACTCCCACCAACTTGTGGGGGCGCACCGCTTCCAGGGTCTTGATACCTCGTGGTGTCTCGTGTGGTGTCTGTTGCCTTAGCGAACCCGTCCCTTTCCCCCTGTTGGGGTATCGCCTGTCCATCACTTCAAACAGTTCAGGTTCAAAGCAAACCAGTCTTGACAATACCCAGACCGGTGTCTCCTTCCGTTAATCTCTCTCGTCTCTTCATTAATATTTCCAAATGCTGCTTCATTGTCTTACTTATCTCTCTCCTGAAGACAGGTGGCAGATCAACTGTTGATCCCACTGGTGATAGCACAGGACAGTTAACATCTTAGTCTACGTGTACTTTCGTCACAAAAGTAAGACCATATTTTGGGTATATACCTCAAGAATTGTTGAAAAGAGATAAATATTTAACGAATATACTGCTGGTGGCTGGTAAAAAGACCCTTACCAGGAAATGGTTATCTCAGGAGAGCCCAACTTTAAATGTATGGATGGAAATTACAATGGACATTTGCAAAATGGAGAAGATAACAGCATCTATTAATCATAAGTTGGAACAATTTGATTCATACCGGGAAAAATGGTATAACTGCATAACACCTCATGGACCTGATTTTATTCTCACAAGTCAACGAATATGTTGTAAAAAAAAAATCACTCCCTACTTAGTACATAGTTTTCTTCTTTTGATTGTTCTTTCTTTCCTCTCCTTTCTATAAGTATATACCTCAGATAAATATTATGTGAAGATTTGTAACAAATATGACTATATGATATATATGTACAGTGTCTGAAATACATCTTATGGGAAGTTTTGTTTGATGATGAACTTCAATAAAAAATAAATTACAAAAAAAAATCCATGCATCCCTCAAGGTCACTGCACAGGTTGATAGGATAGTTAAGAAGGCCTATGAGTTGCTAGGCTTCATTAATAGGGGAATTGAGTTCAAGAATAGAGAGGTCATGTTTCAACTCTACAAATCTCTGGTGAGACCACACTTAGAGTATTGTGTTCAGTTCTGGTCACCGCATTATAGGAAGGATGTGGAAGCTATGGAAAGGGTGCAGAGGAGATTTACCAGGATGTTGCCTGGATTGGAAAACAAGTCTTATGAGGCAAGGTTAGCAGAGCTGGGACTTTTCTCTTTGGAGCGTAGAAGTATGAGAGGGGACTTGATAGAGGTCTACAAGATTATGAGTGGCATACGTACAGTGGATAGCCAGTACCTGTTTCCCAAGAACACGAATAGCAAACCCCAGAGGGCATATGTACAAAGTTAAGGGAAGGAAGTTTAGGGGAGACATCAGGGGTAAGTTTTTTTTTACACAGAGGGTTGTGGGTGCCTTGAATGACTTGCCAGGGACGGTGGTGGAGGCTAAAACATTATAGGTATTTAAGAGCCTCTTGGACAGGCACATGGATGAAAGAAAATTAGAGGGTTATGGGGTAGTGTGGGTTTAGTACTTTTTTTTAAGGAATATATGGGTCGGCACAACATCGAGGGCTGAAGGGCCTGTACTGTGCTGTAGTATTGTATTGTCTAGTGTCTAATAACCTCACTTCTGCCATTCCCCTCCAAGTTTCTCCCTGCTCTTTCAGTCGCATTGGGCAGCAGTCTTGCTGTTTGTTTAACGTTTGTTTTGAGAAGCCGGGTTACCAGCTTGACACTCAACCTGGCACAGGTGGTGTTTGTGCAAAGCAGCCAGCCGGATTCAAACCCAGGACCTCTCGCTCCAAAGTCTGGGTGCAGATACCACCACACCACTAGCACAGACATTCGCCCCACACTCTCCTCCAATTACCTTAAAATTATGCCCTCTTGTATTGGCCAATTTTGCCCCGGGAAAATACAAATACACATACCAAACAATTTACTTCATTTCACAGCCTTTGCTAAATTTCTTGCATTATGTCTTTCCCAATGGTTCAGTTGGTTCCTCATTGCCTGTTAGTATCTTTTTTTAATTTGTTGTGAAAGTCATTATACAATGCAAGCTTTTTATTTTAAAGCATTGTGTCTATGAACCAGAGACTTCTGCTGTTCAAATTGAGATCAGTGCCTTCTATGCTCGCTTTGACTGTCAAGATATGAAGGAACCATTACAAACTCGCACAGCCCTTGACGATCCGATGATTTCAGTCTCTGAGGCCAGTGTGCAAACAGCCTTCAGGAGGGTGAACACAGGAAAACCATTCAGCCTGGACAGTGTATACCTAGCCAAGTACTAAAGATCTGAGCTGATCAACTGGCTGGAGTGTTCACTGAGATGTTCACTTTAACCTCACTTCAGCAGTCTGAGGTTCAATTATACCACTACCTAAGAAGAACGTGGTAACCTGCTCAATTATCATCCTGAAGCACTTGCATCCACGATGATGAAGTATAGTGTTTTGAGAGGTTGGTGATGAAACCTATCACAACTGCTGATAAACAACCTGGATCTGCTCCAACTTGCCCACCAGAGTCACAAGTCCACCACAAGTACCATCTCATCAGCTCTTCACACACCCTGGAACATCTGGACAATAAAGATACATAAAGATGTTCTTTGTTTACTGTAGCTCAGCATTCAATACCATCATCCCCTCAAAACTAATCAATAAGCTCATAGACCTTGGCCTCAATATCTCCTTGTGCAATTGGATCCTCAATTTCCTTACTTGCAAACCCCAGTCAGTTTGGATTAGCAACATCTCCCCAACTTCCATCAACACAGGTGCACCACAATGCTGTGTGCTTAACCCTCTGCTCTACTCACTTCATACTTATGATTGTGAGGCTAAGCACAGCTCCAATGCCATATTCAAGTTTGCTGATGACACCACTGTCATAGGCCGAATTAAAGCTGATTACAAATCAGCACATGGAGTGAGATTGAAAATCTGGCTTAGTAGTGCCATAACAACAACCTCTTACTCAATATCAGCAAGACCAGGGAGCTAATTATTGACTTCAGGAGGTGGAAACCAGAGGTCCATGAGTCAATCGTCACTGGAGGATCAAAAGTGGGGAGGGCCAGCAACCTTAAATTCCTCAGTGTTATCACTTGAGGACCTGGTCTGAGCCCAGCTTGTAAATGCAATTACGAGGAAGGCATGTGCCTCTACTTCCTTAGGAGTTTGTAAAGATTTGGCATGACATCTAATATTTTGACAAACTTCTATAGGTGGAGAGTATATTGACTGGCTGCACTACAGCCTGGTATGGGAACACCAATGCCCTTGAATGGAAAATCCTACAATAAACAGTGGATACAGCCCAGTCCATCATGGGTAAAGCCCAAAACGTCTACACAAAATGTCACAAGGAAGTAGCATCTATCACCCCGAACGTGCTCTCTTCTCGCTGCTGCCATCAGGAAGAAAATATATGTGCCTCAGGACTCACACCACCAGGTTCAGGAATCGTTATTACCCCTCAACCACCAGGCTCTTGAACTGAAGGGGATAATTTCACTTAACTTCACTTGCTCCATGATTGAAATGTTCCCACAACCTGTGGGCTCACTTTCAAGGACACTTCATTTCATGTTTTTGATATTTATTGCATATCTATTTATCATTATTATCATTTCTTTCTTTTAGTATTTGCACAGTTTATTGGCTTTTGTACACTGGTTGAACGCCCAAGTTTATGTGGTCTTTCATTGATTCTACTAGGGTTATTATTCTAGTATGGATTTATTGAGTATGCCCATAAGAAGATGAATCTCAGGGTTGTATATAGAAACATAGAAAATAGGTGCAGGAGTAGGCCATTCGGCCCTTCGAGCCTGCACCGCCATTTATTATGATCGTGGCTGATCATCCAACTCAGAACCCCGCCCCAGCCTTCCCTCCATACCCCCTGACCCCTGTAGCCACAAGGGCCATATCTAACTCCCTCTTGAACATAGCCAATGAACTGGCCTCAACAGTTTGCTGTGGCAGAGAATTCCACAGATTCACCACTCTCTGTGTGAAGAAGTTTTTCCTAACCTCGGTCCTAAAAGGCTTCCCCTCTATCCTCAAACTGTGACCCCTCGTTCTGGACTTCCCCAACATCGGGAACAATCTTCCTGCATCTAGCCTGTCCAATCCCTTTAGGATCTTATACGTTTCAATCAGATCCCCCCTCAATCTTCTAAATTCCAACGAGTACAAGCCCAGTTCATCCAGTCTTTCTTCATATGAAAGTCCTGCCATCCCAGGAATCAATCTAGTGAACCTTCTTTGTACTCCCTCTATGGCAAAGATGTCTTTCCTCAGATTAGGGGACCAAAACTGCACACAATACTCCAGGTGTGGTCTCACCAAGGCCTTGTACAACTGCAGTAGTACCTCCCTGCTCCTGTACTCGAATCCTCTCGCTATAAATGCCAGCATACCATTCGCCTTTTTCACCGCCTGCTGTACCTGCATGCCCACTTTCAATGACTGGTGTATAATGACACCCAGGTCTCGTTGCACCTCCCCTTTTCCTAATCGGCCACCATTCAGATAATAATCTGTTTTCCTATTTTTGCCACCAAAGTGGATAACTTCACATTTATCCACATTAAATTGCATCTGCCATGAGTTTGCCCACTCACCCAACCTATCCAAGTCACCCTGTATCCTCTTAGCATCCTCCTCACTGCTAACACTGCCGCCAAGCTTCGTGTCATCCGCAAACTTGGAGATGCTGCATTTAATTCCCTCATCCAAGTCATTAATATATATTGTAAACAACTGGGCCTTGCGGTACCCCACTAGTCACCGCCTGCCATTCTGAAGAGGTCCCGTTTATTCCCACGTATATGGTGGCTTAATGTACTTTGATAATAAATTTACTTTGAACTTTTGGAGATATGAGGGATGGCAGATGCTGGAACCTGGAACTCTATATAAAAGCTGGTGAAAATTAGTAGGTCAGGAAGCATCTGTGGAGGGAAATTGACAGATGATGTTTCTGCTGATAGAGAACTATAGCACAGAAACAGGCCCATCTCATCTGTGCCAAACTATTATCCTGCTAAGTCCCATCAACCTGCACCTGGACCATAGCCCTCTGCACCCCTCAGTCGAGACCCGTCATCCAGACCAGAAGCAGCCAGTATAAGAAGCTAGAGGGAGGGAGTGGAGCAAGGGATGACAGACAGTAGGTGGATCAAGGTGAGGTAGGGAAGAACAGGCAGATGAGGGGGGGTGGGAACAAGAATGGGCACGGCAATAGAAGTGGGAGGCGATCAGTGGTCGTGACAAAGGGCTGAAGTTGATGGAATCTAATGGGACAGGGAAGGTGGAGTATGGACCCAAAGGAGGGAGGTAGGGAGAACAGGTAGGAACCCCCACTGCTCCCATCTGCCCTTCCAATTGCCCTCCCTCTGGATGCTGCCTGACCCACTGATTTACCCCAGGTTTGTGTGTGCTGATGGTCTAACTGCCTGCTGTATGGTATTTTTATGAATGTTGGGATATGCCTTACCATATTTGATCCTTCTACTACAGGTGAAGTTGGGCACTGCCAAAGGAGGCCCCTACTTGGCTGTGCATTTGAGGAGGAAGGACTTTATCTGGGGCCACAGGAAGGATGTCCCAAGTATCAAAGGAGCAGCCAAGAAGATTCACAGCCTAATGAAAGAACTAAAATTGGACAATGTGTTTGTAGCCACAGATGCTGCTGAGGACGGTAATAATCCCTGTACAGTCCCGTATGATTTGGTTTGCAACAGTCAAAAATTTCCTGCTCAAAGAGATCTACCTACTCCTCCAGATGCATGGAGGAACAACAACGTTCAGTATAGGTCCTGCCCAGGTTACGAGCACCCAAGTTATGTACAGTCCATATATACAAATTTAGCTTGGGTAAGCATGAGATTTTATAAGCTAGGTTTATATATGCATACGAACAAACATTTAGGATACCAGCAGGATGGATTCATTGGCGGCTACAGGGATCTTGTGCCATGTGGGTGCTTCGGTTTGTTGTCCTGGGTTGGCGGATGTTTTTATTGAACTGTATTGCTGGCCAGCTACACTTCTGACTTGCGTTTTAACCCAGGGATGACATGTAGTTTGTAATGGATCTGTACCTTCACTTTTAACTGTCTTGTTCCTATGTCCTTGGATGGTTTTCTGATGCACCATGGTACAGTTCATCTCCATGATTTACCTTCATGCTCCAAACCATCACTCTAAAATGGTGCAACTCTGAGTTTGATAATATTACTCTTGTTTTGGATTCCTCAGAGTTTCACCATCAAATTCTTCTATGATAAGCACCTCAACTAGATTTATATTTGAGAAATACAGATCTAGTTTTATAAACTAAATTTATATTGCTCTTAACTACAAATCTATTTGATAAAATCTCATGGAATTGCACATCACAGCAACAGACTCCTTGAGTCACCTGTCCATGCTTACTATCATATACCCAGCCTGTTTCCTAGCCTTCAATGCCACGGTGATTCTGCGTTTTGTCTAGATACTTGATAAATATGAAAGTGTATGCCTCCTGATACCAGCCAGCCTTTGCATGAAAAAAATTCTAAATCAGAATCTCTAAATTCTCTTTACCCTAAACATGTTTTTTTTTGTCTTGGACACCTCTGCAATAGGGAGGTATTTCCTACTATAACTTTAGTGATGCCTCTGATAATTTTCTTCAGCTTTATCATTGATCATTGTAACTTGTTGAATGTATTTCTTTACCACACCATATATTACACAAGACAGGTACACCTTTACTGAGATGCAGTACCTAAAATACTCCCATTTATTTGCTTACAGCACAACTTTGTTCCCCCAGTGACTGGAATACAATGATTCAATTAATCTTGTAAATTTTCTGCATATTGGCCTTTAGGAGCTCTTTACCTTGACCCATAAATTTTATGTGAGCTGTTTTTTTTTTATCATTATTCTAAAATGGATAGAGACAGGGATATGGTTAGTGTGAAGACTAGTTACTGATGATCAAAGGGAAAATTTGCTGGAAAATGGGCCTCCATTAGAACATTAAAAATAGGAGCAGGAGTAGTCCATCTGGCCCGTAGGGCCTGGTCTGCCATTCAATAAGATCATGGCTGATCTGACCATAGACTCATCTGTACCTAACTGCCTTTTCCCCATCCACTAACTCCTCTACCATGCAAAAATCTATCCAACCTCGTCTTAAGTATATTTACTGAGGTAGCCTCCACTGCTTCATTGAGCAGAGAATTCCACAGATTGACCACTCTTTGGGAAAAGCAGTTCCTCCTCATTTCTGTTCTAAATTTACTCTCCCCAATCTTGAGGCTATTTCCTCTAGTCCTAGTCTCACCTGCCAGTGGAAACAACTTCCTTGCCTCTCATGTTTTTATAAGATCTCCTCTCATCTTTCAGAATTCCAATGAGTACAGTCCCAGGCGACTTAATCTCTCCTCATAGTCTAACCTTCTCATCTCGGGAATCAACCTGGTGAGTCTCCTTTGCACTGCCTCCAAAACCAGTATATCCTTCCTCAAGTAAGGAGACCAGAACTGCACACAGTACTCTAGATGCAGCCTCACTAGTACCCTATAAAGTTGCAGCATATTCTCCCTGCTTTTAAATTCAATCCTCCTAGCAATGAAGGCCAACATTACATTTAACACACACAAAAATTGCTGGTGAACGCAGCAGGCCAGGCAGCATCTATAGGAAGAGGTACAGTCGACGTTTTGGGCCGAGACCCTTCGTCGACTGTACCTCTTCCTATAGATGCTGCCTGGCCTGCTGTGTTCACCAGCATTTTTTATGTGTGTTGCTTGAATTTCCGGCATCTGCAGATTTCCTCGTGTTTGCAACATTCCTTTTTCCTTGATAGCCCGCTACACCTAAAAAAAAATCCTTTTGTCATTCATACACAAGCAATCCCAACTCCTTCTGCACAGCAGCATGCTGCAATCTTACCATTTAAATAATAATCTTATTTTCCATTTTTCCTTCGAAAGTGGATGATTTACCAACATCTGCCAGACCCTTGCCCACTCACTTAACCAATCTAGATCTCTTTGCATACTCGCCGTATCCTCTGCACTATTTGCTTTTCCACTCAATTTACCTCCAGTCTGAGTCGGTGGTGAAGAAGGTGAATGCAGTGTTGGCATTCATTTCTAGAGGTATAGAATATAAGAGCAGGGATGTGATGTTGAGGCTCCAAAAGGCACTAGTGAGACCACACTTGGAGTATTGTGTGCAGCTTTGGGCTCCTTATTTTAGAAAGGATATACTGACATCGAAGAGGGTTCAGAGAAGATTCACAAGAATGATTCCAGGAATGAAAGGATTACAGTATGAGGAATGTCTGGCAGCTCTTCGGCTGTATTGCCTGGAGTTCAGGAGAATGAGGGAGGATCTCATAGAAACATTCCAAATGTTAAAAGGCCTGAACAGATTAGATATGGGAAAGTTATTTCCCATAGTAGGGGATTCTAGGACTAGAGGTTATGACTTCAGGATTGAAGGACGTCCATTTAGAACTGAGATACGGAGAAATTACTTTAGTCAGATGGTGGTGAATCTGTGGAATTTGTTGCCACGAGCAGCTGTGGAGGCCAAATCACTGGGTGTATTTAAAGGCAGAGATAGATAGGTTCTTGATTAGCCAGGGCATCAAAGGGAATGGGGTGAAGGCAGGGAAGTCAGGATGACTGAAAGAATTAGATCAGCCCATGATTGAATGGTGGAGCAGACTCGATGAGCTGAATGGCCTACTTCTGCTCCTATATCTTATGGTCTAATTTAATGTCATCAGCAAACTTAGACTCTACATTCGGTCCCGTCTTCCAGATCGTTAATGTATATCAGGAACAGTTGCGAGCCCAGCACCGAGACTTGCGGCTCACCACTCACAACTGATTGCCAACCAGAGAAACACCCATAAATCCCAACTCTCTGCTTTCTATTGGTTAACCAATTCCCTAACCGTGCTAATACATCACCCCCAACTCTATGCATCCTTATCTCATGGATAATTCTTTTATTGAACGCCATCTGGAAATCCAGGTAAATAATGTCCATCTGTTCCCCTCTATCCCCTGCGCTTGTTATATCCTCAAAGAACTCCAGCAAGTTTGTCAAACAGGACCTGCCTTTGCTGAATCCATGCTGCATCTGCCTGATGGATCCAGTTCTTTCCAGATGCCTCGCTAGTTCTTCTTTAATGATAGCTTCAAGCATTTTCCCAACTACAGATGTTAAACTAACTGGCCTATAGTTAGCTGTCTTTTGCCTATATCCTTTTTTGAGCAGTAGCATGATAGTCACTTTCTTCCAAACCACTGGGACCTGCCCAGAGTCCAGAGGATTTTGGTAAATTATCACGAAAGCCTCAACTACAACCTCTGCCATTTCTTTCAGTACCCTGGGATACATTCCATCAGGACTGGGGGACTTATCTATCTTTAGGCCCACAAGTTTGTTCATCACTACTTCTTTAGTGATAGCTGCTGTATCGAAGTCCTCACCTCCCACCACATCCATATCATCGCTCTTTGGCATGTTAGATGTGTTCTCCACCATGAAGACCAACACAGAATAGTCATTCAAAGCCTCAGCCAGTTCCTCATTACCCAATATCAATTCCCCCTTCTCGTCCTCCAAGGGACTTGTGTTGACTTTGGCCACCCTTTTCCACTTTATATAATTATAAAAACTGTTACTACCTGTTTTTATTTTTTTGTGCTAGTTTATTTTCATAATCTATCTTCCCTTTCTTTATTGCTCGCTTAGTGGTTCTTTGTTACTTTTTAGAGCTTTCCTAGTCTTCCAGTTTCCCGCTACTGTTGGCGACTTTGTACACATGAGCTTTTAGTTTAATTCCTGAGTTAGGTCGGGGTTTTAATAGAGTGGTTCATTCCTTATTTGATATATTCTGTCTTTTACACTAATTTCGTTTTGCCTCCATTCAATTGGGTGAAACAATTCAGCAACATAATGGTGAAGAGGAGAGGGATGACAGAAAATAATAAAGCAGGCAAATTACTTTATGAGAGTGGCAAACTAAAACATTTATTGAGGAACACAAGAGATTCTACAGATACTGGAATTCTCAAGGAACGCAACAGTTCAGGCAGCATCTATGGAAAGAAATAAAGAATCGACGCTTCTTCAGGACTGGAAAGGAAGGGGGAAGAATTTTTACTGTTTTGCAAAGAAAAGCCAGTTTGAGATGTCACAAACTGATTTTGTACACTTGGACAAAACAGAAGGAGTACAAATACCTTTTTGTTAATATATAAACGGTTTTAACCAAGTTTACACCTTTTGTATATTTTTCTTTTAGAGTTGATGGAGCTGAAAAGCTTTCTCCCAAAGATGATTCGGTTTGAGCCAACCCGAGCAGAGCTCCAATTATACAAAGATGGAGGAGTGGCCATCATTGACCAGTGGATCTGCGCTCATGCCAGGTAGAAGCATGGGTTGATTAGAGATAACAAGAACAGAAAGTTGGGAAAACTCAACCAAGTCAGGCAGCTGATTTAAGGATTAACTTTATTTGTCACATACATCAAAACGTACAGTGAAATGCATTGTTTGTGTCAAATCAGATCAGCAAAGATTGTGCTGGGAGCAGCCTACAAATGAAGCCAGTTTTCCTGCATCAGTGTAGTATGCCCACACTAACTATCTTTGAAATGTGGCAGGAAACCAGATCACACAAAGGAAACCCACGTGGTCACGGGGAGAATGTACAAACTCCTCACAGGCAGCAGCGGGAATTGAACCCCAACCTTACAGCTAGCACTGTAATAGTGTTACACTAACTGCTACATTACTGTACTGTGACCATTAACGCAGAAAAGGGAGGAAAGGGGAAGAAGTGGCTGGTGAAATATCAGGGGAAATCCCTTTGGAAAGAGCAAATGGACAGTTGAGAGCTGCACCTGTTATGGCAGAGGGGAAGCCATGTACGGGCAAGGAGGAATTTAAGAGGCAGCAAAGCATCATCATTGGAACAAACGCAGCAGAGATGAAGAAACTGAAAACAGGAATGGTGTTCTTGTTGGAGACTAGATTTGAGGGTATATAGTCAAGATAGGTGCAGAAGTCTGAGGGCTTGAAAAAGATATTGGTGGCTAGTTTATCCTTTGAAATGAGCCATTGAAATATGAGAGCAGAGTAGAATTTTTATTCCTGCGCTAAAGTTAACAAAGGCTCAGGGGAGTTAGCTACTGAACTGGAAGCTCCCATATATCATGTATACCATATCTGCTCAAGCATCAAGGAAGCTGTGAGGTACAAGTAGTCTTCCTCCAGCACTGTGTGTGTGTGTGTGTGTGTGTGTGTGTGTGTGTGTGTGTATCACCATCCCTCATTTGCTCGTCATGTCCAATGAAGTATCTTTTATTGGAAGTTGTGGTTCTGAAAGTTCACTTCACCTGAACGCCCATCTAATTTGGCTTTCTGCTTTCCTTACAGATTTTTCATTGGAACTTCAGTGTCAACCTTTTCCTTCCGTATCCATGAGGAGCGCGAGATTCTGGGTTTTGAGCCAAAAACTACTTACAACAGGCTGTGTGGTGACCAAGAGGAGGAATGTGAGCAGCCAACCCACTGGAAGATAGTCTACTGAGGGGGATAATGTTGTAATGCCACTCAATTACCTCAACTGATCCAAATTATCCAGTTACAGGAGAATCAGGCACCTTGACGTAAGAGGCCTTTTACATCATTTTCACGCAGCCTTCTGGTAAAGTTAACCCAACTCTGTTCATGGCATCAATCCTTTTTGTGATCCATTGAGTCACCAGGAGAAATCTCTTGCCAAGCAGTTCTGGGTAATTCCACACAGATGTGGAGGCAGCTTGATGTCTCCTTTCTTCAGATCCTGTGTAAAGGTCGTGTAAAACAATCATGATTTTCAATGGAACATTAATTACTGCCAGCTTGCACTTTACCTGTAAGAAAATGCCTTCTCTTCCAACTCATTATCATTCCATCTCAGTAAGATTAACACGAGGAAATCTGCAGATGCTGGAATTTCAAGCAACACACATAAAAGTTGCTGGTGAACACAGCAGGCCAGGCAGCATCTCTAGGAAGAGGTACAGTTAACGTTTCGGGCCAAGACCCTTCCTCAGGACTAACTGAAAGAAGAGATAGTAAGAGATTTGGAAGTGGGTGAGGGAGGGGGAGATCCGAAATGACAGGAGAAGACAGGAGGGGGAGGGATGGAGCTGAGAGCTGGAAAGTTGATTGGCAAAAGGGATATGAGAGGATCATGGGACAGACGAGAGGCCTAGGGAGAAAGAAAGGGGGAGGGGGGAAGCCCAGAGGATGGACAAGGAGTATAGTGAGAGGGACAGAGGGAGAAAAAGGAGAGAGAAAAAAATATATAATAATAAAAGATAAATAACAGATGGGGTACGAGGGGGAGGTGGGGCATTAACGGAAGTTAGAGAAGTCAATGTTCATGCCATCAGGTTGGAGGCTACCCAGACGGAATATAAGGTGTTGTTCCTCCAACCTGAGTGTATCCGGTGCTCCTGATGTGGCCTTCTATATATTGGTGAGACCCGATGCAGACTGGGAGACCATTTCACTGAACGCCTATGCTCTGTCCGCCAGAGAAAGCAGGATCTCCCAGTGGCCACACATTTTAATTCCACGTCCCATTCCCATTCTGATATGTCTATCCACGGCCTCCTCTGCTGTCAAGATGAAGCCACACTCAGGTTGGAGGAACAACACCTTATATTCCGTCTGGGTAGCCTCCAACCTGATGGCATGAACATTGACTTCTCTAACTTCCGTTAATGCCCCACCTCCCTTTCCTACCTCATCTGTTATTTATTTATCTTTTATTATTATATATTCTTTTCTCTCTCTTTTTTTCCCTCTGTCCCTCTCACTATACTCCTTGTCCATCCTCTGGGCTTCCCCCCTCCCCCTTTCTTTCTCCCTAGGCCTCCCGTCCATCCCATAATCCTCTCATATTCCTTTTGCCAATCAACTTTGCAGCTCTTGGCTCCATCCCTTCCCCCTCCTGTCTTCTCTTATCATTTTGGATCTCCCCCTCCCACTTTCTAATCTCTTACTATCTCTTCTTTCAGTTAGTCCTGACAAAGGGTCTCGGCCCGAAACGTCAACTGTACTTCTTCCGAGAGATGCTGCCTGGCCTGCTGTGTTCACCAGCAACCTTAAGTATGTTGCTCAGTAAGATTAAGTAGTTAAAAAATCTTTAACTCTGCTTTACATAATTTAGGTTCACAAGTAGGTTGTAAAGATGTAAAGGAGATATTTTACAAATATCAGCCAAGCTACACAATATTAAGATCTCTGAAAGTCCCTACTAATATAATTTGGTTGAAAACACTTAAGATTGAGTAATGAAATTCAAACCTCAAGTGCCTGCTGTGATTTTATCAGAATCTACCAGTCTCCTATGCCTAATTGTGTAAACACTAATCAGGAAACAGCAACATCTAAGCATTTGATTAATCAGTCAATGTTGTCCCAAGGAAAACACTGTTCCCATTGTTCAAGTTTGAGTACATTGTAGTTGCTAGAACAATTTCTCCATGAATTCCTCTCTAGCACATTCCTAAATCACTTCCATTTCATGCTCATACTGTTATTTACCTCGAACATTGAACTCAGAACATTACAACAGAGGATGAAGGAGTTAGCTATTTCTGAGTGGAGGTAAGTCTGGGTGACAGGGGACTCATTTCTTGGAATGGTTGAACTAAAGATCTGCAGACAAGCGCCAGAAAGAATTGCAGTTCAGATCTGCTAAAATCTAAACTGGATAACCTGGCCTATAAAGTTGTCAAACCTAAAGTATTATATACTTTCATCTGTGAATCATAGGATATTATACCATTTTATATTGTAGAATTAATATAAAATTTGCAGTCCTTCATTAGAGTTTTAAGGTGAATTCCAGTCATTTGTATTGAACCACCTTTTAGATGTTTCATAAAACCTTGAGATAGCAGAGGTTCCAATATGTTCTGTGGAGAGGTTTTATTGTAGGTGCAAACACCATTGAAACATATTTTTAGAGTCCAGCTAGATAACTGGATCTCTCCCTTTGAAATATCAGTATTCACTTTCACTTGGCTGCTTTAAAACTCTCAAACACATCATACACTAATATGTACTTCAGATGATGTGTTCACCTCTTATTTTCTTCTTGGACATCTCTATCTTTTGTTTCATTTCTTGGTTCATCACATTTGGTCAATTTACATTTGATTCCTCACCAGTGTTCACATCAAGAATTGTAAGCTTTCAATCCATTCCAATTCACAAGAAGCTTAAAAGTTCTCAGTGCATTGAGCAGTTTGACATGACTCTTCATTTAGTATTGATCACCAACTATTTATTAAAAGCAGTTTGTATACTATTTTTGAAATAAAAATCCCCACAATCTAATTATTTCAATTACAGCTTGCTAATTGCAACATAATTTTCAGGGACCACGTGAAGAAACCTCTACTTCAGCACTGGTCAGTTATCTTGCATGGAACTTCTGTTGCTAGTCATATCATCATCTTTGAGTTCTACTCATTAGCAAATTCAACTTTGGAAGGCTGACTTCTCCAAAAAAAATTGAAGAGACAGTGACTTCTTTCTTTGAAAAGGAGGCAGTAGATAGAGGTGACCTGGTGTTTAACACTATGGGCTCAATGCAATTTCAAGTCAATTTTGTTGTCATACAATAAGATGTAGTACAAAGGAAAAAATGCTTGCAGCAGTAAGACAAGCACAATGAAATGGACAAACAATATAAAGTATACAAGACAGTAAAGGGAGAGAAGGAAAAAAATGGTGCAAAAGTAAGACCTTGGTGCAAAAAAAACAGACAAGTTCAAGATACACAATCAGAGAACGTAGTTTACAGAGTTGTTGGAATGTGGAAGTGGCTATACCACAGCTAACCAGTAAAGCAAATCGATGCATTTACAAGGAAGCTAGGTAAGCACAAGGAAGAGAGGTGAGGTGGATGGATGTCCAAAGACCCCATCGAAAATGGACCAAGTCCATGTAATTGCCTGCACAAACTATCAAAATCACATAATTGGTTCTCCAAAATGATGTGGTGAAATAGATTTCCAAAACTTGAGCCAAATAAAGAGAGGAAATGACATAAGTTTTTTTTTCTGGTGCTGTGCCTATTAGGATCAGACTTAACTACTTGCTGCAGCAGCAAGTCCACCTGATGCTTTCTGGTAGAAGTTTGCCCTCCACCAACCTGTGTGCAGAGCAGACAGATTCTGACAATAATCAGCACAGCAGCACTGTCTAATTTTTAATATCGCCTTTGCACGTCTCAGCTTGATTAAGTTGAATGTGGTGACACTGAATGAATTTCCATTCTTCTTTCATGGACCACGCTTTTAAATTGACTGTTGGATTGTTTTCATGCTGATGGTTCACGTGTTAATCTGGTTGCACTAACCTAAACTTTTAGTACTACCCTGCACATTGTAGAGTACAGGGGAGGTGTTTTGGGGTGGGGGGGGGGGGAGAGGAGATTGCCTTTTTAGAAACACAAAATAATCTGCAGATGCTGGGATCAAAGCAACACTCACAATACGCTGGAGGAACTCAGCAGGTCTGGCAGCATCAGTGGAAACATTGACTCATCGTTTCCACGGATGCTGCCCGACCTGCTGAGTTCCTCCAGCATGTTGTGAGTGTTGCCTTTTTAGAAAGCAGGCCATATCACAATTTTCCATAACAAAAATATCATCTGCACACATCAAAGTTAAAGAAATTTTTCACTGATATGTTTTTGACATAACATCTTGGGGAACTTTATTGGGTATCTGAAGTTTTTGGGTAGTGAGTTGTGAATTCTGTAAGAGTGAATTTCCCTAATCCAAAAGGCCATAATGCTGCAAAGGGCTGAACTAAAATATTTTTGTTAATTTTAAAGCTGTACTGAGGCAAGTTTTTTTTTGATTTTGAATGGGTTGATTAAACGCCAGGAATTAAGCATAACTGGGCAAATAAAGGGAGAGATATTTAGAGAATTGCAAACATCAAGAAAATGTGGAGTAGGGTAACCACGTTCATTGGACAATTCGCTCATGTCTACACCAAGGGTAAGTGCTGAGGATACCAGAGCTGCACATGAGATCGTGAATGAAATCTGCCAACTCGGAAGCACCAACAACAGCACTTCATAGACCGCACAATCCATGGCTGTCAATGGATGTTCTTATTTTGTGTTTTCCGATCTCTTGCTGGAAATAAAACCAACATGACACTGTGCCATGAGGTGGCTTACACAGGAAGTTCATGTAGGAGATTGTCGACTATCCCAGCAGCAGCAACCCGCCTTCATTAACCCACCAAAGCAAGTCCCCGAGTCGCGTTATAGGACAACAATTTCAATCCGAGACATGCCTCATTGCTCCGGAAATGGAGCCCTTGCGCACAGTGAAACCCATGCTGCCACAAAGGGCATTGCTGAAGACTGCAGTGGTGAACCAAAGCAATGCTCCCACAAACAGGAAGAGCCTTGCATCACTCAAATGAGGTAAAAAGAGCTTGGCAATTGATGGTGCTGAGTACAAGAGTTCGCAGGAGGAGGATAGTTGGTACTAGCAAGAATACTTCAACCTGGGCTCCACCGAGGCCGCGTGGTGCACTCCTGCTGAGCAAGCACGACCGTGTCCTAACTTAGCTGTGGGACTCTCGATCCTGAGACTGGAGTTAATCTTCACTAGGGACAGGAAACGTGCATCTTCCCAACATCTATCTGCTCATGCTGGGTCAGATTGGTTAGACATTTGCCCTTGTAGTTCAGTCCTGCCACCTATCAAGGACACAAAAGAGATTTACAATGGCAATCACGAGTTGGATCATGTTCCTTTGCGGAAGGAAAATTCTGCAATATCTCAAGAGTTAAATCTTAAACATCAAACTTCGTAAATTTGAATTGCCTGTTATTGCTTGGGTGAAACACCAGGTGGCAGCCTTGTCAACGGGATGGGACCCTCGGCACCCAAGACTGCTGTTCGGTTTTACCTTCTGTCCGAAATGGACCAAAACAAGGCTCCCACAAGCAGGAAGAGCCTTGCTTGAGATATCTGACAGGCACACCCATATCATGTCCACATAACCGTGTCACTATTCACCATCTTTAATTGTTGAAATAAATCAGAAGTTTATAAAATTAAGTTTTCCTTAAACACTAAGCAATTATTTATTTCATTAGCTTTTTTCAGACTACCACCAGAATATTTTAACAGTTAGAATTTAAGATTAAAGAATAAAGATCTTTATTCGTCACATGTACATTGAAACACACAGTGAAGTGCATTGTTTGTATCAATGACCAACAGTCACAAGGATGTGCTTGGAGCTGCCCACAAGTGTCGCTGTGCTTCAGGCACCAACATAGCGAAGTTCAAAGCAAATTTATTATCAAAGAATATATGTGTGCAATGGACAACAAACTGCAAATACGAAAAAGGATAGATAATAAATAAACAAACAAACGATCAATAAATATCAAGAACATGAGATGAATAGTTCTTGATAGTGAGTCCATAGGTTATGGGAACAGTTCAGTGATGAGAAAACAGAGATAATAATAATAAATGAGCAGTAAATATTGAGAAACATAGAAAATAGGTGCAGGAGTAGGCCATTCGGTCCTTCGAGCCTGCACCGCCATTTATTATGATCATGGCTGATCATCCAACTCAGAACCCCGCCCCAGCCTTCCCTCCATACCCCCTGACCCCCGTAGCCACAAGGGCCATATCTAACTCCCTCTTAAATATAGCCAATGAACTGGCCTCAACTGTTTCCTGTGGCAGAGAATTCCACAGATTCACCACTCTCTGTGTGAAGAAGTTTTTCCTAATCTCGGTCCTAAAAGGCTTCCCCTCTATCCTCAAACTGTGACCCCTCGTTCTGGACTTCCCCAACATCGGGAACAATCTTCCTGCATCTAGCCTGTCCAATCCCTTTAAGATCTTATACGTTTCAATCAGATCCCCCCTCAATCTTCTAAATTCCAACGAGTACAAGCCCAGTTCATCCAGTCTTTCATCATATGAAAGTCCTGCCATCCCAGGAATCAATCTGGTGAACCTTCTTTGTACTCCCTCTATGGCAAGGATGTCTTTCCTCAGATTAGGGGACCAAAACTGCACACAATACTCCAGGTGCGGTCTCACCAAGGCCTTGTACAACTGCAGTAGTACCTCCCTGCTCCTGTACTCGAATCCTTTCGCTATAAATGCCAGCATACCATTCGCCTTTTTCACCGCCTGCTGTACCTTTATGCCCACTTTCAATGACTGGTGTATAATGGCACCCAGGTCTCGTTGCACCTCCCCTTTTCCTAATCGGCCACCATTCAGATAATAATCTGTTTTCCTATTTTTGCCACCAAAGTGGATAACTTCACATTTATCCACATTAAATTGCATCTGCCATGAATTTGTACACTCACCCAACCTATCCAAGTCACCCTGCATCCTCTTAGCATCCTCCTCACAGCTAACACTGCCACCCAGCTTCGTGCCATTCTGAAAAGGTCCCGTTTATTCCCACTCTTTGCTTCCTGCCTGCTAACCAATTCTCCACCCACACCAATACCTTACCCCCAATACCGTGTGCTTTAAGTTTGCACACTAATTTCCTGTGTGGGACCTTGTCAAAAGCCTTTTGAAAATCCAAATATACCACATCCACTGGTTCTCCCCTATCCACTCTACTAGTTACATCCTCAAAAAATTCTGAGATTCGTCAGACATGATTTTCCTTTCACAAATCCATGCTGACTTTGTCCGATCATTTCACTGCTTTCCAAATGTGCTGTTATCACATCCTTGATAACTGACTCCAGCAGTTTCCCCACCACCGACGTTAGGCTAACCGGTCCACAATTCCCCGGTTTCTCTCTCCCTCCCTTTTTAAAAAGTGGAGCTACATTAGCCACCCTCCAATCCTCAGGAACCAGAGAACATGAGTTGGAGTCCTTGAAAGTCAGCCCATAGATTGTATGAACAATTCTGTGATGGGGCAAGTGAAGTTACCCCCTCTGGTTCAGGACCCTGAAGGTTCCAAGAGACATAAATTGAGTGGCTAGGCAGAGACTTTTTTCAAGGTGGAAATAGCTAAATACCAAGCAACATAACTTTAAGGTGATTGGAGAAAAATATAGGGTGGGGGGGGGATGTCAGGGATATGTTTTTTTTGCACAGTGAGAAGTAGGTACATGGAACACACTACAAGCGATGCTGGTAGAGGCTGATACCTTAGGGACATTTAAGAAAATCTTAGATAAACAGATGGATGATAGAAAAATGCAGTGCTATGTAAGAGGGAAGGGTTTAATTGATCTTAGACAAGGTTAAAAGGTCAGCACAACATCATGGGCCGAAGGGCCTGTACTGTGCTGTAATGTTCTATGTTCCAAAACAGTGCTACTGTTACAGCAAAAGTGCGGTGCTGTTCGATAAATAATTAGCAAGGGCTGTGACAAGGTAGACTGAGAAATCGACAGTTCATTTTTTCCATATAAGGTGTCCATTTAAGACCTTTATGACGAGCTGGACAGAGGCTGTCCTTGAGCCTGCTTGTGTATGTTCCCAGACAGATCAAAGCAGTGACATACTGTAAATATGAGAGGCTATCTTGATTCTAGTGATCTTAGTACAATGCAAACAGAACATGGAAATGTTAGTGCAAGAACAGGAATCGCAGTTTGGATTAGGATAAGTTTCAGAAGTTGCCCAGTGGCTGGAAAGGCACAGTCAGCCATGCATATAGTGTCCAACACACTGCTAGGAAACTCTGTTGTGATCAGAGTTTAGTGAGATACTGCAGAATTTCTCTTCTGTAACACAAATTAAAACTGCTGTGGATGAGTGTGTCTGCACAAAATCGCTCAGTGTTTACCCAATCAGAAGCCCTGGATGAACCATGAAATCTGGAATTTGCTGAGGGCCAGATCAGAGGCATTCAAGTCTGGAGATCAAGAAAGCTACAAGAGGTGTGGGTATGAACTCTGAAAAGCTATCTCACAGGCAAAGAGGAGATTCCGTCTAGACTGGGTTTGAATGTCAGAACCTCCTACTTCACTTCCAGATGAGCTCAATACCTCCGATGCTCACTTTGATCACCAGAAGAAGGAACCTTTGCACACCCCCAGGTCTCCTGATGATCCTTTGGTCTCAGTATCTAAAGATGACATGCGGGCTGCCTTCAAGAGAGTGAATCCAAGCAAAGCATCCGATCTGGACAGAGTACCCGGCTGAGTACCGAAGATCTGAGCTGACCAACTGGCTGGTGCATTCACAAATATCTTCAACCCCTCGCTCCAGCAGTGTGTAGTACCCACCTGCTTCAAACAGGCTTCAATCATACCAGTGCTCAAGAAGAGCATGGTAACCTGTCTCAATAACTTTCGCCCAGTGGCACTTGCATCCACAGTGATGAAGTGTTTTGAGAGGCTGGTGTTGGCGCATATCAACTCCTGTCTGAGTGGCAACTCGCACCCACTCCAATTTGTCTATGGAAGCAACAGGTCTACAGCAGATGCCATCTCACTGGCTCTTCACAAAACCCTTGTAATGTCCTGGTTATGATTTCTACTGCTATGCTGTGAGATATTTTCAAGCAGTGTGTCCTGTTAATAAGAGTGTTTGACTTCAGCTAAAGATATGGAGCCATGTTGTTCAGTTAGGAATGTTGTGAAAAAGGGTCCAGTGTTTTCCCGGTGTTCATGACAAATAAACTCTTCTCAGGCTTCCAGCCATGTACAGGTATCGTTTTTGACCAATATTTTGATGACAAACTCTGCTATCTTCATCAGGGGTGATGTCTGGTCATGTCTAGTCTAATCCAGTGGTATTTATACCCCCATCATCCATCCCTCCTGATTGGTTAGTCCTCATCCAATCAGGTTTCTGCTCTCCCACCTTGTTTACAATCGAATTCCGGCTCTTACTTAGAGCAAGACCTTCATCTTTGTTAAAATTTGTTTCCTCTCGTTTTATTTCAATGGCTTCCTTCACCAGTTGGTCCCTAAAGCCATTGGCACGGCGCAGTAGTTTTGTGCTGTCAAAGTCAATCCTATGGCCATTGCGAATGTAACGTTCTGCTACCGCCAATTTCTCCAGGTAATCCAAATAGTTACACCTCCTGTGCCCCTTGATGTGGGCTTCCACTGTGTGTCCCATCTGGCTGATATACACTGCTCCGTATTCACAGGGAATCCTGTAAACACCAGCCATCCTGAGTCCCAGGTCATCTTTGATCAGCATGAGCAAAGGAAATCTGCAGATGCTAGAAACTCAAACTACACACACAAAACGTTTTTGCTTTTGATTGGACTACTACACTGAGAAGGGATGCCTACCATGAAGAAGTTCAAATCTTCCCTTCAACGTGAGCTCAGTGAAATCCTCTCTCACTGCTCCCCCTCTGTGATCTCTGCTGCCCTCTGACCCTTTGACCCTTTGCTCACTCAGATCCACTAGCACAGCCATGTATCCTTCCTGGGAACATGTCTTTGCTACCAGCTTGTACCACATGGCTTTCAGATCCGTTTTCAAGCCTCTCGATTCGCCATTTGCCATTCCTTTTTCCCTCTCTCACCTTATCTCCTTACCTGACCATTACCCCCCTCTTTTCCTTCTTCCATGACCTTCTGTCCTCTCCTATCAGATTCCCCCTTCTCCAGCCCTGTACCTCTTTCACCAAACAACTTTCCCAGCTCTTTACTTCACCTATCACCTTGTGTTTCTCCCTCCCCTCCTCCACCTTCTAACACTGACCCCTCATCTTTTTTCTCCGGTTCTGATGAAGGGCTTCGGCCCAAAACGTCGACTGTACTTATTTCCATCGATGCTGCCTGGCCTGCTGAGTTCCTCCTGCAGTTTGTGTGTGTTGCTTTTACCTGCATAAGCTGTCATTTGAGCTTCCTTATGGATTTGTGGATGGTATTAATTCAGTATTTCTTTAAAACCATGAAAATATAGGGAAGACAGGTGGTTGCAATGGGTTCCTCCTTACTGTTAGCTTGCCTGGTTTTTCTATCAGCCCTCTTTAGGTGTCAGCCAATCACGATTGTCTCAGTACATGTTGTAACTTTATGTCCCAGTGGGATGCGATGGAAGATTTGAGAGGGCTGGGCCGGATCAGATTTCTGATTTGGGGTCTTTTGGCGGGAGTCGGGGACAAGTGAAGATGCCCACAGAATGCTGCCCAAGGCAGAGACCCCGGTGTAAGTAGTGCTTTGTGCAGACGAGTGGTTTAAAGAAGGAAATGCTAATAGTCCTGAGTTAGCCAGTTCATTTGAGATGGTCTTCGAGGGAAGTTCAAGTTATGACTGGCGTCCTTCACGCAGAACGTGGGTTCAGCACGTGAGTAATCAAAGTGGAATAACATCCAGACTACTCCAGAAATGAGCTCCAATATTTATGTGCACAGTTGAACTGGTTTAACTGTAATAAGCCCTTTCATCTTTTGTTTTCTTTTCCTGTTAACTGTTTGATAAAGTTGAAGAATTGGTAAATTTACTCTCTTTATAGTTTTATGCTGGCATACGATCTGTCATTTCTTGGTGACAGATAATTGTGTACGGGGTGGTATTTACACAGCATTCGCTACAGCCCATGTTCCTTAATCAGAACATCCCAACGTTCCTGTTTGGTTGAACCCCAAGTCATACCGACCCTAGACATGTATTGCTTATGGGAGGTGGCCTTCTCCCTGCTGAGTTACGTGGCTGTTAGCAGAGTCGGCTAACGAGCCAAGTTTGTGTACAAACCTCAGTGAGAGGGTTGCACCTGGAACATCAGGACAGCAAAGGTGCATACAGCAGGATGCTTTCTATCGATTACAGCTCAGCACTTAATGCCATCATCCTCTCAAAATTAATCAGTAAACTCCAAGATTTGCATCTCTATACCCCCTTGTGCAATTGGATCATTGATTTCCTCACTTGTAGACCCCAGTCAGTCCAGATTGGCATAAACATCTCCTCCACAATCTCCATCAGCAGATGCACCACAGGGATGTGTGCTTAGCCCTCTGCTCTACTGGCTTTACACCTATGACTGTGTGGCTGAGTACAGCTCCAACACCATATACAGGTTTGCTGATGACACCACTGTTGTGAGCCGTATCAAAGGTGATGATGAATCAGCAGACAGGAGGGAGATTGCAAATCTGGCCGAGTGGTGTAATAACAACAACCTCTCACTCAATGTCAATGAGACCAAGGAGCTGATTGTAGACTTTAGGAGAGGGAAACCAGAGGTCCATGAGCCGGCGTTATTGGAGAACAGAGGTGGAGAGGGTCAGTGACTTTAAATTCCTGGGTGTCGCTATCTCAGAGGACCCATCATATCAATAGAATAGTGAAGGAAGCTGCTGCCCCTGTGCGAACAATACTACACATAGCCAGGACTCTGCAGAGATTCAGCATGTCATCAAAAACCTTGGCAAACGTCTATAGATGTTGGTGGAAAGTGTGCTGACTGGCTCCATTACGGCCCGGAGTGGGAACACCAATGCCTTTGAGGGGAAAATCCTTCAAAAGGTAGTGGATTCGGCCCAGTACATCAAGGGTAAAACCCTCCCAACCATTGAGCACATCTACATGAAACTTTGCAGTAGGAAAGCAGCATCCTTCATCAAAGATTTTCACCACCGAGACCATTCTTTCTACTTGCTGCTGCCAGCAGGTAGGAGGTACAGGTGTCTCAGGACTCACACCACCGGATTCCATGACAGTTACTACCCCTCAACCATCAGGCTCTTGAACAAAAGAGGATAACTACACTCATTCTATTTCCGGTGTTCCCACAACTAATGATCTCACTTTAAGGATTCTTTACCTTCTTATATCGTGTTCTCGTTGTTTATTGCTATTTATTTATATTTGCATGTGCCCAGTTTGTTGTTCATTGATCCTGTTTATAGTTATTGTTCTATAGATTTGCTAAGTATACCTGCAAGAAAAGAATCTCTGAGTTGCATGTGGTGACATGTATGTACTCTGATAATAGATTTTACTTTGAATTCTGAAATAGTGTATAAATATCTACTGGGCTGGACAGAATTGTAAGGAGGTCTGTCTCACCCAATTGATTAGACAGAGTGAAGATGTACTGGGATGATGCAGAGTTTCCAACCCAAGTTGTTTTGCTGTTAAGGATCAAGCAGAGATTGAAGATCACAGGGGTCACGGTGGGGTGGTACCCAGGCTGGGGACTGGTGGCAGGCTGAGAACCTCAGCCAGGGTGGGTGGATTTGAGACCATAAGGGTTTGGGTTAGGGGAGAGTGACGGGAACATAGTCAGCTAGTGGTGGTGTGCAGGTGGAATTAAAAGGAGACCAAAGGCGAAGGTTAAATGTAGACCCTGCAGGAAAGCTGCCCAGAGGTGGGTTTCAGGCAGCACACTCACGCCCTTATACCGTGATACCTGGCCAAAACCAGCCTCGCGCACTGGGGATGCCCACTCCTGTCCAAGCGGTGCCACATCAGCTGTGCCACTCCTGTCCAGGTGGTCCACATCAGCTGTGCCACTCCTGTCCAGGTGGGAAACACCAGCTGTGCCACTGCAGCAGCCAGAGAGCTGCTGCCCCTGTGCGGGCGATACTACACATACCCAGGTGTGTAGGCACCTCACACAGCCAGCAATGTGCCACCGTTCCAGAACCACACAGTGAGGAGCTGATCCCCGATTGGAATATCCCGGCAAAATCTCCATGAACATTGTGGTTGTCGGCAGTGGAGTTCTGGGCTGTGGAGTTAGTAGAGGTGGAAGCAGAAACTGGTCATCGATAATCCTCAGTAGATTGTAAAATTACAGAATACTACGAAAAATATCATGTGGAGACCAGCTGCAATTATGCAAGAGGAATTATGGAATGCAAAAAACAAAATTCTCAACACTCCCTGGAGTCCTGGTCACTATTTATCACCCAAACAACATCACTAAGGAAGAGTTCTTTATGCAAAATTTGGCTCCCACACTTGGTAACCTCTGGTTGCGATGGTAACCATTCCTTATTGACTGTAAAGGAAATGCTTAAGCTGTAGAAGAGCTGTACAAATCCAAGCCCTTTTGCACAAAACCTTTGTTCCTCAGCACGCTGTGCAACTTTTCTTTTCTGAAGCAAGTCCGTGCTAGCAGCATTCTTGGATGAAGAGTCGAGTAAACAGCAATTACTGACATTATCGCCTTCAGCCAAACAGTTTAATTTCATAAAATTTTAGCTCCTTAATCAAACCACCATCTAGGTACTGAACTCTGAAATTCACTGTCAACTTTATGTATCCATACTTTACAGTTCCAAGATCCTGACTAAAAAATGACATTGGATTGAACCCATAATCTCCACCCTTCAGACAAAGGGTATGATATGGGTGGTACTTACATCTGAGCGTGTACCTCAGGGCCATCATACAAAATGCAAAGTAAGTTAATTATCAAAGTACATATATGTCACTATATGCAACCCTGCAATCCATTTTCTTGTGGGCATGCTCAATAATAGAATAATTATCAATGAGAATCCACACTAACTTGGGCGTACGGCCCGTGTATAAAGACAACAAACTCCGCAATTACGAAAAGAAAGAAATAATAAATAAACAAACAAACAAATAAATAAATAAGCAAGATATTGAGAACATGAGATGAAGGTTTCTTGAAAGTGAGTCCATAGGTTGTGGGAACAGTTCAGTGATGGGACAAGTGAAGTTGAATGACGTTACCCCCTTTGGTTCAAAGATCTGATGGTTGAGGGGTAATAACTGTTCCTGAACTTGGTGATGTGAGTCCTGAAGATCCTGTGCTTCTTCATGTAGATGTTCTCAATGGTGGGGAGGGCTTTACCCATGATGGACTGGGCTGTATCCACTACAATACGACAGGTCACAGCACAAAGTACAATCCAGAATGTGCAAAATGACTATAGTCCAGACACAGGACTAAGGGCAATAAGAAATAAATTAATAAACTGGCTAAGTAACAGTTTAGCCACATAAAGCAGCAATATGATGTCCTATATTTCTCTCCACAGTCTAACAAAGGGTATAATCTGTTTTAAAAATATTATGAGAAATTACACCATTTCTGACATTTTCTCATTATAAACACAAACTATATCTACAGTCCAAATAATAAATGTATCTGTATAGCTTCTTGTTGGGGGCCCTATCTGGCTATGAACGCTAGCCATTTGCCGCTAAGTCAGTTTTCTTAATCGAGGTTGATCAAGATTGACAGTCGCCAATCCAATCCCTGATACCTGCCCCAAAATGGATTTAATGTTGGAATTAATCAACCAGCTAAAATGTTCACTTCTTTAAAAGATGAATCAACGCTCTTTAGCAGATCAAGCAGAGCAGAACTTAACCTAGAAAATCAGATAAAAGTTTGGATTTCTCCATCAAGGGAAATAACTGAGTTCCAAATAAATTCAGCTAAGGCTGGTGAAACACAACAGGTACAACACAACTCAGAGGATGGGTGATAAACTTTGTCTCAGGGAGCTGACAAGCCTGCTAGTCTGACTCTTACTTCATAGTTTTGCTCATATCTTATATTTCTATGCAACAGTAAATGAGGCCATTCAGCCCATCTTCCATAGCAGCTCACAGTGCAATCCCGTCCCCCTGAATTTTGCCTGTAATTCATTGTTCTCGTATTCCTATCAACTCCGCCCTTTACCCACCTCCAAGGTATTTTCTGAACAAACGTATCACTTCCAAAATTTTAAAATTTGCAAAAGAGGGAAGTAATTGGTAAGACCAAGAGCCTCGATTAAAAATGCAGACAGCAACTAATGCCAAGATACTTTCCTTCAGCAGACTGGCAAAATCTATTTGTCTTGTCTCGTGCCTGCAGTTACTGAGGTACATTTATCAAACCACAAAACAAATGGGTTGTAAAGGAAAGAAAGCTTGGGAAAAAAAAACATTTTAAACCAGAAAACAACAACACTTCTGGTAAGCGATGCGTTACCTTGATGGTAATGAGCCCTGAATTGCAGCTCGGCACACCCAAGCAGTCACACCACTTCTGAGTGTAAGTGGCTCCACTATAGCTGGGACATGCCAGGGAAACAATTGCAAGAAGGAGTTCACGCACAGTTAATAGAGTGACCTCGCAGGGCAGAGGCATTTTATAAACACCTTGAATTTGGACTTTTTGATCTAACAGTGCTATTATACTTTTTATAAAATCTTATCTTCAATGCTGCTTGATTATATTTTTAAAACATCTCTAACAATATATAAAGTTCCAAAACAATTACTTGCTGGTTTTAATTATCACTTTAAATGTTTAAAAAAACATTTTCTGATAAACTATTTGTTAGTCAATTTTGTTTTCTCCTAAACAGACATTTTGTTAATATTACTGTTAATTTTTTAAATATTCTTGGTTGCTGGCTAGTTAAATGTTCAGAGGTATTTAAAGAACCTTTTGACTCCCCCATATCTTTTTCTTAAACTGAGGCCTTCATTTAATAAAAAAAGACTCTGACCCAATATTTAAGAATAAATGGTGTCATGTTTTGGTGGAAAGGGAGACAGAGAAGAAATACATTGACAGAGACAGAGACAGCCGGTTAAGTTTTGAAAGAGAAAATGTAAGGATATAAAATTATTCTGTTACAGAAGCGGTAATGCGGGTAGTGTTGGTGTGTGGCCAAGTGCTTAAGGTGTTGGTCTAGTGATCTGAAGGTCGCTAGTTCGAGCCTCAGCTGAGGCAGCATGTTGTGTCCTTGAGCAAGGCACTTAACCACAAATGGCTCTGCGATGACACCGGTGCCAAGTTGTATCGGCCCTAGTGCCCTTCCCTTGGACAACATCAGTGGCATGGAGAGGGGAGACTTGCAGCATGAGCAACTGCTGGTCTTCCATACAACCTTGCCCAGGTCTGCGCCCTGGAAACATTCCAAGGCGCAAATCCATGGTCTCACGAGGCTAACGGATGCCTAAGAAGAATGCAGGTAGAGTTGGTTTAAGGCTAACCTCTCGGAATTCCTGTTTTTTCCCCTAAATTACATAGATTTCATCACAGGAAGAATTTTTAAATTGTAAAAAAATTGTATTGCAGCAAGAAAACAAATAAATGCAGATTACAATCACAATGTGGCAGAAGGGTAGCATAGCAGTCTGCATAACACTATTACAGAGTTCATTTCCACCGGTGTCCGTAAGGAATTTGTATGTTCTCCCTGGTTCGCATGTGTTTCCTCCAGCTTCCTCCTCCATTAGGGTTAATGGTCACGTGGGTGTAATTGGGTGGTGTGGGCTTATTGGGCCAGAAGGAATTATCCAGCAATTGCACTTCTCTCCTCTGACCATAGCTCCAATCAGAACAAAATCTAAGCACTGGGTAAAGTCTGCGCTGGGCTACTGCAGATTTCAGTAGGAAAATGTGGCAGCAGCTTAAAACACCACTGACTGAGGTGCTGTAGCTCTCCCCGATTGTTGCATCCGTGCTCAGTGCTGAGCAGCTCCCAGTTCTGCCCGTGCATCTCAAACCTTTCTGCCAGGAATGATTAATGCTCCTTCTGTGACAGAACCGAAGAAATATTAGCCCTTTATAAACGTTCAATGTCAGTATGTGAATGCCAGCTGCTATAATTACCATCGAAAAATCAGCCCTCGATACCTGTGACCAATTGTCCCATTCACAAGACAACGACAGTCCGTGCACATGGCCCGGGGGAGCTTTGGATCACATCTGAGACTGAGTGGGCAGTGGCTGGAGCCACTGTTGCTAATTAATGCATACTGCTCATGTGCATTGTAAATGTTTGCATCTCATAAAGAAAACAATTACTTATGATATGTATTTTTAAAAATATCAGATTGGTGTCCAAGCAGTACTCGTGTCTGTGTTGCTTGCATTCTGAACCAGCCACGAAACACTGTGACAAACATAGGGTTCAGCAACACTTAGGTAAACGAAATAGGAAGGAGAATGGAAAGGATTCTCAAAAGAACTGTAGAGCCACAGAATCTCCAGACCCAGAATCATCAGGCCATTTTTCAAAACCAATGGCCACCTACCCTTTGGCCTTGCATTTTGCTCCAGTGTGGTTCCCAGCACTCTGACATGATAAACGTCACCCCCACACTGAGAGCACCTTTGACATTTGGGATGGGAAAATCATCCCGAAGATATGCAGCTCAGTGGGGCTGATTGGCCACTGTCCGGGTGAGGATGTGGGCAGGACAGCAGTGTGGCAGTTAACGTAACACTATTTCAGCACCAACAACCCGGGTTCAATTCCCGCCGCTGCCTGGAAAGAGTTTGCACGTTCCCCCCCCCAACCCCCGTTGGCTTCGTTCGGGCTCTCCGGCTTCCTCCCACGAAGACATGCAGGTTACAAAGGGTAAGTTCACTGGACAGATGGGCATAAGTGGGCGGCACAGGCTCATTTAGGGCCTGTCACTGTGCTGTTAATATAAAATAAACAGTGATTAATGTGAGTGGGTGGTTGATGACCGGTGCAGACAATGAGGAGCTGAAACCTCTGTTTCCGTGCTATACGACTCTGTCACCCTTTGGTGCTGAAAAACTATATAAAACTTCCTTTCCACATGTTTATTTTCTTTCCTTTTGCAATTTTTCAGAACACTAGTCTGGCCACACTTGGTATCTAGTTCCAGCCAGCACATTAGCAGCAAAGAATGTGCTTGCGTTAGAAAAAACGCAGACAAGATTCACCATGGTATTACCTGGATTGGAGGAATTTTAGTTAGGCAGGACATTGGAAAGGCCAGGCCTGCTATCCCTGCGGCAATGGAGGCTGCACCGGTAGACACACATTGTGAGAGACAGCAGATCGGGTACAAAGTCAAAACTGTTTCCCTGTGATAAGAGGTTTAAGGAGAAAGGAAGGAGTCATGAAGTGGATCTGAAGAGCAAGTACTCTTTAGCACAGAATGGTTGATATGTGGATGCACTGACAGGAGACAGCAGACCAGATATAATCAATACCACAAAACAGCAAACAGGCGCTGAAATCAGCAAAGGCCTGTTCTAGGATCGATACTGAAGGTCAATTGGACGTCCTGAAATCGAGGCCTGATGGTCAAAGCTTGGGTCAGCAAGTGTGCCGGGGAGTCAGCAGTCAGATGCCCGCCAGACCAAGTCCACTGGAGGCCTGGAGACAGCCCGTCCTGTGGTTAGAGGGCGTGTGTATGAGAGAGAGAGTGAGAGTGTGAGAGAGAGTGAGAGTGTGAGAGTGAGTGTGTGTGAGAGTGAGTGTGAGTGTGAGAGTGAGTGTGAGTGTGAGAGTGAGTGTGTGTGAGAGTGAGTGTGAGAGTGAGTGTATGTGAGAGTGAGTGTGAGTGAGAGTGAGTGTGAGAGTGAGTGTGTGTGAGAGTGAGTGTGAGAGTGTGTGAGTGTGTGTGAGTGTGAGAGTGAGTGTGTGTGAGTGTGAGAGTGAGTGAGTGTGAGAGTGAGTGTGTGTGAGTGCATGTGTTTGTGTGTGCCACTTGTGAGCTGCCTCCCGCACATGCTTAGGTTGTGTCGGCTGTAAGGACGTGTCACTGTATGTTTCGATGTATATGTGATAAATCAACAATCTGAATCTGAGAGGCACAGAAGGATATGGCAAATAGAATTACTGTAGACAGGCAGAAATATCAGCACGGATGTGGTGAGCTAAGGGACCTATTTCTGTCCATACAACTCTGTGACTAACAACAAACTCAAAGAGTATTGAATCTGAACTGAATACCGGCGCAGGGTCTTTCAGGATGGATCTGTGGTGCTTACACCAGGTCTGACCTGGGCCACACTCAGTTTCCACAGGAGCTGAGGTGAGTGATGGAGGTTAGCAGGGCTTGAGTGGACAGAATGGTCAGTGTGGGCTCACAGTCGGAGGGGTGTGTTTCTGCGCTGTGGTGATTATTGCATGATGCATGGAGCAGGAAATTCTCCCAGTGAGCTGAGCAACACCCCTCAATCGGCATATCATAAACCTCAGCTCATTTTCCTTTGGAAGACACAGGCCCTCCGGTCCATGATGTTGCACCAACCTGTATAAATCTACTCCACAATCAGTCTAACACCTCTTACACAGCCTAGAATCCTCCATCCTTCTTTCATCTATGTGCCTATCTCAGTGTCTTGTGAATGTCCCTAATGTATCTGCCTCTACACCACACACCTCCCCTGGCCATGTGTTCCAGACACCTGCCACTGTGTGTAACAATACAATCTCTGATACCTCCACTCACCTCAAAACGATGTCCTCCCTGTGGCTTCTAACCCAGTTTCTGTGAATGCTGTGGGATATTCTGGGGCCAGGAAGTGAATTTGTTCAACTCGAGACCCGCACTTAGGGTTTTAGGAACAACTTCTTCCAGTCCGCTATCAGATTTTCAACCGACCCATGAACCCTACCTCACTTTATGTCCCTGCTTGCATTACTTATTATTTTATATTATTGTAACTTTTTATTTCGTTGTAGTTATTCAGAGACGCGGCACAGTAATAGGGCCCCTCCGGCCAACAAGACACCCACCTGCACCCAAGTGACCGGATAACTAGTACATCTTTGGAACGTGGGAGGAAACCAGAGCACCCGGAGGAAATCCGTGCGGTCACAGGGTGAATGTACCAACTCCTGTCAGACAGTGGCGGGAATTGAACCCCCGGTCGCTGGTGCTGTGATAGCATCACATGAACTGCTATCTGCCTCACAGTAATTGTGCCGGTATCACACTGCACTGCTGCGGCAAAACAACGAATTGCATGACACGCAGTCAGTGACAACAAACCTGATTCTGGTTCCGGTTAATTTTGTTTTTCTTGCTGGACGGCCATTTGGGGATATAGAAATGTCAATGAAGTCAGATACTCTTTCTGTAAGTAAAGGATGGGCAGCTCAGGGAGTTACTGTCTCTGAGGCTGATCTTTGCCTGCATTGTACCCAAGTGCTGCCCCCTCCCCCTTGAAAACTGAGCATGTGCACGATGGGGTACCTGCAGTGTTCTCCCCTCCCCCCCTCAGTTACCTGCTTATTGAAAGGGACCTGTCAAACCACTGCTCAGTCCACACTCACCTCAGGACCTCATTACCTACAGTAGGAACGGCTAACTTGACCTTTCAGAGTTTCAGACAGTCAGATAGATCAACAGCCGAAACCTTTGAACAAAACCCTGAGCCTGTATTTATACATTCCTTACAAGTTACCAAGTGACTAAAACATAGTTACAGAGCAGTACCTGCCTCAGGTGACCCAAGCAATGTTACACAGTCATTCCATCAGCTGTCACAGATCATAAGCATGATAAGAATGACAGAATCAATGGGAACTATTGACTGACTTGCTCTAGGAAATATACTGCCCTCCCTGCTGTGACCTCTCACTTTTATGAATATCTGTGACAACCTGCTGGTGAAGGAGAACGCCTCATATTCTGTCTGGGTAGTCTCCAACCAGACGGTATGAATATCAATTTCTCCTGATTAAAAAAATTCCCTCCCCTTCCCCTCTTCTTCTATTCCTGACTCTGACCTCCTATCTCTTCTCACCTGCCTAACACTTCCCCAATGCACCTTCTCCTTCCCTTCCTCCTATGGTCCACTCGCCTCTCCTATCAGGTTCCTTCTTCTCCAGCCCTTCATCTTTCCGAACCACCTGGCTTCACCTATCATCTTCTCGCTCTCCTCCATCCCTCTCCCCACCTTTTCAGTCTGGCATCTTCCCCCTTCCTTTCCAGTCCTGAAGAAAGATCTTGGACTGAAACGCTGACTGTTTATTCATGTCCACCGATGCTGCCTAACCTGCTGAGTTCCTCCAGCATTTTGTGTGTGTTGCTTTGTATTTCCAGCATCTGTGTTTATGATTTGCTACCCCATCAGCATTCAAGTCCACAAAACAATTTGGAAAGTATTACAACGGAATTGTAACCATTGCGAGGAATGAAGCCTGGAGATATCACGGACGAAGAGGGTAAAAAAAGACAAAAAAGCAACTTGCAGTATTTTGTGTGTTGCTCTGGATTCCAGCATGGGTAGAATCTCTTGTTTATAATTTGCTGCTTCACTGCGAAGTCTCTGCAAGGTATGCCTACCCTGGTGAAGTTGAAATCCTCTCTTCCACAGGAGTTCAGCCTCATTCTCTCACTCTCACTCTCTCACACTCTCACTCTCTCTCTCACACTCTCACTCTCTCACACTCTTACTCTCTCTCTCTCTCACTGCTCTCTCCCCGTGCCCCCCCCGCCCCGTCATCTCTGCTGCTCTCCAACTCCTCCCCCACCGCTTTATTCTGGTGTCTTCACCCTTCTTTTCCAGTACCGAAGAAGAGTCTCGGCCCAGAACGTCGACTGCTTATACCCTTCCATAGATGCTGCCTGACCTGCTGAGCGCCTCCGGCATTTTGTGTGTTACTCCAGGTTTTCAACCTCTACAGCACCCACAGTCGGATCGCCCAGCACCAATTACGTGCACATCAAATTCCCACCAAAATGAATTTGAGCTGGAACATCAGACTCTACCACTGAGCTACACACGAAGGGTAATTTACAGCATCCAATTTACCTGCTCGTGCGAGGATTTGGAACGATGGGGGGGGGGGTGCGGGGACCCAGAGGGTCACAAGGTGAGTGCACAAACTCCACACTCAGACGGCAGTGGAGGTCAGGCTGAACCCGGATCTCCAGCGCTGTGACACTGCAGCTGCATCTCTGAGAACATGCCTCCCTGCCACCTGTTCTCCTCCCCACCAGCCACCCGAACCAGGGACCAAAATCAGACTGTGAGACTTATTTTCCCCCTGTACTTTCCTTCAATCTCCTTAAAATGATGCTCCTTTGTATTAGCTGTCTCTGCCCTAGTAAAAAGGCTCTGGCTCTCCATTCTATCTATGCCTCTTATTGACTCTGTTGTCACCTTTCATCCTCTTTCACTCCAATAAGAGAAGCCCTGGATTACTCAGCCTTTCCTCATAAGACATGTCCTCTAGACCAGACAGCATCCTGGTAAGTCTCCTCTGCACGCACTCTAAAGCTTCCACATCCTTCCTATAATGACTCGACCAGAACAGAACATGGATCATAAAATTTCCATAAGTTTTAGCCATGATCTAAGTTAAGGATAGAACAAGTTTGAGGAGCTAAATGGACAACTTTGGGCTTCCCCCCTCCCCCTTTCTTTCTCCCTGAGCCTCCCGTCCCATGATCCTCTCATATTCCTTTTGCCAATCACCTGTCCAGCTCTTGGCTCCATCCCTCCCCCTCCTGTCTTCTCCTATCATTTTGGATCTCCCCCCTCCCCCTCCCACCTTCAAATCTCTTACTAACTCTTCCTTCAGTTAGTCCTGACGAAGGGTCTCGGCCTGAAACGCTGACTGTACCTCTTCCTAGAGATGCTGCCTGGCCTGCTGTGTTCACCAGCAACTTTGATGTGTGTTGCTTGAGATTCCAGCATCTGCAGATTTCCTCGTGTTTGAACTTTGTCCTTCTATGTTTTTGCCTCCCATGCTACAGAAACAGACAAAAACAAGTGAGAGAGGCAATGGGTGGGGGAGTTGCGATGGGGGGTGTGGGAGCAGCTGAAGAACAAGTGAGCAAGCCAGAAGCAGACAGTAAGGAAAAGGATGTCAAAACTAAACTAAAGGCAGCCTAAAAAGCAGACAGATGAAGGTAAGGACCATACTGATACCCAAAAATAATTTTTTTGGCTGAATTAAGAAAGGAAAGGCACCCGATGTAATAATGAAACTCCACTATTGGAGAGCTTTTAGCAGACACCATCACCGCGCTCCACAACTTCGCTGGAGCTGGCCGACGCGGACTGCTTCAGCAGTTTCCTTGCAGCACTTGCACGGAAAGAAATTGGATACTAATAAAAACGACATTACCCTGAAAAATGAGCGCAGCCAAGCCATACATTCAGAAACCACACTCTATTATTGCAGGATGTGTTCTGTCATGTGGAGTCCTCAGCTGAAGATTTATGGAGGGTCCTGACCAGCGCTGAACTAATTGTAATATGTTATGGATGGTTTGCAGCAAATGGGTCACAGTGTTGATGTTGTTACCATTCATATATTTTTGAGGGGTATAAATTGAAGCTCCATCACATTTACACCCAGCAGCTTCGTTTCTGCTTCCTTTTGCTATAGTGACAGACAGGTTAGAACTAACATGCTCAGCATTGCCATCAGGGAATCTATTATTGTAGAAGATATTCCAATGACTTCAAACACATTGTGAATTCACAAATCATCATTCAAACTAAGGTCTTCACAGACACTTTACTGAAATAACCAGAAGTGTCTCAACTGGCAATCACCCAGTTAGTAGTCCTGAGCAAATTGTTGGAGTCAAGCACTAAAAAGTCATTAGGACCTGAATGCCTTCATCCCAGGCTCCTAGAAAAAGTAGTGGTGAGATAATTGATGCATTGCCTTTTATTTTTGCAAAAGTTCACTAAGTTCCATTAGATTGGAAAACAAAATTTTATTTTATGTATTTTTTACTTCGAGGTAGAGCACGCAAAGAGGATCTTCCAGCCCAACAAGCCCCTGCCAAGCCCTGATGAATGATCTCAGCCTGAAACATCGACTCTTTATTCCTCTCCATAGACGCTGCCTGACCTGCTGAGTTCCTCCAGCATTTTGTGTGCGTTACTCTGAATTTCTTGCATCTGCAGAATCTCTTGTGTTAAATGAGGCCTTTTGCTGGTTAGCAAGATGGAATGATGTGCGGTGCTGGGACATCAACTTCACACGACCGATATTAATGACGTGGACAAGAACATGGAGGTAGAAGGGTGAAAGTTGGGAAGTAAGTAAGAAGGTTATGAAGGGATAGGAACAGTCCAGATGAAAGGTCTTGACCCAGAACATGGACTGTTCATTTCCCTCCACAAGTGCTGAGCTCCACCAGCTGCAGATTCCAGCATCCACTGTCTTGTGTGCTCTATAAGGGGATAGAGACAGTGGTGGTATAGAGTGAGTGGTCTGCCCAGTGGAGTATATGAGGAAAAACCTAAAATAGTCCATTCTGGTGGGAGAAATAAAAGGGAAATGCATTATCTAAATGGGGCAGAGCTCTGAGATACATAAGAATTTGGATGGCCCGGTGATGCATAAACGTATACGTCACTTCCCGTACCATGCACCCGTGGCAGAGTCTGCAGTCGCTGGCTACCTCTCGAGTCCACATGTCGGGAGTGGACTCAGACTCTGTTGGGCAGCCCATGGAAAAAAGCAGGTTGGACAATAATCAAAGAAAATCACTTCCATTGCATTTGTTGACAAAGAGAAAAACTGATCAAAGTACTAAAGGTGCATTGGAAATTGTCTTTTCAGTGAAAATTATTCTACTGGGGAGATCCTTCACTTCTGCCGTAATCCTTAGTTACCATTAATCTCTGTTCGGCTGAACCAGACCAATGTTCAGATGAAGACCTAAAACTGCACTTTCAACTGTGGTAAGAGCAGTCAAAGGAAGACGGTGTCTCAAATGGTGTTGTGTAAACAAAGTGAATCAGGAAAATGGCTTTTAAGCACATGAGATTCCGCAGATGCTGAAAATCCGAAGCAAAATGTGAGAGCAGCTCGGCGGGTCCTGTGGAGGTGTATAAACTGCCAGTGCTTCAGGCTTAGACCCTTCGCCAGGACTAGAGAGGAGGGGGGAAGGAGCCAGAATTAGATAATGACGAGAGGGGAAGGAGCACAAGCTGGCAGGTGATAGGTGCAACCTGGTGAGGGAAGGAAGGTGAAGTTGGAAGCTGGGAGGTAATAGGTGGAAAGGTGAAGGTTTAAAAAGGAGGAATGTGAACGGAGAGGACAGTGGACTGTGGGAGAAAGGGAAGGAGAAGGGAAACCAGAGGGTAGCAATAGGCAGATAAGGAGAAGGCAAGGACTAAGAGGGGAGCCAGAGAGGGAGGGAAGAGAGAGAAGGGTGGGAGAAATTACCGGAAGTTGGAGAAAATTAGTGCTTATACCATTAGGGTGGAGGCTATCCAGACGGAATATGAGGTGTTGCTCCTCCAGCTTGAGAGTGGCCTCATTGTGGCAGTAGAGGAGACCACGGACCAACATCTCAGAATGGGTGGCCACCAGGAGACCTCGCCTCTTGTGGCAGGCAGAGTGAGGATGTTAAGAAGACCTTTATACTGAAAGGTTTGAAGGCAGAAGTAAGAAGTTTTGTGTATTGGCCTAGGTTAGATAAAGATTTTAAACAACAGTTGAAGCACCCTGGTTTTCTCAGCTGCGTAAGTCTATGGAAGACAATCTCTGACTCCACCAAACTTGTGAGATTGAGGTGCGATCCCCCGCCAGACCCCAGTTAGTGTGAATACTGTGTAATTCACTACCCTGTGACAAATTAGTGCCACAAAAATAACAGACAGTACACCACATACAACTAAAAGATTATCTTTATAATTCTTAATTTGACTAAAGGGTTACTAAAGAAAAGAACAAAAAAAGAAAAGGGCCCATTTTAATTAAACAGTCTCATGTGCACAAGTTGGAGCTCACAGTTTCTCTGAGTCACTGATCCTCAATCGATCTCACCCAGGGCTTCGTCAAATCACAGTTCCACTCTGGGTCGAATCCTACGACTTCTTCTCTGCGGTATCTTCTCTCTTTATCTCTCTTGAACCAAAAAAAACCCCAAGCCCAACTTTAGTCTCCCTCACCAAAGAAACCTCCCCTTCAATTCGACCATCCTAATTGGACAGCACACATTGCTCCTCACCTCTTACCTTCAACAATAACCCAAACATACGCTGAAAACAAGCAGCTCTCACAGAACTGCCATCAGGAAATACATACAGCATAACAGTAAAAATATGAACCAGAGCAGTACACAGTGGATTGTATAATCGACCAAAGTACAGAGCTAAACCAGCAGACAACGTTATAAAACACATGGTATTAGACACATTCTTATTTCACCATTTCATACATAATCAAACGACGAGGTGAAATGATCAAAAAAGTACTGAAGGAACAAATAGTTTAACAATAATGAACATATTTTTTGCACTTTGCACCATAGGTTAAACCCCTGCTGAGGTACAGTACTCATGAACACAATATTCACAGCACAGTTCAGGCAACATGAGGGGAAAGTGTAAGACAAGAGGTAAGGCAGAAACATGATTATGGAACATGGAACATGACGCACAAGAACAACGTTGTGCTGAACCAGCTACGAAACAAGTTAAAAGCACACAAACACCTACACAATGTCCATATCCCACCATCTTCCTTACATCCATGTGCCTTTCCAAACATTTCTTAAAAACTTCTAATCTATTTGCCTCTACAACCATACCAAGTAGAGCTTTCCAGGTACATAGAAACATAGAAAATAGGTGCAGGAGTAGGCCATTCGGCCCTTCGAGCATGCACCGCCATTCAGTATGATCATGGCTGATCATCCAACTCAGAACCCTGTACCTGCCTTCTCTCCATACCCCCCGATCCCTTTAGCCACAAGGGCCATATCTAACTCCCTCTTAAATATAGCCAATGAACTGGCCTCAACTGTTTCCTGTGGCAAAGAATTCCACAGGTTCACCACTCTCTGTGTGAAGAAGTTTTTCCTCATCTTGGTTCTAAAGGGCTTCCCCTTTATCCTCAAACTGTGACCCCTCGTACCCATGACTCTGAGTAAAAATAAACTCACCTCTCACATCCCCCTCGCACCTGCCCCCTCTCACATTCAATGTATGCCCTCTGGTATTAAACATTATGATTCAAGCTGCGGAGAGAAACATGTTAGACAATTCGATTGAGATGGTACGTTAGCACCACCTAATACATATGTGGAAATGCGACACTGGAGCGAAAGTTGAAGCTTCTGAGTGGAAGATAAATCTTGTGAAAATAGGAGGTAGAATTAGAAGGATGCATACAAGTCACTTAATTCTTACCAAGCAGCTACAAGAGGATGTGGAAGAACTTTGTGACCATCAGGAGATGGAAGTGTAATGCCCTGCTTCATATTTTTACTGTTATGCTCTATGGATTTCATTTTGTGCAGCTCTGTAAGAACTGTTTGTTCTGCTGTCAACCCGTTTGGGTTATTGTTGAAGTTAAGCGATGATGTGGAATGTGTGTCATCCAATTAGTGGGAGGTTTTTCTTGGTGAGGGACAATAAGGTTGGTCTTGGGATTTTGTTCGAGAGGAGATGAAGAGAGAAGACGCTGGGGAGAACCGGTCATAGCATATGATCCGGTGGGAGACCAGTTTGTTTGAGATGGATTGTGAGCGACGTTTGGAAGGCGGTGTGTGCTTTCACATTGATCGAGGACCTAGCGTGTGAGTGACAGTGAAGTTCAAGGTGAGCTCCGACTTGTGCACATTTGACTGTTTAATTAGAGTGGGCCCTTTTCTTTTTGTTATTCTTTCCCAACCCTTCAGTTAAGATTCATACATATAATTCCTTTAATCGTATGCAATGTACTTCGTGTCTGTTATTTCATGGCATTAATTTGTAACAGGGTAGCAAGTGACACAGCATCCACACAAACCAGGGTATGGGGTGGGAGCCAGTGCACCTCAGTCTCTAAAGTTTGGCGGGGCCAGAGGTTGTCTTCCTCAGACTTACGTAGCCAAGGGAACCGGGGTGTTTCAGCAGTAACAACACAAAATTCTACTGCACTGAGTCAAGAAGTGAGACCTTCTCCATTCACGCAGTAGATTTTCCAATGACATAAGCTCCTTTGACAATATGTCACTTTGAGGTAGTGGTTATGGTTCATGGACCATTCAGAAATCTGATGGTGGAGGGAAAGAACCTGACCCTGAATCATTGAGTGTTTGTCTTCACTGAGATCTTCTCTAGTCACGTAGTAGAAATCTCAATGACATAAATTCCTTTGAGGAGGTCTCAATTCTTGTAGGATGGTTAAATCAGTAAATAAGGTTTATTAGTCACTTGTCTTGAAAAAGGGGATAGCAAGAGATAACTGAGTGATGTACTGAGGTCAATGCATCTACTCACATAGAACACAGAACAGTATAGCACTGTACAGGCCCTTCAGCCCACAACATTGTGCTAACCCTTTAACCTACACCAAGATCAGTCTAACCCTTCTATCCAACAGAGCCCTCCATTTTTCCTTCTTTCAGGTACCTATCTAAGAGTCTGTTAAATGTCCCTAATGTATCTGCCTGCACCACCACCCCTGGCCTCTGTATAAAGAGCCTGCCTCTAACATCTACCTAATACTTTCTTCCCAAAACCATAAAGTTATGCCCCCTGGTATTAGCCATTTCCACCCTGGGAAAAAGTCTTTGTCTGTCCAGTTGATCTATGCCTCTTATCATCTTGTACATTTCAATCAAGTCACCTCTCATTCTCCTTCGATCCAAAGAGAAAAGCCCTGTCTCACTCAACCTATCCTCATAACACACTATCTCTAATCCAGGCAGCATCCTGGTAAATCTCCTCTGCACCCTCTCTAAAGCTTCCACATCCCTCCTATAATGAATGGACCAGAACAGAACACAATACCCCAAGTTTGGTCGAACCACACTGCAACGTTAGCCAAGCTGACTCATGCAACCAAATTTTCCTGAATCGATTGCCTCCTGACTTTCTGAATGAGCCTAGCATGGGGACCCTTGTCAAATGCCTTACTAAAATCCCTATACATTACATACATTGCTCTTCCTATATAGTGTGGAACAAACAAGATGCAAATGTTTAAGCAGTTCACTACATCTCTTAGTGGATCATTATGTTCCTGGCATCACACCTATGCAGGATCTTAATTAAGTTTAACTTCTACTGTGAAATATTTGTCACTTTTTTTGGAGTCGTATTCTTGCAGATTCCAAATGGTTAGGAATCTACCAGGTTGCCTGCAATTTGCAGGCAGCTCCACCACCAATCCTTCTGCTAACTTGGCCTGAGACAGAAATTGCAGACTTTTTAAACAATTCTTACCCTTTTCCTGATTCTTGCTAGAATTGGTCCACAATGGATATCTGCCTATATTTCAGATGGGACACAATTTCTGAAATTTTCACACAGGAAATTGAAATGACTGCCACAGTGAGAGAAAACAGGCAAAACAGAATAGGATTTACTGTAAGAGGGGCTGGCAGACTGCAGCAGAGAGTACAAAGCACCATGCAAGGCCTGTCTCAGAGAATAAGATGTCCAAGCAAAGGTGAAAATGGTAGACTTTTGTAAAGTTGGAGATGAAGGACAGAAAAGACACAGTACCGCGGATTGGAGGCAAACTGGGAAACTGCAGTGTCAAGTACGGAATGCATGACTTAGCATAAACATGAAACATTAACTCATCTTCTCTTTCCATAGATGCAGTTTGATCTGCTGAACATCTGCTTTTATTGAGGGACTTAAAATCAGTTTACCAAAGAAAATAGGTTCAATTTTTAAAGGGGAGAATTTTTGCAGTTTAATGGGGAGGTCAGGGCAGTTGGACTAATCAGAAAAGCCCACCAATGGGCTAGCATAGGCACAATGGGCTGAATGACCTCCCTCTGTTCTGCAAGGTTCGATGAATTTCTTCTAGCTTATTACGTAGGGAACCTATCTAAATCAGCTGGCAGCTGATGATGACGTTATCTAGCTCTCATGCTAATCGTTAAGCATGTCCATGCATACCAGACAGAGATCTAATCAGTCTGAGTGACAAGTGACCTTCTCCCTGACATTTTCCAATATAGTTGGTTAAAAAATACTTTCCAACACTCTTATGAGTCTCTCAGAACAGTTAATTTAAATACGTTTCACAGTGTAGTACATTCAATAATTTGAGAAAAATCCCTGGTTTAGAATGATTCCTCTGTACTTGTTCCCTTAAAGAACTCTGCACACCCATTAATGGGAAACAGCTTTTCAAATGCGACATGAAAAGCAATCCTCAGTTTCCATGATTAGCTCCTGCAGAAAAGAATAGTCTTCAGCATTGTCTTTCAACAACTTGGAATGAATTCAGTCTTGCCACGCACGGTCATTGAGATTATGCAACAGAAACAGTCCACACCAACCATCATGCAGCCATTTTTACCCTTGTCCCACCATATCCCAAGGTATATTCTGCACACTGTCAGCGTTCAGTGGGTATCAGCTATGGCTCCGATGATGAGTGGGTGAGTCGGGGTTCAAAGACCACTCCAGAGCTCTTCTATGAAGAAAATCCGGCCAGATAATTGAGTGCAGTAGAGAGAGAGCGTGCTGCACTACTGGAGGTTCTGAATGAAACAAGCCGTCTTCCCTTTCAGCTGAGCATAAAAGAACGTACATTTTGGGAGTGTCTTCATTGGGACTAGACAAACACGCCTACAAGCAAAATTACTAAAACAGAAGATATCGCCAAAGCACTGTGTTAGGATTAAGGTGCTGAGCGTTTACAGCAAAGGGAGGCAAAGTGTGTTAGAAACATTAGGACTGGAAGTAACAAAGGCAAAGATGAGATTTTCAGCAGCAGCTGAATGGAGGCCAGGGTGGTATCTACGTGGAAATAGATGGTCTTACTGTTGGTATGGATACAAAGTCTCAAATTTATTTGTTGTCTAATGAGACATCAAAGGCGTGAACAATCGGGTTTACCTTCACAAAGAAGCTGGTGGGTATTCATCGATAAAGAACAGGGTCTGATAGGGATTAAAGACAGCAGTTAAGTTGGATGAAGTCATGGATCATTTGAATTACTTTGCTAACCCACGATGTTGCTTCCAATGCCTTCACAATCTCTTCACGTCTGAATTGCTGATTTTTTTCATCTAAATTACCAATGAGGCTTCCCACTAAAGTACATCATCCCATGTTATTTTGCAGTCCTGGTCACCGAATTATCGGAAAGATGTCAATAAAATTGAGAGAGTACAGAGGAGGTTTACTAAAACGTTGCCTGGGTTTCATCTCCTAAGTTACAGAGAAAGGTTGAACAAGTTAGGTCTTTATTCCTCGGAGCATAGAAGGTTGAGAGGGGACGTGATAGAGGTATTTAAAATTATGAGGGGGATTGATAGAGTTGACGTGGATAGGTTTTTTCCACAAGATTCAAACAAGAGGACATGAGTTGAGCATTAAAGGGTAAAAGTTTAGGGGTAACATGAGGGGGAACTTCTTTACTCAGAGAGTGGTAGCTGTGTGGGATGAGCTTCCAGCAGAAGTGGTTGAGGCAGGTTCGATGTTGATGTTTAAAGTTAAATTGGATAGCTATATGGACAGGAAGGGAATGGAGGGTTATGGGCTGAGTGCAGGTCGGTGGGACTAGGTGAGAGTAAGAGTTCGGCACAGACTAGAAGGGCTGAGATGGCCTGTTTCCCTGCTGTAATTGTTATATGGTTATATTTATATTTTTGTTAGTTTATTTCACAATTACCTGTTTTTTTTATTAATAACTTCCTTAACATTACAATTTTTCAAAATGGCCATCTGCAAAGCTAAGCATTCGGATTTACCTAATTCCTTGCAAATTGTGAATAGACTTTTAATGGGTGGCACGGTAGTGTAGTATTAGTGCAATTATTCTACTGTGCCAGTGGTAAGAGCCAAGTTCAATTCCTACCACTGCATGTAAGGAATTTGTATGTTCGCCCTGTGACGGCAGGAGTTTCCTCTGGGTGCTCTGGTTTCCTCCCACATTCCAAACCGGTACGATTAGAGTTAGGAGCAGTGAGTTGAGGGAATACGACACTGGTGCCGGGTGAATGGTGACCCTTGTGTGCTGCCCAGCACAATCTTTGGACTGTGTGATCATTGACACAAACGATGCAATTCACTGTACGTGTGACAAATAAAGCCAGCTTTTAATCTTTACAACATTCTCTGCAATCCTGTTTGATTGTGGATGTAGACATGGGTAAAACTCTGTATTCTTGCAAACACGAGAAGTTCTATGGATGCGAACAGTGCTCTCCCATCGGTGATGAGCCCTTTCTACCTCTCAACCACACTCCAGAGGAAATTTACAGGGCTCAATTAACCTACCAACCAGCGTGTCTTTGGAATGTAGGGGGAAGCTAGAACACCCAGGGAGACTGTGTAAACTCCACACAGAAAGGACCAGAGGTCAGGATCGAACCTGGGTCCTCTATGAGATGTGCCACCCTAATTCGGCCGTGATAGCTCCAATACCCTCCATTTCTGCGATAATCCTGCGGCAGAATTTCCATCCCATATTTTGAGAGCTTGTACTGGCGACAAAGAACCTGACGTTAAAGTGCACACGTAGGGAATGTGGACTCGGCACAAAAACAAATAAAAACTTGTTCTATTTTTATTGCAGTTTGCTCAGACTTGGGAAGAAGTCTGGTCTAACTAATGGAAAAAGACATTCAGACATAAGGGATCATTGGTTCAGCCAACTAAATGATAAAACAATATAGGGCCAGCTAAATTTTCCCACAACTTTCAAAGCAACTGGCTCCACAAAAGTAAAGTGAATGTTACTTTAAATGATCGGGTTCACCCAGTGTTTTTGCAGTAACAACTCTACAGAAGAAAAACTGGCCATTATATACTATGTACCAGCTCAATGCACTGTTGCAATGAATGGATCTGGATGAACGGTACACAAGACGCATTTTTCACTGTTCTTCAGTACATGTGACAACAATAAACCAATTTATCACTTTTACCAAGTAAGTACCCTTGAAGAACTCAAATGATGCGAATTGAAAATTCCGACAATCCAGCTCTCTCAGGAATTTGGTGGTGTCAGACTTGCAGGTTTTCCAGACTATTGGATGTTATTTTTTAATAATACCCCAAAGACATTTTCAGTTTCCTTTTTTTAAAAGATTCTATACAGTATTACTATAAACTTCCAGGAGAACATGGTAAGTAGAAAGGAAACTTGGACAGGGCCCTAGTCATTTTGAAGAGAATACAGGAACTGGGTCCCAAGACAGAAGGGACAATGGGAACTGGGTCCCAAGATGGAAGGGACAATGGGAACTGGGTTCCAGTGATTGAAGGGACAATGGGAATTGGGTTCCAGTGATGGAAAGGACAATGGGAACTGGGTCCAGATGATGGAAAGGACAATGGGAACTGGGTTCCAAGATGGAAGGGACAATGGGAACTGGGTCCCAGTGATGGAAACGACAATGGGAACTGGGTCCCAAGATGGAAGGGACAATGGGAACTGGGTTCCAGTGATGGAAAGTACAATGGGAACTGGGTTCCAGTGATGGAAAGGACAATGGGAACTGGGTTCCAGTGATGGAAAGGACAATGGGAACTGGGTCCCAAGATGGAAGGGGCAATGGGAACTGGGTTCCAAGATGGAAGGGACAATGGGAACTGGGTCCCAGTGATGGAAAGGACAATGGGAACTGGGTCCCAGTGATGGAAAGGACAATGGGAACTGAGTCCCAGTGATGGAAAGGACAATGGGAACTGGGTCCCAAGATGGAAGGGACAATGGGAACTGGGTTCCAGTGATGGAAAGTACAATGGGAACTGGGTTCCAGTGATGGAAAGGACAATGGGAACTGGGTCCCAAGATGGAAGGGGCAATGGGAACTGGGTTCCAGTGATTGAAGGGACAATGGGAACTGGGTTCCAGTGATGGAAAGGACAATGGGAACTGGGTCGCAAGATGGAAAGGACAATGGGAACTGGGTCCCAGTGATGGAAAAGATAATGGGAACTGGGTCCCAGTGATGGAAAGGACAATGGGAACTGGGTCCCAGTGATGGAAAGGACAATGGGAACTGGGTCCCAGTGATGGAAAGGGCAATGGGAACTGGGTCCCAAGACGGAAGGGACAATGGGAACTGGGTCCCAGTGATGGAAAGGACAATGGGAACTGGGTCCCAAGACGGAAGGGACAATGGGAACTGGGTTCTAGTGATGGAAAGGACAATGGGAACTGGGTCCCAGTGATGGAGGAGAGGAAACTGAGACCCGGAAATGATCTGAAAGGGAGTCGGACTTCAGGAAACATCAGCTGGTGAGCCAGATGACAAAACGTTGGTATTTGCCAGTGGTCGGATAGTGGATTATCAGCTTCAGAGTAATTTGCAGCTTCCTCTGGTAGGAATCTCATTATTTTTGGATATGCCTGTTGATGCTCTTCCATTCTCATTGAACAAGGATACCCTTGTTTGGTAGTAATGGTATAGTGAGAGAGCTGCCGGGCGATTAGATTGCCAACTCTATTGGGGTATATATTGCTGATGATGATGATGGTTCACATATTTTTGATGCCCAGATCTGAGCTGCTAGCTCCGTTCTGAGCCTCTGATATTGAGCACATTTAAAGGCTCGTACAACGTAATGAAAAGTGTGATGGTGGGACTTTGCCTCTGGCAGGACTGTGGGATGGTCACCCCTACCACTGCCCCTACAGACAGATGCATCCGCCACGGGTAGAATAGTGAGGACAAAGTATGTCAGATTCACTCCTCACATCTGTTCACCAGCTACCTGTAACACATCCCGTCTGTCAGCTTTGGTCAACGCAACTGTGCCACCGTATCACTGGTGACAACAGAGAGTGAGGTTCCCTACAATCTGGGATGTGCACTCACAAATCTGGGAAAATAGGCCATTGTTGTACTCGCCCCTCAAACTCTCACCCTTTTCCAAAGGCTCTCTGTTCGGAATAGAGCACTGCCCGTGAGCTGCCCTCCTGGTTACTTTGCCATGACAGGGGATCTTAGCTTTTGAACACAATGTGAAGCCCCAAGTGCAATGTGTGCATCTCCACTGATTAAGTTTATTTAGCCTCCCACGCTGAAACAGCTCTGCGCAGAAGCACCTGATGGATATCAAGCGAGCTCTCTTCACCCCTCTCACTCTTTCTCAGCATGTGTGAATCATCGTAGAAAAAGAGACGAGGAAAAATCCCTGACACTGAGAGCAGGGTGGCTCTGCTTTCATTACTCTAAGCCTCAGAAGATCCAGAAAGTATGAGACACTGACCATTTCCTATAACCATCCTTCCTTAAGGTTGTACATGGTGACATACATACTTTGATTATATATTTGCTTTGAACATTGTGACATGGAGTTTCTGGGGATCAGCTGTTGTTTCAGCCATGCACTGATTTGCCTGCTCGAAGAACGCCGATGTACAAACGTACATGACCAGCTGTTTGCAACTACTTACTAGATGTACAAAGCTCTCATGACATGCGTAAGCAGTTTCACCCTGAATCACTAAAAGACAACACTTGTGCATTATTTAAAAAAATAACACAATAACACCGGGAGAAGATAAAATGTAATCTGCTTGAATTGGATGAACTAAATGTTTTCACATGTTGTAACTTCTGGACTTTGTAACCATGAGACCATCGAAGATGAGAAAATTGTCTTTGTGAAGACAAAAACTGTGTGCTGTGCACCGGATTATCAAATGAAGGAGATATCAGACAAAGGAGGCTCCATTTCACTCCATTAACAGCTTGTGTGGGAGCTGAGGTGCCCAGAATTAGACGGCGTGATAGAATTATGGACAATGTAGCAGAGGGTACTTTCCTGGGCACTAAACCCTCCTGTGCCACACTCCAGTCCAGCAGCTCACCAAGTGTAGCACAGCAGGGCTGAAAGGGTTACACATCACCCGAAAACAAGCTGAGATCAGAATCGGAGCCTGGTATTAGATGTATCAACAATCGTGGTTTAACTTAAAGATGTAGAATTATCTATCTGAATTCAAGCTGGGGCCTAAAAGGATGTAGAAGTTTTTGGGAGAAGAAAAATGAAAGTGGGGAAGAATGTGAGAGTTCGGCAACAGAACTGTCAGTTATTATGACTTGTGTCCATTCTGTACTTCACAAAACGTCTGGATTTATCCAACAAGGTCACAGGAAATAAAATATCTAGAAAGGCTTGCAAGTCAGTATCTCCATTCACAGGCTGAGGTCTCTGCAACCATTATATACAAAATTATATACTTTAAAAAGGCCACATCTCAAGCACCAAACATAATAGACCAGGTTGGAGGAGGTGCACGTGAAACTCTTCCCGAACCGGACGAGCGGTTTAGGTCCCTGGGTATTGGTGAGGGAGGGTAGAGAAGAGACAAGTGTTGCACCCCCAACACAACCGTGGTTGCAGGGGGAGTGTCGGGGTGGGGAGGGACAGGCAGGGAATGTCAGAATGCTTCCGGTGGAGAGCGGGTGACGGACTGGCGGTGGAATCCGATTGGACTGGGAGAAATGGTGAAGGATGGTATGCTGCGTATGGAGGCCGGAGGAGGTAAAGGTGAAGACTAGGGATTCTAATTCTGTTCTGCTCTGGGAAGGGTGGGGGAGTGCAGACATGCCGGATGTAGAGGTAATATGTTTAACTTCTTGGGGAAGACCCTCTCAACAAATCAATGTCTGGAGGCCTTTCATGATCGGGTCACAGATTAATCTACCTAAATAAACACCCTCGAGCATTACAGCAATTTCTCAGTCCTCTCCATTACAAAATGAAAAACTACAACTAGTAGCCAATGTAACAGTTAGGGAGAGCTACAAACAGGAGCTTATCCATACCATTAAGACTACAGTCACACTTAAACTTTCTTCATTTTGCAGACTTCGGCACGATTGGATATTGAACACGTTAACATCGGCTGCTGCCCTTCAGCAACCCCACACGTGGCAGAGAGCACGAGGAGCAAGACTGTCCTTGTCCCTTGCAGTTCCACAGAACCGACACAGTTCCTGGCCCTGCGGAGTTATGCAGAGCTACAGCTCTGTGTATATCCCAGCAGCTCTGCACCCTGCCTTCAAATACTGCACTCACAAAGGCTATCCCTAAATTGTTTAAATAAATCTTGGCCATCTTTTACACATAGATTACTTCGGATTAGTGTTTAATCGTTGGTCAGCAGGCTTCATTTGACATTCACCACATGATTTTCTATTCTTCCCTATTTTTGTTCTGTCGATACCTAGCACCATCACTGTTTGATTTCCAGCTAAACAGTGGTTCCCTTTGAGATTCAGCTAACTAAATGCTGGAAACAATTATTCAGGTAGAGTCAATACTGCACAAAGCCCCACATTTCCAGCAATACTGATGACTCTGATTCGATGAGTACAGTTCATACTGTCCCCAAGCCGCAGAGCTGTCTTCCCACGTTTGACCTTCACAGTGACTCCCTGTAACTGGATTCGGGAACGGTGTCTTTCACATAGATTCATCCACTCGGTTAACAATGAGCATCCAATTAACGGCAGCAGTGGTGATGAAGGTATTTGCATGCATGCTTTTTATGTGCCATGGAAGTGTGAAGGCAATTTAAGTTAACAAAAATTATTTGATCAAAAAATGATCACAGGGATGTAACAAAGGCGTTTCAAGATGCAATTCAGGAACATTTAATTAAGGTTCAAATATCTCATTTATTGAATTGCAATTAAATCTACTGTAACAAGTTTATGTTCTGCCTTTAGAGATCTCCTTGATAAAACTGCTACCTTCAAAAATTTGTGTGTTATATTTAGGGGTGTACAGAGGCTGTGAAGCATCAGGAGCCCATTCAGCTGCTAGAGGTGAAAACCAGAGCCAATGCCCCTTTGGAAAGAGTGTCATAGAGAGCTACAGCATGGAAACAGGCCCTCCAGCCTATCCACTCCATGCCAGCAACCAACAGGAATTCTGCAGATGCTGGAAATTCAAGCAACACACATCAAAGTTGCTGGTGAACGCAGCAGGCCAAGCAGCATCTATAGGAAGAGGCGCAGTCGACGTTTCAGTCCGAGACCCTTCGTCAGGACTAACTGAAGGAAGAGTGAGTAAGGGATTTGAAAGCTGGAGGGGGACGGGGAGATGCAAAATGATAGGAGAAGACAGGAGGGGGAGGGATGGAGCCAAGAGCTGGACAGGTGATAGGCAAAAGGGGATACGAGAGGATCATGGGACAGGAGGTCCGGGAAGAAAGACGGGGGGGGGGTGACCCAGAGGATGGGCAAGAGGTATATTCAGAGGGACAGAGGGAGAAAAAGGAGAGTGAGAGAAAGAATGTGTGCATAAAAATGAGTAACAGATGGGGTACGAGGGGGAGGTGGGGCCTAGCGGAAGTTAGAGAAGTCAATGTTCATGCCATCAGGTTGGAGGCTACCCATATGGAATATAAGGTGTTGTTCCTCCAACCTGAGTGTGGCTTCATCTTTACAGTAGAGGAGGCCGTGGATAGACATGTCAGAATGGGAATGGGATGTGGAATTAAAATGTGTGGCCACTGGGAGATCCTGCTTTCTCTGGCGGACAGAGCGTAGATGTTCAGCAAAGCGGTCTCCCAGTCTGCGTCGGGTCTCACCAATATATAAAAGGCCACATCGGGAGCACCGGACGCAGTATATCACCCCAGTCGACTCACAGGTGAAGTGATGCCTCACCTGGAAGGACTGTTTGGGGCCCTGAATGGTGGTAAGGGAGGAAGTGTAAGGGCATGTGTAGCACTTGTTCTGCTTACACGGATAAGTGCCAGGAGGGAGATCAGTGGGGAGGGATGGGGGGGACGAATGGACAAGGGAGTTGTGTAGGGAGCGATCCCTGCGGAATGCAGAGAGAGGGGGGGAGGGAAAGATGTGCTTAGTGGTGGGATCCCGTCGGATCCACGCCTGCAATCGCAGTTTTTTTGACTTTGTCATGTTAGGCAAAGATCGCAAGATCTTACATCTACGGACTCCAGAGCCTGCCGGCCCCGACGCTAGCAGGCATGAACTTTCAATTGCGGCCCCTGCCATTGATCTCGGCGGCTCCAACACCTCAGGACATATTCAAAACCCGGACTCCAGCAACGACCATGGACACATTCGAAGTGATTACGCAACCACCAACTGCAACTCCAGCCTTGAACACCAGGCCGGGTCTTTATGTGCTGCTGTTGTGACTCCCGTCTCCCCTTCCCCCACCACCACTCCGCAACCCCGTCTTCCTCAGATCCCACCGTCAGCTCTTGGGCCCTCAGAGGCTCCATCTTCCTCTCACCCCAACCCTCCCCTCTCCACTGACACCCCCAGCCTCCCCCCTCTGATCCCAGCTCTCATCCGTGCCGGGTCTTTACCATCCCCTCCGACCTTCAACTGTCAAAGGCAGAACGCTCTGTTCTCAGTAAGGGCCTCACCTTTGTCCCCCTTCGCCCACACCTCAGCGAGTTCCGTGTTCGCCATGATACGGAACTTTTCTTTCGCCGTCTCCATCTCCGAGCCTACTTCTTCGGCAAGGACTCTTCCACCCCCACCGATGACCCCTTCTCTCGTCTTCAACCCTCCTCTTCTTCATGGACACCCCGCTCTGGTCTTCTGCCTGCTCTGGATCTCTTTATTGCCAACTGCCGACGGGACATCAACCGTCTCCACTTCACCGCACCTTGTCCCCATTCCAACCTCACTCTTTCGGAACGCTCTGCTCTCCACTCCCTCCGCACTAATCCTAACCTTATTATTAAACCCGCCGATAAGGAGGGTGCTGTTGTAGTCTGGCGTACTGACCTCTACCTTGCCTAGGCGCAGCGACAACTCGCGGATACCTCCTCTTATTTACCACTCGATCGTGACCCCACTAAGCAGCACCAGGCCATTGTCTCCCACACTATCAACGACTTTATCCGCTCAGGGGATCTCCCATCCACTGCTACCAACCTTATAGTTCCCACACCCCGCACTTCCCGTTTCTACCTCCTACCCAAGATCCACAAACCTGCCTGTCCTGGCCGACCTATTGTCTCAGCTTGCTCCTGCCCCACCGAACTCGTTTCTGCATTCCTCGACACGGTTTTATCACCCCTTGTTCAATCCCTTCCGACCTATGTTCGTGACACTTCTCACGCTCTTAAACTTTTCGATGATTTTAAGTTCCCTGGCCCCCACCGCTTTATTTTCACCATGGATGTCCAGTCCTTATATACTTCCATCCCCCATCAGGAAGGTCTCAAAGCTCTACGCTTCTTTTTGGATTCCAGACCTAATCAGTTCCCCTCTACCACCACTCTGCTCCGTCTAGCGGAATTAGTCCTTACTCTTAATAATTTCTCCTTTTGCTCCTCCCATTTCCTCCAAACTAAAGGTGTAGCTATGGGCACCCGTATGGGTCCTAGCTATGCCTGCCTTTTTGTTGGGTTTGTGGAACAATCTATGTTCCGTGCCTATTCTGGTATCTGTCCCCCACTTTTCCTTCGCTACATTGACGACTGCATTGGCGCTGCTTCCTGCACGCATGCAGAACTCGTTGACTTTATTAACTTTGCCTCCAACTTTCACCCTGCTCTCAAGTTTACCTGGTCCATTTCCGACACCTCCCTCCCCTTTCTAGATCTTTCTGTCTCTGTCTCTGGAGACAGCTTATCCACTGATGTCTACTATAAGCCTACTGACTCTCACAGCTATCTGGACTATTCCTCTTCTCACCCTGTCTCTTGCAAAAACGCCATCCCCTTCTCGCAATTCCTCCGTCTCCGCCGCATCTGCTCTCAGGATGAGGCTTTTCATTCTAGGACGAGGGAGATGTCTTCCTTTTTTAAAGAAAGGGGCTTCCCTTCCTCCACTATCAACTCTGCTCTTAAACGCATCTCCCCCATTTCACGTACATCTGCTCTCACTCCATCCTCCCACCACCCCACTAGGAATAGGGTTCCCCTGGTCCTCACCTACCACCCCACCAGCCTCCGGGTCCAACATATTATTCTCTGTAACTTCCGCCACCTCCAACGGGATCCCACCACTAAGCACATCTTTCCCTCCCCCCCCCTCTGCATTCCGCAGGGATCGCTCCCGACACAACTCCCTTGTCCATTCGTCCCCCCCATCCCTCCCCACTGATCTCCCTCCTGGCACTTATCCGTGTAAGCGGAACAAGTGCTACACATGCCCTTACACTTCCTCCCTTACCACCATTCAGGGCCCCAAACAGTCCTTCCAGGTGAGGCATCACTTCACCTGTGAGTCGAGTGGGGTGATATACTGCGTCCGGTGCTCCCGATGTGGCCTTTTATATATTGGCGAGACCCGACGCAGACAGGGAGACCGCTTTGCTGAACATCTACGCTCTGTCCGCCAGAGAAAGCAGGATCTCCCAGTGGCCACACATTTTAATTCCACATCCCATTCCCATTCTGACATGTCTATCCACGGCCTCCTCTACTGTAAAGATGAAGCCACACTCAGGTTGGAGGAACAACACCTTATATTCCATATGGGTAGCCTCCAACCTGATGGCATGAACATTGACTTCTCTAACTTCCGCTAGGCCCCACCTCCCCCTCGTACCCCATCTGTTACTCATTTTTATGCACACATTCTTTCTCTCACTCTCCTTTTTCTCCCTCTGTCCCTCTGAATATACCTCTTGCCCATCCTCTGGGTCACCCCCCCCCGGTCTTTCTTCCCGGACCTCCTGTCCCATGATCCTCTCGTATCCCCTTTTGCCTATCACCTGTCCAGCTCTCGGCTCTATCCCTCCCCCTCCTGTCTTCTCCTATCATTTTGGATCTCCCCCTCCCCCTCCAACTTTCAAATCCCTTACTCACTCTTCCTTCAGTTAGTCCTGACGAAGGGTCTCGGCCTGAAATGTTGACTGCACCTCTTCCTACAGATGCTGCTTGGCCTGCTGCGTTCACCAGCAACTTTGATGTGTGTCACTCCATGCCAGACTATTATTCTGCCTCGCCCTATTGACCTGCATCTGGAGCATAGGCCTCCACACCTATCCCATCCAGGTACATATCCAAACTTCTCTTCAATGTTGGAACTGGACTTGCATTCACCACTTCTGCAGAGCCTGCTGAAAGAAGACAGGCAGCAGCTCTTACAGAGATAACCAACACATGATAAGTGGGAGGCACTTTTAAAGGTGCGATGGTAAGGGTAAGAAGCAAAATTGATAAGACTGGACAAATCCTGCCGTTTGCTCTCCACACGAACCCAAATCATGCTCTTATCTCTCCCCTTACTCTCCATCCACTACCTCCTCCCTGATAATTATTGAGGGGCATTTTCATTTAGGAACCCACTCGTTACCTCCAGCTAATGTTTGGCACAGCATTGTGAGCTGAAGGGGGTTGTAGGTTTTCTATGTTTCTAATCAATCAAAAATAAGACAGAAGCATTTGTCAGATATAGGAATTTGCTACTGAGCAAGTCCTTTGAGGTTTGCAGGGGGACGTGGGAGAAAATCTGAGAAAGAAATGAGAAGGCGTATGGAGGCGGATATGAAATGGCCATGGCAAGCAGGGTGAAGGAGAATCCCAAAACCTTGTATAAATGTATTGGAAGCACATGGCTGTTGGGTGTGTCCAGGCAGGACACCTCTGGTTAAGGGGCTCGTCGTGTCCATTCTAGCACAGTTTCGTTACCTTTCGTCCCCTCCAGACACTCAGCTCTCACCTGTGGCTCCAAGTTGCCGCTGACTTGCGGCATTTGCCACACCCCAGTGCACTGTTTTGACAGGCGAGCTAAACCAGGTGTGGGTAGCCAGCGGGCCTCGTACCCTGGTGAGATAGGGACATCCCTGACCTAGCATGCAAAGTCAGTTCTAGCCTTCTTCCCCGCTTTCAGAGGGTTCAATTAAACTGATTCCAAGACCATGCCAACATTCAGCTTGGAGCTGAACAGTCTCCTCTCGCTCTCTGCATTGCCTCGCTTGTTCACCTCCTTCACCTTGGCAGGACTCACAATACTTGGTTCATTTAGCGTTTACAGTGTGGAGCAGCCCTTCGAGCCACATCACCCCAGCATCCCCCCACAACCCTGATTAACCCTAACCTAATCAGGGGACAATTTACAATGGCCAATCACCCTACCCGGTACGTCTTTGGACTGTGGGAGGAAGCTGGAGAACTGGAGAAAACACATGGATTCCACAGGGACGAGTATACAACCTGCTCATAGGACATGCCAAAATTGAACACCAAACTCTAGAATGCCCCAAGCTGTAATGGTATCATGCCAACTGCGACAATACCGTGGCTCAGGTCATGAAGGACCTGGAATGTAACCAAATAAATGCAAGAAAGTATACACATTTTGAGATAAATCTTGACAGGTTTGCAGGGAAGCTAATTTAGTTCAGAAGGAAAAAAACAATACAGATTGAAACTCTAGTCCGGCGCTCTTGAGAGTTGATTGGTGCCAGACCACAAAAGAAATCCAGACTGGGAATGAGACCCCAATCATCTTCAGGGCTGAGAAGAATAATAAATTACTCATGATCAAATAGTGGAGCAAACCTGATACACCGAATGGCCTAATTCTGCTGCTACATCTTATCTCCTCTGAGCAGCAGAACTATTCCTTAAGTAAGACACTCCCAGGTCATATAATGCTTCTGTGAACTCACTAAGGTGGAACTACTGTCGGCTACGATTGCAGAGTTCACTAGCTATTGGATGGTATAGATCTTAGTTTAATTTTAGAACTCAAGAGTTAGGTAGTTAGTACAGATCTGAATGACAGATTCAAGACATGCTAGACCACAAGAGCTGCCTGACCACAAGATGTCAGACTAGAGAGATTTAACCTCTGTAAAAGGGTACACTGTTAAGGACAAAGTGCAGGGGTAGGAAGAGGAGAAGCTAGAATCACCAAAGTACAAGTCTTTCTATAAAACAGATAACAACAGGCCAGGCCGTATCTGTGAGAGGAGAAAGAAAAGTTAACATTTCAGATCAAAGGCCTATCATCAGATCAGGGAAGGAGAAGAAAAAACACATTTTTTAAGCTGCAAGGAGAATGGAAGAGGGGGGAACATCTCTGATAGGTGGCCAAGGAAATAAGCTACAAACAAGGTTATCTGGTCAACGAGCGGACTGTGTAGGTGGGGAGGGGGTGTTGGGTACTGTGAGCGAGTCAGAGTGACAAAAGAATGTAGATAAACTGCTAAAGATTTCTAATACTTTCTGTTTTATTTTGATTTCCAGCTTCTGCAATTTCTTTGATTTCTAAATCTCATCATGACACCATGGAATTATAATTTAATTAATTTGTGAGTGACCGGCTGGAAACCCGGCATCCGTAATGATGTTGAAACCACCTTTGAAAAAAGCAGCTGATGATGTCGGCGTCCTTTAGAGATGGAAAGCTACCATCCCTCCTCTGTTGGCCTCTGTAGGAACAGAACATTGCAGGTACTTTTACTTCCCTTTGAAATGGCCTTGCAAGCGGATCGGGGAAAATAACAGCAGCCCTTGGAGTATTGTGTGTCGTTCCAGTTCTAAGAAGCATGTGATTAAGCTGGAGAGGGTGCAGAAAAGATTCACAAGGACATTTCCTGGAATGGAGGGATGAGTTATAAGGGGAGATTGGATACGCTGGGCCTGTTATTCTCAGAGTTTAGGAAACTGAGAGTTGACATAATAGAGGTAAATAAAATTGAGAGGCTGTCCAGTATTTAGTTCAAAGTCAAATTTATTACCAAGATACCTTCTACTACCTTGAGATACATTTTCTTGCAGGCATTTAGAGAAAAATAAATATACAATATTATATATAGTTTAAATATACATAACAAATATTACACATATTTTACACTACACATAAACAAATATTGACAAACAACAAAAAAGAAGACAAATTGTGAAATAAAAAGACCAAGAACATAAGTTGTAAAGAGCCCTTGAAAGTGAGTCTGTAGGTTGCAGAATCATTTGGGAGTTGTTGGAAAGTGAAGGCTTCCGTGCCGGTCCGGGGTAATAATGGCTCCAGGTGTGGATCTACCTGCCCATTAGTAGTAGTGATAAGAGAGCATTTTCTGCAGTAGGGATGTTGAAAACTACGGGGCACAAGTTTAGGGTGAGAGGGGGAATGTTTAAAGGGGTTCTGAGCAATAAAGTTTTCACACAGAGTAGAGGGCATCTGGAATGAGCTGCCAGAGAAGGTGGGGGAGGCAGGAGCAGTTAAGAGGATGGGTACCTGAATGAGCAGGGCATAGAGGGAGATGGAATTACTGCAGGCAATGGGAAGGTGTAGATAGGCATATGGTCAGCAGGGACCTGGTGGGCCGAAGGGCTTGTTTCTGTTCTGTACACCTGTACTTTTATCTTTTGGTAGCCATGCCTATGTCTTGTGAATGCATGGAACAAAAGCACAGACCCACTGCTTCCAGTCTGCTTTTTGCAGAGTTAGTTTCATTTAACTTCATATTTAGAACTATTGCACAGAAGGAATGCTGGAAGAGTCCAGCATTGCCAAACACATCCAGCTTTCTAGAACACATGGTACATGTGATGGTAACGGTGAAAACACGTCACATTGCAAGAGGCTCACTGCTGAGACGGTGATGCCCCTGAGCATCCGGAACATTCAAAGGCAGGCGGTCAATGTCAGGAGATGAACTGAAAGAGGAAAGGCGAACTTGATTGTCTGAATCTACTTTTGTCTCATATGGTAAAGATGTGGGATATGAAGAAAGACGTGTTTTAAGCGGAGATAATATTCCAGAGCTCCACCTTAGTGGAACTCTGGGGACTTCTGCTAAATGAAACTTTATGGGGACAAGAACAAACTGAATAAAAAGACAGGTATGCTTGATGAATTCACATCACATCAGAATGGACCCACATCAGTCCTCTGAAGAATTCCTGGAATACTGTCTGAGGTAATTGGCTATGTCTTATGCGCTGGAACAAATTGACCCATTTAATTGCAGGAAACGTTTGAAGTTCCTTGCCTGTAAAAAATCTGAACTGACAGAAAGGCATCAAAATGAAAGCATTTATCTAGTTCTCAGAGGCAGACAGCAGCAGGCCTAATGGAATAATTAGAGCATTAACATTTCTCCTTGTTCACCAGCACATAATAAAGAGACAATTTGATTTTTGACCTTTTGAATTCAATAGGGACTCTGCATTCTTTCAAAGACATGCATAGCATAGGTGACAAGAGCAGGACAATGCTCTCCAATCAAAGATAAAACCATCATGAGAAATATGTAAAAATAAAGGCCACAGCATCAGAAAATAAAGGTTCATCAACAAAATGGAATGGAAACCCTTAATTGGACAGAATTGTCGCAAACCAATACCCTCACTTAAGACGTTCTTTCTCCAATTGCAAAATACCACAAGATATTATCCATTATAAGCACATTTTCTCTCAGTAAGTCATTTCGTACATGCCTAATCACTGGTTACCACAAGAAAGACAGACCCTTTAGGGATCACAATATGTCTGAAGTCAAAGTCGAGCTTATTGCCACAGGCACAAGTACAGGTATGCCCAGGTGCAATGGAAAAACCTATTTTCAGTAGCTTCAGAATTCTACATTCAAGATCATGGAACGTCACTTCCAGTGCACAAATGTAAAGGAGAATGAAATAATTGTTACTCCAGATCGAATGCAGCATTAAAAAAATCACTACAAGATAAAGAACACAATAATAAAAACACAATAAATACAAATACATAAGATAGCTTTTGTAACTTAGATGAATTGTATGTCCATTAAGTGATGGTGGGGATTGGAGTGTCTGTACACAAGGTGACTGACAGGAAGTGGTAAAGTACTGGTGGTTGGGGGTGTGGAGGGGTGGGTTAGTGGATGGAGGTGTTGATCAGCCTTACTGCTTGGGGAGAATGACTGTCTTTGAGTTTGGTTGTCCTGGTGTGGATGCTACCTAGCCTCCCCCCGATGGGAGTGGGACAAACAGTCCGTGAGCAGGGTGGGTGGGACTCTTCGTGACACCACAGGCCCTTTTCCAGTACCTTTCTGTATATACGTCTTTGTTGGCCGGTAGACTGGTGCCAGTGATGCGTTGGGCAGTTTTGACTACCCGTTGTAGAGCTACCCTGTCCTGCAGTGGAGACCCCGTACCAAGCAGTGATACAGCATGTTAGGATGCTCTCTACTGCACTTCTGTAGAATGGCCTAGTATAGATGTGCACAGTCCTCCTCAGAAAACAGAAGCATTGGTGAGCTTTCCCGATTGAGGAACATCACATCAGATAAGTAACATCCACAAGAAAAACATAAATTAACCATAAATTATTCAAAATAATACATGAAAGAACCTAATTATAACATTAGAAAACAGTGCTTTGTAATGCAAAGTGGCTATGGTGTAACGATGCTGATGGGGTGACTGGGATTGTGCAGACTGGTTCGAGAACCAAATGGTTGAAGGGAAGTTGCTGTTCTTGAACCAGGTGGTTTGGAACTTCAGGCTTCTGTACCTCCTGCCTGATGGTAGCTACGGAAAGATGGCTCGGCCCAAATAGTGGAGACCTCTAATGATAAATATTACTTTCTTGAGGAAGCATCTCTTGTAGGTACTACCAGTGGTGTGGAGGGATGTGACAGTGACGTATTAGTCAGACACTGCTCTCTGTAGATTCTTATGTTCCTGTATATTCATATTGCCATGCCAGATCATGGTGCAAACTCAGGATATTTCAAAACTACTTCTGTAGAAATTGGTTTTAGAGTGTTTATTGGCATGCTGAATCTCTGTTTCCTCCTGGAACAAGTAAATACACCAGAACACCTTCTCATGATTGCATCCACGTGCTGGGCCCAGGATAGGTCAAACAATTTATCAATAGCCAGGAACTTAAAGCTGCTGACTCTCTCCACTGCCAACACATCATGGAGATCGATGCACATATGCCCTCCTTCCCCTTCCTGAAGTCAAGTCAGCTCTTCGGTTTCAATGGCGTTGAGTGAGAGGATTTTGTTAAGCACCGGTCAATCTGATTGGAGGGATGGACGACAGGGTTATCTATACCGCTGAAACAGACGTGCCTGGGCATCATCCCTGACAAAGATGGAGGAGCTTGTCATTGAAACATCGGTTAAAATTGACACCCGTACCTGGCTGGAAACCAAAGAAGAGTTTATTCCTCAGATACGCCGGGAAAGCGCTGGATCCTTTTTCACTGAGATCTGCTGAAGAGGAAGGCAGGGATCCAGTCGCAGAGGGAAGTGAAGAGGCCCGGGTCTTAAAGCTCGATGAGGAGCTTGGATAAGGTGATTGTGTTGAATGCTGAGCTGTAGTGGATGAGCAGGAGTGTGGCATACGAATTCCTGTTGCCCAGATCAATGGTTCTCAATGTGGGCCATATGGCCTCTGAGAGGGCCACAGGTAAAAAAACAAGAAACTGGGGGCCACAGGAGTTTCTGAATGGGGTACAATAAGTTTCTGTTTTAATGAAATATTACTGAAATATATAAATAAAAAATGAATATATGTAATTTAATTGGGAACTCAATGAAATGAATGGGAAAATATACTAGATGAGGCAGCAAAACAGGTCTGTGTGTGTGTGTGTGTGTGTGTGTGTGTGTGTGTGTGTGTGTGTGAGTGAGTGAGTGAGTGAGTGAGAGAGAGTGAGAGAGAGAGCGAGAGATCAGTCATTACCTTTGCTCCTGCTTGATCAGACACAAATCACAGTTCACATCCTGCAGGGCAGCCCACTGACACCCGCTGACACCCACCCCCCAAATCACAAACCGCAGGGGCTGTCTGCAGCAAGGGCAGTCAGTGATATGTGGCAGGAGGCTGGCTCTGTTTGCCTTCCACTGGCTCCTGCATGTTATAACACTTTTAAAACGTGACATGAAGGCTGCAGTTACTGCAATGGGGTCATCTGCCAGAAACGGCTAGACTACAGAGAGGCGAGAACCCTTGACGTCTACCACTGCATCACTATCTACCACTGTTACTTCCATTAAATTCCTGATACTGAGCATATTTTGAAAGGAGGTTCAATTCACTTCTATCGGTGAGTACATGCCCCTTATTGCCACATAGAATTTGCATATATAATAGCATCCAAAACATTTTGCCTAAAAATTAAATTCAGATTGGGTGGTTACCTCTGAGGCAGGATTTGATTTGTGCCAACACCAACCTCTTGAAGCACCTCATTACAGTTGGCGTAAGTGCTACCAGACGGTCGTCTTTGAGGCAGGTCACCATGCTCTTCTTGGGCATCTATAAAATAGATGCCTTTTTGAAGCAGGTGGGAACCCAAGATCGTAGAAGTGGGAGGCTGAATATGTCAGTAAATAATCCAATAGGTTGGTTTACACAGATTCTGTCTGGACCAAAGACCATTCATGGACTCAACCTTTCGATGCATGCCTGGACTTCGGCTTCAGAGACCAAGATTATAGGTTCATCGGAAATGCAGGGGCTCGTGTGGGTGCATCCTGGTTTTCCCCTTCGAATCGTGCGAAATGTCATTGAGCTCACCTGGACGCAATAGGTCAGTCCCACTAATGCCAGTAAATCTCATTTTAGGAGGTAATACTGTGCCAGCCCTGTTGCTACTGTTGCGTGCCTGTCAACAGTTCTAATCTAATCCAAAAGAGCCTCTTTGTGCTCGCAATAGCCTTTCAGGTGAGGTGAGAGTAGGATCATGTGTCCTTCAGAGCTTGACGCTTTTTACTGTTTATATGCCATGAGAGAAGGCGAATTGTTCCCTGCCTTTTGCAAACATCACTTCACATAATTGGGAAATTTTGTTTTGCATGGTAATTCACAGAGGAAGCTCAGATCTTTGAGGTCACAACAAGTACAGGACATCAGATAAAGGATCATTAGATAGAAGACAGAGTCAGTTATTTATGTACTGCCCTGGTTCATATTTTACCTGTTATGCTGTGTGTATTTCATGTAGCGGTTCTGTAAGAGCAGTCTGTTCTGCTTTCATGAGTTAGGTGGTACTGGAGAGTGTGTTCCCTAGTCTTACGCAGCCAAGGAAACCGGGGGGTTTCATTTACATGCACAATACATGGAAAAGTGTTAAATCAGCAAAGATTTTGCTGGGCCATGTTGTTGTGCTTCTGACACTATCATAGCATGCCCACAATTCACTAACCCTCGCCCCTCAAGTCTTTGGACTGTGGGAGGAAACCAGAGCACCCGGAGGAAACCCACGTGGTCACAGAGAGAGAACGTACAGACTCCTTACAGGCCATAGCAGGAATCAAGCCCCAATTTTATGCGGTAATGCACCATTAAGCTGGGTGCCAACCGCTATAAAACAAGATGAAGATGAACCCCAATTTTACAGGCAGTACTGAGAAGTGATGATGCTAACCACTACGCTTCCAAGCACAGGAGGAAAGAGCAATGGTGAAGCAGAAAACTTTAATGAAGGAACTCTAAAGTATAGGGCCTTGTCAGCTGGAGAAACGGCCTCCAATAGCTGAATGATTCAGATCAGGCGTATACAAGAACTGGAGTTCTAATGTCTTTAATGTTTCTCTTTCCCCAGATACTACCATCAGGGAGGAAGTACAGGAGTCTGAAGACCCACCCCCAATGTTTTAAGAACAGTTTCTTCCTCTCTGCCATCAGATTTCTGAATAGCCCATGAACACTGCCGCATTATTCATCTTTTGCACTAATTATTTACCTTTATAACAAATTTTTGTCTTGCATTGTACCAGTGGTGCAAAACATCAAATTTCCTGACATATGTCAGTGATGATAAATGCTGCCTGACCAGTTAAGTACTTCCAGCATTTTCTGTTTTTATTTCAGATTTCCAACATCTGCAGTTTTGTTTTTGATTTTTATTTTCTCTCTGGAGCCTGATTTACTGTATAAAGCTCTTCTCCATTCTTCCCCTCTCTTCCTCCCAGTGTCTTACCATGTGCCCCATACACCCACTTGCCTCCATGACCACAGAAATCTACAAAGTTACATTGCTCCTTTTAGTAAGACTGGTTTCACCTCAGTCAAACTGTTTGGCTATGTAAAATCATTTATTCATTCACGATAAATAACAGGAATCGGTGGAGATTTGGGGAATTGAGCAGAAGAGGTATGAAATTCTCAGTGTGTGCCAGCCCAAATCAGTCTCACTAACATCGAACCAATCTCAAACCTAGGCTTACACACCTTGACATATTCCCATCTCCTCAATTTGTCTTCCAGATCAAACTCAACAAGAACAACTTCCAATTTTGCTTGGAAGAATCTAGCTAAACTTGCCCACAACATTATTCCACTTGGCTCCCTGAGTCGTTAAGAACGTTGGGTCTACCAGAACTGCATTCTGTGCGGTTTTGGAGGGTTATGGTCAGGGTACAGGTGGATGGGACTGAACAGAAGAACAGGCTGGCATCGACTAGATGAGCCAAAGGACCTGTTTCCGTGCTGTAAGTGTTCTATGGCTTTGTCTCTAAGGCGCCTTTCTAGATCCCAGCATGTATCAAAGCATTTTACAGCCAATAACATACTTTCGAATAGCCTTTGAGAACTAAGTCCAGCTCCTGGCCTTCACGTGTGGTTTAGCCACAAAGCCTGGTGGAACCATTTCCACTGACAAGAAAAGGGGCAAAGGCGGGTTACTGCCACCTTAAAATCAGTCGCTTTGGGCAGATGGGGCTTGTTAGCCATGGTTAGCAGTTCATCTAGGGGAAAAAAAACTCTGACCTCAAACCTTTGCTGCCTTGCAGCTAAACTCATTCATGGGGAAGGCTTTGGGAGTAAACCCTGAGGGAAAAATCTTGAATTGGAGTCCCTGAGGCAGTCCTGTGTTGAGTTCAATGCTCTGGCAACTCCTGTGACACTGCTGGTGCCAAACTGTATCTGTCTCTGCCGTTACTTTGGGTTCATCAGATGCGTGGAGAGGGGGAGCTTGCTACATGGGCAACAGCTTGCTCTCCACATCGTACTGCCCAGGCTTGCATATCTAGACAGCTAGGATGCAGTACCCATGGTTAACTCTGACCGATGAAGCCCTCAACAACTCAAGAACAGAACAGGGCTGAAAATTCGTATGTAGCAAGTTTCCAAAATTAGTAATGCAAGAGGGAAGAAGTATTTGTTCCTGCCATGCTAGCTGAGGAACAAATAAGGATAGATCTTAGGGAGAGGGAAAAATCTGTGCTCTTTCTGGAAATAGTGTCATGAAATCATGTTTGACCGTTCAGGCTGATAGGCAGCTCCTGATGACCAATGCAACTCTCCTCCACTGGCTCTGCCAGCCTTAGTTTTGAGCTCCAGTGTCTGCAGTGGGATCTGAGCCCGTGACTTCATGTGTCAGAGGAAAGAACGTAAATGATTCAGACTAGTTGACGTATGAGGTAACAAGGTTATGATCCAGAACTGAACAAACCCCAGTCCACCCGCCACAGTCTCACATACTTTATTTTTATTTATTAAGAGATGCAGAGTGATTGCATGACCTCCCGGCCCAACGAGCTACATCCATGTGACCAATTAACCCCCTAACTCCTACATCTTTGGGACGTGGAAGGAAACCAAAGCACCCAGCACTGTGCGGTCACAGGGAGAAAGTACAAACTTCTTTACCGACAGAGGCGGAATCGAACCTGTGTTGCTCATATTGTAATAACATTAGGCCAGCTGCGACACTGCTGTCCAGCCCAAGACAGTGACAGGCTTGACCCTGGGTTGCTGGTACTGTAACAGTGATACGAATGCTGCTGACAGCTAAAAAGCCCGGCAATCAGACGGTGTTGCTGATCAGCTATGCCCCCTGTGACTGATGTGCGCCTGCAACCTGGAGAGCCTTTTCCTTTAACTGTGAGGCCTGGGGGTGGGGGGGGGGCGCGAGATGTGCCGGAATACTTAATTCCGATGTGGAAGTAGCAATTTGGAAGGAGGACGGATATTAATGGGAAGTGATTGCATGGTAATCTTGTGCAGTCTCTCAGGGCTTGCTTTATACTGAGCATCAGTTGCCTGACACACTTTCTCAGACTGAATACTAAAAGTAGCCTGTTTAGTTTCTGGTCTCAAGATATTTTCTACTTTAGCTGGCTAGGGGCAGAAGGATCTATTTGAGCAGGTTCCTGGACATTGTGCCATTGTAATCACATAAACACACACCCACAAAGCTGCAATATTTGCTCTGCTCCAGAAATTAAAAATCGAGGTTTGCCCTCTGGCTATTCACCTAGCTCCAAATCGAAGCCCTGTCTTTCTCCCAGTTCCAACATTTTCACATTCAAGCTCCATTTGGAGATTACAATGCTCACATTTCTACATTATCTGAAAGCCAAACGTGTTCTGCACTTTTAAAGCTGAAGTACACTTTGGATTCCGAGGAACAGAATCTTCAAAATCAGAAAATGTACAATAAAAGTGGGGACCATGCCAGCAGATTTTGAGATCTGAGACAGGATGATGAGTGATGAAAACTTGCTGTGGATTGAAGCTCATTTGGACAGCGTTGTGGGCGAACAATGCCAGTAGACAGTCACTGCACATTTGGAACTGTGAGATCAGTTGTGGGCCCTTCCTGCACATTTTTACCCTCACTGCCTGCCTTTGTGTGCATACTTCAGTGTCCTGAAGTGCTTTACTGCCCTCCTCCCTTTGTGTCTCCCAGAAAGGTCCAGAGATACATTGCCCACAAGGTCAATGCTGACTATCAACCACCTCTTTATACTCACGCAAATTTCAAAGTAAATTTATGTCAGCAACTACAACCCCGAGATTCACTTAATCCAATATTTATTCCAGTTTTTATATACTCCCCTCATTTGCGTCTGCCCGAATTCTACCACTGACTCATACATTAAAGGCAATTTGCTGCCTACACTCTGCACAACTTTGGGATGAGAGAGGACACAAGTTTGAATCCAGGTCACTGCTGCTGTGAGGCTGTTCAGAAGTGGAAGTTGGGTCAGGGATTTGGGAAAATACCATTCCCACTTTCATGCTCCTTTCTCTTTCAAGACAAAACTTGATGAACTTTTGATTAATGCTTCAACATCCAACTGAAAAACAATCATAGACCTCGCACCTTTATCTTGTTCAACAGGAATTCATCTGAACAGCCCAGCTGAAGAAATTCAGGCAGTCAAGCAGCGTCTGTGGAGCAAAGTAACAGTCAAAGTTTTGGATTAAGTTCTGCACTTGTCCTTCAATTTGTTTCCATTCAGGGGGTCAGTGTGGACATGGTGGAGGATTACAAATACCTGGGGTTACAAATTGACAATAAACTGGACTGGTCAAAGAACACTGAGGCTGTCTACAAGAAGCATCAGAGCCATCTCTATTTCCTGAGGAGACTGAGGTCCTTTAACATCTGCCGGACGATGCTGAGGATGTTCTACGAGTCTGTGGTGGCCAGTGCTACCATGTTTGCTGTTGTGTGCTGGGGCAGCAGGCTGAGGGTAGCAGACACCAACAGAATCAACAAACTCATTCGTAAGGCCAATGATGTTGTGGGGATGGAACTGGACTCTCTGACGGTGGTGTCTGAAAAGAGGATGCTGTCTAAGTTGCATGCCATCTTGGACAATGTCTCCCATCCACTACATAATGTACTGGGTGGGCACAGGAGTACATTCAGCCAGAGACTCATTCCACCGAGATGCAGCACAGAGCGTCATAGGAAGTCATTCCTGCCTGTGGCCGTCAAACCTTACAACTCCTCCCTTGGGGGGTCAGACCCTGAGCCAATAGGCTGGTCCTGGACTTATTTCTTATTTCGTAATTTATTGGCATAATTTACATATCACTATTTAACTATTTATGGTTCTATTACTATTTATTATTTATGGTGCAACTGTAACGAAAACCAATTTCCCCCGGGATCAATAAAGTATGACTATGACTATGACTATGACTATTTGAGCAGCTTCAAGTTCCTGGGTGATAACATCTCAGAGGATCTGTTCTGGGACCCAACACATTGATGCAATCATAAAGAAAGCATGCCGGCAGCTGAATGCCGTTAGGAGTTTGAGGAGATTTGCTATGTCGCCAAAGACTTGAGCAAATTCCTACAGATGTACTATGGAGAACGTTCTGACTGGTTGCATCACGGCCAGGTATGTAGCCTCCATTGTACAGGATCACAAGAGGCTGCATATGGTTGTACACTCAACCAGCTCCATCACAGGCACAACCCTCCCCATCATTGAGGACATCTTTAAGAGGCTGTGCTTCAAAAAGGCCACATCCATTATTAGAATTCCTGCCATCCCAGGACATGCCCTCTTCTCATTACCATCAGGGAGAATGGAAAGATGCTGAAGCAATGCTTTAAGATCAGCTTCTTCCCTTCCAACATCAGATTTCTGAATGATTCCTGAACCCCTAAATACCTCATTATTCATCTTTTGTAGTATTTATTTATTTTGTAATTTACAGGAATTTTTATGTCTTGCACTGTACTGCTGCTGTGAAACAATAAATTTCACGACTTATATCAATGATAATAAACCTGATTCTGACTCACTGACCTCCTTCAACGGGTTCTTTTTTGAACTGGTGATTTCCTTTAACACTGAGGCAGTTATTTTATTTGCAAATTAGCACTTGTTTTTACAGACGATAGCAAAATACCAGCACAGAAGCCTGTAGTAGATAGGCACAGACCTTCTTTAGTTTTGGATTAACCCTTTTTCAAAAAAATCGACATTCAAATGATCCTAAAGCTACACCATGTTAAAAAGACAAGAGATTTTCTCCCTAATGTTTCAGTTACGCATTTTGGCTTAGTCTGCCAACCTCTAGCAGGACAACATTGTGTAAGTATCATTGTTGAAACTCTGTTTCAATGGTTTCACCCCATTCACATTGTTGGTATCTGAACACAGACATGGCTTTCTCTGTCATGATGTCTGTGGTCTGGTACCTTTCTTTTCACTGTCAACTTTGGCTCAGTGGGTAGTCGTTTCCAAAAGTGGCAGAAGATCTAATGTACCCTCACTCCAGAATGTGGGCATATACTGAAGGTTATTTTCTCAGTGTGTTAATGTCAGAAGACACATCAAACTCTTACTTTGCAAAAAAACCAAGTTAGTCAAACGCCTCAGCCTTTACTGGCTCACAGCCTCTATATGAAATTATTACCTATGTTTAAATAGCTTCATGGTCTCCAGGAAACTCAGCGCTCTGGACTTTGTTTCTGGTAACTTGATCTTTTGATGAAGGCCAACAATGTGGAAAGGTGACGAAGGAAATCTGGAGTCTAGGCCTCCGCTCTGCACTTGAAGGCCAACGGTATGTATGGGTGAAAGTGAAAAGTTATGCACTTTGGTGGATGGAATAAAAGCATAGACTACTTTCTAAACAGGGAGAAAATTAAAAAATCAGAGGTGTAAAGGGAGTCGGGAGTCGTCCTGTAGAATTCCCTAAAGGGTCATTTGCAGATTGAGTTGGTGGTAAGGAAGGCAAATGCAATGTTTGTTGGCATTCATTTTGAGAAGACTAGAATATAAAAAGCAAGGGTGTAATGAGGCTTTATAAGGCTTTGGTCAGACTGCACTTGGAGCACTGCGAACAGTTTTGAGCCCCTTATCTCAGAAAAGATGCATTGGCGTTGGAGAGGGTCCAGAGGAGGTTCATGAGAATGATTCTGGAAATGAAAAGGATTAACATACGAGGAGTGTTTGATGGCTCTCAGCCAGTAAATGGAGTTTATAAGAATGGAGGTGGGGGAGGATCTCATTGAAACCGACTGAATATTCAAAGGCCTAGGTAGAGTGTATGTGTTTCTACTAGTGAGGGAGTCTAGAGGACACAGCCTCAGAATAGAGGGACGTCCATTTAGAACAGGGATGAGGGGAATTTCTTTAGCCAAAGGGTGATGAATTGGTGGAATTCATTACCACAGATGGCTGTGGTATACTTAGGTATACATGGGGTATACTTAAAACCGAGGTTGATAGGATTGTAATTAGTTGGGGTGTCAAACGTTATGGGGAGAAGACAGGGGAATGGGGCTGAGAGGGACAATAAATTGAGCCATGAGGTAATGTTGGAGCAAACTCAATGGGCCAAATGACCCAATTCTGCTCCTATGTCTTATGCATTATGGACAGTCTATGTGTGTGTGGGTGGGTGGGTGGGTGGGTGGAGGGCCAAAAAGGGGCTTATTTGCTGCTTTTCTTTTGAAGTTGGTTGTGCTCTGTTTTTAGTGTTCTGTGTTGTTCTGCCAAGCAGAGTGGGCATGCTGTGCTGGCAGTGGAATGTGTGGTGACACTTGCAGGATGCCCCCAGCACACGCTCAGGTGTGTTGGTTGTTAACACAATCAGTGCATTGCACCGTATGTTTCAACGTACATGTGATAGTTCAAACTTGAACCTGAATTTGCAGCTTGTCTCCCTTTCTCCACTCCTTGCCCCATTGCTTGCTGCGGCCTTTCCAGTTGCCCAGGCCCCACATTAACCATGCCCAGCTCCCTCCCTTCCCCTCCTGCAGCGGTGCTCCAGTGAGCTTTACCTTGATGGCACCTTTCCACAGCTTTTCGGCATTAAAATTGTGCATGCTGTTACTTCAGCTCGGCTTCAGACTTCGAACTTCTGTTCCCATACCTAAATCTGTCGATGTAGTAGCTGCCATATGTTCAGCCCCAAGATGAACACCTGCCTAAGTGCACTAGCATTTCCTCTATCAATTAAACAGATTATAAAATATTTGGCAATTTACTTTATGTCTGTTTCAGGATTAATTTAATCTCATCAAGCTTGACTCCACAGATAAGAAGCCTGAGACTGTGAGATAGAATTTCATCTCCCAATTGCATAGCTCCTTGACTTTGTAAAATGGAAATTCCTGACTGGCAAATGACTAACTTCATATCTTTTCTTGATCCTTAATTCCCAGTAAATGGCAATCACCTTAAAACCACATGTTTGTCTCATGAGCTGTAGAATTCTGTGGGCCTTTGCATTACATCTTACTTATCAGGAAGCTGGTACCAGACCATGTCCTCTGGTCTCAGAGAATCTGGGACCTGACGGGGAAGAATCCTTCCTGAGACAAAGGGCTTCCAACCCAGGGAGTGCATATCAACATATTTAATTAAATAGAAAATGTGTGCAGAAATTGGTCATTGTAAATTGTCCAGTGATTAGACCAGGGTTACTAGTTGTTGGGTGCAGTGACTCACAGGGCCAGAATCTTGAAATAAATAACTAGATAAAACAAATTAGAGAAGGAATAAGAGATGGGATTAAAAGAAAGAGGGCACATTAAAAGAGACAGAAAGTTAAAGTAGAGAAGATTTTATACTTAATATTTCATTTCTGTTAAAATTGCAACACCAATTAAAACCTGAAGGAGTAAGAGCATATATTTGTAAATTATCAGTAACAAAGAGGCTGTCAAGCTACTTAAGACTTGGTGCTTGTAAACATTCACTTAGAGTTGAATATATATGCCTGACTTTTCCTGGTGTGCTTGGTGGTACATCATGATTACCGACTCTCTGACTGAACTATTCTTAAATCAAAGGCTGAGAAGGAACAGTGAACTAGGTTAAGATTAACATAAAACTAAATTGAGAGGCAAGTAAGGAAATAAAAATAACAAAAGGAACAGCTGTGGTAGGAAGTGGAAAAGGAAAAAATCACTAAAGCCAAAATACTGAACTGATAATTACTGCACCACACCAAAGGATAAGACTTTGAGCTACCTCAGCACGGCAGTATATCGGTTAGCACAACATGATACAGTGCCAGCGACCCAGGTTCAATTTTATAGTTTGTAAGGAGCCGATACATTCTCCCTGTGATCGCATGGGTTTCCTCTGGATGGTCCAGTTTCCTCCCACATTCCAAAGATGTGGAGATGAGTAGTTTAACTGGTCACATGGGAGTAAATGGGCAGCACCGACCCGGTGAGCTGCAAGGGTCTATTACCATGCTGCATTGATTTCTGGATGATGGGTAAAGGTTAAGATTATATATACCCTGTATTAAAATATCTAAGTTACAGCTTCCCAGTAGTCCAGGGGGTCTGGATTTCCCAGACATCAAAAAATTATCAGTTAAGTTCCTTTTTATCTTATGCAGTTGACTGGGTTTGCAAGAACCCCTCTTCAATTTGGCTAGACATTGAAGCTTCACAAGCAAAATGCCCTCTTATTAATTTGCTTTTCCTCAATAAGATGAAACTAGTTAAGGAGTATTGTCGCAATCCAATAACAATTAACACAGTCAGGGCTTGGAGGGCGGTGCGACAAGTTGAGGGCAACACAGCAAAAGTATCACCCTTCACTCCAATAACTGGCAGTCCAGATCGTTCCTGGCATAATGGATTCTGGATCTAAACTTTGGATTTCTAAGGGTATTTTCCATCTAGGATATTTGGTTGATGAAGGAACGATTATGTCTTTTAGTCAAATAGTACAGAAATTTAATGTACCCAACAAGGATCTTTTTTGTTTCTTTCAGATAAGAGATTATATACAGAAAAAAACATCATTGTTAACTGATTTCTACAGTTCTGACATAGAAAAGAGGGTGTTTTGTTCTAAGGGTGCAGTCTCCATGAGTACTTTTTCAGACATCCCACCCTGCAAAAACTCATTTCAGGGAGGTAGCACCATCAATTTGTGGGAAACTTCCAGGAGAGGTGGGATGTCTGCAATAGAGTAGCTCCTTAGCAGTTAGCCAGCTAGTTTAAATAATGTTAGCTATGCTAATAAACGAATGACATCTGTTAAACTCACCTCAACATGTCTTTTACAGTCTTAACCCACCATGGGCAATAGAAAAGTCACTGTTGCAAACAGTGCAGCGAGCAACACTGTCATTATTTTGACCCCTATTAGGCAGGGGTACACTTTAGTGTAGTCTGGGGTGACGTATGTTTTATATATATTTTTGGAACACTCTGCCATGGCACGCTGTCTCTCCCTCGCACTCTTTCTCTCTCTCGTGGTCGCTCGCGCGCTCTCACTTGCTTTCTCTCGCGCTTTTCTCTCGCTCACTCTCAAAAAAAATTGATTTCCATGATATTGTATATAATTTGCGGGCATCAGGGAGCCACTATTCATATGCAGGAGACTCCCGGAAGTTCCGGGAGAGGTGGGATGTCTGCTTTTTACAGCATCCTGAGGGAATGTTCTTGTGGAGAGACTGAGCAGCTGGGAAGGGTCTGGGAGGAAGAGCTGGGAGTAGAAATTACAGCTGAAACATGGGAAGACATCTGTGATAATGCAAAGAAAATTTCAGTTTGTAATAGAACTAAAGCATTGCAACTCAAAATTCTGCATAGAGCCCAGCTGACTCCAGATCATCTCTCGAAATTTAAGACGGGGTTTCTCCAATGTGTTCTAAATGTAAAGTAAATACTGGAACTTTTGCCCACTGTTTTCGGCCTTGTCCCAAACTTACGGCATACCGGAGTGATATTTTGGGTGAAATGGAAAAGATTCTGAAGATGGAGCTTGAACTGGACCCAGTGTCTTTTCTCTTAGGCTTACCCAGCACATCAGAAAAAACTTTTTAACATCCTGACTTTTTGTGCGAGGAAGAACATTTTACTTTGTTGGATATCCGATAAGGCCCCTGGACTTTTTGGTTGACGTAAATTAATCATGGAATACATTCCTTTGGACTTGTTGACATGTACGGTACACTCAAAAACAAAAAGTTTTCATAAAACATGGCAAGCTTTTCTGCAGTATGTAGATGTAAACCTGTCTGCTATACTAATAAGGGCTTTTGTATGGGATGTTGTGGTGATGTCTATATTTTGATGGAAGTGTTCTGATAGCTGATATCTGTAAGGGGAAGAAATGCAAATGTATCTGGAAATTGAAAGTTTTGTTATGCTGAGCAAAAAAAAATTAAATTAAAAAAAAGAATACCAAATGATCAGAGCAGAGTTAATAAAGCTAAAGAACACAGACCAGAGTTAACAAAGTCTTAGATACGAACAACCCGGGGATGTGTACAGTACGATGATATAATCCCAAACAGTAGGTACCAAAGCAGAACTGTAATTACTGCTTATAATGCAATGACTAGTGACTATAGACAAACAAGTGGAGTGGTATAGTATGTGTCACACTGCTGTGGTTGTCCGTATGGTAAGATGTGCCTCCCTGGGGTACTGGAGAGTTTCTCATGTCATGTAGCATAGAAACATGCCCTTTGGCCCATCAAATTTGTACTGATCATTAAGCACCAATCTCATTTTATTTCTCCCCACATTCTTGTCAACTCCCAAAAACCTCCCCCCCGCCCCAATTCTGCCACACACCTAAAACACAAGGGGAAATATAGAGAGGTCAATGAACCTAACATCTTACACATCTTTGGGATGTTTGAGAAAACTGGAACAGCCAACAGAAATTCACACTGTCACAGGGATAGGTGAGGTTTGAACAAGGTCTCTGGAGCTGTGTGGCAGCAACTCCACCAGCTGCACCACTATGCTGCCTGCTTTACCTTCCAGATGGTGAAAAGTTGAAACTCCTTGATGTTTGATTAAGAGTTGTTGAGTTAAGCAATGGTGTAAAATACTCCACCACACAGGACAAATTCCTGATTTCCATACTTAATTCCACACACAGGGACTCTGAGATATGCCATATATAATAATGATGACTGTCAATTCTCCTACCTTCAGCAATAGGTAAAATCTGGGCCATATGATGTCTTTTACTGAATACTTCTATGTGCATGTGACAAATAAAGCTAATCCTTATCCCTTTATCTTTATTTAATTCAATATTTGAGAAAAATATGTTAATGAATTAAAAGAGGTGAGGCACATATTTTTAAAGCCGATTATTCAGTGGTTTGTTCGTTTAACATATTTTTATCTCTGCATCATGCGTATCAGGTTATTTATCCATTATGATGAGGTAGTTCAGGATGCAGCAGGTAGATCTATGCCTATTAAGCTTGATGACATTGGTGAGGAAAGGGTGGGTAACTGCTGAAAGATTGCAGGTCAGTCACATAGGAGGTCAACCTTTGTTTAACCATCACTCCTGTGAAGCACTTTGGAACATTTTGTGACATTGTTGATGCTACAAACACTTACTTAGTCAGATTGTGGTGACAATAACCCTGAAATTCTGTGGATAAATTCCTGACGATCCCAGAACCCTCAGCAGTGCTTTCTGGGCTCCCATGTCTACACACTGAAGTGCAGAATGTGCTGGAGGTCAGAAACAGGCAGAACAGAACACTTGACATCTTACTCTGACTATGCCCCTGGACTTAGCACTGAGTCACAGTGATTTACTGAGCCAAAGACTAGGATGCACTTCACATCACACTAAGCTCCCTCCACTGGTGCACTGAATGCTGCTCCACTCTGATGAGTGAGGTGCCAACCTTCAAAAATCAGTTCAGAGTCAGAATCAGGCATATTATCACTGACATACATCCCGAAATTTGTTGTTCTGGGAACAAATCATTTAACAGTACAGTGTAATACATTAGATGATAAATTAAATTATCTACATTAAATTAAAAATATGTATAAAATAAGTAGTGCAAAAAGAGAGCAAAAATAATGAGGTAATGTTCATGGGTTCATAGTCAATTCAGAAATCTGATGGTGGAGGAAAGAAGCTGTTCCTAAACCATCGAGTGTGTCTGTTCAGACTCTCGTAGCTCCTCTCTGATCATAGCTATCATTATAGTAATGGGTAATCCTTACATTACAAGGGTAAATGCAAGGATTGGCTTTTTTTTCCCTTAAAAAAAACCTTTTTCTTAAATTACATCAGGTAAATATGGTTTAATTAAATTAGTCAATCAAATAATTTGTTATTAAAATATTGTGATTTCTCTCCAACTTTCTAAATGTCTCTCCCCATGAGAATTAGACAGGAGCTATGTGACATTACTGTAACATGACTATCATTTAGTAGATCATGGGACTTGTGGGACAATGATCTAGATTGGACTGTACTCTGCTCAGCCCTCATGACTTTCCATGGTTGTTTCTTGGCCACACTGATTTGTGCAGTTGTGAAGCTCCCTTTGAATTGTTAATTTCATTGCTGTATCCTGAGAGGTGGAAACTACAGCCCTGCGCCAATGGCTTCCTTACAGTACTACCCCCAACAATTTCAAGTAATCTTGAAAGCAGAAAGATGTCCGACATGAAACACATCTAACTTTTCACTATTATCTTAGAAGTGAATCTGTGGTTAACATCATTAAACTCTGAAAACATTTGGCAGGTGGGGCAGAATCTGTAGACAGAGAAACAAAGTTAATATTTAAAGGTTGCTTCAAAGGTTAAAACAAAGAATTTAAAAAGCAGGGGGATTTGAATAGACCACTATCAATAATCTAGAAGGATAAAAATGTCCTTTAGGCCATTTGTGCTAAATACTCCAGACATTTGAAGGGCTGTATGCTGATTCAGCAGTTAGAACAGACCTTACATTGCCAGTGATCGGAGGACCAAGGTTCATTTCCTGCCACTGTCTGTAAGGTGTTTGAATGCTCTCCCCATGACCGCGTGGGCTTCCTCTGCGTGCTCCAGTTTCCGCCCACAGTTCAAAGACGTATGGGTAGGATGAGTAAGTTGTGGACATGCTCTGTTGGCACCAGAAGCAGGGTGACACTTGCGGCTGCCCCTAGCACATCCTCAAACTGTGTTGATATTTGATATAAACAATGCATTTCACCGTGTTCATCAAATAAAGGTTATCGTTATCCTTTAAAATCTTTTACTTGAACAGACCTCTGCATGCTTGCTGCTGTAACCTCAATGCACATGAATGTACAGGGGCCAGCTGTTAATAATCTTGCCTTTGCAAATCAAATAAATAAATCTGCAGATGCTGGAAATCTAAAATTTAAAAAAAAGAAAATGCTGGAAAAGTTCAGCAGGTCTGACAACATCTGTGGAGAGAGAAACAGTTCACCTTTCCAGTTAAAAACTTTGCATCACAACTGAGAAACACATAAAACAAGGTAGGCAGCAAAAAGGGTGGGGGAACAGCAATGTATAGAACAATATGGAGCCATACATTGGGCAATGAAGTTTTTTGGGTTGCTAATATTGTTCTGATTTCAAATACACTTGCCTGTGTTTAGCACAAGTGTCGAACCATAAATTTCTCCCCTTTTTGTTATTTTCTGGCCTGTGAAGACAGCATTTTGAACTACAGCACTGGATGAAATGCAGTTTGAAACAATGCACTGAGATTGGTATATATTGGCACAACTTTATTGGTTAGTAATAATTATTGTTTCATTTCAACCTACTAAACAACCCCAACAACAATTAAGAATGCTTGGGACTGGAGAGTTAAATATCAAAAGGAAATTCATAAACCTGTAATTATTCCCTTAAAAAAATCCAACATTATATTAAACCCTTTTAAATGGAAATTTCCTCCTAGGGGTTCTGGCATTTTCCTCAATACACTGTTAAATGTCCTCCTATTAAAACCTATCAAACAGATTTGGAAAATAATGATGGAAAAAATAGTGTAGATTAGGCAGGTATATTTGTGTAACAGACATTTGTTTCCAGGCATTCTATTAAGTGTTATCTGGACAATCCCTTTGTTTCTTTTCCCTGGCTGCATTTGTGATATGACAGTCCATCATATCAGCTCACAGCACCCGGTCAGCCTGAAAAGCAGCAATAATCAAAGAGCAGATCACCAGTCCCAACTCCTATCAGACACCGGAGAAACTGTCATCTGCAAAACGACATGTCAGCAACAAAGGTCCACTCAGTTGATGGCTTCATCTCCAGCTGCCTATCTCTATTCAATAAATCCATTGACTGAGGTCCCTTCGTTCCCTACTCCGCCTCAACATTGCATTAACCTAATTTTTGAATCTGCTGCTCAAGATTCCATGCTGCTGAGGAGTCAGAACAAGGTCAGGGGAGATTAGCTAAGAGCTCAGCGTGTTTGGGTCTGCTGCCTGTAATTTTTTTGTTAAGAACGCAGACACACCGTGCAGTATTTTTTTTTGAAATGTGCTTTTTCATTATTTCCTAACTTGCAGCTCTTTCAGGGAAAAATGATGTACTATTCTAAACCAGACACTGCTTCAAAGCAGCCATTGTAACACATGCTCCACTGATAAATACTTTCAACTGATACATCTATCTGTAAAACAGTCTAAAACTTAGTACAACACACAGAAGGAGAGAAGATCCTGGCTGCATCAACACCCATCATTTAATTATAAAATGCAAGCAAGAACAGACATCAAAGAGTATTGGTCCTAGTTCCCTCTTGGCTCACAGATTTCCTGAATAACTACGACACATCAATTCTGTTAGTGGCAGGAATAATCAAACTTGCCGGCAGAGAGATCGGGGACAGGGTAGGGGAACGTAGATGGGAACTAGGTTCAGGCTGGGGGTTAGATCATGTACAACAGAATTACGATGTTCTGGATCAGGTTGGGTCTGGGTTGAGGAGTGGGGAAAGCCATTCAAGGTTGGCATCTTCAGTTTGGTTTGGGTAACCTCCAGGTGTGCGGGCTTGGTTGAATGGTAGGCTGGTGATTGAACAGGGTAGTAGTTGTGGGGTGCCCAAGTCTGCTGCGCCAATAAGATCATAATGTTCTGCTCTGCATGAGAAATGGTCCAAGAATAATGTTGCTCAACTTCTTGAAACAGGATCAGGTCTTGCTTCCATAAGCTACAGACTCATTTTCAAGGACTCTACAACTCGTTGTCAGTTTTTAATTTGCATAATTTGTCTTCTTTTGCACATTGGTCATTTTCAGTCATCATTTATGTACAGGGTATCATAAATTCTATTGTATTTCTCTTTTTTCTGTAAATGCTTGTACAGAAATATGATAACATACATATTTTGATAATATAATTAATTTGTCTTTGACATGCAGAAATCACATCTGAGTGACCAACACAAGGAACACCCGTGCAAATTTTGGGGTGATACAAAAGTGACGTGAAAATGATCCTGGCAGTATTTCACCCTCCTCCAAGAAGACCACAACCTTGTCGTGGTTTGGAGACTTGTGTGCCTCAAAGGTCCAGAAAGCTATGTTGGCTGGAGTCAGGGCTTTATGCTTTAGCTCTTGGTAGGGTCACCCATGCCAAACAGGTCAAAGGGTAGAGGACAGAGTAAGAGTGGTCCTCCAGGTTCAGTTCAGGGCTAACAACCCTGACTGGTAAAACAAAATTGTTATAGAAACAGCAATGAAGAATCCTTCTACATCTGACTGCGATGGTATTTCTGAGTATTCACTCAGGACTGAGTGAAAATGGAGAGGAAGCTACTGACATGATGAAGGAAGCCCTGAACACTGCTAGAGATGGAGTACCTTTATTGCTGCTCTAATCACCAGCAATGTAATGAGCAGTGTTTCACTCTGGATAAATAAAAACTAGTGACTTTCAATTGAATAGCATTGAAATAAAATGTGCAATTTAATTTCTCGCCAAATAAATTCTACCTTAACATTTCTACACAATACTCAAGTGAGCGCTTTCTTCAGGAATTCAGGGGAGAGAAGAGGAAATTGTTGTTAAGGTGGTGAGAACTCTAATTCTTTATCAGACCATCAACTTAAAATCCACACTGTCTCAAGAGGGAGGGGAATTTGCAGGCAAGTGTGTTTGAAATTCAGAGTACCTATTGACAACACAAAGACAGCTGCTGAGCTGAAGCTAAGGCAGAATGTTTGACTGAGCACTGTAGAAAACAATCATCTCAGAAAACAGTGGTTTTAAGATGCCCAGAGAAAAAAACGAAGCAATTTCTCCAATAAAAACTAATTCATAATTCATCCAGAAAAAAAGGGTGTGGAAGCTAATTACAGAAAAAATCATGTTCACAAAATCATCTCCATCACTAACAGCTGTTCGATCCCAGGCTGATGGACAGGATATATACTATCTTCTCCATTTTGGCCAGGTGTAGTGACGCAGCTAACTTGACCCGGTGGATATAAAAAGTAAAAAAACTCACTTCTGATTTATAGGAAAAATGACAACAAGGAAATCTTCAACTTATTTTGAAAGTGCTTCTGTTGAAAGGCATAGAAATATGCAGGCAGAAAGTCATTCAACCCCATGCTGCATCTTTGAAAGAGCTATGTAATTAGTCTAACTTTACTCTGTTTTTCTTAAACAATTACATGTCAGGGTTCCCTATGAAAGTAGCTAATGGTCAACCACACTTTTAGGCTGTGAATTCCACACCACAACATAATAAATACTTGCAAGGACATTTCTCCTCAGCATCCTGGTGCCGATTACGGTTACGCTATACGTTATTAACTTCTCTGGCAGCAGAAATATTTTCACATCATTGGTGTGCAACCACCTCATCGTTCGAACACTTGAATTAAGCCTTGCCTAATTTTCACTGGCTCTAAAGAAATCAGCCCAAATCTCTCCGTCACCATCAAACTTATCCTGAAAGCATTATAGTACACTTTCTGCACAGGAAGTTCCTATTTCAAAGCTTTGATGATTTTCCTGAACTGTAATGCTCAGAACTGGACAGCAAATTCGAACTGAGGCCTAATTAGTGATTTATAGAAGTTTAGCATAATATCTGTGCTCTTCCACTCACTATATCTGTTGATAATCTTAAAGATAACAAATCTTTTTTAAAAAAAAGGTATGAACTTGTCCTGTGACCTTCAGATTTATTTCTATCAATACCATAGCAATTTAGTATCTGTTTTTTCTCGTCTTCCTTCCAAAATTAATCATGTCACATTCTATGTTTCTCTGCATTAAAAGTTCTTCTGTAAATTGCTTTCTTAATATGGCTGTAATTCCTGATCAGAAATAAATACCTATATATTATCGATACACCCATCATCTGGACAAATCACATCTCAACTTTCTATTTTTCTAAGTTAACACTGTCTCTTTAATCCTATGGATAATGTCCTTTTTACTTAAATACATCAAACACATTTACGAACTCCTTTGCCTTACCCTCAGCAAACTTCTCTATAACAAAACAATCTGATCTTGTTTCTCTGCCACAATTTGCCTTTAATAAATTTGTTCAACTAGTGATCAAATGTGATGATCATTAGGCTACAATAGATTTAAAATATATAACAGAGCTTAAGGAATCAAGAAATATGTGTTAGTGCAGGAAAGTGGCTGTAAGGTTAAGTATTAAGTTATTAAATGGCAGAATGCCTCCTTCTGCCTTTCTTTTTCCTTGAAATGTTCCTTGCCTAGAATTCCATTCAGTCAGCCCCTTGGCTAGGATTTCACGTAATAATATTAGTTTTTCAGAACATGAATCTAAGTGGCTTTATTAAACTTAAAAATCAAAGCCAAACCCAGATAGAGAATGATAAAGGCTTGCAAGGTAATGGCACTAAAAAAGGAGTAAAATATTATTTAGATCCAGTGCTCTGGCAGATCATGAAACCCAATTGATTTGTGTTATGCAAGCCTTAAACCTTCTCTTCAGATTGACATGTCGTTGCCCAATGGGTTCATGAATGCATTTTTTTTCTTCTTCATGTACCTCTTCAGTAATTTACCCACGTAGGCACTGAATCAAATAATTCTGCTCAAATCTTTATTCTTGACTTCCAAATTGTAACCTTGTACCTTTGGCTATTTGAAATCTGTCAAGATAAATAATGTGCCTGAGCCATTCTCATTAATGTTCCTTGATCGTAATATTTAAAATTAGATCACCTTGAAATCTATATTCTGTAAGTGTGAACCAGTTTTTTCAGTTTAAACTCCAGATTAACAAGGATGAGTTTGGTCTGGTGGGACAGGCTTGAGGGGTCTGGTTACCAACAAGTGCTCCAGTTTTCTTGTGTTTTATTAATGTTATGATCAGGTACACAAAGTGTTATGTACCTGACCATAATTGCATTGAAAGCAGCATCACAGGTAAACAGAGTTATGAAAAAGGTGCTTAGCACACTGGACTTCATCAGTCAGAACACTGAGTATAGGAGTTCAGGCATTATGCTGCAGTTGTACAAAATTGTTCGTGTGGCTTCACTTGGAGAACTGTGTATAGTTTTGGTCACCGTTATAGGAATGTGCTTAAACTGAGTGCAGAAAAGATTACAATGATGATGCCAGGACTGCAAAGCCTGAGTTAAAGACCAGGCTTGGTCTTTACTCCTTGGAATGTAGGAGAATGACGGGTGATGTTTAAAAATGAGCGGTAAGTTGGTTGGGGGGGGGCAACTGCTGGTGGATGTGAGTTGATGTGGAAGATTGGAGGTGGTATTGTGGGGAGAGATGGCAGTGGGCAGAGTGAGAGAGTTAGGGATCCATGGTCACCTCCTCACTGCCAACCGAACATCCTCTCTGCTTCACTATCAAGATAGGCACTGGTGTAACTACTGGTGAAACTTCCCTGCTGTCTGACTGAGAAAGACCACCTCTCACCATCAGCGCCAATAATCTGGGCACAATGTCAAACAAGGACGTTGTTCCTGCACACCTTCAGCAAAACTGCATGCTGGAAGACTTCCAGAAATGATATTATCTTTAGTAATATCACTTCAGTCTTTTGGCCTCAGGTCAGTTCAATTCTACAGTGACGGCTTGAGTCAGTAGAGCCTACTCACTGTAAAACCATACTTTGTGTGGAACTTAAACAGGTTATTCAGATACAATTGGCTATGCCATGCTCTCATGTTTTACAATATGACATATGCCAAAAGGTCACTCTTGACAGTCTCCCTAAGCTTTTCTTACAAGTACTGACACTCTTACTGTAGTTCCTTTTTCTGGATACTGACATTGGCTGGAACAGGCACTTAATGAAAATTCTGATACTGTAAAAACTGACACTCTCCTCCCCACCCTTGCCTACAGTCCTTACTGCAAATACCAACACCAAATATTCTCAGCCTTTTCCCCCCACCCCGTAGCCCTTACTATAAAGACAAGTACAAGTTGGATGGTTCCTAAAGGTACAGAAAACACAAGTGGGTTTATATGGCAATTTAAGAAAACAAAAAGTAACACAGTCCCCTTTTCCATTTCTTAAATCCTGCACTTGCATTATAAATTACCATATTTATGAAAGAATTGCAAAAGTACATTTAGTCACTGCAATCCATTGAATGACCAGAGTGCGACAAGCCTTTTGGGGACATTTCCATTATAAACATTTGCAGATGGAATCTCTAAGGCAGTTCTATGTTGAGTTCAATGCTGGCAACTCCTGCAATGCCACTGGTGCCAAGCTGTATCAGTCTCTAATGTTCCTTTAGATTCATTACCCTGCTCCATGGGAACAGCTTGCCCTCCATATCGTATTGCCCTGGCTTGCATTTCAATTGAATATAGACAAGTAGGAGGGAACATTAATGGTCGACTCTAACCAACAGACGGCCTCAAGCCAGAATATTAAGTGACAAAATTGACCTGTCCTGAACTGTCCATTAAATGGCAAGGATACACCTTTAACAATGCATTAATACAGAAGATGAATGATCTTGACCTGAAACAGCAACTGCATACTCTTCCACCGATGCTGCCTGGCCTGCTGAGTTCTTCCAGCATTTTGTGTGTTGCTTGGATTTCCAGCAACTGCAGATTTTCTCTTGCTTGTTAATACAGAAGATGGTCACTTAATGTCCTCCCTGATCTCATCCCAAAGTTTTCAATGAGCACCAATTGATATCAACAGTCATCTGGATCAATGTATTAAAAATGCTGGAAGAACTCAGCAGGTCAGGCAACTGTAAAGAGAATGTTTCAGGTCAAGACCCTTTATCATAACTGGAAAGGAAGAAGGGAGAAAGAGAATAAAAGGGTGAGGGTAAGGGGGGAGCACAAGTTGGTGGGTGAATCCAGGTAATTAGAGGAAGGTGGGGGAGCAGCTGGGATGTCACAGGTGGAATAGGCAAAGGGATGAAGAGAAAGGAACCTGATCGGACAGCAGACCATGCAATAAAAGGAAGGATGTGGGGAACCAGAGGGAGGAAGGTCAAGAGTATGGGGGGAGGGGAAAGGGTAAAGGAGCCACAGAGATAAAGGAAACCAAAGATAGGGCAGGACAGAAGTCTGGTTGCTGGAAGTTAGAGAAAACGACGTTGATGCCATCATTCATCTGTTGTCTTTCCCTGTGTAGATTAACCACCAGGCTGCAAGGAAACGATATGAGTCAGCTGCACCTTTCCTCATTCCCTGTCATGCTCTGTTGCACTTGAACATAGGATTGCCAACTGTCCCGTATTTGCCGGGACATCCCGTATACTGGGTTAAATTGGTTTGTCCCATACTGGACTGCCCTTGTCCCATTATTTCCCCCGCTAAGGTAGAGCATTCCTATGAAACCTTTCGTGCCAAAATGGCATAAAGCGAAGAAGCAATTACCATTAATTTACACGGGAAAAATTTTTGAGCGTTCCTAGACCCAAAAAATAACCTAACAAATCATATCAAATAACACATAAAACCTAAAATAACACTAACATATAGTAAAAGCAGGAATGACATGATAAATACACAGCCTATATAAAGTAGAAATAATGTATGTACAGAGTAGTCCGGAAGATTAAGCCAAACATTCGTAAGGCCAGTGACGTTGTGGGGATGGAACTGGACTCTCTGACGGTGGTGTCTGAAAAGAGGATGCTGTCCAAGTTGCATGCCATCTTGGACAATGTCTCCCATCCACTACATAATGTACTGGTTGGGCACAGGAGTACATTCAGCCAGAGACTCATTCCACCGAGATGCAACACAGAGCGTCATAGGAAGTCATTCCTGCCTGTGGCCATCAAACTTTACAACTCCTCCCTTGGAGGGTCAGACACCCTGAGCCAATTGGCTGGTCCTGGTCTTATTTCCTAGCATAATTTACATATTACTATGCAACTATTTATGGTGTTATTACTATCTATTATTTATGGTGCAACTGTAACAAAAACCAATTTCCCCCGGGATCAATAAAGTATGACTATGACTAAATCCGATTTGTGTGTGTGTGTGTGTGGGGGGGAATCAGCACATACGCGTATGAGCACAGGTGCCCGCGCAAGGCTTCATTGTCATGGTAGTCTTTCTCGGGGTAACACAAGTGTCCCGGGATTTGACTGCTATTTTTGTCCCTTATTTGGAGTGATAAAGTTGGCAACCCTAACTGTAAGACATGTTGAAGTGAGTTTAACCCTACTTGAACACCTCCCCCCCCCCCGCCCCCTGGGTCTGCCAGTCCACAAGAATATTGACAATATTAAACCGGTCCGCAGTGCAAAAAGGGTTGGGGACCCCTAGTTTAAATGATACAGTCAGAGAATGTCCCACACCCAATGATTAGTTTCAGTAGCCTTAAAGTATCAGTTGAAATAAATTTGTGAACAGAGTTTTTATTTCCTTAAGACTAGTTCTGTAGTTTCTTGTGTCTTCATTTTAATTAGTATTTCTTATCTATAATTTCGTAACTTCAGAATAATCTCTACAGCCTGTTCAAGATGAATTGTTCTGTTCTGATCAAAGATCTTGCAAGGGAGAGATGAAACATTTGGCAAATACCTTTCCCCTCTAAAATGGAACCAGGCATAAATGAAAGTTTGGGATGTAAGTAAGATATGGTCTAGAAATTTTAAAGGCCAAATGAATCCTCAGGGTTTGAAATTATTCCAGATCATGTGGAACAGGTTTGCAGAGTATGGACTTTCATTACTAAAGACATGCACCAATAGATTAGAAAAGAACTAATGTGCTGCCTGTTTAAACAGTTACAAATGACAACGATAATTCAATGTAAACTAATTCAGTTAATAGGCGATTGAATTTACAGAACAGTTGTCAAAAAGGCTTTAGGTAAAGAAGATGCTGCATGACCAAACTCCTTGATTTGGAGAAATGATAATCAAAATATTGTAATTTCCATAAATTGTGTACTTGGGCATTTAGTGAGGTTCTACAAAAAATAGTAGTAATGAATGTCAAAGTCTGGAGATTCAAATCAAATACAAGGAATGATTTAGTGATGAAAATATAAAAAGTGTTGAATAGAAAAATATTGTCAAAAATTATATGGAATCGATAACCTTAATGTTCACAGCTGGGATCACCATCATTTCAAATTTGTGGAAATTACTTGGGATTCTGAAAACACATGAAATCTGGTTAAATTGATAACAACACTGAACATTTGGTCTTAGAAAGGAACACTAAACTTGTTATTACTTCATAAATTGTACTAGAAAGCTAAAGGTGAATTTCAAAACAGAACAGCTTTAGCTGACTCATTAAGCACAGGGCATCTGTCAAAGCCCAATGAGTATTTTAAGTTGACTGTCAAAACAGAACACATCAAAAGTTATGACCAATTGGCACAAAACACATTTGGATAGTCGGTTTGGCTGTTGAGAAACGGAGGAGCTAATCAGCTGCTGATGGTGAAGAGCCGCAGAGATCAAAAACATGAGAGATCTGGGTTATGCGGCAAGTTTGGGACAATCAATCTTTCCTCCTGAAATGAACCTGAATGATAACAGCATGAAAAACATTAATCCCAAATATTATTTTTAAACACTGGAGAGGAAGAGGTTCAAAATTGTAATTGACAAATTGAGGACTCATTAATCCTCTTTGCACAGAGTTACAAACATTTGGAATAGCCTTCCAGGCATTATGTGGCCTCAATGTATAATTTTGAAGAGAGAGTTCTCCTTATTGCCTTTCTCTATCCTTTTAATATTTAGCTGACGTGAATTTTGAGTTAAGAACGTGACTGCATTTATAAAGTCAAACAACAGGAATTCTGCAGATGCTGGAAATTGTTCAAATCCCTTACTCACTCTTCCTTCAGTTAGTCCTGACGAAGGGTCTCGGCCTGAAACGTCGACTGCGCCTCTTCCTCTTGATGCTGCTTGGCCTGCTGTGTTCACCAGCAACTTTGATGTGTGTTGCATTTATAAAGTATTCACTTGTCTGCTAAATAATTTGGGAGGTTCCTGGATTATTTTGGGATCTCTGAAATTATTTTGTATACCATTAATCAAAGGTTAACTAGTTCTTTCTTGCGCTGGAATGAATTAAGTGGCCACTGTCCAGGGTAGTCTTTTGAGAACTTAAACACTATTCCTTATTTATAAATAGATCGTCATCACACCAAGTGTAGAAGAATGGGCAACAAAAGTTTGTAAGTGCTGAAAAGGAGATCTGAATAATAAAAAAACAGAATACTTCCAACAAATATAGTTATACAGGTCAAGTGTGATGGATTGTTCAACTGTTCATACCAATTCCTGTACCTGAATACTTGCTGACTTTTGAAAACAGTCTATTTGGACATCAAAGGATATTCATTAACTAGCACGAGGGTACCAGATTAAGGACTTCAGTTTCTTCTAGTTAGTATACTGCAGAGTTTCTTTGCATATAAAGCCTACATACAGCACAGTCTGTAGATTCATGTACTACACAATCAACAAAAATACGGAACATACACACACAAACCAGAATGCAATACATTAACCCAAGCTTTAAAGGCATGCAGAATGTCAATAATTAAACACAACTATTGGTGTTTAATGCAACAAGCTTTACATATACAAAATGTGTGCAACATTCCCTAAAAACGACACCAAATATATATACTAAAAGTCAGATGTAAATTTATTTTTATTTCATTTCTACATGTAACAGAGAATCATGCTGGGATTGTTAATGTGAACTGGTACAGTATTAGTGCTGGCACTCATGCAGTGATTACAGTAGAACCTGCTCATTACACAGTGGAACGTTACCATAAAGTCTTAAGGTGAACAATCTCCTAAACACAACTTGTTCAGTTTTGATCATCTCTACCACTTCTTTCGTAATCTCCCTCTTTTCCTGTAATGCCACGGAATATTTTACGAAAATGATGCCTCATTTTAGTAACTCATATCCAAATAAAAGAAGTTACAATTTTCTCTCCGTAGCTTTGCCTTGGTTTGCTTTTTATCGCTACATTACGTAGGACAGTTTGGTTATAAAATTCACAAAAACTATCAAATGAGAAAGCTGGATGTTGACCTGTTCAACTTCAGGTAGTGTCAGTCAATTCAATTTTAAAAAGGGTGGATAGCTACATAATCACAAAGGGATGTGAACACACAATCACTGACTTAAAATTGAACTCTCATATAAGCCTAGAGAATTCTTTCAAACTTCAGGATTGTACTTGGATTTTCAATGTTGTCTACTGTTGGTCAACATTGCCATAAGGGAGGACTGTCCATAAGGAGGATGATATATGAAAAATATCCATGCCAAGTTCAATGTTTCGCTACTTGTGGAATTTACAATTACTGAAATAACTACCTCTGCCCAGGTACCCACTACTATTTCAGCTGTTGCTAAATGGAACCATTGCTTTTGAAATAAGACAGAATTCAACTCATTTGCAGACAGGATAAAACATGGAGTCCCAAATTTGAGTCAATTTAAGGAATAATGTACAAGGAAAGCAGAATTAGATGAAAGTAATATTATGAAAATCCAAAAATCATATTCAAAACTTTCATCATTTTCCTCATGATTCATAACATGTCTGTAAAATGGAGACTATACACTAAATGCAGATAGGAAAAGTTATACATCCTCACACATTATCTCATTTACTTTGTTCTTTACCCCAATGCATTGCTATAAAGAGTTAAAATAACAGGATTTCCTATTTTAATCATCATACTTACAAATATGATTCAGAATATAGCTGCATTATCAGAATATTAAATAATCCTTTCATATGTCTAAATCAGATATTCAACCCAACTTCCTTTTTTGATCCATCCATGCCTCAAATTAATATATTGCTTGTCTGCCATAGAATGCAGAGTGACTGAAAATGTTCCATAATTGCACATTAAATTGATCTGCTTCTATCACTTGTATATACTCTTTATCCTCATCCCTCAGCCATGACTACTTTGAAATAGAATCCAACTATCACAATTTTGGTATCATATCACTGTCATCACAATTTCAGCTTTTCTTATCATGTGCTTAACTTATCTGTTGCTAGAAATCTTATTCATGCTTGTTATCTCTGGATATGAGTGCTCCAACACTGACTATTTCCTAAGTGACCGAGCTATACAATTTTTGCTCTCTTGATCACCACCATATGTAATTGCTCCAATACTGGTTATGAAGGTTTTAAGTTGTGGAGTACTCTTCCTCCCTAAACTCTTTGTCTTTTAAGGTATTCCTTAAAACTCCTTTTTGGACCAAATTCATCTGCCATAATGTTTCCTCAAGTGACCTGCATGCAGATTTGCTTGACGGTGTTCTTGTCAATCACTTTGGATGCTTTCTCATGTTAACTGAGTTGATTGCTCGTGGTTCACATCCAATACATATATTGTACTTCTAATTTGGATGCCTGATATAGCAAGAAATTTTGCAGCAAATACTAAAATTTATAACATGATACAAATATTGTTTATAAAATTACCTCTAATTATTCCTGCTTGCATTCTGAGAGTGTCAAATGCTGAGATATAATAATGCAAGCTGAGGAAGGTTACAACAGTTGGATGCTCAATTCAATGAGCTATCTATTAATATAAAAACAATAGAACATTTTGGCCAGTTATTCCTGGAAGTACTGCAATGTTCAACTTGAAGATCACATCATTACTGCTCTCCCTTAGCTGCCTCCCACTGTTCATATTCTCTACCTTCATCAGCAATTATTGCATTTTAAAAATGTAATCCACTACATCAGAAGTTTTGATGCAATCATCTAAAAAATGTTTGTTTTCAAAATCATCTGTATAATAAGGTTGGGCCAGTTGGCAGAAAACTGTAAAATGTAATAGCAGATCACCATTCACGATTGCACAGCTTGGAGAAATGATTCTCTGTCAATCTTCCCTGACCCTACTGCTGATTTTAAAATGGCACAGATAGGCCAGATTTGGATTGCATTTTCACCAAACTGGAATGGAACACGATTTTGTGAGGGGCATCTTCCATTCTCTAGAGCGTTAGACCCTGAAGAGCTGGACATTATTCTGGTATATATTTTCTTTCCAAGTCTTTTATATTATCCTTTGAACGACATCTATGGATTTCCAACCCACAGGTTACTTTTGATATGATCTGCAAAGAAAGAACTGCCAGGACACAATGCTTCCATGAGTATTTTGTCATTAAGCTAAAAAGTTGATGCTAGTTTCCCAACAAAATGTGTTTACATGGTCTAATGGCCAAACTACTAAATTTGCTCAATAATAGATTTTTCTTTCCAACACCACATTTGAGTATATATTGTAGATGTCTTCCTTGAAGTTAGTTGGAACGCTATCCATTGATTAACATGCTCTTTCTTGTTCACTTTCTTCCCAATGGTGTTGATCTTCCCTTTCCCCTAACACAGACAGCTGGCTAGACTCAAAAATACTGACAGGGAGTAAGAACTGAGACTCAACAATTGTCAAATCTAGCAGTGCATTCGGGACCTTTGAATATTGTGAATGTCTGTCACGTTCACAAATATTCAATAGCAATAGGACCCAAAACAAAGATATATTAAAATTAGTAGAGAAAATATTACATTTAAATAAATAAATTTAAAATCTCACCACACACTGAATATCAAATGAAATAATTAAAACTAAAATGAACAATAAAAACATAACTATTTATCTTTCTCTTGGGAATTGATGTCTTCTATTCATTTTAATAGGGAGAACTATGAACCAGGGTCAAGCTGAAACAGATTTGAAGCAATTGTTTTTGCCCCTGAGTGCAAAGTCTTCAGGGGATTAAACTGCTTTGTTGGACTCCAACAGACAGGATAACAAGGAACATGAGGGTGCAAAACCCCTGTGCTGATTTAGACCAGAACTAGAAGCTGGGACGTCTTTAGGGTTAGTCACAATATTAGTGCTTTTTTCCAGGTGTTAGATCTGTCCCAATGCTCTTCCCCACAATGGATTACGTGATTGACACTGAACAAATGACTGACTATGTGTCAACCAAAAAAAAAGCTCAGTTTCTTTTCACTAACCTGTAAGCATGGTGTAAATTATACTGTAGCCAAAACTGATGAACTGACAAATGCATCAAAAAGTTCTTGAGATGATAAAATGGAAATGTAAGTAAGAAAGCACAGCCACAAGATATCACCTCTCCTAAAGTGAACAGGCCAAAATATCCAGCAGAAGTTTAGTTATTAGTGCTTTAACTATTTTATCCAACTGACACTTTGACAATGTGTACTACAGCAATTTGAATACTTGCACACACTAAAAAATCCAATCTTTTTTTTAGCCGTCAAGTTTTATTTAACATTTTTTATCTTTGCAATGTTATTGATTATTAAAAGGTATAAAAACTAAACGGGATTCACTTATTAAATACAAGATGCATTAAACATTGTATTCACCGATGTGCTTCCGAAGCCCATGTACAAATTATATTACATAAGACAGTGAAAGTTGTGTTTAAGCGATTGTTCCTTTTAAATATAAAAGTAACAAATGTATGCTTACAAAAAAGGACATTTACACTACATTTCCTTGTTGAAGCAATGAAGAACAAGTCACCCTTCCATTACCACTGATGTGCAAGGGTTAGATACTTGACAATACATTCCCATAGTGCAAGATAATTCATCACTTTAATAATAATAAGATATTACAGTATGGAATAGCAATGGTGACAAAGTACATAGTTGATGATACCCTTAGTGTGGATTGGGTTCACCACAGGATAACAGATCTATTGCAAGAGACAACACAAAAATACTGCTTTTCTACTATTGGAGATAAATATTCTAGCTAATTACAGTAAATTACAATGCAAAAACTGCCTTTTCTTGAATGCATTGATACATTTTTGCTAACTATATGGTACTAAGTTCCACACTGTCAATTCTCTCTAGGTAGTTTCTCAATTTGTCATCAAAATTATTAATTACAGATCCTAAATTGATTTGTGACCTCAGGTTTTGGAACTCTACAGAAGTGGTAAATGCAGTAAATGAATTTGCAACTCAAGAAACTAAAGTGGTATTGCACACAAAGGCACATGAGTTGGGATTGCCAGTGGAGCAGTGAATTGCTGCAGGTTTGAAATTCCTTGCTATTTCAAAAAGTGCAACAAAATTCTTTTTAGCTGAAATTAGCAGGTTATGGCAGGAAATTCCTATCAGATACCCATTTATTTATCAAAATAATCTAAGCATTAAAATTAATGTTACATCCTCTAACATTGGAATATTGCTTTTACTACTTAAAATTATTTCACAGTCAAATCCATCCATTATTCTTTTGTTCTTTCTTTTCTAAGGCAAGACAAAAATATTATCAAGTCCACGAACACTACTATACAATTTAGTTAACGTAAATCAAAATCTGTGTTTCTACCTGTGGACAAGGTTAAATAGAAAATTTATGTGGTAACCCATCGTTCATCCAAGATCAAATGTTGAGTGAGTTCAAGTGTCAAAGGTCGTAGAAAGGTTCTCAATTCCTGCAGACTTGCTGTTCTGTTCTTCAGCTGGGTGGGATCGTCACTTCCTTTCTAACTACCCTGAAAGAATCAAGTTCATTATCCAATTCATGGAGTATATTCTAAATTTGCTTACAAGGTTAAACACATCAAACATAAATTCCATTAAAATTTAATATCCATCTTTAACTTTGGTTTGGAGAGCTAATTATTTAGTTATTTCAGTTCCTTACTCATTCATATATGCCTAAAATATTATCAATAAAAAGACTGATGAATACTGAGCTGGCTTGCCTCATCTTCCACTCTGCATTTTTTCATGGACTAATCTGCATTTAAAAATCAATCTAGAAAAAGCGGGTGAAAATCCAGTGCGAGGGATCTCATTGTGTGGGTTATCAATATTACCGCCTTTATCAGAAACAAGCTGATGGAAGTTTTAGTCATTTCTTCACTAGATAGGCACAACTTGTCAATTTCTTGGGATACAGGGCACAAATTCTAATGATAGAAAACTACAGTTAGCTAAGTAAGAAGGTACTCAACATATATGAACCTGAAGTACATAATCTTTCATCTAAGAAGAAACACTCATAATTTAAGGGACACTTGTACAAGTATCTGGGTAGAAAATGTTTAAAGCGGTATAGGACTAACTTAGGTGGGTACCTTGGTTAGCACTGACAAATTGGGCCAAAGGGCTTGCTTCCATGCTTTATGACTCAATAAACAAAAATATTTCAATAAACAGCTAGCTAGATACTGTTGGATTGTTGGTTTCAGCAGAATTAACTGAATATATTAAGCAGAGTGTTAATAAGCAAGTGAGTAATAGAACACGTGGGCAAGTATCAGACAAGGCATTGAACAATTCTGCATCTCATGAAATGACTTGGATGATCTAGTTTTAATCATTGCACCAAACGTGACTGATGAGATGGTTCTTGGCTGACTTCAAAATAACTAGAATAGGGTCTCTTATTGCAGCAATGGTGCCTCCAGTTAAGCAAAGCTCTAAGTTAAAATCATGAATGCAAAAACAATTTGAACTTATCTGAGTACTGTCAATAATGGACAGACACATCATATCTCTGCAGAGAATTCATTCAAAAAGACTTAAACTTCAGAAATCCCACAGAACAGAAGCTTCACATTACCTTGGGTCTTGCAGACCAATGTTGACGTAAGCATATTCTATTCTGGCTGCTAAGCACAAAGCCAATTTCACATGTCAACATGCTAATCTATTTGGGTATTTCAGCCAAATTTTACATGCCTGAACTGACATGGTAACAGTATTTATCAGTGTAATCAAGATTACAATTAGAATTCACTATTTAAACAAAAAGTTTGAAATCTGACATGATTTAAAACACTTGTGGATGTATAGAAGAATGGGTATTCCCCTTAAGCCGGACCACAATATATATACAAAGATTATATGATAACCCCTCTTCTACATCTGATTTATTCAGGTAAAAGTACATAAAGGCTCAAGATATTCTCTCAGTTTATCACCAGCAGAATTTTCTAATTGTGCAACTACCTTGGAATGAAAACATACCCATTTGTTAAACTTATAACTAGGATTTTTAAACAGTGGAAACAACAAACATACAGCTTTCAAAAACAAGTTAAAGACCTTGAATGCACAAAAACCATGCCAGTTCCAGAATTGAAGCATATAATTAAGAATTATTTTACTTGCAATTCAGTACATTTTCAATGATTTAATCACTGCTGCATGCATTCCCCCTTTTTTCTGCAATGCATGAAGTCAACATTTCATGGGATAAAATTAACCACTGTACTGTGAAGTAAAAATGTGACCCTTTACACTCATGATTACTTTCATTCAGTTGCAATGTTTAAGATAAGAAACATTTGCATTAAAACATAAGCTATTCCAGTTTACACAGAAGAAAATCAGCACATTAATGGCCGTGCATGAAGAATGAGCAGGAAAAAGCAGCAGGCACAGATATAGACTATTTGCATTCCTTTCCTGGCCAGGCTAGGCTGTAATTTAAATTTTGCTGAAAAGTACTTAAATCTTCAACTAAATTTTCAAAACAACTTTTTTTTTTGGATTTTGATCTTTTATGCTGATACTTACAGAACAAAAATTAAAATACAGATGTGCTAAATTTGCCAAAATCCAATCAAAAATTACTTCAGTTGAATAAATTGCACCCCCTTGGATAAGATGGACCTGTGAGAACAGTGTACTCATGTTCATAAATAAAAATTACAGTGCTTTATTTTGAATACAAACAAATGCTGCAGCTCATCAAATTAAGGATATTTCCAAATCTAGTGAATAACTACAGTAGGTGACTGTACAGAATAGGTAATACGTCTGTTTTACAGAATTTTCATATTTTTCTAGTCTAAGGAGGTGAGTAGATTTTCTCCTTCATTTGAATTTTATGAGAACTCCCATTAAATTAGAGGTTTTATCTATCAACTTTTTTATAAAGAACACACCGTGGGAAAAATTAATCATTTAATGTTACTGATGCCGAGCTTCGTAAAATGGTAGTAGATTGTACTACAGATATACATACAAAACTCCAGTTAAACGATAACCAGAGTATTGTGAATAGCTCTGGACACGAGTGCAGCTTGGATTTACCAGAGTTACTGTATGTTTGAATCCCAAGGGCTGGATAATGAGGAGAGATTATACTAACTTGAGTTGCTTTCCCCAAAATTTAGAAGGTTAAGGGTGGGGGTGGTGTTGATTTAGTTATCAAGGTATGAAGGAAACTGGTGGGGAGACAGAAGGAAGCTATTTCTGCAGGTTGGAGAGTCTAGAAAGAGGATAAAATTAGAACCAGGTATTTAAGTGTGGTTAAAGAAAAGACACTGCACAGGAAAAAATTGGAATTCTCTTTCTCAACTGGCAATTAATGCAAGGTCAGGTCATTTTAAATCATTGTTGATATATCTTTGATAAGCATGGTTATTGTGGTGTAAAGCAAAACAGATGAACCATCATCTTACTGATGGGCAGATTAAATGCTCAAGGGCGAAAGGTTTTTCAATGATTCTATGAAACTGAGTGCCCAGGTTAGCATATCCAATCTGCAGCTTGATTTATCTGAGCACACCACAGATTAGGACAATAACTCTTGTATCTGAATTCACCAAATATGCTCCATTGCTTTATAGGATACCCTGTGCAATGAGAACTAAATTTGACAAAAATGACCAATTAAACCAAATACAAAATGCTTAAAATTTATGGGAACTGCTTTCTGCATAGTTTTTTTTACAGAAACTGAAGTGAAAACTAGTCTTCAAAAAACTTGTATATTTGATTTAAAAAAAGAGTAAGTACAGTACTGCACAATTAAATAAAGACAGAATTGCTGACATCACCTTTCAGTACAGAAGCCAATTAGAAATATTCTGTATATAATTTTTTTGTGCTACTTTAAAAATCTAGCCAGTAGCCAAGAAAAGGGACATGTCCTTATTTTAGAAATACAAAATAAAAACATTAGTTTAAAGTTACAAGTTAATAAATACATCTGACATATGGAATTCCAGCAGCTTTCAATTCCTAAAAATCCCAACACCTCTCTCTGGGTTCAGACAGACAGAACAAATTGATCCTGTTCAATGGGCTTCTTCACCCACATGCCTAATCCACTCTTCTGGAACTCTTTGATCAGGCTCTCCTTGGCAGCTTGATATTCAACAGCAGCCTGCTTTGCTTCATAGTAAGAACTGGACTTCTCGTGCTTGGATTGAAGCAAGCATGGCAACTATAGAAATAGGAAAAAAATGTCGAGTGAGGAACTAGAAAAGAATGGGTTACATCCATCAATAGACATAAATGAAAATAGTGTTGAAATAAAGTAATTCAGAATAAAATCTTCATTATGGATTTTCCCATGAGACGTTGCTCATTGTAGGAAATGGAAGTAACATAAAATATCAGGATTGCAAGTGAATTTTTTTGCCATTTATATTCTGCTGCTCTAATAGTAAATGTTTCTTTCATTGGCAATTAATTCCTCTTCAAAAATACCTAAATGCAGGTATGGTAGTGGTTATGCCGACTGCAGAGTTTAACAAGCTATCATTCAATCCAATTAGCTAACAAAATAACATCATCTAGTGAAGGGAACTCAACATTCCTATACCTAGATAGTTTTATATGGGATTCTAACCTAATGACTTCTGAAATAGCCACTCCATTTACAAATAACAACAAATAATACTCAATCTTAGCTTTTCATTTGCAGAAGTGATCCATGTGAAGGAAGTGTGAATATTATCTTCACATTAGAGGTAACTTCACTGTATCATGTAGCATATAACTGCTGTGCTATGTGGGTGAGATGAAGGACAGATCTTGAAGGACAAGAATGTGCTTGTATAAACCCTTTTGCAATTTCAACACTGTTCAGATTACTAGGGCTAACTCATGAGCTATTATTTACAGATCCACATGCATCCCTATATTAGTTCATGTACCTCTTGCTGAGCCGGTTCCCAAATGAACAGAAACAATTAAGTTTCCAATACTATATACTATCAGAATACAAATAATATGACTTGATGTAAATCACACAAATTCATGGACGTGCCATATTCCTTTTGAAAGTGTTTACTCATTCTTTCATTTCAGACACGACATTCCAGATCATAATTGGCACCACAAAACCAATCTCTTTAACCCTAGAACATAGGACATAGAAAACCTACAGCACAATACAGGCCCTTCGGCACACAAAGCTGTGCCGAACATGTCCTTACCTTAGAATTTACCTAGGCTTACCCATAGCCCTCTATTTTTCTAAGCTCCATATACCTATCCAGGAGTCTCTTAAAAGACCCTATCGTTTCTGCCTCCACCACTGCCGCCGGCAGCCCATTCCACGCACTCACCACTCTCTGCATAAAAAACTTAACTCTGACATCTCCTCTGTACCTACTTCCAAGCACCTTAAAACTATGCCCTCTCATGCTAGCCATTTCAGCCCTGGGAAAAAGCCTCTGACTATCCACATGATCAATGCCTCTCATCATCTTATACACCCCTATCAGGTCACCTCTCATCCTCCGTCACTCCAAGGAGAAAAGGCCGAGTTCACTCAACCTGTTCTCATAAGGCATGCTCTCTAATCCAGGCAACATCCTTGTATATCTCCTCTGCACCCTTTCTATGGTACGAAACTCTGTGTTTCATATTTATTGATTCTTCCCATTCCACACGATTTTTGAGTGCAAAATTTTAGCTTGTGAGTCATTTGTTATGCGTTATTATGTACTGTAGTTCAAAGGCAAACACACTTGTGTAAACCACTGAATGGATGACACTAACAGCTAATGGACACATAACTGCTGTTTTGAGCATTTTTTTCCAAAAGGAACCAACAGCTTCACAGGAAATATATATAGAAAGTACTAACAATCTAGAAGTAGTAAGAATGGGCAATCAAGCAGCTTAGGCTCCAGCTGCTCTTATACACAATTTACAGAATATATACAACTGATGCATCAATCTCCATGTACTGACTAGAAGGTTTTGAAGTAAAATCAGTTTGGCTAGGCTTGGGACTATTCACGTGAGTAAGAATCAAGGACAGAAATGTCTAGCAGAACAGGCTTAAGGTGGCTGTGTAGGAAACTGAGTTTTAATATGCAGCTGACCAGGAAGTATTTAACAGAACATAAAAGAAGTTTACTATATCAGACTCTTAGAAGATGCGGTTTTGAATGCTTTAGAGAAATTTAAAATGGTAAATCAGCTGGAATGAAAAACTATTCAAAAATTTTAAGTTGTTTGAGAGACAAATTCCTGCTTGATCTTACCTTGGCATGCAAGCGCAACCAGCGACTGTACAGAGCATGTTTACACAGCCGAGAAGGTCGCCCCATGTCATCTTTTCCTGTCATGGCATTAATGATTTCCAAGGCAGAATCCTCTACAGCCCAATTGACGCTGAAATTTGGTGCTTTGCCTGGCTGACGTGATTCAGTGTTACTTATACCTGAAAACAAACAAGTTCAGTGAAGGTTTATGGTCAGATGTTGAAACAGTGAAATGAAATGGAGTGCAGCAGTCACAAATTGTATTGAAGGAAATAAAATAGAATTTTTATATTTTCGTGTATATAGTTCAGCTTACAGCCTGGTAGGATCTGTGGAATGACTGGAAGTTAGGAGAAAAATGACATCATTACTACAATGAGTTTTAAGGTCCGCTAAATTTATTTCTACTTGGTGTGGATCCAAGGGCAACATTGTAGTTATGCAATTTGATTGGAACCAGTTTTTGACACTTCATATCAGAGCCTGGATATTGAACAGATTGGCCTCACTGGTTAGGAAACATCGGCTCAATTGAAAATCTTTAGCATTGTGCATGTGCATCACTTTTAATATTCTTCCAAAGGTAAAATTTAACCTTCATAAGCTCTAATTCTGCGTGAATGAAATGTATAATCTTCTTAGGCTGAGTGAACACGGTTAGGATTTGTTCACTTCCGGTTCTCTCCGCTCCCCACTTCCATCAAGCAGAAAATACAAAAGCTTGAAAACATGTACCAGGCTCAATGATAGCTTGCACCCTAATTTTAAGCGTCTTGAATGAACTACTTGTATGATAAGATACACTCTTGATCTGTTTACCTCATCATAGCTCTTACACCAAAATAAGGTCTTCTTATACTTTCTCTGCAACTGTAATGCTTTATATTCTACATTCTGTTTCTTTTCCCTTTGCAGCTCAAGATCCACTTACTGTATGCTTGGAGTAACATGTCTGAATGGTATACCAAACGGAGTTTATCACTATCTCAGACCATGTGACAATAATAAACCAATTACCAATTAATTGCACCTATGAAATAATTCAATAACACACTTGGTGTAATTCAAATTAATTTCAAGACTTTTAGTTATTATGACCTGGGCCCTTTACAACTTTCAGGTATGTAGTATCAATAACCATGTGAAATATTAATCATTCTTGCCTCCAAGTCAGAAGGCTGTGGGATTCAAGTACCATTCCACTAATGTGCACAATAATCAGACTGGTGCTTCAATGCAGCACAGAGGAACTCCTGCAGAGGTACTATGTTTGTAAAGAGTCAATCAATTGAACTGCATTTTCTCTTAAGTGGATGGAAAAGATCCTATGACAAATTTAAAGGAGGAGGAGTCTTATCCAGTGTCAAGGCCAGTGCCTTTCTCCCTATCCAATGTCAACCAAAACAAATCTGCATCAGACCAACAATTTGCATTTATACAGCTTTTTGTAATTCAATGAAACGCCAAGATACTTGGCAGCAGTACTATCATACAAAACTTCACAGTAAGTGTTTGATCAAGGTGTGAGGATTTAAGAAGTTTTAGAGGAGGAAGAAGGGACAGACATCTGTTCCAGGAAAGCAAAGAAATTAGGACATGGACATTGAAAGTACCTTTGGTGCACTGATCAAAATCATAGGTGTGCAAGAGCTTGGAAAAAGCTGCATTGATTGAGTGAAGGAGAGAGTGATGGAGTGCACAGAGATAATTGAAAACAAGGGTGAAGACTTCAAAACTGACTAATTCTTAGGATGAGGGACAATTCAGGTCTATTAGCACAGTGCAGCATAATGAGTAAATGACATGTTCTCTTACTCAATCCCTCCCGCCTGTATCTTTTAACTCAGACACATAAGACCATAGACAGTGGAGCAGAATTAGGCCAATTAGTCCATCAAAACTGCTCCGCCATTCCATCTTGGCTGGTTTATTATCTCTTTCAACTCCATTCTCCTGCTTTCTCTCAGTAAACTTTGATATCCTTATTAATCAAGAGCCTATCAACCTCCACTTTAAATATACCCAATGATTTGGCTTCCACAACCATCTATAGCAATGAATTCCACAGATTCACTACTATCAGGCTAAATAAATTTCTCCTCATCTCTGTTCTAAAAGGATATCTTTCTATTCTGAAGCTGTGCCCTCTGGTCCTAGTCACCTCAACTATAGGAAGTATCCTCTCCATGTGTACTCTATCTAAGCCTTTCAATATTTGATAGGTTTCAATGAGATTCCCCTCCCCACCCATTTTTCTAAACAACAGCAAACAAAGGCCCACAGCCATCAAACGCTCCTCATATATTAACCCTTTTGGAATATCCCAGGATCATTCTTATGATCATCCCCCTGACAATCTCCAATGCCAGCACATTCTTTCTTATAGAAGGGGCCCAAAACTACTCACAATACTCCAAGTGCAATCGGAACAATGTCTTATATTGCCTCAGCATTACATCCTTGCTCTTATATTCTACTCTCGAAATGAATGTTAACATTGTACTTGCCTTCCTCCAACTCAACCTGCAAATTAATCTTCAGGAAATCCTGCACAAAGACCTCCTTCTGCACCTGATTTCAGAATTTTCTCCCTTATTTAGAAAATAGTTTATGCCTTTATTCCTTCTACCAAAGTGCATGACCGTACACTTCCGTAAACCATATTCCATCTGCCACTTCTTTGTCTATTCTCCTAATCTGTCTAAGTCCTCTGCAGACTCGTTGGGTTCCTCAACACTACTTGCTCCTCCAGCTATCTTTGCATCTTCTGCAAATTTGGCTACAAAACCATCAATTTTGCCAACCAAATAACTGACTTATAATACAGGTGGGAGGAATTGGATAACCTTGAAGGCCAACTCGGAAGGATTAGAATTGTCAAATTCACAGGTAACAGACAAGGGAAAAAGTTTAAGTAACACATTAGCTGAGCCAAAGGGCGGGGGGGGGGTAGAACAGAGGGGCAGTTTTAATAGTATTAAAAATATGTAGACAAAAAACCAGCAATGTCAAATAAAAAAGCAAGAATGCATTATGTTATTTCTGTATGTCTGTTTGAGGAAGATTACTTTGCACAATTTTCCCATTGCTTTTCTAAATTACCATGTTGCCTACATCCATTTCAAAGCTACCTTAGAGGCTGTAAAGCATGCTGGAATGACCAGAAGGTGAGAAACACAAATGTTCTTATTTTCTAACTTATCTTATCGAAGGTCCAAGGCCATTATTGCAACAAATATCAGTTCTAGGTTGTCGAGGATTTCAAAAGACTGGTTAGAAGGGCACAATAGTGGCAGATGGAACTCAGTCCAGAGAAGTATAGTACTTGAGGAGGTCAAACAGCTTAGTGGTACAGAAAGATCTTGTAGTGCATGTGCACTAAGCCTGAGGTTCTTAATACAAGTAGATGCGTTCAGAGGAATTCAGGATATTTTCTTTTGTCAAATGAAGCACTTAAAATATTTAAAAGGTCATGCTAAACTGTAAAGAAGGTTACCAGACTATGCAAGGCTGTTACAGTATTAAAAAAACATCTGAAGATGCTGCCAGGGTCAACACGTAGATACTCCTAAATTTCTGATGCTGTTGATTTCTAAGGGATAGAAGTCAAATGCTGAGTTACTGCATTAAAGAGGTTAAACACTGCAGTAATGGTGTTTACCTCCTGGATGACAGCACTGGCACTGCATTTATCCCAGCAAGTAAGCAATGCAGAAGCAAAGTAACCTGTCACAATATCCAGTGAAAAGTGTTTACCTTCATTTCCAATTACCCCAAATGTTACTGACCATAATTGACTAAATATAATAAATCACAGAGTGTGTGTCTGATTCCTGAAGAATATTACCAAGGCAGCTCTCTCTCCTGTTCTCCTGCATGACTATCTCTGGAACTTTAAGTCCAGCTAGCTGAATACAAGGTACATAGCTGTAAGGCTGTGGATTTGTCACCGTCAAAATACCCGAGTTCCTTATCCAATTACCACAGGCTTTGAGAACTTCTTCAATCTATTCCATTAAAATAGCAGTTCCCTATGGGATGCTCCCATCCAGTGGAATACTCTGAGCACATATGATCTGCGTACTTCGGATTTCTCTCCCAAGGTTATAATTTTAAAAGTCTGGGCAAAATGTTTGTAACCTTTTAACATCTGAATGAACAATGAGCAAGTTCAATAAATGTTTGACATTCCTGAAGATATAGCAAGTAAAAGTTAAACCAATTAGTACAGAAGTTATGAAATGAAAATAAATCTCCTCTTCCTAACTTTTACCTTATCCTATTTGAGACTCAAATTGAGCCCCAATTAGATTGTTGTCAACTTTTATAGATTATATGTAGTAGCAATCATTTCAAAGCTAACATGTTAGTTTATACACAGTTGAAAATAAAAGATTTGAGTTGCAAAACTGTACACATATGAAAAAAACACAAAAACAGCAAAACGTGAAAAAACTTATTCAGGAAAGTGCCCCACAGAAATTTGATACTGTACATTTTCCACAAAATATGGGCAGACCTCTTCCCTATGCAGATATTTAGTGAATTGTTTACATTATGTTACACTGCTTCCAACCCCAATAAAAAGAGTGGAAATAAAAAAGAAATATGGGTGTGGGAAATCTAAAACAAGAAAAGCTGGAAACTTCAAAATACCTTTGAAAAAATATATGGCTTCTTTTTCATCTTTTGACAACAACTGTCAAATAAAATTATTGTTTAATTTCTGAGAAACTTCCACACATCACATTCTACTTCTAAGAAGAAACATTAACAACAGTAAGAGAAATATAACCAATTTCTGAAATGGCTCCTGGCTGTATCAACACGAGTTCATATCTGAACATATATAATTTAATTCAACGCCTTCAAACTCCACATTTTTGTCCAATGTAGCAAGTTTCTTTTCAAATTGTCAATCTTCTTGTTTGGTATTCCTGCCACACTTTGTGAGCTGACAAATCAGACTATTTTCAGACATGATGTTTGACCTATCTGCAAAGCCTAGCTTTTATATTCTGAGAAAGATGGAAATCTTTTCCAATCTCGCATCATCTAACCATACAGATTAAATTAATCTTATTTCTGACCACAGAAAGGTTCAAGGGTCATTACTTCACAAGTATTATACTCCAAATGGAATAGAGTAAAAATACTAGGCTTTAGATAAAAGTTCAGAACAAAGAATGGCTTAAATAGGACAAGGCAAATCAATTTATTGCCTCAATATCAGAATCCTTGTTCAGTCCAAGTATGGTAACAGTTTCCAAAGAATACACTCCACTTGCAACACAAATTGACGCATTTTCGACAGAGTTACGTCATATCATCTATTGCTCCATTCACCGCACTGCTTGTGAAGTAAAATAAAAATTATAAATATGCAAGGTCAGAAAGGTTTATTATATTCATTCTTCCTAGTCTTTGAATTAGTGTTTAAAAGTGAATGATTAGTCAAGACGAGTAGAGGTGACTGGAGGTTGAAATGGTGGCATTTCAATGGACAAGGCATGCAATTTAACCAGCTAATTTGTTCCCGGTTACAACTAATTAACGCAGTCAGAATTAAAAAGGTTTAAACTAGTTTTATTCATCAGCAAAGAGTGGTTAAGAAACAGGATCACCCTCATGGGACTGTTCGTTTCTTGTCAACTATTAAAAGTTGCTTCTTATCTCAATGCTTCATTCCTTTGATAAATAAGGTTTGGTTGGAATTATGGGTGCATTGAATAGCAAGTTTTCAGATAACACAAAAATTAGAGTTGTAGATACAGAGGAAGGTTGTTGAAGTACTCAGCAGACTAAAGGCCAGTTGGAAACATGAGCAAGGATATGGCGGATGGAGTTTAATATGAATAATTTTGAAGTGGTGCACTTTGATATGTCAAATGTAAGAGGAAAGCATGTAGTAAATGGCAGAATTTTCAGGGGCATTGATATACAGAAGGATATAAGTCTTTAGGTTTCTGAAAGTGGCAACACCAGTAGATAGGGTGGTAAAGATGGTGTACAGCATGCCTGCCTGCATCACTCAGTATCAAGTATGTGGACAGGCCGACTAGGGGGAATGCCATACTAGATCTAGTACTAGGTAATGAACTGGGTCAGGTCACAGATCTCTCAGATCTGGGGGACAGTGACCACCACTCCCTGGCCTTTAGCATTACCATCGAAAAGGATAGAATCAGAGAGGACAAATTGGGAAAAGGGCAAGTTATGAGGCTATAAGGCTAGAACTTGCGGGTGTGGATTGGGATAATGTTTTTGCAGGGAAATGTACTACGGACATGTGGTCAATGTTTAGAGATCTCTTTCAGGATGTTAGGGATAAATTTGTCCCGGTGAGGAAGATAATGAATGGTAGGGTGAAGGAACCATAGGTGACAAGCGAGGTGGAAAATCTAGTCAGGTGGAAGAAGGCAGCATACATGAGGTTTAGGAAGCAAGGATCAGATGGGTCTATTGAGGAATATAGGGAAGCAAGAAAGGGGCTAAGAAGAGCAAGAAGGGGGCATGAGAAGGCCTTGGTGAGTAGGGTAAAGGGAAACCCCAAGGCATTCTTCAATTATGTGAAGAAAAATAGGATGACAGGAGTGAAGGTAGGACCGATTAGAGATGAAGGTGGGAAGATGTGCCTGAAGGCTGTGTAAGTGAGCGAGGTCCTCAATGAATACTTCTCTTCAGCATTCACCAATGAGAGGGAACTTGATGATGGTGAGGACAATATGAGTGAGGTTGATGTTCTGAAGCATGTTGATATTAAGGGAGAGGAGGTGTTGGAGTTGTTAAAATACATTAGGATGGATAAGTCCCCGGGGCCTGACAGAATATTACCCAGGCTGCTCCACAAGGCGAAGGAAAAGATTGCTGAGCCTCTGGCTAGGATCTTTATGTCCTCGTTGTCCATGGGAATGGTACCGGAGGATTGGAGGGAGATGAATGTTGTCCCCTTGTTCAAAAAAGGTAGTAGGGATAGTCTGGGTAATTATAGACCAGTGAGCCTTACGTCAGTGGTGGGAAAGCTGTTGGAAAAGATAGGATCTATGGGCATTTAGAGAATCATGGTCTGATCAGGGACAGTCAGCATGGCTTTGTGAAGGGAAGATCATGTCTAACAAGCCTGATAGAGTTCTTTGAGGAGGTGACCAGGCATATAGATGAGGGTAGTGCAGTGGATGTGATCTATATGGATTTTAGTAAGGCATTTGACAAGGTTCCACACGGCAGGCTTATTCAGAAAGTCAGAAGGCATGGGATCCAAGTAAGTTTGGCCAGGTGCATTCAGAATTGACTTGCCTGCAGAAGGCAGAGGGTCATGGTGGAGGGAGTACATTCAGATTGGAGGATTGTGACTAGTGGTGTCCCATGTGCACCATGTGCTGTCCGTAGTTAGTGACGGGCCTTCGTCACAGTGGGACAATGCCCTTCAACGGAAAACCCTACAAAGAGTAGAAGATAAAGCCCAGTCCATAACGGATAAAGCCCTCTCTACCATTGAGCTTATCTGCAAGGAGTGCTGTCACAGGAAAGCAGCATCCACCAAAAGGGACCTCACCATCTAGGACACGCTTTCTTCTTGCTGTTGCCATAAGGAAGTAGGTATAGGAGCCTCAGGACCCACACCATGAAGTTCAGGAACAGTTATTACCCCTCAACCATTAGGTTCTTGAATCTGAGGGGATAACTTCACTCAGCCCAACACTGAACTGTTCCCACTACCTATGGACTAATTTTCAAGGACTCTTCATTTCATGTTTGATATATATCGCTTATTTGTTTATTATTATTATTTTGGTTTTTTTTGTATTTGCACAGTTTTTTTGCACATTGGTCGCTTATCCATCTTATTTGCGGTTTTTCATTGATTCCATTGCATTTCTTTGTATTTACTGTGAATGCCCACAAGAAAATGAATGTCAGGGTAGTACTGTATAGAGTGACATACATGTATTTTGATAATAACTTTGAACAAACTTAGATTGTTTTCTCTGGAGCTTCAGGAAAAAAAAGATCATGTAATTCAAAATAAAAATTCTCAGATAAACTGATCAAAATACCTGGTAAATACATAAATACTCATTTATGTGAACAAAAGAGACAGGGAGCTGAATACTTTTACAAGGCACTGTAGGATGATCATGAAATAAAACACTGATATCTCTGAGGGTTGTAGGGGCAGAGTACATTGAAAAGATAAGGAGGAATGGTACTTTGGAGCATTTGAAAACTAGGATAAGAATGCTTAAACTGAAATATTGCTTCAACAGGAGCCAATATGTCAGTGAGCATCAGTGTGAAGGGTAATAGGTTCTAAACAGCAGAGGAATACCTCATGCCATTCAAGGGTAAAATGTGGCACTTGGACCATGTTGTCTGGGATCAATCATCTAAAGGTAACAATGCCATAGATGACAGTTTTAGGGAGAGATTCACTTCCAGATGAGCTCAATGCCTTCTAAGCTCATTTCAACCACCAAAACATAGAGGAACCATCACAAATTCCCACAGCTACCAATAATTCTGTGATTTCAGTCTCTGAGGCTGACATGCAAACCGCCTTCAGGAGGGTGAACCTATGAAAAGCATCCGGCCCAGGCTATGCTGATTAATTAGCTGGAGTGTTCACTGAGATCTTTAACCTCTTGCTTCAGCAGTCGGAGGACAAAAATCTTAACATTTATACAAATGTCCACTTTCTTCTTCCATTCAAGTCATGTAACAGTGATCTAGGCCAGAGGTTACCAGCAATTAGTCCAGTACACAGTGATCTTTACCACCGCTCTTTGTTAAGAAGTCAAGTCAGTCATGAAGCTTCTGGAGCTGAAACTCCTCAAACCTTTGCTTCCTGCAGAAGAAGTATCTTGGTCATGGACTTGTCCAGACAGCTGGTTGAGGTCTCGAAGTATACCAACTGCACAAATCCTCCTCTGTCTGGAAAGACTTGGATGACTCTTCCCACAATCCATGAGTTTCAAGGCACTATGTCGTCAATGTCTCCTAGGAAACTGCATTTTATACCTAACCATTTGCGACATTCCTGCAACTGTGGTAAATACTCCTTGACCCACCACCTCCAAAACAAATTTGATATGTATAGGACCTGCTTCCAACTATGACGAGCATAAATGTCTCCTTTTAGAACTCTCCTGGTGGTAAGGATACTGAGGTCTTCAGAAACAACAGATGGTTTGGATGTTAGTACTTCCAAATCATTAGGATTGGAGAATGCTTAAGTAATTGGACGACCATAGCCTCTACTTCACAAAAGACTGTGTGGAAATCCTCGTCGTCAATATTCTGTACTTTCATGGTGGAACTGATGAACTTTCGTATAGGCCTGATCAATCTCTCCCATGTTCCACCATTTAAAAATCCACTTAATTCGCTTTTGAAGAAACACATTACTGATCTGTGAATGATTCCATTTCTCAATGGCTTCTTGCAACTCACACTCAGCTCCAACAAAGTTTTTCATATTATCAGAGAACAGTTCACAAACCTGTCCTTGTCTTGCTATAAAGCGTCAAAGCCCATTAACAAAGTAATCTGTCTAAAGAAGATGACATTTCAATGTGAACTACTTGTATAGCTAGACAGGAACATATGACCCCATACCTCATTGTATTCCTTCTGCTCTTCACCTTAGAAGGTCCAAAGTAGTCCACACCTACAGGTGTAAACAGGGGTTCATCTGGAAAGACCCTGTCCAGAGATAGATCTGCCATGCACTGGCATTCTGGAGCTGGTTGCAACCGTTAACAAACAACACACTTAGACAGGATTCTTCTTAAAACTGCTAGCACTCTTTTGGCACTACCTGGATAAAGTGTGGTTACAGCCACCATGTCCCTCTTTGATATACATGCCTCAGAATGATGTCTGAGATATGAAGATCCTTTGCTAGTATAACAGAATGTTTAAACTCTTTGGGCATGGCTGCCCAACAAAGACGTCCACCACATACTGAACTGAGCTTGAAAATATGGCAGTGGTGCGGACAGCCCAGCACATCTGTAGATGTGAACTTCCCACTATTCAGGACATTTACAAAGGTGTGTAAAAAGGGCCCGAAGGATCATTTGAGACCCGAGTCACCCAAACCACAAACTGTTCCAGCTGCTGTCATCCGGGAACTAGTACCACAGCATAAGAGCCAGGACTAACAGGCTCCAGGACAGCTTCTTCCACCAGGCCATCAGACTGCTTAATTTATGCTGATGCAACTCTATTTCTATGTTATATTGACTATTGTGTTGTACATAATATTTATTATAAATTACTATAATTACACATTGCACGTTTAGACGGAGACATAACATAAAGATTTTTACTCCTCATGTATACGAAGGACGTAAGTAATAAAGTCAATTCAATTGTGTCTGTAAAGTGGTGTAACTGTGCAGAAGTAACTTCTCTAAAATTCAGGGGTTTCAAACATCTAACAACCTTGAAGTCTTCCAACTGGCAGAGTTTTCCAGCCAGCTTGTCCACTCATGAGCAAGGATGTTGGTATAAAGTCATCCCAGCCAAGCCCTTTCTTACATAGATCTTGTAGGATTTTCTTAATCTATAGCACCTCTGAGCTGAAGATCCCTGAAGGATCATAAATGGAACTAACTGTGGAGAAGGTCCCCCTTCTGCTGAGTGGTCTATCTTGGATCGTGATCTTAAGCTTGAAAGCATTAGACTGAATGTACCATTGCACACCCAGTACTCTGTCCACTGAAGGTGTATCTTGATTCAAATCCAAATCTTTCATGCCTTTTGCTCTTTGCCCTTCTGGTATTACAGCTAACACACCATGTCTGTTGCTTATCCTCTTTGTGAATCATAAGCTGCTTCTAGCAAAAGTGGATACAAGGTCATGAGAGAAAGAGACACAACTTCTTCCTCAAGACACTGACACAAGGCAATCATCAACATTAGAAGCAATGCAGAAGCTTAATCACTGTCTTAGAGCTGAACTGTTCTTCAATGTTTTCTGCGCATTTCTTGCCCCAACTCACCCTCCCTCAAATAGACTAATTAACTAAATGTGAATACATAACTGTACTCATTTGTTTCTACCATGTCCCAATTCACAAGACATATTACCATAATAAACATGCCACAAAATACAATACAGACAGAAAATAAATAGATTTTCAATAGCTCCAATAGAAAATAAGATACATGGCTCCTACCTCATCATCCCCTCAAAACTAATCAATAAGCTTCAAAACTTTGGTCTCAATACCTTCTTGTGCAATTGGATCCTCGATGTCCTTACTTGCAGATTCCAGTTAGTTTGGATTGGCAATATACCTTCCACAATTTCCATGAGGACAGGTGCACAAGGCTGTGTGCTTAGTCCCCTGCTCTATTCGCTTTACACTATGACTGTGTAGCTAAGCACAACTCCAATGCCTTATTCAAGTTTGCCGACGACACCACCGTTGTAGGGTGAATCAAAGGTGGTGACAAATCAGCACGCAGCAGGTCAACTGAAAATTTGGCTGAGCGGGCCAGAACAACAATGCCTACTCAAGACAATGCTTACAATGTCCACAAGAACTGTAAATGTTTTAGGTTGAAACTCTGAATCACATAGATGCTGTTTGACCCACTGAATTCCTCCAGAAGTTTGTTTGTTACTCCTTATTCAGTCACCTGCGATCTCTTGATTCTCTCAAATATCTATTAGCCTTGTTTAAATGCGAGTACAACTAAAATATTAGCTTCTGTATTCTTCAGTCATTGGAAGTTCCTAATTGCTTCCGGATGAACAAATGCATTCACCTACTCTTCATCTTGCAATTGGAAATACAGTACTAACTTTCAAAAGTTTATTTAGGCTAAAATGCTGTTTCATCTTGTTCTAGGCAGGACATAAAACATTTGTAAATTTGACCATGACCAATATTTTCTCACAAGAGACAAATCATTCAGCAGACCTATTGGGCTAGCAATTGTAGCACTCAAGCAGAAATTCCTCTGTTTTATAACTGTTGCTACAATCTGTGAAGGGAAAATTGGCCACTTTATTTTAAACATTATTTTATCACCTCATCTACTCTTAATCCTGTGACAGATTCACAAAAATTGCTTATAGGAAGATTACATAAACTGTAATATATTTTTTGAAGGGGAACTAGACAGTGAAACAAACTTGATGCTCGCAACATGCCACACAAATTTTCCATAAATATGAATTAGGTACTCAAAGGTCAGCCTTAATCCCATAAGAATGATTAGATCAGCCCTGTCAATACCATGAAAAAAAAGAATGAACTTACCACTAAGCAGAGGCCTGTTAAGAGTATAAATGCTTGGGAGGTTTTCAATATCAGTAAGTCGCTGGTAGACTGCACGAGATAAGTGATCAGCATGGTATAAACTACCCAGGATAATGCTGGCAAAATAGATAGGCTCCATAAAATGGCTCAGCAGAGCTCCTTGCACTCCAAGCACATTCCATCTGAAATTAGAGAACATTATTCTGTCATGAAATAAGCAGGAATCTGTCATCAAGCTACATCAGCACAAATACTGAAAACCTATTCTCCATGAGTAATACATTTTACACTGCTGTTCTAAACTACAAGTTCCTGGATAATTTGATATGACCACAGACAGCTTAAATAAAGACACTAAGCAATAGATTTAAATTTTCATGGCCAATATGAATGGCACATTTCATGTATTTTTCTTTCACTCTTATAGCACAATATTAGTTTCGGTACAGTTGCAAAATGTGCATACTGGGTCTGCACAGCTCTGCTTATGATTGCAGATGGTACATCAAATTAGGCAAGTATAACAAATTGGAATCATTGTTAAATCTTGAGCAGTAAAAAAAATGGCCAAGCAATTTAAAGAACCTTGACATATTAAATTATACCTTTAACTGCAAAAGCAGCTTGTGTCCATAATTGTAACCACACCACGACCCACCTCAGAAAGAAATCCACAGTGGCATCTACTATTAAATCATGAATATTAAAACTAAACTGGAAATGTGAAAATTAAAATAATTTTATACAAATTAAGTTTAAAAAATAAATACAATGTCAGATGTGGATTAATTCACAAGATGTAGTAAAACAATGGTAGAATTTGGTTCCCATTATCATCTAGTCAGAGATGAATTTGTTAAGCACCTTATCTTTTAATTTTAGCTTATAATTTCTGTATTCACATCCACTTTACTCATATTGCATATATCATTTGTTCACCTAAGCAACATATGATCACTTAGTTGACCTAAAAGGATCGAATTAGGTTTACTATCTCTGACATATGTTGTGAAATATGTTGTTCTGCAGCAGCAATACAGTACAAGATATAAAGCTACAAAAAAAAGACTGCAAAGATGAATATAAAGGTAGTATTCATGGACCATCTAGAAATCTGTTGGCAGCAGGGAAGAAGCTGTTCTTAAAACATTGAGTGCCCATCTTTAGACTCCTGTATCTCCTCCCCAATAACAGTAACATGAAGAGGGTATGTCCCAGCTGGTGACGTAATTTTATGATGGATGTTGCCTTCTCGATGGCCAGGAGGGTAGGGCCCAGGATGGAAATAGGTAGTCTACAAACCTCTGCAACCTCTTGTGATCCTGTGCATTGGAGGCTTTGTACCAGGCTGTGATACACACACTCAAAATGCTCACCACTATACATGTTTGAAATTTGCTAGAGTTTTTGATGGCATATAAATCTCCTTAGTAGAGCCACTGGTGTGCCTTCTTCATGATTGATATCCTGAGAAATCCTGCTGACTCCATAAACAGAAAGGAAGGCAAAAGCACTATGTGTTTGGACATTCTTCCAATCATGGTGACAGTAAATTGACCCAATGCAGCATTCAGGTCAGCAGCTATCTGTACTAGTTTTTCTAAACCATGAGCAAAGTCCGTACACCTTGACACAACCAGTATAGGCTAGCCTGACAATGAGTGAACCATATTGACCAGTCAAAAACTCTAATTGATCAGCTGGCTATGAACCTGTCAAAATGCAGCAAACAACTTTGATAGATGGCTGTAATTTGATCACAATAGGTAAATAACAAGACTGAACACTTGGTCTCATTAAAGTTTGTTTCATCAAGAAGGTTAATCTTGAGGAAACACATTAAAGAGGACTACCCATCTGAACAATCAGCTCTAACAGTGCTAATTGAAGCAGGAAGACATGAGATAACATCTTCAGTTCAGCATCAACAAATTCAGTAACTATTATGTGTGAACACAGGACTGGAGTCTCATCTGTTTTTTGGATTAAACTGCAGAATATGGCAATGTCTCCTCATCTTTTTCACCTGGCAAGCAATTTCAGGCATGCCATATTTGGAAACAAGTTCAGCTTCAAGTACATAGCCAAGACTCTGAGACTAGATGGAATGCAGAATCAGGGTTATAATGAGATCAGTAATAATCTTATTAAATGGAGGAGCTAGCTTGAGGGGTCAAGTGGTCTACTCTTGCATTTCATCATTAACGAGTCCCCGGAGAGATCTAAACTGAAGGATTTCTACAAGAATTAATGCTACCTCTCTCTAAGGGTGATCCTGGGGATATTTCTACAACTGCATTATTATATGCTGGGATGGGGGCAGGGGTGAGCAAGGGGAGAGAGAGTTGAAGTTTGCGGGACCTACAGTATATGCCTCTCTCCTATCTTCCTTAATGTGGCTCACCCAGTTGACACATACAGTCCACATAATCTTTGTCTCAAGGACTTGCATTCTCCACCATGCAAAAGTTGATTGTTACTTCTCTGTCATACTTGACCAGCAATTTCAACAGGTGGGAATCCAGCCTGTTTATCTGGGAACACACACAAAATACTGGAGGAACTCAGCAGGCCAGGCAGCATCTATGGAAAAGAGTACAGTCTGCGTTGTGGGCTGAGACCCTTCAGCAGAACTGGAGAAAAAAAAGATGACCAGTAAAGATAAAAGGTGGGGGCAGGGAGGGAGAAACACAAGATATTAGGTGAAACCAGGAGGGGGTGTGGTGAAGTATAGTGCTGAGAAGTTGATTGGTGAAAGAGATACAGGGCTGGAGAAGGGAGAATCTAATAGGACAGGACAGACGGCCATGGAAGAAAGGAAAAGAGGGGAGGAGCACCAGAGGGAGGTGACGGGCAGACAAGGAGATAAGGTGAGAGAGGGAAAATGGAAAGGAGAATGATGAAGTGGGGGGAGGGGCCATTACCAAAAATTCGAGAATTCGATGTTCATACCATCAGGTAGGAGACTACACAGACGGAATACAAGGTGCTGTTCCCTTTTACCTTTTCCCTCTCACACTTTATCTCCTTGCCTACCCATTGCTTCCCTCTGGTGCTTTTCCCCCCCATTTTTCTTTCTTCCATGGCCTTTAGTCCTCTCCTATTAGATTCTCCCTTCTCCAGCCCTGTATCTCTTTCACCAATCAACTTCCCAGTTCTTTACTTCATTCCCCCTCCCAATTTCACCTATCACCTTGTGTTTCTCCCTCCCTACCACCTTTTGACTCTACTCCTGATCTTTTTCTCCAGTCCTGCTGAAGGGTCTCAGCCCAAAACGTCGACTGTACTCTTTTCCATAGACGCTGCCTAGTCTGCTGAGTTCCTCCAGCATTTTGTGTGTGTTGCTTGGATTTCCAGCATCTGCAGATTTTCTCTTGTTTCTGTTTATCTGGGAGTTTATTTTTGAGCAGTCTTTCAATGAAAAATAACTCAACAGGAACTCTGGCTTGCTAACCTGAGCATCAGATGCCTTCCTGTCAACATCCCTGTTCAAACTAGGTTATGTTGATTGCAGACGATGTCTACCTTCCTTCTAATTCATTACTCATTTACAGAAATCTGGCCCCTGCATGTTTCTAGACTAAACTATAGGCATAAAACTACACACTGGCAACCTGTGCTAAGTTACACGTATATTGAATATAGTTTGGTGATTGAACATAAACAGGTGACAACTAAAGTCAAAGTAATCATAAAAACTTCAGTGACAGCAGGACTATTGTTCTTCATCAAAAGTGATTACTTACACTTTTTCAAGGGGGTGAAACAGCAAATGTCCTTAAAATTCAATAACAAATAGCTTTGGCTCTAGCTAGAAATGGCAACATCATGGTTTGAGTGGCAATAGTCTGGGATGGCAGTCTTAGCAGTACATGCAAGGGTACTGTCAGAGGGCCAGTGGTTGATGGGCAGCTGCTGACAACCTGAGAGAGGGCAGAACATACAGCTACATACATCCATTTGCACTCTCCCAGGATTGGGTATCTAACAAGTTGCAAACTGCCATTAAATTATATTACATCACTGTGATTAACACACATTAAAAATGCCCCAGCTTCAATTTTCTGCCTATTCCCTATAAATATTAACTATCCTTTAAGGCAAAAAGCTCCTGGACCAGCTTCACTTCCCTCAGCACTGAACTGACTCCACAGCTCGTGTGGACTCAGTAGCTCGTGTTCTATGTGTTATCTGTTTACTTTTTAAAAAATTATTTGCTTGATTTGTCCTCTTTTGCAGATTGGATGTTTGTTGGTTGTTGTTGTGTGTGTTTATTTTAGTGAATTCTATTGTGTTTCTTTGTTTTATAGGTGTCTGCAAGAAGATGAATCTCAAGGTTGTATATGGTCTACATACTTGATAATACATTTGAATGTTGAACTTAGAAATTTGAAAACAGGACCATCTTGTTCATCAATATATTCAATGATTCAGTCCAATGTGTCCTTTGAGTAGAGAATTGAAAAGATTAATGACTCTGAGAGAGGAAATTCCTCCTCATCACCATCTTAAATAGGAAACCCTTTATCCAGACTTTGAGACTCTCCAATAAGGGAAACATCCTTTCAGCATTTATCTCGCCAGAACAAGAGTCCAGACATCATCAGAAAACCTCTCATTCTTCTAAACTTCATGGAACAGTTTAGCCAAACGTTCCCATGTAAAACAACTCTTCCAACTGATTCCAGAGCAGTATATCCCTCCTGAAATAAGGAGAACACAGCTGAGAACACTACTCTAGATGTGGTATCACCAACACCCTGTATAGATGCAGCAACATTCCATACTTGCATTCGCATCCCTTTCATAAAAGGGTTGATATTGTATTTGACACCTAACTGCCGAATCTGGCACCATATTCCTGTTTCATGTGCAAAGAAAATCCAGATCTCTCTACTTTAGTGATCAGTTAGCTATCAATGGCCACCTGATTAATGAGTGCAAGATGAAGTCCACGTATACCTGGTGTTCATTCAATGACAAGCAATTACTGGATGATATTAGGTAAAACAAAGTATTCAAGGTTCAAAGTAAATATTTTATTATCAGAGTACATACATGTCAATAGGCAAACCTGAGATTCTTTTTCCTGCAGGCATACTTAGCAAATCTATAGAACAGTAACTGTAAACAAGATCAATGAACAACAAACTGTGCAAATGCAAATATAAATAAATAGCAATAAATAATGAGTATGAAGTAACAAGATAAAGAGTACTTAAAGAAAGACCATCGGTTGTGGGAACACTAGAAACAGAATGAGTGCAGTTATCCCCTTTTGTTCAAGAGCGAGATGGTTGAGGGGTAATAACTGTTCTTGAACCTGGTGGTGTGAAGTGAACATTCTAGCATTCCTATGCCCTTCAAAATGGTTTTGAAAGGTACAACAAAAATATAAGGAAGTGTTATGGATTTGCAATGGAATCAAATATGAAAACCCAGAGCCAGCAACACTGGGTGGCATAATGCTGCATGGTTCCAGTAACTTATGTTCAAGTCAGACTTTAGATGCTGTCTGTATTGTATCCCTCTGATTTCTCCTAGATGTTCTAGTTTCCTTTCACAACATAAAAATATGTTGATAGATTTAATGGCTGCTGTAAACTGCCCTAGTACATGGATGGCAGAAGAATCAGGGAAAGTTGATGAACATCTGAGGGAAAATGGATTTATTACTGGGAATAAGACTGATGGGAATGCTGAATGCTGGCATAAACTCAATTGGCCAAATGCTTCCTAGTTCTTAAAAAATATGAGCAGCATGACATATGAGAAACTGGTGCATGTAACTCATACACTTTCAGTTTTTTTTTAAATGAAGAGTTTGCCACAATATGCAATAAGATGTTGTTTTGCAGTTGGAGTAGAGCTATATACTACAAATATTTGGAACATTAATAGCACAGCTGTTTTATAAGAACAAAATTGTTCAAATGATGATAGATTAATACCAACAATGCAAAATTAACTCTATAACGTAACCATTTATATGTTCACCTATTTCTAAGTTCAACATTATCAAATTACTACCTATTATACCAATTACTGTCATTTCATTTTAAACAGAAGTACAATTTTAATTTATATTTTTGTTGTACTCTCTGAAACCATTTTGAAAAGCATAAGAACATTACAACATTCTCAGCCCCTAGAGGCTGTGCCCATGTTCAATTAAATCATGATTGATCTGTACCTCAAATCATCCAACCTGTCTGTCCCAAATCTCTTGATATCCTTACTCAACAAAAATCTATTAACCTACAAGAAATTAATTGACCCAACCGCCATTTTTTTCGGGAGGGTAAGAATTCCGGATTTCCAGTACGTGGCGTGGAAAATCTACTCCACGGCTTTACTCCTATGTGGATTTAGATAAAACTTATTAGTTCTGGACTTCTGCAGCAGAGCAATTGGTCCTTGAACCAACAGTCTCAGATGGCATGTAATTAGTTTTATATTTTCAACTAAATCAGCATTCAAGAGTCTCATGATTTGTACTGTAATGTCATTGGCACTCCAATAAAACTGGGGTGAAGTTGCATGCAGTAGCTACGTTACTGCAGAAAATCTTCTGCTGATTGAGAAAATGAAATCTAACTTAACATTTGATCTGCTGAAATTCAATAAATGAATTGAAATGCATAACTTTACTAGGCTCAGAATACCAACACATTCAACACAGATGTACCTCAAGAATATGTGCTTAGCCCACTGCTCTCTCTCTCTCTCTCTCTCTCTCTCTATACTCATAACTGAGTGACTAGGCAAACCTCAAATGCCATTTATAAATTTGCAGATAACATCACTATTCTTGCCAAATTCCCAGATACATAGATGTGATGTATATTGGCTGGTTGAGTGGTGTCTCAACAATCTGGCACTCAACAGCAGCAAGACAACTGATTGTGGTCTTAAGGAAAGGTAAGTTGGGAGAACATACACCAATCCTCATTGAGGGGTCAGCAGTGGAAAGAGTAAGCAGCTCGAAGTTCTAGGGTGTCAATATTTCAGACGATCTACCTCGAGTCCAACATTGATGCAGTCATGAAGAAGAACACAAACCAGTGGTTCTATTTCATTAGGTGTCTGAGAGACGTTTGGTATGTCGTCAAAGGCTCTTATAAATTTCTACAGATGTACAGTGGAGAGCATTCTGATTGGTTACAGTCTCAGCCAGCTCCAGCACAGGCCTAACCATCCCACCATTGAGGACTTCAAGAGCTGGTGCCTCAAGAAGGCAGCATCCATCATTGAGGGCCCTCTAGTATGACCAGAGAATGTTAAGATACGTACATTGTATAAGCAAAACATTGTGAGTTAAGGGACATTTTCCTGTGCTGCACGTTAAAAGAATAAAAATAATCTTGATTGCAATCTAGTTATCAGTGAAGACTATCAAACAACCAGATGATTAAAAATAACTGAAGAAGATTTAGCAAAGGTAATCTACTATTCTTATCTGGTTATAACCTATGTGAATCTTGACCAAAGTAGAAATATTAATGACTCTGAACTCTCTTATACAATTCCTCAGTGAGCTACAATGTTCATGAACAAATAGAAAAGCCAGCTCTGATGGTAATGCCTACTTACTGGGAATGAATGAAAAGCAAGAAGAATTCGCTAACAAAATTTTATCAATAGCTCACAAGACAAGATCATTAGGTTAAACAATGCTTTCCCGCCATAGTTCAGAAATTATGTTCACTGTGACATCGGAAAAACATCAAATAACTTTTACGTTATGTTAAAAATTTACATTTTTTTCATTGATTTATTTTCTACCACATTCATATGTGTTCCTGCCGGCACAGTTATTTGTCAACACAAAATACTCTGCAGATGCTGGGGTCAAAGCAACACTCACAACATGCTGGAGGAACTTAGCAGGTCGGACAGCATCCGTGGAAATGATCAGTCAACGTTTCGGGCCGGAACCCTTCATCAGGACTGAAGAGGGAAGGGGCAGAGGCCCTATAAAGAAGGTGGGGGGAGGGTGGAATGGAGAAGCCTTCCAGCTTCCAGCAAGAGTAACCGTATACTCAATCATACATCAGAAATACATTCATTCACTCCATACAGATGAATTACCGTTTGCTTTACATCTGTGTAGAGCAAACATTCAGAGAAAAACTGAAAATCATGAGATATACTTTAATAGAATTTTATAACTTAAAAATACTTTAAATTTTAGATAATGTGTTCTGTTTAAGTACCAGAATATAAACTGCAAAAGCTGATTGAGGATTCAACAACACAGAACTCCACAAGGTCCGATGAAATAAATCTCATGACAATTCCACATTGAGTTGTTCTATCCATCTTTGTTCCAGTGTACAGAGGGAAAGAAGAGCAGAAGATTGCCAAGATGGCGCCAATAAGGGACTACACTTTGCATGCAGCTCCAAAAGAAGTCATCAAATATTCCCATGCAGGACTGCTACAGCTGAAATCCACAGTCACCGCCATGAGCACTTCAGTAAGCAACATCATTTTAAGATGTTTAAAAAATCTGTCGATATTGAAAATCAGTGGATCCAGGACTGCACACTCAGGTTGTGAGTGCAGTTCCCCTTTAAGAAAATGGAAGCGCAGAAGCCAAGTTGGTCTACAGGTACGATTGAAATGCAGAGGCTTTAGACTCCCACTCTTGACTCTCCTGCTGACGAGTGTACAGTCTCTGGAAAATAAAACTAAAGACCCCAGAGCAAGATAGCAATACCAGCAGGGAACGCTGCATACTTTTCTTCATGGAAACATGGCTGTCCCCTGCCATTTCAGGTGCAGCCTGATGGTTTCACCATTCTCTGCAAAGAAAGGACAGTATTTTAAAGGCATAGGAGGTAAAGTATACTTTACATTTAACTCATCATCTTTCACAGACACGGTGGTTCTCTCTCAGTCCTGCTCAACTGACCTGGAACATCTAGCGGTCAAATGTTGTCCTTTTTATCTGCAGAGGGAGTTTTCTGCCATCATCCTGGTAGTAATGTACATTCCACCTCAGACCAACATCAGGTAGGCTATAGATGAGCTGAGCACACCAGGCACCAAACTGTGCACCCTGATGCGTTCCCTATCATTGTGAAGGATTTTAACCAGGTCAACGAGAAGTTGTCTCTGAACAACTACCACCGACATATCATCTGTGGAACCAGAGGAGTAAACAACTTGACCACCATCAAGAATGCTTACTGTGTCAACCCATGCTCACACTTTGGAAAGTCCAATCACCTGGCTGTACTTCTACTCCCAGTGTTCGGGCAGAGACGAAAGACAGCAGCACCAGTGGTGAGGATCAAGAAGGCATGGTCAAGGGAGGCAGAGGAGCGCTTACTATACAGCTTTGAGTTGGTGGACTGCACAATATTCAGGAATTCATCTTCAATTCTAGATGATTACTCCAGAGTTGTCACCAACTTCGAGACTGTGTGATGAGTGTATGCCTTTGAGAACATACCAGACATACCCAAACCAAAAGCTGAGTATGAACCAAGAGATTCGTAGTCTGCTGAAGACTGGATCTGTGACAAAGGCTATTTTAAGAGCAAGGACAATTTTAAGAACAATTAAAAGACTGAATCGGATGTATATCACTCTGGGAAGGTTTGCAGGTCATTGCTTCCTTAAAAAGTAAAATCTAACATCATGAATGGCAGTGATGCTTCACTCCCAGATGAGCTCAACTTCTTTCATGAACATTTTGAAAGGGAGAATAAAACTACACTTGTGTGAATCCCTGCAGTATCTCGCGACTCTGTGATCTCTGGCTCAGAAGCCAATATCAGGATATCTTTCAAGAGGGTTAGGGTCAGGCCCTGATGGTGTATCTGGTAAGGTTCTGAAAACCTATGGCAACCAACTGGTGTGTGTTCAAGGACATCTTCAATTTCTCACTACTCCAGTCAGAGGTTCCCATCTGCTTCAAAAGGGCAACAATCATACCAGTGCCCAAAAAGAGCAGGGTGAGCTACCTCAATGACTGTCATCCAATGGCACTCACATCTACTGTGAAGAAGATGGTCATGGCTAGAATCAACTCCTGCCAAAGCAAGGACCTAGACTTGTTGCAATTTGCCTTTTGCCACAACAGGTCCACAGTGGACGTAATCTCACTGGCTCTCCACTTGGCCTTGGATCACCCAAATTCCAAGCCTATCAGAAAAGACGTTGAAGAGCCTTGGCAAGGTATTTAACAGCTCACTGAAGGACACAGCATCCAAGCATCCATCAAAGCAGCTGCGGAAGAGCTGCAGCAATGGTTGACTGCTGTGGATAAGTCAGGGTTGTCGGGTAAATTCAAGGCTTGGATTTGCCAGCATGGTATTCTCCCTCGGATCCTGTAGCCTCTGATAGCCTATGATGTCCCACTTTCAACAGTTGAGACTACTGAGAGAAAACTCAGCCAACCCCTATGGAGGTGGCTGGGTCTACTGAAGAGCCTAAGCAGCATTGCCTTGTATGGGAAGGAAAACAGAATGAAACTCCCCACCAGCAGTGTGAGCGAGGAGCTCATGGTCACCCACGCAAGGGAAGTGCTGAAATACAGAGACCCGAAGGTCTCATATGCTGGCATTCAGGTGAGGATGGGCAGGAGGTGGAGGGCACAGGATACAGTTGAACAAGCCAAAGCACGGCCATGCCATAGTGTGCTGGTGGGCTCAGTGGCATCGGGATGGGCAGGCTTGGGTTGCTTCCCAACAGTTTGCTACAATAAGGTGCTAGGAAGAGCGAAGTGCCAGTTGGTCCAGCATGAGGTGTGAACTGCTGTGGAGGAGCTACGTGCCAGCAAGATTGCTGGCATACGGCATTAAGGCGCGTTGACAAGATGGGACCAGGCAGTGGAGCGTGACATCTCGTGGGGGGGAAGTTTGGCAAAATGAATCCCACCACATCAAGTTCTTGATCCAGTCAGTCTATGACACCTTATCAAGCCCAGTGAACCTCTACTGCTGGGGCAAGGCCAAAACACCAGCATGCTCCCTGTATTGAGGGAAGGGGACATTAGAGCACATCCTCAGCTGCTGCCAAAAGCCTTGGGGGAGGAACATTATCAATGGTGCCACAACCAGGTGCTGAAGACAGTGGCTGACACCTTGTGCACAGCCATCGCCCAGTGAAGCAAGCAATTTCTTTTATCAAGGCAGGGAAGAAAGTTCAAATCCAATCCAAGGAGCATGCCGGCCTCCTAGAGACAGCAAAGGACTGGCAACTGAGAGTCAATCTGGGGAAACAACTCAGATTCCCTGAGCATATTTTCTCGACCATGCTTAGGTCAGACATAGTGCTACTGTCAGAGTTGGAGCTGACTGTTCTCTGGGAAGAATGGATGGAGTAGGCATGAAAGGAAAAAGAAAGTACCAAGACTTGGTGTAGGAGTGCTGCAGCAAAGGGTGGCAGGCACAATGTATGCCCACAGTGCTGGCCAATCCCTCTCCCAAACCTACAGCTATATGGGTATCTCAGGAGCCTAGGAGAGGAAAGCCATCAGGAACACCGTAAAGGCAGCAGAGAAAGCCTCAAGATGGCTGTGGATCAGGAGTAGTGATTCATGGCAGAATGCTACTCAGGCACAAATCAGGGCCTGATCAACCCCGCCTGGGTCCCCTGGGTGAGGGTGTCTAATGTTGAAAGACCTGAAACACCCTGTGAGCCTGGGGTTATATCACTGATGATGTGTCTGAGTGCATCGTAAGATGTATCATTCTTCTTGGGTACTAACCTACAAAGTACTTATACTTTATACTTTATTGTCACCAAACAATTGATACTAGAACGTACAATCATCATAGCAATATTTGATTCTGCACTTCCCGCTCCCTGGATTACAAATTGATAGTAAATATTAAAAAATTAAATTATAAATCATAAATAGAAAATATAAAAACGGAAAGTAAGGTAGTGCAAAAAAGACTGAGATGTAGGTCTGGATAGTTGGAGGGTACGGTCCAGATCCGGGTCAGGATCCGTTCTGCAGTCTTATCACAGTTGGAAAGAAGCTGTTCCCAAATCTGGCTGTACGAGACTTCAAGCTCCTGAGCCTTCTCCCGGAGGGAAGAGGGACGAAAAGTGTGTTGGCTGGGTGGGTCGTGTCCTTGATTATCCTGGCAGCACTGCTCCAACAGCGTGCAATGTAAAGTGAGTCCAAGGACGGAAGATTGGTTTGTGTGATGTGCTGCGCCATGTTCACGATCTTCTGCAGCTTCTTCCGGTCTACAGTGAGTACAGCAGGGGGCTGAGTACACAGCCTTGTGGGGCACCAGTGCTCAGAGTGATTGTAGAGGAGAGTTTGTCCCCTATTTTTTTCAGGACATCTTCAGGAAGCAGTGTCTCAGAAAGACAGCATCCATTATTAAGGACCTCCAGCACCCAGGGCATGTCCTTTTCTCACTGTTACCGTCAGGTAAGAAGTACAGAAGCCTGAAAGCACACACTCAGTGATTCAGGAACAGCTTCTTCCCCTCTGCCATCCGATTCCTAAATGGACATTTAACCCTTGGGCACTACCTCACTTCTTTTAATATACTTTTTTCTTCTACATAATGCATTGCATTGAACTGCTGCTGCTAAGTTAATAAATTTCACGTCACATGCTGATAATAATAAACCTGATTCTGATTCTATATATTAGGGGAATAGTAATACCTATCACAGGCTTCTGTTTGATTACAGCTCAGCATTCAACACAATCATACCTCAAGTTCTAATCAGTAAGTTCCAAAGCCTGGACCTCTGTACCTCCCTCTGCAACTGGATCTTTGACTTCCTCACTGGGAGAAAATATCCTCTTCACTGATGATCAACAAAGGCACACCTCAAGGATGCATGCTTAGTCCACCATTCTCCCTACACCCATGACTGTGTGACTAGACACTGCTTAAATGCCATCTATAAATTTGCCAATGACACAACTATTGTTGGCAGAATTTCAGATGGCGATGAGCAGTCATACAGGAGTGAGACAGGTTAGCTGGCTGACTGGTGTTGCAACAACAACCTTGCACTCAACATCAGTAAAACTATGGAACAGACAGTGGACTACAGGGCAAGGGGAAATCGTGAGATTTCAGGAAAGGTTGAGCAGTTTCAAATTCCTGGGAGTCAACATCTCTGAAGATCCATCCTGGGCCCAACATATTCATGCAGTTACAAAGAAGGCATGACAACACCTGTATTTGATTAGGAATTTGAGGAAGTGTTGCCAACAACACTTGCAAACTTCTACAAATATACCATGGAGAGCATTCTAACTGGTTGCATCACTGTCTGGTATGAGGGGGCATTGTATGGGATTGGAAAAAGCTGCAGAAAGTTGCAAAAACAGCCAGCTCCATCATAGGCACTAGCCTCCCCAGCATTGAGGACACCTTCAAAAGGCGAAGCCTCAAAAAGGCAGTCTCCGTCATTAAGGACCACCCCCCCCCCCAACCATGTCACCCAAGATATACACTCTTTTCATTGCTACCATCAATGAGGATGTACAGGAGCCTGAAGACACACACTCAATGTTTCAGGAACAGCTTCTTCCCCTATGCCATCAAATTTCTGAATGGACAATGAACCCATGAACACCACGACACTATATTTTCCCTCTGTTTTTGCACTACTTATTTAATTTTTTACATATACTTTATTGCAGTTTATAGCTTTTTAAAAATTATTCTGTATCGCAATGTACTACTGCCACAAAACAACTAATTTCACAACATATGCCAGTGATATTAAACTTGATTCTGATTCTGAACTGGTAAACTAAGCAAAGCCTTTCAAAGAGATGCAGAAGAACTTTCTATTGAACTGGACGAAAATGTGGTGATTGTTCATCAAAGTGTTTCCCATTGTGTTTAAGTTAACAGTTTAAGAAACTAACAAGGAAATGTCAGCTATCCAAATACAATCTATTTTTAAAAAAACCTCAAAATTAGGGAACAAAATTCTCAAACAAGACCAGGTTGGTAACTGAGAAACAATCCCTTTTCTTTCAGGGAAATCTCTTGGTGCTAATTTAACACAGCCGTTGTAATCACGTGGTCTTAATTCTTAAGGTGAATGTCTAATACCTTGACATATCAGAGACTTGACAAAGCAGTGCTTTTCACTGGTGTGGAAGTAAACACTGATGTATGAGCAGCAAGCCTTCCCACAGCGGCTGAAGGTCCAGTTGCCAGATGGAAGATGGTGCATGGCTTGGTTTCTGGCTTGGCAAGGATGGTGACCACCCCAGTCTGACCTTGCTTCTGTAGAGGAAGGCAGTGCTTCCTGTTACCAGCAGGAATGTCTAAACTCCTGAAGCATTGTCTGATTTTTGTCAAGCAGTCCGTGCATTAGACAATTAGCACAATCTTTAGCAGATGAACTTGAGGCATACGCTTCACTTGTCTCAGTATTTGATTTGATTTTCACTTCTGTTTAAAGTGCAAGACCAACTTTTAAAGCTGTAAAGAAGGGAACTGAGGACACTGTCCTGATAAAAAAGACTCCTTTGTATTCAGGCTTAGCAGCTGCTGTTATTATAGTTATGCAACTTAAGTTTGTCACAAGAGATAAAAGGTCTAATTGGTTTTTGCCTCATTGTCCTTTAAAGCTAAGCAACAATTAGAGTTGAGCTGAGCTAGCAGACACGATCCATGATGTTTAGTTTTCATGTTACAAAATTCTAATACCCCACCCAAAACCAATATTAAAAATGTGCTGCATGATATAGATCATGTTTTATGTTTAGCAGAGAGATGATTGTAAACTCTTCAAGCAGAATAGATTCTGCAAGCAAAAAAGGATTTTTCAGAAAGAGGTTGTAAAATCCTGACTGATATATTTAAATGCAAAACATGAAGAATTAATCTGACTGTAAACCAATTCTGTTCCTTCTTTTTAAAGAAATGAGCATCTGAAACCCTTAGATTGCTGATTGTTGAATTTGTCAAAAAGAAGAAAAGATAGACGACTACTAGTCCTGACGAAGGGTCTTGGCCCGAAACGTCGACTGTACCTCTTCCTAGAGATGCAGCCTGGCCTGCTGCGTTCACCAGCAACTTTTATGTGTGTTGCTTGAAATTCCAGCATCTGCAGATTTCCTCATGTTTACTAGTCATCAGGTTTTTTTTGACAACATGCTGGACACTTAATGAAATTTGATCCAGGTCCTCCTTGTGTATGATATGGGCAAATGGAGGTTGCTAGGCAAGTATAACCTGTCACAAATGGTAAAATCTAACTGAGCAACTGAAGCCCTCCAAATGGGAGATCATTCAAATAAAAGGAGACCTGTCTGCAGTATTGTTTACAGAGGAGCAACACACCTCATATGCTGCCTTAAAGTTTGAGTTATCTTTTAATTTGCAGATAAATCCTCTTAAATTCTTTCTATGACACTCACCCTACCACTCCCTTTTCCAATCACCCATGAGTAATTTGCCATCCACCCATTCCATCCCCTCCCCTCAATCGAATGCTGTATCTTATCAGATACCACCCACATACCTCTCCCAGGTTTCAGTCTAAATACTGTCCCCCTCATCCATCAATACTACTTGCCTTTCTCTTATCCGCCTCACCCCCTTCCTTTAACACTTGATCATGCATGCCCCATCATCCTGCCGGTACCAGTCCCGATCCTCTCCACTGTTTTGCATGCTGTTCCAGGCCAACGTGAATTTCTCACACACACATGGCTTGAGTTTTGTGCAAACTGAATTTCAATACCAAGGTGGTGGGTGAAGGAGGTCATGTTGAATTGAACTGAATTGACTTTATTTCTTACATCCTTCACATACATGAGGAGTAAAAATCTTTACGTTACTCTCCATCTAAATGTGCAATCATAGTAATTTATAATAAATAGAACAGTCAATGTAACATAGAGATACACTCAAATCAGTATGAGTTAATCAGCCTGATGTCCTGGTGGAACAAGCTGTCCTGGAGCCTGTTGGTCCTGGCTTTTATGCTGTGGTAGTTTCTTGGATGGTAGCAGCTGGAATAGATTGGGTGACTCGGGTCCCCAATGATCCTTCGGGCCCTTTTTTACACACCTGTCTTTGTAAATGTCCTGAATCATGGTAAGTTCACAACTACAGATGCACCCGGCTGTCCGTACAACTCTCTACAGAATCCTGCGATTAAGGGAGGTACAGTTCCCATACCAGGCAGTGATGCAGCCAGTCAGAATGCTCTCAATTATGCCCCTGTAGAAAGTTCTTAGGATTTGGGGGCCCATACCAAACTTCCTCAACCATCTGAGGTGAAAGAGGTGCTGTTGTGCCTTTTTCACCACACAGCTGGTGTGTACAGACCACATGCAGTCCTCGGTGATGTGGATGCCGATGAACTTAAAGCTGTTTACCCTCTCAACCCAGGTCCATTGATGTCAATAGGGGTTAGCCTGTCTCCATTCCTCCTGTAATCCACAACTAGCTCCTTTGTTTTTGCGACATTGAGGGAGAGGTTGTTTTCTCTTCACCACTGGTCAGAGAGACGACTTCTTCCACTGTGTCAGAGGGGTAGAGGTGAGAGAGCCCACTCTTACCACCTGCCGGTGATCTGACAGGAAGTCCAGAATCCAGCTGCACAAGGCAGGGTCAAGGCCGAGGTCTCTGAGCTTCCTGACAAGCCTGGATGGAATTATGGTGTTGAATGCTGAGCTGTAATCCAAGAACAGCATTCTCACATAAGCATCCTCCTTCTCCACGTTTAAGGACGGTATGTAGAGCAGTGGCTACTGTGTTGTCTGTCGATCGGTTGTGTTGGTCAGTAAATTGTAGGGGGTCCACTTTGGGTGGTAGCATGCTGCAGATGTAGTCCTTGACCAGCTTCTCAAAGTATTTGCTTATTATTGAGACGAGTGTGACAGGGCGCCAGTCATTCAGGAATGTTACTTTGGTCTTTTTTCGTACAGCGACAATGGTGGATAATTTGAAGCAAGAGGGAACTCTACACTGGGAGAGCGAGAGATTAAAAATGTCTATAAACACATCTGCCGGTTGCGCTGCGCACATCCTGAGTACTTGCCCTGGGATGCCGTCCGGCCCCACAGCCTTGTGACTGTCCACCTGTTTGAAACATCTACGTACCTCAGCCTCAGAGATGACCAGGTTGCAGGTTGTAGTGGTGGCTGTCCTTGGAGGCTCAGAGTTAGTGACATCAAAGAGGGTGTTAAAGTGATTGAGCTCATCTGGGAGAGAGGCTGTGATATTGGTGGCACCACTACATTTGGCTTTGAAGTCTGCGTTGGTATGCAATCCTCACCACAAGTCACGTATGCTATTCATTGTGAATCTTCACTCAATCTTGTCCCTGTATTGTTGTTTCACAGCTTTGATAGTTTTGCACAGATCGTAGCTGCTTTTCTTGAGCTCCTGCTGATTGCCAGCAGCATAAGCTCTTTGTCGTGTGGGAAGTGCGGCTTGCACGGAACTATTGATCCAGAGTTTCTGGTTTGGGAAGACTTTTATACCCTCTTTGTTTCCAAGCATCGAAAAATTTCCAGCTCTATTTACTTGATTCAATCAATCATCAAATCACAGATTTGCCAGTTCCTTAATGGACATACAAAATAAAACATTGCAAATTATGTTACTGACCTGGCTATTTTATCACTACATGACATGGTAAGCAAACGTTCTCCTTGTAACACGCCATCCCACGTCTGAATTGTATTGCTGGATCTCACCGGAATCGTCCCTTCACCTGATTCAATTTTTGTCCTGAGCTGACCTCGTGCCTTCCGATTTGGATGTTTGTCTCCCTGATCTACCATTTCAGGAATAAAATGTAATAATAGCAACAGTTCAATGTACATTAGTAGATTTAGATATGGCATTAATAACCAGTGAAAAATATTTTAAAAAACATTTCTTTCAATTCATGTCATGTATATTAAGCAATTTCAGTTACGTTGGAAAAAGTTTATGATAAATGCTGCCAAGCTTTTTAAGATTTTTCGGAGCCCCATTTATTCAGTCAAGTGGAAAGTATTTCATGCCGCTCCTAAACTTTGGCTTGTAGATGTTTGAAGTATTTAGGATATCAGGAAATGAGTCACACACCAAAGGATATCCAGCACCTGACCTGTTCTTTTAGAGTATAGTGATGTTGTGGCTAAGATAACAGCCAGGGACACAAATTCAAATCCCATCAAAGGCACAAAAAGTCACTTAAATTCAAGAAATTAAATCAGTATGGAATTAAAAAAGTTTCATTAGCAGTAACCACAAAGATATTGGGCTGCCCAAAAAAACTGCCTTCCTTATCAGTCTGGCCCATATCAAGAATCAAGAAAGTTATCAAGGACCAACTTTATCTACCATGTACATGCATTAGGAACACAGAAGTGGTAGATTCCTAACACCACTAGGATACTAGTATCACCAATAGCTACATTCTGTGAACAAATAAAACATGACATTATTTTCATGACTGGTCCAGTTGAGTTTTTGAATGTTAATGGTAGGGGTATGGCAATGGCAATAAATATCAAGAATAGGTGATCAGTCATTTTTGTTGGAGATGGTCATCGCCTGACACATTGTGATGTGAAGTGATTTATCAGCCCCACACCAGCATATTGTGTAGGTCATACCAAATGGAGATATGGACTGCTGCCTTTGCTAAGGAGTTGTGAATAGAACTAAACATTATTAACTGATTACAGCACATCACCATTTCTGACCTCATGAAGGAAGAAAAGTCACTGAAGATAGTTCGGCATAAGACACCCATGAGCCCCTGCTTTCATGTCATGAAGCTGGGATGATTAATTTCTAACAATCCGGTGTAGGGGTTAGCATGACACTATTACAGCTCAGGCTGTCAGATTTTGAAGTTCAATTCCAGCACCATCTGTAAGGAGTTTGTTTGTTCTCCCCGTGAATCATATGGGTTTCCACCGAGTGCTCCAGTTTCCTTCTACAGTCCAAAGATGTACTGGTTAGTAGGTTAATTGGTCATTATAAATTGTCCTGTGATTAGGCTAGAGTTAAGTAGGTAGCTTGCCGAGTGGACGGCTCATTGTGCTGTGAGGGAATATTCCAGCTATATCTCTAAATAAATTAAAAAAAAATCATCTTCCTTTGTGTTATAACTGGCCTGAAATATTCATTTTTGATATGTAGTAATAGCCATCTGTTGTGGCAAGAAAATATTCAAAATTATTTATTTTATTGGTCCTATCTCAGACAGAACAAATTCAATGTATCCACAAAATATTGCTTACATCAGAAATGCCAAATGAAATGCAGCAGAAAATAATTAAGCTGCATACGATATTATCGAAGATACTATATATTACTCATACTGCAGTACAACTTCGATAATTCAGCAGGTTTAGAACTCTGGTGGTGCCAGACCAGCAAAATTTTCTTGACTATTTGACGTTCACTCCTATTAATACCCATTTAATATTCCTATTAATATTCATTTCACTTGTTTTGCATGTGACACAGTACTATCAAGTTTTCCACTGAGCCTGGTGGGCTTAAATGGAGTGGAAAGGTATAAGCACTCCAGATCATGTTCCTGGTATTCCAGATCTAACCCCAGTTTGACCATGATCCATGGTCTAGATCCCAGTTTCAGCCGCACTCCAGACCTCAGGCCCTGGCCACATGCTCCCTGCCTGCACTCCAGACATGTGGCTTTCATTCCAGTTTAATAAGTGAGCTATGCGCTGAATTATCATTCTTTCCAAATAATCAGATGTCAGATTATTGGAGTCTTACTGCAGTTCTTAGTATGGGATCACCAACCTGAAAAATAAAATTTTATCCACTTTCCATAACCTTTCTAGCTGAATATTTTTCTTTATGCTCCTAACACAATAACCCTAGCCAAATTGCCATCAATTCAAGTTTCTGAAATGATTAGCCAGTGAATAAAATAACAAGGTTAAAAGAAATCTAAAATTTGTTGAGGTGACCATCTTCATTCACAAAAGCCAGGAAGTGACTAAAATTGTGGATGGGTTCTTCCCCTGTTATACTTCTGCGAAAGAAATGGACAAAAAATCCTTACCCTCTACTGCTGCCTCATGTGGGGAGAAAATACGGGCATCTCCACACGGTGATGTACTGATATAAAGGTGGAACTGCACATTTTCTTTCATTTTGAAACCACCACCTTCGCACCGAACAAAAATGGATTTATGATGGTCTTCTGTTTTGTTGCTTTAAAAGAGAAGAAAGTATTATTTGTACAACTTTATATACTTTAGATATATCATTGCAATTTTGTATGCCAGGCTACCTGCAAAGAAAGTATATTTAAATATATCACTCAAGGTTACTTTAGACTTAAATATAAAAGATTCAAGTAGTTTTCCAACACACTTACCAAATGCATTGGAATATTTGGAAAGGGGGAAATGGTATATTCCTGAAGAGCATTATGAGATTGATGAAAATAATGGATAGAACTGAACTTTCTTTATCCAGAAAAGTTGAAATCTACTTGTCATCTCATTTTAGCGGCACAAGGGATCACACAGAAATATCAGAAAAATTGTGCAATTTTGATCAATAGTTTCCAAGTAACAATCTAATCATCAATATGAAAGATTTTATTATCTCTGTGAACTTGTAACCTTGGTCATATTGCTTTACAATCATTAATATCCCTATTACAATTTCTTGATTGCATATAGAAGCCGCAAGAACAGAAGCACCTGAAAGTTCTCTTCCAAGTCATACACTATCTTTATATGGACACATTTCACATTCCTTCCCTATCACCACTAGAACTCCTTACCCAAAATTCTCAAAATCTGCAGATGGTTAAGATAGTGGATCAATATTATTTTGTCAAAAACACTTAGGGATGAGTTCCAGTTTACCCAGATCCTGGAAATGAATTTACAGAAAGCTGGAATATATATGCATATTTTCATTCCTTCTCAGTATCTATTACAACAACATGCATTTACAAAACAGAATGTTGGAAGCACTCTGGGTAAAACAACATTTATGGAGGCAAAAGGTGTATGTCCACATTTTGGGCCGAGAAACTGCATCAAGACTGAGAGAGTGTAAAGGAAAGATTGCCAGTGCACAGCAATATCAGTTATTGGTGGAACAAAGGCTGATAGGGAATAGTTCAGCATGGACTAGATGGGATGAAGGGCCTGTTTGTGCACTGTAGTGTTCTATACTATGATCATTTGTGAAGGGGATGAAGGAAAGATGGAACAATAGGGGAAGTGGGAAAAGTAAACAAAGAAAAAACTAGGTGGACAGCTAAATATGCGTGGGAGAAGAACAACCAGCGCGTGGGTTACCTGAAATCGGAAAATCGAATGTTTGGAACATTTGACTGTAAAATACCAAAGTGGAATATGAGATACTATTTTTCCTACTGGTGCTTGACTTCGCAGTAGCAAAGGAGAAGACCAAGGGTAAACAGGTCAGTGTAGGAGTGGGAAAGAGAGTAAAGATGACATGCAACTGGATACTTGAGATGGATGTTGGAGATGGAGCACAAGTACCTAGCTGACGAGTCAATGCTTGGTTTCTCCAATGTACAGGAAGGCATACCATAATCACTGAATACAGTAGACTGGGTTGGAAGAAGTGCAGGTGAACCTATGCATCATGTGAATGTACCAGGAAGCAGCATTTGCAGCCTCATTTGCCTTCATGGATTTATAAAGCAAATTTAATGCATTATTAATCTAAGGTGATTCATTGAGGCTCGAAAACAAAAAGAAATTAGAGAAGCAAAAGAAGATAATAGAGCTGGTCAAAGTTAAGGTTTAAGAAAGATATTAAAGGGGAGCAAAGAGGTGGCGATGTCAAGGAAGTCCAAAAAGGAATTCAAAGGTTGGTTAGAGGAAGTAAATGTTTTGAAAGAGTTAAAAAGAAAAAGTATTATGCAGGGTATCAAACATGAGAATAGTATTTTCAACTTGACAATAATAGAACTGGGAGATCACGTAGGTGATCCCAGTCCAGATGAAGGGGCCCTCAGTTAAGTTTTCCTGACCTGCTAAATTCCTCCAGCGCTTTCTGTGTTGCTCCAGATTCTGGTATCTACGGTCTCGTGTCCAACCATGATACTGGATTACAGACACAGCACTTTGGACCAACTGAAGTCTCTGAAGGTTGGAGAAAAGGTGAGCAAGGAGAGAGAGTGCAGTTGAAGGAGTGGGTTGGTTTTGGGATGATTCCACAACGTGCGAATTCGTTTTCAAGGACTCTACAAATCATGTTCTCAGTATTATTCATTTTCAATGTATTTATTTTATTTTTGTATTTGCAGAGTTTGTCTTTTGCATAGCCGTCAATCTTTCTGTGTAGGATCCCAACGTATTTCTTTGTTCTACTGTCAATACTTGCAAGAAAAAGGATCTCAGGGTAGTATATGGTGACATATATATACTTTGATAATAAATTTACTTTGAACTTTGAATATTCAGAAATGAAGGAATAGAATAGAGTCCATGTTAAAGGCCACACTGAGATTAAAGCACCATGGCCTCTGTCATTGATAGCATAATTTGTTACTTTGAGGGTGCTGATTATGGGTGAAATTCTGTCTCAGTAGTTAAAACAATGTGTTGTAGAAATAACCCACACAGTTTTGGAAAGTATGTTAAAAAGCCAAATACACTCTCCTCAGGCTTCCAGCCGGGCACAGGTATCAGGTTTAACCAATGTTTCGATGATAAACTCTGCCACCTTCATCAGGAGTGATGCCTGGGCATGTTTAGTCCCATGGTATTTATATCCTGTCATCCATCTCTCCTGACTGGTTAGTCCTCATCCAATTAGGTTTCCGCTGTCCCACCTTGTTTACAATCGAATTTCAGTTCTTACTTAGAGCAAAACTGTCATCTTTGTTAAAATTCTTTTCCTCTACTTTTATTTCAATGGTTTTCTTCACCAGGTAGTCCCAAAAGCCATTGCCACGGCACAGTAGTTTTGTGCTGTCGAAGTCAATCCTATGGCCATCGTGAATGCAATCTTCTGTAACTACCAATTTCTCCAGGTAACCCAAACAGATACACCTCCTGTGCTCCTCGATGCGGAGTTGTACCATGCATCCTGTCTGGCCGACATATGCTGCTTCGCATTCACGGCGGATCTTGTAAATGCCAGCTGTCCCGAGTCCCAGCTCACCTTTGACCCACGTAAGCTGTGATTTGAGCTTCCTCAGGTTTGTGGATGTGAAAGGAAAATCATGTCTGACGAATCTCATAGAATTTTTTGAGGATGTAACCAGTCGAGTGGATAGGGGAGAACCAGTGGATGTGGTATATTTGGATTTTCAAAAGGCTTTTGACAAGGTCCCACACAGGAGATTAGTGTGCAAACTTAAAGCACACGGTATTGGGGGTAAGGTATAAATGTGGATGGAGAATTGGTTAGCAGACAGGAAGCAAAGAGTGGGAATAAACGGGACCTTTTCAGAATGGCAGGCGGTGACTAGAGGGGTACCGCAAGGCTCAGTGCTGGGACCCCAGTTGTTTACAATATATATTAATGACTTGGATGAGGGAATTAAATGCAGCATCTCCAAGTTTGCGGATGACACGAAGCTGGGTGGCAGTGTTAGCTGTGAGGAGGATGCTAAGAGGATGCAGAGTGACTTGGATAGGTTGGGTGAGTGGGCAAATTCATGGCAGATGCAATTTAATGTGGATAAATGTGAAGTTATCCACTTTGGTGGCAAAAATAGGAAAACAGATTATTATCTGAATGGTAACATACATCAAAGTTGCTGGTGAACGCAGCAGGCCAAGCAGCATCTATAGGAAGAGGCGCAGTCGACGTTTCAGGCCGAGACCCTTCGTCAGGACTAACTGAAGGAAGAGTGAGTAAGGGATTTGAAAGCTGGAGGGGGAGGGGGAGATGCAAAATGATAGGAGAAGACAGGAGGGGGAGGGATAGAGCCGAGAGCTGGACAGGTGATAGGCAAAAGCCTGAATGGTGGCTGATTAGGAAAAGGGGAGGTGCAACGAGACCTGGGTGTCATTATACACCAGTCATTGAAAGTGGGCATGCAGGTACAGCAGGCGGTGAAAAAGGCGAATGGTATGCTGGCATTTATAGCGAGAGGATTCGAGTACAGGAGCAGGGAGGTACTACTGCAGTTGTACAAGGCCTTGGTGAGACCACACCTGGAGTATTGTGTGCAGTTTTGGTCCCCTAATCTGAGGAAAGACATCCTTGCCATAGAGGGAGTACAAAGAAGGTTCACCAGATTGACTCCTGGGATGGCAGGACTTTCATATGAAGAAAGACTGGATGAACTGGGCTTGTACTCGTTGGAATTTAGAAGATTGAGGGGGGATCTGATTGAAACGTATAAAATCCTAAAGGGATTGGACAGGCTAGATGCAGGAAGATTGTTCCCGATGTTGGGGAAGTCCAGAACAAGGGGTCACAGTTTGAGGATAAAGGGGAAGCCTTTTAGGACTGAGATTAGGAAAAACTTCTTCACACAGAGAGTGGTGAATCTGTGGAATTCTCTGCCACAGGAAACAGTTGAGGCCAGTTCATTGGCTATATTTAAGAGGGAGTTAGATATGGCCCTTGTGGCTACGGGGATCAGGGGGTATGGAGGGAAGGCTGGGGCGGGGTTCTGAGTTGGATGATCAGCCATGATCATAATAAATGGCGGTGCAGGCTCGAAGGGCCGAATGGCCTACTCCTGCACCTATTTTCTATGTTTCTATGTTTCTATATTACTTCAGTATCTTGGCGATCTCTCCAGAAACTGTGCAAATATAGGGAAGACAGGCAGTCATGACCGGTTCCTCCTTGTTGTTAGGTTTCCTGCTTTTTCCTTCGGTCTTCTTAAAGGCCTGATTGATTTCCTTCACCTTGTAGCCATTCTATAGTTACGCTGTGCATAATCGTTTTATTTCCTCGTGGAGTCCAAGATAGTGTTCGCACTGTTGATCAAAGTAAAAAGCAACACTCTGTGCTGGGAGGTATGACTGTAGCTGTTACTGGTGAGGTACAAGCCTGTGTGAGTGGGTTCCTGACAGACGCCATATCCAAAGCTACCATCCAGATCCGTTGTACAAGTGTCCAGGAATGGGAGGCAATCATTCTTCTCCATCTCTATCGTAAATTGAATATTTGGCTGTTCAGATGGTTGTAGAACTGCTGGAGTGCCTGGAGTCCAAGAGGCCACACTATTTACACAGGTCAAAGATGAACTGGAACTCAGGACAGCTGGCATTTACAGAATTCCCTGTGAATGCGCAGCAGCATATATCAGCCAGACGGGACACATGTTGGGAACCTGCATCAAGGAGCACAGGTGGTGTATCCGTTTGGGTCACCCGGAGAAATTGGTGGTAGCAGAACACTGTATTTGCAATGGCCATAGGATTGACTTCAAAAGCACAAAACTACTGTGCTGTGCCAATGGCTTTAGGGACCACCTGGTGAAGGAAGCCATTGAAATAAAATGAGAGGAAAAGTGTTTTAACAAAGACAAAGGTCTTGCTCTAAATAAAAACTGGAATTCGACTATAAACAAGGTGAGACAGTGGACATCTGATAGGATGAGGACTAATCAATCAGAAGGGATGAACAACAGAGGTATAAATACCACCAGACTAGACATGTCCAGGCATCATCCCTGACGAAGATGGCAGAGTCTGTCGTTAAAACGTTGGTGAAAATCGGTAACTGTACCCGGCTGAAAGCTCAAGTAGATTTTATTTGTCAAATACACCGGGAAAGCACTAGATTCTCTGTTAAAGAGAGCTGGAGACAAGCTTGACTACTCAATTACTTTTACAACTACTCAGTTCTTCTAATTGTCAACGAAACATAAGAAAGTCAAAAGAATGAAGTAGCTACAATATCTGCTGGCATGGAGGTCAGGCTATCTGCAATTTACTGCAAATTAGATTTAGAAAGAAAGATCAGACCAACTTGGAAATTAATGGATACATCATTTATAGCCTGATGGGGTCCAGGGTTTGGGGTGAAGTGTGGGATTTATGTGCAGGAGGCATTGAAGGAACTAGACACCAAAACATCTTGTATGTTGTTAAAAATATGAATGGAGAGGAGAGAGGGAAGTGATTTAAGACAACAGTTGATGGAAGAGCAAAAAGATACCTGCAACCCATAAATCACAACAGCACAGAACTTCCATGTAAGATTATAAACTGCAGTGTAATAGAACAGTTATAAACTGTGGGAGAGCTCAAGTTTCTTTAATTCCACCCACCTTAAATGACACTCCATTTGGGAATAAAGAAACCGGATGAGAGATCGACGTGCAACAATTTCCGCATGACAATCATTCAGAGCCAAGCCTCGGTCACTCATATATTCGCCATTGATGCACTTAGTTCCAGTGGCAACACATATAACCATTGCATCTTTGACATCAGTTCCTGATTTCCAAAGTAGGGATGAGGGAGCGGAGGAGGTAAAGAATGAGCGGGAGATAAAAGGCAAGAAACAATAGTAAATAAAATATATTTTGAGAAATAAAACACATTTATGCCAGACAACCAATTGGCTAATTGTGAACTGCATCAATACTACAGCAATAGTAAAAGAATTTCAGTGCCCTATTTTCTTTCCAAGTCATACAACATTATCTGCTATAAATACCAATGCCCATTTTTCCTTCAATAGATGCTATTGCCCCTTTCCTGAGGAAAATTATTAGATGCTTTTACTCTGCACTCCTCTTATCAGTCTTTAATTAATAAGTTTACTCTCATACTTCCTCATCACTGATGCCTGAACCAGAATCAGAATCAGGTATATTATCACTAGTATGTGATGTGAAATTTGTTAACTTAGTAGAAGCAGTTCAATGCATTACATAATATAGAAGAAAAAATAAAATAATAATAATAAATAAATAAAACTTATTCAGTATACATATATTGAATAGATTGAAATCATGCAAAAACAGAAATACTATATATTTAAAAAAAGCGAGGTAGTGTCCGAGAGTTCAATGTCCATTTAGGAATTGGATGGCAGAGGGGAAGAAGCTGTTCCTGAATCACTGAGTGTGTGCCTTCAGGCTTCTGTACCTCCTACCTGATAGAAAAAGTGAGAAAAGGGCATGCCCTGGGTGCTGGAGGTCCTTAATAATGGACGCTGCCTTTCTGAGACACCACTCCCTGAAGATGTCCTGGTAATTGTAAGCTAGTATCCAAGATGGAGCCGACTAAATTTACGACCCTCTGCAGCTTCTTTCGGTTCTATGTAGTAGCCCCCCACCCCCCATACCAGATACTGATGCAGCCACTGTACATCAGTACATCTACAGAAGTTCTTGAGTGTATTTGTTGACATATGAAATCTCTTCAGACTCCTAGTAAAGTATAGCTGCTGTCTTGCCTTCTTTATAACTGCATCAATATGTTGGGACCACAGAGTCAATGAAATGGCCATAACTTTGAACAATGAACATCATTCCCAATGCTTCCTACTATAACTTTTTTATTTTAATTTAATGTGCGGGATAAGAAATACAGTGATACCTCAGAGAATATCTGAAAATCAATGTAAAGACATGAAATGAGAGCCCCTCACATGTCCAAATTAAAACAAATCTTATAACTTTAAGAAATGTGCTCTGCCTTCATCTTCTGGCATCATCTCCTAACACTCAACACTCTTAACTGTTTGTTCTGCAAAATGAGAAATTTTATGAACAATAAGAACTTCAGTAAAAACTTGGTGAAAAACTTGTCCAGTTATCATTACCATCTATCAAAGTTCAAAGAACTTCCGGTTTAAGGTGATGCCGGTAAATCACAACAACTACTTGCTGGTGGCCAATGAAACAAAGAAAGCAACTGAATACTTATTTCTGGTAAATGATTGCTGCAAATAGTGGCCAGTGGATTGCCTGTCAGAGTTGAGCTGAATTGCCTGCATGACCTAGCATTTTTGCTGTGTTTGCTGGAGTCTTGCTGGCACAGGACAATTGCAGCATGTCCAGGCCGGAGTTGCTGGAGCGATCTGAGAGGCAATTCAATATGGCAAAGCCAAGGAGAGGTGAGGAAAGATCTGAGGTTTGATTTTTTCAAGAACTGAGCTGAATTGGAAAGGTCAGGATCTGGCCGCATTGACGCGGCAAAGCCCAAGACCGAGTGCGCATTGAAGTTACACACCCTGAGCCAAGAGTGAGGAATGATCCAAGGTTAGGATGATTTAAGCACAGGGCCAGATTGAAATGGTCACGGTGTTGGAGGTGAGAAAGGAGCCAGTTCAGCTCGCTGCTCTGCAGGGTTTGCTTATCTCTGTGCTGGACTGAGGCTGCCGCCTGCAACTATCGATCTTCTGGATTGGCTGCAGCTTGGCGTTGTGAACTTCAGTTCTGAAACAAACAAAAAGCTTGTTTGCTTGCTTTTATTGTTTGCAAGGTTTGTTTTTTTCTCCCTCTCTCTTTGCACACTGGGAGTTTGGACAGTCTTCTTTTGTTTATAATGGAATCTACTGTGATTCTTTGTTCCTTGGCTGCCGGTAAGGAGACGAATCTCAAGATTGTATAAAGTATACATACTTTAATAATAAAATGTACTTTGAACTTCATACTTTTGCACTTTGAAAATAGAACATTAGGAAGTTTTCAACAAGTTCAGGCTATTCTGCCCAACAAAGCTTGCCCAATTCCTATTCACACAGTGTGTTGAAAAACTATCCAGTTTAGATTTGAAAGTATCTTAAAGTACTACTCTCAACTACACAACAAGGTAGTTTGTTCCATGTGTGCACAACTCGCTGTGTAAAGTTTCTTGATGTTAGTCTGAAATCTCCCTTTAACCAGTCTCTAGCTATGGCCCAGTGTCCTCATTAATGGATTAATTTTGAAGTAGTAACTGACATCCACCTTACTTATACCCCAAATGATCTTGAACACTTCTGTCACGTCTCCTCTCACTCTATGTCTACTTAGGCTAAAAGGATTAAATTCTTTCAATCTTTCTTCACAGCTCATACCCAACAGACCTAGAATGAGTCTTGTTGCCCCTCTCTGAGCTCTCTCCAGTGCCTTCACATCCCTCACAAAATATGAAGACCTAAACTGTACATAGTACTCAAGGTGTGGCCTATTATACAACTTAAGGAGAACGTCGCTGGACTTGAACTCCACTGAATGCATTATATAGCTCAACATTCTATTAGCACTCTTAACCACTTCTGTGCGTTGTCTAGGCGTTGATACTGATGAGTGTACCAGGATGTCCAAGTCCTTCTCACACAGTGCGCTTTCTAACTCGAGTCCCCATTGTATATTTATATCTAATATTTCTACTTCCTCTATGTAATACTTTACATTTACTTATATTAAATATAAGGTTCTCCGAGCCTGTGCAAGCGAGCTAGCTGGAGTGTTTGCTGACATCTTCAACTGCTCCTTGCTTCAGTCTAAGATCCCCTCGTGTTTTAAGAAGGCAACGATAATCCCAGTGCCGAAGAAGAGCAAGATGGCATGCCTGAATGACTATCGACTTGTGGCTCTGACATCAATTGCTATGAAGTGCTTCGAGAGATTGGTTATGGCACACATCAACCATAGCCTACCAGTCAACCTTGACGCTTTGCAATTCGCCTATCGGAGCAACAGGTCAACGGCAGATGCCATCTCTCTGGCCCTACATTCCTCCTTAGAACACCTGGAGAATAAAGATGCATACGTAAGGCTCCTTTTCATTGACTGCAGCTCTGCCTTTAATACCATCATTCCAAATAAACTGATTCCTAAGCTCCGGAACCTGGGCCTCAGCACTCAGATCTGCAGATGGATCTTCAACTTCCTCACAGACAGGACCCAGGCTGTCAAAATAGGGGACAAGTTCTCCTCTACAATCACTCTGAGCACCAGTGCCCCACAAGGCTGTGTACTCAGCCCCCTGCTGTACTCACTGTACACCCATGATTGTGTAGCCAAGTTTCCATGAAACTCAATATGTAAGTTTGCAGATGACACAACAATTGTAGGCCGTATCTCGGGTAATGATGAGTTTCAGTACAGAGGGGAAATTAAGAACCTAGTGGCATGGTGCGAAGACAATAACCTATCCCTCAATGTCAGCAAGACGAAGGAATTGGTTGTTGACTTCAGAAGGAGTAGCAGACCGCACGACCCAATTCACATCGGTGGTGCGCAAGTGGAACAGGTCAAAAGCTTTAAATTCCTCGGGGTCAATATCACAAATGACCTGACTTGGTCCAACCAAGCAGAGTTCACTGCCAAGAAGGCCCACCAGTGCCTTTATTTCCTGAGAAAACTAAAGAAATTTGGCCTGTCCCCTAAAACCCTCACTAATTTTTATACATGCACCGTAGAAAGCATTCTTCTCGGGTGCATCACAACCTGGTATGGAAGTTGTCCTGTCCAAGAGCGAAAGAAGCTGCAGAAGATCGTGAACACGGTGCAGCACATCACACAAACAAATCTTCCGTCCGTGGACTCACTTTACACTGCACGCTGTCGGAGCAGTGCTGCCAGGATAATCAAGGACACGACCCACCCAGCCAACACACTTTTCGTCCCTCTTCCCTCTGGGAGAATGCTCAGGAGCTTGAAGACTCGTACGGCCAGATTTGGGAAGTTTCTTTCCAACTGTGATAAGACTGCTGAACGGATCCTGACCCGGATCTGGGCCGTACCCTCCAAATATCTGGACCTGCCTCTTGGTTGTTTTGCATTACCTTAGTTTCCATTTTTCTATTTTCTATTTATGATTTATAAGTTAAATTTTTAATATTTACTAATTTTTACTATTTAGTATTTGTAATCCAGAGAGTGGGAAGCGCAGAATCAAATATCGCTGTGATGATTTATGTTGTAGTACCAATTGTTTGGCGACAATAAAGTATAAATTTCATCTGCCATTTATCTGCCCACATCTGGATTTTGTTTAGACCTAACTGCATTGATTCTGGTGCCTGAATGTTATCAGCCCGTCCCCCTAATTTTATGTCATTGGCAAACTTTACTAGTTTATTTGTTATGTACTTATCCAAAGTTATCAATTTAAATTAAAAACAGCAGCCGCCCCACAACTGATTTCTGAACCCCACTTTTAACAGCTCCCAGGTGTGAAAATGATCCTCTCACTACAACTGCAAACAACAGGAATTCTGCAGATGCTGGAAATTCAAGCAACACACATCAAAGTTTCTGGTGAACACAGCAGGCCAGGCAGCATCTCTAGGAAGAGGTACAGTCGACGTTTCAGGCCGAGACCCTTCGTCAGGACTAACTGAAGGAAGAGTTGGTAAGAGATTTGAAAGTGGGAGGGGGAGGGGGAGATCCAAAATGATAGGAGAAGACAGGAGGGGGAGGGATGGAGCCAAGAGCTGGACAGGTGATTGGTAAAGGGGATATGAAAGGATCATGGGACAGGAGGTCCGGGGAGAAAGACAACGGGGGGGGGGAACCAGAGGATGGGCAAGGGGTATAGTCAGAGGGACAGAGGGAGAAAAAGGGGAGAGAGAGAAAGAATGTGTGTATAAAAAAAATAACGGATGGGGTACGAGGGGGAGGTGGGGCATTAGCGGAAGTTAGAGAAGTCGATGTTCATGCTATCAGGTTGGAGGCTACCCAGACGGAATATAAGGTGTTGTTCCTCCAACCTGAGTGTGGCTTCATCTTTACGGTAGAGGAGGCCGTGGATAGACATGTCAGAATGGGAAAGGGATGTGGAATTAAAATGTGTGGCCACTGGGAGATCCTGCTTTCTCTGGTGGACAGAGCGCAGGTGTTCAGCAAAGCAGTCTCCCAGTCTGCGTCGGGTCTCCCAGTCTGCATCGGGTCACTCTTCACCTGTGAGTCGGCTGGGGTTGAGGCGACACTTCACCTGTGAGTCGACTGGGGTGATATACTGCGTCCGGTGCTCCCGATGTGGTCTTCTATATATTGGCGAGACCCGACGCAGACTGGGAGACGGCTTTGCTGAACACCTACGCTCTGTCCACCACAGAAAGCAGGATCTCCCAGTGGCCACACATTTTAATTCCACATCCCATTTCCATTCTGACACGTCTATCCACGGCCTCCTCTACAGTAAAGATGAAGCCACACTCAGGTTGGAGGAACATAACCTTATATTCCGTCTGGGAAGCCTCCAACCTGATGGCATGAACATCGACTTCTCTAACTTCCGCTAATGCCCCACCTCCCCCTCGTACCCCATCCGTTACTTATTTTTATACACACATTCTTTCTCTCACTCTCCTTTTTCTCCCTCTGTCCCTCTGACTATACCCCTTGCCCATCCTCTGGTTCCCCCCCCCTTTCTCCCCGGACCTCCTGTCCCATGATCCTCTCATATCCCCTTTGCCAATCACCTGTCCAGCTCTTGGCTCCATCCCTCCCCCTCCTGTCTTCTCCTATCATTTTGGATCTCCCCCTCCCTCTCCCCCTCCCACTTTCAAATCTCTTACTAGCTCTTCCTTCAGTTAGTCCTGACGAAGGGTCTCGGCCCGAAACGTCAACTGTACCTCTTCCTAGAGATGCTGCCCGGCCTGCTGTGTTCACCAGCAACTTTGATGTGTGTTGCTCTCACTACAACTTATTGTTTTCTGTTTTTGAGCTAATTCTGCATGCATTCTCACACCTTACCCTGAATCCCTACCACCGGTAATTTGGTTATTAACATTTAAGTACCTTTGGATATATGTTGTTCGGCCCTGGAGATTTTTTTAAAACTTTCAGCCTTTTCAATTGAAGCAGGATCTCACTTTCTAAGATTGTTAAGTCACTTAAAACAACCTTAATTTTCTCTACACCTACTGGCATATTGCTAACATCTTCACAGGTAAATACTTCAGCAAAATATGAGTTAAAAGTATCTGCTATGTCCTTCTCTGCATAATTTATCACCCCTTATTATTCCTAATACACAGCTTCCTCCTTGACTTTTACTACTAAAGTACCAGAAAAATCTCCTGTGGTCAATCTTAGCATTATCAGCAATATCCTTCTTAATCTGCTTTTTGTCAACCTGAATTTCCCTCTCAACTATAGCTCTCATATTTTCATATGCCCTACTGTTAACATCATTACTATTTTTTCTGTATTCCTTATATACCTGGTCTTTTCTTCATTTTTTAATGTATATCTTTATTCATCCATGTAGATGATCTATAGTTTTTATTGCTTCACCTAACCTTGGGTATGAACACTTCCTGCACCCTGGATTTAATACACAGCTATTATACGATACTTATACACACTTGCATATATTTTCAGCTCACTGATTCTTAATACCTCTTGCATTTATACAGGTCACCCTTAGTCTATTACTGATGTTTTTCATCCTATTCCAACCCATTTTTATATATTTGAAGCTTATTATCCGTTTATGTCTGAGTATGTTATTCTTCATTATGGTGTTTAAACAGTTGAGCCTGGCCTCTTTTAAGTTCTCTGCTCCTCACCCCCACAACCATTTCGTAGCTTAAACAGTCATTAACTAACTGAAGCATACACCTGCACAGTACATTAGTGCCCCTCTGGTTCAAATGCAACCCTTCCCGGCAGTACAGGTTCCATCTGCCCCAAAAGGCACCCCAGTGTTCCAAAAACCTATGCCCCTCTAACCTACACCCTGATTTGAGCCACATGTTAAATCTTCCGATCTCCTCCATCTTATCTGGACTAGTGCATGGCACAGGCAGATCTTCCCAGAAGATCACCTGGTCAGTTCTGTCCCTAAGCTTCCCATGTAACTCTTTAAATTTGTCTTGCAGAACTGACAGCCTGCCCTTACCTATGTCATTTGTTCTGATGTGGACAATGACTACTGGATCCACCCCAGCTCTGGCCACGATCTTATCTACTCATCTAGGGAAATCTCCTACTCATGCTCCTAGTGCGAGACTCCTTGTCAGTACACACATAATTCTCAACTACCCTGATAATTGAGTCCCGTACTATCACTACTTCCTATTTATGGGCTTTAGGCTTAGGTTTAGAGGGGGTCCTGTGCAGCTCCTCTGTTCTGCCTACCACCTCAGAGGTTTCATGGTCATTGTTGAGCATCATTAGATGTTCAAAATGGTTGGACACTTCCAACTCTGGGTTTGATGCCCCTGGACAGTGTGCACCTTTTACCCTGTGCTTCCTTCCCACGGTCACCCGATTGCCTCTTTCTTTCTGGTCTGAAGTCTCAATCAGTGGCTCTCTTGGGGTGCACGCCATCTCACTAAGGACACCTGGAGCACATCTGCCAATTCTCTACAACTTAGGAGGATGATGGCGCCTAACAGTGACTCCTTTGCTTGTATCTTCGGAAACAGCTTTATTTCTATCTTTGATACCTCTTTTTTTTTCCTCCTTTCAAGGTTCTTTTGAAGACCCTGACCTGGAGTTACACACTGACTTTGGTTCTTTGCAGAAACGGGACCTGCTCTCAGGGCCTCAAGACTGTCCGCTTTTCGATATGCCAAGGATGCGGCCTGGAAGACAAGAGCGCCTTCAGGGTGCTGGATTTTCGTGGCTCTGGAGATGGGCTGATTCGGGGTCGGTGCTGCCGCCTGATGAATTGTGGGAGTACACAGAAGATCAAAAGCAGTGAGCTGGCAGCTGGCTGCTGGCTGAGTGCGCAGGGGCCTGAGTTCTTTGGGCACAGAGTTTGGAAAAAACGACACAACAGACTTTAATACCATAAATCAGCAAGTTGTTTTGTTATGTCTCCCCTCTCATTGTGAAATGGGGACATCTCTTTTTCCCTTAGTAGGGAGAGAGAGAGAGAGAGAGAGAGAGAGGCTGGTATGTCGAATACCAGGTGACGAGTAGTGTCTAGGTTACGGCAAGTCTGCGTCTCTACTGATGTTTTGCACCACGCTTGAGTGCTCGGTGGGGGGTGCCGATGCTTTTTGCTGGTGGAGGGGAGGGCTGTTGCTTTGCTGCTGCTTATGCATGGGAGGGAGGAGTTGGGAGAGGCTTTGGGGTTCTAACATTTCATTGTCATTCATTCTTTGGGGCATTCCTCTGTTTTTGTGGATGTTTGCGAAGAAAAAGAATTTCAGGATGTATATTGTAAACATTTCTCTGACATTAAACGTACCTATTGAAATCTATTGAAACATTGCAGGTCAGTTACGTCCTCCTTGTTCTGGAGGTGCTGGATTAGCTGACATTTCTCTCATATGAAATCTCCAGGGGAGCAATTTTCCATAAATCTGACATTATTATACTTTTAGGGGTGAAGAACTACTGAAGAACTATTAAGTGATTTATTTACTTAAATTCTTTAAAGTAAACTGCTATTATATTACTTTTCTACTTTGCTCCCAATAGTGCCTAACACCGAACGTGTGCTTGGACCTTCTCTGCAATTTCTAGATTTGCGTTCCCTAATTGATTCGTTTTCTCTACTGGTTAACTATATTGCGAAGTGACTACTGATCTCGCCTTGTTAGGATGACAGCAACTTCATCACTGTTCTAATCATTTGCTTGCTTTTTTGTTGAAAGCACACTAAGAGTCTCTATTAATGCTAGCACTAGCAAACTGCTTATGCAAAGCCGGAGGGGAGGAGAAGATGGCAGCGTGCGCGGCCGTTCCGAAATGATATCGTATTTGTAAGTAGGTACCATGCACAATCCTGATTTGATGGAGACAGACGTGAGAAGCACGGAGGAACACCTGGAGAAACTTCTGAAATGCCCACTTCGCTGCTGCTGCTACTGTGCGATCGAGAATCTCCGGAGAAGGCCTCAAATCCTCGGCTTTGCCTACTGCCTGTTGCCCGGGTTGAAGCACTCGGCAGAGATGGTGCTCGGTGCTGGAGGCTCGAATTTTTTGGACAGACTCAAGAGTCGGTTGTGGTCGGGTGCTTCCAGGGCGCTGCATCGACAAGTTTGCAGTGCTGGAAGCTCATGACAGGGAGAGTTTTTCTTCCTTCTACCGTCTGCGTGAGATGATGGGACTTTCAAAAGACTTTGAGACTTTTTTTTTATAACCATGCCCATGGTCTGTTCTTTATCAAATTACAGTATTGCTTTGCACTGTTGTAACTATATGTTATAATTATGTGGTTTTTGTCAGTTTTTTTCATCTTGGTTTGTCTTGTGTTTCTGTGGTATCATTCAGGAGGAACACTGTATCATTTCTTAATGCATGCATTACTAAAAGACAATAAAAGAGGACTGCGTGTCCTCATAATCTATATAAAAAAAAACAACTGGCCACCCAAAGCAAGGGATAGGCTGGGAAAAAACCCCTTGGCAGCCACTGTAAAGTGACCAAACACAAGTTATATAAGCAGCTGCATCCAAAATTTATAACAGAACAAAACAGCACTACAGACCAGACCAAACCAAATCTCTTTTTCACACTCACACTCTTTCCCTCACTCTCATACTCTCCTAAACAGTACATAGAGTAGGGTTGGAATTCCAAGTTAGTGCTAGTTTGTCTCACTTATGCCATAATACATTTTTAAACACACAAGTTTTCCACACATGACATTGTATTGGTATCTTTTAATGAACAAAATTAAGCTAAAAGCATCTCTGTATCATGTCAGTAATATAAACACTCCAACAATGTACAAAGTACCAGAGCTATAATGAGGCACTGCACTTTTGGAAGACTCTTAAGTCTTCAAGAGGATGTTAACTAGACTGGGGGATTTCAAATGTGTGGAGAGGAGAAAAGTTTGTTCTTGTTCTTATTGAGGCTGAGAAGATTAAAGGGAGATTTGATAGAGGTGTTCAAAAACATCAAAGATTTTTCTGCAACAAAATGAGTTGCTTCTGGTGGCAATAGAGTTGGTAACCAAACTCTTGGTTGCTAAACAAAATTTAGAATAATTGAGAGAACATCACACAATACAAGGGAGGAAGAATTCACATAGGGAGCCTTTATTTTCTAGAACGCACTACTTGAAAGGATGTCTGAAGTAGGCTCAATAATAATTTCTAAAAGCAAATTGGATAAATACTTGAAAAGAAAATAAAATTGCAGGTCTATGATTAAAGTACAGTGACCAGACCAAATAGATAGCTCTTACAAAGAGTTTCTCTCCTTCCTTCACAGCAAGGAAGTTAAGGTGTGTGTCACATATGACAAGAATCGATAAATCATCAGTTTCCTATTTTTTATGTAGCTTATAAATCTGTTTAGATGAAATAAAGTATCATTTTTCATGTTAATTTACTCAAATATTTTATGTTACATAAAAATCTTCTCATTAAAGGGTGATTGATAAGATATTTACAAATCAAATCAAAAATTTTCCTTTGAAGCAAATAGCCTCTGGTGCCCATTGCACAAGAGCTACATGGATGTCTGTTTTTGTAGGATAAACATCTTGTTCAATAGCTCTCTTTGCACTATTTAGAAATGAGGGAATTCTTACATTACTTAAAATCAAGTCAACTATAAAGCTGAGATGAAGTTTGCATGCTTAGCGGGCAAGTACAGAAAACCACGAATGTTAATACAATTAACAGCAAATAAGTCAAATTAAATTTAAATATTTTGTCACAGAATGATTACACAAGGAAAGTGGTCATTCAGGCCATCAAGTTCATTGATTGGACACAATTCTCCAGTTTGGCCAAATGGACTTTTTCAAGAACACATCATGATTTCTTTGCTCTTATATTCCATTGGAATTAAGAATAAAATAGGCAGGAGAGGATAAAGCAACAGTACAGAATATGCAAGGTGCCCATGAACATGAGAGGCTGGGGTGAGGGGAAGAACAGTGGCAGCACAGAGAGTAGGGTCAAGCAGTGGATGAGGTGGAGATCTCAATTTTATTTTAAATACAAGGAGCTGGTTTCAAATGAAAATTAGTCAAATACACATATATATATGGTTATAAAATTTATATCTGATTGTAATAGCTGCACCACATAACTGTAAGGCCAATTTTGTAAACTCCTAAATTACCTTGTTGTATTTTAAAAATTTTTCAGATAATCCTCCCCTTTGCAAGACAAACACCCACCATAATGAACACAAAACAAATCCCACTCTAGACCAACAAATTAAAATCAGTGGCATTTGGAAGTCAAGAAGGGAAAGAGTAACCTTTTTTCTGTTTCTTTTTACTCTCTACCTGATCATGCATGAACCACTGGTTTCAATTTTCTTCTCTCTTCAGAATGTCTCTGCAGCTGAAAAATCTCACTTTAAAGCCTTCCCACTATTCACTTACATTTTTGCCTGCCGAGCTTTGATTCCAGTTCATCTGGGCCAGATCTGTACACTTCCCATTGAAACTGGCCTATCTTTAACTAACAATTTTTACTTAAAGTCAGTTGATCCCTTTTACTATAACTGCTTTAAGCTTTATGATATTATGGTTACTGTTTCCTAGATGTATTTGTTCATCCAGGTTCCTTACTTGTATTTGTTCCACAGGGCTTGTCTCATTTTTAGAAACAAGTTTGGCAATGTCACCTTTCTTGTTGCATTAGAGGCTGCCCTGAAAGTTCTCCCAAATGTTGAAATAGATAATCTCCCCCAACAACATTTTATATCAGTTATATTTATATTACAGTTAACTCAGTTTATATTTAAAGTCCCCAATTACGACTGCTCTTTATATTTGTACATATTTACAAATTCCCTGTAAATTTATTTGTTCCTCATTATCCTTCCAAATAGTTAGTAATCTACAGAACAGCTCCAGTAGTTTGAGGTTTCAGGGAGAACAGAGAACTTTACAGCATTGAAACAGCAAATTTATGTCAAATGGTCTATGTCAGCATTCATGTTCCATAAGACTATCTATTGATAATATCTTACTACTAGCAGAATTCTCTGTTCTTATCTTTCTGACATACTATCATAACACTAATTGTTCCAGGTGATTGATGAGTCTATAATTTCACCAATCTATTATCATAAACTTTAATTTTAAAAAAATTCAACAGATTGTAAATACTTATTTATGGAATCTGTTTTACTCCAAAGAAACCTGTATAAAGGTGCGTAAGTGAAACAAATTGTAAAGTACCTGTAGTCATGACAACACCAGCAAGAACTTTCCTCCTTGCATGAGGTGAAGTGAAGTTGTCAGTCAGTTCACTGAATTTATCCACTACTAATCGAGCCACAGCATCTGCCAGCACCTAGTCAGAGCAATGAGGTCAGACATTTAGGTCAAATCGTTACAATACATTGCTCCCAACCACATTTTCTCTCGGTGTACTGTTTAATTTACTCAGAATTACATACGAATTACCAAACTAAAGATGCATTTAAAAATTGAATAGCATTGATGTGTCAAACACAGAATTCTTTGAAAATGGTCAAATATCTTTTGCAATTACCATAAAATATGATTTGGCAATCACATACCTATCTTCTGCTTGCTTTTTCAGATCAACAATATGCTTCTTCAGTTCTGTTTTTAAATCTCACCTCTGTATTTAGACACAAGACACACATGCGAGGTAACTAGCATTTCACCACCCGGATCTTTTTTATTTTCAGCCCAGAATAAGGAGAGAAATATTCTCTACTGAATGCTGGTGCCAAAGAAAAATACATCTGAACCATTGTAATGCAATTGCTCAATGATATGGTTTAACACCACAAAACCAAACAAATTTAGCACTAACTGCCCATCTCATTTAGCAGGATCACAGCATGGTGTAAGAAACTGGAAACATTTGGGGATGTTTGGTGTTTATGAGGGGGAATGCTTAAGCAGAATACTGAGGGCTTTTCTATGCATCTGACTGAGCTATTACCGGCCCCAGGCATGCTTAATGCTGGCAATTAATGGGAAGAGCTTCATTCTCCTGCAATGGCAGCACTCCCCAATGAATATTATAACAAAAAAGGAAAGCATGCACGAAGATTTTATGGAGCACCAAATACCCGCTTCATGTTTTCCATGATAGACTGAGTTTTAACCATGTATTATTGTGAACTTTAGTTTTTCTTTGTGCTCATATTCTACAAAAATCATTGCTTTTCTTTGCTTGTTACACCAGATTAACGTAATTTTCCCTGTATGTTCCCAATGAAGTATATGACAGGCTCTTGATTCTTCTTGTCGGTATTGCTTTCTTAAACCCTTCCTCATCTCAGACACCAGACTGGAAGAACTCATGGACATCAAAATTGGCATCAACTGCACAACTGTATCTGCCATTTCCATCTTTCCTTTTAAAATTAAGTTTTCACAAGGTTTATCCCTACTCTGGCCCTGTATCTGTATCAGATTCTAATTTCTCTGCAAGCTCTCTGCATCATTTTCCCATGCATCTTGTCAAGAAGATCCAATGCCAGCTCACTATGTTTACAAATGAACATCACCTCTAACTTTTCTCCCCTTGCATTGCCACATGCTATTATCCAGCCTTATCTCAAAAGCACCTCAATCTCTGTTGTCAACCGAAAAAGTCTTTCAATTTTACACTGGAATCTGTGAACCCTGGCTTTCACTGCCACTCCTACTGTAATGAATTGTTCCACAGCTTGGAATGGAAAGACTGCCAGACTGACTGACTGGTTTTTGGCCACTCAAGTGATGAGATATGGGGTCAAGTCTACACCTTGGATAACACAATGAGAGTAGGTCATTGCTAGGGTCTTAGCAGTGGTTTTTACTGACAGGCCATCTGGATCCCAACACCTATCTATTCCTCATTAATTGGATATGACAGAAATACTGTCTACCCTGTCTTTGTTTCGCTGCACAACTCTCCTCAGCCCAGATATTTCTCTACAGTAGTGAGCTCAACAGCCAGCAATTACCAGTAAGCTCATTACCAATGAGAAATCTTTGAGCTGGGAAGATTTGAGAAACCAAGATCTAGGTGGTCTGTCAATACAGCTGGAGAAACCACTGCCACTCCATAGCAATTACTCAAACCTACTGTAGCAGCCAGGTGACATCCAAGCTTCTCGGATCAGTGCTGTGCAGCTGTTGTTTATCCTGGACTTCCCCATACTGACACAGCTTGGAGGGCAGAAGTTTGTGTCAGGTTTCCAGGAAAGCAGCAAGCAGTAATGGGAAGGAATAAGGACTTGAACAATCAAGTACAGTAATGTCCTGTACTTTAGAAGAAAGACATTTGCAGAATGAGCAGATGCCTTTTTTCAAAGCATAGGGCTTTACATACCCATGATTGCTCAGACTGGATATTCTTACAAATTAGCACTTGGCGAATTAGTGCTCAATGCAGTTCCAGTGTACTTGGGTTTCTCTTATGTATCACCGCTTCACCTAAGGATGGGTAGTCTCTTTACTGGCAATTATCCTGCTGTTTTAATAAGGTAAACACATTATAATTTTTGAATAGCACTTGACATTCCTGAAGAATTTACAAGTTTATACCTCAGTGTGTACATGTTGGAAAGCAAATGCGTGAGAATATGAAAATCTGATTGTATCTGATTAAGGAATGTGGGACAGATGAAATTCTTTCAGCCAACAGGCTTCTTCCTTGCAATTGATATAAAAGTGAGGATTAGTGAATAACTGGTTCAATCTGAGCAGAAATGAAAAATTATTTTCAGTTACACAGCACAGGGTAACATCATAATATGCATGCTCCCACAATATTATAGTAGTGGTGCAAATATATATTACAACCTCCAGTTGCCCAAATTTTACAGCATGAACAGTGAGTCATTATTAAAACAAAAGCTGCAAAATGCAGCTACCAATTGGAGTTTGAAAACCAGTCAAATTTGTTAATACACTACAGTTGGAGATAAGGCAGGTGTGCACTAATTGCATAATGTGTGGAAAGCAATAAAACTGTAGCAATAAAATCAAGCCATGAATTTAATCATTTTAGGCTCCAAATAACTGAAGAAGAACCAGGCACACATTTCATGGTAAATTAAATAAATATTTAATAACCTAGAATTAATTAGACAATTAACCAGCTGCTGTTCACATCAAACCATTTCCTTGTGGTGAAAGATTTCTCTTGACTAAAGGAATTCGGTGATCCAAATAAAATGCTTTGACGTGCATTTAGTGTGCATTTCTACCGCCACAATATTCATAAATATTGGAGTTAGAATATAAATATTGCAACATTCACAAATTTCACATCACATGCTGGTGATAATAAACCTGATTCTGATAGACTGGGTCTATACTCCAGTGTTTTATAACTAGGAAATTTCATTCATTTTTGCATCTTATTAGTGTAAACATCATTCAAATCAACTTCACTGTTGTTGTGATGCTAATTGTAGAAATGAAATCTGGCTTAAGTTTAGGTGGTTTATGATAAAACAACAACTGATACACCCCATTACACTAACAAAAAAAAATCAGAGAATCCTGGTTGTATGCTGGTGACTATGATTTCTTCGTTATTGCAGATTTTCTCTCACTAAAATATTCTTGCTTGAATGTAATAAATTGTGCCACCATTTGCTAAACTCTATTGCCAATTATGGATCAAGAGACTTGTTCTTCATTTTCTTGCTGATGGTATTTTCCAGGTTCATCCATGTCATTTTTGCTGGAGTTGATTAAAGTAACTTTATACTAGAAGGCATATTGCTTAGAAACTGAATTTGCTTGATGGAACATCAGCAGAGATTTGCCCAATTGAAGAAAACAGAGATTATTTAACAGACACACAGAAGGTATCACCATTTTTGTAAGTAATTAATTCAGAATCTGGTTTAATATCACTAGCATATGACGTGAAATTTGTTAACTTAATTTGTAATGCCACTCTTGTTTATAATTATAACAACTTCTAGAACAATTTATAAACCCTACAATGTCTGTGCTGAAAGGAGAGTCTGATTTTTGCCAAGATTATATCCCTTACACATTAAATACTTGCTAGATTTATGCAAGGATGAATCAGCATATAGGAGCAAGATTGAAAATCTGGCTGAGTGGGGTCATAATAACAACAACAACTCCTCAATCGATGTCAGCAAGACCAAAGAGCTGATTATAGATTTCAGGAAAGGGAAACCTGGGGTCAATGAGCCAGTCCTCATCGAAGGATCAGAGATGGAGAGGGCTAGTAACTTTAAATTCCTGGGTGTCACTATTTTAGAGGACTTGTCCTGGACCCAGCAAGTGCAATTCGAGGAAAGCATGGCAGCATCTCTACTTCCTTAGGAGTTTGCAGAGATTCGGTTTGACATCTAAAACTTTGACAAACTTTTATAGATGTGTGGTAGAGAGTATATTTATTGACTGGCTGCATCACAGTCTGGTATGCAAACACTAATGCCTCTGAACGGAAAATCCCACAAAAAGAGGTGGATTCTGCCCAGTACATCATGGGGAAAGTCCTCCCAACCATTGAGCACATCCACATGAAATGTTGTTGTAGGAAAGCAGCATCCATCATCAGAGATCCCCACCACCTAGGTCATCCTCTCTTCTTATTGCTGCCATCAGGTAGAAGGTACATGCCTCAGGACTTGCACTACTAGGCTCAAGAACAGTTACTACCCCTCAACCATCAGGCTCTTGAATATAAGGATAAAGTGAATAACTACATTCAACTTGCCCAATCATTGAAATGTTCCCACAACCAATGATCTCATTTTCAAGAACCTTTTAATCTTATGTTCTCGTTATTGGTTGCTATTTATTTATATTTGCATTTGCATAGTTTCTTGTCTTCTGCACTCTGATTTATTTTTCATCTGTTATAGTTACTATTCTATAAATTTTCTGAATATGCCCACAAGAAAATAAATCTCAGGGTTGTACAGTATATGGTGATATATATGTACTTTGATAATAAAATTTACTTTGAACTTTGATCCTACAAATGGAAGAAAGTGAATTCAATACAAAGTGCAGGAGCCGTGCAGTCCCAAAAGTCCACCCTATCCTAGAATGACAATGGCTCATCGAAGATTTTAGCTCAACTACACTTTACTGCCTGTTCCACTTAACCCTTGATTTCTCCCACTGTCCATGTCTATCTACCTTAATATTCAACAACCACAGTCCTTTTGAGCAGAAAATTCCAAAGATCACAGCTCTGTCAAGTCTCCTGAATATCTTGTAAATTTCAATCATTTTCACCACTCATTATCCTAAACTACAAAAAAAAATTGAGCCCGTAGGACTGAGTTTTGCTTCCACCTCCTAAAAATCAATCTGGGGAACCTCTAAGGCAAATACATCCATCCTTAAATGAGGTGGACAAAACTGTGTGTAGTATTTCAGGTGTAGTTTCTACAAGTTTTCCTCATCCTTCTATTCCAACCAGTTTATGTTAAGGGTCCTTATTCCATTTTTCTTGCTGACTACACTGCATGTGACCTGTGCACCTCTTCTACAAAGACACTGAGAATTGTCAAGTCGTAATAGCCACATGCAATTTAGATAGTGCTTTCCTATTCTTCTTATCTAAATGGATACCTCAAATAATAGCCCATCTACCAACTTTGTAACAATTTATTTCACGTGTTCATGTCTCTTTCCAGATTTTTGTATCCTGCTCTTAATTCTTATTCCTGTGCATTCTGAACAATCTTAGATATGTTCCCCAAGTTGTTCAAATACCATGTCTGTATTCAGGAATCATAATACATTTACACTCTAGGCCTTTTTACTGGTTTATAGTTTTTTTTCTTCATCTAATCTTGTATTTTTAATGCCAAACACCACCTCTCTCCACTTCACCAATTTCCCTTGCTCACTAAATTACTGCCCTTTGAAATCTATAGATAGTGCATTCTGTTTAGAACTATACTCTGATATACACTGTGAATTAACAGAATCTACTTATATTAAAATGATCAAACACCCAAATTTTGACCTGGTTAACAGTAATTAACTTTATTTTCATGTTATTTACTGGGCTAATGTGCAACTGATGTTGTGATATTAGCAGTGCACTGGTATCATTGCCAAAAATAATATAAAACCGTGCATTTTTGGAGTATCAGTAAAAATTATTTGAGAAAGGGGTGTGCATTTCAATGTCTAATTGGGTATTTTATGATCCTTTGAAATTTTTTTTTAAATGATGAGAAAAGGGGATGTGACAAACAAGCTGCCGCTATATAGTAGAAGAAAAAAAGGTATTGGTTTATTGTGATTTTGGTCAGCAAAGTAACACTTGACCAAAGCACAGTAATATAGATGTTGGAAATCTGAAATAAAATCAGAAAATGCAGGAAATACATACCTGTGGGGTGCTGCTAACCTAATTAGCATTTCTAACATTCTGTTTTTATTTGGAAAGAATTACTGAACATCATCACCTACAATACACTCATAACAATTAAGAATACTAAAACAAAACAGAAACAGGAGGCCTTTCTGCCCTTCATGCTTGCTCTGCCATCAATAACATTTTAGCTGACATTTACCTCTAAGGCACGTACTTGCACTAACCCCACAAACCTAGATTCTTTTAAAATCTAAAGCGCTATCATGCTCTTGAATATATTTGGTGAATGAGCCTATTAGTTCTCTTGGGAAGAGAATTCCAAAGGTTCACCACCCCAGCTATTCCTTATTGTCTGTGTCTTGAACAGCCAACACTTTATTTTGTGAAGCTGTCACTAATTCTACACACCCATGCCAAAAAAAAGCAACATTTCCACATTGACTATCAAGCCCTGTAAGAATTTTATACATTATACCATGCTCGCTTTTCATTCTCCTAAACTCTAGATCAAGTTCAAGTTTAAATGTCATTCAACCACACAGAGGTATACAGCTGAATGAAACAGTGCTCCGCCATGGTCAAGGTGCAAAACACAGTGCATACAGTCACACAGAACACACAGCACATATACAAACCCCATTTCCAGAAAAGTTGGGATATTTTCCAAAATGCAATAAAAACAAAAATCTGTGATATGTTAATTCACGTGAACCTTTATTTAACTGACAAAAGTACAAAGAAAAGATTTTCAATAGTTTTACTGACCAACTTAATTGTATTTTGTAAACATACACAAATTTAGAATTTGATGACTGCAACACACTCAACAAAAGTTGGGACAGAGTTAAAATAAGATTGAAAAGTGAACAGAATATTCAAGTAACACCGGTTTGGAAGACTCCACATTAAACAGGCTAATTGGTAGCCGGTGAGGTATCATGACTGGGTATAAAAGTAGCGTCCATCAAAGGTTCAGTCTTTGCAAGCAAGGATGGGTCGTGGCTTTGTGCCAAAATTCGTGAGAGAATTGTTAGTCAGTTCAAAAGGAACATTTCTCAATGCAAGATTGCAGAGAATTTAGGTCTTTCAACATCTACAGTACATAATATTGTGAAAAGATTCAGAGAATTCAGAGACATCTCAGTGCATAAAGGGCAAGGTCGGAAACCACTGTTGAATGCGCGTGATCTTCGAGCCCTCAGGCAGCACTGCCTAAGAAACCGTCATGCTACTGTGACAATTATAGCCACCTGTGCTCGGGAGTACTTCAGAAAACCATTGTCACTCAACACAGTCTGTTGCTGCATCCAGAAATGCAACTTGAGACTGTATTACGCAAGGAGGAAGCCATACATCAACTCTATGCAGAAACACTGGCGAGTTCTCTGGGCTCAAGCTCATCTCAGATGGACCGAAAGCCTGTGGAACCGTGTGCTGTGGTCAGATGAGTCCACGTTTCAGCTAGTTTTCAGAAAAAATGGGTGTTGAGTTCTCCGATCCAAAGATGAAAACGACCATCCAGATTGTTATCAGCGAAAGGTGCAAAAGCCAACATCTGTGATGGTATGGGGGTGCATCAGTGCCCACAGCATGGATGAGTTGCATGTATGTGAAGGTACCATTGACTCTGAGGCGTATATTAGGATTTTAGAGAGACATATGTTGCCATCAAGGCGACGTCTCTTCCCGGGACGTCCATGCTTATTTCAGCAGGACAATGCCAGACCACATTCTGCACGGGCTACAACAGCGTGGCTTTGTAGACACAGAGTGCGTGTGCTTGACTGGCCTGCTGCCAGTCCAGATCTATCTCCTATTGAAAATGTATGGCGCATCATGAAGAAGAGAATCAGACAACGGAGACCACGGACTGTTGAGCAGCTGAAGTCTTATATCAAGCAAGAATGGACAAAATTTCCAATTGCAAATCTACTACAATTAGTATCCTCAGTTCCAAAACGATCAAAAAGTGTTAGTAAAAGGAAAGGTGATGTAACACAATGGTAAACATGCCTCTGTCCCAACTTCTGTTGAGTGTATTGCAGCCATCAAATTCTAAATTTGTGTATGTTTACAAAATACAATTAAGTTGGTCAGTAAAACTATTGAAAATCTTTTCTTTGTACTTTTGTCAGTTAAATGAAGGTTCACGTGAATTAACATATCACAGATTTTTGTTTTTATTGCATTTTGGAAAATATCCCAACTTTTCTGGAAATGGGGTTTGTAGTTACACAAAATGATATTAGCACAAGTCCCTGAATGGCATCGTCTGGAGATTGAATGTTCATGGGATGTTGTCCTGGAGCAACATTTCTTCAAGAACAACCATATAGCAGCTCCTCATCTCAAATTGGGTTAGCTGCAGATGAAGGCAATCCAGCTTGTCTTCCAGGGAACAAACAAGGAGAGAAGCACCGACAGGAGAGCCAGCCTCCAACCCAGCATGCCTGCCACACCTCTATTTTCTCTTAAACTGCCTACAGCGCCTCCTATCCTGGCTGGCTATAAGAAGAGTTACTGTGGCATGAGGGCTTGGTCTACGCAACAATGGAAGCCACACAGCTCTCCAGCTGTTGGTCTTGCCAATGAACCAATGAACTGAACTTATATTACTTTGTATTACCAATACCAGACTCAGGAGAGTGTGGCCCAGTCTGCTTAATTTCTTCTCAAATCACAATCCACCATCCCAGGAAATAACCTGATGAACCTTTGCTGCACTTCTTCAAAGATAAGTTTAACATTCTGCAACTAACATACAATTTGCTTTCCTGATTGCTTGCTGCATCAAGCATGTTATTTTCCAGGGATTTATGTGCAAAGGTCCCCAGGCCCCAGTGAACACTGAACACCTTTCAAGTTCTTGCCATTCAAGAATTCTTTCCCCAATCAAACTGGTAACCTCAACTTCCCAGATTATATTCCATCTACCAAAGTTTTGCCCATTAACTCAATCTTGACATATCCTCAGGAAGTCTGCTCACCACAGACAGAATTAGGTCATTTGGCCCATTGAGTCTGCTCCACCATTCCATCATGGCTGACTTATTATCCCTCTCGACCTCATTCTTTTGCCTTCTCCTCTTAGACTATGATGCCCTGAAAATCAAGAACCTATCAACCTTTGCTTTACATATTCTCAATGACTTGGCCTCCACAGCCATTTGTGGTAATGAATTCCACATCTTCACCACCATCTGGTGAAAGAAATTCCTCCTCATCTCTGTTCCAAATGGACATCCCGCTAGTCTGAGGACCTTTTAGTGAAGTGTACACCAAGGAGCCTCTGGTTCTAGGAAACATCCTCCCTACATCCATTCTATCCAGACCTTTCAATATTTGATAGGTTTCAATGAGATCTCCACCTCATTCTAGCAAATACAGGCCCAGAGCCATCAAATGCTCCTATGTTAACCTTTAAATTCCCAGAATCATTCTTATGAATCTCCTCTGGACTCCCTCCAATGACAACACTTCACTTCTTAGATAGGAGCCCAAAACTGCTCACAATACACCAAGTGCAATCTTACCAATGCCTTATAAAGTCTCAGCATTACATCCTTGCTCTTGAATTCTCATTCTCTTGAAATGAATGTTAACACTAAATTTGGCTTCCTTACCACCAACTCAACCTGCAAGTTAACTTTTAGGAAGTCCTGCACAAGGACTCCCAAGTCCCTTTGTACCTCTGTTTTTTAAATTTTCTCCACATTTAGAAAAAAGTCTACACCTTATTCATTCTACCAAAATGCATAACTATACACTTCCCTACACTATATTCCATTTGCCACTTATTTACCGATTTTCCTAACTTGTCCAAGTCATTCTGCAGACTCCTTGCTTCCTCAACATTACTTGCCCTTCCACCTCTCTTCGTATTACCCGCAAACTTAGCCACACAGCCATCAATTCTATCGTCCAAATCATTCCCAATACCAACTACGCGGAACACCACTAGTCACCAGCAGTCAACCTGAAAAGGCCCTGTTTATTCCCACTCTTTGCCTCCTGCCAGTTAACCAATGCTTTATCCATGCTAGAATCTTTCCTGTTAACCAATGCTTTATCCATGCTAGAATCTTATCCTGTTAAGCAGCCTCATGCGTTGCACTTTGTCAAAAGCCTTTTGAAAATCCAAGTAAAAAACATCCACTGAATCTCCTTTGTCCAACTTGTGTGTTATTCCTCTAAGAATTGAAACGGATGTGTCAGGCAAGGGTTTCCTTTAAGGAAATCACACTGACTTTGCCCTATTTTATCATGTGCCTCCAAGTACCCCAAAACTTCATCCTTAATAATGACTCCAATATCTTTCCAAACACTGAGGTCAGGCCTACTGGCATATAATTTCCTTTCTTCTGTTTCCTTCCCTTCTTAAAGAGTGGAGCGACACTTGCAATTTTCTAATCCTCTGGAACCATTTTAGAATTTAATTTATTGAAAGATCATTGCTAATGCCTCCATAAACCCTTCAGCTACCACTTTCAGAATGCTGGGATATATTCCATCTGCTCCAGGTGACCTATTTACCTCTAGACCTTTCTTCCCCCCCAAGGACCTTCTTTAGTAATAGTAGCAACACTCACATCTGCCCCCTGACACTGTCAAATTTCTGGCATACTTCTGGTGTCTTCCACGCTGACAGAAAATGCTTTTAAGTTCCACCATTTCTTTGTCCCTCAGTTTTACCTCTCTAGCAGTCCAATATCTACTCTTGCCTCTCTTTTTCTCTTCATATATTTGAAAAAAACTTCTGGTATACTTTTTTTTTACATTATTGGCTCACCTCCTTTCATATTTCATCATCTCTCTCCATATGGTGTTTTAGTTGCCTTCTGTTGGTTTTTAAAAGCTTCCCAATCCTCGAACTTTCCACTACTTTTTTTGCTATATTGTATACCCTCTCCTTTGCTTTTATGCTGTCTTTGACTTCCCTTGTCAGCCACAGTTATCCTATTCTCCCCCCCCCCCCACCCCTTGGTACACATCAACTGGTTCTCTCTTATCTATTCTGTTTGTGAAAGCACAAAATCTTCAGACAAATATGTCAAATGATATGATTATCTTATCCTATTCTCCAAATATCCTAAAGCCATTTCCTTAATAAAGGTTCCAGCTTATGTCTTCTACTAATATCAGCATAACTGGTCTACATGTTTGAAATCCAAAATATGACCTATGCTAGAAATCAGAAATTTTAAAAAATGGAAAATGCTGGAAACATATTATAGAAACAAGGTTATATTTCAGGTCAAAGATTCCATCAGATTTAGGAAACAAGTTTGTTTTAAATTACAGAGAAGGTGGGGAGAAAAGGAAACAGTAGACCTGACATGGATTTAAGCTGTAAAGGTCATTCTGTAACATTCACCCGGTCTACGAGCGCAGTTTAAGAGAGAATAAATGGACCAAGAGGTCAACAAATTGTCACAGCTGCGAAAGCCATTGCCCAACAAGGCCAGAGAAACATGTCCAGTCCTGACTTTGGATGCTGTATCTGTGGAGTTCACACATTCTCCCTGTAACTCCATAGGTTTCCTCTGGGTGGCTCTAATTTCTTCCCAAATCCCAAAGATGTGTGAGCCGCAGTAAGTTGGCCTTTTCTTGTGCCACGATGAAGCCACCCTCAGGGTGGAGAAGAAACACCTTATATTCCGTTTGGGCAGCATCCAACCTTAATTATCGACTTCTTCTAGTTAAAAAAATTCCCTTCCCCTCCCCTCCTTCTATTCCCCACTCTGGCCTCTTACCTCTTCTCATCTGCTTATCACCTCTTCCCTACCTTTCTCCCATGGTCCACTCTTCTCTCTGATCAGATTCCTTCATCCCCAGCCCTTTACCTTTCCCCCCCACCTGGCTTCACCTATCACCTTCTAGCTATCCTTCTCCCCCCCCACCCCTTTTTTATTCTGGCACCTTCTCCCTTCCTTTTCAGTCCTGAAGGCTCTCAATCTAAAATATAAGCTGTTTGTTCACTTCCATGGATGCTGCCTGATCTGCTGAGTTCATCCAGCAATTTTTGTCTGTGTTGTTCTGGGTTTCCAGCATCTGTGGTATCTCTTCTGTAGATGGAAGATGAGATTGCTTTCCTCAAAATTCCAATGAGCTTCACTTTAACAATGCAGGCTTCTACAGGTTAGGATAGGAGTGATATGAATAATTCATGTACCGAATCCCAGGAATCCCAGGGACTGAATGCAGGTACTGCACAAAATGGTCACAATCTGCATTCTCCACTAATATAAGTGAACTGCAACTTCACCTGGAAAGACTGCTTGTGCCCTTAGATGGTGAGAAAGGACAGGAGGTAAAAAGATAGATGTAGCATGTTCTGCAGTTTTATGGGAAAGCACTGTAAGAAGGGATGCACTTCTGACAAGGGGTCTTTGGCTTGAAACGTTAACTTTGTTTTCATTTGATGCTCCCTGGCCTGCTGAGTGTTACTGGCACTTTGTTTTATTAAAGCCTACGTTTTTTTTGTACAAGGTCTGAGGAAATACTGAGACTAATTTGAACAGTTCCACTGAGGAACCAGCAGCTGAATGTGGTACTTAATGGTCTCCATTTATGCCACGATAGTCTATGATTCCCAGCACCTAATATTGATTAATTAAACCCTAATGCATTAAAACCCTGATGCTCCATTTTCTTGCCTTAACTGGAAAGAAATTATTGACATTTATAAAGGAACTTGCCAAATTTCAGGGTAGATGCCCTTTATACTTTTAAGATAATTATTAGTTTTCTTATGGCAGCGCTGGTAGATATTATAGAACCTTGACTTATTTCTGATGTTTCCTGCTTGAGGTATGAAATCATCAGTCATAGCAATCTAACATGTTTTATGAAACAATGTATCACATGTAGAGGGGATAACAGTATGGCATATGTGAGGTACTGTACATAAAGAAGATTGAAAAAGAAATGAGAAAGGAAATTAGTGGCACTTATGTCCCTAAAAGAGCAAAGACAGTCAAAGCAAAGATGTAGGTCAACAGTCAGGCAGTTTCTAACACTGGAAAAAAAATTGCCATCTCAGAATTGGATTCATTGAGGGTGTAAATACAATCGCTTATCAGTTCATTCTGCATAAGTGCTGCTAACATTGAACAATGGAAAAGTTAATGAAAAAATAAAGATCAATTAGGAGGGATGGCAGGCAAGAGTGAGAAAGAAACAAATATTAAGTCCATTATGTGCAATTGATTAACTTCAGAGATATTTGTGAAGAGACCAAAAAGATTACAACATTCAAGATTTAACCAGACCAGGGCATAGGGGTAGTCAAGTTTCTAATTTTTACTTAGGTGTCCTTACTATAATAATATGATTTCTCTATAATCTTGTTAGACTAATCATGAACTATTGATGCTTTTGTGAAATACAACCTCTCGTTCATTTTCCTTTGACGTAGTCTCAGGCATACACAGGGTAGTCACGTGTCATCTTATTTCCCTTAGTAGATCCATATCTGACTGTACTCTATTTATTTGTGAATTTTGCTTAAATATTCCTTTCCATTATTTACTGATGACTTCACTTAGCCATACAGACTGGATTGTAAAGTATGTCAAGACTTACCATGACAATGCAGGAGGAGAAATATCAAATATGAACAAAGATTTTTAAAAAAGGCTGACTTGGGAAGGATGGGATTTTAGATGAACATAATAATGGGAGATATTTATAACCGAATGAATATGTCACGTTGCAAGCCAAATAGATATCAGAGAAATAAAACAATTCTATTTGTACAGTTAAGACAACCATGGTCTCTATGCATAAGGCAAAACAAAGTGTACTACACATTTGCTAAGTAGTTATCCAGATTAGATGAAATATAGAAATTAAATAATAGATTTAAACATAACGATATCTTGAGGGGAAAGAGTAACATAGCTTGCAATGGAAGTAATAGCAACAAGAAATGTTTCTACGAAGATGAAGTGGCTGAGACAGAAATTACCCAATGAAATAGAAACAAATGATGTAGTAATACACAAGGTCAGACACGATGCAGAAAAAAAAGCATTCAGTCTTACAGCACATGAAATTGGTAACATAGCAGTTATGGGAAAGATCCAAAACTAAGTTAAGAAATGGATTAAATAGAGGTTCAAAAAAAGATGGAACTTCGGAAAGATGGATCTCTTTGGCCTGTCCAATTATATACTCCAGGTTCTAAAAGAAATGATGGAAATGTAGGTTGTAAATTTTCATAGGTCTTTGGGATTTGGCAACTGTGCTATTAGGTTGTAATGTCACCTTACTATTAAAAAAAATCACCTGATGTTAAAAACCTAATATTAATGATTCCTGAATTAACTCTTCTCGGGCTCCCAGCCAGGTACAGATATCGATTTTAACCCACATTTTGATGACAAACTCTGCCACATTCATCAGGGATGATACCTGGGCATTAATACAAATACTCCCGCATTCCATCCCTCCAGATTGGTTAGCCCTCAACCAATCAAGTTTCCACTGTCCCATCTTGTTTACAACCGAAATCCAGTTCTTACTTAGAATGAGTCTTTGTTAAAATTCCTTTTCTCTAGTTTTATTTCAATGGCTTCCTTCCCCAGGTGGTCCCAAAGCCATTGGTGTGGCACAGTATTTCTGTGCCATCAAAGTCAATCCTATGGTCACTGTGAATGCAATGTTCTGCTACCGCCGATTTCTCTGGGTACCCAAAATGGATACATCTCCTGTGCTCCTCGACGCAAGTTTCCACCTTGCATCCGATCTAGCTGATATATGCTGCTCCACATTCACAAGGAATTCTGTAAACACCAGCTGCCCCCATGTCCAAGTCAGGTGGTGAGAGAACCAACAAGAGAAACAAACAACCTGGACTCATCCTCACTTGTCTTCACATCTGTCAATGACATTGATTGTACAGTAGCACCAGTCCAACAACAAGAAAAATCACAAAAAGGAGGAAAGCTGAGCGAAAATGTAGAACAATGAGAATGTCTGTGATAGGATGAATTGAAATGACTTAATGGGGACAGTTATCAACATTTAAGCTACTAGGCCCATGTAATGAGTTGTTAATGTAAAGAATTGTCTGACAGACGAATATGTACAAGAAAACAAAATGGAAGATTGTGGAAAAATAGGGTAGGCTGGGCAGCATCTATGGAAAGAGAAACAGTTAATATTTCAACTGAGGGACCTTTCATCAGATCTAAGGCTACGTCCACACTATGCCGGATAATTTTGAAAATGAAGCCTTTTCTCTTCGTTTTGACTCTCCATCCACATTGAAACAGCGTCTTCATCCCCTAAAAATGGAGCTTTTCTAAAACACTCTCCAGAGTGTGCAAATTTGAAAACAATTGTTGTGCGTTGTACTGTGGACGGGGTAAACGGAGATATTTTAAAACGCTGTTATGACAACACCACAACAATGCTTTTTCTGCTTCTGCCTGGTACTGCGCAAGCACTGCCGGACGGCTGTTATAACGCGCAGTCGGTGTGAACGGCGTGAGAGTTAAATTGTAAAGTGAGCTTTTTTGACTAGATCTCCTAAATTGATTTGATTGAGTCTATATTTAAAAATATTTATGTCAGAAATACTGCGCAGGTCTGGTGGCAGAAGATTCCACTCTCTTGTTGATCTTGGGTAGAGGACAGCTTCATGCGTGTGTTGTTTATTTTATTGTCTACGTTAATAGCTTGTTTGGAGTTAAACATCTCCACATTCTCCACTGCTTTGCTGACTTTGTAGTCGTTTGTAACTCGCAGAAACAGCTCGACTTCAGTGTCTATCTAAACGAAGAAGTTCGGTCTGCTTTTTCCAGCGGAGGTTTTCTTTGTATTCCTCGAAGACATTGTTGAAAACTTTCTTTTGCTGTTGTTGTTGGTACTCTAGCTTTTGACCAATGGAAATGGCACAACGCCACCGCGGAAACGTAAATATTATACCGTTTCCTCTTCGCTTGTTTTCTGTAGATGTGTCTGCGCATGCCCTGTAGGAGCAGATTTGCCCAAATATCCATTTTAATGTGGACAGAGATATTTTGAAAAACGCCTAGTGTGGACGCCTGTCGTTTTTACTCGAAACTGGCATTCTCAAAATCATCTGGTCTAGTGTGGACATAGCCTGAGAAAGAGAGAAGCAAGTTGTCAGGATAACAGCGAAATGTGGGTGAAACCAGGTAACTTCTCCGACAGAGTGAATGTGAGGCAGATGGAAAATCATGTGGTGCAATTTGTGGTTCATGTAGCCCAGCTGTAATGGCACATGTTCAGCAGGCCAGACTATATAGAGAGGAAAAAGAGAAGAGTATATAGAAATGGTTCACATAAAGGCAGAAAGAAAGATCATGTAATCTTTTGTTACAGAATTCAATGTTAAGTGCAGAAAGCTGCAATATTCCCAAATGGAGACAAGGTATTGTTCATGTGGTTGATCTCGGTCTCATTGCAACAGAGATGGTCACAGACAGAAAGGTTAGACTGAGAGTGATATGGTGAATTAGCATAAAGGCAACCGGGAGCTCACAATCCTCCTGCCTGCAGGTGCAAGCGCTCCATAAACACTCAATCTGTATTTTGGTGTCTCCACTATAGAGGAAGCCACATTGTGAACAATGAATGTGCAGACCCAGCTGAAAATAAGGGAATTGCGAACTTCATCTGGAAAGAACAATTGGGCCCCTGGGTGGTGAAAAGAGATGAAGAAAAAGGACACGTTGCACTTCATGTGGTTGCATGAAAGAGGACTATAACACAGGGGCTGGGTAGGTAGGGATTGAAGAGCGCACAAAGGAATCATAAAGAAAGTGTTCCCTGCAAAATGCTGAGTAGAGAAGGAAGAGGAATACATGTTTGTGGTGAAATCTCATTAGAACTGGTGCTAATTGCAAAGGGTGATACAACGAAATCAAATGGTGCTGGGGTGGAAGACAAGGATCATGGAACTCTGTTCCTGTTGTCTTGGGGGAAACAAAAGGCGTGAACAGAGGTACAGGAAACAGATGAGATTGGAGTGAAGATTCTTCAACATCTGATCAGAGAAGGCCCTTCATTCAAATATTCCTTCCTTTATCAATGATCCTGAATTATCTTATTTTCTCCATTTGTGATTGGTGTCAAATTTTGCTTGAGGATACTTAGTGATCAGATGTAATGTTAAAAGTGCAGGTGATGTTGCTGACTTCAACAGCAAACGTATATGCAAGTCAAATTACTTCTGTTTTTTTGTAGCATATCATCAATGCAACAGCAGAATGCACACTGCAAGACTTATTTTTAAAGCTGCATTTTTAGATTGGGGGAAATATTTGCATTGCTGACAAGCACTGACACAAGTAAACAAATATACCAAAAGTTATTCCAACAAGTGGTAGAATCTATATTTCTTACTTGTTTATTAACTGTGAACAGATCACCTTAAGGCTGAAAATTGAAATGATTAATTTAACATGGTGGTAGGAGGACACATCTAATCATTCCTAACAATACACTGTAAATTTAATGTATCCTATTTTGAGACAACTGTTCAAGCTGCTTGGAGTACAAGGCTTGCAAAATTTGAAAGCCCATGCTAACAATTGGAAGTAATGTTTTCAAAGTTTTCTGTACATAAATGATTTTGACAGTAATAGCACAGATCAAAACTCACCATTAATTGACAGATCGCTACTGCACACCATTGCAGTGCTGTGCCAGAACACCATGAAACATCCATACTCAGCAATGCTGCAACCATAAAACATTCTTACTGAGCTTTAGAATTCTGCTTATTTCTTGTTATTTTCAAGCATTGGTTGCTGTACGAAAATGGAAGAATGAGCTCTGAACTTGAATCAAAAGAAAATAATGTTCTTCAAAGAAATAATTGACATTTAGCCCTTCAAAGTTCTTCCCTCAAGTAATGTGAATTGTGGCCAATGCCCAACCTGTTTCTTTCTTACTTATTTCTCAATATTCTGAAATACATTTGATGATATAATAGAACAATGACAAAAGATTGCCCAGTCTCAGAATTTAAAATTAACAAATGCTGCAGCTTCAATTGTTATTTGTTGAAGACAGATTTAAAGATTAGCTTTTTTTCCCACACGTATATCAAAACATACAGTGAAATGCGCCATTTGCGTCAATGACCAACACAGTCTGAGGATGTGCTGTGGGCAGCCCAAAAGTGTTCCCATGCTTCCAGCACCAACACAACATACCCACAACTTACTAGCCCTAACCCATAGGTCCTTAGAAAGTAGGAAGAATCCAGAGTACCCAGAGGAAATCCTTGTGGTCATGGGGGAGAATGTGCAAACTCCTTACAGACAGCCATGGGAATTGAACTCCTATCTTCCAATCGTGGTACCGTAAAGGGTTATACTAACTGCTAGACTACCGTGTCGTCTGAGGTTCCAAATTTCTACACTTTTTCTTGAAGAAGCTAAAAACAGTAGATATTTACTTTAGCATAGTGACTATCTATGTCTTTTAAAATATAAAAAATGTCAATTAAATCACCTGCAATGTTTGAAATTCTAGGAACAATATCACCTATTGCTGTCATCCCCCTTCATAACTTAACAAGGCCAGGTCTCCGGTAAGTTACACTACATTTCTTTCAAGGCCACTAATCCTTCCAAGGGTGGGCACAAGTGTCTTCTGAACCTATTATAAGTCTTTGATTTATTATACCCACCTATGAAATGTTCATGATTCATTCACAGGGATTCACAAAAGTTATTTTAGATCCTCAATGCATACTTTCTGCCATTCAGTACTGTAGGTACTCTCCCCGTTTGTTTCCTACTCATTGAAATTTATTTGTCAAAGTTTTGCCCAATTACTTTATCTATTAATGGACTAGAATTTCCCCCCAGCAGTAGGCTGCCCACACGTGTCATTGTTTACAGATTGTTATTTGACACTTGTCATTTATTGTTTATAGATCAAGTGTTAACTTGTTGATCTGCGCCAGCCCAATCCTCAATTAGGAAGATTATTTCATAATCTCAGAACCAAGCCCCACCTACAAAACAGTCTAAAAATTTCAATAAATAGCTAAATCACACCTCTTTGCCATCAAATCTACCATAATCTCAGACACCACTGTAGTGTGGCAGTTAGCGCGATACTATTACAACTTGGGCGTTCTGGAGTTTGGGGTTCAGTTCTGGTGCCATCTGTAAGGAGTTTGTACATTTTTCCTGTAAATCGCATGGATTTCCTCCAGGTGCTTCAGTTTCCTCCCATAGTCCAAAGAAATACCAGTTAGTAGGTTAACTGGTCATTGTAAATTGTTCTTTGATGAGGTTCATGCTAAATAAGTGAGTTGTTGGGTGATGCGGGTCGTTACGCAGAAAGGGCCTGTTCTACGCTGGCTGGCTGGCTGGCTAGATGGTTAGATAAATAAATAAAGCATTGGTGAAGGTGACTAGTGCACTATTTCATACTCACACTGAAAATATCCTCCATTGTTTTGCGAAGCACTATAATTGTGCTATTGGAATAGACACAGAATAGATCTAGCAATTCAAAAACCGGGTGTCCATGAGACACAATGAAACATTTCCAGCAGCAGAAACAACCTGGAACCGTATGGCCTAGCATCTTCCTCACTATACCACCAACCACCAGTACCAAGGCACATTCAATAAGGAGTGTAGAAGGGCTTAACAGGTACTTTATCAGGCAGAGTTAAAAATCATCACAGAAACTGAACAGCATACAACAAAGAGAAACAAAGATTCTGCAGATTCTGGAAATCCAGAGTAACACATGCAAAATGCTAGAGAAACTCAGCTGGTCAGGCAACATCTATGGGGAGGAATAAAGAGCTGACATTTTAGGCCAAGACACTTCATCAGGATTGGAAAAGGGGGAAAGAAGTCAGAGTAAGAAAGTGGAGGAGAATGGTAGGGAGTACAAGCTGGAAGGTGAGACATGAGGGGAAAGATATCGGGGGGGGGGAGAGAGGAGAGAGGAGAGAAAAAGTGAGAAGCTTGGAAGTGATAGGGAGAAAGGGTAAAGGGCTGAAGAAGTAATTCGGTTAGAGAGTGAACCATGGAGGAAAGGGAAGGAGGAGTGGCACCAGAGAGAGATGATAGACAGGTGAGGAGAAGATAAGGGGTAAGAGAGGAGCTAGAATGAGGAATGGAAAAGGACAGAAGGAGGAGAGGGAAAACTACTGAAATTTGGAGAAATCTATATAGGTGCCATCAGGATGGAGGCCACCCAGGTGAAATATGAAATGCTGCTCCTCCAACCTGAGAGTGACTTCATCATAGCAAAAGAGGAAGCCATGGGTTGACATGTTGGAATGGGAATGGGGAGTGGGAATAAAATCGTTGGTGACCAGGAAATCTTCTTGAAGGAGCAAAGGTGCTTGACAAAATGTTCCCCTAATTTATGTCAGGTCTCATCAATGCAGAGGAGAGCGCACCAGGAACACTAGATAAAGCAGATGACTCCGAGTGACTTACAGGTGAAGTATTGCCTCACCTGGAAGAACTGTTTTGGGCCCTTAATGGCGGTGAGGGAGGAAGTAAATGAGTGGGTGTAGCATCAACAAATAGAGCTAAGCAATCTCAGAAGCAACAGGTCAGAGCAAAGTACCACTACGAACGGCAGGTAGACAAATAATTAGGGAATGGGGGGATGGAATGGTTGCATACATACCCGCATTCTCAATGGTGGCAGTGCCAAGTACATGAATTAAACACTCACATCTATGTTCAAGAATATGAATTAAACACTCACATCTATATTCAACTGGATATCGTGGTGGCAAGAGTTAACACCATGGAAGTGGGCCCTTCACCCCAACTCAGCCATGTCAACCAAGCTGCCCAATTTGCCTGTGTTTTGCCTCGAATAGTTCTTCTGGTTATATCCCAAGATCCTCATCATCAAACACCAGGCTTCACTCAACTTGATTCATTCCACATCACATCAAGTTAAAAGTTGAGAGATGAGAACACTGAATACAACAAAGAAAGCAGAGCCAGACAACATCCCAGTTTTAATACTGAAGAGCTATGCGCTAGAAATAGCACACCTCGAACCAAGCTGTCCCCATACAACTAACACATGGGCATCTAAATAACAATGTGAAAAAGTGTCCAGCTATGGCCTGCTTAGAAATCTTATCTGATTAACTGCATTCAATCTGCTTCCAAACAGCACAATAATGATGGAAGGTAATATCAACAATGCTTTAATGTGCCCATCCTCTGGGTCCCCCCCCGTCTCTCTTCCCAGACCTCCTGTCCCATGATCCTCTCGAATCCCCTTTTGCCTATCACCTGTCCAGCTCTTGGCTCTATCCCTCCCCCTCCTGTCTTCTCCTATCATTTTGGATCTCCCCTCCCCCTCTCAAATCCCTTACTCACTCTTCCTTCAGTTAGTCCTGATGAAGGGTCTCGGCCTGAAACGTCGACTACACCTCTTCCTACAGATGCTGCCTGGCCTGCTGCGTTCACCAGCAACTTTGATGTGTGATGCTTTTATGTGGCACTTGTTTTATAATAACTTTCTCTGCTGAAACTTACTTTGAGTTTCACCACACCATTTAGCTCCAGACCTTCATCACAGCCCAAACATAAAAGAGCTGAACTGCATGGCTTGATGAGAGTGGCTGCCTGTGATATCAAGGTAAAATTTGATTGAGTATGGCAACAAGGCGAAAACACTCCAATTATAGAAAATTAATGACAATGGAGACCATATGGCTTCTTGTGTCTGTGTCAGTCAAAAAACCACCAGGCCTAATCTTAACTTGCCTTTCAATGTCCATAGCTCTTGAAACAAATTTCATGCAAAGGTAAGCATATTTTAAATGTGATAAAGCTTTTGGACTCTTCCTGCCTTTCAAGAAGTGATTCTAGACACTAAGATTCTCAGTTTAAATATTTCCTCATTTACCCTTTTATTCTTTTACAAATTACTTTCAACCTATGCCAATCAGTTCTTGACCCATCTATTTAGGGAAAGGCAATAGTTTACAGTTAATTGGGCCATCAATTAATTGGGGCTGCTACTTAATTGGGATAACTCTTAAAGAACGTAAATTAATCAAGATCATAACTAGCAACACACATAAAAGAAGAGCTAGTAAGAGATTTGAAAGTGGGAGGGGGAGGGGGAGATCCGAAATGATAGGAGAAGACAGGAGAGGGAGGGATGGAGCCAAGAGCTAGACAGTTGATTGGCAAAAGGGATATGAGAGGATCATGGGACAGGAGGCCTAGGGAGAAAGAGAAGGGGGAGGGGGAAAGCCCAGTGAGAGGTCTGGGCTTTCCCCCTCCCCCTTTTCTTTCTCCCTAGGCCTCCTGTCCCATAATCCTCTCATATCTCTTACTAGCTCTTCTTTCAGTTAGTCCTGACGAAGGGTCTCGGCCCAAAACGTCGACTGTACCTCTTCCTAGAGATGCTGCCTGGCCTGCTGCGTTCACCAGCAACTTTTATGTGTGTTGCTTGAAATTCCAGCATCTGCAGATTTCCTCGTGTTTGCAAGATCATAACTAGGATTCTCTTCATTTATGTGGGATACTATGCCGCTTAGTTGGGACAGGAGACTGTTCCCAAACAGTTTCTAATTAGGGTCAGTCGCATGCACTTGTTTGACCGTTAGACAAAACATCATGCTCAGAGTGAACAGTTTTAAAATAGCATCAGTTGCATTTCTGTTCAAGAAGCAGTGATTGTTGTTACTGATATTTGGCAAGAAATAAGCAGTAAGACAATTCCAAACTGTTTTGCTCACTGCAATTTCAAGCATTGGGGCTTGCAGATGCCAGAAACAGCTGGGAGTGAAAATAAAACTATTTCACTACTTCAACGAGTTAGGACCTATGAAGAATTTGAAACAATCATCTAGAATGTTACAATGAAAGTGATGATTTGGAGGATGCAATCATCAAAAGCATTGTATGAAGGCAGTCTATCCATTATCTGCACCAGGTGTCTGCATTAACTGTTTTTCATTTAGTCAATCAAAATAGCATGGTAGAGCATACACTGGATGATTTTATTCATCAATAACTACTAGGAAGTATTACACAGTTTTATAGTACTATTTGTTCTGTATTTCATTAAAATACATAATTTGTTACTCAGTTCATTGATAGTTTGACTTTTCAACTATTTTCATGACACTTCAGTTAACTGGGGTATCTGCTTAATTGGGACAAAATGTACTGGTCCTGATGTGCTCTAATTAACTGGAGTCTACTGTATACCCTTTCTATTTATGTAGGCCTCTCACAATGATATACACTTCAATCAGATCTCTTCCACTCTCATCCCTTCCAATCCCATTTTAACCAATCTTTATTTAAATCTACAATTTTCCAGACATGGCGACAGTATTATGAATCTCAACACCTTCTCTAACTCCACTCAACTTTTCTTTAACATACATATTAATCAAACTGTGATTGAGCACATAGTTCTCACATAACCTCCCTGATCTTACAAGCCATGCCTCAGATAATAAAGGTGTCTTTTTAAGTACCTCACTGACCTTCCCTGTTCACCTTCCATTTCTGACTGCTGCAGTTGGAGGTTCCCACCTGCTTCAAAAGGGTGACAATCATACCAGTGCCCAAGAAGAGCAGGGTGAGCTACCTCAATGACTGTTATCCAGTGGCACTCACATCTACTGCGTTGAAGTGCTTTGAGAGGTTGGTCATGACTAGAATTAATTCTTGCCTAAGCAAGGAGCTGGACCCACTACAATTTATCTAATCACCACAATAGGTCTATAATGGATGCAATTTCGCTGGCTCTTCACTCGGCCTTGGATCAATTGTACAGTAACAATACCTATGTTAGCCAACTCTTTATTGACTACAGCTCAGTTCTAATCAACAAGCTCCAAATCCTGGGTCTTTGTACTTCCCTCTGTAACTTGATCCTTGACATTCTCGTTGAGAGACCACAATCTGTGCAGATTGAAAATAACATCTCTTCCTTGCTGACAGTCACCACTGCCACACCTCAATGATGCGTGCTTAGCCCACTGCTCTACTCTCTACACCCACGATTCTGTGGTTGGGCATAGCTCAAATGCTATCTATAAATATGCTGATGACAACCGCTGTTGGCAGAACTTCAGATGGTGATGACGAAGTGTACAAGAGTGAGACAGATCAGCTGGTTGAGTGGTGTTGCAACAACAACCTTGCACTCAATGCCAGTAAGACCAACGAATTGATTGTAGACTTCAGGAAGAGGAAGTTAAGGGAACACACACTAGTCCTCATCGATGGATTAGAACTGGAAAGGGTGAGAAGTTTCAAGTTCCTGGGTGTCACTATCTCTGAGGATCTATTCTGGACTCAACATATTGAGAAATTACAAAGAAGGTAAAATAATGGCTAAGCGTCATTAAGAACTTGAGGAGAATTGGCATGTCACCTGCAAATTTCTACAGGAGGTTCTCTGGGGAGCATTCTAACTGGTTGCATCACTGTCAGATATGGAGGAGCCACTGGACAGGATTAGAAAAAACTGCAGAAAGTTGTAAACTCAGCTAGCTCCATCATGGGCACCAGCCTCCCTAGCATCCAGGACAGCTTCAAAAGGCAATGCCTCAAAAAGGCAGTATCCATCATTAAGGACTGGCATCACCCAGGACATGCCCTCTTCTCATTGCTACCATCAAGGAGGAGGTACAGAAGCCTGAAGACACACTCTCAATGTTTCAGGAATAGCTTCTTTCCCTATGCCATCAGATTTCTGAATGGACAATGAACCCTTGAACATTACTTCACAATATTATTTCCTCTTTTTGCACTAATTATTTTTGTTATATATACATATTGTAATTTATAGTTTATATTGTTATGTATTGTAATATACTACTGCCACAAAACAACTAATTTCAATACATATGCCAGTGATATTGAACCTGATTCTGAATATACTCTTCCAGTTTGCTTTGTCTCTCCACACTGCGAAAGATGTTGCTACTTGCTGTATATTCCTTTGTTGCATCTGCACAAATACACTACTTCTCACTTTAATTCATTAAAATTCTTTTCTGTCTAGCTGTCTGTCCATCTACATTTTCCAGCAGTCAGAAGTTTCTCCTCACAACACCGTCCCCCAAACAAAAAAACATATTTTTGCATTTCATCATTTTTGGGGGCCACAATCTCTATGTTCATCCAAATACTATATATAAATAAAAATTTCAAAGGGGAGGGGGTCAGGCAATGAGTCCAGTAAGAATGGCTGAAGTTAGACCTTGCACCTCAAAGGAAGGTGGTTGTGATTCTCAATGGTCAACCATCCATGCCCCAAGACATCTTCATCATTGACCACCTTGCCAACAGAAGTCAAAGTGGAGATTGTTCACTAATGATTATGTTCAGCTCCATTGAGAACACTTCAGAAACTGAAGCAGTTTGTGCCTGTATACAACAAAACTTAAGTGATATTGAACCATTGCTAATAAATGGCATAAATACCACAAATGTTCCAGATAAATACTAGCTGAACCAAGAGAGAGTGTAACTGTACATCTTTGATATTCAGTGGCATTACCATCACTGAGTCATCCACGATCAACAAAATTTTCGGAGTTGGACTGCGACCAATCACTGAGCGGGGTTCATTTGAAAAGACGAAGAAAAATAATGCCAGCACAAGTGGAGTGGCCATTCTTGGTGTAGCCATTGTTGTGAGTGAGCCAGTGTTTGGAGTGCCTTTGGCTTATCATTCTTGCAGGGTAGGTATCTGGTAAGTTGCTCTTTTTCTTAATTCTTCTTTCTTTGTCTGTTTGGGGACAGTACTGCAGTGAGAGTGGCTCCAGGGGTAGTGTTTTGTACTGTGTATGAGATGTGGGAATTCTGGAAGATCTCTCTAGGTGCACTCGATGACCTACACCCACCGAGGGGAATGAGGAGGTGATGAGATAGGAGCTTGAGGGAGGTAGTCACCCCTAGGTTGCAGGAGGCAGGTAACTGGGTGACTATCAAAATAAGAAAGGGAAATGCACACCAATGCATAGTACTCTTGTGGCCGTTCCCCTCAATAATAAGTATACCACTTTAGATACTGTCGAGGGGGACAACCTATCAGGGGGAGCCACAGTGACCGGGTCTCTGACACTGAATGTGGCACTGTGGCTCAAAAGAGAAGAGGTGAATAGGACTGCAGTGGGGATAGGAGATTCCATAGTCAGAGGAACAGAGACAAGATTCTGTGGGCACGATAGAGACATCTGGATGGTATGCTGCCTCCCAGGTGCCAGAATCAGGGATGTCTTGGATTGGGTCCACAGCATTATAAAGGGGGAGAGTGAGCAGCCAGAAGTCTTAGTACATATTGGCACCAATAACTTAGGTAGGAAAGGTGAGGAGATCCTGAAGAGAGAGTTTAGGGAGATAGGGAGAAAGCTGAAAAACAGGACCTCTAGGGTAGTAATCTCTTGATAGCTGCCAGTGCCATGCACCATTGAGGGTAAGAAAGGACAGGCAATTAGACAGAGGGGGTGGTGTGGCTCTGTTGGTAAAAATGAAATCAAATTATTAGAATGACGTGACATAGGATCAGAAGGTGTTGAATTATTGTGTGTAGAGCTAAGGAACTGCAAGGGTAAAAAGACCCTGATGGGAGTTACATACAGACCCCCAAACAGTAGCAAGGATGTGGTATACAAATTACAACGAGAGATAGAAAATGCAAGTCAAAAGGGCAATGTTACAATGGTCATGGGGTATTTCAAAATACAGGTAGATTGGGAAAATCAGATTGGTGCTGAATCCCATGGGGGGGGGGGGAGAGATTTCTAGAATGCTGATGAAATGGCTTTTTAGAGCAGTTCATGGTTAAGTCCAGTAGGGGATCAATTATGCTGGATTAGGTGTTGTTCAATGAACTGGAATTGATTAGATAGCTTAAGGAAAAGGAACCCTAAGATGCAAGTGATCATAATATGATAGAATTCACCCTGCAATTTGAGAAGCAGCTAAATTAAGATATATCAGCATACAAAACAAAGTAGCACAGTTAATTGGCATTGTACCCACTATCCTAAACATTCATTCTCTAAACTACAATAATCCACTTTAGCTAATCTGTCTGCATCTTCCAAATCCATGATTTAGACCACCCAGAAAGGACAGACATATCAAATGCATAAGAACATTCCTTCATTGGCAATGGGCTTAAGCCATTTAACACAATACCTCACAACATTGCGATAATAAATGTATAGTATTCTTCTCGCAAGATGGCCAGTGTGTTCAGACACAGTGGCCTCTCCAAGACCAACCAAAGGAGTTTTTGTCTTGGATGTTTCTTTTGTGATCACAAAACCCTGTTGGATATTGGGATAGTGGAATACTGCAAGTCTAGTTCACTGGTTTACTGGTGAGACTGACAGCAGGGGATCTGCGTGGCCTCTATTGAGGCCCGGACTAGCCCTCATGCTGCAGCATCACCTGTTGCATCTGCCAGGAGCGGAGATGCCAGAAGTGGTGTGGTGTGGCGTCCATGCTGGATTGGGAGCAGGTACTCCCATTGGTGCTACTTTCCAGTGTCCGTTCGCTGGAGGACATGCTAGATTGCGTGCATGCGTTCTTTCAACTGCGGACTGCAGAGGGTTTGTTCTTGCTGACAACATTCATGTTTCATTGATCTACAGGACATGTCACCGAGGGACTTGGTCTATACTATACTTTCTTGTGTGACTGTATGTTGAAAACAATCTTATATGTGCTATACTACATGTGCCTTGTACAGTGTATGACTGTTGGTGCTGTGTTCTACACCTTGATTCCTGAAGCACACTGTTTCATTTGGCTATATTCATAGGTTTTCATGTATGGCTGAATGATAATTAAACTTGAACTTGAAAGTCAAGAGAAGGTCTGCAATGGTTCATGAAGGTGGCTCACTACCATATTCTCAAGGGCCACTAGGGATGGGCTGAATTATTGACCAAAATGTGCTGGGATATTGCTACATCCACACCAGGTCAGTAGACTCAGCTAGGAACCTAACTAACAGAACCAATGGGAAACTAAGTTCTGTGTGGAAGTGCCAACATTACCGTGAAGTAAGGCTCTTTACCACTTTGTCATTTAATGTTGTTATTCCATCACTAGTAAAATAGTCCATCTTTCTGCCATCTGCAAATTTTGATATGTAGTTTACTATCAAGGTCACATACACTCAGTGTTAAGTTACATAATTAACACCAATCCTTGCGGGAACCAGCTCTTCAGAGTTTCCCATTATATGAACCTGCCCATTTCCTTCCACATGCTGCTTGCCCTCTTGCCTTGGTTTAGCAAATAACATAAAACAGTACAACATAGCCATAGGCTCTACAGCCCACCATATTTACATTGGTGATTATGTCAATTTCAACAAATCCCATCTGCCAGTACATCGTCCTAGCCCTCATTTCAATGCCTGTTCACAGGCTTCTTAAATGCTGCTATTGTATCTGTTTCCATCACCAGCCTTACCAATGCATACCAGGCATCTACCACTCCTTGCATTAAAAAAAACTGCCCTACACATCTCCTTTAAACTTTCCCCTCTCACTTTCAAACAATGTTTCTAGTATTTGACACTTCCACCTTAGGGAAATAGACTCCAACTATCTACCCTACATATGTCTCTCATGATTTTATAAATTTATATCATCTTGAGCTTTGCTAGTCTGTACTCATTGCTTCAGAAAGTTCAATCAGGATCATCATACAAGGCATTCTTTTTATAAGTCTATGCTGGTTCAGACCTCCACTTATACAAGTAACTTCTCATCAGCTTGGCTAATGAGACCTATATTTCCACATATTCCCTCTCTCGCCTTTATTTTAGATAGTAGAGGTATACAGAATTTTCCAATCTAAATGAAGGATTTGAAAAATAGACAAAACTTAGAGAAATGATAGTACTTAAGAGTGGAAATAGTTTGCTTCTAAAAATGTCACACCTTCATGGCCTAATTTCCTTCAATATTTTGCTTATAAAATTTGGCAACACACTATTTAACTGACCAGTAACTCTTTGGTGATATTATCTTTTCCCTTATTGATAAATGCTAATGACAGGTAATTATTCAACATGCTCATCATTTTCTTATTTTCATGGACAATATCACATGAATCTGTTTCTAAGAGTGCGACAAAGCTAACAATCTTGCTCAGCAAGCAATAAAAAATGTATGCTGATTTTGGTATTCCTTGTAATATGTCTTTACAAACTCATTTAAAACTGGTTTGTTACCTTTTGCATTTTTTGTATCTCTATCAATTGCCACCATTGTACTAGTTTCAGTTGTTGTATACTTTTTGTTCAGTTTTCCCTTGTCTCTAGTTTTAGATGACTTTTCTTTGGCAACTGCAACTCCTGCCACTTAGTTCTGATCCTAACAAACTCCTTTTCCAATATTTCTCATTGTGTGAGAAGTAAATTTGCCTAGTTTCTTGTGGGTATTTTCTGCTTCATTGAGTGAAAGTCAGCATCATATAACTTGAGAATATCCAACACTGCTTTCATGTTTCTCCTCATTCAGAAACTCAATCATGCTGTAATTTCATCCTTAATTACTGAAGTTAAGGTTGTTATAGCTGGGAACCTATTAAATGCTCCAAATGGTGTGTGCCCCAAATAGTCTCTGACAACCAAGTCAAGTTCCTGGCCTTCACACGTGGCTTAGCTACGAAGCCCAGCGGAACCATTTCTACTGTCAGGACAAGAGGCAAAGGCAAGTTACCGGTCGCTTCGGGCAGATGGGGCTTGTCAGCCATGGTTGACAGCTTAACTTGGAGAAGGAGAACTTTGATATCAAACCTCTGCTGCCTTATGGCTATACTCACTCATGGGGAAAGCTTCAGGAGTAAACCCTGAGGGAAAAATCCAAGGCAGTCCTACTTTGAGTTCAGTGCTGACTGGCAACTCCTGCAACAATGCTGATACCAACCTGTATAGGTCTCTGCCATTCCTTTGGGTTCATCAGGTGTGTAGAGGGGGGAGCTTGCTACATAGGCAACAGGTTGCTCTCCATATCGTACTGCCCAGGCTTGCATAACTAGACAGCTAGGACACTATATCCATGGTCAACTCTGACAGACGGAGACCTTCACTCACCAAAAATATTAGTTTCCATGCAAACCTTATAGTGCCGTACCTTATAGTGCGATCCTACTTTTCAAATATCCAACCAGATATTCAAACTCGGGAATGGATTTCAATTTTTTATACTCTGCATATAATGTGCAAAACATATTTATTTGGGCCATAGACCATTGACTGTCAAGATTTACTGTTTTATTCACCAGTGATTCTTAATTACCTCATTGCTTAATTTCCCCTGTACCCATAATGCCACAAGAAAACCATTCTATTCTCTCCTCTTCACTTGATTTAGAATCACTTACTCAACAGGACAGGTTTTGGAGAAAAAAATCATGTGATGCCTACATGTAGTTTGTATAATCTGTATTTTCCTTCAACCTGTAATACTGCGTGGAGGTACCCAAGCAGGAGCAGCGACATCCAACTAAATGCAACACACAACTGAACTAAACTTCTACATAATTAACAATGTAGTTAAACTTACTGAAATTGACCACCGAGAAATCCTCCCTGTTGCAGGTGGTGTGAAAGTGCTCAATAAAGCAGTCCCCCAATTGACCTCGTGGCTGACCTACGTCGAGGAGGCCACACCGGGAACACTGGATACAGTAGATGACCCATCCGCGACAGAGAGGAATTCCTGGTGGCTAGCCATTTTATTTCCACTCCAATTCACATTCTGAAATGTCCTTGGCCTCTTCTACTACCATGATGAGAATATTCCATTTGGATAGCCTACAACCTGATAGTATGAACATTGATATCTCCAATTCCACTCTGCCCCCACCTTCTCTCTTTTTCTATTCCCTATTCAGGCTCTCCTCTTACCTATTCTCTTCTCCTTGCCCACCTATCACCACCCTCTGGTGCTGCTCCTCCTCCCCTTTCTTCCATGGTTCATTCTCCTCTCCTATCAGATTCCATCTTGGTCAGCACTTTATCTTTTCTACTTATACCTTCCAGCTTCTCACTTTATTCCCTTTCTCCAACCCACATACTTCCTCACCTTGCTTCACCTATCACCTTCCAATTTGTAATCCTTCCCCTCCCTCCACTTTCTTATTCTGGCTTCTTTCCCTTTCCTTCACAGACCTGATGTCTCAGCCTGAAACAGTGACTCTTTATTGTTCTCTAAAGAAGAGTTCCTTCAGCTTTTTGAATGCATTGCTCTGGATTTTCAGCATCTGCAGAATCTCTTGCGTTTATGTTATGCTTCCAATATTATCAGGCCCATCCTGGCCAATAGTGACTGGATCCTCCTACTCCCTCTTTATATCCATTCAGGCAATCTGAGATGTCTCACCACCCACCCACTAGTATTGTGTAATGAACCGGATTTGATAAGGGAACTCGAGGAAAAAGAACCATTAGGAGGTAGTGACCACAATATGATCAGTTTTAATCTACAATTTGAGAGGAGAAGGGAAAATCATTAGTGTCAGTATTACAGGTGAACAAAGGGGACTATGGAGCCATGAGGGAGGAGCTGGCCAAAGTTGACTGGAAAGATACCCTAGCAGGGATGACAGTGGAACAACAATGCCAAGGTATTTCTGGGAATAATACGGAAGGTGCAGGATCAGTTCATTCCAAAGAGGAAGGAAGATTCTAAGGGGAGTAAGGGGCGACTGTGGCTGACAAGGGAGGTCAAGGACAGTATAAAAATAAAAGAGAAGTATAACATAGCAAAGATGAGTGGGAAGCCAGAGGATTGGGAAACGTTTAATGAGCAACAGAAGATAACTAAAAAGGCAATACGGGGAGAAAAGATGGGGTACGAAGTAAGCTAGCCAAGAATATAAAGGAGGATAGTAAAAGCTTCTTTAGGTATGTGAAGAGGAAAAAAATTAGTTAAGACCAAAGTTGGGCCCTTGAAGACAGAAACGGGTGAATTTATTATGGGGAACAAAGAAATGGCAGACGAGTTGAACAGGTACTCTGGATCTGTCTTCACTAGGGAAAACACAAACAATCTCCCAGATGTAAAAGTGACCGGAGGATCTAGGGTAACGGAGGAACTGAAGGACATTCACATTAGGCAGAAAATGGTGTTGGACAGACTGATGGGACTGAAAGCTGATAAATCTCCAGGGCCTGATGGTCTGCATCCCAGGGTACTTAAGGAAGTGGCTCGAGAAATCGTGGACGCATTGGTAATCATTTTCCAATGTTCTGTAGATTCAGGATCAGTTCCTGTGGATTGGAGGATAGCTAATGTTATCCCACTTTTTAAGAAAGGAGGGAGAGAGAAAACGGAATTATAGACCAGATAGCCTGACATCGGTGATGGGAAAGATGCTGGAGTGAATTATAAAAGATGAAATTACAAAACATTGGGATAGCAGTAACAGGATTGGTCCGACTCAGCATGGATTTACGAAGGGGAAATCATGCTTGACTAATCTTCTGGAATTTTTTGAGGATGTAACTATGAACATGGACAAGGGAGAGCCAGTGTACCTGGACTTTCAGAAAGCCTTTGATAAGGTCCCACATAGGAGATTAGTGGGCAAAATTGGAGCACATGGTATTGGGAGTAGGATACTGACATGGATAGAAAATTGGTTGGCAGACAGGAAACAAAAGTAGGGATTAACGGTCTCTTTCAGAATGGCAGGCAGTGACTAGTGGGGTACCGCAAGGTTCGGTGCCGGGACCGCAGCTATTTACAATATACATTAATGATTTAGATGAAGGGATTAAAAGTAACATTAGCAAATTTGCAGTTGACACAAAGCTGTGTGGCAGTGTGAAATGTGTGGAGGATGTTATGAGAATGCACAGGTTGGGTGAGTGGGCAGATGCGGTTTAATGTGGATAAATGTGAGGTTATCCACTTTGGTGGCAAGAACGGAAGGCAAATTACTATCTGAATGGTGTCAAGTTAGAAAAAGGGGAAGTGCAACGAGATCTAGGTGTCCTTGTTCATCAGTCACCGAAAGTAAGCAAGCAGGTACAGCAGGCTGTGAAGAAAGCTAATGGCATGTTGGCCTTCATAACAAGGGGAGTTGAGTATAGGAGCAAAGAGGTCCTTCTGCAGTTGTACAGGGCCCTAGTGAGACCACACCTGGAGTATGGTGTGCAGTTTTGGTCTCCAAATTTGAGGAAGGACATTCCTGCTATTGAGGGAGTGTAACGTAGGTTCATGAGGTTAATTCCCGGGATGGCAGGACTGTCATATGTTGAAAGATTGGAGCGACTGGCCTTGTATACACTGGAATTTAGAAGGATGAGAGGGGATCTGATTGAAACATATAAGATTATTAAGGGATTGGACACGCTAGAGGCAGGAAACATGTTCCCGCTGTTGAGGGAGTCCAGAACCAGAGGCCACAGTTTAAGAATAAGGGGTAGGCCATTTAGAACAGAGTTGAGGAAAAACTTTTTTCACCCAGAGAGTTGTGGATCTGTGGAATGCTCTGCCTCAGAAGGCAGTGGAGGCCAATTCTCTTGATGTTTTCAAGAATAAGTTAGATAGAGCTCTTAAAGATAGTGGAGTCAAGCGATGTAGGGAGAAGGCAGGAACGGGGTACTGATTGTGGATGATCAGCCATGATCACAGTGAATGGCGGTGCTGGCTCGAAGGGTCGAATGGCCTATTCCTGCACCTACTGTCTATTGTCACCAAGAGGTAGGCAATGTACCACGAGACTCAAGATTACAAAGTATTTACAAAAGATGCTCTTCAACAGACCAATTATGGACCATTTGACAACTGCTATACTACTGTTTTCTTCTCTTCTGCCAGCCCCTCCATGCAGGACGTCATTGCCACAATCTTTATCCTCATTCACACAGGAAATAAGCACTGTTTTATAAGATCAGTTTCTCCAGATCCCTATTCCCTATCACATTTGGATTCTCCCTCATTCTTCACACTATCTGTTATTCAAATTTTCCATTTGAATCTCCCCTAAATTTTCTTGCCAGGTAAACACTTTAATCTGCAATTAGCACCAATTCATTGCACAAAACTGTTAAAATTTAATTGCCTCAGTCTCTGCAAAGCAGCTACAAGTGGAACCACTTTGGTTTCTTTGGTATCGAATTTCAACTTTGACCAAATTTTCTATTTCATACTCTATTTGGGAAGCCCTTTCTTCCCCCAGGAGGGATTTGGCAATTTATGCTCCAAAAAACATGAGTGAATGAATATCTCACTGAAATACAAATATGAAGTATTTTAGAAGCCTTCAGCTGCTTTAAACAGAACAATGATTCTGGGATGATTTGACAGAGAATTTTGTAATTGGGAAGGGATGGGAGAGAACTAAGAGAGAACTTGTTTCAAGTGATTGATTGGTGCAGTGCAAACGAACATAGATCATACAACATAACAGGCAGCCATATGTGACTGTGTCTGCTCTGAAAGTTCTCCAATTAGTGTAATAATTGAAAAGGAATGGACAAAGCAAACAAAAATGGTAACAGCAACAAGTGGCAACTGTTTGAATTTCAACGATGTGTGTCAGCGGCAAACATCTCAAAGATTTGTCATTATTTCTGAGCACTCAAGGAATAGTTTATAACATAAATCAGTGATACTTAGAATTATTTACCCATTTGAAAATTTAAAACCTTCTTAACTGGAAAGATATTAAACTTCACACTCGTCAAGAGCAAATAATGTCTTCATATATTAGTTCAAAGGTAATGATAACAAGCACAAAAAAGGCAAAATGGAATTTCTGCTCTAACCTTGCCAATGACAATAAGAATTATGGTGAACTAACTAGGTAATATGATATGCCTCTGGAAAGCAACCAGTTAGCATGACACAACACTATACCCTCTTTCAATAAAAACAGAAAATGCTGGAAACACACAATAAATCGGGAATCATCAACAGAAAGCAATAGTTAATGTTACCAGTTGAAGATCCATTTTCAGAACTGAGAAAGAAAGGAAGCCATCACTTTAAGTTTCACATAAAGCGTGGGTGAGAAGGTTGGGTAGGATAAAGAGTGTATGTCTGATAGGGACACATCAATTCTGCAGATACTGGAAATCTTGAGCAACATCACAAAATGCTGGAGGATCTGAGCAGGTCAAGCAGCATCTACGAAGAGAAATGAACAGTCAATATTTCAGGGCGATAATCTTCATTGTAAGTACTGGTGAAAGGTCCTGGGCTGAAACACCAACTGTTCATATCCCTCCATAGATGCTGCCTGACCTGCTGAGTTCCCCCAGCATTTTGTATGTAGGGTTGTTATATAGATAGCGTGGATAAAATGTGGAGGTTATTTGATTGTTAGGTTAATGGGGGTTGTGAGATGGTGGTAATACAAACAAAGGCGAAAATGCTGCAAAATGCAGGGTTTTTGGACATACCCTGCAAGTTAGACTCTGTTAATGGAGGGAGAAAAACTGAGACTATATCACATGTGGTTGACTAATAGCAAAAATGTCCAGTTTTGATAGAGCCAGATAAGGCACATTATTTGACTAAGTGGAACTACACCTTAAGGACTGCAGTAGTTCAAGAAGGCAATTTACCTTCTTGAAATAAAGGTAAAGTCAGTGGAAGTTCAGGGTTGTTCCTGTGGGCTAAATACAGATGGTCCACAAAGCAATCTACATTCAGTTTCTCCAATGTAGAGAAGGCACATTGTGAATTCCAAATATAGTACACTGGATTAGAAGAAATACAAGTCAATTGCTATTTCACCTCGAAAGATTGTTTACTTCCCTGGATGGTGGGGAAAGATGAGGTGATAGGTGTTACATCTTCTCCAATCACATGGACAAGCTCCATAAGAAGAGACATAGTTGGTGGGGCAGAAGAGTGGACCAGGATGACCCAAATGGGATGGTCCCTACCAAATGCTGAAAGGGGAGAGGAGGAGAATGTTTCTGATAGTGGAATGATTTGGAATTGGCAGGTATTACAAGGAATTATCTCTTAAGTGTACGGAAGGATGATCAGGGAAATTCTCTTGGCTCTGTCCAAGAGGTAGTGTTGAGAGCAGAGGTGCAGGAAATAAATGAGATGTGGTCAAGAGCTCCATCAACTATTGTAGAAGGAAAGAAGGAAGACATTTCAGAGTTGAAGCTCAACATATTGCAACACTTTACATTATTTGTATTATCACCTTTTTAACTGCCGCATAAACATTAATAACTGGAGGATCTCTACAACTTCTACCCAAAGCACCCTGGCCTTATCCTGTCACAGCTATTCCCTTTGCGCTATCCCTTCTCTCACTCATTCACCTTCTCTACAACTTTAAACTACTGTAACATGATTTTCATTCTTTCCCAGTTCTGGTGAAGGGTCTTTGATCTGAAACATGAACTGTTTCCCTTTTTGCATACATTTCCTGACTTGCTGAGTGTTTCCAATTCTTATTTCAGTTTTCTAGCAAAAGCTATGTTTTAATGTTTTAGTCCTCTTTTATTTTGAGAATGGGTATGGCTGGCTGCTACGCAGAACATATTTAAAATTTCAGTTTGTATAAAGTCCTTATTTATATATTACCAGACATAAATGCCAGAGGAACTCAGCAAGTCAGGAACATCCATGGAGAGAAATAAACATTTTGTGTGTGTTACTCTGGATTTCAGGTATCTGCAGCATCTATTGTGTTTATACATTACCATGTTAAGTTTGAGACCTTTATCACATACATATATAAAAACTTATTTCTATCAGCACATGCTATGTTTAAAAACGATGTTCCTACCTGAGGCAGGTGAAGCTGAAGACCTTCACTAAGAATAGGTTGCCGTGATGGAGTTGAGTCCAGTTGCATATTAAACAAAGTCTGAAGAGTTGCTTGAGCAGCTCGAGCCTTTGCCAACTTCTTGTTTCTCCCTGACCCTTCAAATGTCTGCCCATCTACTGTCACTGCCATGATGAAATTTTTTGCATGGCTCTCTCCACTCTCAGAAATGAACTCATATTTAAGTCCTGGGCGCAGTTCATTCAGTATCATGACTGGGTTCTTTCCGCTGGTTATGGCAAAAGGAAATGGAGCGGTCATTGCTGACTGACCTACAGTACTTCTTCCGGTACCGCAAGAAGCACCAAAAGAATTATAGTTGCCTGAGTTGAAGGAACCATCTCCATTGGACCCTAAGAGATAAGGATCATCACTTTGAGCTGGGGTTTCAAATCCATTAAAGAGAGTATCTGGGAAATCAGAATGATCTGATGTAAAATCTGTATTAACATTCAGCATTCGACCCATAGCCAGGTGGGCCTCAGAGGCATTTGGAAACTGGACGAAGGACCTCAAGGCTTTCTCAGCTACATGCAACTTGGCTTTTTTCTTGGTGGGCCCAGATCCTTCAAAGTTTTGTCCATTGACCTCAACAGCCATGATAAACACAGGAGCATGGACTGGGCCAGACTGTGATAGTAACTTGTACTGGAGGCCTGGTTTAATTTCATTTAATTGCATAAGTGCATTCTTTGGCAAAATGGGACCCGGAGTTTTCTTCCTCTTCTTAGCACGAAACTTTGGATGTGAGTGTCCATTACTGCCTTCTTCCAGTGGTCGTTTTCTGTTAATGGAGGAATTGCTGCCATTTGAAAGCTGCGCCTCACCAGGAGTTTGACTGCTTTCCTTAAGAGAGACGTTCTCCAGATTACGGTTCTCTTTTACATCAGTGCTGCTTGAACCTGCAGTGCCCAGAAAGAGCAACTTACAACACCTTCGTTGTAGGATCTTGTAAATGTAAAATTTAAAGATTCCTCATCTTTCTTTGTAACAGAATGAGTGATGTGTCTAAGATTCATCTTGGAATGGGAGAGCTTAGATTTATGCCAATAACAAATATAAGAAAAAGGATTTAACATTAAAAAGAATACAACCTAAAGGAGCCCAAAATGGTGATGAATTCCCCCCAAAAATTAGAAGATTATTATTTGGAGGAAGTGGGGTGGGGTGCTTGGAAAGAGGAGGGATATTAATGTTCAATATTATGAAACAGGGCCCCAAATCTATTATTATGTACAGATCACAAGGTAAAATATTAAACTACTGCATGACAATAAGCAATTAACATCTACTTAATTTTACATGTAAGTGACATACTTGTAATACTAAATAAACTTGGAACATTATAGTTGCTTTTTATTTAGTTATATGTACTAAATTATAAATTGAAGATAGAACTCTTGCCTTTTGATTTCATTCCATTTCTTCCAAGATGCCACCTAATATTTTCAAGTACAAAGGACTGGGAGGTCTCTTGTTTCCTTGACAAGTCACTCCATGAATGATTGCTGGAACCTCAATGCAAATACAGTGGACCAGTTAATTAGGCCATCAGTTATCTGGGCAGCCGCTTATTTGGGACAACTCTCAAAGAACGAAAAATAATAGAGAAAATTTCCAGGTTTCCTTTGTTTATTTGGAACACTCTGCTGTTTAATTGGAACAAGAGACTGTTGCCAAACTGTTTCTAACTCACATCAGTCGCGTGCACTTGTGTGGCTGTTAGACACTACACCATATTTAGAACAAATAGTTTTTAAATAGTGTCAGTTGTGTGTTTTTTTTGTTCAAAAAGCAGTGATTTTCGTCACTGATAGTTGGCGGGAAATAAGCAGTAAGACAATTCCGAACTGCTTTGCTCACAGTGGTTTCAAGCACTCAAGCTTGCAGATGCCAGAAGTGGCTGGGAATGAAAATGAAACAACTTCACTATTTCAACAACTTAGGATCTATGAAGAATTTGAGGGCATCGACAATCATCTTGAATGTTACAATGAAAACGAAGATTTGGAGGTTGCAATCATCGAAAGCATTGTATGATGGCACTCCATAATCTACAATAGGTGTCTGTACTGCCTTTGTTCATTTACAGACAATCAAAACAATGCGCAAGGCAGCAAAATTCCTCCATCAATAACCATCAGGGACTAATACATTTCTGTTCCGCAGTTAAATTAAATACATAATCTGGTACTCAGTTCATCGGTAATTTGTCTTTTTAACTATTTCTATGAAACTGCAGCTAATTAGGGCAGCCGACTAATTAGGCCAAAATGTTCTGATCCTGGTGTCCCAATTAACCGGAATCCACTGTACTTTGTATTGATTCACTGCCTTCTTTTCTTCACCTTCTTATGTGAAAGTGCATAATCAAACAGGGAAATGATCAAGCTATGTTCCAGAACACCAATAGCCAATGACATCAGTGTCCTGAAAAGACTTTCTTCAGACTTTTTAAAAAAGAAATAGTTATGTAACTATAGATATGTTTTTTTTTAAATTAGCCCTAAAGTAGGAATTATGGACAATTCTTTACAGAATAAACACAATTTACTTCAGCTCCCTATTTTTTCAGATAAAGATCTTTATCCCTGCAGTATATTTCATTGTCACCACAATAAACTGAAGAGTTATAACTATTGATGTCTTATTTTATTTATATCTGAATCTTTGTGTCTCTTCAATTAGCACAACATGATGTGTGCAAGATTATATCATAGATAAAAAACAGGAAATCATACCAATCAGTGCATCTTTGGATTAAACTCTGGTTCATTATCCATGAGGTACATTACACAACTACAAGAATTGTTCAATATCACACACACTGTATGTTTTGTATGATTTACAATCAGATATCAGGTAGTACTTATTGTCTAAGCATGCCCATACATCTGAGATGAAGAGTGATGTGGGACAAATTGATAAGACTAAAGGGTTTCCTCATACACATCTCCTCATTCCATTCACAAAGCTGATAGAATATCAGTCAAATTTTCATTTATAACATCCTTCAGCAAAAGGTCCATAGGTTACTCCTTTGGAGCTCAGAAAAATATCTGTAATGCCAGAGTGGGAATTCCTAATACCAGACAAAGGAAGACAAGAAGGGCGAAAACAGATGGACAAGCATTACAGAGAAAACACTGAATTATATTCAGTTACAAAGGCAATTTGGCCACCAAGACAACATGACTCCAATTTTCCTGTATTTACATGCACACCTTGACATATCTGATTGTTGCCGATGATAATGTGGTCACGATTATACTGGGTTGTTAAAAAGATACTGTCAATACAAAAGAGAGAGGATGTAACAATAATGAATTTTGCCTTAGTTTTCCAAAAGTATTAATTGTGCCAATATTAGAAACCATACATTTTATATATTGATAATATGTATTTGGGTACATGATACAAATGCAGATATAAAACATCTGCAGCAAGAATAAAGAAGTAATTTGCATGCATACTTGTATCTGAAGTAAGAATAAGCATCAACTCATCATGCAGAGATTCTTACCTACTGATCAGTTAAATAAGCGATAAAAAGCTAATTTTCAAGACCATGTGTTAAACATCAAAGTTTAAGTAAACAATAGGATTTAATACAGGTCGACCTTCACTAATCCGACTACCTGTAATCCGGTTCCTTTGATAATCTGGCACTGATTATGATTGATGTGATCCTTCTATAATTCGGCATTTTCACTAATCCGGCACTCCTCATGTCCCAATGGTGCAGGATTAGTGAAGGTTCGCTATTGCTTAATGTGGTCCTTCTGTAATTTGGCATTTTCACCAATCCAACACTCCTCAGGTCCCAATGGTGCTGGATTAGTGAAGTTCGACCTGTACTTGTGATTAATCACAACTACTAAAATTGTAATACCAAAGCTGCAGAATTAGAATGAGACTGGCCATTCACATTAAATTGTGCACTGTTTAATAATAGCAAATGAATAAAATTTACTTCAGAAAGCATGTTCACGTAAGTAGATAGTAACAAGTAAGAATAATGTTGAAAAAAAATTTAAATCTGCATTCAAACTTTGTATGCAATTGAATGCATCTTCAAATGCAACTTACTTTCAACAGGAGAGAAAATATACCGTAACCCACATGTGATCATACAGGTCAACTTGCAAGTTTGATATTTTCTAGAACTGTTGGCCCCTACGTTTACTGCAGTTGCAAGTATCAAAGATTGAACTAAAAGAGTATGACAGTTTGAACACAAAAAATACTAAATGAACCTTTGGGAGAAAACTGAAGTATAGGTTGAGAAAAATGAGAAGATTACATATACAATTACATGAAATTTAAAAATGCATTAATGAGTTTTCACTACAAAACATATCTTATGGTGAATTTTCCTGTGCCTTTTCCCACCTTCAGTTCTGTTACAGGACTGTTCCTTGTTAGGCCGCCATCCAAACCAACAAATATATAACAATACAACAATGACCAAGGCTACAATATAATTACCACAATGCAATTTCCTGTACTCTGTGATCTTTGGACGCCACAGAAATAATTTATTTGTATTTTTTTTTGATATACAGCACAGAACAGGCCCTTCCGGCCCAATAAGCCGCACTGCCCAGTGGGTCTAGTCTAATCACAGGACACAACCCATGCATTCTCAGGAAGGATGTACAAACTTCTTGCAGGGGATGCCAGAACTGAACTCTGATGCCATGAGCTGTAATAGTCTTGCATTAACCACTACACTACCGTGGCATCCAATTTACTTAGAAAATGTCTTTTGGCTCTTAGCAGAGAATTAAACTTATTTACTCTGGTAAAACTGTTTCACTTCAAATTATTGCATTTTGTTTAACACAATTTTTAAAATTACTTGATTAAATAGCTATAGATTTCAAGTACAACCCTACTGATTGGAAGAAACCACAGTATTTGTGCATTCATGCTTACTGAAGGTCAGATGCGTGAAAGCTACAGAGAGAAATTGCTACTGCAAGAAAGCCTCACAAATATTAATACCCACTTTGGCAATGCGTTAAAAGAAATAGCATCTTGACATGGAAGAATAGCTTTGATCAAATTAATAACCCTCTCTAAAAGAAACAAAACAAGTTTAAAAATGTAACTCAATGGATATATTACGAGCATTTGTTTTAAAAATGTGCTGCAGGCAAGTTATTACACCAAATCACAAATGCAAATGGGTCACCACATTTAGTCAAATATATTCTAAGCAATGTAGCAAGTTATTCTGCAAACACCAAACAATGGTGCAGTTTGTTTGGCTTCTATGATGCTCTCAATGGTTTGCTATTCAGTGCACTTTGATGTTATTTGTCCAAATTGTTAAGAACATAAATAATTTAAAACATGCTTTTTTGTTGGTCCTACTCACTTCATGCTATAGTGCAATGCTGAGCTAGGAATGGCTCATGGGTGGAAACGTGTTTAATAAATACACTTGGAGCTAAATTCACAAAATAAAGGGGAGTTTTAAAAAAGTTGATAGACAAGTAGAATACGTAGCTAAGTACACATCATAAGTTTGTCCTGCTCTCCGACCCAATGATATCTAGAGATGGTGTCTTGAACATTAGCAGAATCAATTAGTTCATAAAGGGCTGGAAAATGGGAACATTATTTTTTCAGCTTTAACCACATTAGGTAACCCACTATAAAGGAACCCACATAAAAACACACTTAAATGTTGACATAAAACAGGTGAGAAACTCATAACAGCTGAGAACTGAATAAGGAAGAAATGACAGTTCTGGTTACACTTAACTAAATGATGATTTGGAGAATGTGAAACAGAGAGAAAACAAATACATCAACAAACTGTTGGATAGATATATGGACAGGAAGGGAATGGAGGGTTATGGACCGAGTGCAGGTCGGTGGGACTAGGTGAGAGTAGGAGTTTGGCACGGACTAGAAGGGCCGAGATGGCCTGTTTCCGTGCTGTAATTGTTATATGGTTATATGGTTAAATTATTGACCCAGAAATTCTGTTCCCATGTCAGCCTGGATGGCAGGACGATGTTCCCTTGAAGAAATGTGTGGGCCCAAGACAGCAGTGGCATTTTCTACTCTCCTGCCCCAGTCCACTTCTCTTGGAGTCCAACAAGGTAGCACAAACTTCTGCAGACTTTCCAATTCTAAGCAGAAAATCTCTGTACAGAGTTCATGCCTGGTCAATTGTATTGGCAACACAGAAATCTCCATTTAAACGAGGCAACAGCAGATGGAAATTTTTTTTTAAATCCCTTAAACTTTTTCAGTGATTATCGATGTTTATTTATAGTTTTAAATATTGCACAAATATTATTATTTTTGTTTAATGTATGTTTACTGTTGTCAAACATGTTCATAAACATTCAGTGGTCCCAATGACAATTTTGCAACCACTAAGCCCAAATACAGGCTCCACTAACTGTCAGAGACATTCTTTGAATGTGGATGGCTGACACAGATCCTATGTCACATTTCGCCAAATTCCTACCTCGTGACTGTGCCTGCAGCCGTAATGGAACATACAACATAGTTCAAAATTTGGTGGACAATGATAACTGACTCTCTAAATTTTCACAATTTCCAAGGATATGCCAAAACAACTTTAGCCAATTTTAACCAGAAAATTTCCAAGCTAAAAAAAATTCCACCCAAGAGTCAAGCACGCTCAGACAAGAATCAAATTCACATGTAACTACACTAGACTGCCAAATGTTACTTGAGAAACTGGATAAGGGCAACCTGTGGAGTGGCTGATACTTCACCTGGCTGCTACCAATTCTAGGTTGGTATGTTCTAGTTGATGGGACAGGACAAAATTCACCTGCATTGCAAGTTACAGGCTTTTGATAATAATGACATACATTTCCATCTAATTTCCAATGAGGGCTTAAGCCAAATTAACTGTCAACTAATACATATTAAGAATAGAGTACACATTTTAACAAAAAGAGATCTTTTTATACATTCAAGTAGGTTGCATATGGCATGAAGATACTTATGTAGAGGATTGTATTGACCAAAATAAAAAGATCAGAAAAATAGGAGATGTGGAGGTTGCTAAAATCTGCAAAGGAAATTAAAGAACAGGAAAAGATTAGCAATACCAACATCTTTGAAAAAGCATCCTTTTATGCCATTGAACTGTGGGTAAGGAAAGTCATAATACTCAGAGCTGAACAAATGGGTGTTATGACATTCACCAATTGATTAAGCATCACAAATACAGAGTCTACTATCTCAACAGTATGCTATGAATAGAGGCAGGTTGGGTAAGGGCAAGCTCTTTCTGAAATATACTACTTAATCTTTTAGCTAAATATTCAATTGGTTATTTACTGGAAAGACTGCGAAAAAAAGCCAAATACATGGATGACAACATTTGATTTTCTTGTTGATCCGCAACAAAACACCCAATTTTGCCATTTACCCCGATATTTTAAGCAATCTACACTCAGTGGCCATTTTATTAGATACATCTGCTCATTATTTTACTTATTTTATTTAGCAATACAGTGTGGAGTAGGGCCCTCCGGCCATTGAAGGCACATCACTCCAGCAATCCCATAACCCCAATTAACCCTAACCTAATCACGGGACAACTTACAATGACCAATTAACCTACTTGATATGTCCTTGGATTGAGAGGGGAAAGCAGAGCGCCCAGGGGAAACCCACACATTCCACAGGGAAGATGTACAGAGACTCCTTGCAGAACTGCGCCAGAATTGAACTCTGAACTCTGGAACACCGTGAGCTGTGATACGGCACCCATTGCAAATATCTAATCAGCCAATCAATATAGCAGCAACTCAATGTTTAAAAGCATGCAGACATAGTCAAGAGGTTCAGTTGTTATTCAGACCGAACATCAGAATGGGGAAGAAATGTGATCTCAGTGACTTTGACTATGGAATGATCATTGGTGCCAAACAGGATATTTTGGGTACCACAGAAGCTAATGATACAACGGTTTCTAGAGTTTACAGAGAATGGTGTGAAAAACAAAAAAAAATGAATGGCAGTTCTGTGGGCAAAAATGTCTTGTTAATGAGAGAGGAGAATGGCCAGACAAGTTCAAACTGACAGGAAGGCAACAGTAACTCAATTAACCACACATTACAACAATTGTGTGCAGACGACTATCTCTGAATGCACAACATGTCAAACCTTGAAATAGGTGGGCTATAGCAATAGAGACTTCACCAGATTCCATTCCTGTACATAATAAAGTAGCCAGAGTGTATATTGAATATAATCATAAGATTACCGCAGAAAATCTAAAGAGTGTTGTTAGTTCAATTTCACTAGTAAATTGTAGCTTTAACTTAGAAATTTATTTTCTATTATATTTAAAGAGGTGGAACAATAGAAGCAGAAATGCGCTGTCACATTTATAACAAAAAATTTTTATGAGTTAATGTTTAACTGTAAATATGGGATTAAAAATTAGCCACACTTGAATATACTGGGGGTCCTGGGTTACAAGTCACCTGACTTACAGAAATGTGAAAATTCTCCTACATATTTTTAAAGCATTTTTCAAGCTGGTAATAATGATGTTTCATGATATTCATAAATGATTGAATACATATATTCTATTCATTTTAATATGGGTAGTGCTCAGGCGATCATTGAATGAAATGAAATAATTATAGCAAGTGCATTCAGCGCAATATGAGTTACTATATAAAAACAGACATTCGGTTATAAGTCTTATAACCGAATTTAAAGTTTTTTTTAGGGGGTTTAATGTTAAATTAAAAAATGGCACTGGTTTATCTTTTTAAGAGATAACATTATTTTGGTTCTTTCTTGTTTAAAAGAAGATTAAATATAAATATGGGATAGCTTGTAGATGCTGGAATGTAAACACTTTCCTTTGTTGAGACTTTATTCTCCCTCTTACAAGGTCAATCAGTTTTTTTTAACTAGGGGGAGGGAGAGAGAATCTTTAAAAAATTTTCTCTGTACAGACAGAATGGTCCCTGGCTTCGTATGCTATCATAGGGTGCCTGCCTTTTCTCGGGTTTTGGGGGGGGGGAGGGTGGGGTTAGAGTTAGGAATTTTTTCCCATTGGGTGGTTCCGGAGCATCTGTGTTTTCTATGTGGTTGTATTCTTCATCGCCGCCATTTTTGATCATCCCGGATTGGGATGTGCTCTGCGCATGTGCAAAGTAGAATAAAATTATAGTATGGTATTTAAACAGATTAATGTAATAAGTTGGAATGTAAGTGGTTGGAATCATTCTATCAAACGTAAAAAGACTTTTAAAGTCATTAAGCGATTGCAACCTGATATAATTTTTGCTCAAGAGACACATATCAGGGCGGGAGATCAAAATAGATTTTTTGGATGGTGGAGGGGTATGCAGTTTCACTCCACCTCTCAGAGTAAAACTAAGGGCATGTCCATCTTTATTAAATCCAATATATTTACTCAAGAGGATAGTGAGTCAGATTTTAATGGTAGATTTTTAATTGTTAAAGGAGTGATCTGTAACAGAAAAGTTGTTTTGGTCAATTTGTACTGCCGTAACTTAGATGATCCTTTTTTTTTTAAAAAAGGTATTTGCTTTACTGCCTGATTTAAATGAATATATGTTGATAATGGGTGGGGATTGTAACTGTTATTTAAATCCTTTGATTGACATGAGCTCAACCAATCAGTACTTCCAAATTGTTCTGCGTTATTCATTAATTCCTTTTTGACCGATTTTGGATTGATTGATTTACGGCGGTATCTGCACCCTGATAACACAGAATATTCTTTCTTTTGACGTTTATAAAAAATCAATCCTAGTGTTAAAAATTGTGAATATGACGCTATTGCTATATCTGATCATGCGCCTCTGAGTCTGTCTTTTGAATTTGATGATGTCATTCTCCCCGTCCACCATGGCGCATGTCTCAGACATTATTGCAAAACTCTGTCAGTTTCATTGAAATCCAGATAAAAAAAAAATTTTTCTTTTTAATGACATAGAGGGTATGTCCAAATTAATTATATGGGATACATTTAAAGCATTTTTACATGGTCAGATCATTTCTTATTCAGCTAAGCATAAAAAACAGACTGAAGTAGAATTAGATAAGATTTCAAAACAAGTTAAAGACTTAGATAATATTTATGCAATTTCCCCTAATACTGATTTATTCAAACAAAGGGTGGAACTTCAATCACAATATAACCTATTATTAACTCATCCTATTGAAGGCTATTTACTTAAGTTAAAGAGCCAATTTTATATGTTTGGAGATAAAAATATAAACTCAATTAAAAACAGCTACAGCCAAAAGGCCAAAAGGCAAATTTTGAAAATTCGTAGGGAAGATGGTACCCTAGCTTGGGAATATGAAGAAATTAACAAGATTTTTCAAGATTTTTATACTGAACTTTATAAATCTCAATGTCCAGTAGATTCTTCTAAAATGAATGCTTTCTTACAAAAGATTGCTTTTCCTAAAATTTCTGTTAAGGATCAAAAAAAACTCTTGATGCCCAAATTACTGAAGCCGAAATTCATAAAGCTATTTTTTCAATGCAGTCTGGTAAGGCCGCTGGACTTGATGGCTATCCTGTAGAATTTTATAAAAAATTTGGAAAATTGCCTTCTCCGTATACGTTGGAAATGTTTAAGGATTCTTTTGTGAAAGGTGATTTACCCTCTACTTTTTATGAGGCTTCTATTTCTTTAATTCTTAAAAAGGATAAAGATCCTACTGACTATTTCATTATTGAATGTCGATGCTAAGATTCTGTCAAAGATAATGGCCAATAGGTTGGAGAATATTTTGGGTAAGATTATTTTTAAAGATCAAACAGGCTTTATAAAGGGTCGTTATTCTTTTTCAAATGTTCGGAAACTATTTAACATTATATATTCGTCCTCTTTTAACTCCACAATGCGTCGTCTCTTTGGATGCTGAAAAAGCATTTGATCGAGTCGAATGGAAATATTTATTTAATGTTTTAGAGAAATTTGGCTTTGGTGTTAATTTTAACAATTGGATTAGAATGATATATAAAGCTCCTGTTGCTACTGTTATTATTAATAACTGTTAGTCTCCTTTTTTCCAGCTTTCACGGGGGACAAGACAAGGTTGTCCATTAAGTCCTTTGTTATTTAATTTAATATTAGAACCCCCTTCGTGAAGCTAACAATATTTATGGGATTTTTGTGAATGAGACCATTCATAAGATTTCTCTTTATGCTGACGATTTATTGGTTTATATATCTAATCCTGAGGAATCTATTCCTGCCTTGCTAAAATTATTCAATGAACTTGGAGATTTTTCAAGATATAAAATAAATTTTAGTAAAAGTGAATTGTTTCCTTTAAATGAATCTGTTTCTATATATGATAATACTCCTTTCAAAATCACAGATTCTTTTAGATATTTAGGTGTTATAATCACTAAAAAATATAAGGATCTTTATAAAGCCAATTTTGTTCCCTTGGTAGACTCTATGAAGAATTTATTTAGTAGATGGAGTCCACTTACATTTTCACTTGTCGGTCGCATCCATATAGTCAAAATGATGATTTTACCAAAAATTTTTATATTTATTTCAGAATATCCGTTTTTTTGACTAAGAAGTTTTTTGATCGGATTGATTCTATTATTTTATCTTTTATTTGGAATAATAAAGGACCAAGACTTAGTAAATGTCACTTACAGAAGTTGAAAAAGGATGGAGGTCTCGCTTTGCCTAATTTAAGAATGTATTACTGGACTGTTAATGTGTGATACAGTCTCTTTGGTTATATTGGGTTGATAGGAACGATCGGCCAGTTTGGGTAGACTTGGAATTGAAAGCTGTGAAACAGTTTTATTTAACCTCGTCATTGGGAGCTGCTTTACCTATACAATTAGCTGAAGTTGCTAATTTAAACTTATACCCTGTGATTAAGAATTCTTTACAAACTTGGCTCCAGTTCCGCAATTTTTTTAATCTTAAAAAATTTAAACATTGTAGCTTAATTTATCGAAATTACTTTTTTAAGCCTTCTTGGAGTGATCCAATTATTTTACTTTGGAAAAATAAAGGTATTAATTCTTTTTTGGATTTATTTAAAGAAGATAGACTGATGTCTTTTGAACAATTAGTTGATAAATATTCTCTTTCATACTCACACTTTTTACAATACCTTCAAGTTAGACATTTCTTACAAAAATATTTAAGTAATTTTCCTTACATAATGGACGCTGACCTGTTAGATACTATTATGAGTATGAACCCTTCGATGAAGGGCTCTATTGTAAGAATTTATAATTTACTATTACAATGGAATAAGCGTCCTTTATTTAAGATTAAACAAGATTGGGAAAAGGAACAATTTGACTTTTATGACGGAGGACTGGACGCCGATTCTGAAGCTGGTTAACTCTTCTTCGATCTGTGCTAGTCATTCACTGATTCAATTTAAAATTGTACATCATTACCATTTTACGAAGGAGAGACTGTCTAAAATATTCCCTAATGTTGATAGTTATTGTGATAGATGTAAAACTGAGATAGCTACACTGACACACGTCTTGGTCTTGTTCTATAGTGGAATAGTTCTGGAAGTCAGTTTTTTCGACAACTTCTAAAGCACTTAAAATTAATTTCCAACCTAACAAATTAACTGTGCTTTTTGGAATAATTCCTGAAAATTTCCGTGGTATCTCTGTGTCTGACCAACATGTTATTGCATTTGTTACATTGATAGCTAGGAGGGCCATTTTGTTGAAGTGGAAGGATATATCAGCTCCCACTTTGTCACAATGGTTCTCTCAAGTGATGCTATGTCTTAGTTCGGAGAAAATTAGAAGTCGAACCTTTGAACCTATGTTTGATTTTGAGAAAAGATGGGGTTCATTTGCTCGTTATTATCATTTGAGTTAATTGATAGATTTCCTCCATGATCTAATTGTAAATTTTTGGTACATTTTTTTTTCTTGCTGGCGGTTTGATGTTTATCTTTAGAAGCTTTTTGTATGATGCATGGCTCCAGGGTTGAACACCTAGTGGGTTTTTTTTTTCCTACTTTTTCTTGCTTAGTAGGGGCTTTTTTTAATCACCATAATTTTTTCAATCTTTAAAATAATGTTTTTTTTCTTGAAACATTGTAAGTGTTGCCTACTTTGATGTACGCTTGTTAATTTTGGATAATAATAATAAAAATATTTGAAAAGAAAAAAAAAGACATTTCTGATTCTTGGAGAAATCAGCTTATGAACAATTCCCAGGAACAGATTTACATTTATATACATTATGTATGCATTCTAACTAGCTTCATTTTTCTTAACCTATTTAGATTTAGTAGTTCACTTTGATAATGAAATGGAGCAGCTTCCAGGACAATTTAGAATTTCAATGCAGAAATTCCTCAGTTATTATTTTGGAGGACCTGTCCCAGGCCCAGCACATAAGTGCAATTACGAAGAAAGTACTGCAGCGCCTCTACTTTCTTAGGAGTTCATTGAGGTTTGGCATGACATCTAAAACTTTGACAAACTTCTATAGGTGCATGATGAAGAGTGTATTGACTGGCTGCATCATAGCCTGGTATGGGAACACCAATACCCTTGAATGGAAAATCCTAAAAAAATATTCGGCCCAGTCCATCACAGGTAAAGCCCTCACCAGCATTGAACACATCTACACAAAGCGCTGTCGCAGGAAAGGAACATTCATCCCTCAGGACTCACACCACCAGGTTCAGGAACAGTTATTACCTCTCAACCATCAGGCTCTTGAACCAAAGGAGATAACTTCACTCAACTTCACTTGCTCCATCATTGAAATGTTACCACAACCTACAGACTCACTTTCAAGGACTCTTTTATCTAATGTTATTGATATTTATTGCTTATTTAGTATTATTATTATTTCTTTCTTTTTATACTTTCACAGTTTGTTTTTGCATACAGGTTGAATGCACAAGTTGGTGTGGTCTTTCATTGATTCTCTTATGAGTATTATTCAATTATAGATTTATTGAGTATGCCCACAAGAAAATGAATCTCAGGGTTGTATATGGTGACACAAACGTACTTTGACAATAAATTTACTTGGAACAGCAGTTTATTTTAAAGTTTTGCAACAGATACATATATTTTCCTCCTTCTGGAGGACCAGAAGAGTACTAAATTTGAATTGCCACAACCAGCGACAACCTTCAATTAGCCTGAATTGTCCAGAGAAATAAATGCCAGCAATTCCATGTGGAATGGCAATTCCCAGATAAACATCAGGGATGCCCACATAAACATGGACATCCCAAAATGATGGGAAATGCTTATTGGTGCTTTGCTGACAATGCTCTACCAATGGACTCCTCATGACTTCTGCAGGACAAAGCTAATTAATCACAACTGTTCAGCAACTCTGTGCATTTCAGCAGAGAGAACTACTTCTAAGTTCCAGAGTTAAGTATTAAGCAGTTAATATTTGCTGGATTAATTGATCTTACTAAACTTTTGAAAAGTTTGAACATTTTAACATCTTTAAATGTTTTTGCTACTTTATAGTTTCAGTATTTTTAATAGACACTGAGACCATTCACAAGCTTGTGGCATGATTTAACATAGTTTTTCTCTGCGTTCCCATTGGTAGTGTCTTGCTGCATCATGTCACTTATATCTCAAATGTGGAGACACCACTCAGCCTCACTAAGATAGCTTTGTTAAGGAGATGCCTCTAAAAATCCTCTGAAGGTGAGTGTGGCACTGAGTGGGTAAATGAATAGGAAATGTGGGTGTCCTGCCGTTCCCTGCAAATTCTCAGGCAAATTTACGTAGGCTTAGAACATTACCTTCCAACACCTTTGGTTCATGGGCACACTAACTACCTTCAATTCATGGGCACACTAACCACTGAAATTACACCCCGCCATTTCAATTCATTGTCCATTCGCTTGGATTTTTTCTGTTTCATTTCAACCATGCAGCCTTTTGCTACTTTCCAGTTCTCGCCTATCTCCACTCGTCCCTCCCACACACTCTAATGGACCTACCTTTTGTTCATGTTGGCATTTTCTCCTCTTGATTATCATGCACACTTCACCCGTTAATAAAACAGATACTCCCTTCAAAAACACACCCCAAAATTTACTACAGCTATTCTGCTATTAAAAATCTTCCAACCACTGTTTGGATTCTTTTTTTACTTTCTTGAATGAACCTATTAATCTTCTTATCTTCAATTCAACTAAGAATTATACCTTGCAATCTCCAACCTTAGTAAATTATTAGATCTGGATACTTTAACTAACAGAAATTTCATTTTTGATAAAGGCTCTTCTCTTCCCACAGATGTGGATTGAACAGTTGAATATTTCAAAAAACAATATAAATGTTTTTATATTGAACATTTGGTATTACCCACTATTCTAATCTTTCTTGGATACTATATCCTACTATCAATTAACATTGAAGTAAGTGCCTGATCTTTGAGAATTTAGACACAACGTTCACACCAGTGTTCAATCCAACAGCTAGGAGAGATGCTGAGGGATAAGAGACTGATTCACTGCACTTTTGCTCACAAATTGCACCCCAAAAACAAACTTACTCTGTTAAAAATATGTATAGCCTCCACTTTTCTTTCCGCTTTTACCATAAAAAACCCAAGTACATTTGAAAAAATATGGAATAAGACTGCTTAATTTGCTAATAAGTAAAGTAGATGTGAAATCTAAAAAGGTGAGACAGGATTAGTTCATCAAAACACAAAACAGGTCTGGTATAAAATAAATTATTAATGAGTTTTCAATTAAAAAAAGAACAAAGGTTTGTTTTGTAGGAATAGAGGTCAGCAGAAGATTCATAAACTGAAATAGTCAGCGTTCTTACTCATGTTTTCACCATCCTCATCATCCACATCCAAAGTACAGTATTTCTGCTGGTTTCTTGACTGCTGGTACCCAAGTGATCTATCTGCAAGATAATGGAAGGTAAATGAAGCATTTTTGTTCTTCTAATAGTACAGTCACATATTATATGGTGTTTAAAAAAAGAAAGTAAAGCAAAATGAAAATATACTACAGAACACAAAAAAAATTTAAAAATCAAATTTATTTATAAATGCATTGAACTGAAGTAAATTAATTAGAAAAAATAATATTAACTCAAATAAGAAAACCTCAAAACACCATGTTAGCGAAGATTGGCAAAGGCGACACATTTTACCCAATGTAAAGCTGTGAGGTCAGCTATAAAGTGAATCTATCCCTTTGGTCAGTATATTACAGGATACCCTTGAAACTAATGATGTGTCCAGGGGTGGAACTAAAGATCAGGGGCACGTCTAGCTTGCACCTCAATTCCATAGTGCCCTCTGAATGTGGAAGACTAGACCATGCTAATGCACACAGTGCTCGTGGCTAGAAGTTCTTAACAAAACTGATAAGTTAGCTGCCCACATGATCCAACCCTGTGTACTCCCACATCCTGTCGGTGGGGAGAGGTCCATAAAATTATGGAAATAGTTAAAGCAAAGCATGACTGATATTAACAAGGGTCCATGGTGCAAAGTTTCTATTCCAATGTACTGTTCCATCCAATAGTGATTTGCTGAAATAAAATTCTTACAGTTATTATACTGACATAAAGGAAAACTTTACAATAATACAAAACTGAAAACGTTAGTCAAACTGAAGTTGAAATGAAATTCCTGTCATTCAGGCCAAAATTGCAGCTGCAAAAAAGAGTCACCTTCAAAACAACTGCACAAGATAACAGACAAATAAAGCAAGCATCTTCAAAGACAGAAACATGAAGCAACCAATATCCATCATCCCATCACTCTGCACCAATCAAGTTTTTCCACATCAAATGACTGTTTAAACAGAATAGAACACCATTAAACACCACAGGGGTCTGTGTTGGGGCGGCTTCTTTTTACATTGTACATCAACGATTTGAATTATGGAATAGATGGCTTTGTGACTAAGTTTGCTGATGATACAAAGATGGGTGGAGGGGCCGGTAGTGCTGAGGAAACAGAGTGTCTGCAGAGAGACTTGGATAGATTGGAAGAATAGGCAAAGAAGTGGCAAATGAAATACAATGTTGGAAAGTGTATGGTTATGCACTTTGGCAGAAGAAATAAACCGGCAGACTATTATTTAAATGGGGAGAGAATTCAAAGTTCTGAGATGCAACGGGACTTGGGAGTCCTCGTGCAGAATACCCTTAAGGTTAACCTCCAGGTTGAGTCGGTGGTGAAGGCGGCGAATGCAATGTTGGCATTCATTTCTAGAGGAATAGAGTATAGGAGCAGGGATGTGATGTCGAGTCTCTATAAGGCGCTGGTAAGACCTCACTTGGAGTACTGTGGGCAGTTTTGGACTTATTTAAGAAAGGATGTGTTGACGTTGGAGAGAGTACAGAGAAGATTCACTAGGATGATTGTGGGAATGAGAGGGTTAACAAATGAGGAACGTTTGTCCGTTCTTGGACTGTATACCTTGGAGCTTAGAAGAATGAGGGGGGACTTCATAAAAACATTTAGAATGTTGAAAGGCATGGACAGAGTGGATGTGGCAAAGTTGTTTCCCATGATGGGGGAGTCTAGTACGAGAGGGCATGACTTAAGGATTGAAGGGCGCCCATTCAGAACAGAGATGCAAAGAGATTTTTTTAGCCAGAGGGCGGTGAATCTATGGAATTTGTTGCCATGGGTGGCAGTGGAGGCCAAGTCATTGGGTGTATTTAAGGCAGAGACTGATAGGTATCTGAGTAGCCAGGGCATCATAGGTTATGGTGAGAAGGCAGGGGAGTGGGACTAAATGGGAGAATGGATCAATTTATGATAAAATGACAGAGCAGACTCGATGGGCTGAATGGCCGACTCCTGCTCCTTTGTATTATGGTCTTATGGAAGATAAATATTCTCTGCAAGTAGCATGTATTGATCTAGCTGGCACAGGACACACTTCAAAAACTTTGATGCTCAATAAAAGCTAACTTTAATAGTGGTACCTTCACGTGGGACATTTGTGGCTATGTCTGAAAAGAGAAAAAAATTGGAGGATAGCAGAATTGCTTTGGTAAACAAATAAATTTTTAAGATAGCAATTTAGTGGAAATTAGCATAACATGAGAGGAATTGGTTTCTTACATGGCCTATGAACAAGTTTTTCATTAATTCTGAGTTTAAAAAAAATTCTGCAATTGAAACAGTACTTTGGTTAACCCCGGAAAACATTGAGCTTTATACTACCCTATTCCATCACACAAATGCAAGTTCTACAGCTATACTTACCATACAAAATGTGGGGCATTTTGTGTTACAATTCCTTAATCTTTCCCATCATCTGATACTACTCCTCTCTTTACCAATAACATTTAGATCTTTTCATCACTCCATTCAACGTAAGTGCAAGTTGGTGTTAGAACTTAACAGGAATGATAGTATTTAAATGTTGACATTAAGTCTTGTAAAGAAAGGTAGGGCTGCTGAGCAAAAGACTGATCAAGCAGTACGGGAGAGAAGTACAAGTGGGGATGGGGGGAGCAGGGAAAGAAGGGAGCAGATGGAGGAGGAGAGCCAGGGGGAGGGAGCCAACAAAACCTCAACCTTAGAGTCAAAGGAGTTTATATTTTTGACGTATACTGACTTTCAGTAATCTTTTATACTTGCTAGACCACTTGGTCTATATCCTTGCTCTGATCCGCTCCCCCACCTCTCTGGAACTTAAAACAAACTTGTTTTTTTCCTGATCTCCCCTTCCCCCTCCCAAATCTCTTACTAGCTCTTCTTTCAGTTAGTCCTGACGAAAGGTCTTGGCCCGAAACGTCAACTGTACCTCTTCCAATAGATGCTGCTTGGTCTGCTGCGTTGACCAGCAACTTTTATGTGTGCTGCTTGAAATTCCAGCATCTGCAGAATTCCTCGTGTTTGCGTTTTTAAACAAACTTGTTTTATTTCTTTTCCAGTTCACTCAGCATCTTTGACTTGTAATGTCAACTCTTCCATGGATGCAATGTGACTGCTGAGCATTCCAGTATTTGCTGATTATATTTCAGATTTCTAACACCCAATCCAGAAGCTTGGGATGGGTGCAACCTCCAAATGGACCCACAGTCACAGATTTCTGACACCACTGGCTTAGGAAGTCATCACTTCCAAACTTGAGATAGCTCTCTGTCTGTTCTTATGGGTAGGAAACAGAATTAAGTGCTGATAAGAAGTTGTATAAATGGTATTTTTTTTAAAGCGCAATAATAGAATGGAGTGCTATGAAATAAGTTTCTGTAATGGGTGACCAATGATTTGGCATACTGGAAATATGTTCTCCAAGCAACATATCAAACGAACAGTAAACAAAGTCATCACTCAATGCACATCCACAGTAAAGCAATGAGAAATGCCCAGTTAAATTTCTGGTCTAACACGAATGTAACCAAATGGCTGGATTTTATATCCTTTCCAATTAACAGCAACCAATGTAAAAAGGGTAGTGCTTTTTAAATCACCTTCCAGGCAAACAGAAAACTGTAAGACTGAAAAAAGCACTATTAAAAAATAAACTGCAGCGCATATCTGGAACAAGCATGTGACCAATGGGAAGTTTACCAAAGAACCTGGGGCTCTTTTCATGATCTGTTGATCTGACTTTGTGCCAATCGCTTTAATATTTGAATCCAAGTACTAGCGATTTTTGCCAAAAGTTCACAGTTCAGACCATAGCGTTCAAATCTGTCCTGAAAGGAACAGAAATAGTCTGTTAAAAATAGCAAACTCGAGGAAGTCTGCAGATGCTGGAATTTCAAGCAACACACATAAAAGTTGCTGGTGAATGCAGCAGGCCAGGCAGCACCTCTAGGAAGAGGTACAGTCAATGTTTCGGGCCGAGACCCTTCGTCCTGACGAAGGGTCTCGGACCGAAACGTTGACTGTACCTCTTCCTAGAGATGCTGCCTGGCCTGCTGTGTTCACCAGCAACTTTTATGCGTGTTACTGTTAAAAATAGTGTTGATGATTGCAGCTTACTTACTAAAAGAGAATTTTTGTTGTGGATTTAAAATGCTTACCAGTGAGTTAGATATTTGTAAGATTATAGTTACAACCAGCTGCACATAATGAGTTGTTGCATTACAGATGGTCACGAGGGAGGTGAGAATGTCAACAATACTACTTTTCGGTGAAATTTCAGTTGAGACAGTATTAATTACTGGTGGAATCAAAGATGTTTGTAACTTCTGTTTCCTCTCTGTGAACTACTTCTTGATCTTCAGATTTCCTTACTACTGATCTCCACTGTCCAGTCCACTTTGCCTGCACAAGTTGTCCAACTTCTCATAGCAGTTATTGCTATGAAACCATCGACCAAGATATCTAACTGTAGGGGGCAACCATTATGAAGGCCATAATAATTATTTTTCCCAATCATTGTAATCAAAATAATAAAAGGTTGAGCCTGAACGAATGCCTCCAAACAGACTTTACATTTAGTGTTGCAGTTTATTATGTTTCTAAATTGTCCATACTTTTAGAATGTCTAATGCCTTGAATGCAATGTAATTTGTAATGAAAGAGAACAGAAAGGTAACACTATAACACAATTTTAGAAAATGCTTGAAAGAGACAAAAAATTGGAACAAATAGAAAGCAAATGTGACTCCTTGTAAGCATTGACAAGTGATACGAGTATATTAGTAACCCTCTGAAGAATCACTGGGTTGATAGGTGTACGGAGTGATGACAGCTTTCACCACTGATCAGATAATACAATGCTAAATGAAAAGATAAATACAAAATACTGCATTTCAGTATCATTATACCACGTGATCACAACAATGAGGAAGTAAATCTGTATTGATTGAAAGCATGCCTACACCTCATACAAATTCAATCAACTGCCTGAGTAGTCTATCTTGATTGAAAATACATGATTCTGCTGACTATATATTGTCAGGAATTATAAGGACAAATATTTTAACACAACCCACTGCTGTTAAAAGCAATGTGAAAGGCAGCAAACTGAAACATTACTGTACTATAAAGTCCTTTTTATTTGAAACATTAATAATTATTCAATGTTTAAATCAAGATTGTTGCTTGTATTGATGCAATTAAATGATTGAAGAAAAATGCCACAATGGATGATTTTAATTAGAAAAGCTTACAGGAAATCAGCAAACATAAGCTGAAAACAAGAAAATTTACCAACATTTTGGAATGATAACTAATTTTAAGTTTCAGTGAACAAAATTGTGTTTCCTTGCACATGTGATAAATAAATCTGAATAATTTCACTCTCTTATGAATCTCTCTTCCTTCGGTAATTCAACTAGAATACAAAACCAAATAAATCACCTTTGCCTTTCAATCTGCACAATTGCTGCAGGACCAGGAGGATTTGATACAATAATGCATTCCACCTTTAAATCATAATATAAATATACACTTTGTCGAATAGAGGGACAGTCACAAAATAACTTTTTTAAATAAGCCAGAATGCATATTTTGGGTTAGACTGCAGTGTGAAAATAGACCAAGTAAGGCCTAAATTTGACGGCAATTTCTAACAACTACAAATTTGCAGTTAACTGCATAAATGCTGTAGTAACTGTCTGAGGTTGTCCAACCTCCAGATGCTGTATCATCTTGGTACTTCATCAGAAGATGTGAATCACAAATACGTTTGTACATGGACCAGTGAAAAGCAGTGATATTTATGTGATAAATACCTCCAGGCTGTGAACATTCTTACAGGCATCTCAGACGCCAGAAACAAACTTTTTTAAAAAAGTGGGATGTTATTCCTCTAGGTTATAATTGTTCCTGGAGAATTTTTTAAAAATCGAATTTTTTCAGGAAACTACTGTATGTCCTTCTATTTCTTTGTTGGCAATCTCAATTTAAACTACTTTAATTTCTGTACATAATTTGACATTAAATTAACTGTTCTGACAACTCCAGGTTTAGACCCTCTCAATAATATAAAGCTTTAATCTACTTGGTTAATAAGACATGCCATTACTTGCCCTGCTTACAGATCCTTATGTATAATTACTACTAAAATGGATAATCCCACATTATTCTCCAGCTATCTTTCTGCTCATGCAGTTAATCTTTTATTACATCCCTTTGCAAGCTTCTATGTGTTCTCCTCACTCCTTTCTTTCTCATGTACCTTTGTGTTATTCACAAACTTGGATGCAATATCCTCGTGTCCTCTCATCAGATTCAAAAATACTAGCTGCAATATAAAAAGTCAGTTCTTTGAATTTGTCTGAGAAAAATGTTCAGTATATTCCATATAAAGGTTCTTTGCCAGTGTAAGAGAATTGATATATTGTTGAAACATGTTATTCTACAATCCAGAACTGCCATTTTCTGCTCCACAGAATTATAGCTTCTAGATTTGTGCTGTGATAAGTAGCAATGCAGTACTCAAATCATTTAAGGCATAAATTCTTTATTTTGATCAGTTATCATCAAAATTGAAGACAAAGATTAAAGATGCTGGAACAGAGAAGTGGTCTAATTTAAGTCTTTTGCTCCCGAAGGATACATTAAAATGTTAAACATTGAAACAAAGTCATTTATTAAATATGCCTGAGGGATGTATGCTTGATCAACTTTCATGTCCATGTCAAGAGCACAGAAGGCCACAAAATAGAAAATATCACTCAAATGGACAAAATTCCTTGATAATAGCTTGAGCCATGAAAAACTGTTCATCTTCAAAGGTCTATATTTTTTTATGGAGCCTCTCTTTTGGCAGAAGGTTGCACTGATGTCTGCAGATGCTGTGATAAGTTGGATTGTACAGTACTTCAAATATAGTTCATCAAAAAACTGTCAGTTTGCATGCCATTTACAGCACTGAACAAGAAAGTTATGATGCAGTTGGACACACATCAGCAATTCATTCAATAAAGAGATATTTTAAAAACTGACATAAGTTGAGCCGAAGCTATATTGTCTAAACATCAAATTACCTGCATCTCCAATCTGCCCTTAGCAGTCACAAAACATATTCCATATGCAAATCTTAATGTTCAATATATGGTTTCAAATTACGGAACATATAATGGTACTGGATCTCAGGCAGTGATTCTATCATACAAACTGGTGCAATAACCTCAGTTCCCTCTTCAGCAAGTCCAACCCTACAGTTCCAGCTCTTGTAATAAAATAGTTCGGATTGATTTTAAGAGCCGGCCACTGTATTTGTTTTCCAAAAGCACCCATGTCTTCCAATTTCATCTATTAAAAATTGTATTTTTAAGTTTTTAAAATCCTTTTCTTCAAGTATATTTGTGGCACATCATATTCATTAATCAATGGGTTTGTTCCCATCTGTAGGCAAATAAGCCTAACTGGTTATGAGGAATGATGCTAACTACAATGGGAAACACATTATACTGGTAAAAATTGTAATCAAAATCAAATGATCATTTTATGCAAGACGCTTGATTAAGACTTCTTACAGGACTGAAGCAGACTGCAAAGTTACAGGATGTTTCTGTCCATCTTGGCCTTTATATTTCAAGAGTTCCATTCTAAAGCTGTTCTTTGAATCAGAGTTTGCAAAGTCAGTTGAAATCTTTCAGTGGTTACAATGGTACAAAATTTTCTAACTAACTCCATGCAGAAGATTCTGTCAGCTTATGGAGGTAAAAAATAAAATGTATTACACCTTTTCTACGAGGTACATGAAGAATGGCAAGGATTAGGGACAGCTGCATGATTATTTATCTAGTTTTGTATTTGTCCGGTCCCAATTGCAACAATGAAAATTTATATTTAGCAACATATTTCAAACACAGTTTCACATTCAGAGTGCTTAAACAGATGGAATGCTTCTTCTGCCCCAAAACCTGTGTTGTACTTTCATTGTTTACCTTCTCTACCCAGACCAAGGAAGTGTTTCCTATGTTCTCACTTTTTGTCCACCAGGTTTCTGTTCTGACCTGAAATGTTAATTGTTATTCGCCTTACAGAGAATAGTGCTTAAAGTCAAAGGCAAGTAATGAAAGTAGTTATTCTTTCTTTATTCTTAATGTCTCCAAATTATCATTTTTTAATATATAAACAGAAAATGATGCTGTCAAGTTATCCGCGGGCCATATATCATTTATCGAGCAAGGAACAGAGCTTTGAGATCAGTGACATTTAGTCAGATTGGGAAAAAATGTTTTAAAATGTTTTAAATCAGGAAGGGGGAGAGAACATACGGCATGAAAAAAGGTTGAAAGTCAGGAAAGATTAAATGCCAAACAGGATGATGGTGAAATGCCAAACAGGTGATGGGATAAGTAGGGAAACAAAAAGTTAGTCCAGAAGAAACCCAAATGAGAATAGCAGAATTATTACCTGCAACATTACATTTTGGAAGCTGTAATGCACATAGTTGTGATGATGAGGTGCTGACTTTTGAGATGACATACCTAAAAACTTTATCATCTTCATTGTTGTTTAAGTAACCAAAACACATCAATGTACCTCTTCCAAAAAAGACAATGATAGTGACGGAACTAATGCTTTGTTGTATTTTTATTAATTTAAGCCATATTCTGAACAATCGAATTAATTTTAAGACCACAATGCGAACAAAAGTCTGGAATCCTCTGAGAAAGTCTATTGGTCTTGAATACAGATTATTTGTCTAAGAATTTTCAAAGGGGATATTTTTTAAAGGTTTCGTGTAAATGGATTGCAATCAAATTTTCTGACAGTGGGATGTCACTAGTTTATTTAAACATCAATTCACAAATAATGAATCAAAAATAATGAAGTTAAATTTCTATCTTCAGGTATAATTACTTGGACTTGGTAAAGTATCACTACAAAATATATAAAAAGAACTCAGTACAGTCTACAGCTATATAGGCAAACTGTCTGGCCAATTTGTTTTGTTCATAGATCCTAATAGATCCTCTGGTAACTTAAATAAATAATTCTACATCATACTGGAGAAAGGATTTTACTTTCTCCACCCTGCCCCTACACCACCAAATTTGACAAGGATAAGTCAGATTGAAATGCTTAAACTACATCATGTTCAGAGAGCTACTCTGATTCTTCAGCCTCTTGGTATTAATAAACATACTGTAAAAGAAATAAATAGGCATTACAGCTCTGTAGCTATTAAAGAGTTTCTTTTTGCAGTGGTAATTAATAGTCCTATGCCACTCATTTAGCCACTCCCACATAGGAGGAGTTCACATAGCAGGATTGTCAATAAGGTTCAGTTCAGTATCCTGCATGCTGATATCCTGGTGTGCTCTGCACTATCCCTCAATAATGAACACAACACTTTTAGAGATGCACTGAGGTGCTTTGGTAACTGAAACTGAACTGTCATGGTGATAAAGCATTCAGGTATGGAAGCTCAAAAAAACAGCACAACTTCACAACTTGGAACTCCTGAACATCATGTTGAATTCAATAATCACAGATACTGATCCTCCTATTTTCATTTTGGCTTCCTCCCAAAGTGTTCTTTACCTCCTTATCCAATTAATTTTAGGTTTTTATTCTACTTAACTGGTTTTAGTAGTTCTGATACTTGTCGTAGAACTTACATTTTTACATTTACTGAGTGTGGTCTTTGGAAAATGAGATGACTGTAGGCAAAACAGCGAAAATACAGAGAATCAATATGTGCACGAACACAGTGGGAACAAGGGATGTGAAATGCATTAACAATCTTTTTCTCCAAGGTATTCTTTTTAACGTGATCGACTCAATTTACCTTTGATTATGCCCTGCAGCAAAAGTATTGAAATAATTCAATGAAGTACAAAAATAAGAAATCCACATATATGAAAATTAGATATAAGTAAACTGCTTAGAAAACAATATACCTCTTTATAACTCATACTATAAAGCTAAAAGGTCAAATTAACCAAGATTAACAAAATATCAATTTCCCTGTGACATAGAAAAACATAGAAAATAGGTGCACAGGAGTAGGCCATTCGGCCCTTCGAGCCTGCACCACCATTCAGTTTGATCATGGCTGATCATCCAACTCAGAACCCTGTACCAGCCTTCCCTCCATACCCCCGATCCCTTTAGCCACAAGGGCCATATCTAACTCCCTCTTAAATATAGCAAATGAACTGGCCTCAACTGTTTCCTGTGGCAGAGAATACCACAGATTCACCACTCTCTGTGTGAAGAAGTTTTTCCTAATCTCGGTCCTAAAAGGCTTCCCCTTTATCCTCAAACTGTGACCCCTCGTTCTGGACTTCCCCAACATTGGAAACAATCTTCCTGCATCTAGCGTGTCCAATCCCTTTAGGATTTTATACGTTTCAATAAGATCCCCCCTCAATCTTCTAAATTCCGACGAATATAAGCCTAGTCGATCCAGCCTTTCATCATATGAAAGTCCTGCCATCCCAGGAATCAATCTGTTGAACCTTCTTTGTACTCCCTCTATGGCAAGGATGTCTTTCCTCAGATTAGGGGACCAAAACTGCACACAATACTCCAGGTGTGGTCTCACCAAGGCCTTGTACAACTGCAGTAGTACCTCCCTGCTCCTATACTCGAATCCTCTTGCTATGAATGCCAGCATACCATTCGCCTTTTTCACCGCCTGCTGTACCTGCATGCCCACTTTCAATGACTGGTGTATAATGACACCCAAGTCTGTTTGCACCTCCCGTTTTCGGCCACCATTCAGATAATAATCTGTTTTCCTGTTTTTGCCACCAAAGTGGATAACCTCACATTTATCCACATTAAATTTCATCTGCCATGAATTTGCCCACTCACCTAACCTATCCAAGTCACCCTGCATCCTCTTAGCATCCTCCTCACAGCTAACACTGCCGCCCAGCTTCGTGTCATCGCAAACTTGGAGATGCTGCATTTAATTCCCTCATCCAAGTCATTAATATATATTGTAAACAACTGGGGTCCCAGCACTGAGCCTTGCAGTACCCCACTAGTCACTGCCTGCCATTCTGAAAAGGTCCTGTTTATTCCCACTCTTTGCTTCCTGTCTGCCAACCAATTCTCTATCCACATCAATACCTTACCCCCAATACTGTGTGCTTTAAGTTTGCACACTAATCTCCTGTGTGGGACCTTGTCACAAGCCTTTTGAAAATCCAAATATACCACATCCACTGGTTCTCCCCATCCACTCTACTAGTTACATCCTCAAAAAATTCTATGAGATTCATCAGACATGATTTTCCTTTCACAAATCCATGTTGACTTTGTCCGATGATTTCACCACTTTCTAAATGTGCTGTTATCACATCTTTGATAACTGACTCTAGCATTTTCCCCACCACCGATGTTAGGCTAACCGGTCTATAATTCCCCGGTTTCTCTCTCCCTCCTTTTTTAAAAAGCAGGGTTACATTAGCCACCCTCCAATCCTCAGGAACTAGTCCAGAATCTAAAGAGTTTTGAAAAATTATCACTAATGCATCCACTATTTCTTGGGCTACTTCCTTAAGCACTCTGGGATGCAGACCATCTGGCCCTGGGGACTTATCTGCCTTTAATCCCTTCAGTTTACCTAACACCACTTCCCTACTAACATGCATTTCCCTCAGTTCCTCCATCTCACTGTAACTGTGCTGGAAATTAACTATATTCATTCCAATTACGACTGGTAGTTTTGAACATTGGCCGGTACGGAACCTATTGAATTTTTGTTACGTACTCTGATTTCCACAGGTTATCATCAAAAGTTCCATTGATACACCATATTACATACATGACTCATTAACTCACATTCGAGAGAAAAATAGTTCAGCATGCAATCAGACTGTCAAAGTAAACACATATAATAGCACTGAGTGTAAAGTGGTTTTCATAGAAATCTACAGCACATTACAGGCCCTTTGGCCCAGTGTTGTGCTGTCCATGTAACCTACTCTGGAAACTGCCTAGAATTACCCTACATTTTTTGATATGGCATACAAAGCAAAGGATAAAAAATGTTTTTAAAGGCACACAAGAGTACTAAATAGCAAAGATTTGTCCATAAAAGAGTGCCCAATCTTTATATTAACTACAACTATCAAACCCTGATTTGAAATTGCTGAGGTGATACACACTCTGACATGACTTCAAGAACTTTCATATCCACAACGTAGAAAATGCAGATAAGATCTTGATATTCTTAACAAATTGAAAAATTAAAAACTTCAACTAGAAAAAACCTTATGCAAATAATAAAAGACCAATCTTGTGTTTCAAACCCAGCTATTTAGATAAACGAGGAAACCTTGCAGCGTGTTACACTAGAAATATTCAACAAGCTACACACATCAAAGTTGCTAGTGAACGCAGCAGGCCAGGCAGCATCTGTAGGAAGAGGTACAGTCGACGTTTCAGGCCGAGACCCTTCGTCAGGACTAACTGAAGGAAGAGTGAGTAAGGGATTTGAAAGTTGGAGGTGGAGGGGGAGATCCAAAATGATAGGAGAAGACAGGAGGGGGAGGGATGGAGCCAAGAGCTGGACAGGTGATAGGCAAAAGGGGATACGAGAGGATCATGGGACAGGAGGTCAACAAGCTGGTCAAGCAGCATCAGTGCAGAACTAGACATAGTTATTTTCTAGGTCATTAGACCTACCATGAGAACTGTAAATTTGTTTTATTGCCAGCATTTTTCTAAATAACAATAGTGTAGGGGAGGAGAGTATAGGTGGGAATATAAGTTATTGGGTGAAAGGCAGACGAGACACAAAAAATTTGCAAAATCTAATTAGTCTGGAGGGAATGGAAAAGGAAAATATCAATGAAGTGGAGGAATATTGCTTATTCAGATGATGAGATGTTCCTCTGAATTTCATTAGAGCTGTGCAAGAAACTGAGAACATTCAACATGGAAATACAATGGAAAGTTAAACTGACAGATCAGAAACCTGAAGTGAAAAAAGAGTGACCACCATTTCTATGACTGCTGCAGAGACTTCACTGTGAATAGCACACAATAAACTGAAAATACAAATAAATTGCTGTTGTTCTGAAAGGAATTTTTAGAAACCTGAATAGTGAAAGGGAAGATGTTAAAGGATGGTATTTCATCTGCTGGTATTTAAAAGATAGGGTTTCCCTTAACCTTCCCTTCTATCCCATCAGTTTCACTTTAAACAGATCTTTCACCATTTCCTGAAAGCATGATGCTAATCTGACAAAACTACATCACAGCTGCAAATGTGCTAAGCATCAGATGCAACGTGCCATTGATTGCTAAGTGTTATCACAACCAACTGATCAAATCAAATGTTCCACAGCCATGCCCCATCCAACTGTGAATGTTGGAGAACAGCAAAAGAACTAACAGGAGGATGCTCAATAAACAATCCCATCTTTGATGGAGCCACAGTTCCCAATCACAGTGCAAAAGACTCTTCGGCAATTACTCAGTGATGGATATATGAGGACATCTGGACCTCCTCCTGTGATGCTCACTGAAGCTATTCTTCAACCAATTAAATCTACTTCATCTAAATCAAGAAATGGCAAAATGCACTGAATAAATAGAATTTGGCAAGCAGAAGCGAAGATCTAAAGAGGCATGGTAACATAGTGGCTAGTGTAAGGCTTTACAGTGCCTGCGACACGGATTCAATTCCTTCTATCTGTAAAGAGTTTCTATGTTCTCCTCGTGACTTGTGTTTCCTCCAGGGGCTTTGCTTGCCTCCCAACATTCCAAAGGCATGTGGGTTAGTAGGTTAATTGGATATATAGGTGTATTGGGTGGCACGGCCTCATTAGGCTGGAAGGGCCTGTTACCATGCTGTATCTCTAAATAAGACTTCTAAATATACACCTGCTCCAGAAAAAAATACAATACACTTGATGACATGGAAATCTGGGAAGGTCTGAAAGAAAAAAACTTGAACCCTCAGCCTAAATGTACACTTTCTCCAGTATCAGGAAACTGCAGAAACTTATCAAGACTTCTTTAATGACAGCCCCCGAGCCTCTAACCATTCCGAGCTAATAAGTCAAGGGGAGGAGGCAAATAAGAATCTGTTAGCTTCCCTTCAAAGTGCACATCTTCCACTTGGAAATCTATTGTCAACCCTTCAGCTATGCTGGAATAAAAGTTCTAAAACATCCAACCAGAGTAACTTGATCATAGACTAAACAGCAATTCCAGGAGCTACCTCACCACAATTTAAGTATAAATGATAATTAAATACCTGCCTTGCCATTTGTGCCCATATGTGATGAAGAATGAGCATTTCATTTTGGATGTTCCTTTTCTCTTTCAGAATTCTGAAGAAACTACTCTCTATGACACACTGATGCATTCCTTGTCCATATTTTTCGTTCTCCTCTTTTACACAGTAACTAATTTGAATTGGCACTTCCCCAAATAAATCAACAAGCACTCTGAGGCAGGACCTTCTCATTCCGTAGTAATTCTGATTGTCTTGAGGTCATCTTCTTGATCAACCCTTGTTTTCTCCTGAATCAATTTGGTAATTTCACAAAGAACTGACCCTGCAGTTTCTCAGCATTCATCTTTTAATGCCAATATTTTTTGAGATACGCACCAAATTAAACAATTTGTATTCCATTGATATCTTACACATGTTTAGTGACAATCCCATAAAGATCAAAGTTCCATGAATCTCCACTCCAGGACTCTGGAATAAATACCTTCGTTCTGTTTTTAGCATTTTTCTCTCACTACTGTCAACAGAGAAGGTAGTGATAAATTTTGAAGGCCTAGACAAATGCAAACTCATCACAATTAACTAAATTGGGCTGAGATAGGAACCAATGAGACATAATTATAAAGTTTGACTGGAGCCTTTTATTTGTTTCCTTGAACTGAGGCTTTTGATGCTTCTGATCCCAAGTACTGCATATCTAGAAATATAACATGGAAACAGAAAATGGAAGATTTACTCAACAGACCATCAGCATTTGTGGAGAAAATATTTCCCAGTTGCAGATCAACAGGGGATTTTTTCCAAAAACAATTTCAAGGAGAAAAGAATTGTTTTAAATATGAATTCCATCGGTACCCAGGAATACAATATACACAGTATGAAATAGACATAATACTGCAGATATTTCAGTAAAAGCTTGGACTTCAACAAAGTTCACGTAATGTGTATTTAGCCATCTATCTGTTTCAATTTCAGTCTGTCACATTGCTCTCAATGTAAATATATTTACGGCCAAGACTATTTTCTTCCAAAACTATGGAGCACATAAGATACTCATTTGTGGAAATATCTCCTACATTAATATTTAGAGTGGTAATGAACTTTAAACACTAAAACAACAAAAGGAAATTGTAAAAATTTCAAGAACTAAAAGCGATCTGACCAGTAGTTATTTAATAGTTCATACATCATGCTAAAGTACACCTCATTATTAATGATAACTATCGATGCCTGAAGGCTTGCAAGTAGGCTGACTGCCTGGTGTAGCTATCAACGTAAATCGTCCTTTACATCTTCAGTTGCAGAAACCTGTTACTTGGAACCTCATCTGTTACCCTTTAATAAAAAATCACATCTTCTTTTGTGTTGCTATATTTTCTTTCTGCCATTGGTTATTCTGAAGTTTGATTTCTGAAGGGCTGACAGCCTTATCAAATATTTTTTTGCCCTTTAATGAAGTGCCCAAGGCAATCCACCAATTCATGTGGAAATATGCTAGAAATACATGGCTGGGTGCAGAGGGCGCACCAGCCCTTGGCAGAGATAAATCACTTACACCAAGATGTGATTAATGGCAGGCTGCTTCTCATGAACATCAGAAATCCAACAATGCACAGTTGCAAGTTCTTTAATTCAATATGTTTTCAAATTTACAATCTTTTCTTTCCTGAATATTTTTTTAAACTTGGAAACTGGTCATATATGGTTCTTGAACAATAACCATGAAGAATATTTTTTAAAAATAACAAAAAAAAAACTAGACTTTTTTTAGTAGCTCCTGATTGGGGAATTTGGTGGCATCTAAGCATGATGCCATCAAGACCGATGCATTAACAAATTGTATTAAGATCTGTTATCCTGAGTGAGACTAAGTAATCACAAAGTGCTAACTGCATCAAGAAATTTGAGGACAAGAAGGGCACGGGAAATGTAAAATAAATAACTAGTACAAGCAAATACATTCAAAGGATTTCAGCTGTGGCTCACAGCAGCAAGATTTCAAACACTCCCTTAAGTATTTTAATAATTCTCCTTTGAATAGTTCAACAGATTACAGTGAATGAAAAGGGTTTTAATTTTCCAAAAAAAAAAGCATCTATTATGTGTTTTGAAGAGCACAGCATTTTGTTGGAAATCAGGCCTACTTTTCACATTCCATATACGTTATCAGCCAATTCTTGAAAGCTGTCTGTCTTGCTACATGCAGGAAGAGACTGCATCATTTTCTGAGCACTACTTAATTAGTTTGACTGTTGCAATACCAAGGAGCCGCATTTAATTTTTAAAGTTATCCATAAACTCATTACATGGGATGAATGATGAAACTCAAAAGCTCCTTCTTAAATGTCACTGGAATTAGGAAGTCAAAGCACAGAAAAATGCTGCTGAGTGAAACCCTTTACCTATTAGTCTTTTACGCAGAATTTGAAAGTACACTTTTCATCTTCAGAATGATCTGTTAGTGAAAATTAAATTTTAATTCTAAGGCAACTGTGTTTATCTTAAAATGTTTAAACCGAACAAACTACATTCAACTGGTGAAGACGGGCAGTTTCGAGACAGCTGGCGAAGACAGAATGTCACATATTAATAAAGACCTCAGAACTGCTTTGTACACTGGTTTTCTACTCTGATATCAAAACAAAACACATATAAAGTTCCTAAGTGAAGGTCGACCTGTATTTAAATTCCAATTGTGTATCATTCAGTGTTTACAAACAGTCAAAAGTAAAGCTCTCATCACACCACACATTTGCAGTAATAATTAATCAATAGTTGGCAATTAGCATAATTTTCTTTTCCACAGACCACTTGCATTCAGATTATTGTAGTGGGCTCACTGAACCACAAGAGCCCCATGATTGGTCAGTTTGGAACATACTACACAGATTAATGGCCCTTTATGTTTGTTTTAAAAATAAACTTTGTTCTTTTACACTTCCTTCATTCCTTAACTTCAAACAATAATTACACTGAAACCTTTTTGTTTCAGTGTATCACAGTGATAACTTTAAATAAAATGTTTATGTTTTGAAACTATGATCGCACTCTCTGCAGGGCTTTTCCCACTTCTTCAACAGCAGGATATGAGACAGAAAGTACAAATGAACATCAAAAAACATTAGATGCTGGAAATCTAAAGTGAAAATAAATGTGCTTAAACATCTCAGCATGTCAGGCAGGATCTATGGAAAGAGAGAGATCTGACCTACAAAGCTTTTCCAGCATTTGTTTCCATTTCAGAAAATACCTATGTTTTGTGCAGAACTTCCAGACAGCTCGGTTTGTAAATTGGCACTAAAACCAATGCTGCCAAAGGAATAATCAATGGCAACTACAAGAAAAATGTTTCCTGAAAGGCAAACTTAAATGAGGAAAGTTGTTTTCAACACCATTATCTCGTCATTACTAAATTAATAAATATCAAAACCTGGGCATCTGTATCTCCCTCTGCAATTGGATCCTTGACTTCCTCATTGAGAGACCAGTCAGTGTAAACTGGTAATAACAGACCCTCCTCATCGCATGCTTAGCACATTGCTCTACTCTTTCTACACTCAAGACTGTGTGGACTGCGCATAGTTCAAACACCATCTATATATTTGCCGGTGACACTACTATTATTGCCGGAATCTCAGTGGCAAGAAAACGTACAGGAGTGAAACATCAGTTGGTTGAGTGGTATCACAGCAACAACCTTGTGGTCAATGTCAACAAGAACAAGGAAATGATTGTGGATTTCAGGAAAGGTAAGTCAGGATAACACATACACATCTCATTGAAGAGTCAGCTGTGAAAAGGGTGAGCAGCTTCTACCTCCTGGACATCAACACCTCAGAAGATCAATGTACCCAACATACAGAAGCAATCATGAACAAGGCACACCAGTGACTATACTTCATCAGGAGTTTGAAGAGATTTGGTATAATAGGAGCAGAATTGGGCCATTCAGTCCATTGAGTTTGCTCTGCCATTTGATCATGACTGATTTGTTTTCTGTCTCCTTTATATATCACCAAAGACTCTAGCAAATTTCTAGTTGCATGCTGGACAGCATTCTGACTGGCTGCATAGGGTTGTAGATACTGCCAGCTACATCACAGCCACAGCCTTTCCCATCATCACGGCACACATCATTAAGGATCCTCACCATCCAAGACATGCTCCCTTCTCATGAGTATCATCAGTGATGACGTACAAGTCCCACATTCAATGTTTTAAGAAGAGCTTCTTTCCCACCACCATCAGATATTTAATAGTGTACAAATACTACCTTGCTATTCCTCTTTTGCCATTTTCTTTTGTAAATTATGGTGATCTTATGTTGTCTAGCATTGTACTGCTGGCTCAAAACAACAAATTTCACAACATAAAGTCCATCAGTGATAATAAAGCTGCATCTGATTAAAATATGTGAGATGAAATAGAAAAGCAACTATTAGTGTGGAAACCTGATGTTAAATCCAAATTGGCAGTCCTGGAAATGTGCATGTATAGTATCAATAAGCAAGCTAAAGAACAGATAAATAGATTCTTACAATAATTAACACTGATCAAATACTTGTGTACATCTTTTATCTAATGGGGCTCATCCAACTGATAATCATATGATCCATCTGTCTTTTGGAATATTTTGTCATTACTCAGTGAAATGGGTTTATGGTAGGGGTCCCCAACCTTTTGCGCACCGCGGACCAGTTCAATATTGACGATATTCTTGCGGACCGGCTGACCGGGGGAGGGGTTCAAGTTCAACAGTGCGTGACAGGGAATGAGGAAAGGTGCAGCTGACTCATATCGTTTCATATCGCTTCCGCGCAGCCCAGTGGTTGGGGACCACTGGTTTATGGAACCTGCAGCACAAGGGAGTAAAAGTGTTATTCTATTAGAGTTCTCAATTTATTCTTGGCTTCAAGTCTTCTCCCACAGTTACCTTCATTGTTGCTAACTTACGAGCTCTGCCTATTCACAAATTATCTTTAAGATCTACCTTCAGACTACAATCTTTTGGTTGATCATGAAACAGATCTACTACTACAGGCATTTTACAACCAAGAATAATGACTCAAAAAATGGACTGCCCCTCAATATGACAGCATCAGTATCATATGGGACTCAAAAATTAATAATTGTCCTCACATAATGAAATCACATACAACATTTTAAGAAGAGAAACTGGACCGCCAGCTCTCACCTCCTTCCCATAATACATAAACTATAGCAAATTGGGTTCAATAGAGTATTTTCACAACACAGCATTTTTGTAAAACTCAGATAAAATAATTAGGTAGAGTCAAGGTTTAACACATACCTTCAGCCATGGATTTGTTACGGTCTCCTAAAGAAAAGGGTAAGAAAAGAACAGTTTGACTTAAAATTATGTGAAAAATAATAGCATATCAATTTAATTGTGGTAGAAAACCTGATGAGCAGATGTGAATTCTGCTTTAAAATTAGTAATTTACTAAACTTTAATCACTGATTGAAAACTTATGTTACAAACATTAAAAAAGATATAATTATTAATAAGATCAATTAGAAGATATAATTCCGGATTTGAAAACATTTAATTCCAATAATTTAGAGTGACTGAACAAACCCCTTTGTGTACTTTGGAAATTCAATTGCCCTGCTCTTTCAGTTATTCACTGAGTTCTGTAGGTCTACTGAGGGGCCCCGTACTCTGGCACTGTTGAAGACAGAGAAACTAGAGTTTCATTGATGTTGCATTTTGAGTACAAATGATGCTAACATTTGCTAAGTTCAAAGTAAATTTATTATGAAAGTACATATACGTCACCCTAAACAGCACTGAGATTCAATTTCTTGTGGGCATTCACAATAACTACAAGAAATGCAATAGCATCAATGAAGGACTGCACCCAGCAGGATGGACAACCAATGTGCAAAAGACCACAAGCTGTGCAAATATAAAAAGAAAGAAAAAAAGAAATAAGAATAAAAAAATAAGCAATAAATTTCAAGAAAATGAGATGAAGAGTTCTAGAAAGTAAGTCCATGGGTTGTGGGAATAGATCAGTGATGGGCCAGGTGAAGTTATCCATATAAGTTCAACAGACTGATGGTTGAGACGTAACACACACAAAATGCTGGTGAATGCAGCAGGCCAGGCAGCATCTATAAGAAGTACAGTCGACTTTTACGGCCGAGACCCTCCGTCAGGACAAACTGAAAGAAAAGATAGTAAGAGATTTGAAAGTGGGAGGGGGAGGGGAGATCCGAAATGATAGGAGAAGACAGGAGGGGGAGGGATGAAGCTAAGAGCTGGAAAGTTGATTGACAAAAGGGATACAGAGTTGGAGAAGGATCACGGGACGGGAGGCCTGGAGAGAAAGAAAGAAAGAGGGAGGGCTACCCAGATGGAATATCAGGTATTGTTCCTCCAACCTGAGTGTGGCTATATATACCTGGGTAGCCTCCAACCTGATGGCATGAACACTGATTTCTCTAACTTCCATTAATGCCCCTCCTCCCCTTCTTACACCATCCCTTATTTATTTTTATTTCCCTTTGTTTATCTCTCTCTGTCCCTCTCACAATCACTCCTTGCCCGTTTCCCATCTTGCTCTGGGCTCCCCCCCACCACTTACTTTCTTTCTCTCTAGGCCTCCCATCCCATGATCCTTCTCCAGCTCTGTATCCCTTTTGCCAATCAACTTCCAGCTGTTAGCTTCATCTCTCCCCCTCCTGTCTTCTCCTATCATTTTGGATATCCCCCCCCTCCTACTTTCAAATCTCTTACTATCTCTTCTTTCAGTTAGTCCTGACGAAGGGTCCCGGCCCGAAACGTCGACTGTACTTCTTCCTATAGATGCTGCCTGGCCTGCTGCGTTCCACCAGCACTTTGTGTGTGTTGCTTGAATTTCCAGCATCTGCAGATTTTCTCGTGTTTGCGTGGTTGAGAGGTAATACCTGTTCCTGAACCTGGTGGTGTGGGCTCTGAGGATCCTGTAACTTCTTCCTGAAGGCAGCAATCAAAAGAGAGCATGGCGTGGATGGTGGGGATCCTCAATGATGGGATGCTGCTTTCCTGCGATAGCACTCCATGTAGATGTGCTCAATGATGGGGAGGGCTTTACCTTTAATGATGCCGCTCAGCCAAAATTTCAATCTCTCTTCTATATATTGAATTGTCACCATCTTTGTTTTGGCCAATGCCAGCAGTCTCATAAGCAAACTTAACTATGGCATTAGAGCTGTACTTAGCCTCACTGTCATAAGTATAAAGTGAGAAGATAAGGGGGTTATGCACATGACATTGTGGTTCACGTGTGCTGATGTAGATTGTGGAAGAAATATTGTCTATCTGAACTGAATGTGGTCCGCAAGTGAGGAAAGAGAGGATCCAGTTTCTATTCAGAGACTAGAGATTGAAGCTATTGAATAGTTTTGAGGGGACGATAGTATTGAATGTCGAGCTACAATCAATCAGGAGCATCCTGATGTATGCATTTTTACAGGCCAGATGTTCCAGGGATGAGCAAAGAACCAATGAATTGGCATCTCAGAACATAGAACATAGAATAGTACAGCACAGTACAGGCCCTTCGGCCCACAATGTTGTGCCGACCCTCAAACCCTGCCTCCGATATAAGCCTCCACCTTAGATTCCTCCATATAGAAACATAGAAAATAGGTGCAGGAGTAGGCCATTCGGCCCTTCGAGCCTGCACCACCATTTATTATGATCATGGCTGATCATCCAACTCAGAACCCCGCCCCAGCCTTCCCTCCATACCCCCGGATCCCCGTAGCCACAAGGGCCATATCTAACTCCCTCTTAAATATAGCCAATGAACTGGCCTCAACTGTTTCCTGTGGCAGAGAATTCCACAGATTCACCACTCTCTGTGTGAAGAAGTTTTTCCTAATCTCAGTCCTAAAAGGCTTCCCCTTTATCCTCAAACTGTGACCCCTTGTTCTGGACTTCCCCAACATCGGGAACAATCTTCCTGCATCTAGCCTGTCCAATCCCTTTAGGATTTTATATGTTTCAATCAGATCCCCCCTCAATCTTCTAAATTCCAATGAGTACAAGCCCAGTTCATCCAGTCTTTCTTCATATGAAAGTCCTGCCATTCCAGGAATCAATCTGGTGAACCTTCTTTGTACTCCCTCTATGGCAAGGATGTCTTTCCTCAGATTAGGGGACCAAAACTGCACACAATACTCCAAGTGTGGTCTCACCAAGGTCTTGTACAACTGCAGTAGTACCTCCCTGCTCCTGTACTCGAATCCTCTCGCTATAAATGCCAGCATACCATTCGCCTTTTTCATCGCCTGCTGTACCTGCATGCCCACTTTCAATGACTGGTGTATGACACCCAGGTCTCGTTGCACCTCCCCTTTTCCTAATCGGCCACCATTCAGATAATAATCTGTTTTCCTATTTTTGCCACCAAACTGGATAACCTCACATTTATCCACATTAAATTGCATCTGCCATGAATTTGCCCACTCACCCAACCTATCCAAGTCACTCTGCATCCTCTTAGCATCCTCCTCACAGCTAACACTGCCACCCAGCTTCGTGTCATCCACAAACTTGGAGATGCTGCATTTAATTCCCTCATCCAAGTCATTAATATATATTGTAAACAACTGGGGTCCCAGCACTGAGCCTTGCGGTACCCCACTAGTCACCGCCTGCCATTCTGAAAAGGTCCCGTTTACCTGTCTAGTAGTCTCTTAAACTTCACTAGTGTATCTGCCTCCACCACTGACTCAGGCAGTGCATTCCACGCACCAACCACTCTCTGAATAAAAAACCTTCCTCTAATATCCCCCTTAAACTTCCCACCCCTTACCTTAAAGCCATGTCCTCTTGTATTGAGCAGTGGTGCCCTGGGGAAGAGGCGCTGGCTATCCACTCTATCTATTCCTCTTATTATCTTGTACACCTCTATCATGTCTCCTCTTATCCTCCTTCTCTCCAAAGAGTAAAGCCCTAGCTTCCTTAATCTCTGATCATAATGCATACTTTCTGAACCAGGCAGCATCCTGGTAAATCTCCTCTGTACCCTTTCCAATGCTTCCACATCCTTCCTATAGTGAGGCGACCAGAACTGGACACAATACTCCAAGTGTGGCCTAACCAGAGTTTTAGTTGATCTGCTGTGACATAGGCAAATTGGAGCAGATCCAAGTCACTTCTCAGTTAGGTGTTGAATGTTTCATCACCAACCTCTTAAAGCACCATTATAGTGGATGTAAGTGCTACTGAACGATAGTCATTGAGACAGGTTACCATGTTCAACTTGGGCACCAGTATCACTCTCCGCTGAACATCGACGACTCCTCCGGAGAGATCGTTAAGAACACCAAATTTCTTGGTGTTCACCTGGAGGAGAATCTCACCTGGTCCCTCAACACCAGCTCCATAGCAAAGAAAGCCCAGCAGCGTCTTTACCTTCTGCGAAGGCTGAGAAAAGTCTATCTCCCACCCCGCATCCTCACCACATTCTACAGAGGCTGTATTGAGAGCATCCTGAGCAGCAGCTGCATCACGGCCTGGTTCGGAAATTGCACCATCTCGGATCGCAAGACCCTGCAGCAGATAGTGAGGTTAGCTGAGAAGATCATCGGGGTCTCTCTTCCCGCCATCACAGACATTTACACCACACGCTGCAACCGCAAAGCAAGCAGCATTATGAAGGACCCCACGCACCCCTCATATAAACTCTTCTTCTCCCTCCTGCCATCTGGAAAAAGGCACCAAAGCATTCGAGCTCTCACGACCAGACTATATAACAATTTCTTCCCCCAAGCCATCAGACTCCTCAATACCCAGAGCCTGGCTTGACACCAACCTCCTATACCCTCTACTGTGCCTACGGTCTTGTTTATTATTTATTATTATTTATTGTAGTGCCTGCAATGTTTTGTGCACTTTATGCAGTCCTGGATAGGTCTGTAGTCTAGTGTAGTTTTTGTGTTTTTTCTTACGTAGTTCAGTGTAGTTTTGTATTGTTTCATGTAGCACCATGGTCCTGGAAAATGTTGTCTCATTTTCACTATGTCCGGTACCAGTAGTTATGGTTGAAATGACAATAAAAAGTGACTTGACTTGACTTGAATTGAAACAGGTGGGTACCTCAGATAGCCAAAGTAAGAGGTTAAAGACATCGGTGAACACTCTAGCCAGTTGATCAGCACTAGTCTTTTATATTCGGCCAGATATCCCATCTGGGCAGGATGCTTTCCCAAGGTTCAGCCTCCTGAAGGATGCTCTCACATCAACTTCCTCAGAGTCTGAAATCACAGGGTCATCAGGAGCTGTGGGAGTTCATGAAGGTGCCTCCATGTTTTGACTTGTGAAGCGAGCATAAAAAGTATTGAGCTCATCTGGGAGTGAAGCCTTGTTGTCCTCTATGTCACTTCGTTTCACTTTCTAAAAGGTGATAGGATTCAAGCTCTGCCACAACTGTCATGCATTCTTCAGTGATTTAAGTTTAGTCTAGAACTGCCACTTTGCGCATCTTGACTTCACCGCACCTTGTCCCCATTCCAACCTCACTCCTTCGGAACACTCTGCTCTCCACTCCCTCCGCACTAATCCTAACCTTATTATTAAACCCACCGATAAGGGGGGTGCTGTTGTAGTCTGGCGTACTGACCTCTACCTTGCCGAGGCACAGCGACAACTCGCGGATACCTCCTCTTATTTACCCCTCGATCGTGACCCCACTAAGGAGCACCAGGCCATTGTCTCCCACACCATCACCGACTTTATCCGCTCAGGGGATCTCCCATCCACTGCTACCAACCTTATAGTTCCCACACTCCGCACTTCCCGTTTCTACCTCCTACCCAAGATCCACAAACCTGCCTGTCCTGGCCGACCTATTGTCTCAGCTTGCTCCTGCCCCACCGAACTCGTTTCTGCATTCCTCGACACGGTTTTATCCCCCCTTGTTCAATCCCTTCCGACCTATGTTCGTGACACTTCTCACGCTCTTAAACTTTTCGATGATTTTAAGTTCCCTGGCCCCCACCACTTTATTTTCACCATGGATGTCCAGTCCTTATATACTTCCATCCCCCATCAGGAAGGTCTCAAAGCTCTACACTTCTTTTTGGATTCCAGACCTAATCAGATCCCCTCTACCACCACTCTGCTCCGTCTAGCGGAATTAGTCCTCACTCTTAATAATTTCTCCTTTGGCTCCTCCCACTTCCTCCAAACTAAAGGTGTAGCTATGGGCACCCGCATGGGTCCTAGCTATGCCTACCTTTTTGTTGGCTTTGTGGAACAATCTATGTTCCGTGCCTATTCTGGTATCTGTCCCCCACTTTACCTTCGCTACATCGATGACTGCATTGGCGCTGCTTCCTGCATGCATGCAGAACTTGTTGACTTTATTAACTTTGCCTCCAACTTTCACCCTGCCCTCAAGTTTACCTGGTCCATTTCCGACACCTCCCTCCCCTTTCTAGATCTTTCTGTCTCTGTCTCTGGAGACAGCTTATCCACTGATGTCTACTATAAGCCTACTGACTCTCACAGCTATCTGGACTATTCCTCTTCTCACCCTGTCTCTTGCAAAAACGCCATCCCCTTCTCGCAATTCCTCCGTCTCCGCCGCATCTGCTCTCAGGATGAGGCTTTTCATTCTAGGACGAGGGAGATGTCTTCCTTTTTTAAAGAAAGGGGCTTCCCTTCCTCCACTATCAACTCTGCTCTTAAACGCATCTCCCCCATTTCACGTACATCTGCTCTCACTCCATCCTCCCGCCACCCCACTAGGAATAGGGTTCCCCTGGTCCTCACCTACCACCCCACCAGCCTCCGGGTCCAACATATTGTTCTCCGTAACTTCCGCCACCTCCAACGGGATCCCACCACTAAGTACATCTTTCCCTCCACCCCCCCTGCATTCCGCAGGGATCGCTCCCTATGCAACTCCCTTGTCCATTCGTCCCCCCCATCCCTCCCCACTGATCTCCCTCCTGGCACTTATCCGTGTAAGCGGAACAAGTGCTACACATGCCCTTACACTTCCTCCCTTACCACCATTCAGGGCCCCAAACGGTCCTTCCAGGTGAGGCAACACTTCACCTGTGAGTCGGCTGGGGTGATATACTGCGTCCGGTACTCCCGATGTGGCCTTGTGTATATTGGCGAGACCCGACGCAAACTGGGAGACCGCTTTGCTGAACATCTACGCTCTGTCCGCCAGAGAAAGCAGGATCTCCCAGTGGCCACGCATTTTAATTCCACATCCCATTCCCATTCTGACATGTCTATCCACGGCCTCCTCTACTGTAAAGATGAAGCCACACTCAGGTTGGAGGAACAACACCTTATATTCCGTCTGGGTAGCCTCCAACCTGATGGCATGAACATTGACTTCTCTAACTTCTGCTAAGGCCCCACCTCCCCTCGTACCCCATCTGTTACTTATTTTTATGCACACATTCTTTTTCTCCCTCTGTCCCTCTTGCCCATCCTCTGGGTCACCCCCCCCCCCTTGTCTTTCTTCCCGGACCTCCTGTCCCTTGATCCTCTCGTATCCCCTTCTGCCTATCACCTGTCCAGCTCTTGGCTCTATCCCTCCCCCTCCTGCCTTCTCCTATCATTTTGGATCTCCCCCTCCCCCTCCAACTTTCAAATCCCTTACTCACTCTTCCTTCAGTTAGTCCTGACGAAGGGTCTCGGCCTGAAACGTTGACTGCACCTCTTCCTACAGGTGCTGCCTGGCCTGCTGCGTTCACCAGCAACTTTGATTGCTTTTCTGAGGTGGTACCTGGACTTCATGCATTTTACTTCATCGTCAGGCCTGAATGCCACTGATCTAGCCCTCAGCAAGAGGCAGATCTCATAATTCATCCAGGGCTTCAGGTTGGGGAAGAATCTGAATGATCTTGTGGGGATACACTCGTCTACGACTGTTTAAAGTCCACTACAACTGTGACGTATTCATTCAGATCCTCTGATGAGTCCTTGAACACGGCCCAGTCCACCAACTTGAAGCAATCCCATAGTTGTTCCTCTGCCTCCCACAATCACCTCTTTGTTGATCTTACCTCTAGTGCCTTGCTCTTTAGTCTCTGCCTGTACAGAGGTAGCAGGAGGACAGCCAAGTGGCATGAACATGATGATGCTGAATCAAAAATTTGAGGAGATGTATATAACGTTATGGGGGTATAAATAAGGGGAATAATTTGTTTTTTCCAGTATAAGGGAGTCTAAAACTATTGTGCATTGATTAGCGTGAGAGGGCCAACCTTTTCACACAAAGGACCATGAGAATACAGACCAGATGCCAGAGGAAGTGGAAGTATATTGAATTCCAATTGACTTTATTACTTATATCCTTCATATACATGAGGAGGAACAATCTTTACGTTACATCCCCGTCTAAATGTGCAAGGTGCAATTTATAGTAATTTATAACTATTATGTACAACAGGATAGTCAATATAACATAGAAATACAGTTGTGTCAGCATGAATTAAGCAGTCTGATGGCTTGCTGGAAGAAGCTGTCCCAGAGCCTGTTGGTCCTGGCTTTATTCTGTGGTACCGTTTCCCGGATAGTAGCAGCTGGAACAGTTTGTAGTTGGGGTGACTCGGACCCCAATGATCTTTCAGGCCCTTTTTACACACCTGTCTTTGTAAATGTCCTGAATAGTGGGAAGTTCACATTTACAGATGCGCTGGGCTATCTGCAGCGCTCTCTGCAGAGCCCTGTGATTGAGGGATGTACAGTTCCCATTCTAGGCAGTGATTCAGCCAGTTAGGATGCTCTCAATCGTGCCCCCTATAAAAAGTTCTTAGAATTTGGGAGCCCATACCAAATGTCTTCAACCGTCTGAAGTGAAGGAGGCGCTGTTGTGCCATTTTCACCACACATTCGGTATGTACAGACCACGTGAGATCCTCTGGTGATGTTTATGCCGAGGAACTTAAACCTGCTTGCCCTCTCAACCCCAGATCCATTGATGTCAACTGGGGCTAGCCTGTCTCCATTCTTCCTGTAATCCACAACCGCTCCTTTGTTTTTGTGATATTGAGAGAGAGGTTGCTTTCTTGACACCACTGTGTCAGGGTGATGACTTCTCTGTAGGCTGCCTCATTATTATTTGAGATTAGGCCGATCAGTGTAGTATCGTCAGCAAATTTAATTAGCAGATTGGAGCTGTGGGTGACGACACAGAATGTAAAGGAGGAGGCTTAGGACACAGCCCTGAGGGACGTGTGTTGAGGGTCAGAAGGGCAGAGGTGAAGGAGCCCATTCTTACCACCTGCCGCCAATCTGACGGGAAGTCCAGGATCCAGCTACACAAGGCAGGGTGAAGGCTGAGGTCTTTGAGCTTCTTGTCGAGCCTGGAGGGACTTATGGTGTTGAACGCTGAACTGTAGTCCAAGAACAGCATTCTTATAGGACGGTGTGTAGAGCTGTGACTATTGCGTCATCTGTCGAGTGGCTGGGTCGATAGGTGAGTTGTAGGGGGTCCAGTGTGGGCGGTAGCATGCTGCAGATATAGTCCTTGACCAGCCTCTCAAAGCATTTGCTTATTATTGAAGTAAGTCCGACAGGACACCTGTCACTCAGATATGTTACCTTGGTTTTTTTTAGGTACAAGAACAATGGTGGATGTTTTCAACCAGGATGGCACTCTACACTGGGAGAGGGAGAGATTAAAAATGTTGTGAACACACCTGTCAGTAGTGTTGCGCACATCCCGAGTACTTGCCCTGGGATGCCGTCCAGTCCCACTGTCTTGCAACTCTCCACTCATTGGAAACTCCTGCATACTTCGGCCTCATGATGACCAAGCTGCCAGTCGCATTATCTGCAGGTCTCCTCAGTGGCGTAGTATTGGCAACATCGAATTGAGCATAAAAATTATTCAGCTCGTCTGGGAAAGAGGCAGCGATGCTGGAAACTCCACTGTGTTCAGCTTTGAAGTCTGCGATGGTGTGTAGAGCTTGCCATAAGGTATGTGTGCTGTTGGTGGAAAGTTGGGACTGAATCTTGTCTCTGTATTGTTGTTTTGCTACCTTGGTGACTTTGTGCAACTTTAGCTAAATTTCTTGACTTCCGATTACCGACAACGTAAGCTCTGTGTCCTGCAGTAAGTACTGCTCGCACGGAACTGTTGATCCAGGGTTTCTGGTTTGGATAGACCCTGACTGATTTCTGGGGACAACATTCTCGGTGCACTTCCAGATGAAACTCGTAACCCCATCCATGAACTCGGAGACATCCTCATCGTGGAAGACATTCCAGATGACATCATCAAAGCAGTCCTGCAGCATGGAGGCAGATTATTTGGACCAACAGTGGACGGTTTTAACTATGGCCGCCTCTTGTTTCAGCTTCTGCCTATACTGTGGCAGCAACAAGATGGAGGAGTGATCTGATTTTCCAAATGGGGGTGGGGCGAAGGAGCACTTTGTAAGCATTGCAGAAGGGAGAGTAGCAGTGGTCGAGTTTGCTATCGCCCCGCGTGCTCACCTGGATGTGTTGGCAAAACTTCGGAGAGACACTAGTCAGCAACGCTCTATTAAAGTCACCGGCAACAATGAAGGCAGCCTCCGGGTGTGCAGTCTCTAGGGTACTGATGGTCTCGTACAGTTCCTTGAGAGCCAGGTTAGTATCAGCCTGCGGCGGAATATACACAGCTGTGATAATAACAGTCGTGAACCCCCTGGGCAGCCAGAAAGGTCTACATAGCAGCACCAGGTACTCCAGATCTAGGAAACAAAAGGATTTCAGGGCATGCATGTTCCAGGGGTCGCACCAGGCATTACTGACCATGAAGCATACCCGACCTCCTTTATTCTTCCCAGAGAAGGTTGTCACTTGTCCGTCTGAAACAGGGAGAACTCAGAAGGCTCTATGGCATGACCCAGTTATCTCATCCATCAGCCAGGTCTCCACGAGGCACAAAACGTTACATTTCCTTGTTTCCCACCGGTAGGAGATTCTGGCTCTCAGTTTGCACAGCTTATTTTTCAGGGACCGAATGTTAGCCAGGAGTATGCTAGGGAGCAGCACCCAAATAGCACGCCATCTCAACCTTACCAGGGCGCTGGCCCATCTCCCTTGCCTCCGACGCCACTTCCGAGATAGCGGCAGTGTAGTAGGTGAGCCTCCCATTGATTGCGCAAGCAGGGGTTCCCAGTGTAGAAAAGGTGGCGCGTGGTGAGTAAATGCTGTCTTCCCAATGTTCAGAAGAGTCAGTCTATCATATCTGATGTGACTATCAGCTACTTGAACAAGAAATGTGAAGCAAATCGCAGAAATTAAAAGTATACTGTAAAGTTGGAATGGAGCTCATAGCACAGCCGCTGTATGCGATGCCATCTTGATCTATCATCTACCATCTCGGAAGCAGGTACAATTGCAACATCTAGAAGATATTTGGACAGGTACATGGACAGGAATGGTTTAGAGGGGGATATGGGCCAAATGCAGTGAACTGGAATGAGCTCTGGTAGGAAACTTGGTCAATTTGGACAAGTTGGACTGAAGGGCCTGTCCCATGCTGTATAACTCTATGATTCTATAAATAAATTTGGAGCTTTTGATTAGGTTTCTGGATGCCTGCCATATAACTGTCGCACAATACTTGTGCATTATAATTAATGGAGGTGAAACTCTCTGCTTTTCAGAAATTTGTCAAAATTAATTCAATTGTCAAGTACAATGATTAATTCCATTGATAGCTTGTACTTTAACACATAAATATGTATCTTTTGCAATTTCACTGTCACCCAATTCAAATCATTTTCAAATATACAGAAAATGCATGTTTTATCTATCTATCTATCTATTTATTCAGAGATACAGCATGGAGTAGGCCCTTCCAGCCCTTCAAGCCATGTTGCCCCAATTCAACCCTAGCCCAATCATGGGACATCTAACAATGACCAATTAACCTACTAACCAGTATGTCCTTGGACTGTGGGAGGAGAGCAGAGCACATGGGGAAAACTCATGCATTCTATAGGGAGGACAAACAGACTCATTAAAGGAATTGAACTCCGACATCCCAAGCCGTAATGGAGTCACTCGAACTGCTACGCTCCAATGGTGCACTGATACAATTAAGACTTCAATGCAGAGGGATATATATGCACACGTTAAAGGCCAACAAGGATTGCAAAAAGTGAATAATTATTATCTAACATGCTTGAAGTAGCTCTCTTCCTCCCTTGCACCAACCCCTGCTCAGTTTCAAACACTGTCAAAATAAATGTAATCAGAACCAAACTACTGAACACATTCCACCTTATTTCAAATCAATTTGGAAAAAAAAATCAAAACTTTGTCAACACCTGAAGAGAAGCATCATATCAGTTAAACTAAATACTACAGATGTGAAACTAAATACTACAGAGGTCCTATGGAGAATCTGTTTTCCCTGCAAATAAGTTTCTATAAAGTGTCATTTGAATCTTTCAGCCTAAATGGAGATTAATTTCATTAGACAAGGAAAGATAAACCAGGCAATTTGTGCTTCGATGCAGTTCCCAGGCAAGCAACAGCAAATTGTCTTTGCAGTAGATTCGGGAGATGTGCAGGCAAGTTCTTTTGTGGGTGGGGAGGCTATTTGTGTTGGTTACTATTAGTGATTGAATATGATCAGTAAGTGGAAGCAAAAAGCATTGCAGTTAATCAAAAACTGATATTACATTTCTTAACAATCAGCATGATATCAATTCCACACTGGAACCATTCAACTGTTGAACTGGTCATTTGAGCAACAAGGGGCTCAATCTGAAGTGTTGACTGTCCATTTCCCTCCCTACCTGTTGCCTGACCCACTGACTTCTTCTTGCATCTTGTGCTTGTTGCTCAAGATTCCACCATCTGAAGTTTGGTGTTCCAGCAGAAAAATCACAAACTTCAAACTAACATTACTTGCCATTCATAACTTCAAATAGGGAATGCTTTATTGGATGTTGTAAGCGAAAGGTCATTTGAAGGGAATCTGTAATTTAGAATGCTTCACATTCCCAGTTGGAAAAGAGAACCTGGAAATATAAATCTACAAATCTAGTAGTAGTATTAGTTGTGCGATCACTCAAACTGAGTATGATGTTCTTCTAAGGAGTTGTCTATTGGTAGATTGTGTAGAGGCCAATCCAAGATCAACAAAATCTGGAATGTTAGAGTGGATTACCCTAATGGAGGAAGCCTTTGTTCATCTTGGGGAAGCTGAGGCATGGGCAGCCACCACATGGTCCTTGGGTTCAGGGCCAAGTAGCATGGAATTCAAGACGACTGGGGGCCCTTCACTACTGCAACCTCCCTCTGCCTTCACTGCTGTGATGTGTCATCATCATCCGCCAGCTCCACTGCTGAGGTCTTGGTAGGATCATTCTTTGTCTGGAACGTCCACCTTGACCTTACCACCATGGGTGACCCTAGCAGGAACTAAGCACCAGATCATTAAACTCCAGACAGTATCACTCTCAGGATCTCAGGTATTCGCATGTTTGTCCACCACAACACGGTGATGATCGGTCAATGAAAAGCTCCAAAACTATGCATGGTGTTACACAAGTTTGTTTTCCCAAGAATATCTGCTGCAATCACTCAATCATAATTGCAGATTTTACTGACACCACAATTTTGATTGGTTAAATCCCACTTGCCCATGATTTTTAAAACTGAACTGAGGACTGCCTAAATGGTCAATCCATTGTCTACCTGGTTATGGTAGGACAATTGTGCTTACTGCAGCCTAAAGTATTAGCTACGTTGATGCATAGTTTAGAAATGATAATGATTTGCAGAACTGTGTAGGCTTTGAAATAGCTGCAGAAGAGCTTCACCAGGAATGTGGCCTGGATTGGACTATTTTAGACATAAGGAGAGGTTGGATAATATGGGTTTCTTTGGGATACTGAGTCTAAGGGAAAAGCTCCTTTGAATATATAAGATTATAAGCAGATTAGACAGATATTCGCAAACAACAGGAATTCTGCAGATGCTGGAAATTCAAGCAACATACATCAAAGTTGCTGGTGAACGCAGCAGGCCAAGCAGCATCTATAGGAAGAGGCGCAGTCGACGTTTCAGGCCGAGACCCTTCGTCAGGACTAACTGAAGGAAGAGTGAGTAAGGGATTTGAAAGCTGGAGGGGGAGGGGGAGATGCAAAATGATAGGAGAAGACAGGAGGGGGAGGGATAGAGCCGAGAGCTGGACAGGTGATAGGCAAAAGGGGATACGAGAGGATCATGGGACAGGAGGCCTAGGGAGAAAGACGGGGGGGGGGTGACCCAGAGGATGGGCAAGAGGTATATTCAGAGGGACAGAGGGAGAAAAAGGAGAGTGAGAGAAAGAATGTGTGCATAAAAATGAGTAACAGCTGGGGTACGAGGGGGAGGTGGGGCCTAGCGGAAGTTAGAGAAGTCAATGTTCATGCTATCAGGTTGGAGGCTACCCAGACGGAATATAAGGTGTTGTTCCTCCAACCTGAGTGTGGCTGCATCTTTACAGTAGAGGAGGCCGTGGATAGACATGTCAGAATGGGAATGGGATGTGGAATTAAAATGTGTGGCCACTGGGAGATCCTGCTTTCTCTGGCGGACAGAGCGTAGATGTTCAGCAAAGCGGTCTCCCAGTCTGCGTCGGGTCTCACCAATATATAAAAGGCCACATCAGGAGCACCGGACGCAGTATATCACCCCAGTCGACTCACAGGTGAAGTGATGCCTCACCTGGAAGGACTGTTTGGGGCCCTGAATGGTGGCAGGGGAGGAAGTGTAAGGGCATGTGTAGCACTTGTTCCGCTTACACGGATAAGTGCCAGGAGGGAGATCAGTGGGGAGGGATGGGGGGGACGAATGGACAAGGGAGTTGTGTAGGGAGCGATCCCTGCGGAATGCAGAGAGAGGGGGGGAGGGAAAGATGTGCTTAGTGGTGGGATCCCGTTGGAGGTGGCGGAAGTTATGGAGAATAATATGTTGGACCCGGAGGCTGGTGGGGTGGTAGGTGAGGACCAGGGGAACCCTATTCCTAGTGGGGTGGTGGGAGGATGGAGTGAGAGCAGATGTACGTGAAATGGAGGAGATGCATTTAAGAGCAGAGTTGATAGTGGAGGAAGGGAAGCCCCTTTCTTTAAAAAATGAAGACATCTCCCTCGTCCTAGAATGAAAAGCCTCATCCTGAGAGCAGATGCGGCGGAGACGGAGGAATTGCAAGAAGGGGATGGCGTTTTTGCAAGAGACAGGGTGAGAAGAGGAATAGTCCAGATAGCTGTGAGAGTCAGTAGGCTTATAGTAGATATCAGTGGATAAGCTGTCTCCAGAGACAGAGACAGAAAGATCTAGAAAGGGGAGGGAGGTGTCGGAAATAGACCAGGTAAACTTGAGGGCAGGGTGAAAGTTGGAGGCAAAGTTAATAAAGTCAACGAATTCTGCATGCGTGCAGGAAGCAGCGCCAATGCAGTCGTCGATATAGCGAAGGAAAAGTGGGGGACAGATACCAGAATAGGCACGGAACATAGATTGTTCCACAAACCCAACAAAAAGGCAGGCATAGCTAGGACCCATACGGGTGCCCATAGCTACACCTTTAGTTTGGAGGAAATGGGAGGAGCAAAAGGAGAAATTATTAAGAGTAAGGACTAATTCCGCTAGACGGAGCAGAGTGGTGGTAGAGGGGAACTGATTAGGTCTGGAATCCAAAAAGAAGCATAGAGCTTTGAGACCTTCCTGATGGGGGATGGAAGTATATAAGGACTGGACATCCATGGTGAAAATAAAGCGGTGGGGGCCAGGGAACTTAAAATCATCGAAAAGTTTAAGAGCGTGAGAAGTGTCACGAACATAGGTCGGAAGGGATTGAACAAGGGGTGATAAAACAGTGTTGAGGTATGCAGAAACGAGTTCGGTGGGGCAGGAGCAAGCTGAGACAATAGGTCAGCCAGGACAGGCAGGTTTGTGGATCTTGGGTAGGAGGTAGAAACGGGAAGTGCGGGGTGTGGGAACTATAAGGTTGGTAGCAGTGGATGGGAGATCCCCTGAGCGGATAAAGTCGTTGATAGTGTGGGAGACAATGGCCTGGTGCTCCTTGGTGGGGTCACGATCGAGGGGTAAATAAGAGGAGGTATCCGCGAGTTGTCGCTGTGCCTCGGCAAGGTAGAGGTCAGTACGCCAGACTACAACAGCACCCCCTTTATCAGCGGGTTTAATAATAAGGTTAGGATTAGTGCGGAGGGAGTGGAGAGCAGAGCGTTCCGAAGGAGTGAGGTTGGAATGGGGACAAGGTGCGGTGAAGTCGAGACGGTTGATGTCCCGTCGGCAGTTGGCAATAAAGAGATCCAGAGCAGGCAGAAGACCAGAGCGGGGTGTCCATGAAGAAGAGGAGGGTTGAAGACGGGAGAAGGGGTCATCGGTGGGGGTGGAAGAGTCCTTGCCGAAGAAGTCGGCTCGGAGACGGAGACGGCGGAAGAAAAGTTCCGCATCGTGGCGAACACGGAACTCGCTGAGGTGTGGGCGAAGGGGGACAAACGTGAGGCCCTTACTGAGAACAGAGCGTTCTGCCTCTGACAGTTGAAGGTCAGAGGGGATGGTAAAGACCCGGCACGGATGAGAGCTGGGATCAGAGGGGGGAGGGGGGAGGCTGGGGGTGTCAGTGGAGAGGGGAGGGTTGGGGTGAGAGGAAGATGGAGCCTCTGAGGGCCCAGGAGTAGACGGTGGGATCTGAGGAAGACGGGGTTGCAGAGTGGTGGTGGGGGAAGGGGAGACGGGAGTCACAACAGCAGCACATAAAGACCCGGCCTGGAGTTCAAGGCTGGAGTCGCAGTTGGTGGTTGCGTAATCATTTCGAATGTGTCCATGGTCGTTGCTGGAGTCCGGGTTTTGAATATGTCCTGAGGTGTTGGAGCCGCCGAGATCAATGGCAGGCGCCGCAATTGAAAGTTCATGCCTGCTAGCGTCGGGGCCGGCAGGCTCTGGAGTCCGTAGATGTAAGATCTTGCGATCTTTGCCTAACATGACAAAGTCAAAAAAACGGCGATTGCAGGCGTGGATCCGACGGAGGATGAAATACCGGGTAGGACCATTACAGACGGCGAAGAAAGTGTCCCGAAGGTGTGGCAACATACATCAAAGTTGCTGGTGAACGCAGCAGGCCAAGCAGCATCTATAGGAAGAGGCGCAGTCGACGTTTCAGGCCGAGACCCTTCGTCAGGACTAACTGAAGGAAGAGTGAGTAAGGGATTTGAAAGCTGGAGGGGGAGGGGGAGATGCAAAATGATATTTTGACAGAATGACAGATATTCAGTCATTCTCCCAGAGTGGAAACATGAAATACTGGAGGGCAGATTTAAGGGGTGTGTGTGTGTGTGGGGGGGGGGGGGAATCAAAACAAGATATGCAAGGCAATTTTTGTTTTACACAGAGTAACAGCACAACCAAGGGAAGTGACAGAAACAAATTCAAGAGTATTATTTAAGTATTTACAGAGACACAAACACGGGCAAGGAATAGGGAAAGATGCCCCATGTGCAGGCAGGTGGGATTAGTTTAATCTTGCATCATGGCTAGTACAGACATGACTGGGGGAGGGGGATGGCCTGTCTTTGTGTTGTAATGTATTACCTGATTTAATTTGCCTGCTTGTGGAATTATTTCACAAAAATTAAATCCTTCACCAGAATCATTGCTGCATACAGCAGACTATGGGGAGAAAAAACAATTCTGCCTCTTGTAATCCATTTCCAGGCAAGTTTCCATATTTCAAGTACCAGTGGAAAATATCTGACATCACAACAAATTAGAAGGGGTGGTCAATTCAAATTCAGAATTGTCCAAAAAACTGCTTTGGATTAGACAGATTCATAGAGTTGCATCTTCAGCATTGTCCTGGAGGTCTGATTCACAGCAACCAGAAAGCACTCAAAGGGCTTCAGATTTGTTAGTATTAGAAATCTCAACAAACCTTTCCAATATTCTAAATGGTTTAAGACATTTTCAAGTACAATCAAGAGATTTTTAAGCATGGTCAACAGATTTTTAAGTATGATCGAGAATTTTTTAAGTAAGATGAAGGGATAATTAAATGTGATCAACTGAAGCTGAAACAAATTATGTTTGAAACCAAGTTCTGGCAATTCATTCTGACCCTAAATGTGCTATTTAGCAGTCTGAGAATCCACCATTAATCTTGTAATATTTTACAACATTTAGCAGTCATAAAAGTCACAAAAGCCTGTGAGTGAGATCGAGAGAGGGTGAGTGAGAGACTGAATTTGGCAAAGATTATAATCATGCTTGTTGTTTAAAGGTAGGTGTATGCAGAGGAAATACAGTGCATCACAAAACAGGAAACTTTCCCAATCCAAAGTTACCTTAGTGAACCCTGTCCCTTTCTTGACTCTGAGGAGCTACAGCAAGTTGGAGGACATATTAAGGCACAACTCGCTTCAGATGTATCTTATCCAATTGTCATGCTGAGTGAGCACAGTGTCACCAGTCTACTCATCAGACTTTACCACGAGCAAGTCTGTCGTCAAAGACAACATTTTCGAAGCAAGCATGGTTAAAGACTACAGTGAAACTGTTTCAAGATCAGTCTCTGAGATTGTCCTTATTTTGCCAAAGAGCTAATAAAATGATCATTTGACATTTAGTTTCAGTAATTAATGTTGACATCCTATGGATGTCAGCTGGGGAATGTCCTGCCTCTGGAGGCACCGTTTGTTTGTATGTAGTTTGTTTTGTACAAACATCACTTCCTGTTTGTAAGCTTTTTTTTTAAAACATCATTTCTTGCACAGATTAATTTGGATTTCAACATGGAGCAAACATGGTAGGAAGACGTTCATCTCTATCCCTCTTTATTTGCCCTTGAACTTAGACAGATTAGGAGAATGGGCAAAGAAATGGCAGACAGAATACAGTGTCAGGAAGTCTATGGTCATGCACTTTGGTTGAAGAACTGAAAGGGTTGAATATTTTCTGAATGGAGAGAAAATACAAAAATCTGAGATTCAAAGGGTTTTGGGAGACCTTGAATAGGATTCCCTAAAGGTTAATTTGCAGGTTGAGACTGTGGTAAGGAAGGCAAATGCGATGTTAGCATTCATTTCAAGAGGACTAGAATATATAAAGTAAGGATGTAATGTTGAATGTTGAGACTTTGTAAAGCACTAGTAAGGCCTCACTTGGAGTATTGTGAGCAGTTTTGTGCCCTTATCTTAGAAAGGATGAGCAGAAACTGGTGAGAGTTCAAAGGAGGTTCACGAAAATGATTCCAGCATTAAACGACTTATCATATCAAGAGCGTTTGATGGCTCTGGGCTTGCATTCACTGGAATTCAGAAGAACGAGGTGTGACCTCATTGAAACCTGTGGAATGGTGAACGGCCTTGACAGAGTGGATATGGAGAGGATGTTTCATACGGTGGGAGTGTAGGAGACCAAAGGACACAGCCTCAGAATAGAGGAATGTCCTTTCAGAATGGAGATGAGGAAGAATTTCTTTAGAGAGAGAGTAGTGAATCTGTGGAATTCATTGCCATAGCTAGGTCTTTATGTATATTTAAGGCAGAGGTTGATAGATTCTTGATTGGTCAGGGCAAGAAGGGATACAGGGAGAAGGCAGGAGATTGGGGCTGAGAGGAAAAATGGATCAGCCATGATAGAATGACTCAATGGCCCAAATGGCCTAATTCTGCTCTAATATCTTATGGTCTTAGGGAAACAGCAATATTTGTGAGATTAAGCTATCTTAATATTGGTAAACACTTGGTAAATGTACTTTGAAGGAAGCATTAGGTTTGTCATTCATCACTATTAAGCTATCGTTGAGCCACAAATTCATTCTAGTACACAGCATAGCTAAAAAAAATGTTGCATGTATGTATTACCTTGTTTAACGCTGATCGCGAGAATAACTGATAATATCAGTATATTCAGGCGCATGATGATTCTGTATTGAATCTAATACACGTTTTACTTAACTTTCTGCAGTTTCACAAAGTTTTCACATTAAAAACCCTGATGAAAGCTTCTGGCTTGGGTGATTTTTGAGGTGGTGTTTAATTCCCTACCTAGCTTTGCACAGAATACACTGAAGCTACGTCCACACTATGCCGGATAATTCTGAAAATGAAGCTTTTTCTCTTCGTTTTGACTCTCTGTCCACAGTAAAACGGCGTTTTCATCCCCCCGAAAACAGAAATTTTCAGAAACGGTCTCCAGAGTGAATAAATCTGAAAACGCCTAATATCCGCTATAGTGTGTACGGGGTAACCGGAGCTTTTTAAAACCGCTGTCATGACGTGCCGGAACAGATGGCGGCAGCCCGGCATTTCATTGTTTTCTTCTTATTCGTATTCTTCTTATTATTACTACTTTATTGTCGCCAAACAATTGATATTAGAGCGTAGATTAATCATAGCGATATTTGATTCTGCGCTTCGCAGAACCTAACAATTTCAGAGACTGAAGCCAGAAGAGTTAGAAATGTACTCACCAAACACTTTGACCCATAGCTTACTGAATAAATAAGTATACTCACTTTGCCGTTTTCTGTCCTGGCTTATATGAAGGTGGTTTACCTATTTATGCAAGTATTGTACTTCTCTGACAATAGGTGTGTAACAGCCTAATGTAACATTGTATGGAAATACAAGATAACACTGATACAGACATGTTTTATACATTTAACAAGGTGTTTTATTAATGCAACAGAGTTAGTCAGTTTTTCAATGTTCGTCATTAGCTGGGTCATACTGTCTGTGAACTCCCTGCTGGTTCCCTCCATACGCTCCAGTATTTGTTTTTTTTTGGCTTAAGTCCTCCTGTGCGAGAGCCAAGACTAATTCCTTTTAAGTCTTTCTACTCTGTAACTGGACAAACGCGCACCAAGTATTTCGTTTCCTCTTCCCTTGTTTTCTGTGTGTCCTGCGCATGACCAATAGGAGGAGATTCGCCCAAATATCCGTCTAATGTGGACAGAGATATTTTGAAAAACACTTAGTGTGGACGCCTGTCGCTTTTACTCGAAACCAGTGTTTTCAAAATTATCCGGCGTAGTGTGGACCTAGCCTGAGAGGGCAGTAGACTGCATGCTGATATGATAGCTTCATTTGCTGATCAGTTGCAAATGGAACTGAATATTGTGCATTCATCAGTGAACATCACCACCTTCTCCCTTCTGATTGCAACAAGATTACTAATGAAACAATTGATGATAGTTGTACCTAGGACACTGCCCTAAGAAAATACCTGCAGTTATGTCCTGGGGCTGGAATTATTTACCAACAACCACAACTATCTCCCTTTGCACAAGATATGTCTCTAATACATGACTCTAGTTTCACCCGGGCTCTTGATGCCACATTCAATCAAATGCTGCCTTGACGTAAAAAAGGTGCTCCTCTCCCATCATCTCTGTATTTCAGATGGTTGGATCAAGGCTGCGATGAGACCCAGAGTTTTATGGTTCTGGTGAAATGCAACAAGGAGTATGATGAGCTGTTACAGGAGTGTAAGTACCATCTTGTAGCACCATCAATTACATTTCAATCATTTTGCTGAGAACAGATAGGATGATAAGTAGCAATAACATAGTGTTACACATTCCCAACAAGAAGAAATCCAATCATTTCTCTAAGACATTCAACAGCATTCTCAATTTCAAATGTTTCACTATTAACATCCTGGGGGCCAACAATGACCAGGAACTTAACTGAATAGACACATAAATAAACTGATATTATCAGTTATTCTCACGATCAGCGTTAAACAAGGTGACTACTAAATAAAAAGGTCACAAGAGTGATTTATTCCTTGAGGGCAAATCTTACCCATCATCTACAAGGCATTATAGAATATGTTCCAAGGCACTGCATCTCGAAAACAACCAAGAAGTTTGACAACATTCAGACAAAATATCCTGTTTAATTGGGATCCTGCACCATCTTAAAAAAATATACCTGTGACAAGTTTGTGATTACAGACAACCCTATGTTACAGCTGCTCAGGTAATGGAATTCACCCTTACAGAATTCACAAGTCACTATCCAAAGATTTGAGATGCAGAGTAAAATTCACAGTCACAGAATATGTGCAAAATATGAATACATATTCAACTCGTCCTTCTTGATACATGCACCAAAGATATGATGTCATTTTAATTCCCCTCTCCCGCCCCAGAAAGGGTCACATATAACTTGCAGAGCTGTGACCTAAACCAGAAAAGGCCAAGACATTAAGCAATGGAACAAAATTATCTTGAAACTGGAGGAATTGGCTAAAAAGAAAAAAATGATCTGATGAATAAAGAATGAGGAAAATAAAAGTTTAAAAAATGGAATCAAAAATGTTTTGGTGATAGTCAATGCATGGTATAATTTCTGAATATAAACATAAATAATTGAAACCCATAAAATGAGCAATCTTATCCTCAGAACAAATTGCAAGGTGCTTACATATATACATATGGACATAATACCAAACACAATACAACCCCAAGTGTGCTCTAATAGCAAAAGGAAACCCATCTGACTGGCTTATTCATATAACAGTAGGAATATGCCATTCTTGCTAAGCAAAAATACAGAACAATTACTTCACAACTGAACATCTGTAATGTTATAGAAGTAGGCTATATTGTCCTCTTTGGAAATAGCTGCATTAGGTGTGTCACTGAGAGATGATCACATAACTTCTCACTGGAGAGGTCCTGCAATGTCATTTTTAAGAAGCGAATATGAACATTGTAAGTTCATACCACCAAGCTCTACTCATACATCTATTTTGCAAGACAATAATTTCTGCAGCTTTCTGGACAGACATTACAAACTAGTCAAGTTTGTAATTTTAATCAGAAAGATATACTGTATCCAGACCTATCTAAACCTCTTCTGCTGGTATATCAAGGCATATTAAGTCCTCATTCAATTATCACCCCTTTTACTCAATTATCTACAACGACTGCATGTCCAGCAACAGTACAAATTTAAATTCATGTTCTTCTGTTCAAAGCCTTCCACTGTCTTTTCCCCTGTACAGCCTAAAACCTTCAAGATACATGTAATTGTTAAAAATCCCCGTCAATGGATTTACTTTGCTCTGCCATGGTTGGATGTGCCTTATAATGTGGTACTCCCTCCCTCAAACTTCCTTACTCTTCCTTTTAGATGAACCTTAAAACTGTACTTCCTTGACCATCTGACCTAATATATCCAGATCCAAACCATGCTTGAAAATGTCACAACTGAACACTTCGCTAGGTTTCAATATGTTAAAGAAGCTATAATTGCAAGTTAAATTGATCAGGAAATTTCCCATCCCCAGTTATCCCATTTTCTGTAACTAAAGACAAAATAATTTAGGGAAACAGAAATGTTTATTAAATCGTATGCATTTTGTTACCCTAATCCTTGGATCATGAGTGAATCAATTTTATCCTTGCGGAAGCACATTAATAAAAAGGAACATTTGGATTGAGTAGTCTCTCTTCAGTAACCTTGCAACTTACATGAAGCTTACAGAGGTGAGCCAAAGAACACATCTAGACTGAAAATCCTCATAACAAAAAGTCCCTCCAATTAACTATCTGCCTTTTTATTAAACATCCCACCAAAAATAATGATCACTTAATATTATGCATATTTTAGAGTATTAGATAAAGTGATTCATCAACTCGTTAAGTGAGAGTACTCCCATTTGTGTGTTGTGAAATTCAAAACCTCAATTAATTGTGACAGTTTGCCAGGCAGCAGTACTGTCAGTATGATGCCAGAAAGTCTTCACTCATCTGTACTGTTAAGTCTACCCGAAGTTCTATTTCACAATGATTAAACACACTGTTCTGGTCATAATTTAGACTCTTGCAAACTTTGTATGTTGGGTTGTCAGAGAGAAAGAGCAGGTTACTAGATAATAAAGGTAATAAGCCCTTCAAAGACAAGGAAACAAACCCCACTAGAGGGCACAAAAAGAGTAAGGACTTTCCAAGGCACAACCAACTAACATGAAGGCAACTTTTGACTTTAATGTTGGAAGCATGATGAAATCCTTCATAGTGACACATCGAAAACACGGTCAAAGAAGCAAACAGATGGACTAGTGACCAAAAATTTGAACAGTTTTTTTAAACAAGCGAACTCACAGATTGGAGAGGTAGGAGTTTTGATGAGGGACAGTCATATTATGAAGCTTTGATCATGAAAGACAATTGTGAACAACAGGGATTGAATAACAGACCAGATTTTACAGCAGTTTTACGATGGAACACAAGTGATGAGAGGCCATGACAAGTGTCACGGGTTAAAAAGAACTGGGGAAAATCTTAAGTGAGTTGTGCTTACAGAGGTACAAGGCGAAGTTTATGAGTGTGGATGAATTTAGAGGTGCCAAAGAAATAATAAGGATTTCAATTAAAGATTGATTGAACAAGGTGACAAATGCAGACAATGACAGGAACTTGGAGGAAAGTAAATTTCTGTTTTCGAAAACCTGGTTAAGTTTAAGAAGAGTTCATGGTTCAATAAGGCTGCCAGTCGCCTTATTTGACAAGTGGTCAAGCTATAATTGACTCCAAAAGGTCAGACTTTGAAACATGAATTAAAAGCAATTGTTTCGGTCTTGGTGTTTAATGTATCTACATCCAGTCTGATCATCTATTAACAAACGTTTTGCCAGAGGGAATTCCAGCTCATTTGGAACAATGTCAGACAAACTTTGAAGGGGCAGGATGGAGAGTGTATGAAAAGCTGCATAAGTCAAATAAATTGGTGGAAATATGGATAAAACAAATTGCCTGAAAAGAATATAAAGTTGCTTGCAACAAATATTTGCAGCACCAAACTAGAAGAGAAAATTTCTGTTCACAAAACTACACCAGGCTGGAAAGCAAGATCCTGAATGGCTCTGAAGTAAATCAGGCTATAACCATCAATGCAGGCAAAGATGTGACAGATTTGGTGCTTGGAAGTAGGTACAGAGGAGATGTCAGGGCAAGTTTTTTTTAAACACAGAGAGTGGTGAGTGCGTGGAATGGGCTGGCGGCGACCGTGGTGGAGGCGGATAAGATAGGGTCTTTTAAGAGACTCCTGGATAGGTACATGGAGCTTAGAAAAATAGAGGGCTATGGGTAACCCTAGGTAATTTCTAAAGTAAGTACATGTTGGGCACAGCATTGTAGGCTGAAGGGCCTGCATTGTGCTGTAGGTTTTCTAAGTTTCTATTTACAGGTAACTGTATGCCATGCCACCTTCTTTCACAGCAATGAATTCTCTATCTATATGCATCTTCATATGTGTACTGACCATTCAGAATACATCATCATACAGTGCAGATTATCATGCTCTTACTTTTAGCTCTAAAATCTCCTTCGCAGAAATATCTGGCCTAATACTGGATATGAAAGTAAATGATGCAGGCACAACCCAATTTTTTTTTACATACTTATTTACATCACCACCTGGGCTTGGAGCTTACAACCGGGATCCTTAAATGAATCTACTGGCAAGCAAATTTAATGAACTGCCTGAATCTTGCTTACAAAGTTCAAAATAAAGTAAAATGTTATACACATATATGTAAAATACATATGTCACCAGATACAACCTTCATTTTCCTGTAAGCATACTCAGCAAATCTACAGAATAGTAATTATAACAGGATCAATGACAGATCAAATAGAGTGTAGAAGACAACAAACTGCGTTAAAGCAAATATAAATAAATACCAATAAATAACAAGAACATGAAATAACAAGATAAAGAGTCCTTAAAGTGAGATCATTGGTTGTATGATCATCCCAATGCAGGGGAAAGTGAATGTAGTTATCCCCCTTTGTTCAAGAGCCTGATGTTTAGGAGGTAGTAACTGTGAGAAAAGAGCATGGTCTGGGCAGTGAGGATTGCTGATGTTGGATTCTGCTTTCCTGTGACAGCACTTCATGTATAGATGTGCTCGATGGTTGGGAGGGCTTTACTCATTATGTACTGGGCCAAATCCACTACCTTTTGGAGGATTTTCCATTCAAAGGCATTGACATTCCCGTATCAGGCCATGATGCAGCCATTACACTCTCCACTACACATCTATAGAAGCTTGTTAAAGTCTTTGATGTCATGCTGAACCTCCTCAGACTCCTAAGGAAGTGGAGGCACTGCCTCCAGTTCTGAAGCATCTGCAGAAAAGACACCTTCGTCATCACCAAACTCCAGAACATGGGAGTTAATGTCTCCCTCTGCAACTGGATCCTTGGGACTTCCTGATGAACAGACCACAATCAATAAGAGCAGGCAGCAACACTTTCACCATAATTATTCTAAACACTCGTGTTCCACAAAGTTGTGTCCTCAGCCCCCTACTCTATTCCCTGTACACTCATGACTGCATTGTCAGATTCTGCACTAACTCTGCAATCTTGGAGTTGATACCACCATAGCGGGTCACATCTCAAATAATAATGAGTTGGAATATATGAAGAAAGAAGAGACGTTAGAAATTGGTATCATGATAACAACCTTTCCCTCAATGTCAACAAAAGAGCTGGTTAATTACTTCAGAACAGGGGGTAGTGCACATGCTTCTGCCTACACCAGTGGTGTTGAGATTGACAGCTTCAAGTTTCTACATGTGAAGACCATCAAAAACCTAGCCTGGTTCATCCATACTGATGTCACAGCAACGAAATGTCACTAATCCCTTTACTTCCTCAGGAAGCTAAGGAAATCCAGCATATCCCTGTTGACTTTCACCAATTTTTATTGATGCACCATAGAAAGCATTCTGTCTGGATGCATAATGGCTTGGTATAGCAACTGCTCTGCATGTGATCACAAGGAACGGCAAATTTGTGGACAAGCTCAGCACATCACAGAAACCACCCTCCCCACTGAGTCTGCTCCACCATTTCATTATGGCTGATTCTCTGCTCTCAGCCCCATTTTCCAGTCCTCTCCCTGTAGCCTTTGACACACAATCAGGAAACAATCAACCTCCACTTTAAATATACTCAATGACTTGACCTCCATAGCACCTGTTGCAATGAATTTCACAGACTCACCATCCTTTGACTGAAGAAATTTCTCATCTCTGTTCTAAAGGACATTTTTGTATTCTGAGGCCGTGCCCTCTGGTCCTAGACTCTTTCACTGCAGGAAACATCCACTCTATCCAGCTGTTTCAATATTCGATAGGTTACCATCCACCTTGTCTATGCCTCTCATAATTTGAAAAAAAATTCTATAAGATCACCCCTCATTTTCCTATGTTCCAATCAATAAAGACCTAGCATGACCAATGTTTCCCTACAACTTCGGCCCTCTAGTCCTGACAACATCCTCATAAATCTTTTCAGTACTCTTTCCGGTTTAACTACATCTTTTCTTTAACATGGTCACCAAAACTGTACACAGTACTTCAAGTGCAGCCTCATCAATAACTTATATTTCACTAAAACTCAGAAGAATGAGGGTGACCTCATTGCAACCTATCTGATGGTGAAAGGCCTTGATAGAGTGGATATGGAGAGGATGTTTCTGATGATGGAGGAGTCTATGACCAGAGGACTGCCTCAGAATAAAGGGGCATTCTTTCAGAATGGAGGTGAAGAGCAATTTATTTAGCCAGAGTGGTGAACTTAAGGACATCTTTGCCACAGCTGTGGAGGTCAAGCCTCTATATATATTTAAGGCAGAGGTTGGTAGATTTATGAATGGTCAGGGCATGAAAGGATATGGGGAGAAGGCAGGAGATTAGGGTTGAGAGGAAAATTGGATCAGACATGATGAAATGGCAGAGTAGACTCAATGGGCCCAGTGGTCCTATATCTTATGGTCTTAATTGCAACATAATGCTCCAACTCCTATATGCAATCAACATCTATAAAAGTTGCTGGTGAACGCAGCAGGTCAGGCAGCATCTCTAGGAAGAGGTACAGTCAACATTTTGGGCCGAGACCCTTCGTCAGAACTAACTGAAAGAAAAGCTAGTAAGAGATTTGAAAGTGGGAGGGGGAGGGGAAGATCCAAAATGATAGGAAAAGACAGGAGGGGGAGGGATGGAGCCAAGAGCTGGACAGTTGATTGGCTAAAGGGATATGAGAGGATCATGGGACAGGATACGCAATGTCCTGATTGATGGTTAGCATGCTTAATGCCCTTTTCACCACCCTGTCTCCCTGTGACACTGCTGTAAACAAACTATGCACTTATACTCTTAGATACCAATGTTCCATTACACTCCCTTGTGCCCTACCATTCATAGCACAAATCCTACTCTGGTTGGACTTTTGAAAATGCATCATCTAAAACTTATCTGAATTTAAATCCATTTGTCACTCCTTGGTCCACTTCATTAACTGATCAAGATCACCTTGTAATCTATGATCTTTTTTTCACTATCAACCACTCCTAATTCTGTGTCATCTGCAAACTTGCTGATCAAGCCATGTGTATTTGTATCCAAATCATCTATATAAATATCAAGAGTCCCAACACTGACCCCTGAGGCATACTAGTCACTGGCCTCCATTCCAAAAACTGACTTTCAACCCACCATCCTCTGCTTCCTACCTTTGAGCAAATTTTGAATCCACTCAACTAACTCCCTTTGGATTCCATGGGACTTAATCTTCCATCCCATCCTGCCAGTTAAGATCTTGCCCAAAAGCCTTGCTAATGTCCAAACAGGCAACATCCACTGTCCTACCCTCCTCTATCTTTTTGGTAACCACTTCAAGGAACTCTAAAAGATTCATCAAACATGACTTCCCACACACAAAACCAAGCTTATTTCTCCCAATCAAATTTTACCAATCCAAATGCTGGTAGATCCTACCCTTTAGAATTCCCTACCGTGATGTCAGGCTGACCAGCCTGTAGTTCCCTGGTTTGTCCTTGCTACCTTTCTTGAGAAATGGCACAATGTCTGTCTTACAGTCATCAGGAACTTTATCAGTGAAAAGAATGAAACAAATATTTCTGCCAGTTCTTCGAACCTCTCACAAAGTATGAGGATGTATACAGTCAGATCTGAGGAATTTATTCCTCTTCAAGTGCTGTAAGGCTGCATATACCTTCTCCTGGTGATATGAATGTTCACCACAACATTTCCACTTGTTTCCCTTATTCCCTTGAACTACTATGCTTTTCCCCTCAGTAAGCAGAAAGGTAAAAATCCCACCCATCTCCTGTGGCTTGAGACTCTGCTGATCTCTACGGGGACCCACATTCTCCCTCGCCACCCTTTTATTCTTAGCTATAGAACTTCCTGGGACTTTTCTTAACCTTACCAACCCACATGCAGGTGCCACAGTACCCTAGCAGTTAGTGTGATGCTATTACAAATTGAGCTGTCAAAGTTTGGTGTGCAATTCTGGCACCATCTACAAGGAGTCCGTACTGTAAGTTTTCCCCATGACCCTGTGAGTTTTTTCCAGATGCTCTGGTTTCCTCCCACAGTCTAAAGACATACCGGTTAGTAAGTTCATTGGTCATTCTAAACTGACCTGTGATTAGGCTAGGGTAGGATTAGGCCATGGGTGGCATGGCTTATTGGGCCAGAAGAGCCTGTTCTGCACTGTACCACTAGGTAAGTAAAATACTCTCTTTGCCCTCCTGATTTTCCTCTTATGTATTCTTAATCTTTTTTTTATTTCATCATCAAGGGATTCACCCATCACTGACCTCCTAAATCAATGTATGTTTTCTTTCTTTTCTGAGCCTCAATATCAGCCAGGATTCCCTAACTTGCCAGGTTTACCCTTCACCCCAAGAGGAATATGTTGCTTCTGGACACTTGATATTGCACAAAAGTTTCCCATTTTCCACGCATTCCTTTCCATTCAAACAGGCTATCACAATTTATCCCAGTTAGGTCCTGCCAATTCCCTCAAAATTGGCTTCCCTCCAGTTTAGCACTTTGACCAGTAGACCTGTCTTATCCTTTTCGATCACCATTTTAAAATTAACTAACCTAACACCTCCTTCTCGCTTACTTGTACCTTCGTCATGCCTGTGGCATCTGTATCCTGGACACTGAGCTGTTGGGTCTTGCCCTTCACTCAGCCATGTCTCTTATGGCTAAAGCAATCCAGTTCCCAGAGCCACTCCATGTTCTGTTAAACTTTGTGCATCACAGTATAGATCTCCAAGATCTTGTAAGCCTTTACAGCCAAAGCACAAGTCGGTGAAGGACTTCCTTCTTCCAGATATTGAGTGCAAGGCTCATCTTCTCAGATACTGTACTTCAATGAAATCTTTGTCAGCAGCTTTCAGTTCAGCCTCTGAACACGAGCAAATGCAAGAGTAATCTACATATTGCAGCTCATTCACTGAAGCTTGAACATCCACTGGTAAATTCTGCAGATCATCTCAACTCCTTCTGAAAGTTCTTTTTTTATGAGCTACAACACCATAGCAAGAAAGATTGAAAAAAAATTGGAATAATTGTAAGGTGTGGATCTATTTCTTTAGAGCAATGACCCCCCCACCCTTTAGCACTACGTATTGTCTGTGCATACTGCTGTCTATGCATGCACATTGTTCTCTCTTTCTTGCTGCAATGTGAATACATGAGTTAAAGCATAGATAAACAGATTGAAGATGGCCAAAATCTGTTTGGGATACCAAAATGCACTCCCACAGGCATTATTACACTGTGGGAGTGGCCATCATCACTATGGCAAGGAGTACATATTGATTTTGCTGGGCCATTCATGAACTCAATGTTTCTGAGTGCCATGGATACTGAACTGTGGAGTTACTGGGCCACACCCATTGTCCCTGTGATCAAGAAAGGGAAAGCCAGAGCCACTCACAGATGTGGGGATTGCAACTTGAGCATCAACCGCTGCCGCGTATTGTGCAGTATCTCCTGACATGAATAGAAGACATTTTTGGAGAGGTTTTCAAAGATTGACTTGTCACAAGCCCATGTGCAAATGGAGATTGAGGAGTCAAGCAGCAAGTTCCTCACAATCAACACTCACAAGGGACTGTTCCAGTATAATCGTCTCGTCTTTGGTGTAGTATCAGCTCGAGCAATTTGGGAAAGAGCAACGGACCAAGTGCTCCAAGATATTCAAGGAACACAATGTTACCTTGATGACATCATCATGACTGGCAAGAATGATGAAGAGCACCTCCACAGGCTTGGTAAAGTGCTTACCAGGCTGAGTGAGTATGGTCTGCACACAAAGAGAGACAAATGTGAGTTTTTCAAATGTTATATTCTGGATGTGTCATTGACAAGCATGGCTTCTGTACGTCACAAGAGAAGATTGAAACAGTACTACAGGCACCCAAACTGGAAAATGTGTCACAACTCAGGTCATACTTGGATCTTGCAAACTAACTACCACCAATTTCTCCCAAACGTTGCTACAGTGCTGCATCCATTGAACAAACAGTTACAGACAGGAGTAAAGTGGGAATGGTCAGAAAATGTGAAAAAGCATTCAAGGAAACAAAGAGACTAGTAACATCCGATGAACTGCTCACCCATTGTGGCCCAACCCTGGAGTGCAATGCATCCCCTTAAGACATTGGAGCCATTTTGTCACACACTATGAAAGATGGATCTGAATGCCTGATTGTGTTTGCTTCAAGATCACTGATGAGCACAGAACACAACTACACACAGGTTGACCGAGAGGCCCTTAGTCTAGTATGGGGAATAAGGAAGTTCCACCACTCCCTCTATGGTCAAAAGTTTACGTTAGTGACAGATCACCAGCTCCTTGTGTCCATTTTCAATCCCAGGAAGGGAATACCAGTGATGACTGCTACTCAGTTACAACTCTGTTTGAACAGGTACTTTGGATCTGTCTTCACCAGGAAAGACACAAACAATCTCCCAGATGTAATAGTGGCCAGAGGACCTAGGGTAATGGAGGAACTGAAGGAGATTCACATTAGGCAGAAAATGGTGTTGGATAGACTGATGGGACCGAAGGCTGATAAATCCCCAGGGCCTGATGATCTGCACCCCAGGGTACTTAAGGAGGTGGCTCTAGAAATCGTGGACGCATTGGTAATTAGTTTCCAATGTTCTATAGATTCAGGATCAGTTCCTGAGGATTGGAGGGTAGCTAATGTTATTCCACTTTTTAAGAAAGGTGGGAGAGAGAAAACAGGGAATTATAGACCAGTTGGCCTGACATCAGTGGTGGGGAAGATGCTGGAGTCAATTATAAAGGATGAAATAGCGGCACATTTGGATAGCAGTAACAGGATTGGTCCGAGTCAGCATGGATTTACGAAGGGGAAATCATGCTTGATTAATCTTCTGGAATTTTTTGAGGATGTAATTATGAAAATGGACAAGGGAGAGCCAGTGGATGTAGTGTACCTGGACTTTCAGAAAGCCTTTGGTAAGGTCCCACATAGGAGATTAGTGGGCAAAATTAGAGCATATGGTATTGGGTGTAGGGTACTGACATGGATAGAAAATTGTTTGGCAGACAGGAAAGAAAGAGTTGGGATTAACGGGTCCATTTCAGAATGGCAGGCGGTGACTAGTGGGGTACCGCAAGGCTCGGTGCTGGGACCGCAGCTATTTACAATATTTAGATGAAGGGATTAAAAGTAACATTAACAAATTTGCAGATGACACAAAGCTGGGTGGCAGTGTGAAATGTGTGGAGGATGTTGAGATAATGCAGGATGACTTGGACAGGTTGGGTGAGTGGGCAGATGCAGTTTAATGTGGATAAATGTGAGATTATCCACTTTGGTGCCAAGAACAGGAAGGCATATTACTATTTGAATGGTCTCAAGTTAGGAAAAGGGGAAGTACAACGAGATCTTGGTGTCCTTGTTCATCAGTCACTGAAAGTAAGCATGCAGGTACAGCAGGCAGTGAAGAAAGCTAACGGCATGTTGGCCTTCATAACAAGGGGAGTTGAGTATAGGAGCAAAGAGGTCCTTCTGCAGTTGTACAAGGCCCTGGTGAGACCACACCTGGTGTACTGTGTACAGTTTTGGTCTCTAAATTTGAGGAAGGACATTCTTGCTATTGAGGGAGTACAGCGGAGGTTCACGAGGTTAATTCCCTGGATGGCAGGACTGTCATATGTTGAAAGATTGGAGCGACTGGCCTTGCATACACTGGAATTTAGAAGGATGAGAGGGGATCTGATTGAAACATATAACATTATTAAGGGATTGGACACGCTAGAGGCAGGAAACATGTTCCCAGTGTTGGGGGGAGTCCAGAACCAGAGGCCACAATTTGAGAATAAGGGGTAGGCTATTTAGAACGGAGTTGAAGAAAAACTTTTTCACCCAGGGAGTTGTGGATCTGTGGAATGCTCTGCCTCAGAAGGCAGTGGAGGCCAATTCTCTGGATAATTTCAAGAAAGAGTTCGATAGAGCTCTTAACGTCTCAACCCAAGCAAGGCTGCAGGACCGGATGGTGTCAGTACCAGGGTGCTCAAAGCCTGTGCCTCTCAGCTATGTGGAGTACTTCGCCATGTGTTCAACCTGAGCCTGATGCTCCAGAGGGTTCCTGTGCTGTGGAACACGTCCTGCCTTGTCCCTGTGCCGAAGACGCTGCACCCCAGCGGCCTCAGTGACTACAGACCGGTGGCATTGACCTCCCATATCATGAAGACCCTGGAGAGACTTGTTCTGGAGCTGCTCCGGTCTATGGTCAGGCCACACTTAGATCCCCTCCAGTTCGCCTACCAGCCCCGACTAGGAGTTGAGGATGCCATCGTCTACCTGCTGAACCATGTCTACGCCCACCTGGACAAGCCAGCGAGCACTGTGAGGGTCATGTTTTTTGACTTCTCCAGTGCGTTCAACACCATCCGCCCTGCTCTGCTGGGGGAGAAGCTGACAGCAATGCAGGTGGATGCTTTTCTGGTGTTATGGATTCTTGATTACCTGACTGGCAGACCACAGTACGTGTGCTTGCAACACTGTGTGTCCGACAGAGTGATCAGCAGCAATGGGGCTCCACAGGGGACTGTCTTGTCTCCCTTTCTCTTCAACATTTACACAACGGACTTCGACTACTGCACAGAGTCTTGTCATCTTCAGAAGTTTTCGGATGACTCTGCCATAGTTGGATGCATCAGCAAGGGAGATGAGGCTGAGTACAGGGCTACGGTAGGAAACTTTGTCACATGGTGTGAGCAGAATTATCTGCAGCTTAATGTGAAAAAGACTAAGGAGCTGGTGGTAGACCTGAGGAGAGGTAAGGTACCGGTGACCCCTGTTTCCATCCAGGGGGTCAGCGTGGACATGGTGGATGATTACAAATACCTGGGGATACGAACTGACAATAAACTGGACTGGTCAAAGAACACTGAGGCTGTCTACAAGATGGGTCAGAGCCGTCTCTATTTCCTGAGGAGACTGAGGTCCTTTAACATCTGCCGGACGATGCTAAGGATGTTCTACGAGTCTGTGGTAGCCAGTGCTATCATGTTTGCTGTTGTATGCTGGGACAGCAGGCTGAGGGTAGCAGACACCAACGGAATCAACAAACTCATTCGTTGGCCAGTGATGTTGTGGGGATGGAACTGGACTCTCTCACGGTGGTGTCTGAAAAGAGGATGCTGTCTAAGTTGCATGCCATCTTGGTCAATGTCTCCCATCCACTAAATAATGTACTGGGTGGGCACAGGAGTACATTCAGCCAGAGACTCATTCCACCGAGATGCAACACAGAGCGTCATAGGAAGTTATTCCTGCTTGTGGCCATCAAACTTTACAACTCCTCCCTTAGCGGGTCAAACACCCTGAGCCAATAGGCTGGTCCTGGACTTATTTCATAATTTACTGGCATAATTTACGTATTACTATTTAACTAATTATAGTTCCATTGCTATTTATTATTTATGGTGCAACTGTAACGAAAACCAATTTCTCCCGGGATCAAATAAAGTATGACTATGACTATTAATGATAGCAGAGTCAAGGGATATGGGGAGAAGGCAGGAACGGGGTATTGATTGTGGATGATCGGCTATGATCACAGTGAATGGCGGTGCTGGCTCAAAGGGCCGAATGGCCTACTCCTGCACCTATTGTCTATTAACTCTGTTATTCCTAGCAGCCCATTATGACATAGAGTTCAAGGGTACCAAACACAGTGACGCTGATGGCTTGTCATGACTTTTCTTCTTCAGTTGCTGATAATAGAAGACTTTATATTGTAACCCAGGAGAAATATTCCACACTGCATTGGTGGACCAGTTGCTGGTAACAAATTCCGAAATACAAAGAGGAATGAGAAATGACCCGACATTGTCAAAAGTCTATGAAATCAGCATGCTAGGCTGGCCAGCTCATGGTAAACCTACGTTTCCAGAGTTCTCAGCAAGACAAGACCAACTGTTGGTAGGTCAAAGTAAAGTGATGTGTGGATCTCACATTGTCGTTCCCCCTAAACTGTGAAGCAGAGTGTTAGAAAATATGTATGAAGGACACCTGGAACAGTCAAGATGAAGCCTGGAGTGGTGGCCGGGAATAGATAAACCAATTGAAGACTTGGTCAAAAGCTATCAAATGCTAAAAAGTTCAAAATGCGCCACCACAGGCACTGTTACACCCATGGGAGTGGCTGTTATCACCATGGCAAAAATACATATTGATTTTGCTGGTCACTCATGCACTCCATGTTCCTGATTGCTATGGATGCTCATTCGAAGTAACCGGAGTTACCACCTCAGCAAAACCAGTCTCCGCTCTGAGGGCTATCTTCGCCAGAAACTGTTTACCAGAGCAAATTGTGAATAACAGAAGACCACAATACACGTCAGAAGAATTCAAACTGTTCATAAAGAAAAATGGCATCAGACATTTCAAGTCAGCTCCTCACCACCCATCAAAGAATGGGTTAGCTGAAAGGTTTAACCAAACCTTCAAGAAGTCCATTAAAGCGACAAGAAGGGGATTTCTCTACAGCACAAGGTGGACAACTTCCTTTTTGTGTATTGGAACTCTGTTCATGTGACGACAAATCAAACACCTGCAATGCTGTTCATGAACAGGAATCTGAGATTTTGCATAGAGCTCCTGAAACCAGATCTACGAAGGGAAATGCAGAATAAACATTTCAGCCAGTAGCCAAGTGAATTAGCATGGAGCTTCAAGATTGGATAGGAAGCACTAGCGCGTGACTATCGAAAAGACAAATGAACACCTGGTAGGACAGTTATAAGAACTGGACCACTGATATACACAGTGGATGTTGGAGATCAGAAATGGAGATGTCAATGTGGACTAGATACCGGATGCTCAATTGAAGAACACACCAGAGTAGACAGCATCCAACAAGACGGACATGTTACAGTCACCGGACTTAACTCTCAGTGATGATGTCACTGACAGCAACGTGACACCAGAAACTGAGAACGTTGTCTTAGACAAGACACCTGCCAAACCTGATGCCACTCCACAGGTCCAGAGGCACTATTCTGAAAGAAACAGAGCACCACCCAAAAGACTGAACCTTTACAACTGTGAAGTTAGTTATGGATTGCTATTGTGAAAATATCTTTATCTGGAATAGGGTTTATGAAAGAGAAATTGAATGTTTTGTACTTATACAGATTTGTTGGATTGAGGGAACTGTACTTCACTCAATCACAGGACTCTGCAGAGAGTGGTGCGGACAGCCCAGCGCATCTACGAATGTGAACTTCCCACGATTCAGGACATTCACAGCAAAAGGTGTGTAAAAAGGGCCTGAAGGATCATTGGGGACACAAGTCAACCCAACCACAAACTATTTCAGCTGCTACCATCTGGGAAACAGTACCGCAGCATTAAAGCCAGGACCAACAGGCTCCGGGACAGCTTCTTCCACCGGGCCAGCAGACTTGATTAACTCACGCTGACACAATTTCAACTCTAAGCTATATTGACTGTTCTGTTGTATATCTTACTGTACATATTATTTATTACAAATTACTATAATTTGCCCATTGCACATTCAGACAGAGACAATGTAAATATTTTTATTCCTCACGTATGTGAAGGATGTAATAAATAAAGTCAATTCAATTCAAAGTTGCATTAATCTAAAGGGGGATAAAGTGTAACGTATGGATCTATTTCTTTCAGAGTAATGACCCACCCCCTCCTTAGCACCTCTTATTGAGCTATTGTCTGCACATGCACTGTTGTCTACGCATGCACATTGTTCTCTCTTTCTCTCGCTGCAATGTGAATACATTGGTTAAAGCCATCTCCCACGTCTGTGCTTTTATTTAATTGATATGTAGTTGTGCACAGACACAACAATCATGATAGTCTTGATCAATCTTCACTTATAATAGCTATCAGCAGATATCTGAAATTGTCAATGACCCCATAACCCACTATATTTACTCTTTTTTTGCACTATTAATTTAATAACATATACTGTATAATTTTTATTGCAATTTATAGTTTTTCATGTATTATTTGTACTGCTGCCTCAAAACAACAAATTTCATGATATGTTATTGATAATAAACCTAATTCATTCTGTTGTAGACTGAATAATGCATATCACAGCTTGTATGATATCATGCAACAAGCATAAGACAGAAATGAAATTCTGTCATCAGCCAAAGTCAAGAAGGATGTTGCACAGTCCTACCTGACTAAAGAAGTCAAGGGCTTCAGTGATGTTGGGAAGAAAACCTTATTCTTTAGGTGGTCACAAACATGCATACACAAGTCATGTCTTGATAAGAAAATTCAAGAGAAATTCTGTAGCATCACAGACTATTCACACTTTCTAAATCAAATTCCATCAATTCTGAGGAAATCTTGTTGGTCTATCGGAGACCTGTCAATAAATTTCGACAAGGAAACCAAATTGTAGAAATTAAACAATTAAATGCTATTCATATTTTGGAATTAGTTCTGCCTTTCTTTTAGAGCCAGATGCTGTAAAATCATTTTGACAAGTCTAATTTATACCAAGGTCCCTGAGCTCCTCTCCTCTCTGTAACCATAATATCAATTCCATTTTGCTGCCAGTGCTGTATCATGGAAACAGGCAGAGGTGAAGCACTTCCCACTGGGGGTTGAAGGAACTGTGCAATATAGCACATTAGCTAACAATTAACAAACTGGAAAGCATTTAAAGAGACACATTCCTGCTACCTCTACATTCATGCAAACGTGCTAAAAACTCACACTATACCAACAGGAAACTATGATTTTGAGTTCTAAAAATTCTTTATTGCCATAAATATGAGAAACATACAACATTATTGTCTTTAGAAATATTGAAAGTCAATAACAGAGAAGATGAAATAATTGCGCAGACACGAGGAAATCTGCAGATGCTGGAAATTCAAGCAACACACACAAAAAATGCTGGTGAACACAGTAGGCCCAGGCAGCATCTATAGGAACAGGTACAGTCGACTTTTCGGGTCTGGACCCTTCGCCAGAAATAATTATTCCTTCCCATTTTTAAGCTAAGCGTATATTCTGTTGCAAATAACAAGAATACATTCTACAGCATTTCACAGCAAGTAGTAATTACGAATACAGTGCACTTTTGGTATTTGTTGTTAACAATATACATTATAGAAGGCAAGAATACTTGAGGCCATCCAACCCATTCTGTCTGTGCCGATTCTTTGATGGAGTTACCCAGTTAATTTCACTTTTTAGTTCTTTTCTCATAACCTTCCAGAAGGTGTTCTTCGGTTAGCTTTTAATCTGTCCGTTAGAATGTACTACTGCATCTATTTCTTCTTCCCCTTCAGAAGTTGCATGTTAGATTACAACTCTTTACTATAGAGGGAAATTGCTTTTGCTATCCCTGCTTCACCTTAAATTTAAATTTATATCCACTGGTTACTGACTCCTCTGCCACTGCATTCATGATTCTGAACAATTGATTTTTAAATCTCCAGTTTATCAACCCCAATTTTTCTTTTTACATAACCAAAGTTACATCTCTTTGGTGCCTTTCAAGTAAATTGCTATCCACTCTTTCCAAAGTTTCAGCAACCTTCAAAAAAATGTGGTGTTTGCAACTTAACAAAATGGTGATAAGCAATGAAACTCAGAATAAAATAACATTGTTGCCTCAAATTAAAAAAAAACTCATTTCTGACCCAAAAACTAATACCTGGTTGAGATAGTATGAGACAAAACAAATGTGACATTTTACATCAAATAAAATTCAAATGCGGTCCTGCTTGCAAAACTACTGTAAAAAAAAATCAGGCAATGGAATACATTGACTGTAACAGTGACTGTTACCCACAGCCTCACCACCCCTATCTTTTCTAGGATGTATGGTTTATGTTCAGTTGGTGACACAACCCAGTTCCAAAACTATGACATCATGTAACATTTCTACTTCAACATAGGATGAAAAGAAAAACTACTCTAACAAAATCTATCTGGCTCCAGGAACATCCACAGCACCATTACAGCCAGGTCCTGATGAACTGAAGCCCACGTTTCGAGCTGCAATTCATGCAAAGAAAGAGGGTGACAAAATACAGTTGATGACCTTCATCACACTTCAGGATCTTCCCAAACGCTTGCAGCCTGTGCATAAATATAGTAACATAGAAAATAGCTGCAGGAGTAGGCCATTCGGCCCTTTGAGCCTGCACCGCCATTCAGTATGATCATGGCTGATCATCCAACTCAGAACCCTGTACCAGCCTTCTCTCCACACCCCCGATCCCTTTAGCCACAAGGGCCATATCAACTCCCTCTTAAATATAGCAAGTGAACTGGCCTCAACTGTTTCCTGTGGCAGAGAATTCCACAGATTCACCGCTCTCTGTGTGACGAAGCTTTTCCCTCATCTCGGTCCTAAAAGGCTTCCTCTTTATCCTTAAACTGTGACCCCTCGTTCTGGACTTCCCCAACTTCGGGAACAATCTTCCTGCATCTAGCCTGTCCAATCCCTTTAGGATTTTATATGTTTCAATAAGATCCCCCCTCAATCTTCTGAATTCCAATGAGTATAAGCCTAGTCGATCCAGTCTTTCATCATATGAAAGTCCTGTCATCCCAGGTATCAATCTGGTGAACTTCCTTTGTACTCCTTCTATGGCAAGAATGTCTTTCCTCAGATTAGGGAACCAAAACTGCACACAATACTCCAGGGGTGGTCTCACCAAGGCCTTGTACAACTGCAGCAGTACCTCCCTGCTCCTGTACTCGAATCCTCTTGCTATGAATGCCAGCATACCATTCGCCCTTTTCACCGCCTGCTGTACCTGCATGCCCACTCTCAATGACTGGTGTACAATGACACCCAGGTCTCGTTGCACCTCCCCTTTTCCAAATTGGCCACCATTCAGATAATAATCTGTTTTCCTGTTTTTGCCACCAAAGTGGATAACTTCACATTTATCCACATTAAATTGCATCTGCCATGAATTTGCCCACTCACCTAACCTATCCAAGTCACCCTGCATCCTCTTAGCATCCTCCTCACAGCTAACACTGCCGCCCAGCTTCGTGTCATCGCAAACTTGGAGATGCTGCATTTAATTCCCTCATCCAAGTCATTAATATATATTGTAAACAACTGGGGTCCCAGCACTGAGCCTTGCAGTACCCCACTAGTCACTGCCTGCCATTCTGAAAAGGTCCTGTTTATTCCCACTTTTTGCTTCCTGTCTGCCAACCAATTCTCTATCCACATCAATACCTTACCCCCAATACTGTGTGCTTTAAGTTTGCACACTAATCTCCTGTGTGGGACCTTGTCACAAGCCTTTTGAAAATCCAAATATACCACATCCACTGGTTCTCCCCATCCACTCTACTAGTTACATCCTCAAAAAATTCTATGAGATTCGTCAGACCTGATTTTCCTTTCACAAATCCATGCTGACTATGTCCGATGATTTCACCGCTTTCCAAATGTGCTGTTATCACATCTTTGATAACTGACTCTAGCATTTTCCCCACTACCGATGTCAGGCTTACCGGTCTGTAATTCCTCAGTTTCTCTCTCCCTCCTTTTTTAAAAAGCAGGGTTACATTAGCCACCCTCCAATCCTCAGGAACTAATCCAGAATCTCAAGAGTTTTGAAAAATTATCACTAATGCATCCACTATTTCTTGGGCTACTTCTTTAAGCACTCTGGGATGCAGACCATCTGGCCCTGGGGATTTATCTGCCTTTAATCCCCTCAATTTACCTAACACCACTTCCCTACTAACATGTATTTCCCTCAGTTCCTCCATCTCACTGGACCCTCGGTCCCCTACTCTTTCCGCAAGATTATATATGTCCTCCTTAGTGAAGACAGAACCAAAGTAGTTATTCAATTGGTCTGCCATGTCCTTGTTCCCCATGATCAATTCACCTGTTTCTGTCTGTAAGGGACCTACATTTGTCTTATCCAATCTTTTTCTTTCCACATATCTATAAAAGCTTTTACAGTCAGTTTTTATGTTCTCTGCCAGCTTTCTCTCATAATCTTTTTTCCCTTTCCTAATTAAGCCCTTTGTCCTCCTCCGCTGGACTCTGAATTTCTCCCAGTCCTCAGATGTGCTGCTTTTTCTGGCTAATTTGTATGTTTCTTCTTTGGAATTGATACTTTCCCTAATTTCCCTTGTCAGCCATGGGTGCACTACCTTCGATGGTTTATTCTTTGGCCAAACTGGGATGAACAATTGTTGTAGTTCATCCATGTGATCTTTAAATGCTTGCCATTGCATATCCACCATTCTAATGATGTAGAATAGTGCTGTAATAAGATATTCTGGTCATCCAGGCAGACTGAATAAACTAACCTTGTTCTCTCTAGAGCAGAGAAGGTGGAGCAGAAGTTTGTTTCTAATGTTCCAAATCCTAAATGGTTTCCATATAGCAAAGGTCATTGACATGAATCTTTACCTCTGTTACTCTCTTCAGAACTTGCCTGACCTGGTGAGTATTAACAGTGTTTTTTAAAATTTAGTATTGGGGTTCAAACTTTGTTCAGCTTTCAGAAAATTGTCTGCAGTTCTGGAATCCACATTATATGATGGATTGAAATACATTGCAGTAATTGTAAACATATTTACCATGATGACAAACAAAAGCGTACACTATGGTAATCTGATTTTAAGGTTTTAAAAGTGATCAGCTGACAAAGAAAATGCTTCTACCTACAGGAAGTTCATAAGTTCAGCATATAAATCAAGCATTCAGTAGAATTTTTTTTTAAATTGGAGAGCAGTGGAAATATGGAATTCACCACAACAGCAAGCAGATAAGCAAATAACACAGAAACATTTGAGAAGCCAGATAAGGAAGGATAAGGAAGAACAGGAAAGTAGTATATAATTCTATCATTAAGTAGAAACAGACGGAAGGAAGCTTACATGAAGCCGAAGCTCTATGCTAAATGTGTTGAGATTTCCATTGATATTTCGTATATGCTTGTCAATATTGGGCAGATTCTCTGCCCAGATCCTCCTCCAAACTGAATTTTATGCTAAAGATAACAACTGTTTGGAAGTTTATTTTCATGGCAGTTCTATATTTTTCATATATTTAGATATGCAGCATAGAAAAGGCCCTTTTGGCCCGACAAGCTGTGTTGTTCAGCATCCCATGTATTTAACCCTAACCCAGGATAATTTACAATGACCAATTATTAACTGGGTCTTTGGACTGTGAAAGGAAACTGGATAACCAAAAGGAAACCCACGTGGTCACATGGAAAAAAGCACAAACTCCTAGCAGAGGATGCCAGAATTGAACTCTGAACTCCAACGCCCAAAATGTAATAGCATCACATATTACATATTTTTCACCCACAAATACTATCTCCGACAGTGCAGCACACATGGTAACAGACAAATCAAAATGGGACTTGCACTCAAAATATTCAAGATCAAGCACCACAGTACTTATATGGAGCTATAGGTGACATAAATGACCAAAGCTTTGATTCCTCAGGTGTCAACATCTCGGAAGATCTGCCATTGGCCCAACACATTGATACAATCAGGAAGAAGGCATGCCAGTACCCTACTTCAGAAGAAGCTTGATGGGATTTGATATGTTAAGAAAGACTTGCAAATTTTTATATACGTACTGTGGATGAACGACCACAAGTTATAGAAGCAGGCCCATCAAGCCTGCTCATGGTTGATTTATTTTCCTTCTCAACTCCATTCTCCTGCCTCCTCCCATCACAGCCTGGTATGATGATTTCAATCCATAGGATCACAAAAGGATGCAAAGTTTTGCAGACAAAGCCAGCTTCATGACACCCACAACCCTCCCCACCCCTGAGGGCATCTTCAGGAAGTGGTACCTCAAGAAAGGTGACAACTATTATTAGGGACCGTTATCTTCTGGGACATGCCATCGAGGAGGAGACACAGGAACCTGAAGACCCACACGCAACAATTTAGAAAAAGCCTTTTCCCTTCTGCATCAGTATTTCTAAACAGTCTATGACCACTATCTCATTACTCTTTTTAATGTACAATTTATTTATATTCTCATTTATGGTAATTATATAGTGCCTATAAAAACTATTCACCCCTCCCTTGGAGTTTCATATTTTAATAGTTTTACAACATTGAATCACAATGGTTTTAATTTGACTTTTTGACACGGATCAACAGAAAAAGACATTTTCGTGTCAAAGTGAAAACAAATCTCTACAAAGTGATCTAAATTAATTAAAAATTAAAACACAAAATAATTGATTGCATAAATATTCACCCCCTTCTTGTCAGTATTTAGTAGATGCACGTGAGTGAACAGCTCCTTTTAAGTCCAGTCACAAATTCTTAATTGGATTGAGGTCTGGACTCTGACTTGGCCACACCAAGTTTTAAAACCATTCCGGTGTAGCTTTGGCTTTACGCTTGAAGTCATTGTCTTGCTGGAAAACAAATCTTATCCCAAGTCCCAGTTCTCTTGCAGACTGCATTAGGTTTTCCTCCAGAATTTCTCTGTATTTTGCTTCATTCATTTTACCCTCTACCTTCACCAAGCCTTCCAGGTCTGCTGCAGTGAAGCATCCCCACACAATGATGCAGCCACCACCATGCTTCACAGTAGGGATTGGTGTGTTTTTGATGAATTGCAGTGTTTGGCTTACGTCAAACATAGCACTTAGTCTGATGGCCAGAAAGCTCAATTTTGGCTTTATCAGACCATAGGACCTTCTTCCAGCTGACTTCAGAGTCTCCTACATGCCTTCTGGCAAACTCTAGCCGAAATGTCATGTGAGTTTTTTTTTTAAAAACAGTGGCTTTCTCTTTGCCACTCTCCCAAAAAGCTGCGACTGGTGAAATACCCAGGCAACAGTTATTGTATGTGCAGTGTCTCCCATCTCAGCCACTGAAGCTTGCAACTCCTCCAGAGTTGTCATAGGTCTCTTGGTGGCCTCCCTCACTAGCCCCCTTCTTGCACTTTCACTCAGTTTTTGAGGACAGCCTGCTCTAGGCAGATTTACGGGTGTGCCATATTCTTTCCACTTCTTGATGATTGACAACTGTACTCTGAGGGATATTCAGTGAAACATAGTAAACCTACAGCACAATACAGGCCCTTTGGCCACAAAGCTGTGCCAAACATCTCCTTACCTTAGAACTACCTAGGCTTACCCATAGCCCTCTATTCTTCTAAGCTCCATGTACCTATCCAGGAGTCTCTTAAAAGACCCTATCGTTTCCGCCTCCGCTACTGCCGCCAGCAGCCCATTCCACGCACTCATCACTCTCTGCATAAAAAACTTACCTCTGTCATTTCCTCTGTACCTCCTTCCAAGCACCTTAAAACTATGCCCTCTCATGCTAGCCATTTCAGTCCTGGGAAAATGCCTCTGACTATCCATATGATCAATGCCTCTCATCATCTTGTACAACTCTATCAGGTCACCCCTCATCCTCCATCGCTCCAAGGAGAAAAGGCCGAGTTCACTCAACCTATTCTCATAAGGCATGCTCCCCAATCCAGGCAACATCCTTGTAAATCTCCTCTGCACCCTTTCTATCGTTTCCACATCCTTCCTGTAGTGAGACGACCAGAATTGTGCACAGTACTCCAAGTGGGGTCTGACCAGGGTTCTATATAGCTGCAACATTACCTCTCGGCTTTTAAACTCAATCCCACGGTTGATGAAGGCCAATGCACCGTATGCCTTCTTAACCACAGAGTCAACCTGCGTAGCATCTTTGAGTGTCCTATGGATTCAGATCCCAAGATCCCTCTGATCCTCGACACTGCCAAGAGTTTTACCATTAATGCTATATTCTGCCATGATATTTGACCTACCAAAATGAACCACCTCACACTTGGAAATTTTCTTGTATCCATCTCCTGACTTGTGCTTTCAATAATCTTTTCGCGGAGTTGGTTGGAGTGTTCTTTTGTCTTCATAGTGTAGTTTTTGCCGGGATACTGACTCACCAGCAGTTGGACCTTCAAGATACAGGTGCATTTTTACTACAATCAATTGAAACACCTTAACTGCACACAGGTCTCCAAAAACAGATCTCCATTGAACTAATTATGTGACTTCTAAAACCAATTGGCTGCACCAGTGATGATGTGGTGTGTCATATTCAGGGGGGGGGGGTAAATGCTCATGCAATCAATTGTTTTGTGTTTTATATTTGTAATTAATTTAGATTACTTTGTAGAGATCTGCTTTCACTTTGACACGGAAGTGTCTTTTTCTGTTGATCAGTGTCAAAAAAAGCCAACTTAAATCCACAGTGATTCGGTGTTGTAAAACAATAAAACGTGAAAACTTCCAAGGGGAGAGGAATACTTTTTATAGGCACACTGTACTACTGCCACAAAATAACAAATTTCACTTCATATAAGATAGTGATAATAAACCTGATAACTGATTGTTTCTACTTCATAAGAGGAATGAATTGTTCATACATGCTGTGATATCCTAGTTAGACTTGCCTAGATTCAAATTTCAAAATGCAGTCAAATAAAAGTTGCAGATACATAAACAGGCATCGTAGTTCTAAGAACAAAAGAAAACAGCGGAGTAAGGCACACAAGTCCTCAGACCTGAACCAGCATTCAAAAATATTGTGGCTCCTATTCTATCCCTTCCATTTTCCTCACTCTATCCCAATATCAATGCATCTAAATTTTATTATACAATATCATTGTATCTAAATTCTATTGTAAAATATCAATGTATCTAAAAGAATCTAAATTTTTATTTTAAAAAAGAAAAATAGGTAATAAGAATTACAAAGCATTTTGGTGAGAAAGATGACAAAATAAAGGGTAAACCAAATATTCAGAATAAATTCAACTAACTAGAAGGAACAATTATTTTGATAATTATTAATATAATATAGACATCCCATTTATACTGTAGGACAAATTTCAGTAGAAGATGATGTCTCCAAAACATTACTTCTCATTTAATTATATAAATACACAAAAGCAGAAGAAAGTAACTGACAGTCACATGGGATGAAATAATTCATACACAGAAAGCTAACATTGCGTAGTTCTGTATTTTTCCCCTTTGAATATTTTACATCAAAATCACAATCAACAATGACAGGTGGGGAATAACAAAGACCAAATTAAATCTTTAAGGACATAACTGTCAATCATTGACAATGGCTCAGAGTCAGCACAACCTCAAAAGTTTTTGATTCTACTGTTGCAAAGACAAACAAATACAATCTAATGGAAAGGCAGTCATCTATTATGACTTGGCAGAAAAATAAAAGTTTGAATTAAAAATTAGAATCAAATGTTAATATACCCTTAAATGCCACTGCAGTTGTACGAGGATTATATAAAAAACAGATCTGATGTTTCAAATACATTCAAGAACAAAAACATATTAATTACTCTCAGGTTGAAATTAGTTATCATTGGTCAGTGATGTTCAAAACTTTTAATAGAAATGTACAGCTTGTGTATAATGAGATAGCTTGGGGAAGGAACCCAAGTGTTTTATAAACACAAGTGTTTAATGTAAATAAAACTCAGCTGATGCAAAGCTCAGTTGGAACACACTCTGACATGATGGAGCTGGGTCCACCACAGACTATTGAAGCTGAAAGAGTGCTACTGGCCGTGTCTATTCCAGGGTTTCAGTGCTGTTGTTGGCTTCGTATCTGCCATTGATTTCAAACAACCTCCCGTTCCACAGCAATTCCATAGCCTTTCCCCACAGGAGGTGAACGAGGCAGTTTTAAATATATTTTTACTAATTTTCTGCATGAAACAATTACCTTCAATTTTCAGTTTGTTGTGATAGATCCTTGCTTATTTCATGAGCAGCATAACAGTAAGCAGCACATGTTCACTCTTATGCCAACAAATCCAATCTTAATACATGATCGAGATCTTCATTTTTCACTCTTTGCAGCGTTTTTCTATTTTTCACTAACTTCTGTTCATTGTATATGTGAAATCAATTTTCAGAAATGCCTGTGATATGCAGAGACCTGTGCATCATCTGGGAATCTTCCCAGTACCTTGTGGAACTTTCCATTGAGATGTCATGTCAGCGCTCAAATAAAAAAAATTGGAGCTTTTCAGCTTTTAGAATTTCTGATGGAGTACTCAAGTAGCACTATATTGTTCAACAAGAGACATTCAGATAATAAGAAATAAATAATGCAAAGTCAAACAGATCAAGAAGTTCAAAGGACAACCTACCAAGAAATATCACAAAGCTCACGTCTTAACTTTGTGATACACATCATTAAGTTATCATAAACAACAGGAATTCTGTAGATGCTGGAAATTCAAGCAACATACATCAAAGTTGCTGGTGAACGTAGCAGGCCAAGCAGCATCTGTAGGAAGAGGTGCAGTCGACGTTTCAGGCCGAGACCCTTCGTCAGGACTAACTGAAGGAAGAGTGAGTAAGGGATTTGAAAGTTGGAGGGGGAGGGGGAGATCCAAAATGATAGGAGAAGACAGGAGGGGGAGGGATAGAGCCGAGAGCTGGACAGGTGATAGGCAAAAGGGGATACGAGAGGATCATGGGACAGGAGATCCGGGAAGAAAGACAAGGGGGGGGGTGACCCAGAGAATGGGCAAGAGGTATATTCAGAGGGACAGAGGGAGAAAAAGGAGAGTGAGAGAAAGAATGTGTGCATAAAAATGAGTAACAGATGGGGTACCAGGGGGAGGTGGGGCCTTAGCGGAAGTTAGAGAAGTCGATGTTCATGCCATCAGGTTGGAGGCTACCCAGACGGAATATAAGGTGTTGTTCCTCCAACCTGAGTGTGGCTTCATCTTTACAGTAGAGGAGGCCGTGGATAGACATGTCAGAATGGGAATGGGATGTGGAATTAAAATGTGTGGCCACTGGGAGATCCTGTTTTCTCTGGCGGACAGAGCGTAGATGTTCAGCAAAGCGGTCTCCCAGTCTGCGTCGGGTCTCGCCAATATATAAAAGGCCACATCGGGAGCACCGGACGCAGTATATCACCCCAGTCGACTCACAGGTGAAGTGATGCCGCACCTGGAAGGACTGTTTGGGGTCCTGAATGGTGGTAAGGGAGGAAGTGTAAGGGCATGTGTAGCACTTGTTCCGCTTACACGGATAAGTGCCAGGAGGGAGATCAGTGGGGAGGGATGGGGGGAATGAATGGATCGCTTCCTACACAACTCCCTTGTCCATTCGTCCCCCCCATCCCTCCCCACTGATCTCCCTCCTGGCACTTATCCGTGTAAGTGGAACAAGTGCTACACATGCCCTTACACTTCCTCCCTTACCACCATTCAGGGCCCCAAACAGTCCTTCCAGGTGAGGCATCACTTCACCTGTGAGTCGACTGGGGTGATATACTGCGTCCGGTGCTCCCGATGTGGCCTTTTATATATTGGCGAGACCCGACGCAGACTGGGAGACCGCTTTGCTGAACATCTACGCTCTGTCCGCCAGAGAAAGCAGGATCTCCCAGTGGCCACACATTTTAATTCCACATCCCATTCCCATTCTGACATGTCTATCCACGGCCTCCTCTACTGTAAAGATGAAGCCACACTCAGGTTGGAGGAACAACACCTTATATTCCGTCTGGGTAGCCTCCAACCTGATGGCATGAACATCGACTTCTCTAACTTCCGCTAAGGCCCCACCTCCCCCTGGTACCCCATCTGTTACTCATTTTTATGCACACATTCTTTCTCTCACTCTCCTTTTTCTCCCTCTGTCCCTCTGAATATACCTCTTGCCCATCCTCTGGGTCACCCCCCCCTTGTCTTTCTTCCCGGATCTCCTGTCCCATGATCCTCTCGTATCCCCTTTTGCCTATCACCTGTCCAGCTCTCGGCTCTATCCCTCCCCCTCCTGTCTTCTCCTATCATTTTGGATCTCCCCCTCCCCCTCCAACTTTCAAATCCCTTACTCACTCTTCCTTCAGTTAGTCCTGACGAAGGGTCTCGGCCTGAAACGTCAACTGCACCTCTTCCTACAGATGCTGCTTGGCCTGCTGCGTTCACCAGCAACTTTGATGTATGTTGATTAAGTTATCATATCTGGTTTGTGTCCGGAGGGGTGGGGAAATGGGGTGAAGTAAAGAGCTGGGTAGTTGATTGGTGAAAAAATACAGGGCTGGAGAAGGGGAATCTGATAGGAGAGGACAGAAGGCCATGGAAGAAAGAAAAGGAGGAGGAGCACCAGAGGGAGGTGATGAACAGGTAAGGAGATAGGTGAGAGCGGGAAAAGGGGATGGAAAAAGTGAAAAGTGGAGTGGGGGGGCATTACCAGAAGTTTGAGAAATTGATGTTCATGCTGCCAGATTGGAAGCTACGCAGATGGAATACAAGGTGTTCCTCCTCCAACCTAAGTACAGCCTCATTGTGACAGTAGAGTAGATCATAGACTGACATGTTGGAATGGAATTTAAATGGATGGCACTGGGAGATCCCGCAGAAAGTGTGGTGGGGTGGAGAGAGAGGAGAGATGCGCTTGGTGGGATCCCATTGCATTTATCCTTGCACGCATCTTTCCCTCCCTCCCACTTCCTGTTTTCTGCAAGAATCGCTCCCTATGCGACTCCCTTGTCTATTTGTCCCTCCCCACTGATCCCTCTCCTGGCACTTATCCTTGCAAGTGGGACAAGTGCTACACCTGCTCCTACACATTCTCCCTCACATCCTTCCAGGTGAGGCAACACTGCTGAGTCTGTTGGGGTCATCTACTGTATCCAGTGCTCCCAGTGTGTTCTCCTGCATAGCGGTGAGACCCAACATAGATTGGGAGACTGCTTCGCCAAGTACCTACGCTCCATTTGCCAGAAAAAGCAGGATCTCCCAGTGGCCACACGTTTTTTTTTCCTCCAGTCCTGATGAAGTATCTCGGCCCAAAACGGCAATGATACTCTTTTCCATAGATGCTGCCTGGCCTGCTGAATTCCTGCAGCATTTTGTGTGTGTTGCTTGGATTTCCAGCATCTGCACATTTTCTCTTGTTTGTGATTGGACTACATTAACTCAGCAGATTTTTGACATCAGCTTTGTTTCCCTTTGTATTTGAAAATTTTGTGACAAGATTTATGGTCACTTTTGAAACCAATTTCTAATAATAAAAATGTTGAATAATTCTGACACAAATGAGTGTTCACAATTAACAAAACATTAAGATTATTTTTTTCTGTGAACCTGTTTTGAGATCTCAACTTCTCATCATATTTGGATCCAAAAATGTTAAGTCAAAATACTGTGTAAATTTTGAGCAACTATAAATTGTGGATGAATATGATTATTTGGAAGTTCAATACAATTATCACTAAAAGCTCACAAGGAAAGAAAAAAAAATCACTCACAAGGATGGGAAAGACAGGCATTCTCACAAAGCAAAGTTAGTTATACTTCAGCTGTGCAAAGCCTTGTCAGAGAACAAGGCATCATCTGGCAGGAATATAAAGGCTTTAAGTGTGCAAATGGAATGTAGTCACCAGATGATACTCAGAGTAAATAAGTTTGAGGACAAATTGTACAAAATTTAATTGAATAAAACAGAAAATGCTGGAAACACACAAGTAGCATCTGTACAAAATTTTACATCCGAAATTCTGATCTGGGGAAGTGAAATAACACCATTTGACTTGCATGTCTTCACAACATGAAAGACTATGTAGTACTCTTATCATAGCTCTTAAAACATTAACCCCATTTAATTGGAGAATTGTCAATGAGATCTTCAGCATTCACTGACAGGATACTGTCAAATTGATAACAAAATCAATATTCCCTCACATGCAAGAAGAAACCTAAACTTTCCTATCAGCCAAATGCTGCAGTGGAGTACAGAATGGGTGAAGAATTTTAGATAAAATACTCTGCAAACACATTCAGAATTGTGCAAATTGCAACTGTTGGTTGCTTGGTGGAATGGAGTAATTATATGAGTTTCAGGTAATTATATGTCATTTTAAAAATGTTCATCTAAGTTGTGTTGTTAGATTAAAATATTTTACTAAATCTCCACTTAAAACTGACAGAAACAACACTGATTGTGGTCGGAAGCACGGGCGCAGAGCAGGGTTACATGTGCGTTTAAGAAAACAGGGTTTTAAACTCGCTATACCGACTATCTTGCTGGCAAACGTGCAGTCTCTGGTGAATAAAATCGACGATCTCAGAGCTAGGGTGCTGAATCAGAGGGACATTAGGACCTTCCACACTGGATGCAGTGATTCAGATCGATGGGTTTACTATACCATCAGGACAGATCTATAGAGTCTCCCAGAAGCAGAGGTGGAGGGGTATGCCTCATGATCAACTCTTCTTTGTGCACAAATATATCAGTGCTGCCCCAGTTCTGCTCATCAGACCTTGAATGTCTAGCAGTTAAGTGCTGTCCTTTATACCTACCACGGGAATTCTCTGATGTCGGTTCCATACAACTTGGTATGGAAGTTGTCCTGTCCAAGACCGGAAGAAGCTGCAGAAGATCGTGAACACAGCCCAGCACATCACACAAACCAATCTTTCGTCCTTGGACTCACTTTACACCGCACGCTGTCAGAGCAGTGCTGCAAGGATAATCAAGGACACGACCCACCCAGCCAACAAACTTTTCGTCCCTCTTCCCTCCAGGAGAAGGCTCAGGAGCTTGAAGACTCACACGGTCAGATTTTGGACCAGCTTCTTTCCAACTGTGATAAGACTGCTAAACTGATCCTGACCCGGATCTGGGCCGTACCCTCCAAGTATCCGGACCTGCCTCTTGGTTTTTTTGCACTACCTTACTTTCCCTTTTCTATTTTCCATTTATGATTTATAATTTAAACTCTTAATATTTACTATCAATTTGTACTCAAAGGAGAGCGAAGCGCAGAATCAAATATCGCTGTGATGATTGTACGTTCCAGTATCAATTGTTTGGTGACAATAAAGTATAAAGTCATTTTGGTAGCAGTATACATTCCACCTCAGGCCAATGTCAATCAGGCTTCAGATGATCTGAGCAATGGGATCAACATGCACAAAACAGTGCACCCTAATGCCTTCACCATCGTTTTGGGAGATAGAAGTAAAATCCAATAGCATGAATGGCACCAATACTTCACTACCAGATGAACTCAATGCCTTCTATGCCCACTTTGAAAGGGAGAACACAACTACAGCTGTGAAGATCCCTGCTGCACCTGATGACCCTGTGCTCTCTGTCTCAGTGGCTGATGTTAGGCTGTCTTTAAAGAGAGTGAATCTTTGCAAGGCAGAAGGTCCATATAGAGTACCTGGTAAGGCTCTGAAAACCTGTGCCAACCAACTAGCGGGAGTATTCAAGGGCATTTTCAACCTCTCACTGCTACGGGCACAAGTCCCCACTTGCTTCAAAAAGCCAACAATTATACCAGTGCCTAAGAAGAATAATGTAAGCCGCATAAATGATTATCACCCGGTAGTACTCACATCGACAGTGATGAATGCTTTGAGAGGTTGGTCATGACTAGACTGAACCCCTGCCTCAGCAAGGACCTGGACCCACTATACTTTGCCTATTGCCACAATAGGTCAATGACAGACACAATCTCAATGGCTCTCCACACGGCTTTTGACCACTTGGACAACACAAACACCTACGTCAGGATGTTGTTCATCGACTATAGCTCAGTATTTAATACTATCAGTCCCACAATCCTGATTGAGAAGTTGCAGAACCTGGGCCTTTGTACTGCCCTCTGCAATTCGATCCTCAACTTCCTAACCGGAAGACCACAATCTGTGCAGATTGGTGATAACATATCCTCTTCGCTGACGAAAAACACTGGTGCACCTCAGGGGTGTGTGCTTAGCCCACTGCTCTACTCTCTATATACACATGACTGTGTTGTTAGGCATAGCTCAAATACCATCTACAATACAACCATTGTTGGCAGAATCTCAGATGGTGACAAGAGGGCGTACAGGAGTGAGATATACCAACTAGTGGAGTGGTGCTGCGGCAACAACCTGGCACTCAACGTCAGTAAGACGAAAGAGCTGATTGTGAACGTCAGGAAGGGTAAGACGAAGGAACACATACCAATCCTCATAGAGGGATCAGAAGTGGAGAGAGTGAGCAGTTTCAAGATCCTGGGTGTCAAGATCTCTGAGGATCTAACCTGGTTCCAACATATTGATGTAGTTATAAAGAAAGCAAGACAGAGGCTATACTACATTAGTAGTTTGAAGAGATTTGGTATGTCAACAAATACACTCAAAAACTTCTATAGATGCACTGTGGAGAGCATTCTGACAGGCTGTATTACTGTCTGGAATGGAGGGGGGGGGGTGCTACTGCACAGGATCTAAAGAAGCTGCAGAGTTTGTAAATTTAGTCGGTTCCATCTTGGGTACTAGCCTACAAAGTACCCAGAACATCTTCACGGAGTGGTGTCTCAGAAAAGCAGCGTCCATTATTAAGGACCTCCAGCACCCAGCGCATGCCCTTTTCTCACTGTTACAATCAGGTAGGAGATATAGAAGCCTGAAGACACACACTCAGCGATTCAGAAACAGCTTCTTCCCCTCTGCCATCCTATTCCTAAACGGACACTGTATCCTTGGACACTACCTCACTTCATAAAAAAAAATACAATATTTCTGATTTTTGCACATTTTTAAATCTATTCAATATACATATACTGTAATTGATTTATTTATTATTATTGTTTTTATTTTATTCTTTTTTCTCTTCTCTATTATGTACTGCATTGAACTGCTGCTGCTAAGTTAACAAATTTCACTTCACATGCTGGTGATAATAAACTTGATTCTGATTCTTGGTTTTTAATTAATTGTTTTATAGAGTTTGTGTTTCTTCAGGGCTTAGAGTTTTTTAAAACACATGCCCCTTTTTATCTTTTATTATTTTTGGTGTTGAGTGTTAACTCAGTCAACCATCATTTATCTTCTCCCTTTTCTAGATTTGTTCAAATTGCACTCACCCTTCAATGTACTCATCCTGACTTGTATCTTGTGGAAAGTGGAAAGGCCTTAAAGGTGTCAAAAGCTGACACCCTAAAAAGTGAGCCAGTTATCAGAGAATATCCAGCCCATGTTTGTAGTCACAGTAATGACATGGCAAGTCCAGTTGAGGTTCTGGTCATATGGCCCCAAGGATGTCAGTGGTAAGGGACTTGATGATGGTAAAGGTATTATGATTATGAAGACACGTAGTCCTCTTTTATTGTCATTTAGTAATGCATGTATTAAGAAATGATGCATTATGAATGTTACAAGTTGGTGACAATATTTGCTTAAGATGGTTAGTGTTTGATTTTTTTTTGATGAAGTAAATTTCTTTTGATGGAAATTGGTTTCAGTAATAGAAGTATCTGCTGTGTACATACATCTACTGATGCTTCTGGACACATCTTCAGTGATGTTCCTGGAATCATCAGGAGTTTCGGGTCTTTCAACATCAAACAACCTCCTCCAGGTGACCCAGCCGGGGCTGATCAGACCTTGTGTTCAGATGGCTAGCTACTTATGACTCCATGGCTCCCCTCTTTTGAGCCACAGCCATCTTGAGGCCCTCTCTGCCACATCGGTGGTACTGCGGATGGCTCTCCTCTTCCTCTCTCCCTTGATGCCCAAAATGCTGAAGGCTCTAACTAAGGAACAGGCTGCGAATCCCCTACAACCAACCTCCACTGGGAGACACCTCGCTCTCCATCCAGCCTGCTGACAGTTGGTGACCAGCCCTGCATACTTGGAGAGCTTCCTTTCAAAGGCCTCTTCCAAGCTATCTTCCCATGGGACTGTCAGCTCCAGCAACACCACTTGCTTAGTGGACTCAGACACTAGGACATAGTCTGGTTGCAGGGTGGTGGCTGCGATATGGTTGGGGAACTTCAGCTGCCCTTCGAGGTCCACCAATGGCTGCCAGTCCCTTGCAGAGGTCAGGATGCCTGCAGATGTTCTTTTGGTGGGTATTGGCTGCTCCCCAGCTCTGACAAAGGCAATGGTCTGCTTGAAGGGTCGAGACTGCTTCATCCACTCAATTCCTGCACTGACGGCTTCAGCGATGGTCTTCAGGACCTGATCATGCCTCCACCTGTACCGTCCCTCACCAAGTGCCCTTGCGCAGCCGCTGAGGATGTGCTTCAGGGTTCTGTTTAACTGTCTAAAACCATTCATGACCTGAAATATCAACATTTCAGATTTTGGTCTGAGCCATTATTGCAGGCTATTTTACTGCAGAGTGTGCACGCAGTCCTATACTGCTTTTTTTTTACCAGGCCTTCACTTCATTTTTAAGACCTCTCAACATGCCCTTTGGCAGTTATTACTTAACCAGGACTTTCCTGTGGCTTCATTGTAATGCTAGCAGAACAGACCTTGTCACAAGATTATAGAAGGTGATGGTAATTGTGTTAATGTTGATGGTCCACAGCACCTTTCAGCTGCCCAATTTTGAGCAACGAGTTCAGCACACAATAGACCTAAGCATATAAATAAGGAGACATGGAAGCACAGCAGTTAGCATGACGTTATTACAGCTTGGGGCGTCGGAGTTCAGAGTTCATTTCTGATGTCCTCTGTAAGGAGTACGTATGTCCTTTCCATAACCGCCAGGTGCTCTAGTTTCCGTCCACAGTCCAAAAACATACTGATTATTCGGTTAATAGGTTATTGTAGGGTTAAATAGGTGTGTTGTTGGGCAATGCTACTGGTGGGCCGGAAAGGCCTGCTCTGCACTGTAACTCTAAAATAAGTAAAGATCCTTACAGTAAAAATACAAACATACTGTATTATCACAAGGAGAAAATGGTGCTAATATGCCCAATAGGTTCAAAGTCAATTTGGTTTACCTTTTGTGTTGGTTTACTGTTTGCCAAACACTTTGTCTGGCAGTAATGACTTCCAAGATGGATCTGTGGTATGTCTATCAAGCCATTTTGCTGATGGATGTCACAGTTCTCTCCCAACTAGACTTGGCAACTTACAGCTCCTCCACATGGAACAATATTTATTTAAACAAATGATATAGGATGGCAGTTGGTAATCAGGTAATGGGAAATATACCAAAGTTCAATTCACCATCATTAGCTACCTTTTTTTTACTGTGACTTTTATTTTAAGTTTATAAAAGTGTTAAAAAGTTGTCATGTCAAATCGGTAACTATTTTCTAGCATGGACAACTAGCAAATTTCTTAGCAAGGTATCATCTGAAGCCAATAATACTTTTAATTAGACTGTCCATTGAATAATTAATCATTTCAGAGCTAGAAAAATTACATGCCTAGCTGATCTACAAGGAGAGGGGTTGGGGCAACTAGATTTAGAAAACCATCTCTGGGGGCCCATTTTAATAAAAATGTTTCTGCTTCACTCAGTATTGAGTTAACAACCTCTGCTACGATGACACAAGTGAACAGGATTGACAGCTCTACTGAACCCACAGTGAAGAAAGACCTCACTCAACTGGGTGAGGGAAAAGGCCGCAACCCATATATCAAACAATATTCCAACACGTATAAAAGGCTTTCAGATGTTGGGAGGAGAGAAAATGAGTAATCAGAAAAATATAAAATATGCTCCAACAATAAGAAAAATCCACTTTCCCTCAAAATTTTATAAATATGCTCAACTTAGTTAGATACATTCCAAAATTATCTGAAAAATAGGACATATAGGCACAGTCCAAGTTATAGCCGTTTGGGTAACAGAAATTCACCCTTACAGATTTCAAATATCAGTACCCAAACATTTTATGAATGGAATAAAACTAGCTCTCATTTGTGAAAAAGTTGACAATTCAACAGAATATCTTTTAAACTTCCATTTCATGATGCACATGCAAATATTACGGCTCTGTACTACAGAAAATTTCAATTTGACCCAGTTTCTAGAAATGCAACTCCCTTTCCCTAGTATTATAATTGTTGCTTGTACAGCTAAAGGACAGGAAACTGGGCAGACTACAAAACCCAAAGTAAGATGTGAATTATCATCACAATGCTAACTTGACATATTAGCACATTTGAAACATTAAAATATATATTGTGGTGTTGAGTGTTCATGTTTGATGCACAAATAACATGTTTATCTTTGGCTCGAGAGGGGGGGAGGGAGAGAGAGGGGGAGAGAGGGGGGAGAGGGGGAGAGGGGGGAGAGGGGGGAGAGGGGAGAGGGGGAGAGGAGGGAGAGGGGGAGAGGGGGGAGAGAGGGGAGAGGGGGAGAGGGGGAGAGAGGGGAGGGGGGAGAGAGGGGAGGGAGGAGAGAGGGGAGGGGGAGAGAGGGGGAGGGGGACGGGGAGAGGGGGAGGGGGAGGGAGGGGGGGGAGTGGGAGAGAGGGGGAGAGGAGAGAGGGGGAGAGGAGAGAGGGGGAGGGGAGAGGGAGAAGAGGAGGGGAGAGGGAGAAGAGGAGGGGAGGGAGAAGAGGAGGGGAGGGGAGAGGGGGAGGGGAGGGGAGAGGGGAGGGGAGAGGGGGAGGGGGGGAGAGGGGGAGGGGAGGGGGAGAGGGGGAAGGGGAGAGGAGGAGAGAGGGGGAGGGAGAGGGGGAGAGGGGGAGGGGAAGGGGGAGAGGGGGAGAGGGGAAGGGGGAGAGGGGAAGGGGGAGAGGGGGAGAGGGGAAGGGGGAGAGGGGGAGAGGGGAAGGGGGAGAGGGGGAGAGGGGAAGGGGAGAGGGGGAGGGGAAGGGGAGAGGGGGAGGGGAAGGGGAGAGGGGGAGGGGAAGGGGAGAGGGGGAGGGGGAAGGGGAGAGGGGGAGGGGAAGGGGAGAGGGGGAGGGGGAAGGGGAGAGGGGGAGGGGAAGGGGAGAGGGGGAGAGGGGGAGGGGGAGAGGGGGAGAGGGGGAGGGGGAGAGGGGGAGAGGGGAGGGGGAGAGGGGGAGAGGGGAGGGGGAGAGGGAGAGGGGAGATAGATAGATATTGGACGGAGCTGTGGTTATTCATTTATTTTTATTTACAGATACAGCACAGAACAGGCCCTTCCAGCCCAGCAATCTGTACCACCCAAGTAACCCATTGATATAATTCTAGCCTAATCACAGGGCAATTCACAATGACCGATTAACATATTAACCGGAATGATTTTGGACTGTAGGAGGAAACCAGAGCATCTGGAGGAAACCCATGCAATCACAAGGAGACTGTATAAACATCTTAAAGACGGCACCAAAATTGAACTCAGACGCCCCAAGCTGTAATGTTTCGTGACACCTTTGTGAGAAGTATAAAAGCACTTCCTTTTTCATAACCCAATTCAGAATCTTCCAAGGTCTCACATACCTTACAAGCAAGTAAAGTACTTTATGCAGCTGCCATGAGCCAGGAGGTACAGAAGCCTGAATGTTTCAACACCAGAAAGTTCAAGAATAGTCATTTCCTTTCAACCATTTGGTTCCTGAATCAACCAGCATAATCCTAATCACTAGCTTAGCAACACTTTGATCACGTTGCATTAAAATCAACTTTTCGCTCTCACTGTATTTTCTTTTAAAGGTTGTGAATGCTGATATATACTTGCGTTACTGCTGCAAGTAAGATTTTCCAATTCATCTATGAAGACATGCACCTTCGCAATTGACAATGAACTCAGCTTTGACGTTGTCATGTACAAAGGACTACGAAGTGTATTTGAGCAAAAAAAAAATTTCAATCCTAAAAAGCAACAGACCCAAAGTGCAATTGTTTATTTTCCATACATAAAATGAAACCAGGGTGGCTATTCCACTATTCTACAAGTATGAGCTTTGATCTGTCAGAGGATTTAAAATGTTGTACTATAAAGGCTGAATTATACTGAACTATACTTCACACCCCAAGAACACACCAAATTTGTGTTCTGTTTGCTGCTTTGATATGGCAAAGTTCCCAACTCCTTTGATTCAAAATTACTGGAGACAAATTGTTTTGGCACACTTTTCATGATGTGAAATCAAACCTCAGGGTTTTTTAATAATGTAAAATTTAGAGCAAGTTTATGTTCGGTCACATTGTCCAAGGAGTACTCAGTTATAGGCCCATTCCATACTTCCTCTTGGCATTTTGTAGATGCAAATGCATTTTTATGCACTGTTTCAGATCTGTAAATTTGGGACATGAGGGAAAGCCAAAGCATGTGAAAGAAACGTACATGGTCACAGGAAGAACATACAAATTCTGCAGGCAACACCCATGGTCGGGATTGATTTTAGGTTGTGCCAGCTCTGAAGTGGCAGCATTACCCACTAAACCATCATGCCACCTACAGTACACTCAGTGGCTACTTTATTAGGTACCTCCTATACCAAATAAAGAGGCCACAGAGTATATGTGGGTGGTCCATTGCTGCTATAGCCCATCCACTTCAAAGTTTGATATGTTGTGCATTCTGAAAGGCTCTTCTGCACATCACTGCTGTACATGTGGTTATTTGTGCTACTGTCGCCTTCCATCAGCTTGAACCTACGACCTTTGTCATTAACAAAGTATTTTAACACACAGAACCGCTACTCATTCAATTTTTTTTCCTTTTTTGTATCATTCTCTGCAAACTCTAGAGACTGTTGTGCATGAAAATCCCAGGAGATCAGTAGTTTTTGAGATACTCAAACCACTCTGTCCAGCACCAATGATCATTCCATGGTCAAAGTCACTTAGATCACATTTCTTCCCCATTCTGATGTTTGGTCTGAACAACAAGTGAACTCCTTGAACAAGCCTGTATGTTTTTATGTATTGATTTTTTGCCATGAGGCAGCAGAAACAGGGAGAAAATTCAAAAATCAGAGGTGCAAAGGGACTTGGGAATCGTTGGGCAGGATCCCCTAAAGGTTAGCTTTCAAGTTGAGTCAGTGATAAGGAAGGCAAATGCAATGTTAGCATTCATTTCGAGAGAATTAGAATATGAGAGCAAGAAGAAAGCATTGATCAAGACCGCACTTGGTGTATTATGAGCAGTTTCTAAGAAAAGATGTGCTGGTATTTGAGGGGGTCCAAAAGGGATTTACAAGAATTATTCGGGGAATGAAAGGGTTAATATACGAGGAGTGTTTGATGGCTTTGGGCCTGTACTCACTTCAGTTTAGAAGAATGAGGGAGGATCTCATTGAAAGCTATCGAATATTGAAACTCTTGACAGAGTGGACATGGAGAGGATGTTTCCTATTCTGGGTGGGTCTAGGGCACAGCCTCAGAATACAAGGACATCAATCCTTTAGCCAGAGGGTGGTGAATCTGTGGATTCATTGCCATGGATGTCCGTGGAGGACAAGTCATTGGGTATATATAACATAGAAGTTTTTGTCCCCTATTCTGGTTCCCTTCCCACCCCTTCTCTTCACTTGCCCATCACCATCTTCCAGTTCCCCTCCTCTTTTCCTTTCTTCCTTGGTCCACCATCTTCTTCGATCCCAGTTCTTCTTCGGCTTTTCCACCATCACCCTCCCTCACCCACCTACCTGGTTTTACCAATCACCTGCCAGCTTGTACTCCTCCTCCTCCTTCCATGCCACTACCCCCCCCCGCCCCGCAATTTGCTTATTCTGGCTTTTGTCCTCTCTCTTGCCTGTCCTGATAGAGGGTCTCAGCCCAAAATGTCAACCATTTATTTTCCTCCATAGATGCTGCCTGACTTGCTGAGTTGCTCCAGTATTCTCTGGGTGGTGATCAAGATTTCCACCATCTACATATTCTCTTGTCTTAATAGTCCCAAATTGCTCTTCTTTTCCTTTTTTGAAATTTCATAATGATTCAGGTAGCAAAGGAGCTCATTTACAGTGTATGAGCAATGAGTATAAGCACCCTTCAAAAGAATATCCTACAAAATATTATGAGAATTTTCCCAGTTTAGTGTCATAGAACACTACAGCACAGAAATAGGTCCTTCATCCCATCTAGTCCATGCCAAATTATTAATCTGCCTCATCCCATCAACCTGCATCCAGACCATAGCCCTATGTGCCCCACATTTAACGCACGAACTCCAGTTTTTGCCTCACCCAACCTCAGTGGAAAAAGCCTGTTTGCATTTACCCTATCAACACCCCTCAAAATTTTGTATCCTCCCATCAAACCTCCCTCAATCTTCTACAGGATAGGGAATAATGTCCTAACTTTTTCAACCTTTCCCAATAACTCAGAAGCTCATGCCATTGCTGATCTTCTGTCATCCCTGCCAGCAGCTCCTTCCAGTTTACTTTAGTCAATTCCTCTCTCATACCACTGTAATTTCCTTTACTCCATTGAAATACTGCTACGTCAGACTTTGCTTTCTCCCAATCCACTCTTTTCAGATCCTTTCTAATGCCATCAAAATTGGCCTTTCTCCAATTTAGAATCTCAGTGAGGACCAAACTTATCCTATTCCATAATTACCTTGAACCTAATAGCATTGTGATTACTAGGTGCAGTGTTCTCCTACACAAACTACTGTCACCTGCCCTGTTTCATTCCCTAACAGATCTAGTATTGCACTCTCTCCAGTTGGGACTTCAATGTATTGATTAAGGAAACTTTCCTGAACACATTTAGCAACTCTTTCCCACACAGCCCTTTTACAATATGAGAGTCCTAGTCAATAGGTGGAAAGTTAAAATCACCTATTACCTTATGTTTCTTCCAATAGTCTGCGATCTCTCTAAAAATTTGCTCCTCTAAACCCTGCAGACTGTTGGGTGGTCTATAATATAATCCCAATAACGTGGCTATATCTTTCTTATTCCTCAGTTCTACCCATAAAGTCTCACTGAATGAGCTCTCCAGACTGTTCTGGCTGGGCACTACCACGACATTTTCCCTGACTAGTAATGCCACCCTTCCCCCTTAAATTCCTCCTGATCTATGACTTCTAAAGCAACAGAACCCAAGAATATTGAGCTCCACTGTTTTGCTCTGGTGCTCTGGCTCTGAACCCCCTGTAACTCTAGCTTAAAAGCCCCCCAGCCCTGTACAGCATGAGCAAAACTCCCCTTCAGTTCAGGTGCAAACTGTCCCTTTTGTACAAGTCACACCTTCCCTGGAAGAGAGCCCAATCTTTCAAAAAACTCTGAAACCTTCCCTGTTGCACCAACTCCTTAGCCACATGTTAAAATGTATGATCTTCCTACTTTGGCTTCACTAGCACATGGCATAGGTTGCAATCCTGGGATCATACCCTTGGATATCCCGTTCTTTAACTTAACACCTAACTCCCTGAACTCACTTTGCAGGACCTCATCACCCATCCTACCCGTGTCATTGACACCAATATGTAATTAAAACCTCTGGCTGCTCGACCTCCCACTTCAGAATGCTGTGGATTCGATGCTCTGGCATCCGGGAGATTTGTCAAAGATATTAAGATTTAAAGATATTTGTGTTTGACCTATATTTCTGTCATAAAGAATGCAGATAGTTAAGTTGCAGCATCTATTAGCCCTATATGTATGGCTGTGCAATATGGTTTTAAGCAAATGTATCCCTCACCTCTGCTCTCTGGTTTCTTTGGGAATTGAAGAGAATTACCCTTCTACTTAATAGATATTTAGGGAGAGAGAACCGGACTCTCTCACGGTGTTGTCTGAAAAGAGGATGCTGTCTAAGTTGCATGCCATCTTGGTCAATATCTCCCATCCACTACATAACGTACTCGGTGGGCACAGGAGTACATTCAGCCAGAGACTCATTCCACCGAGATGCAGCAGAGTGTCATAGGAAGTCATTCCTGCCTGTGGCCATCAAACTTTACAACTCCTCCCTTGGAGGGTCAGACACCCTGAGCCAATAGGCTGGTCCTGGACTTATTTTATAATTTACTGGCATAATTTACATATTACTATTTAACTATTTATGGTTCTATTACTATTTAGTATTTATGGTGCAACTGTAACGAAAACCAATTTCCCCCGGGATCAATAAAGTATGACTATGACTATATTTCACTGATTTCTACACACTTTCAGCAAATGACAAAATAATAATCTGAAAGCTGTTCACTATAACTCTAAAGTTTGTCAAAAGTAGAAGTTTTAAGGCAAAAACCCGTGCTACATTTAAACAGCATCACTGAAGAGCCATAAGCTGTGGAGCCACATATTTAATACGAGAAAGTTGGTTAAATTGAGTAATGTTTTTAAACTAGCACAGATCTAACTTTTCTATGTTTCCTGTAATTGTTAAATTTATGACTTATAAATCAACAATTTAGTAGAAAAGACTCCACTTCTTGAGCAGTAGATTGTTTTGCCATCATTTCTTTACAATAGCTTAAATTAATTCTTTTAAACTCTACTTAATTTAAAGGCTTGCTGCCTTTACCTAAATTCAGAATTTCTCCTCAGTTTTACAAAATCACACATCATTCCACAACCAATACAGCCAAGCTCAAACATGCTCACAGACTAACATAAATGGTTCAGATGTGCTATAATTCTGTGAAACTTCAAGTCAAGACTATAATAAGCAAGAAGCCATGGCTTTAAAAGCCCACAATTTCAGAAAACAAAGCAAAAAGAAGCCATTTATCAAAAGAAACTACTAAAATATTTCAAGAACTAAAGAATCATGTATTAAATGATATAAGAAACTAGAAGCTAAAAACAGGACAACTGCCGAAGACAACAGTTAAAGACAGCTCCAAAAATTATAATTATCTGGAAACCCACTTTATAATTCCCGGTATTGAAATCACATCTTGTAAATTTTAACTGTGATTTTCATGGTGCTCCAATACTACCATTATGGAACGCGGAAATTAATTATCATTAATACCTTTGTCTATAATATTTCCGAAAGGTTAGAAATCATTAAGACTGTAGAAACAAAGATACTAGTATCGAGCAAATAAATCATCTCATTGTGCTCATGATAGGAGGCTCTTGAACCAAGACAGCCATACTATAATAATTTCAGAAGCATCATTTACCGAAAAGAGATATTATTTCATGGTATCTGACCTGCTACTTAGTCTCAAGCAATCCATTCTAGTCCTTATTTAGAGAACTTTGCTGCATTTTTCAAACAAAACATCCTCAAAGAAAACCTCATCACCTTTCCATAATGATCTCTAATTAAGTGAAACATTGTAGCCAAATCCTGTAAGATGCTTTAAATCTCATGATCAAGTCAATTCCTCACTGAAAGTTTGAGATTCTCTTAATTAATATTTAGAAGGTCAAAAAAGTCATTCCTTAATTGGACAAGCTTAAGTATGAATACAAGATAAAATATAATCTGGTTTCAACAAAATACTATGAGCAGGATCACTAATTATCTCAAGATTTTTACCCAATCTGAACAATTAAATATTTGAAAATTAATTTTATTGCACAACTACACACAGAAACATATGATATACAAGAACATTCCATTCTCATTCAAAATCAGTCCTAATGTTAGAAGCATTGAACAGTTGCTAAGCAGATATATTCAAGTGGAACAAACATTAGCATTGCCACTAATTTTGTAAGTTTAATTCAATAACCATAGATGGGTAGAAACATACTTCAGCTAAATGCTGTTTGGTTTCAAAAAAACAGATTAATACTGGGGGGGAAAACAAACAACTGAACTCTTCCTCAGACAGATATGCGAAGTACAAAAGGAAAAAAAATTATTTGGTACATGTCTTTGTTCAAGCAGTAACTCTCACTTTGCTGATATATATTCAACAGAGAAATTCCAATCTACCTTTTCTTTCTGACCGTTTCTTCCGACGCCTTTTAAACTTGCGCCTAACCAGATGAATAAAAGTGCCCATGTTGTGTGTCGCAGCCAGCAGTGAAGCCATACAGCACTGAGCTAGCTGTGCAGCTTGTACAGGTCAGTGGTGTGCTAAATCTCTCCGTCTGACTTAAAGTATATTAATACAGCAACTCATTTAAGCTATCACGCATCTGCAGAGGTGACAGTTAACTCTCTTCTAGCTCTTTCACAGACCCAGCTTCTTCAAACTCACATAGCATCTGAACACTCTCCATAACCAAAATAAGTGTGCATACAAATTAGAAAGGGTAATTGCCCTCAAACATAATCAGACATATTTTGCACAATTGAGAAATTAAAAGCAGCTAGGTTTATTTGCCCACAAACCATCCCCACCTCGACAATCAATACTGCCTTCCCATAAAAAGCACCCATAAAAATCAATAGCTGGATCCAATCATAGTTGCTTTTTTCTTATGACATCATGTGCCCCACCTCTGGTGTGCTTTGGAACATAAATTAATTGCAGAGAGATGGTATAAGTGATGTTAACTGGCTTATGTATAATATATGAAAAATATTTAAACACAGGTACACAGTCACAGTTAGTTCCCAGCAGACCACTAACCAGTTGGCAGCATAGTTGCTAAGATTACAAAAAAAGAGATAAGCATCCAAATTACTTTAACATTTTAATATTACATCTTCATAATTCATTTGCACATTATCACCTTAACCATTTACTTTTAAAGGAGTTAGAACAAACATTTCAAAATTAACTCAATGTGGGGTCAGCATCTTCCAAAATGTAGCACAACTTGGGTTATTATTAATATGGCAAATTTACAAATTCCCACTACAATCAAGTAACAATTTGCAACTTTATTTAGTTTGTTTCTACTATATTGCTTCAGAATTTCCAACAAACATACAGAAGAAAATTTTCAATTTAAAAACTGATACTGGCATCTTGTCATGACCACCAAATTGGAAACATAATCATTATAGTGCTTAACAAGAGGTACTTAATAGATATCTGATTTCAATTTAAAAATTGGTTTCTACATTCCCAACACATTAAGAAACATATCACAGAAATGGTGATTTTAAATCAGTTTACCACTATGAATATTTGGAATTCTATTTTAATAGTTGGCAGAATCAATGTTTTCACTGTTTCAAACAGGCATGCAGCGAATTTTCAATTAACATCTTTTTGCCATCATCTAAACAGCTATTGAAAAGCTCAACTTTTTAATTATTTTTGGAGGAATTCTTCTTCACCCACATTCTTATTTTTACCTTTTCCAAGTCCCATTCACATCACTCCTGTAAATTCCTGTAAAAGTTATTCCTTATTACATGCTTTGTTCATTAAGGAAACAGTGCAACACTAGAAGGTCCGTCCAGTGTTAAAAATAGGTTACATCCCAAAAGAACAAATTGGAGTTCTTTTCCTTGACTTTGAAAGAAGACAGCAAATTTAACCAAAATATCTGACCTTCTGTTACAGGAGATTGTCTCAATTAAGTAATCTCTCTGAATAGCTATCCTCCCAACATGATCCATAAATGGCTGTTAGTTTGAAGCCCAATCAATGAAAGGAATAGGATTAACATTTTAATTACTGAATATTACTGTTATCATCCAAAATAATTCAGTACAGTGAGGGCAGTTGAAAAGTTACAGAATGGGAAGAACACAGCAGAGACTTTGCATGCACAAACTCTTTGAAAATACTATTTATTCTCACACTTCAGCCTTTCTTGTTTTATCATAATTCTGTAAAGTTATCCTCTTCAAATATCAGTTCAATTGCAATTTGAAATTTCCAGTGCAGTTTCATTCTCTCAGGTATGTTACTGATCTTAATCGCGATGCCAGAAAATTGTCCTGTGATTCTCTAGCCAATTATTTTAAGTCTATATCCTCTGGTTACAAATCCTTATGCTCGAGGAATCCACTTCTCTCTTCTTTCCCTATTGCCATTTTGAACACTGGGTTGAATGACCGAAACTTTAATTCTGATATAATTGCGAATTGAGGAAACAGTTGGCTGACTATCCACCATAAGAACACTTGAGGTGGACTCCAGACATTTGCTCAGTAAAGTGATTTTGATTAGCATCTCATATTTATTAGGAAAATTGGATTCACATTGCTCAGCACCAAATATCTGCTCTGTTGAATTCGGACACACCCTTATAGCCTCTATCCTCAACCTTGAAAAATGTAAGTTCCCTTCAAGGTAAAATACCCATAAAGACTATGGTTAAGGATTTGCTTTGGCTTTCAAGAGAAAGAGGATACGGAAGGGGGGGGTGAGGGCTGAAGTAAAGAGGTGAGAAGTTGATTGCTGAAAGAGATACAGTGCTGGAGAAGGGGGAATCTGACAGGAGAGGACAGAAGGCCATGGAAGAAAGAAAAGGGGAGGAGCACCAGAGGGAGGTGATGGGTAGGTAAGGAGATAAAGTAAGAGAGGGAAATGGGAATGGAAATGGTGGGGTGGGGGGGATTATTAGAAATTCGAGAAATCGATGCTCATGCCATCAGGTCGGAGGCTATCCAGACGGACTATAAGGTGTTGCTCCTCCAACCTGAATGTGGCCTCATCGCAACAGTAGAAGAGGCCACGGACTGACATGTCAGATTGGGAATGGGAGGTGGAATTAAAATGGGTGGGTACTGGGAGCATCCGCTTTTTCTGGCGGACAGAGAGTAGGTGCTTGGTGAAATGGTCTCCCAATCTGCGTCAGGTATCCAGTGCTCCCCATGTGGCTCCCTGCATATTGGTGAAAAACGAGTTCCTCCAAGCATTGTGTGTGTAGAATTAGATGAAGCCTAATTTAAGGAATTTCATTGAATATAGTCACTCAATGAATATTATATGCTTACCATTCAAAAGAATGAGATGAATGGCTCCATTGTTCTATGACACAGCAATATTCAGTACTGAGAAATACAAGGTGTTACATTTTGGCAGAAAGAATGAGGCACAGCAATGAAAATAGGAGGCACAATTCTGATAGGATATAACAACAGTGTGTATATGCACATCATTTATCAAATGTGTCAGAATAGGATGAGAAATACATTAAAATTCACACACAGAATCTTGTTCTTCTTATATGGAAGTATAGAATACAAGAAGGCATGGTGGTCAAAATGAACCCTTATACCGGCAGCACACTTCAGGAAAAGCAAAGGTGTTAGGGAGAGTGCAGAACAGATTGGCTTCAATGACAACAGGGATGAGGGACTTCAGCTGTATGCACAGACTGGAGAAACAGAAGTGGCTACAAAGGGATCTAACACAGAGTTTCAATAATAAAAAGCTACAGACTGAGATAAACTGGTCACATTGGCAGAAGGCTCCAGAACCACTCGACGCAGAAAAAAATCTTGTTAGCAATGCCACGGTCAGTAGCAGAGACAGATTTAATCAGAACATTCAAAAAAAGGGAGGTAGACATATACTCCAGTTATTAAACTGCTTACTTGGAATTTCAAAGAGAACTTCTATGTTTTTGCAAGTATTACTCTTGACTCTGAGAAGATTCTATGTACAAGTCTCAGTCCTGTAAATTGAAAATAAAAATCCAAGCTAGTTTTGCAGTACAGGACTAAAGTCTGCCTTTTGAATAAGATGCTAAGTTGATAACCAATTGTTCCCATGGTTCCAAAGTTTCATTTAAGTGGGTACGAAACATCCCATAGCTAAGCTTTAAGAAAGATTTGAGGAACTTCACTGACTGGCTTGGCCAATATTTATCTCTTACTCAAGACTTTTGGAATACATCATCTGATCACTGTCACTTTGTTTTCACACTGACTATATTTCAAAAGTATTTAATTATCTGTAATGTGTTGTGGGAAGTTCTGAAAAACAACATGAAATGCACTTTATATAAATGCAAATTCTTTCACTTTCTATTCAATCAAAGTGGACTGGCTTAACCTTAGCTGCATGGAGTATCCAATACCATATTTCTAAATAAAAGCCTGCTTTTAAGGTCAAACTGCTGTTGGATCCAACTGGTTAATTCTTAGTTTAGACTCTTGAATTGATATCTTCTTTGCTGTTTATCAATTATCTGCTTGTATTTTATATAAGTACTTATATACAAGAAACAGTCTGATATGCTTCCAAGTGGTAATAATATGCCTCCAGTGGTTATATAAAGTATAGTTCTGGGAAGCTCTGGAAGCTTCTTTGTACCACACTATTTTGAATAGGTGCTATCTCATTGGTTGAATCTTATCCCCAAATTTGAATGGAATTTTCCTTAAGGCAGCATCATCTTTTCTTAGATTTCTCTCATCAATTAGTAGACCTCTATCACTATACTGGTCCTGCTTCTTTTGTTCTATCAATTCTTAAGCAACAAGTTTCGTGCCTCTTTCCCATCTCCTGAAAGCTTCCTGGATTTACACAAAAGAATCCAGCACTACTCAGACAGATCCAAAGAAATCAAATATACAAGTACCTCAGAGTGCATCTGGATGACAGACTTGAGTGCAGCACCAACATAGAGGCCGTGTACAAGAAAGGCCCGAGTCACCTCTACTTCCTGGGAAGGCTGAGGTCCTTTGGAGCATGCAGGCATCTCCTTCACATGTTCTACCAGTCTGTTGTCACCAGTACAATTTTCTATGCGGTGGTGTGTGGAACAACAGCATCAAAGCAGGCAATGTCAACAGGTTCAATAAACTAAGTAAAAAGGCTGGCTTTGTTATAGGAGTCAAAATGGACACAATGGAGGCTGTGGTAGAACAAAGGACCCTACAGAAAACCCTGGCAATTCTGGACAATGTTTCTCATCCTCTGCACCCCACCTTGGCTGAACAGAGGAGCACTTTTAGCATTGACTAAGGCAACTGCACTGCCCCAAAGGGGGTTATACAAGGTCATTCATAACCTTAGACCATTAGGCTCTATAATGAGGCAACCACTAGCCAGGGAAGTGATGACCTGCCCTCCTATTAGACTGTTTGAGGTAACTTATTTTTTTATTCCTTATTCGTACTCTTCTAATGTTGTACATTTGTATATCTGTAGCTCCCTCTGCAATTGGATCCTCGACTTCCTAACTGGAAGACCACAGTCTGTGCTGATTGGTGATAACATATCCTCCTCACTGACGATCAGCACTGGTGCACCAACTAGTGGAGTAGTGCTGCAGCAACAACCTGGCACTCAACGTCAGTAAGACAAAAGAGCTGACTGTGGACCAGGAAGGGTAAGACGAAGTAATACATACCAAATCCTCATAGAGGAATCAGAAGTGGAGAGAGTGAGCAGTTTCAAGTTCCTGGGTGTCAAGATCTCTGAGGATCTAACCTGCGCCCGACATATCCATGTAGTGTGACAAGAATACACATAGATTAAGATGTAGCTGTCCTGTGCTGGCACCAGCGGGATCAGCAGTTGGTCTGCCACCTGTCTTCAAGAGAGACAGAGATAAGGAAAACAATGGAGCAGCATTTGGAGATATGTAATGAAGGTCCGGGAGAGAGAGTAACAGAAGGAGAGAGCTGTCAAGATCGGCTCCCCCTTTGAACCCTGAACTGTTTGAAGTGATGCACAGGCAATACCCCAGCATGGGAATGAAAAGGGACAGGTTCGCAAGACACACACGACACCCAAGGTAACGAGACCCTGGAAGCGGTGCGTCTCTCACCAGTCAGTGGAAAGTTTTGGAAGGCCGATTGCGGGACCAGGCCATAGACGCACAGGGTGGAAAGGCACAATCGGCGGGAACCTGGTGTGTGTCCACCCTTGCCTGGGTGCCAGGTTCACCGCAGGGAAACGATTGTATCTGGAAACGGAGGGGTCACGGTCGGTGACCTCAGATGACATCACAAAGGACTCGCCTGAAAGCTGACTGCAAAGGTCTGTGTGGAAGCCGTTTTGAATATTCATTCGTTTTTGCTCTCCCTCTCCTTCCCCCCACTGTCCATCACCACAGCAGCAATTACTGCGAACTGAACTGAACTAAATTGAACTGAACTTTGCGTCACTTTGAAACTGGTCATTTACCCCTAGACAACGATAGAGTTTGATTGATCCTGTTATCTTAATTCTGTGTACATGTATGTTTATCATTGCTGAACTGTTGCATTCATTATCCTTTTGATTGGAGTACTGTGTTGCTTGTTTCTTTAATAAAACTTTCTTAGTTCTAGTAATCCAGACTCCAACTGAGTGATCCATTTCTGCTGGTTTGGCAACCCAGTTACAGGGTACGTAACAGTAGTTATAAAGGCCGCAAGGCAGCGGCTATACTTTATTAGGAGTTTGAAGAGATTTGGCATGTCAACAATTACATTCAAAAACTTCTATAATTGTACTGTGGAGAGCATTCTGACAGGCTGCATCACTGTCTGGTATGGAGGGGCTACTGCACAGGACCAAAAGAAGCTGCAGAAGGCTGTAAATCTAGTCAGTTCCATCTTGAGCACTAATCTACAAACTACCCAGAACACCTTTAGGGAGCAGTGTCTCAGAAAGGCAGCGTTCATTATTAAGGATGCCCAGTAACCAGTGCATGCTCTTTTCAAACTGTTAGCATCAGGTAGGAGGTACAGAAACCTGAAGGCACGCATTCAGCGATTCAGGAACAGCTTCTTCCCCTCTGCCATCTGATTCCTAAATGGACATTTAATCCTTGGGCACCACCTTACTTTTTTTTAAACATACAGTATTTCTGTTCTTTGCATATTTTTTAAAATCTATTCAATACACGTAATTGATTTACTCGTTTATTATTATGTTTTATTTTGTTTTTTTTCTTCCTCTGCGAGATTATGTATCGTATTGAACTACTGCTGCTAAGTTAACAAATTTCATGTCACATTCCGGTGATAATAAACCTGATTCTGATTCTGTGCACTTGTAATGCTACTGTGATACTGTAATTTCCTTTGGGATCAATAAAGTACCAATCTATCGCTAGAATGACGCAATAAACACTGTAATGTTAATTTCAATAAACAAAAGTCTGGCAGTTCAACTAAAGAGTGCTCTTTAAGTGCTTGAATTTGTAAGCCATCAACTATGCAGTCTGGAAAACACTTAGTTCATATGTTGCACGGTAATTTATTCTGAAGAATAACATTGTGATCAGCCCCAGTTGGTAAAGAATTCATACTACACTGCACATACACTTTAGGATGAAGTTTAAATATGTATTTTATTTACAGATACAGCATGGTAACACACTTTTCCAGCCGAACAAGTCCCTGCTATGTGATCAATTAACATGTGTCTTTGGAATGTGGGAGGAACCAGAACATCCAGAAGAAACCCACGTAGTCACAGGGAGAACAGACAAACTCCTTACAGGCAGCTGCGGAATTGAACCCAGGTCACTGGTGCTGTAATATCATTATGCTAACTGCTACACCTCTGTGCCACCCCTAAAAATTCATAAGAATCACTTTGAAGTCACAAGAGTCACAGAACACTACAGCACAGAAACAGGCCTTTTTGCCCACCTTGTCCATGCAGAACATTAATCTGACTAGTCCCATTGACCTATACAGGGACCATAGCTTTCCACACCCCTCTCATCCAAGTATCTATCTAAATTCCTCTTAAGTGTTGAAATTGACTCCACATCCACTACTTGCACTGGCAACTCATTGCACACCTCACCACCCTCTGTGTGAAGAGATCCACATGTTCCCCTTAAACATTTATCCTTTCACCTTTAACCTCTAGTTGTTGTCTCACCCTACCTCAGTGGAAAAAGCTTGCATTTACCCGATCTATACCCCTCGTCATTTTGTATACCTCTATCAAATTCCCCCTCATTTTTCAATAATCTAGGGAATAATATCCTAACCTATTTAAACCTTTCCCAAAAACACTGATTCTCAAGTCCCAGCAAAATCCTTGTAAATTTTGTCTGCGCTCTTTTAAATCTTATTTACATCCTTCCTGTACATAGGTGACCAAAACTGCAGCAATACTCCAAATTAGGCCCACCAACATCATACAATTTCAACATAACATCCCAAGAAGCTGCTTTTTTTTATATATATATAAACCTATCTGCCTGGGATGCCACTTTCAAGAAATTATGGACCTGTATTCCCAGAATCTGTACTCCTCAATGTCCTAATGCTCACCATGTAAGACCTACCTTGGTTGGCCTTCTAAAGTGCAACACCTCACACTTGTCTGCATTAAATTCCATCTGCCATTTTTCAAAGTTCTAGTTCAAAGTAAGTTATCAAAGTATACAACCCTGACTCATTTTCTTTTGGGCATACTCAATAAATCCATAGAATAATAATCATAACAGTATCAAATAAAAACCACACCAACTTAGGCATTCAATTAGTGTGTAAAAGACAACAAACTGAAAATACAAAAAGAAAGAAACAACGATAACAAATAAATAAATAAATAAACAATAACTATCGAGAACATAAAATGAAGAGTCCTTGAAAGACAGTCCAGTGGATGTGGAAACATTTCCATGATGGGGCAAGTGAAGTCAAGTGAAGTTATCCCCTTTGGTTCAAGAGCCTTATGGTTAAGGGGTAGTAACTGCTTCTGAATCTGGTGGTGTGAGTCCTGAGGCTCCTGTATCTTCTTCCTGATGACAAAACAAGAAGAGAGCATGTCTTGGGTGGTTGGGATCCCTGATGACGGATGCTGTTTTCCTGTAGCAATGCTCCATGCAGACGTGCTCAATGGTGGTGAGGTCTTCACCCATGATGGACTGGGCTGTATCCACTACTTCTTGTAGGGTTTTCCGTTCAAAGGCCTTGGTGTTTCCATTGCAGGCTGTGATGCAGCCAATCAGTGTACTTTCCACCACACATCTATAGAAGTTTGTCAAAGTTTTACATGCCATGCCGAATCTTCACTAACTCCTGAGGAAGTAGAGGTGCTGCCATGCTTTCTCTGTAACTGCACTTAAGAGCTGGGCCCAAGACAGGTCCTCTGAAATAATATCACTGAGGAATGTAAAGTGCTGACTGTCTCCACCTTTGATCCTCCAATGAGAACTGGTTTGTGGACCTCTAGTTTCCTCCGTTTGAAGTCAATAATCAGATCCTTGGTCTTGCTGACATTGAGTAAAAGGTCATTGTTATGGTACCACTCAGCCAGATTTTCAATCTCCCTCCTATATGCTAACAACAGTAGTGTCATCAGCAAACAAACAGGGCACTGGAGTTGTGCTCAGCCACACATTCATAAATGTAAAGCAAGCAGGGGGCTAAGCACACAGCCTTGTGGTGCACCTGTGCTGATAGAGATCATGAAGGAGACATTATTGCCAATCCGAACTGACTGGTGTCTGCAAGCAAGGATCCAATGGCGCCAGGAAGCATTGAGGCCAAGGTCTAGGAGCTTATTGATTAGTTTTGAGGGGATGACAGTATTGAACGTTGATCTGTAGTTAATGAAGAGCATCCTAGTGTATGCATCTTTGCTGTTCCAGGGTTGAGTTAAGAGTCAATGAGATGGTATCTGCTATGAACCTGTTGCTCTGGTCGGCAAACTGGAGCAGATCTAAGTCACTTCTCAGGCAGCAGATGATATGTTTCATAGCCATCAAAACGTTTCATCACTGTGGATGCAAGTACCACTGGACGATAGTCATTGAGGCAGGTTACGGTGCTTTTCTTGGGCATTGGAATAATTGAAGCCTGCCCGAAGCAGGTAGGTACCTCAGACTGCTGAAGCAAGACGCTAATGATCTCAATGAACACTCCAGCCAGTTGATCAACTTTCTCACATGGCAGCCTCAGAGATCGAAATTATAGGATCATTGGGGCAAAGGGAGTTGATGATGTCTACTCTGTGTTTTGATTGTCAAAGTGAGGATAGAAGGCAATGAGCTCATCTAGAAGCGAAGCCCTGCTGTTGCCTATGTCACTTCATTTAACTTTATAAGAGGTGATGGCATTGAAATTCTGACCCAACTGTCAAGCATCCTTCATTGCTCATTCAACTCATTTTCCCAGCTGGTCCAGATCTCACTGCAAGCTTTGATAGTCTTCCTCGCAGTTCACTGAGCCCCCAATCTTAGTGTCATTTGAAAATTTTCTGATCCAGTTTACCAAATCGTTGATATAGATGACAAACAACAATGGGCCCAGCACCAATGCCTGTGGCACACCATGACTTGCAGGCCTCCAGTCAGAAAGGAAACCATCTACAACCACTTTCTGGTTTCTTCTGCAAAACCAATGTCTAATCCAAATTACTAACTGATCTTGAGTACCAAGCAACTGATCCTCCTTGAACATCCTCCCATGTGGGGCCTTGCTAAAGACCATGCAGATAACATCCACTGCATTGCTTTCATCAATTTTCCTGGTAACTTTCTCAAAAAACTCCAAGATCCAACTTACCATGCACAAACCCATGTTAACTATCCTTAATCAGTCCCTGTCTATCCAAATACTTCCATCTCTGATCTCCTACCTTCCAATAACCTTCCCATTACTGATGTCAGGCTCACTGGCCTATAATTTCCTGGTTTTCCTTTCTTAAACAACAGAACAACATTAGCTTTCTTCGAATCCTCTGGCACCTCACCTACGGCTAAGTGTGTTTTAAATATTTTTACTAGGGCCTTTGCAATCTCTGCACTAGCCACCCAGAGGGTCCAATGGAACACCTTGTCAGGCCCTGGGGATTTATCTCAAGACAGCAAACACCTCCTCCTCTGTAATCTGTATAGGGTCCATGACCTTGCTGCTGCATTGCCTCACTTCCATAGACTCTGTGTCCATCTCCCAAGTAAATATAGGTGCAAAAATTCATTTAAGATCTCCCCCATCTCTTTTGACTCAGCGCATAGATTACCATTCTGATCTCCCAGAGAATCAATTTTGTCCCTTGCTATCCTTCTGCTCTTAATATATCCGCAAGAGCCCAAAGGATTCTCATTCACCTTGACTAAGACAACTTCATGCCTTCTTTTAGCCCTCCCAATTCCTTTCCTGTGCTTTCTTGCATTTGTTATACTCAAACACCTCATTTGTTCCTGCCTGCCTATACCTGCTAGGCATCTTCTTTTTCTAAACCAGGCCCTCAATATCTCTCAAAAACCAAGAATCCCTAAACGGCTTATCCTTGCCTTTTATTCTAACAGAAACATATAAACTCTGTACTCTTAAAATTCCACTTTTGAAGACCTCCCACTTAGCAAGAACACCTTTGCCAGGAAATAATCTATCCCAATCCAGAGTTTTCAGATCCTTTCTGATACCATCAAAATTGGCCTTTATCCAATTTAAAACCTCAACTTGAGGACCAGACCAGACCAGACTGATCTTTTTCCATAATTACCTTGAAACTAATGGCATTATGATCTCTATATGCAAAGTGTTCCCCTCCACAAACTTCCGTCACCTGCCTCATTCCTTAGTAAGATATCTAATATTACATTCTCTCTAGATGGGACTTCAAAGCACTAATTAAGGAAACTTCCCTGAAAACATTTGACAACTCTTTCCCATCCTGCCCTTTTACAATATGGGAGTCCCAGTCAATATGTGGAAAATTAAAATCACCTTATTACCATAACCTTATACTTCTTGCAACAATCTGCAATCTTTCTCCAAATTTGCTCCTCTAAATTCTGTGGATTGTTGGGTGGTCTGTAATATAGCCCCATTAATGTGGTCATACTTTTTTTTATTCCTCAGTTCTACCCATAAAGCCTCACTTGACGAGCTTTCCAGTCTATCCTGACTGAGCAGTGCCATGACACTTTTCCCAACTAGTAATGCCACCTTTTCCCCTTTAAATCTTCCCACTCTATCACACCTAAAACAGAACCCCAGAACACTGAGCTGCCATTCCTACCCCTCCTGCAACCAAGTCTCAATAATGACAACAATGTCAGAATTCCACAGGCTGATCAAAGTCCTGAACTCATCTGACTCCCCTAAAATAATCTTTTGCATTGAAGTCATGGGGATAGTTTCAATGAAAAATACTACACTTAACGTTTCATATAGGTTGTAGGTTTATCACAATATTGATGATTCAAAGCTAAATTGTATATTGAATACATTTCTAAGATATTTTCTATCACACTCTAGACCAAAAAGAAAATCTTTATTTTATTTAGAAACAAGGCACGGAACAAAATACATATACATCACCATGTACAACCACAAGAAAATTAATCTCAGATTTGTAAATGGTGACATTAAGGTACTTTGGCAATAAACTTATTTTGAAGTTTGAACAGGCTCTTCCAGCCCAATAAGCCACATTGCCCAGCAACCCTGCTATTTAATCTTACCCTAATCACAGGACAATTTACAATGACAAATTCATCTACTAACCTGTACATCTTTCGATTACGGGAAGAAACCCATATGCACACAGGAAGAATGACAAACTTTGTTACAGAGGGCGCCAGAATTGAATTCTGAACTCCGATGTCCCGAGCTGTAATAGCATTGTGCTATTGCTCAAGTATATGCTCAAAACTGGAACAAAACTAATGACATCTAAATATTCTACATCAAACTATTCTCATTAACAGTCAAGTGATAGACTGTGTTTTCCTCTAGATTTGCAGAATCTTCTGTGTTGATGTACGGGTATTCAGTTTAGGTTTCACAATAACCACTTAGCTCCAAATGTCTATGCAATCTTGGTCCAAATTGAATTGCCAGAGGAAAGAATTAATGCCATAAGCAGTGTTTGATTGGTGTAGTATTAAGAAACTCTGGTACAAGTGAAATCACTTGATAAATACCCCAGTGGCAGAAGTCAAATAAAGAGAGGTGGCTGTATAGTTGGAAGTGAACCATTCAAGCTCCAGGACTACATGACCATGCCACTCTACTCCCTAGCTCATTCCTGCCCAGCCCTCCTGCATACTCCCATCCTCCACCAAACAACTCTACAGCTGCTGACTGCTCAGTCTCTTCCAGAGAAAGGCATCTCCAGCCACTGCCACCCTCCTTCCTCAAAGAAAATTGCCACCTTATGTCCAAGAGACAAGCTAGTTGAAGCCAAACCTTCCAGAATCTCTCCAAGAAATCTTCAGCCATCTGTCCAGTAGAAGGTATCAAGATCTCCTAATGTTCTACTGACGGAACAGTAGGTCCTTGCTTACAATTTACTGGTCATTAGAGGACAACTCATCGTTGAGAGCTTCTCACATGATCATGTTGACTGGAGACTGCCAGTACTTTTGTGGGCATAGTCATGGCATACAGTGGGGAGAGCAGAGATTAGATAGAGTGCGCTCTAAGGGAGAATGGGGTAAGGTTAGTGGGATGTTGTTGGAAACTGAAGGAGAAAAGATAACACATATGGAAGCTCAAGGGTGAATAAAAGCACAGCGAGTAAGGTGGGGGTAAGGCATCTGTACCTCACTTCACCCATATGTGCACGAGAATAAATGCATGTGTGTACGCACTTGCTGTTAAGCATCTGTATTATGTAAGCACAAGAATCAGAAAAGAAATGTTACCTTCATGGGTTGGGTTTTGTTATCAAGAATGTGGTGGCCTGGTGCTTCAGTGGATGACAACCCCCTCCTACCTCAGAATAAGTAAACATCTCATTGCCCTTCATCTCACTCTACCAAACAATCTGTTTTTGTGATCACTGTCTTAACCATGAGCACCCCTTCCCCGCCCCCAAATGTTGCTTGTTATTAAGGCCCACCAGGTAAAAATAAATTCTGGATTACTTGTTGTGCAATGAACCAGATTGATTCATTAATCAGGACAGCTGGAGTTTCTGGTGGCAATATGGAAGGCGCAAGATGGATACATTCCAAAGGTGAAGAGGTATTCTAAAGGGAGGCTGAGGCAACAATAGCTGATAAAGGAAGTCAAATACAACATAAGAGCAAAAGAGATGGCATATAATAAAGGAAAAGTTAGAGGATTGGTAACAGAAGGCAACTAATAAAACCATAAGGAGAGAAAAGACTAAATAACTAACCTAGGCAATAATGTCAAAAAGGATACCAAGAGTATCTTTCAGATATATAAAGAGTAAAATAGAAGCAAGAGTGAATATCAGACCGCTGGAAAATGATGCTAGAGAGGTAGCGATGGGGGGACAAAGGAATGGCAGGCAAATGGCATAATTATTTTGCTACTCATCACTGAGGAAGACACTAGCAATATGCCAGAAATTCAAGAGTGTCAGGGACAGAAGTGTAGTTGCTAAGTTACTAAGGAAGTGCTTGGGAAACTGAAAGATTTGAAGGTAGATACGTCACCTGGACCAGATGGTCTACATCCCAGGGTTCCGAAAGAAGTAGCTCAAGAGATTGTGGAGGCATTAGTTATGATCTTTCAAGAATCACTAGATTGTGGAATGGTTCTGGAGGACTGGAAAATTGCAGACGTCACTCCACTTTTTAAGAAGGGAAAGAGGCAGAAGAAAGGAAATTATAGGTCAGTTAACCTGACTTCAGTGGTTGGGAAGACATTGGAATCCATTATGAAGACTGAGGTTTCGGAGTACTTGGAGGCATGATAAAATAGGCCAAAGTCAGCATGGTTTCCGTAAGGGGAAATCTTGCCTGATGAATCTGTTGCAATTTTTGAGGAAATAACAGGCAAGATAGGCAAAGGAGAGTCAGTGGATTTTGTTTACTTGGATTTTGAGAAAGTCTTTGACAAAATGCCACACATAAGGTTGCTTAACAAGGTAAGAAGCTATGGTATTACAGAAAAGATAAAAACATGGACAGAAAATTGGCTGACTGGCAGGAGGCAAAGAGTGGGAATAAAAGGTCTTTTCTGGTTGGCCACTGGTGATTAGTGGTGTTCCACAGGGGTCAGTGTTGGGACTACTTCTTTTCATGTTATATGTCAATAATTTGGATAACAGTATTGATGACTTTATGGACAAGTTTGCGGACAATACAAAGATAAGCGAGGGGCAAGTACTGTTGATGAAGCAGGGGGTCTGCAGAAGAACTTGGATAGATTGGGAGAATGGGCAATGTGGCAGATGGAATACAGTGTAGGGAAATGTAAGGTCATGCAGTTTGGTAGAAAGAATAAAGGCATAGTTTGATTTCTCAATGGGGAGAAAATTTAAAAATCAGAGGTGCAAAGGGACTTGGGAGCCCTTGTGCAGGATTCCCTAGAGGTTAACTTACCAATTGAGTCAGTGGTAAGGAAGGCAAATGCAATGTTGGAATTCATTTCAAGAGGACTAGAATATAAGAGGAAGGATGTGATACTGAGGCTTTATCAGGCGTCGGTCAGATTGCACTTGGAGTACTGTAAGCTAGAGGAGATTCACGAGAATTATTAAGGGAATGAAAGAGTTAATATATGAGAAGCATTTGATGCCTCTGAACCCGTACTCAGAGGAGCTTAGAAGGATGAGGGCAATCTCATTGAAACCTCTCTCTTTCATCTATCAACTTCCCAGCTCTTTATTCACCCCTCCCCTTGTACTGATTTCACACTTACCACTTTGTGCTTCTTCCTCCCCTCCCCCCACCTTCTTGCTCTAACTTCTCATCCAGTCCTGATGAAGGGTCTCAGCCATAAACGTCAATTGTTTACCCTTATCCATAGATTCTGCCTGGTCTGCTGAGCTCCTCCTGAAACACAGTTTTGTCATAACTAAACCGTGTTTTGTCTTTTTTCTTGACTCTGACATCTCAAGAACACTCCTTACCAGGCACTGATAACTGTTAGATTATGTGATCTCAGCAAGGATGTTGCATTGCCCACATCATGGAAGGTATGAACAGCCATTGGGAATAACCAACAGCTCTTCCACACTTTTTTCTCAGAAAACTAGCCCCTAACAACAGCGATGAAAACAAAACAATGTTTCATGTCTCACAGACAATATAAAGAAAGTTCTCTTCCAACAGTGCTTCACAAAGTAATACTCCCAATCCACAGGGGACATGAGTGCTCTTAGCCTCTGGATCATAAAGTACAGGGAAAGGATTACAAGCCATAGAACAACGACCCTGTTCTTGAAGTCAGCGGAATCTCAGGGTAGCATACTGCAACATACTGTATATGTACTTTGATAATAAACTTACTTTGAACTTGAACTTTGAATTAGTTTAATTCAGGAGTATGCTCTCAAACTTCTAGAGATACACCGCAGAAAACATCCTAACAGGTTACATTTCAGCCTGATATGGCAATTGCTCTGCCCTGTATCACCTGAACCGACAGGGAGGGGTAAGCACAGCTCAGTCCATCACAAACTCATCACTCCTTTCCACCCAATCCATCTTCATAGTTCATTGGTTCAGGAAAGGTAACAGTATCATTCAGGATACCTGTCACCTTGAATATTCCTTATTCTCACTTCTACCTTCTGGAAGAAGATACATGAACTTGAAAGCCCTGACATCTAGACTTAAGAACAGCTTCTTCCCCACTGCATGCACACTCCAGAATATCTTTTACATCCCCTTCATAGCAGTGCTGTTATATTCATCCACTCTTAATTCTAACTCTCTGTTATTCATTATCACTTTAGCATCTTTTTTGCGCAACTTCAGATATGCACTACATTCTTTGCACCATTTGCTGTTTGTGGTCATTGTTGTATTTATTATTAAAGTATATATTGCTTACTTTGAGCCTCATGCAAGGTATTCATTGCACCATGGTGTATACAACAATAAACTAAACAGATGTAATTGACTTCTGGAGGCGAAGCGAAGTCAAGATGGCACTAAACGGCAACTCCTTTGCTTGCATCTTCAGAAACAGCTCTATTTCTGTCTTTGATAATCTCTTTTCTTTTCCCTTTCAAGGTTCCTTTGAAGACCCTGGCCTGGAGTTATACTCTGACTTCAGTTCTTTGCGGGAATGGGACCCACTCTCAGGGCCTCATGACCGGCCACTTTTTGTTATCCCAAGGACGCAGCCTTCAGGGCTCTGAATTTTTGTGGCTCTGGAGACATGCTGACTCTAGGCCGGTGCCCCTAAATGAAGTATCGCGGGAGAACACAGAACATTGGGAGCAGCAGGTTAGTTGTCAGGGATTGTGTGTTCAGAGAGCTGCGCCTTTCTGGTGCCAGCTCTCAGGGTGCAGAGCCCAGAAAAAACGATGCAACAGACTTTTAATATCGTAAACCAGTGTTTGTTATACCTCCTCTCTTGCTGTGAAACAGAGACACCTCTTTTTCCCTTTTTTGGGAGAGAGAGAGAGAGCCTGTGGTATGCTGAACAATTACTTTTTGGGGTGCTGCAAGTCTTTATTCATGCTTGCTGCACACTTGAGTCCTTGGTGGAGGATGCTGACCCTTTCTTTGCTGGTGAGGGTGGGTTCGTTACCTTGCTGCTGTTTGTGCGTATGGGGGGGAGCTGGGGGGGCTTGGGGTTCTAAAGTTTTAACTGTCATTCATTCTTTGGCACAAACCTCTGTTTTCGTGGATGTTTGCAAAGAAAAAGAATTTCAGGATATACAGTATATTGTATGCATTTCATTGACATTAAATGCACCTATTGATACCTACTGAAACAATGTACTGGTGTGAAAAGCCCAAGGTCCCTCTACTGCCTTTCAAACCTACTGTCACTTCTTCCCCATCTGCTAAATTATACCACATCTTTTGAAAGTTACATATTTGATTGAGAGAGTTCTGTTTTTGTTATGTGTTTGTGACTTAGTCATAAACGTTACCAATGCAGTAGTTTTATTTCACGAACACCAAATTGTTCTAAATGAAAACAAATTAATTGCAGATTCTGCTCAGCAAAGATAGCTCTTTATCAGAAGCAGTACTTTACAAGAGGTGCTTTACTGCCCTCTGCTGATACAGTTACTCATAACAACTGCACTACACCCACAGAATCAATTGAAAGGACATCAATTTTTCTCCCCTTCCTCCAGTTTCACCTATCACCTGCCACCTTGTACTTCTTTTCTCTCCCTCCACCTTCTTACTCTGACTCTTCCCCTTCCTTTCCACTCCTCAAGAAGGGTCTCGGCCTGAAACCTTTACTGGTTATACATTTCCATAAATGCTGCCTAACCTGCTGAGTTCCTCCAGCTTTTTGTAGGTGTTAGAAAGGACTGTGCTTAGTTGCTTTCACATAAAACAATGTATATATATATCCTTACTTAACTAGACAGGAAGAAATCCGCTGAAATTGACAAAAATAATCACAAACGTGAGTGTGTTGATCTCAAAATACAGCAATGCACATACTCTCAAAACAACATATGGAAAACTGCGTGCCACTGTTTCTTATCAAGACAAATCAAATTCCCGGATGCAAAGGCAGGCCAGTTATACTTGAATATGAAACATATAATCAATGAGCAAAAACATTTGAACTAACAGAAAAGGAAAGGAAATGAATGAGACTACTGCATAAATATGAAATTCAAGAAACCAATTCCCGTAACAAAGTTATTCAATGTGTAGTAATTTTGATCCAGAAAATTAGAAGATATAGGAGCAGAATTAGGCCATTCAGCCCATCAAGTCTGCTCTGCTATTCAATCATGGCTGATTCATTTTTCTCTCCAAACCCCATTCTCCTCCCTTCTCTCCATAACCTTTGACTCTTTGATTAATCAAGAAACTATCAACCTGCACTTTAAATAAATCCAAATACCTGGCCTCCACAGCAGTCAGTTGGCAATGAATTCCAGTGATTCACCACCACCTGGCCAATGAAATTCCTCCTGATCTCTGGTATAAAGGAACGTCCTTTTATTCTGAGGCTGTGTCCTCTTTGAACAATAATATGCACACAGCAGGTCTTGTTCATCTTTTTCTCAATACAACACAAACATGTTGCAAGTGTTTTTAAATTCACTCTACATAAATCTTGCATTGGAAGATACTTGATATGAGGTTTTCCGATTATCCTGCACATATTTTGACAATCACTTGGATATTATGACAGCAATCTAAAATACACACCTGCACTGGTTAAAAATAATCCAAAAATTTTGAGACATTCATACCGCTTATACAGATCTGCCATCAAGCAGTAAAGAATCACAGTTAAAAGGGGACAGTGCAAGTATATAATGTGGTTAAGAAGGTAAATGGAAAGCACTGAATACAAAAGCAGACAAGTTATGCTCCAACTTTAAAAATAAAACATTGGGTAGATTTTATCTGTGTGCAGTTATTGTCTCCCACTACAGGAATGATGTGATATCACCAGACAGCGTAGAGAGGAAATTCCGGATGTAACCTGTGATAGAGCAGTTTTATTATGGAGGAGAGACTGAAGAGCCCTTCATCACACCCTACCCACCATCCCCGGCCCTTGGGATAGAGCAGTTCAGTTAGGAACGAGAGACTGAAGAGGCTTTCACCATGGCCTCCCCGTACTCCAGCCTGTCCCTGCGATAGAGCAGTTCCAATTACAGGGGAGAGAGTGAAGAGGCTTTCACCACACCCCCTTCCACTCCCCCCCACCCTGACCTTGGGATAGAGCAGTTCAATTATGGAGTAGAAACTGAAGAGGCTTCCCTTGTCCCACCCTGGAAAATAGGATGTTAAAAGGAGACATTAATAAGGTACATAATATTATGTGGGTATAATTAGGATACACAGCTGGAAGCTTTTCTCCTATTAAAGGTCGATAAAAGTAGAGAACATGTAGTGCGCTAAAATAAGGGGTAAGAAATTTAGACAGCAATCTGTAGGGGCCATTTTCTCTCAGAGTAAGGGTACTTGGAATACACTGCCTTCAAGCTGGAGTTCCCATCAAGGGGTCCACAGACATTGGTCCATGGCATAAAAAAGGTTGGGAATCCCTGTCTCAAAGGGAAGAAGATACAGAGTTACTGACAGCATTTAAGAAGCATCTAGATGAGCACATGAATCACCCAGGCACAACAGGCTGTGGGCCAGATGCTGGAAGATGAGATTAGTATGGATAGATAACTACTGGTAAGCATGGACATAGTCTGCTTTCTGCTTTAATGGTATATGATTTTGTGAAATGTTTCAAGGTGCTTCACAATGGAGTAACAAAATTTGTATCAAGAGACACAAGAAAATATTCAGTTAACGAACCCAAGAGACATGAAGGGAAGAGAAGTTTATAGTCTAGACTACAACAATCATGACTGCAAGGGAGGAAAGAGTGGAGGGGCGCAAAGAAAATTGGAATGTGCAAAGAGCCATTAGTTGACAAAAGTAAAATTGTTGTAGACATTGGAAATTCTAAATATGAATGTCCATGTGAAACAAGAGCCATTTATTTCTCTCCACAGATATTGCCTGACTTGTTGAATACTTAAAAAAAAAATGTACGTTTATACTATTTTGGTAAATGTCAAGTTAGGTGGCAAAATAATACAGCAGTTAGTGCTGCTGTCTCTTGGTCCCAGGGACTTAAACATAGTTCTGACTTTAGATGTTGTGTAGTTTGAACATGTTCTGTGACCTTACCAGTTTTCACCAACTGCTTCCTAAAGACATACGAGTAGGTTGATTGGCCACTGTAAATGATTTTTCAAATCATTTCAAAGAAAGGCATGGGACTAATGGTGATGATGCTGGAACCTGAAGCAACAATCTTGACATCTCCTCTCTCAGTCAAGGTGGTGAATTCCATTCCCGCCTGACTCCACAGCCCCTCCCCATTGATGCTACTTAACCTGTGAGTGCCTCCAGCAAATTATTTTGTTGCATGGGACTAATGGTGTTGTTCTTCTGTGTGCCAGCACAGACCTAACAGACTGAAATTGCTTTCTTCTATATTATTGTAAGTGCAAGATGTTTATTGTACAGCTGAAATGGGCATGAAATGGCTTCCACACATGTCAAACACAACAAGGATCAGGTGGACTACACAATGGTAAGCTACAGATTCTTTCACATACAGCAATATTGTTATTGCTCTGAGTGAAGGAATTTGTACCCTACTGTTCAAATTAAGGGAAGTCTTCTTTTCTGTTGCAAGTAAATAAGAAAACACATGATTTCAAGCAAAGATGTAAAGAAGCAAAAATCAATTAAAATACAAGTAACTGGGAAATTTCCATGCCTTCACATCACTTGAAATAGCAAATGCAGAAGGCAACAGACAAGGCAGGATAACCTTATCTACCACAATAATCTTGGATAGAATACTAATTCGCAAACTTGAGGCAGCATTAGCAACACAAAAATATTACCACACACAAAGCCTACCCATTTCAAAACAGAAAATAAATCAAAGAGACCACAAAATGGTAAAGCATCAAGGATTATTAAGTCTGAATTAAAGAGACAAGGACTAGTACCTCAGGACTTCTGGATTTGCACAAGCAGCAGTCATAAATCTTCCAGATTGCCAATTTGACTTCCTTGTATTTTGGGGCATCTCTGTTTTACATAGGTAAACTTATTTCAAGAACCTGAGGCAGATCAGCTTGCAGTCTGCCCTCCAATTATGTGAATCAGTTAATATAATTCTAGTTCTATGTGTGATAAATGAATATACCACACAAACATTTTGATCTGCTCACCAAGGTTAGTTCTCAACACAATCATGTAGTGTTTGCATTACTGTTCATTACTATCCCTCTGTTCCCCTGACGTAAAGAATCAGCCTGAGCCATACATGAAGTAATAGTCTAATGCAGTGCTGTCTTCAATTTGAAAAGAATCCTAACAAACACTCACACACAAACAACTCTATAATTAAAGGTTAAATACCTTGTTATGGCTACAGACCACCTTTATTATTCTCTGGAGTTATTCTCTGGAGACCATAATACCAGAGCTGCTCAGGTATTATGGTCTACAGTGATCCTGAAGCCGATTAGTATCATACAGTGTGCAAGGGAATAAGCAAGATGCCAACTCCTTATAAATTTCTAAATACAGATCATTACAATGAACAAAAATGACATATGCAAAATCAAGCAAAGCACTATATCATCCTTGCTGCCTTAAGACATCATGTGATTCAAGATGGATTTGAGAACCCTTTAAGTACTGCAGAAATAATTTTAAGGTTAATAATTACTTATGATAATCTCCTTGCTTTGAATAACAAACACTAGTTACATGCTTCCAAAATGCAACAAATAAGTCACATGCAGCCAACCACTACAATTTGAAAATTATTTCATAAATTTAATTTACCATTTTAGATTTGCTCTTAAGTGAAATCACCTATGGCAAAAATAAACATTGATAGAACAAATTAAATTGAATGAAAGTAATTTTACCAAGTAGCCAAAAGTGTACAGAAGCAAGATTTCATTCCAAACATCACAGCAGAATACAATTGTACTAAATGTGGCTTGCTTCAAGTATCCTGCTTAAGTAGCATTGACCTTAAATAGGAAAACATAACCTTTGTTGCAAACTAATAGTTATATTCACACATTGTACACTGTTTACATTGTTAAATCAACAAAGAGAAACAAAGACAAATTATTTACATTCTGCATTCTTGCACTACCTGAGCCACAAATTAAATTTAAATCATCACCTGTCATAAATTTTGAATTGAATTTATTCTTACATCCTTCACATACACAAGGAGTAAAATTCTTTACGTTATGTCTCCATGTAAATGTGCTATATGCAATCATAGTAATTTATAATAAATAGAACAGTCAATGTAATATAGAGTACACTCAAATCAGCGCAAGTTCATCAGTCTGATGGTCCGGTGGAAGAAGCTCTCCCGGAGCCTGTTGGTCCTGGCTTTTATGCTGTGGCACTGCTTCCCGGATGGTAGCAACTGGAATAGATTGTGGTTGGGGTGACTTGGGTCCCCAGTGATCCTACGGGGCCTTTTTACACACCTGTCCTTGTAAACGTCCTGAATCATGGGAAGTTCACAACTACAGATGCGCTGCGCTGTCCACACCACTCTCTGCAGAGTCCAGCAATTAAGGGAGGTACAGGTCCCATAACAGGCAGTGATGCAGCCAGTAAGGATGCTCTCAATTGTGTCCCTGTAGAAAGTTATTTGGATTTGGGGGCCCATACCAAACTGCCTCAATCGTCTGAGGTGGAAGAGGCGCTGTTGTGCCTTTTTCACCACACAGCTGGTGAGTACAGACCATATGAGGTCCTCAGTGATGTGGATGCCGAAGAACTTAAAGCTTGTTTACCCTCTCAACCCCAGATCCATTCATGTCAATAGGGGTTGACCCGTCTCCATTCCTCCTGTAATCCACATTGAGGGAGAGGTTGCTTTCTAGACATCACTTCTTCACAGACATCACAGGGATGACTGCTTCCCTGTGGGCCACCTCGTTATTGTTTGAGATAAGGCCAATCAATGTAGTGTCTTCAACAAATTTAATTAGCAGATTGGAGCTGTGGGTGGCGAGACAGTCACAGCCATTCAGGGTGTAAAGGAGGGGACTCAGTACGCAGCCCTGAGGGGCTACTGTATTGAGAATCAGAGGGTTGCAGGTGAGAGAGCCCAACTGTCACAACCTGCTGGCAATCTGACAGGAAGTCCAGGATCCAGCTGCATAAGGCAGAGTTAAGGCCGAGGTCTCTGAGCTTCTTGTCTTGTCTTGGACCAACCTCTGGTCTGCCTTTGGGCTATAAACATGCAGGAGCAATGTGTGGTTAAGTGCCTTGCTCAAGGCCACAACACGGTGCCTCGGCTGAGGTTCGAACTCGCGACCTTCAGATCACTAGTCCAACATCTTAACCACTTGGCCACGTGTGGTCAAGATGGCATGCAACTTGGACAGCATCCTCTTTTCAGACACCGCCATCAGAGAGTCCAGTTCCATCCCCACACCATCACTGGCCTTACGAATGAGTTTGTTGATTCTGTTGGTATCTGCTACCTTCAGCCTGCTGCCCCAGCACACAACAGCAAACATGATAGCACTGGCCACCACTAAGGCACTGAATGGAACTATGGCATTGAATGCTGAACTGATTCAACAGTACTAACTGATCTATTCACTGCTGCACAGTGACTGGGAGAAATGGTGGTAATTATTAGCTCATGAAGCTTTCTTTTAATGCCTGCTTTTTCAAAGAAACATAGTTGTATGCTGAGGCTTTAGCCATAGTCATAGTCATACTTCATTGATCCCGGGGGAAATTGAATTTTCATTACAGTTGCTCCATAAATAATAAATAGTAATAAAACCATAAATAGTTAAATAGTAATATGTAAATTATGCCAGTAAATTATGAAATGTCCAGGACCAGCCTATTGGCTCAGGGTGTCTGACCCTCCAAGGGAGGAGTTGTAAAGTTTGATGGCCACAGGCATGAATGACTTCCTGTGACGCTCTGTGTTGCATCTTGGTGGAATGAGTCTCTGGCTGAATGTACTCCTGTGCCCACCGAGTACATTATGTAGTGGATGGGAGACATTGACCAAGATGGCATGCAACTTGGACACCATCCTCTTTTCAGACACCACCGTGAGAGAGTCCAGTTCCATCCCCACAACATCACTGGCCTTACGAATGAGTTTGTTGATTCTGTTGGTGTCTGCTACCTTCAGCCTGCTGCCCCAGCACACAACAGCATACACAATAGCACTGGCCACCACAGACTCGTAGAACATCCTCAGCATCGATCGCTTATCGGCCTTTTGGCTAAGATCAAGATTTTTTAAAATTTTTTTAAAAAAGAAATTAAAAAAAAAGAACATCCTCAGCATCGTCCGGCAGGTGTTAAAGGACCTCAGTCTCCTCAGGAAATAGAGACGGCTCTGACCCTTCTTGCAGACAGCCTCAGTGTTCTTTGACCAGTCCAGTTTATTGTCAATTCGTATCCCCAGGTATTTGTAATCCTCCACCATATCCACACTGACTCCCTGGATGGAAACAGGGGTCACCGGTACCTTAGCTATCCTCAGGTCTACCACCAGCTCCTTAGTCTTTTTCACATTAAGCTGCAGATAATTCTGCTCACACCATGTGACAAAGTTTCCTATCGTAGCCCTGTACTCAGCCTCATCTCCCTTGATGATGCATCCAACTATGGCAGAGTCATCAGAAAACTTCTGAAGATGACAAGACTCTATGCAGTAGTCGAAGTCCGAGGTGTAAATGGTGAAGAGAAAGGGAGACAAGACAGTCCCCTGTGGAGCCCCAGTGCTGCTGATCACTCTGTCGGACACACAGTGTTGCAAGCACACGTACTGTGGTCTGCCAGTCAGGTAATCAAGAATCCATGACACCAGGAAAGCATCCACCTGCATCACTGTCAGCTTCCCCCCCAGCAGAGCAGGGCGGATGGTGTTGATCGTACTGGAGAAGTCAAAAAAACATGACCCTCACAGTGCTCGCTGGCTTGTCCAGGTGGGCGTAGACATGGTTCAGCAGGTAGACGATGGCATCCTCAACTCCTAGTTGGGGCAGGTAGGCGAACTGGAGGGGATCTAAGTGTAGCCTGACCATAGGCCGGAGCAGCTCCAGAACAAGTCTCTCTAAAGCCTTCGTGATGTGGGAGGTCAATGCCACCAGTCTGTAGCTATTGAGGTCGCTGGGGTGCGGCGTCTTCGGCACAGGGACGAGGCAGGACATCTTCCACAGCACAGGAAGTTTATAAAGTATTAGTAAAACAGCATTTGGAATACTTGAGCAATTTTGGTACCCATATCCAAGAAAAGATGAACTGGCCCAGGAGAATGTCCAGAGGAAGTTCACAGAATGATCCCAGGAATGAAAGTCTTAATGTATGAGGAGTATCTGATGGAGTTCAGAAGAATGAGAAAGGGATCTTATTGAAACCTGCTGATTACTAAAAGGGATGGATACTGTTTTCAGTAGAAGGAAAAGCTAGGCTCCAAAGGCACACTTCAGACTAAAGGGACATCCCTTTAAAATTGAGATGAGGAGGAATTTCTTCAGCCAGAAGGTGATTAATCTGTTAAATTCATTGCCACAGAGGGCAATGCACACCATATAAATAGGTGTATTTAAAGGAGAGATTGATAGGTTCTTGACTGGTTAAGATATTATGGGAAGAAGGCTAGAGAAAGGGGTTGAAAAAAATCAGCCACGATTGAATGGTGGAGTAGACTGTATGAGCCAAATGGCCTAATTCGACTCCTACATCTTATGGTTTTATTGCACAGAATAAAAACTATAGTGATCTCATGTACAAAAACAACTGTCAATTACCTAACACTGCATTTTTATTTTGGGTTTCTCTTCCATGTTTCTACACTCTTGAACAAAGAGATTCAGATATCTGCTCCTTTTATTTTATTGACCAGCATTTCTCTCAAGTGTTTCTGGACTGTGATTAAGAACAGGCACTTAATATGCTTACTTATTTCCACTTATTTATGCTTTCACCATCATAAATTGGGGTGCTGCAACTAACCGCCACTTTATCAGTTAATTGCAGAATTCAGTATCCTAAACCATAAATATTAATTTCTTCGGCAATTTCAAGTTCACTTGATCTTCACCAATATGCTAGAACTCAAGTTTCACTGGAATGATATGATGTATCTGACACTGCATATTATTTAAGAAAGGCAACAACAGGCATAAAGACCAGCACCAACTCTGGGAGAATGATTACATTCAATCACAAACAGCATAAAATCATTTTGACACTTACTATGGAGACCAGGAGCAAGTGTTTGTTACAAATAAGGAGGAAATTATATTAACAAATCCAAAACAATAGCTGAAAACAACCCAGCCCACTATGTTGGCTCCGTGTATGCCAGACTCCCTTCCCAAACCAATACCACTTCTGCAAAAGGATTCTGCAACGGGTAGCCACTTCTAATGGTTAGGGTATAAATTCATTTGTGGGTAAAGTGAGAGATTCCATTATGTAATATCCGATCAAAAACAAAGAGTAATGCTGGATCAGTTCCATACTCAGCACTAATTTCCTTTGCCTTGCCATGGATGCAATAATTAATGATACACTAGAACAGCACAGTTAGTGGGTTATGTCCTTCCCAAGTTTACAGTGGCTCAGGAAAACAATTCAGTCAATCGCACTCACGTTTTATTTTCCACATCACAAAAATGTTGTTAATGCTTAAAGTACCTTAACCAGTTGTCTTTTGAATGCTGTGAATGACTACTTCACCAAACCTGGCATTACATTTCATCTTTTTTGCTCCTGGTTCTTTTGCAAAACATCTTAATGCATGTCAAGATTTAACAAGAGAACAAGACAACTTTTGGAATAAGATACACACAGCAAATGTGTCAGCTGTGGCTTCATTGGTGCAATATGTATATCCACTGCAGCTGTATTTAAGCCCACTGCAGAAACGTGAGCATAAACTTTGGGCTCACACATCAATGCAGACCTGAAGGTGTTTGCAATGTCTCTTGGTTTTTCTTCACCAAACCAAACTTTCCACTTTATCAGCTTTCACATACTGCTTGCACAATATTCAATCCTGCATGAACTGAAAATTCTTCAGCTTTAGCATTAAAACTATTTCATTCATTCCATACCAAAATCTCAAACACAAAATACTCTGCAGATGCTGGGGTCAAGGCAACACTCACAACACGCTGGAGGAACTCAGCAGGTCGGGCAGCATCCGCGGAAAAGATCGGTCGACGTTTCAGGCCAGAACCCTTCGTCAGGGCGAAGGGTTCCAGCCCGAAACATCGACCGATCTTTTCCATGGATGCTGCCCGACCTGCTGAGTTCCTCCAGCGTGTTGTGAATGATACCAAAATCTCTATTTTTTCCTGCCACCAGCTACCTCCATTCCTCTGGCCATCATCATAGGGTCCCATTTCATTTCAATTACTCTCCAGTCTTCAAAATATCAACTCTATTGCTGTCTACCTATTTCCCCAACTCCAACTGCTCAACAATCCTTTCTGAGCTCAGCCAGTAGCTTCTCTGGTTTTCCTGATCTCAACCAGATCATTTCAGTACTATATGGGTCCATGTGTTTACACCAGTCAGGCAGTGTTTTGGTAACCAATATATTTATCCTTGATCTTAAAAGCCCTGTATAGACTTGCCTTGAATTATTTGTGTGACTATCCAGAGGCCTGTCACTCCCCAGAACATTAGTGCTTCCTCAATTCAGATTTCTTGCTTAGTCCGGTATTAACTTTCAGTATCAAGGGTCCATAGCTGTTTATCTCCCTCCACATTTGAGACCTCTGTGTTAAGCTTTCTTTGATAAAAATCAGATCTATTGTTGAGAGGCTGGGTTTTCTTGTCTCAAAGATGTTCTCATAGCACGATTTTGACATTCAATATTGTGGCCTATATTTTTTCAATGACATTAAAACATATGGCCCCATCATCGTATTTCAATTAGTGCATGCAAATATATTTCTATGTTTGCTACATTTCCGTGGTGACTACACTTCAATATTGGCTGTAAACACTTGAGTGTTAATGACAAATGCAAGCATCTGAAGGATTGTAAGGATTTCAATGTTGATCCAAATGATTACATGCAGTGAAACATCTTAAGGAAGGAGAGAACAAACTGTATTTGAATCTGTTATAATGTATAACAAAACAAAGCATCTGTGAAAGGAAATGGTTTGGCTGTTGAAAATTTTCCTTCACCAGCAATTCAAGGCAACAGCTAATCACTAACTTGTGTAACTTGATGCAGCAGCAAATTCTGGCTTTGCTGAGATTGCCACCACTGTGGGAGTTAATTCAAAAAAATTAAAATACTGGGACAATGTAGGAAAGGGCAGTCAAATTTTGGGGGAATGAATTCTTCTAATATCTGTGAGACCATAAGACATAGGAGTAGAATTAGGTTTTTTGACCCATCAAGTCTGTTTTAGCATTCAATCATGCTGAATTATTAAACCTTTCATCCCCATTCTCTAGCTTTCTTCCTGTAACCTTTGTCGCCCTTGCTAATAAAGAACCTATCATTCTCTGCTTTAATCATACAGTACTCACTTTGTTTTTTATTACCCACTTACCTGTATTTAACCCTAGCTTAATCACATGACAATTTACATTGACCAATTAACCCACTAGCCTGTACATCTATATCCATAAAAGTCGCTGGTGAATGCAGCAGGCCAGGCAGCAACTTTGATGTGTGTTACTTGAAATTCCAGCATCTGCAGATTTCCTCGTGTTTACACTGTACATCTATATAATGTGTTAGAAAATGTGGAGCACCTAGGAGGAAACCCACGTATTCACAGGGAGGGTATACAAACTCCTTACAGACAGAGTTGGACTTGAACTTCAGACTCCGATGCCAAACTGTGATAGCATCGCACTAACTGCTACACTACCCTGGCACCCATTGTAAGGGGGAAACAACAAAATTTAGTTGTTTATTCCCATTTATTAATACTGGTAGCACCTTGCTACTACTGGAGCAACAAACAGTTGGGGAGTCAGCACAAGAACCCATTTCTGGTTCTGACCACAAGTATGGGCCACACTCCTGGTTTTCAATATACTTACTAAAGCACAGGCAATTATAAGTTTTGGGAAAGATCATGCAAGGTAGTTGTAATCACACATATATGTGAAGAATAAATATGGTAACTGACAAAAAAAATCAAAAAGGCCCAGGATCCCAACCCTGGCTCTGATCAAATACTAACTACTGATATGTTACAATTTGCCAGCACTAGGCATTAAATAAAACCCATCTGCATTGACAAAAATGAACTGAAAATTTTGAATATTGATCAGAAAAAATAGTAGTGTAGTTGCAGTTTTACCAGCAGGTGGTGCAATAACATCATACTGCATTCTGCCTCTGAACATCTTCCAGCACATTAATACTCTGGGATAAGCTGATTTGTAAATAAAAGCAGAAAAGTTTGTCTGGCGAGGTAAGTGGGTGAGTAGACTTATTTTTCCTGTTTCATTCCTGTAGAATCAGATAGCATGCCTGCAGGGTTTAGTGCTTTGTTCAGGGTGTCAGATGTGGGAATCCTAAGAGACCTCCAGCCTCCCTGATGGCCACATCTGCGCCAGGTGCACCGAGATGCAGCTCCTCAGAGACCGTATTAGGGATCTGGAGCTGCAGCTTGATGACCTACTGCTTATCAGGGAAAGTGAAGAGGTGATAGACCGGAGCTACAGAGAGGTAGTCATCCCTAGGCTACAGGGGTCAGAAAACTGGGTCACTGTCAAAAGAGGGAAGGGAAATGCCCAGATAGTGGAGAGCACACCTGTGGCTGTCCCCTTCAGCAACAAATATCTTGTTCTAGATGCTGTTCAGGGGGATGACCTGACAGAGGACGCCCACGGTGACCGGGTCTCTGGCACTGAGCCTGGCGCTGTTGTGCAGGAGAGAAGGAGGGAGAAGAGAAATGCGGTAGTCGTAGGGGACTCCATAGTCAGGGGAACGGACAGGAGATTCTGTGAGCCTGATAGAGATACCCGCATGGTGTGTTGCCTCCCAGGTGCCAGGGTACGGGATGTCTCGGATCGGGTCCCGAATATTCTAAAGGGGGAGGGTGAGTAGTCAGTTGTCTTGGTACATGTTGGTACCAATGACATAATAGGACAAAGGAGGAGGTCCTGAAGAGAGATTTCCAGGAGTTAGGAAGGAAGCTGAGAAGCAGGACCTCCAGGGTAGTAATCTCGGGATTGCTGCCTGTGCCACGTGCTAGCGACGGCAGGAATAGTCGGACCAGGCAGATGAATGCATGGCTGAGAGACTGGTGTAGGGGGCAGGGCTTCAGATTCTTGGATAATTGGGATCTCTTCTGGGGGAAGTAAGACCTGTTCAAAAAGGACAGGTTACACCTGAACCCGAAGGGGACCAATATCCTGGCCGGAAAGTTTAATAGAGCTGTTAGGGAGGGTTTAAACTAATTTGGCAGGGGGATGGGAACCGGAATGATAGAGCGGAGGAAGGGGAAAACAGAAATAAATCTAAGATAGGGAGCAGTAAAGATGTCAGGAAAGACAGGCAGGTGATGGGGTAAATTTATAGCCATTGGGATGAGTTGCAGTGCAATAAAGTTGCAGTGAAATCAAAGCGAAAAGTATCAAATACTGGTCTCAAGGTGTTGTACTTAAATGCACGCAGCATAAGGAATAAGGTGGATGATCTTGTACAGCTACAGATTGGCAGGTATGATACTGTGGCCATCACTGAGACCTGGCTAAAGGATGCATGTCTCTGGGAGCTGAACGTCCAAGGATACACGGTATATCGGAAGGATAGGAAGGTAGGCAAAGGGGGAGGCGTGGCTTTATTGGTAAGAAATGATATTAAATTATTAGAAAGAGGTGATATAGGATCGGAAGGTGCAGAATCTTTATGGGTTGAGCTAAGGAATAGCAGGGGTAAAAGGACCCTGATGGCAGTTATTTATAGGCCTCCAAACAGCTGCAGTGATGTGGACTACAAATTACAACTGGAAATAGAAAAGGCTTGTCAGAAGGGCAGTGTTATGATAATTGTGGGGGATTTTAACATGCGAGTGGATTGGGAAAATCAGGTCGGCACTGGATCTCAAGAGAGAGAATTTGTAGAATGTCTGCGAGATGGCTTTTTAGAACAGCTTGTTGTTGAGCCCACTGGGGGATCAGCTGTACTGGATTGGGTATTGCGTAATGAACCAGAGGTGATTAGAGAGATTGTGGTGAAGGAACCCTTAGGAGGCAGTGATCATAACATGATTGAGTTCACTGTGAAATTTGAAAAAGAGAAGCCGAAATCCGATGTGTCGGTATTTCAGTGGAGTAAAGGAAATTACAGTGGCGTGAGAGAGGAACTGGCCAAAGTTAACTGGAAAGGGACACCAGTGGGAAAGACAGCAGAGCAGCAGTGGCTAGAGTTTATGCAAGAAATGAGGAAGGTGCAAGACAGGTGTATTCCAAAAAAGAAGAAATTTTTGAGTGGAAAAAGGATGCAACTGTGGTTGACAAGAGAAGTCAAAGGCAAAGTTAAAGCAAAGGAGAGGGCATACAAGGAAGCAAAAATTAGTGGGAAGACAGAGGATTGGGAAGTTCTTAAAACCTTACAAAAGGAAGCCAATAAGATCATTAAGAGGGAAAAGATTAACTATGAAAGGATGCTAGCAAATAATATCAACGAGGATACTAAAAGCTTTTTCAAGTATATAAAGAGTAAAAGATAGTGAAAGTAGATATAGGACCGATAGAAAATGATGCTGGAGAAATTGTAATGGGAGATAAGGAGATGGCAGAGGAACTGAACGAGTATTTTGCATTAGTCTTCACTGAGGAAGACATCAGCAGTATACCGGACACTCAAGGGTGGCAGGGAAGAGAAGTGTGCGCAGTCACAATTATGACAGAGAAAGTACTCAGGAAGCTGAATAGTCTAAAGGTAGACAAATCTCCTGGACCGGATGGAATGCACCCGTGTGTTCTGAAAGAAGTAGCTGTGGAGATTGCGGAGGCATTAGCGATGATCTTTCAAAAGTCGATAGATTCTGGCATGATTCCGGAGGACTGGAAGATTGCAAATGTCACTCCGCTATTTAAGGGGGCAAGGAAGCAAAAAGGAAATTATAGACCTGTTAGCTTGACATCGGTGATTGGAAAGTTGTTGGAGTCGATTGTCAAGGATGAGGTTACAGAGTACCTGGAGGCATATGACAAGATAGGCAGAACTCAGCATGGTTTCCTTAAAGGAAAATCCTGCCTGACAAACCTATTACAATTTTTTGAGGAAATTACCAGTAGGCTAGACAAGGGAGATGCAGTGGATGTTGTATATTTGGAGTTTCAGAAGGCCTTTGACAAGGTGCCACACATGAGGCTACTTAACAAGATAAGAGCCCATGGAATTACGGGAAAGTTACATATGTGGATAGAGCGTTGGCTGATTGGCAGGAAACAGAGAGTGGGAATAAAGGGATCCTATTCTGGTTGGCTGCCGGTTATCAGTGGTGCTCCACAGGGGTCCATGTTAGGGCCGCTTCTTTTTACATTGTACATCAATGATTTGGATTATGGAATAGATGGCTTTGTGGCTAAGTTTGCTGACAATACGAAGATAGGTGGGGGCGCCGGTAGTGCTGAGGAAACAGAGAGTCTGCAGAGAGACTTGGATAGATTGGAAGAATGGGCAGAGAAGTGGCAAATGAAGTACAATGTTGGAAAGTGTATGGTTATGCACTTTGGCAGAAAAAATAAACAGGCAGACTATTATTTAAATGGGGAAAGAATTCAAAGTTCTGAGATGCAACGGGATTTGGGAGTCCTCGTACAGGATACCCTCAAAGTTAACCTCCAGGTTGAGTCAGTAGTGAAGAAGGCAAATGCAATGTTGGCATTCATTTCTAGAGGAATAGAGTATAGGAGCAGGGATGTGATGTTGAGGGTCTATCAGGTGCTGGTGAGACCTCACTTGGAGTACTGTGGGCAGTTTTGGTCTCCTTATTTAAGAAAGGATGTGCTGACATTGGAGAGGGTACAGAGAAGATTTACTAGAATGATTCCGGGAATGAGAGGGTTAACATATGAGGAACATTTGTCTGCTCTTGGACTGTATTCCTTGGAGTTTAGAAGAATGAAGGGAGACCTCATAGAAACATTTCAAATGTTGAAAGGCATGGACAGAGTGGATGTGGCAAAGTTGCTTCCCATGATGGGGGAGTCTAGTACGAGAGGGCATGACTTAAGGATTGAAGGGTGCACATTCAGAACAGAAATGCAAAGAAATTTTTTTAGTCAGAGGGTGGTGCATCTATGGAATTTGTTGCCACGGGCAGCAGTGGAGGCCAAGTCATTGGGTGTACTTAAGGCAGAAATTGATAGGTATCTGAGTAGCCAGGGCATCAAAGGTTATGGTGAGAAGTCGGGGGAGTGAGACTAAATGGGAGAATGGATCAGCTCATGATAAAATGGCGGAGCAGACTCGATGGGCTGAATGGCTGACTTCTGCTCCTTTGTCTTATGGTCTAATGTTCGCACATATCATCAGAATAATAACTGCAAGGAGTGTCCATCATTTAGTCTAAAACTAAAACAGGGGAAGCTAGAAATATTTACTAGATCAGGGCACATCAGTTCCAGGCAAGTACCAAGCCAAGGCAAGAAAGGGATAAGAGAACAAGGGAGAAGTATATATTTGGATTAAGTAATTAAACAAGGAGTCAATGCTGAAAAACAGACAGGGCTGATAATGGGAATAATTTTAAACAAAAGTGATCAAGAGGAGCTATTAACAACCGAGATTTTGGCTACATTTGTTATTCAGAAAAAAAGATTCATGGTTTGATTTTCCTTTTCCATATCTAATACGTTAAGAAGAATTAAAGTCAGGGATATATTGTAAATATAATTGCAGTAATCAAGTTACCTTACAATGATTTTATGTGTGCTTTTTTCGATCTGCAGAAAATCCAAGAGTACCACACATAAAGGTTGCTAAACAAAATAAGAGCCTGTGGTATTATAGGAAAGATACTAGCATGGACAGAAGATTAATTGGCTGGCAGAAAGCACGGTATGTTAGCGGTGAGCGCAAATGCTTTATAGCACCAGCAGTCACCAAGTGGGGTTCAATTTATCCGATCTGCAAAGTTTTTACTTTCTCCTCATGGCCACATGGGCTTCCTCCAGGTGTTCCAGTCCCCTCCTACATACCAAAAATGTACAGTTAGGATTAGTGAATTACAGGCATGCTATGTTGGTGCCGTTAAGTGTGGCGACGCTGTACGTTTCGATGTACATGTGACAAATGAAGCTAATTTATCTATATTCCTTCCTGGTTGGCTGCCAGTGACCAGTGGTGTTCCACAGGGGTCAGTCAGTACTGGGTCCACTACTTTTCACATTATATGTTAATGATCTAGATGACAGAATTGATAGCTTTGTGGCCAAGTTTTCAGATGATACAAAAAGAGGTGGAGGGGAAGCTAGTATTGAGAAAGAAGGGAGTCTGACGAAGGACTTGGAAAGATTAGGAGAATGGGCAAAGAAGAGGCAAGTGGAATATATTGCAGGAAATTGTATGGCCAAGCACTTTGGTAGAAGGACCAAAACGTAGACTATTTTTTAAATGGGGAGCAAATTCAGAAACTGGAAGTGTAAAAGGACTTGGGAGTTCTAATGCAGGATTTCCTAAAGGTTAACTTACAGGCTGAGTTGATAGTAAGGAAGGCAAATGTAATGTTAGCATTAGCATTCATTTTAAGAGGACTAGAATACAAAAGCAAGGATGTCATGTTGAGGCTTTATAAGACATTGGTCAGACTACATTTGGAGTATTATGAGTAGTTCTGGGCCTCATATCTAATAAAGAATGTAAGGACATTGGAGACGGTCCAGAGGAAATTTCAAAGAATAATCTCAGGAATGAAAGGGTTAGTGTATGAAGAATGTTTGATGGCTCCGGGCCTGTACTCACTGCAGTTTAGAAGAATGAAGAGGATCTCACTGAAACCTACCAAATATTGAAAGGCCTAGATAGAATGGACCAGGAGAGTACGTTTCAAATAGTTGTATAGTCTCGGACCAGGGGGCACAAGCTCAGAATAGATGGATATCCCTTAGAACAGAGATGAGGAGGAAGTCCTTAAGGCGGGGGTGTGAAACTATGGAATTCACTGCCACAGACAACTGTGGAGGCCAAGTCCACGCAGTACTTGTGCCATAGTAGTGCAGCAATGCTAACAAAGTAAACTCATTCCTCTAAGATAACCCTTTAGCCTTCAAGCTGAACTAGTTGGCTGCTAACTGTGAAATCCAAAGTAAATATTAAAATTGTCATGGCATTGGAACAGACATTGGGCATAAATACTCAACTGAAGAGAGGAGTTTAAAAAAATGCTATTTTCAATCATTTACATAATTGCAGAAAATATGAGTCTACTATTCCAAATAAGAACAAGTATAGGTGAGCCCTGTATTATAGGGATTGAGGTAACTGAAATTTGCCGGTATGGACTTCAAAAATTGCAACCATAAATTTGAGATACAGAATAAAATTAGTGTTATAATTATAGAACTTTTATCGTGTCCAGTGCAGCCAATAGGTCTGCTTGACTCGTAGTCACCCTGAAATAATGAATACGTTCACACGCACAGAATTAGTATGTCAAACATTAATTGATAGATGGACAAGACGATCAACACTGGCACACCTTGGGGGGGTGTGCTTAGCTCACTGTTCTACTCTCTGTATACACATGACTGTGTGGCTAGGCATAGCTCAAATCCCATCTATAAATTTGCTGACAATACAACCATTGTTGGTAGAAACTCAGGTGATGACAAGAGAGTGTACGGGAGCGAGATATGCCAACTTGTGGAGTGGTGCCGCAGCAACAACCTGGCACTCCACGTTAGTAAGACAAAAGAGCTGATTGTGGACTTCAGGAAGGGTGAGACGAAGGAACACATACCAATCCTCATAGAGGGATCAGAAGTGGAGAGAGTCAGCAGCTTCAGGTTCCTGACTGTCAAGATCAGTCCTGGTCCCAACATATTGATGTAGTTATAAAGAAGGCAAGACAGCGTCTATACTTTATTAGGAGTTTGAAGAAACATGGCATGTCAACAAATACACTCAAAAACTTCTATAGTTGTACCGTGGAGAGCATTCTGACAGGCTGCATCACAATCTGGTATGGGGGGGAGGGGGGCTACTGCACAGGACCAAAAGAAGCTGCAGAAGGTTGTAAATCTAGTCAGCTCCATCTTGAGTACTAGCCTACAAAGTACCCAGGACATCTTCAGGGAGTGGTGTCTCAGAAAGGCAGCGTCCATTATTAAGGACCTCCGGCACCCAGGGCATACCCTTTTCTCACTGTTACCATCAGGTAGGAGGTACAGAAGCCTGAAGGCACACACTTAGCGATTCAGGAACAGCTTCTTCCCTTATGCCATCTGATTCCTAAATGGACATTGAATCTTTGAACACTACCTAACTTTTCAAAAAATATATAGAGTATTTCTGTTTTTACATCTTTTTAAATCTATTCAACAAACGTAATTGATTTACTTATTTATTATTACATTTATTATTACCTTTTTTCTCTCTGCAAGATTATGTATTGCATTGAACTGCTGCTGCTCAGTTTATAAATTTCATGTCACATGCCAGTGATAATACATCTGATTCTGATTCTGATTCTGAAAAAAAATTGACAAATCCTGTGATATCACTTGACAGACTAATAACCAGTTACCCAGTAGATAAGGCGTCCCTCCACCCGTAAATTTTTAGGCGAAACCAGCTTGTTAATGTTCCACTATTTTCCCAGTCCGTTCTCATTGGCGCAATCCAGAAACCCCAGGATCGAGTGCTGGTCCGAATTCAGTGCTTTCAACCGGGGATTCTGCTTTGGTAGGTTGCAAGGCTAACCTGTCTTATTCACTAGCTTGTCCTGGAATGAGGGATTTACATGGTGGTTTCCTGAAGTGGTCTAGCTGTCGGCAATTACATTCTCAAGTGCTGAAGTAACTTGTTGGCCCTCTTTCACCACAACTCCTCCTTTCATCCACCTTCGGCTCTCAGGGTTTAGGTGGACATAAACTGGATCTCCCATCTCAAAGTTCTGATGTTTCATATTTGAATCGTATCACACTTTCACTGTTTGTTGTCTATCACTTTACTCGGTTTTTCTGGCTCTGGGCACAATAAATCCAATTGGAAACTCAACCTGTGGCTCATCAATAGCTCAGATGGAGAGAAACCTGTGATAGATTGTAGGGTTATTTGGTACTCGAACAAAAACTGGTTGATCCTGGTATGTATGTCCCGATTTAACTTTTGTATCCCCTGCTTGACAGCCTGAACAGCTCTTCCAGCCATTCCATTTGATGATGGGTGATCGGGGGCATATGTTGCAATCAAACTCCATTGTCTTGTAAAAACAGTTTGAATTCCTTACTTGTTAATGCAGGACAATTATCCTACACTACAATATCGGGGATTCAATGCGGACAAAATAGCGTGTGTAAAATGTTTATCATCATCTAACTGGTTAAAGTCTTCACTGCTTTGGCCTTGATTCATTTAGAATGCATATTGACAAATACCAATAGCATGTAAACTTCCAATGAACCTGCGTAGTCTACGAGCAAACCTCCAGGGCTTGGTGGGCCAATGCCATGGAATCATAAGTATGGGGGTGTTTAAAGGTCAAGATCATTGGCAAGGGTCACATGCATGAACAATGAGCTCAACAGCTTCAATTTTTGGCCACCAAATGTAATTGCGGGCTCACAGTTTGATATGTGATATTCCTGGATGCCTACAATGTAACTCTTCCAGAATATGGGATTGTAATCATGTAGAAATTACAATCTGACTTCCCCACAGTAGAAAACCAACATAGATGCTAAGCTCATTTTGACATCAGATATAGGGTAGCACAGTTTCAGGCACACTAGTTCGCCATTCAACTTCCCCCTACCTTTTTACTTGTGTCAATATTATATCTTGCTCTGTTTCTTCTTTTACCTGAGAAGCAGTGACCAGAGATGTGTTGACCCAGTCCATCAGTAGCACCAATTCTCCTGGAAGTTCTGACTCGCAAGGATATTCACATAACGGAAGACAGCTTAAGAAATCTGTGATGTAGTTGTTTCTACTGGGACATAAGGTGTCGTGAACTGATGAGCAGACAGGTATAGGGCCCATTGTTGCATACTTGGTGACACCAACTGTGGCACTGCCTTGCTCTCACCAAGCAATCCCACCAATAGCTTGTGGTCCGTATGAATATCGAAACGTTGGCTGTACAGGTAATGGTGAAAACACATGATCCCAAAAGCAACTGCCAGTGCTTCCTTGTCCAACTATGAGTAATTTTGTTCAGTTGGGTTACAGGTGTGTGATGCAAAAATGACAGGCTTTTCTATACTGTCTGTATCCTTCTGGGTTAACATCACACCAACACCATACAGGAAGACATTACGGTACAAAATTATTGGCGCCTGGGTCAGAAGTGCATTGATGCTTGGGATTGAGTCAGCATTTGTTTGGCTCTCTGAAAGGCAGATTTCTCTGTTCATTCCCAACACAGGCTCATATTTTTTTCAAAAAGGGCATTAAGCAGAATCAGAAATATGGCTGTGTGAGGCAAAAATCTGGCATAATGATTAAATGTGTCCAAAAAGGAGTTAAGTTAATGGATATTCCTTGGTGCTGAGGCTTCAAGAATGGGGCAAAACTTTTCATTGATTGGATGTGTACCTTTGGAATCCAAGCAAAAACCCATGTATTCTGCATGAACTACCAGAAGGGTTTACTTCTCACACTTTAGTCGGACATCAAGTTGCATCAGTCAGGAGAAGGTTTTAACAAGATTATTCTGATGATCTTCCAAGGTTAACCGATAATCAAAACATCATCTAAGTAAGTTATTGTATCAGTCAGGACTTGGCGGTACATTAGAATATTGCTGGAGATAAATTTATGCCAAATGGGAGCCTTGTAAACTGGAACAAGCCTTCTTCAAGTGTTGCAATAGTAGTGAGTCTCTTAGACTGTTCCTCTAGCTCGAGCTATTGGTATGCACATGCATGATTGTTTAGTGAAGAAATTTCCACCTCCTAGTGATGCATAGATGTCTTCTATCTTTGGAATTGGGTATGTCTTGGTGGGTAGGCATGAATTCACTGTAGCATGTAATCTCCACATTTTCTTACTCTTGACTACTAGCACAATAGGGGTTCCCATTGTGAAAAATCTCTCAGGTTCAATGATGCTGTTTTCTTCTAATTGCGTAAGCTCCACTTTAACTTTGGAGTGAAATATGTATGGCAGGGAACATCATGCACATCAACAACCAATGATGCTGGAGATCCGAGCAACACACAGAAAATGCTGGAGAAACTCAGCAGGCCAGGCAGCATCTAGGAAAAGAGTACAGTTGACATTTCGCGCCGAAACCCTTTGGCAGGACCTATATCATATCTTCTCGAACAGCTCCAAAGTCACAAAATTCAGTAAGTTTTCTTAATTCAGCAACAAACATTGCTACTGATTCTTTTTGTAATTGAATATGAGTGTTAAATCTAAAGTGTTGCACAATAATCGATGGTTTAGGATTGTAATGAGACCCAATTAATCTCACAAGTTCCTCATAAGATCTCAAAGAGGGCAAATGGGGACAACGTTGTATGCTTTCGGACCTCGTACACTAAGTAGGATGCTGGCTTTTTTATTGGGCTCAGTGATATCGTTTGCTGTGAAAAAACAGTCCAAATGTTCAACATAAACATTCCAGTGTTATTGTGAATCACAGTATTCATCAGCTTTCCTAATTGTGCTCATTGTTCAAATGTGAACATATATTCCATAAGAGTGTCACAGACTTCATCCCTGTTGCCACTGTCACTATTAAAGAATTTTTAACTGTATCCAATGCAGCCAAATAGGTCTGCTTGACTCAGTCATCCAGAAACAATGAACATGTTCACACGCACAGAATTAGTAGGTCAAACATTAGTTGGTAGATGGACAAGCCCGCGAAGTCGTCCAATCCTGTGATGTCACATGATAGTCACCCAGTGGATAGGACAATTAGCTCTTAGAGAATTTATGCAAAACAAATGGAAATAAATAAACTTTTTTTTTCAACTCACACTTCTTGATGCACGTGCAGATCATGTGAATGTGCATTACAGAAAATTGGTAACATTCTAAGAACACAACTACCTGTCCCCCGTACTCCTGCAATGTAGGGGATCACTGTGATGAGCAGAGGAAGACAGTATTACTGTATGCCAAAATGCAAAATTAACTAAAGAGAACAAATATGCATGGAGAGTATTTAAATAAATAAACAAACAAACAAACATGGAAATAGAGGCATTTTGTGCTCTGTACACGTTATATTACTGGTGCAGATGGAATGCAGAATGTCTAAAATGATGAATTTGTAGGTTAATTTATGAAGTTAATGCATTAATTTGGTATTGAGAATGTTGAAGCGTGAAAGAAAAAAAACTTACTTTGCTATTCAATTTATATTGCACTTGCATTTGGCATGTTTACCTTGCAGCCTGACCAATGAAGGCAAATATACCCAACACAAATGCAATGACACAATGAGTACAAGAGATGAGACATCACATTATAGCTGTGAGGCCAGACTTGGAGTACTGGGTGCAGTTCTGGTCACTTAACTATAGGAAAGGAGCCATTAAACTGGAAAGGGTACAGAACAGATCACAAGGATGTTAACAAGACCTGAGGGGCATGGAATTGTAGGGAGAGATTGGACACATTAGGGCTACTTCCTTGGAGCCTTGGAGGCTAAAGGGCAGCCTTATAGAGATTTATAAGATCATGAGAATCATAGATAAGGTGAATGGTCTCAGTCTTTTTCCCAAGGTAGAGGGAAATGTATAGGGCAGAGGTTTAAGCTGAGATGGCAAAGATTTTAAAGGGACTTGAGGAACAAATTTTTCCACACAGATGATGATAAAAGAACACTTCGACAGGAATATGGTTAGGAAATGTTTAGGGGGTATGGCCTGAATGCAGGCAAATGGCACTAGTTCAGGAAAGCGGCTTTATCAGCTTGGATGAATTGGGCTGCAGAACCTGTATAACTTCATACCTTTTTACTCCTCAGGATTTCCCAAAGCAGCAAATCAGTTTCCTTAAAGTGCACTCGTTTTTGTGACAATTGTCTTGTAATCAATGTTAGTGACATTGAGACAGGGTTAAATATATCCTTCTTCTAAGTATTCCACAATTTGTTTCATGCTCACCTGAGAGAAAGAGGGCTCTGTGTAACAATGCATGAAAGACAGCTCCTCATCAATGCAAATAGTCAGCCTCAACTTGAACGCACAACTTTCTGATTCAGGTGAGAGTTACCAACAGAGCTTTAGCAAACAAACAGCAGCCTAAATGAGATGTATGTCCAAGTTCCAACACCGCTGCCACTGCCACATATCCAAAGCAGGACGTGCTGTTGAATATGGAATCCATTCAAACGTTAAAAAGTTCAAAATTCATCATTGAAGATGTGAAATTGAATACTACTGACAAGAAAAAAAATGAATTATTTATTATCACTGAACGATGACTTTAAGAGCTTCCAGATTGTTACAAAAACCCAAAGCGTTCACTAATGTGCTTTAATAATGAACTCCAGCCAGTCTTAATATCTCTCGTAAACACACATCGCCTGCTTCACAGCGGACATAGCTTTATTTCACCTTGTTATTGTGTATGCAACTCAAGAATCTGTTCGCTTTTCAATCTAGATGGTGAATACGCTGAGGACAGGTCAGTTAATTACACTACCAATTCCTGCATCTGAAACCAAATGAAACCTCATGACCAAAGTCTATTTTTTTCTATCAACAACTTCCGTTTGAAATGTGAACACTAATTACTCTGATCTGAATGTTCAATGCTCAACCGAAATTTAAATTAACTGTGCAGTATAGCTCAGTCATGCCAGAATCCTTGGTGTTAATAATGATTTATTCGACACGTTTAACCAGAATAATCAAGTGCATACATCCATTTGTCAGATTCACAGGGTAATTGAGATTAAAACTGATGCCAATATTAACATAACTAAGTAATAAAATACCTTTGATAAAAAAAATTCAAAGTCCACAAAAGAATGGTATTGTCTAACAGTGCTGTCTAAATAAACCAAATTTATAACACTGCCAAAATCCCTTCCAAAACATCAAACAGATGTTTCTGTACAAAAATTGGCATCTGAACAGTCTCAACTACTTTGAGTACCTGCTTGATCGCATTTCCTTCCAAACATTTCTTGGGTCCAATGATCTGTAAAGAGAGAGAATAATTGTTTCACAAAATTTGGTAATTTATACCAGAGATGTATTTATTCTCAAAGCTAACTAATAATAAAAACACTTGAATACAAATATCTTTAACAGAATAAGATATTCCAATGCATTCTTTGAGCTGCAGTGGCAGACAAGGGTGATTTTTCAGATGTGGAAATATGCAGTATTGACAGCACCACACTCATCCCAGGATCAAATATTGCAAACAACCCCATTTTAGATCATTTCCTGGAGAATTAAATCAATGTCTTGGTCGCAGAGTACATGTCAGGGACAAGTCTTTGTGTCTGCAGTATTTTGCTGGAAGGACATTTTTGCTTCTCCGGCAGCAGATTTTGGGGGAAAAAAAACATTCAGCCAATTTAGGTTAAAGAATGATGAGGTTAAAGAAGATGTAAATGAGTAAGAGCTGGCTGTTGTCGGTAAACCTATGGAAACTGATGCTGTGTCTGATAGCTAGAAAAGTATTAAGTAGAGACTTTTGGTAAACATCAAAGTTAATAGTGCCTATGTGGAGGAGAAAAGGAACACCGCAACTGATTCTCCAACTATGTTTGAATACAAAAGAAAGGAACCGTCTACGAATAGGCTCACATAGCTAAATGATCATGGAAACGCCCTGGGAAGAGTTATGGTGTGATCATTTGTGTCAGAAACCATTAACATGTAGCAGGAAACCTGAATGAGTTGGATTATAAAAACTAACACAAGTGACAAAATGTGGGAGACCAGATTGCCTTGCTGAAAGAAATTGGTATTGCAATGCTTACCTAAATAGAAATTGTGAATTTTAAAACCCAGAGGCATAGAGCACAAAAGCAAACTTATGTTGTACCTTAACGTTGATCACAACTGTGACTGTCAGCCTAATTCTGTCACCAACCTCAGGAACGATATGTTGCATCTAATGAAGAACTATACGGAAGTGTTTTTAGTATTGAGAAGTGTCTCACAAAATATGGAACATGGCCATTAGCTGAGATTAGGGGATGTGCAAATTTAACAGCTTCCCATTCTGCCTATAGTTCCACTCCAGTAGAAATCAGTTCAAGGCGAGATGGAAGTAAATTTGAGAAAAGTGCTGAGGCAATGACACAACCTTGCATAACTCTGGTCTATATCAAGACTGGGTGTGTTGTACAACTGTGGATTAAAATATAGCCGTACGGCATGATCAGGGCCGGATTTTAGGCAGGGCTAGGTTGGGCTGCAGCCCAGGGGCCAGAGCTGCAGAGAGGCGCAAAATATGTAGCTATCATCGTGGCGGACAAAAAAAATACAAGAGCGGAGCACAGAAAAGAAAAAATAAAGAAGAAAAAGAGGACCGTCAGAAAGAAGCATTAAAAAAGACATTGAAATTGACAGAATTTTTTCTCAGTGATGCAGCAGTACCATCGTTCTTGTCAGTCTGAGACAGGTGGACAAATGGAGACTTGTTCAACAGCTAGCGCTAGCACCAGTGTTAGCACAGGACCACCGTCCTTGCCACAGTCAGAAGCTAACGTTGAAGAGGCAGAGAGCATGACTTTGGGATTCCCGACCTCAGAGGCCTCCGAACAACCAAGTCAGGCCGCCATTGATGTTAACGTTACCGCTACTGAGGATCCTTACAGCACCGATCCTGCTCGCTGGGGAAAGGAAACGTTAGATGATTCAGTCTGAGCATACTGGGCTAAGAAAGGGTCGGAGTCCTGTCAGAATAAGGATGTGGATATCAAAGCTTCGGAACGAGTATACAAACAGCAGAGACGTTTTTTCTCCAAATTTCACTTCAAACGCAAGCTCGTAAATGGTGAGTACATATCAAGGCAATGGCTCTTATATTCCCCTTCCACCGGCTGTGTGTTTTGTTTTGTGGAGGAGATTGTCCATTTCAGGGAATTTGTAAGTGGCAAAGATATTTTATTCACAACAGAGCTTTTATGCTTCCTCAAAGAAAAAAACTTGCCAGTCATCTTCCCAAATGTAAGCACTGCTTTGAAGTTTTACCTGACTCTCCCTGTCACAAATGCAAGTGGTGAGTGATCTTTCTCCAAGCTCAAGCTAGTGAAGAACAGGCTCAGATCCATAATAGGACAGGACAGGCTGAATCATCTTACTCTGATGTCACTTGAAAGTGATCTTGTTCAGAAACTGGATTTTAGTGATCTGATCAAGGACTTTGCTGCGAAGAAATCCAGAAGAACTAGGTTTTAATTTTTTTTAAATGCATCTGACTTTGGAAATATCTAGGTTTGTGTGTCAGTGCTTCCTGTTTTTGTGGCAATAGGCTAATAGTTGAATGTTTACAAACCTAATAAGTAATAAGTGGTCTTTACTCTGCAAGCCACACAGCACAGCAATAGGTTAGTATGTGCTAGATCTCATTTTTCAAAAAGATTGTTGGAGTATTGTCAAGTTTCCCAGTTTGCCATAGTGCCACCTCTCTTGGCCTTTTGGTCTCTCATTTCCATTTTACTTTCTCAGAACACACCGTTGAGAAAAATACCGAGATAAAAATGCTCTGGCATTGTTTGAGAAATAAGGCCTATGGTACGTGCAGCAATAGCTCAATAAAGATTTAAGATTGGGTACATCATACTTCATCTCCTTCATAACTTTACTAAGCAAACTAAGGCTAGGTCAATTTTTGAGTGCTTTAGATACCGTCTTTCAATCTAAGAATCTGCATTACTTTCTGTCCTCACTCTTAAGGCCTGTAAGTTTATAGTCTATGTATTGAACTAAACCAATGACTTGGTCCACAGCTTTGATATTCAGACCAGTACGACCTTTGCTCTTGTTCTTGCCTTTTTTTGTTTGGTACAGCAGCATGTTACGGTGTTGGCAGGGGCCTATCAGGGCCTCCAGCCCAGGAGCCCAGGCCCCACTAAATCCAGCCCTGGGCATGATGAAGCTCTCAATGAAGGCAGACAATGATAAGGAAATTCAACATTGGCCTCAGTGCACCACCACAAACCTTTGACTATGGAAAAAAAGGGTGCTTGAAGATCCAAGACCTCAAAACTACAAAAGATTGATTGGCTAAGAGGCAGCAGTGATCCTTGTTCTCCTATACTCCTCAGTCTTGGACTATCTCAAAGTATTATAGAGATACCACTAGTGCAGCATCTGCAAAATCCTTCAAATCAACTGTTTTTTTTACATTAGCTGTTGCAACATGAATGCTGTATTAATAACCAAATCAAAGGCTGGCCAAGCAAACCAAAATCTTGCCCACTTCCAGGCTGACATTCCCAGCACTGTGGACCTAATTACATTCAGTAAGTTGCAAGGTAGCTTCTATTCCAAATTCCATCACAGTAACACCAAGCGATTAAAGGCAAAAAAAAAATCCAAGGCTCTCCTGGAAACATATCTGAAAAAGTATGATATCCCTACCAACTTGTAAAATTCTTGGACAAAGGCTGCTCAAAGTACAGATGGGATTTTGGGATGGCAAAGGGAATGGCAAGTCCATTTTCCAAGCACATAGAAACTCAGGATAAATGGAAGTAATGCACCAGCTACCAAGCTACCCAGCCACCCAGTGAAATTTTGGATAGAAACCTAGACACAAGAGAAGTTGCAGATGCTGAAAATCTTGAGCAACATACACAAGGTACTGAAGAAGCTCAGCAAGTCAGGCAACATCTCTGGAGGGAAATGAACAGCTGGCATTTCAGACCAAGACCCTTCATCAGAACAGTCTCAGCCAAAAAAATTAACTGTTCATTGCTCTCTAGAGATGCTGCCTGATCTGCTGAGGTCCTCCAGCATTTTAAATACATTGGGTTAGAAACATAATATTTAATGTAGAGAAACTGCCTGAATGAGTACTTTTTTAATATTCAGAATACTATATACTGCACAATCATGCTGTTGTTTGATTATTCTTTTCCTCATAAAGAAATTCATCTTAGAAGATAGTTCTCCACAGAGCCTCAAAACAACAGCAATCTAGTTTCATGAAATTTAATGGCCCTGTCATTAGCATGCATACTGAACATAGGAAGAAACAAATTAGAAAACACAAATTACTGGAAATCTGATATCTGCCTAAATGGAACTGCCTTTGTGTCAACTAGGCATCCTGAAAAACAGGAAAACATGAACCTTTAGCCTTTGAGTCCTGCAGGAAGAAAAACAACAGAATAACCCCAAGAACTGAAGCTTGCCAGAAGCCAGCTAAAGTATAATTAAAACAGTCATGTCTACATCTGAACTGGCATGAGGAAACAGATGCAGAGACTGAGACAAACAACATCGCACAGCAAAATAAAAGAGGGAGAAACAGAGTGTTATGGGCAGTACAACAGACATTAGTGCGAACAATTATTTCAAGACACCAAATGACAATATAATGGACACATAGCCAAAGGACTTCTCTTGAGGAAAGCACTGAATACTTCTGGCCTACAGTTGGTTTATCCATTCATCACCAGAAATGGCTTCATCAAATCCTCTGCCAGATTCATGTACATTGTCAGGATTATCCAGGTAAACAAAAATAATCCCTGACAGTAAAAATCAATACATATTTATTATTTTGAGAATGTTTTGTATGTGTTTTTCAAATTAAAGTTCGATCTAAAAAATACACATTAAAATATAAAAATGGAAATCACTTAAATAATCTGCATCAAATTAAGGCTGTTTTCACACTACAAATTGAAGAATCTGTACAAAGCGAAAATGACCAAGACAACCTGAAAATACAAAAGACCTGGGAGGATAAGTAAATGGTTAGAGTTTGTGTGTACACATACATATACATACACACATCTTCCACATATGTAGGAAAGATCAAATGCTTTGCAGCCAATGAAATAATTTTGCAAAATAGCCACCACTAGTTTAGCTTTTCAGAAACCCATTTTCAAATTATGCAACATGATTGTCAACCATAAGAGTTTACAGACAGAATGAAAGAAACAATTTTTTTTTTACACACATTAGTCATAAACAGCAAACTAATAAACAAAAACTAGGAAAAGTAGGTACAGAAAGCAAGAACAGAGGCTAGAGTTGGATGGGAAAAATAGCTGGATAAATAGTCTTAGTCATAGATAAACATATCTGCAAGATTAGGCTTCGGAAATAGTTCTTGTAATCAAGGGAGTACGAAGCAAGTTTTAAATACTTTAAATATTGTTCAACCATTTTGAACATTATACAAATTTCTGTAATGAAATGAAATAAAACAGATGAGGAAAATCATTTTTCCCCCCTCTGGTCAACAATTACAAACTCACCAAAGAGATTAGATGCAATACTTTTGTTACATAAGCTTACATGAAAAATTATCACAAAAACAATTGAAAGTGCTCCATTTCCACAATAAGTATGATGCTAATGGCATACAGAGGTGAAATAGTCTGCAGTTAAAGCTACCATAACATTAAATTGGATTTATTCATGTGCATGTAAGAAGTCAAGGCATTGAACACTGGTGCCAAGCAGCTATCGGTAAAATTTGTTCGTGCCACTGGAATCATACTGTTGTTGATCTGACCTCAAATACTGTAGAGATCATCATAAATGCAATGTCTTTGTTGTGTTAGTGCAGAGGAGGACTTCAGACCCCAAAAGACCTGTCTGCAAAACAACCACAATAGCATAGACATAGTGCATAGACCTGCCAGACCTAGTGAACAGTTGAACAGCTGATGTGAAGAGGCAGCTCCAAGGATATTCCAATCACATTCAGTCAGTGTTGAGTACATGATCTCTCTCAGCTTTCTCATCAGATCCCTACCATTAAAGAAGCCAGTCTCCAGTCAATTCTAGAATATCTGAAACTAGCAAGGCCAAACATCATCCCAGATGCAGTATTGAAGACCCAGCTCCGAGATCAGCCATACCTCCAAAATAGCCATTCAAGCATAGTCACAACATTGACAAATATCTAATCACATACTCTATTCATAGATAGTAGAACAGATCTAACTTGACTTAACATGATGAAAAGCAACACTGACCGTGCTATCAAGCCTCAATAATAACCCTCAGTTCCTGCGGACATCACAAGCTTTGTCCAAACATGGCCCAAAAAGCGGAATTCCAAAGCTGAGGGGAGAGTGAATCCTTTGACGTCAAGGCAACATTTGACTATGTATGGCATTACCCACAGAAATACTAAAATCAATAAAAATCAAAGAGGAAAACAGTCCAATGGCTAGTCATACCTTGCTTAAAAACTGTGGGTTTTCAACATCCTGGTTTATCATAGGTCTGCATCTAAAGTGGATCAGTGACACAAAAATTGTAGCTACAAGTATCTCTGATAGTCCACAGGCTTTCCACCATTCAGAAACAGAGTGTATTTAAATACCCTTTAACTGCCTGGGTAAGCAGAGCCCAAAAGACATTCAAGAAATCCCCACCATTCAGGAAAAAAAATCACCTGCTTTTTGGTATTCTGTCCACATTTATTTTCCCCATGACTAGCATATGTAATTTATACCAACCTCAAAATGCTGTTGCTCATTTAAAGTTCTCTGACACTACTCCTAAATACTCCATTTGTATCACTAGGAATAAGAGCTCAGCGACTGCCTATATGTTCTCCTTCAAGAATGCACACCATCTGACTTAGAAATATATCATTGTTCTTTCATTGTAACGGGGCCTAAATCCTGGATTTCCCTCAACAAGACTGAAAAGGTACTTTAACCAGAAAGACAACAGTTGTTCAAAAGAGCAGGTCACCATAGTGACCAGGAAGGAACATAAAGGAAGACGAAGATGCACTACACCAACAGTGTGACGGAAAAGAAGCTCATTAGAATGCTGCACAGAAGTTAGACTCATCAGTGCAGGTGATAAGATTGAAAGTATCTGGTCAAGTTTTGTGAAAATTATGATTTTTTTGGGACTAAGTTCTCAGTTCTCATATTTACTGAACTACCACATGGCGCTCCTCTTTTCTGTCAGTAGGTGGCACTGCTTCATACAGTTACAACCTCACTGCAAAAACACTTGCAGTCTGAAAAACAGCAATTAAACAACATTTAGTTTCACCAAATGTTTGGACCTACCCATCATACAGGCCACCATTATTTGGAAGTAAGGTTTACTTACCTGTATTAATGCTGGATAAGCAAATGGTAAGCCAGGAGTTCAACACAGTCAAAAGTTTTTGTCCTAATAGTTTGGAGAAAGCCTCATGAGCAGAATACTGTGATATCTGGAATTAAGACTAATTCCTTTTCAAATCTTCAACCAAAATAATAAACTGAGTTACTGTTCCACATTGTCAAAGAAAAGCATCAGCAGAAATCTAAATAATTTTGTTTGTTAACACAACTGTATAAGGATAACTGACCATAATCCATTGACAATAACTTCATTTGAAAATCATTGTAAAATAAGACATCATTTCTTATATGCAAGTGTCAAACACAAGACACAATGAAGCTATTAATATTAGTTATTCAAACCAAATTTATCTCTAGCCTATTCAATTTTTAAGGAAACCTCAGGTCTCACAATCAAATGGATACAAATGTGAAAGTGTCTTTATGAGAGTTTTGCAATTAATAAATTGAATGATTAGTTCCATTTTTATATTAAGATTCAGAGACAGGACATCAGTTTGGTCTGCTTTCTCTCATCATCACTCCCATGAAGATATAGACTGAGATCGCCAAAAATCTATCCGCAGTACCCTTCTATTTGTCAAATGCCAATGATATCATTTGAAGGCAGAAAATTAGGCTCCATGTGTACACTGATGATATTCCACAATCTCCATCAAATACTTCTGTGAACTCTTCCACTCTCTCAGCTTTGTCATCTTGCATACATCATACCCAAAATTAGATCAGTAGAAATTTCGCAAATATGGAGCAGCTTGATAATCCACACTGTTGCCAAAACCTTGGCACTTAGGAGATTCATTCGAGTTAGTAATGTATATGGGTAAATTCCAATAATCTGCTGCAGCTGCAAAACAACAAATTTCATGACATTGAAATTTGTTCTGACTCTGAATTTTGGGAGCATTGAATTGGCAAATTTTCCAGACTATTGTACATTGCTGCTACAAATACCCAAAGATGGTTCTATTTCACTCTTTTTAAAATGATATTACATGTCAGTGTAATAAATATTCTAATAAATCTGCTGCTTGAAGGAAACAGTAAACACACAAGCAATCCTGACCCATCTTCAGCCACAATCTTATCAATATTTATGACATGATCAGTTCCAGAATTAAGCCGGCTTCAGTTGTACACCAGTCCTCTAGCTGTGCCTATACACCCAGTTTGAACCTTGGACCCTAATCTCATATTCTGGACTAATGAGGATATCCCAATGCCAAACCATCAGAATTTCTGAAGTCAGATATTGGATCAGTTTTCGTACATAAACAAAACTTGGCAAAGGTCAGCTTCAAGAAAACAAAAATGTGTTTTGTAACACATAATTTGCAACAGATCAGAAAACAAGGACTGGTCTCATCACTGCCATGGCAGCAGAATCTGAATTTGCAACTTCGCCCAAATTGTTAGCAGATTGTTAACACTATTGCTCAAGTAACCATAAGACCATAAGATATGGGAGCATAATTACGTCATTTGATTCATTGAGTCTGCTCCTCCATTTCATTATGGCTGATCCATTTCCGTCAGCCCCAATTTCCTGCCTTCTCCCCATGTCCATTCATGCCCTGGCCAATCAAGATTCTATCAACCTCTGCCTTAAATATACCCAATGACGTGGCCTCCACAGCTGCCTGTGGCAATGAATTCATAGATTCACCATTCTCTGGCTAAAGAAATTTCCCCCTCATCTCCATTTTAAATGGACTGTATAATGAGGCTGTTCCCTCTAGCCTGAGACGCCTGTACCATTGGAAACATCCTCCCCACATGCACTCTATTTAAGTCTTTCAACAAGAGATCCCCCTCAGGCCCATGGCAAACAAACACTCCTCATATGATAAGCTTTTCAATCCCGGAATTATTTTCATGAACCTCCTTTGAATCTTCTCCAATGTCGGCACATCCTTTCTTAGATAAGAGGTCCAAAACTGCTAATACTACAAGTGAGGCCTCACCAGTGCCTTACAAAGCCTCAATGTTATATCCTTGCTTTTACATTCTAGTCCTCTCAAAATGAATGCTCACAATGCATCTGTGTTCCTCACCACCGACTCAACCTGGAAATTAACCTTTAGGAAATCCTGCACAAGGGCCCCCCAAGTCACTTTGCACCGTAGATTTGTTTAATTTTCTCACCATTTAGAAAAGAGTCTACACCTTTTTTTTTCTACCAAAGTGCATGACCATACAATTCCCAATACTGTACTCCATCTGCCTCTTCTTTGCCCATTCTATTAATCTGTCCAAGTCCTTCTGTAGCCTCTCTGCTTCCTCAACACTACCTACCCCTTCGCATATCTTCATAGCATCTGCAAACTTTGCAAACTTGGCCACAAAGCCATCAATTCCATCATCCAAATCCTTAGCATATAATGTAAAAAGCGGTCACCACTAGTCACCAGCAGCCAACCAGAAAGGGCCCCACTTATCCTTACTCTTGGCCTCTGCCAATCAGCCATTGCTCTTTCTGTGCTCGTATCTTTCCTGTAATACCATGGACTCTTAACTTGTTAAGCAGCCTCATATGTGAGGCAACTTGTCAAAGGGTTTCTGAAAATCCAAATACACAACATCCACCAATTCTCTACTGTCTATCCTGCTTATTATTTCTTCAAAGAATTCCAACAGATTTGTCAGGCAAGACTTTCCCTTGAAGGAACCATGCTGACTAAGGCCTATTTTATCATGTGCCTCTATGTACCCTGAGACCTCATCCTTAATGATCAATCCTCACATCTTCCCAACTACTGAAGTCAGACTAACTGGTCTATAGTTTCCTTTCTTCAAGAAGGGAGAGTGACAGAAAGGTAGAGTGACAGTTGCAATTTTCCAGTCCTCAGGAACCATGCCAGAATCCATTGATTCTTGAAAGGCCATTGCTAATGGTTTTACAACGTCTTCAGCCATCTATTTCAGAATTCTGGTGTCTAGACCATCTGTTCCAGGTGACTTATCTATCTTTATCTGCAGACCTTTCTGTTTTCCAAGCACCTTTTCCCTAGTAAAAGCAACTTCTGCCATCGCTCTTGAACTTCAGGCAAACTGCTAGTGTCTTCCACAGAGAAACAGATGCAAAATACTTAGTCAGTTCATTCACCATTTTCGTGTATCCCATTGCTACCCCTCCAGCATCATTTTCCAGTAGTCCAATATCTACTCTCACCTCTCTTTTACACTTTATACATCTGAAGAAACCTTTGGTATCCTCTTTAATATTATCATCCATCTTACCTTCGTATTTCATCTTTTCCTTCTTCATGACTTTTTTAGTTGCCTTATGTTATTTATAAAAGCTTCCCAATCTTCTAATTTCCCACTAATTTTTGCTCTATTATATGCCCTCTCTGGCTTTTATGATGGTTTTAACTTTTCTTGTCAGCAATGGTTACATCATCCTGCTTTTAGAATGCAACTTCTTCCTTAGGTTCTATCTATCCTGTACCTTCCAAATTGCTTCAGCCACTGATGCTCTGCTGTCATCCCTGCTAGTGTTTCCTTTCAATCAATTTTGGCCAGCTCCTCGCTCACATCTCTGTAATCCCCTTTACGCCACTGTAATATTGATAAATCTGACTTAGCTTTTCTTTCTCACCTTTCAGGATGAATTCTATTGTATTATGATCACTGTCCCCAAGGGTTCCTTTACCTTAAGCTCTCTAATTAATTCTAGTTCATCGTGTAACAGCCAATTCTGAATAGATCTCCTAGTGGGCTCTACCACAAACTGCTCGCCATCTCATAGGCATTCTACAAATTCCCCCTCTTGGGATTTAGCAACAACCTGATTTTCCCCAAATCTGCCTGCATATTAGAAATCCCCCACGATTAACATAACATTGCCCTTTCGGCATGCATTTTTTTTTTATCACCCACTGTTTTTCTATATCTGTAATTCCCAAGTTTGGAGATCTGTATACAACTCCTATCAGGGTCTCTTTACCCTTGTAGTTTCTTAGCAATCCCCACAATAAATCTTTTTTTTCCTGATCCTTTGTCACCTCTAATGATTTGATTTCATTTTTTACCAATACAGCCATCCCACGCCCTCTGCCTACCTGCCTGTCCTTTTGATACAATGTGTATCCTTGGACATTAAGCTTCCTGCTATAATCTTCTTTCAGCCATGATTTGGTGATGCGCACCATGTCATACATGGTAACCTGTAACTGTGGTGCAAGTTCATCAACCTTATTCTACATACTACCAAGTATCCCTACTGGGTCCAAAGAATCTTGTATCTATTCCTCTATGGAATCTGCTGTAACTACTGCAGTCCTCATCACCTTACTTCCCTTTTGAGCCACAGTGCCAGAGACCCAGTCACTGCGGCTTCCTCCACCTCCCTCCCCCCTCCCCCAGGTAGGTCATCCACCTCAACAATAGTCCCCACTCCAGAAATCATGTGCTGAAAGGCCTGGTCCTGTGCTGTACTCTCTGATGTTCTATGAGAGATGTGCAGATTCACTCGTGCTCTATATGCAAGAAAGATCTACATTAAATAAATCAAAGAATGTAGGGTAAGCACACCAAAGTATCGCATAGGTAAAAGATCTACCAATAACTGAGATCTCTCAGTGTTCTTAATCTGCAAAAACAACTGGACCCTTAATACTAATACTCGAGAATTTTAACATGTAATTTACTGAAATCTTGCACATTTTCAATCTGGAAATAGTTATAATTTTCTATTTTATTTAATAATACTACTAAAATATAACTTCTGTCATGCAAGAGACTTCTGGAAAATGTGAATGTCTCCCAGCCCAAAAACTGCAGAGCACTGGAGGGATGGGTGTGGCATCACTACCTTTTCTGCTAGTTGGTGAATTAATGTTTGAATTGTCACCATATGTTTGAGAATCAGTTCAAAAGGACCAAATAATAAATTCTGCTCTATGCTTCATAACAAACTGCTGTCATCCCAATATATAAACCTATTGGATCATCTAAAATAAGATCAGAGAGATTTAAATTTTGTTCTTAGTACATATGCTACAATGGAAATCACTCAGCCATACACATGTACAAAAGTCATGCACACAATCATCTATTGTCATTTAACCATATAAAAGTATATAATCTTAGTCTTAGTCATACTTACGGAGCAACTGTAACCGGCTGCATGCACGACCGGCGCATACGCAGTGATGCGCATTAATCAGTTAATGCACATCAAAACAAGACGTTTCTCTGAAATGGGATCTAAAGCACAGAGTATACATAACACACAATAACTTGTGAAAGTAAGGATAAAATCTACAGATTAATCACACATAAATTAAATACAGGTGTCCCCAGCTTTTCGAACATTCGCTTTACGAAACCTCACTGTTACGAAAGACCTACATTAGTACCCTGTTTTCGCTAACAGAAGGTGTTTTCACTGTTACAAAAAAAATCAGCACGCGAGAAAAGCAGCGTGCATAAAAGGCAGCGCGCGCCCCGAGCAGCCGCTCTCCCTGGGAATGGCATTCTTGCCGGCATTTTGCTTAAACACATGCCTGTGAGCAGCCGTTAGCAAGATGAGTTCTATGGTATCGGAAAAGCCTGAAAGAGCTCATAAGGGTGCTACACTTAGCGTAAAACTAGACATAATTAAGCATTTCGATCGTGGTGAACGAAGTAAGGACTAAGTGAGTTTGGCTTGTGGAAGCTGACGAAGATGATGTTGAAGAGGTTTTGTCATCCCATGACCAAGAACTGATAGATGAAGAGCTGATGCAATTGGAAGAGGAATTGGAAAGAAGAAATTGGAAGAGGCGACGCAATCGGCAATCGCCTCTGATCTGGGTCGACATTTATGTGCCAGGCAGCACCTAATTAATTAGCATGTTTATTTCGGCTTTTTTCTTAAAGATGTGCTGTGTGCCTCCCGGCTACCGCTGCACTGCTGTGTTCTTCGCGGATCGGTATCGGGCCGCTGCCCAGAGGGTGGGGGCCACTGCACCACCCAAACTCCGACGACTCAGTCTAACACACCATCAACAGTGTGCTCGCTGTCTTCCCGATTCCCGTAAGTGATACTACACTGTACATACATTATTTCTACTTTATATAGGCTGTGTATTTTTACGTGTTATTTGGTATGATTTGGCAGCTTCATAGCTTAAAGGTTACTGGAGAGAGTGTTTTTGCCAACAGTGCTTGCGTGAGATTTTCGCTACGGAGATCTGTGCAGGCAATCGTTGTAGAGAAGTATTTCTACTTTATATAGGCTGTGTATTTATTATATCATTCCTGCTTTTACTATATGTTACTGTTATTTTAGGTTTTATGTGTTATTTTGGGTCCCATAGAAATAAATGGTAATTGCTTCTTCGCTTCACGACATTCCGGCTTACGAACTGTTTCATAGGAACGCTCTACCTTCGGATGGCGGGGGAAACCTGTACTGTAAAGTATGAAACAGATTAGCCAGTGACACTTTAAATATGATGCAGCAGGGAGTTCAGAAGCCAAATGGCCTGAGAGAAGGAATTTCCCCATCCTGACTATTCTTGTTTTTTTTAAACATCGAAGTCTCCTGTCTGATGGTAGAAAATCAGAGAGGATGCTGGATGGATGGGTGGGATCCTTAATAATACTAAGGGCCCTGCATATGCAGTGCTCCTGATAAACACATCATTGGATTTACAGATTATTTGCTTTTAAGTATGAACTATTTGGCAGCAAACACTAAAGGATACTTCATTTGTTATCTGAAATAATCATACATTCCCACCAGATAATTACTATGCAAATGAAATTCAAAGTCATTAACTCATGTACTAAATTTGCCCAAAAGATCCAGACCCCAGACTTTGCAGATTTATATTTTTAGTTCATTGCTGGTCACGAAGAGATAAGAACTGAACCACATTCACAATATTTTTACATATTTTTCAAATCACTGCTAATAAACAGATGCTAGTTGTCAAATTTGGGTTTAACAACAAGGGTTCTGATCTTTCCATATAACCAAGCCTCAAAATTCAAAAAGAACAAATTACACATGAATGCAACTGAAAATTACTTAACTCAAGTTTAATAACTGCTTAAAAGTGTGTCCAGTAAAATATCTCCAGCAGTCTGTAAGTGGCCCTACCAGGGAGCGGGAAAGGAAGCTGTGCAATTCACTGAAGTGAGATTGGAGGACCACTTTGGGACCAATAACCATAATTCCATTAGTTTTAAAATAGACATTAAAATGAGATAGGACTGGTTCACAAGTTAATGTCCTAAAGTGAAGCATGGCTAATTTTAATAACATTGGACAGAAATTTGCAGAAGTTAGTTTGGACACTCTGTTTGCAGGTAAAGGGTCAACTGCCAAGTGGACGGCTTTTAAAAGTGATACAGTAAAGTTCTTGACCAACATGCTCCTGTTAGAGGTAGGGCAAGTGAGGCAGAATTAGAGATCCCTGGGCAATGAAATGTAGAGGTTTGAGCCACGAAAAAGGAAGTATATGTCAAACAGAGATGGCTGTGATCCACTCAGTTGCTTAAAGATCTTTCTTGGCCACACGTGAGGTATTGGAAAACTGGCTAACACTGTGCCAAAAGGTTGTCAGGACAAACTAGGGAATGATAGAATTTCCTGGACACACATTTAACACCTGTGGAAGGAAAGTGGTGAGAGATAAAAATTGCATGCATTTAGAAAGGCAATGGCTGATTAGGAATAGTAAAGCAAGTTTTTGTGTACATGAAATCATATCTCATGGGATTTTTTTTTTTAAAAAAGGTTAACAAATGGACTTTAGCAAGATTTTGACAAGGTCCCAGAAGGCAAGATCACATTCAACATGAGTTAGAAAATTGGATAAAAAGCTGTTCGATGGAGGAAGTGAGAAAATGGCTTTTCTGATTGGAAACCTGTGAGTAGTGGCATGTCTCAGGGTTCATGCTGGGTCCACTGTTGTGTGGCATATAGATTATCTATATGGATGAGAATGATAGTTACACGGTTCGTAAGTTTGCAGATGTCACCAAAATTTGTCATGTGGTGGACAGTAAAGAAGCTTGTCTAAGGCTACCATACAATCTGGAACAGCTGGGAAAGAGGGCAAAGCAATGGCAGATAGAATTTAAATCAGACAAATGCATTTTGGCCAAGTTAAGCCAGGACAGGACTTGCACAGTGAATAGGAAGTGTTACAGAACAGGGAGACCTAGGGGTATACGAACATAGTTCTTTGAACTAATAACACATCTAGAAATAGGGTTTTTAAAAAAAGACAAATGGCACACTTGCCTTCATTAGATGGGGCATTGCATACAAGAGCTTGGAGCATAATGTACAAGATGTTTGTGAAAACAGACTTGAAATATTTTGTGCAGTTCTGGTCACCATATTATAGGAAGAATTTAATTAAGCTAGAGACAGTACAGAAAAGATTTGCAGGGATTTAATGTCATAAGGAGAGATTGGAGAGGTTGGGACTGTTTTCTGCAGAGTAAAGGAGCTGAGAGGAATATAAAATCATAAGGAGCCAAAATGGTTGGGCAGTCTTTTTCCCAAGGTAAGGCACTCAATGACCAGAGGGCATAGGTTTAAGCTGAAAAGGAAAAGATTTAAAGGAGACTGAGGAGAAAGATTTTTAGACAGTGTAGTAGGTATATGAAATGACCTGTCAGAGGAAGTGAGAGGTGAAATACAATTACAATGTTTAATTGTAATTGTATTTCCCCTCCATAATTCCATTTGACAGTTGATCAGGTGTACGGATAGGAAAAGTTTCGAGGGAAATAGACAAAATGCCGGCAAATAGGGATAGCTCAGAAGGCACCTTTGTCGATGATGATGAATTGGGCCAAAGCTCCCAGCTCCCAGTTTCCACGCTGCATAACAATGACTCTGCCAGAAAAATACTCAAACATTCTGTTTCCACTTCAGAAAGAACATTCTGAAGACTCATGACCCACTCAGAAAAAAAGCTTTGCCTTAAGTAAATGGTTCTGCACAACTGCCATCAAGCCACCTCATCTGTGTTTTGAATTTCTTAGTTTATGTGCATACATTTTGGTTATGTAATGGAGGGAAAATACTAGCAGAGTATCTATCTTGTTTAATGATCACCAACAACACTGCACTGTTAAACTTGCCAAGTCTTATATACAATGAATTCTGGTTAATTGAACCATTGGCAGTTGCTATATGGGACAACTCTTAAAGAAGAAAAATTAAACAAAAAACAGCTGGGATTCCCATCATTTATTTTGGACACTATGCCGCTTAATTGGGACATGAGACTATTGCCAAACAGCTTCTAACTAGCATCAGTCGTGTGCACTTATGAGGCTGCTAGACACTACACCGTGTTAAGCAAACCATTTTTAAATTGCTCCAGTTGAGTATGTTTGTGTTGAAAACGCATTGATTTTTGTCACTGATAGTGAGAAATAAGCAGAAAGACAATTCAGAACTGTTTTGCTCACTGTGGTTTCAAGCATTCAGGCTTGGAGATGCCAGAAACAGCTGGGTGTGAAAATAAAATGATTTCATTGCTTAAACAAGTTAGGAACTTCAAAGAATTTGAAGGTATTGACAACCATCTTGAATGTTACAATGAAAATGAAGATTTGGAGGATGCAATCTTGAAAATCATCGTATGAAGGTAGTCCACTGTCTGCACCAGTTGTCTGCACTGATTTTGCTCATTTACAGTCAATCAAAAGAACATACAGTGTACACTGGATGAATTCCTCCATCGACAACTATAATATAACACTGTAGTAGCATTGATAGTGATAACTATTTCCATGAAACTTCAGATGATTGGGGCAGCCGCTTAATTGGGCAAAAATGTGAAGCTGTCAAAAGGAACTAGACTACAAAGCCATCTTTATACTGAAAGGAAAACTAAGTGCAAGAAAATCATCTTTGATTTTCTCTGTAAGAATCAACACCTATAACTTGGTACTTTCAAGTTTAAAAAGACACAGCTACAGTAACTAATACTTCACAGAATAAAAAGCATCCAGATAGGAAGAATATATTTTGCATCTTTATGTCATATTCAATGCCGCAGGCTAAAACACACCAATCTGCAAAGTCAACAGATTAAATGAACTAATCTTTATACTATCCTGGCTCATAAAGTATTTCTGGTTTTAAGCACTTGCTTCTGCATAGAAACGCAATCCTTTCAACATGTAGGACAAAACTCAATGATTAATTGAAGTGCACTTACAAACCCAATTTAATACATTTTCCTTCCACTTAAATTTCCAAAGAACCATCATATAATCAAATTTGTGACACTGACTGCAATAACATTACTATCTCGTCAGAAAACAAAAACCAGCACAGTATTAAATAATCATGTCCCAGAGTCAAGGAACTAGAACACTACGCAGAAAGATTGAAGATTACATGATATCCAGGATGCAGAAAGAACATTCAATGGAAGACATTCTTTTTTGTCACCAGGAAAAGGAAAGGTACGTTGCATCCGGAGTTTCTCTGGTTAGCGGACAATTTCCCTCCATGCCTCTCTGACGTAGTGGGGAATCACGTACGAGGCAAGTTACAGCAGTGGTTTGCCATTGCCTTCTGCCTGGTGAGTTTCCAAAGAGTTCACCAGCTCGTAACCCAGCACGGATGGAATGTTACAAAGATTCACTGACTACAAGGTTGAGGGAATGAGATAACAAGTCAGAAGTCAGTGTGGGATGATGCAATTAACATTGGTGCATGGTTAAGCAGCAAAATATAAAACAGTTTCTCTCTAATACAGTATATAATAACTATCCAGTAAATACCAAGTCCGCAAAAAGAATGGTTAGGAGCAAAGTTCACCTACGATGCTCAAAGCTTCAAAGTCATAGAAATATACCAAAGAACAAAAGGCAGGAAGAAATAAATAAAAGATCAAAAGCAGCATATCAGGAAAATTAACTTATAAAGGCAAGGAGAAAAAATATTTTAGAAATTTCAAACAAAACAAACTATAGGTAGTTCAATGTCACAGCTGCTGCATCACAGCTCCAGCAATCCAACTTCAATTCTGACCTCATGATGTCAGTGCTGAGTCTGCACATTTTCCTTGTCACCACATGGGTTTCCCCAACATCCTAAAGATCTAAGTTAACTGGCCACTGCAAACTGCTCCCAGCATATAGTCGTGATCAAATCTGGGTAGAGGTTATGAGAATGTACAGAGAATAAAATGGAGTAAGAATAGGATTAGTATGTTTGGATGCTTGATGGTCCTTGCAAGAATAGTGGGCCAAAAGTACTCTCAAGAGAAACTAAACAAATATGTTTATTTTGTTCAAAGAAGATAGTCAACATTTTTATTAAGAAATATGGCGAAAAACCTGTTGGAATTCTTTGAGGAGATTACAAGTAGGATGGATAAAAGGGGATGCAGTGGATGTTGCATATTTGGATTTTCAGAAGGCCTTTGACATGGTGCCACACATGAGGCTGCTAACCAAGTTAAAACCCCTTGGTATTACAGGAAAGGTGAGTATTGGCTGATTGGTAGGAGGCAGCCGGTGGGAATAAAAGGATCCTCTTCTGTTTGGCTGTCAGTGACCAGTGGCGTCTGCAGGGGTTGGTGTTGGGACCGCTTCTTTTTATGCTGTACATCAGTGGTTTAGATGATGGAATATATGGCTTTGTTGCCAAGTTTGCAGATGATACAAAGATTGGTGGAGGGACAGGTCGTAAGACCATAAGATATAGTAGAAGTAGGCCATTCGGCCCATTGAGTCTGCTCTGCCATTCAATCATGGCTGATCCAATTCTTCGAATCATCCCAACTACCCTGCCTTCTCCCTATACCCTTTGATGCCCTGGCTAATCAAGAACTTATCTATCTCTGCCTTAAATGCACCCAATGACTTGGCCTCCAAAGCTGCTCGTGGCAACAAATTCCATAGATTTATCACCTTCTGACTAAAGTAATTTCTCCACATCTCTATTCCAAATGGACATCCTTCAATCCTGAAGTCGTGCCTTCTTGTCCTAGACTCCCCTATCATGGGAAATAACTTTGCCGTATCTAATCTGTTCAGGCCTTTTAACTTTCGGAATATTTCTATGAGATCCCCCCCCCCCACCATTCTACTGAACTCCAGGGAATACAGCCGAAGAGCTGCCAGACGTTCCTCAAATGGTAACCCTTTCATTCCTGGAATCATTCTCGTGAATCTTCTCTGAACCTTCTCCGATGTCAGTATATCCTTTCTAAACTAAGGAGCACAAAACTGCACACAATACTGTTATATAATTGGCACTGGTTCTTAAAGCGTTAAATGCGAAAACAGTTCTTAAAGTAACAAAGTCAGATATAGTTCTTAAAATGGTAAATTCAAAAGTCCAACATATTTATACGTTCAATTGGGAGAGACTTCTCCGGAGAAGGATTTCTTCATAGACGCGACTTTCCTGCTGGTTCTGTCCAAAGGATTCACGATGCAGTAAATAAACAGTTTAAAACAACTGACCTTAAATTCTAGAGAGACCAAACCTTTGCATGAACTCTTTGCTCTTTTGGCAAGAGTTATCTCGATGCAGGTTGCTACTCCTCCAACAAAGACTCAATAAGGTCGATCCTTTGTTAAACTGCCAAACGATGCCGACTCCTCTCAATCCTTCGAGTCCTGTACTTCGATAAAGTCTTCACTCCCCCTACTACTGCTGGAATAGGGTAAATCAGCACATCTAGCAAAAATTTCCAGTTCAATAATTTTGTATCTTGCAACAGAACGCAACACTCCGTTTTAAAAATGCAACTGCATCACAAAAACAAACACGCAACAGAAACGGAGTCACAGCACATTCTACCCGGAAACCTACAAACTAAAAAACTAACTGCGTCATCTGGGGTCTACCCTTATATACCCAGGGTGCACATGTCATCACGTGACCTCACATCGGGGGGGGGGGGGAATTACATCAGGTGACCTCCAAAAAACCATTACATCATTCTCACCAAAAAAAATCACAGATCTCCTTGAGCATGTAACAATACTCCAAGTGTGGTCTCACGAGTGTCTTATAGAGCCTCAACATAACAATCTTGTTCTTATATTCTATACCTCTAGAAATGAATGCCAACATTGCATTCACCTTCTTCACCACTGACTCAACCTGGAGGTTAACCTTTAGGGTATCCTGCACAAGAACTCCCAAGTCCCTTTGCATCTCTGCATTTTGAATTCTCTCCCCATCTGAATAATAGTCTGCTCGTTTATTTCTTCCACCAAAGTGCATGACCATACACTTTCCAACATTGTATTTTATTTGCCACTTCTTTGCCCATTCCCCTAAACTATCCAAGTCTCTCTGTTTCCTCAATGTTACCCGCTCCTCCACCTATCTTTGTATCATTAGCAAATTTAGCCACAAATCCATTAATCCCATAGTCCAAATTACTGACATACATCGTAAAAAGCAGCAGTCCCAACACCAACCCTGTGGATCTCCACTGGTAACCAGCAGCCAGCTAGTATAGGATCCCTTTATTCCTACTCTCTGCTTTCTGCTGATCAACCAATGCTCCACCCATTCTAGTAACTTCCCTGTAATTCCATGGGCTGTTATCTTGCTAAGCAGCCTTCTATGTGGCACCTTGTCAAAGGCCTTCTGAAACCATGTTGGCTTTGTCCGATCTCGTCATGTGCCTCCACGTACTCCATAATTTCATCCCTAACAATCGATTCCAACAACTTTCCAACCACTGATGTCAGGATAACAGGTCTACAGTTTCCTTTCTGCTGCCTCCCACCCTTCTTAAACAGCGGAGTAACATTTGCAATTTTCCAGTCATCTGGTACAACGCCAGAATCTATTGATTCTTGAAAGATTATTGTTAAAGCCTCCACAATCTCTCCAACTATTTCCTTCAGAACTCCAGGTTGCATTCCATCAGGTCCAGGAGATTTATCCACCCTCAGACCATTAAGCTTCCTGAGCACCTTCTCAGTCGTAATTTTTACTGCACATACTTCATTTCACTGACACTCTTGAATGTCCAGTATACAGCAGATGTCTTCCACTGTGGAGACTGATGCAAAATATGCATTCAGTTCCTCTACCATCTCCATGTCTCCCATTACAATATCTCCAGCGTTATTTTCTATTGGTCCTATACCTATCCTCAACTCTCTTTTATCCTTTATATACTTAAAAAAAGCTTTTAGTATCTTCTTTGATATTAGTCACCAGCTTTCTTTCATAATCCATCTTTTTCTTCCTAATGACCTACTCAGTTCCCTCCTGCAAGATTTTAAAAGCTTCCCAATCCTCTATCTTGCCACTAGCTTTGGCTTCCTTGTATGCCCTCTCTTTTGCTTTGGCTCTGACTTCACTTGTCAGCCACGGTAGTGTCCTTCTTCCTTTCAAAATTTTTTTATTTGGAATATATCTGTCTTGTACTTCCCTCATTTTTCGCAGGAACTCCAGCTATTTCTACTCTGCTGTTCTTCCTGCTAGTGTCCCTTTCCAGTCGACCTTGGCCAGTTCTCCCCTCATGCCATTGTAATTTCCTTTATTCCACTGGAATACCGACACATTGGAATTTAGTTTCTCCTTCTAAAATTTCAAAGAGAAGTCAATCCTATTGTGATCACTATTCCCTAAGGGTCCCTTAACCTTAAGCTCTCTTATCACCTCCAGATCACTGCACAACACCCAATCCAGCACAGCTGATCCCCGAGTGGGCTCAACAGTGTTAAGGAAACAGGTAGGCTGCAGAAGGACTTAGATTTGGAGAATGGGTAAGAGAGTGGCAAGTGAAATACAATGTTGGAAAATGTACGGTCATGTACTTTGGTAAAAGAAATAAATGTGTACACTATTTTCTAAAGGGGGAGAAAATCAAAAAATCTGAGAGGCAAAGGGACTTGGGAGTCCTTGTGCAGAACACCCTGAAGGTTAACTTGCAGGTAGAGTCAGTGGTCAGGAAGGCAAATGCAATGTTAGCATTCATTTCAAGAGGTCTAGAATACAAGAGAAGTGTGGGGATTGGGGATTGTGAGGTTTTATAGAACACTGCTGAGGTCTCACCTCGAGTATTGTGAAGTTTTGGGCTCCTCATCTAAGAAAAGATATGCTGGCATTGGAGAGGGTTTGGAGGAGGTTCACAAGGATGATTCTGGGAATGAAAGGATTATCATATGAGAATCGTTTGATAGCTCTGGGTCTGTACTCGCTGGAACTTAGACAGATGAATGGGGATCTCATTGAAACGCCTAGACAGAGTAAATGTGGAAAGGACGTTCCCCATGTAGGGGAGTCTAGGACAAGAGGGCACAGCCTCAGGATATAGGAGCGTCCATTTAAAACAGAGATGCGGAAACATTTCTTTAGCCACAGGGTGGTGAATTTGTGGAGTTTATTACCACAGGCAGCTGTGAAGGCTAGGTTGTTGGGTGTATTTAAGGCAGAGCTTGATAGGTTCTTGATTGGACACATCATCAAAGGTTACGGGAAGAAGGCCGAGGAATCGGGCTGAGGAGGGGATAAAAGGATCAGCCATGATTGAATAGCAGAGCAGACTCCATGGGCCAAATGGCCTAATTTTGCTCCTAATGTCTTATAGTTTTACAATAAAACTAATTGTTACGCAACTTTGGACAAGGTAAACAGCTGTCACTGAATTACTATTTCCTTTCTAAAGAATGTTAAGTATTTAAAACCTCTCTTCATACATCAGCATGTTACAAATTGCAACAATGAGTGCTCCAGCTCAGAATCGGTACCTGCAGTCTAGTCTTACCTGATCTCGATGCAGACTTGGTATCTTACTCCAACCATCAGAAGCAATTCTGAGCACAGCCAAGAGGCAATAACAGCCTCGAGAACTGAGAAACAGCTTTCAAATGGCTGACACTAATACACTTGAAAATTAACATTCAGGCTAATATTAGATAATATAACAATATCTAAAAGTAAAAGTAATTAAAAGCATTAAGCTCAGCTGAAACAAAAAAGTATTGACCTACAACTGCCGCTCAACAATCCCTATTGAAATCACTTAGGAGTTAGAATTCGCACCATGTCCCATCTGAAACAGGATCAGAGACACAAGTCCCTTGTCTAAATGCTGATGAAAATGAAGCTCTTCCACCAGATCCACAGGAAGTCCATTAATAGAGTAATTGATAAATGCACTGTCATCAATCATTGAGCTCAGAACTACATCATTTAATGACGCACATGCAGAAGCCCTTAACGCCCTGCTAAATGCCAGGAAATCTGCTCAGAAACTGGCACTTTCTCATGAGACCTGACCCAACGCTTCTGATTTTTTTTAAAACTGTACATTCAAGTTATTGACTCAACCTTTTAATTCTTTTAAGTACCACTGAAGGATTTGTTTGCTTAGAGATGATACCCTTAAGCATTAGAAGCTGAAAGAAAAATACTATTTGCTTTTCTAAAAATCATGATACTACATAGCAGACAGACATAATTTCGCACAAATATTGAATATTTCAATACAATTGATCTCCAATGTTCTTCAAGATGTTGCAAGAAAACGGAATGCCAGTCACCATTTAAATTCCCAGTACATTGTAAAATTACTTTGTTAGCTACAGAGTAAAATGAAACCTTCAATACAAAGTAATACCGGCCATTTGTAGTATACCTATTCTCAGTCTAAAAGAATTCTGCAGAATTGTCCTTAACTTGTATCCTTCATCCCTTGTATATCTACAGTACCACAACTATGATCTGAATTATTATCACTAAATGATGAATGGTTGGCATGTCATTTTCCGCTACATTTCTTCCTTTGTTGTCTCATTCTTCAGCAATGCCCATACACTTGCAAAAAACAAAATGGAGCTAGCACAGCTCCACCAATGACATCTCCTCCATTATCCACGCCTCCCTTAAGAGACAAAGTACCCTCCATTTGCTATTCAGTGTCTTTAAAATAGAGGAGCAAATACATTATATGCCTACTTACCCAGATGGCGATACTAGCTTATCTGGCCCAGTCCTCAACTCCTTTTTTTAAAATTAGCTCCCTTTTGGTGCTAATTTCCCAAAACCCTCAATTCACCAACCATTCCTATTTAAACACTGCCAGTGTTCTAGCTGCCACAAGCCTCCAAGGTAGAAAATGTTCCAAATTCCCCAGCCTTTACAAGGCAGAGTTCCTCTATACTTACATTTTAAAAGACCATATTCTTAATTTATAACTGTCCCATCTAGTCAAAACGGCTCCAAAGGTCAAACGTTCATTATATTGTCAAAGTATGCATGTACAATACAACTCTGATAGCCAATAAATACAGAAAGACCATAGGCGTTGATGAAAAATAATCAATTCCACCCCCCCGGTCCGAAAAAGAAACAAAACAAAACTCATAGACCCCAAAGTCCCCCTTTCCCAGCAGCAAAAAAACAGCAATAACAGTCCCCAACCTCCTCACTTGCAGAAAAGAACATTCAACAGTAACACTAAATCCCCAACCCACACAAAAAATTAACCTATCACCCACCCGCCAATCGGTCACAAGAAAGAAAATGCTGAAAACTGAAGGAGACCAATATAAAGTGCAGTCCAATAATCACATAAATCTCAGAATATCAGAAACATCTTTTTGAGCAGCCTAGCTTGTCATGCTTCATTCAATTCTTATTTGTTTCAATAAGATCACCCCTCATTCTTCTCAATTACAAAGAAAACAATTCACTTTTTTCCTTTTCAAATCTTTTTATTATTTTTTCCCAAAATAAACACAGGTGCATTGAAGTAAACAACACTTTCAATGTCTCAAGAAAAAAAAACATTATATAAAGATAAAAAAAATTTTGTCATGCAAAAAACTCCCTATTAGCAAGAAAAGTTTTCCCACTTTTTTCCAATGCGTGTCTTGGGAAAACACTTTCATCCCAGGGATCTCTTATGAATCTTTTCTGGACTGCCCTCAATATTTGCATTTTCTTTTTCAATAAATGAACAAACACTACACACAGTAGTCCAGTTGCAGACTCATGAATATCCTATACAACTGAAAGAATACTTCTCCATATTTAAACTCTAATCATCTTGCATTGAAAGTCAATATGCCATTTGTAACCTCAGGGCATTTAGAAATCCATCTACATTACACCTACAGGTTCCCCTCCAGCAACTCATTTTGTTACATCCTTGTAGAACTTCAGCAAAGTTTTACAAAGGCAATTTTCCTTTCATAAAATTAATTTAACCTACTAATTGGCCATAAGCCTGCTACTGTCTCTCTGCATCCTTGAAGGAAGTCATATTTACAACTTTTCAATATACTGGTTCCCAAAAAGTCAGCAGGTTTTGAAGACCTTCTGTGTCTCTACTATCTCCACTGCCCTTTATTTTAAACCCCTTGGATTTAATGCAGGCCAAACAGTCTGACACACCATTAATTCCCTCCACCACACCCCCCAAGTCTTAGGTTATAGATCAAAGGGCATAGACTAATTTCCCCTTCCTTCAAATCCCATTATCACTGATGTCATTCCCCAGCTACACACCACTGCAATCCCCACTTTCAGCCATTCATACAAAATGCACAAAACTTGCCAGTATTTTGATTTGCTTCATACTTTACATTCTTTCCATTACTTCTCTATCACTGGTGCACATTTTTGTTATTTGAAAATCATCTAAAGACACATCTGTTATTATAAAAAGTAGAAAGTGCTGGATATGTTCAGCATGTCAAAGAGTACTTGCAGAGAAAAACTGCATCAGTAATTCAAGTCAATCCACAAATAATCCCAATTTTTGTATTCCAACACTCATTTATGTACAGTACAATATCTAGAGTTTGAAAACTACATTCTTGAAACAAATTGACAGCAAGCGTACTGAAACAATACACTCCCAAGAAAACTTATGGGAGCAAATAAATGTCAGTGTTTTCTCCATTATTATTGTGCAAAACAATAATAAATTAAAAGTCTCAGCCACTTCCTAGCAAAACTGTGCCCTGGTAAGTACCTGTGCCCTTGTTAATACATTCCAATTATTTGACTCTGAAATAACTTATAATTACTCTTAACACACTGATTAAATTACAATTAACTGAATTATTTTGCAAAGAAACTTCATTTTAAAGAGGGAGTACACGCAAGTGAGAAAGGATGCACAGCTAAGACAGTGCTACATTTATTAATGCTGTGATGCTCAGACTGAAGAATGATACAATTAATTTTCTACTAAAAAAATTAACTAGTTCAATAACATTTAATTTCTGCCATATCTACTATTTGTCTGGATCACATCAAGACAACTCACAGCTTCCAGTTTAAAGAGTCTACAGATTTACTGGTCAATCAGATTCAAGATTGTTTAATCCCATTTCCAGAACACAAGTGTCAAGGAGAACAAAATAATTGTTACTCCTGATATGATGCAGCATATAAATCTACACTAAAGAACATAAAAATTTAAAAAACAGTAAATATAAATATATGAGATAGCTTATATAGGTAGATTAAGGCTCTCCATTGGGTTGGGTCAATCATGGATGTTGCGCCCTAGCTGTCTACATTGAAGTCGATATACAAGCCAGGGCAGTAAGATATGGAAAGCATGCTGTTGCCCATGCAACAGGCTTCCCTTCCACACAGCTAAATTCAGAGGGATGGTAGAGATCGCTATATTTGGCATCAGCAGCATCGCAGAGGTTGCCAGTCATCATTGAACTCAAGGACTCCAGCTCTGAATTTTTCCTGAGTTGTTTCCCGAAGCCTTTCCCATGAGTGGGTATAGCAGCAAGGCAGTGAAGGAGATGAGAACTTTACTTTGCTAGATGAGCTGCCATCTGCCATAGCGACTGGTTTTAAAGTGCCAGTAACCCGCCCTTGACCCTTCTCCTGTCAGTAGAAACATTTCCACCAGGTTTAGAAACTAAGCTACGTATGAAGATCAGGAGCAGGACTCAGTTGTTAGAGGCTATTTGAGACACACACCATTGGGAGCATTTATTAGTTAGTGGGAGCTTATCCTACCCTCAACTATAACAGTCTTAGGGACCATAAACTGAATATATGTACATATAGTGACACCAGGTACAGGAATGTTTGCACTTACGGTGATTGACAGGAAATGATAAAGTAGTGTTGTTGGTGCATACAAGCGTTCATAATTATACCCACTCAGGATGTATTAATATAATAAATTTGTTTTGACAGTTTATTTTTTCAATAAAATATATCAAGATAATAAAGCTGCTACAGAAACAAAATGTATGAAGAAAACTGCTTCCACAAAATAATGCTTTATTTTATAAAGTACAAGTGCCAGTAGCACACTATATTATTTAAACAGTGTATGTCGTTACACAATCACACAATGATGTTTTATCCTTGAAAACAAACTCTGGGACATTTGAGTTTAGACACATCAAGGAGAAAAGGCTGAAAAATGAACAACATACATCAAAGTTGCTGGTGAACACAGCAGGCCAAGCAGCATCTGTAGGAAGAGGCGCAGTCGACGTTTCAGGCCGAGACCCTTCGTCAGGACTAACTGAAGGAAGGGTCTGTTAGTCCTGACGAAGGGTCTCGGCCTGAAACGTCGACTGCGCCTCTTCCTACAGATGCTGCTTGGCCTGCTGCGTTCACCAGCAACTTTGATGTATGTTGCTTGAATTTCCAGCATCTGCAGAATTCCTGTTGTTTGCGTGAAAAATGAACAGTTCTGGTTCTGAAATATGAATCAAAGACATCAGCATGTTTTTTAGTCTGGGCAAACTCAAATAATAACATTGTTTCTAATAACAAAGGTTCTAATAACATTGAGCAGAACAACAATATTCACATAACCAACCTAGCATTTATGATCTTATATGCAGAATTGCTTTAATAAATTTTCATCGTCTACCTGCATTTTAAAAAAAGTTTTCTCCTACCAGCATTGGGTAAAGAATGAACTTTTTGGGGGTAAAAAAGGAACTTTTTTTTGGAAAAGATGGAATTTCATGGTACATACATGTCTCCAACAATGCTCAAATTTATTGCCTACCCCAAATTGCTCCCAAATTCAGGAGGGAGTTAAGAGTAACTGAACTGATGGCATCAGATGTTGCATGTAGGTGAGTAAAGGCAACAGACTGACTTCCCTTAAAGACATTGGCAATTGCAAAGGAATTCTACCATTCAGTTACTTCATGGTCATTATTACTGAGATGACAAATTTATATAAAAGAGCTAGAATTATTGAATTTTCTTTCATTTCAATTACCCAGCTACCATGGAAGCATTCAAACTCATGTCAACTACATCAGTGTCACGAAATTTTAGCTGCATTCGTTTAACATTTATTTTACCATTCCCATGAAGTGGTAATGCATAAATCAGTCAAACGTATTAATACACATCTCAGGGTACCCATATACTGCTGATGCTCGAAATCTGAAATCAAGAGCCACCAAAAGCAAATTCTGTGACTAAAATGTTCGAATTGCAGCAGCATTTTGATTTTAAGAAAATACAGTTGAATGTATTTCTATCATCTTGAGTCACGAATGTGCGCAACACATCCTACCCTCCCCCGCCACCCGACCACAGCAGACTCAATGCATTGGATGGCCTAATTCTGTCTAATTATGTCTTATGGTTTAACATCACTGTCATACATTTTTTAAAAAACACACCCAGGATCAAATATCCCTACTGCTGAGTGTATCAGCCATTCCATCAACCATGACTAAAACTCAGTAAGCACAAATTCCAGTGCAAGTTTGGACAAAGACATCACTATTTTGATTTTGGACTAGATCCATGGCAACTTTGCTGTTGATATGGGAATCCAGTCACATTACCCAACAGGATTGACTTAAATCCAACAGACATATTAAGGATTGGTTTCAAACATGAAGTGTTAACAAATAAGGAGAATTAAATCAATTGAAAAAGGAGATGAACAGTGTTTTGCCTTGACTTCACAGTGTCAGCAATTTTTTTTAAACTAGCAAACATCAATGAAGAGTCCTCTTCACCTATAATTGACTGGCAAATCAAGCCATCTACCCTACTTATACATTCCACGTGGCACTACATATGCTGGTTTAGTATAGGTCATAACTTGCTAAACAGCCAAGATCTAAAGAATTTTAGAGATTAAAAACAAGCTATTGGACTAATTTGTTTACTCTAGTCTTGCTTCATACCAGTACAGCTTTCAATCCTTTTTTCATAGGAACGTTGCTATCCACCATCTCTCCTAGCAGAACTTAGCAATTTTCCCCCTTTCACCTTTAATTTTTGTCCTCTAGCATTTGACATTTCCACTGTGGGAAACAGATACAGAACTTCTCACCTTCTCTATGCCTTCCATAATTTTACATAGTTCTATCAGCTTTCAGCACTTACAATACAATACTGTCCAACCTTTCCTTTCAACTAAAACACTCTAAGCCAGTCAACATCCTGATGAACCCCTTCTGCACGCTTTCCAAAGCCTTCACATCTTTCCTGTAATGGACAACCAGGAAACCACATAACTGAAAGTGAGATAAATTACATAGAAGTACATCAGAAAAATAGATTCCTAAGAGACATTTGCTGCTGTCTCTGTCTGCTGTCCATCTAATTGCCAACTGAATAATTAGAGTATTAATTTCCTGCAATTCCTAGAAATCTGCCTGCGAAATCTGCCCAAGGAGCTTGTCTTTATCTTAGAATTGATACAGATTCAATGGTTTCATTCATTTCTTGCAATTTAAAAACAAAATAAATACATAAGTATATCATAGTTTTATGTTTCTTTTAGACATTCAAATTACTAAATGCAATAAAAGTATGATCAACTTTTAATAGCCTTAATGTTCTCCAACTTTTAATGTTGGAGAATGTCAATACTTACAGATATAAAACTGTAAGACAGTTTTAGACTGTTTCACTGTAACAAATTATTGAGGTAACAAAATACCCCATTAGCACTGCAACCATCATTTTCATTCGGATTTTTATGCAAGTACATTGAAACATGCATTGAAATGAGTTGTTTGCATTAACAACCAACATACCCACAGATGTGCTGAAGGTAGCCCACAAGTGTTGCCACACATTCTGGCGCCAATGCAACATGCACATGTAAGTGGTTTCTTCTTTTATGTTACTGCGAAGGCTAACAAAATGGCTTCTTTGTTATGTTATAATTAAAATGGCTTTTCCATAATAGTAACTACGATGTAAGGAGTTCTCGTTCTCCCTCTCCCTCTCTCTCCCTCTCCCTCTCTCTCCCTCTCTCTCTCCCTCTCTCCCTCTCCCTCCTTCTTTAGGTTATATTATTGAGAAGAGAGGGAATGAACCAATTGGGATAGATGTTATTCTTTCTTGTGTGTCTGTAAGCTATTGTTTTGTGGGGTTTTGACGCAGAAGGTGCGATGGAGACAGAGTGAGGAGACGCGATGCTGTAAGCTGGGCGGCGGGACCGACCCTGAGCGGGACTCTGAGGCCCAGGGTCTTTGGCAAGGAAAGGAGACGAAGACAGACTCGTGTGGAGTGTCTGGTCGACAACCTTGGTTGGTCCCAGGCAGCAGGTCGAGGGGGTCGGAGGGGATCAAATGGAGGAAAGAAAACTCTGTTATTTGAACTCCAACTGTTGTGCACGAAGTGGTTGAACTTTGATAAGTTTGGTGCCTTTTATATTTTATCTCTATTAATTACATAGTTCCAGTAAGATCTATAAAGTGTAATCATTTAATCGCATATGGTGTATTGTCTGTTATTTGACAGGGTGGGGTACACAAACTTGATTATCCAGTTTGGCAGGGCCGAAGGCTGCTCCACCTAGCCGAAAGCTAGTTGAGCGAGCCTGAGGCTTACCAGGGGGCTACACACACAATATTCTACTGAACAATGCAAGCAACAACAAAAGAAAACGAGACAAAACCAAAACAAACCCCTTTCCCTCCCTCCACCTCACACACAGAGATCTTTATCTATTCATCAATGATTGGGATTCATCAATAACAAACAGTAGTCTAGCAGTACAATTCTGGAGAAGCTCCCATTCTTACATATGTCTGATGGACTACAATCCCGTAAAAATCAAGCTCAACGAGAACAGAATGAATTACCAATTTGCATATCAATACTTAATTTACTTTTCAAGATTTCATATAAATTAAAATTACTTATTCTTAAGTAAAAAATGCAATGCCAAATTTCCAAGAAATTTTAGGTCTTGACCAAAATATTTTCATTCCCAATACAGGTGTCCCCCGCTTTTCGAACGTTCGCTTTACGAAACCTCACTGTTACGAAAGACCTACATTAGTACCCCATTTTCGCTTTCAGAAGGTGTTTTCACTTCATTCAGCGCGCGATAAAAGGCAGCGGCTCTCCCCTGGATTCTCATCGGCATTGCTTAAACACGAGCCTGTGAGCAGCCGTTGCAAGATGAGTTCTATGGTATCAGAAAAGCCTGAAAGAGCTCGTAAGGGTGTTACACTTATGGTAAAAAGAGACATAATTAAGCGTTTTGATCGTGGTGAACAAAGTAAGGACAATGTGAGTTTGGCTTATGGAAGTTGACGAAGATGATGTTGAAGAGGTTTTGGCATCCTATCACCAAGAACTGACAGATGAAGAGCTGATGCAATTGGAAGAAAAAAGGATAACAATCAAAACTGAATGAGTAATGATAAAGTATGACTTTAATTTTGAAAAGGTACGTCGGTATAGGGGATATTTGCAGGATGGTTTGAGTCCTTATTAGAGAACTGTGTGATAGAAAAATACGCGAGGCTCAGCAGTCAAGCAAGCCTCCCACATCAGCCAAAGCAGACGATGAACCTCGACCTTCAACTTTGAGGCGGGCAGTCATAGGAGAAGATAAGCTGCCTGCTCTAATGGAAACAGGCGATGAGATGACACCCCAGTGTCTCACCACCCCAACCCCCAGGCCACGGACAGATACCGATTTGCGGAGAATGCGAAGGTAGCCGGGAGGCACACAGCACATCTTTAAGAAAAAAGCCGAAACAAACATGCTAATTAATTAGGTGCCGCCGACATGTAATTGTCGGCCCAGATCAGAGGCGACGCAATTCTTACTCAAACCCTTAAGAGCATGGGGGTTTAGTGAATGGTAAACTAAGAGAGGCTTCATCTTGAAACCTGACGCAGTTTTGTCATCCTTACTTATGTAAATGCATTTCGGCATACGCTTCCAAAAGAGCCCGGTCTCGTCTGCATTAAACACCTGCTTTGGTGTGATGCCTAACTCAGCTATCATAGCCCACAACTGCACAGGGTAGCATCCTAGAGTGTTAAAGCGGTTCTCTGGCGCTTGGCTGATGGCCCAGGACTTGACATCGGATGCTTAGCAGGCATAGTTAAATATTTCAAGCACAAAAGCATTACACCATAGGTAGAAACAACAAAAGTTTAAGAGCACAAGATCGCACATCCATACATTGCCAAAACCAATGCGAGACTCGCGAGAGTGAGACTGTGAGGTGTGCGCACGTGACTTGTATTGGCAGGAAAGTGGTGCTTCTCGTCCCAACAGTGAGACTGTGAGGCGTGCACACGTGACCTGTATTGGTGGGAAAGCAGTGCTCCTCGCATAACTGAGAGTTTTGGATGCATATAAGAAGTTGGTAGAAACAGGTTCCTCGCATAACTGTGAATTCGCATTGTCTGAAGACACCTATAGGGTGTATTATCTAGGATGGATCAACTGAATTATAAGAGATTGAGGAAGTTCGGTCCCCTGGCTGATTGAGGTGTAAATGAGTGCACCAGAACCATGGATTGTGCCAGGAACAGAGTATCACAGACCAGCCAGAGTTAAAGTAGTGTTTCTAACCAGCGGAATGGCACAAGACTCATTGCTTAACATTTGGTTAAAAGTTTTGCTAAATATTTTTCTTAGTTATAATTGCTTAGTAATTCTTTTAACTTGATATCCTCCCAAATCTAAAACAACATCCAAATCAGAACAAATACACAATTTCTAACTTCACTAGCTCACCATGCACTTCTTCCCCCATTGATATAAATTGGAGCTTGTCTACAACAAGAACAACAAATTGTAAATCATACTCTTTTGTTGCATTTATGTGTATTTCAAAGGACAGTCAATTCAAAACTTTCCAAAGTTCAGAATGTGGTTACATTACAAGGGAATGCTCTTCAGATGCTCATAAGATACAAAGCTGTAGTATGCCATGTGGCCCTTCATGTCTGATCCATATTCAGTAAGATTGTGGCAGATAACTAGCAGTTATCTATTCAAAATGTTTATAGGTGAGGCACAGCACGATCTGCAGCAATGCTAACAGCTGTTACACCAGTGTTACTTATCTTCATTCAATTGAGCAAATAAAGAAAAATGCTTTTCAACAATGTGTACTTTACAGCCTCAGTAGGTCACCTGGCAGAAACTTACAATCTCTACCATCCGAAAACCGCTGCACATGGAGCTCTGTGGAGGGAAAGGCAGCAGGGAAGAGATAATGACAGCCATAATTTTATGTTACTAGCTGCCGACATGAAAAGTGCCTCTGAGCTGAGGGTATATAAGCAGGGCAAATGACAATTATGTTAAGTAGGACACTGCAAATCACACAGCTCCCACTTTAATGCATTTCTGCATAAACGAGCCTATTGTCTTTTGAAAACACACATTTTAGCTAATTTTACTTGTTTTTAAAAGGGAAAAACAACTGGGTGCGAGAATAATACTCAATATTGGTTTAGCACACCAAAAAGAGGCAAAGGCCAAGTACTAGGGAATCAGAGTAATTATTACATTATCTCAGTACACTAAAAGGACAGAAAAATAAGACATTCTACAGGCATTGGAAATCTTAAGCAACAGATGATAAATGCTAGAGGAACTCAGATCAGGCAGCACCTCCATATTATTTTTAATGACTTGTTGAGTTCCTCCAACATTCTGTTGTTTCTTTAAAAAAAATTCATTTTGAAATACTTCCTAGCATAAAGTTTGTACAAATTATAATTAATATATTTTCAATTGCCTTGAAAATACAGTACTGTGCAAAAAACTTAGACACATGCAAAAAAATTCTGTAAAGATGCTTTCAAAAAATACTGAAAAGTTTATAAATGTCAAAAAAAACAATAAAGAGCAGTAAAACAGTAAAAAGAAGCTAAATCAAATTAATATGTGGTGTGACCACCCTTTGCCTTTAAAACTGCCTCAATTCTCTTTGGTACACTGTCATGCAGTTTTACAAGAAAATCGGCTGGTAGGTTGTTCCAAGCATCTTGCCACAGTTCTTCGGCAGATTTTGGTTGTCTTCCTTGCTTCAGTCTCTCCAGGTAATCCCAGAGAGCCTTGATGATGTTGAGATCAGTGCTCTGTGGAGGTCACACCATCTGCTGCAGAACTCCTTGTTCTACTTTTCGCTAAAGATAGTTCTTTATGGCCTTGGCCATATGTTTGGGGTCATCGTCCTGCTGCAGAATGAAGCTGGGACCCATCAGATGCCTCCCTGATGGTATTATGCGATGGATGCAAGTCTGCTTACACTTCTCGGCATTGAGAAATCCATTAGTTCTATCCAGATCGACACCGCCATTTGCAAAAATGCAGCCCCAAATCTGCATGAAACCTCCACTGTGCTTCAGTATTGGCTGCAGACACTCATTCATGTAGCATTAGCCAGCTCTTCTACGTACAAACTGCCTCCCATTTGAGCCAAAAATTTCAAATTTTGACTCGCCAGTCCAGACCACATGCTGTCATTATTCAGCACCCCAGTCTTTGTATTTTTCTGCATCGGTGAGTCATTTGGTTTTATTTCCACTTTGGAGGAATGGCTTTTCGACAGCATCTCTTCCATGAAGAATACTTCTGACTTGGAAATTTTTGGTAAATCAAGGAAAGGCTTGTACCAGTATTTTATACTTCAAAAAATTGTTTCTATTCTTCTGAATTAATGGGATGTCATAGGAATCAGCACTTGGGCCTAACCAATTCACACTTACGAATTTAAGTGAAAGACTGTATTACGTCTGAATACATTTGTAAGGTCATTCACAGAGCCTGGAGGTTAGATTACAAATGTTTCGTCACCAGTCGAGATGACATCATCAGTGCACAACTGAATGTTACTTCTGCCGAGTGATCTCCACTGGTCCGTATCCCTAGTTATCGGTCGCTGTGACCATTGGTTCCTTGGGTGTCTGCAACAGAGATCACTCAGCTATCCAGTTGACCAGGACCCAGAACAGACCAGAGGTCAACACAACAGCTAACCAATCAGAACAACAAGTCGAATCAATATAAATGGGAGCACTCAGCAGAAACAATACTCAATTACGCACTGATACTGTCACATCAAATGGTGCCAAAATTTTTATGACTTAACCTCCAGGCTCAGCGAACAACCCCTCAAACAAGCAGCCAATCTTCTCTTTAATTTCATATCTGAATATGTTCATGATACAAAGTTGGACGGGAAAGTAGGCAATGAGGTAGATGGAAAGAATCAGCAAAGAGTTACAAATAGGTCTAATTAGATGGGGAGGAAATGACACATGGAATATTTTATAGGAAATATCTTATTCATTTTCTTAATAAGAAAACTTTTGAAAAATGATGAGCAACAAGACAATGCTAGTAGTAGCCATTCTGAGTTTTTTGTTAAACAGACTACCAAATCAAAAAAATATACCCCAATGAGCCAAAATTCAGAAATTAAAGATGATCTTGTAAATAAACAAACATATCTTTAAGACTTCCCTCGTGAGATGCAGAAGGTAAAAAACTAAATGCCAATTAAGGTAAAATTATAAACAGATCGTTATTTGAGAGATGCTGAGTACAAGACAAAGGTCACATTGCAATTATGTAGAACTTGGTTGGGATCACAACTGAGGTTGTGTGTGCAGTTTCCATGTCTGAGATGGGAAATGTCTGCCTTGAGGTTGGTGTCAGAGAGTCTAAATTGATTAATTTCTGTCATGAGTGTGTTATCTTGTGACTTGAATTAAGCAACATTGTCCTGGACTCAATTGGAATTTAAAACAATGAGAGATACTTATTACAAAGTAAGGTTCAGAATGACCACTGGGATAGATACCAAAGGAATACTTCGTTAGGCTGGAGAAACCAGAATTGATCACACAACCAAAAAAATTTCAAAAAGAGATTTTTCTATCTAGGATGCTTAAATGCTTAATTATAGAGAACAATCAAGACCAAGATTAATGGACTTATGGGTCACAAATGGAATTAAAAGGACAAGGAGATTGTGTATAAAAGTGGAACTCAAACAGATCACCACTTGCAATCTTGAATGGATCAGCAGGTCTGAGTGATCGCATGGCCTGCTCCTACTTCCAACTCTTGTTCTGATGTTCGAAACCCTAATGCTTTGGTACTATATGGAGACATTAACTAAAGAATGATTGAAAACACTCATAATATATAGCTGCAAACATAAAAAGCAAAACTGCAAAGCAATTGACAAAAATGCTTACCAATAAACCTCTCATGGTTTAATAATGAAAATATCTGTGCTTATTATTTCTCATTTTATTCACATGAAATTCTTAACAATCAGCTTCTGGAAATATGCTTGCCAAAGCACATTCAGCTATCAAGCCATGGATATTATATTTGAATGTCTATTCATTATTGAAGGTGCTGTGAAAAATTCTTTCACAAGGGATCACAATTTGCTTCAGAAATTAATGCCTCTGTTTCTTTCAACTGATACCCAGTAGAAGACACTAAGAATGTGAAAATAGCATCACACACTCAATTACATTATTTCTTTCACTTTTATAATAAGTGTTCAGCACCTTATGCAATAGAATTTTAATTTTCCTTGGGTTCCAGAAGGGAATAACAAAGGAAATTATTGCAAAAGCAAAATAAATGTTGATGCGAGAAATCAGAAATAAAACATAAAATGCTGCAGAGATTCAGAAGATCAGGCAGCATCTATGAAATGAAAGCCGAGTTAATATTTAATTTCAATAACATTTCATTAGAAATGAAAAATGTTAAAACTACAATAAACTTTAAGTTCTAGAGAAGTGTTGGGATTGGCAGACAGAATAAAGGGAAGGTGTGTGTGTGACAGGTGGAGATAAATATGACTATCACCGCCAACCTCTTTTATCCACTCTATTCTTCATCCTTTCACTTCAATTTTACACTTAAATTATGCTTCTAATTTTGCTCAGTTCTGATGAAAACTCGTGGCCCTGAAATACCCACTATATTCTCTGCATATGCCGCCTGACCTACTCAACATGAACACAAAGTAGCTCAACATTAAGAGCTTGCCAAAGCCAAAGATCTTCCATTTCTCAGTTCTTTTAATCATGCAGAATCAACAGTCCTCAAAATTTTCATTCCAGCTCCTAAATGCGTATTCTCTCCAAAGATTGATTTTACTAGGGCCACATGACGCACAACACCAAAAGAAAGACATTGATTTATAAAGCAACTTGGGTTTATAGAGCCACACAAGTACATCTGAAGTGCTGTCACTGGTACAAATTGCTCTTATTGAATATCATACTTTACTGGGAAGTGTTTAGTTTAAAGTTACATAGCACAACTGGATTTAATCCTGAATGGCATCTTAACCAGATTTATGTCTGAAAACTATTTCTTCATCCCATTACAGGTCTTTCTCACTTAAGCTCGTAAATCCCACTGTAAACAATGACTACATGTTTCATATTTCTAAGGCATGGTATCCAGAGCCTTAGAGGATTAGCATTACTTTCACAACCTTATGCTGTATAATCTTTAGAAAGCTTTCACTGCAGTTATATATGCAAAATAAATCTAGCTACTTTCTGGCTCTTGTACACAAAATTCCTCATTTGCTGCATGGTCTTCTTTTAAATAGACAACATAGCATATCAAATCGATTGTGAGAACATGACAAATGTGCATACAGCCAATCTATCGCACAGTGCATCAACTGGGCCTCCGACATGCAGCAGGCACTTCGCGTGCACATCTTTCATCCTGGTGGGCCCAGTTCTTTGCTCCCACACTGCAAGTTTCCCAGTGTGTACCATTACAAACAGGACTCAGTAAGAACATTTAATTATACTACTCCATTATCATTCTGCTCCATGCATACATAAGATTTTGACAAGGATGGGATTTGAATCCGTGCATGCATACATAAAAATTAACAAGTGAATAGTCATGAAAAGAATCAGTTTCAGATAAAACTACACTTCAAAACACCTTGGAAGCTCACATGGCTCTTTGCTTCTATTTCAATCTTGAGAAGCTGAGTATCAATCCAGGTGAGAAAATAAAGGTTCATTTTCACTTCACAAGCCTTGAGAACATGAATCATATTGTAATGCTAACCTTAGCACTTTCTTAAAAATCAAAAAAAGTTTATTTGAGATATTAAGTTCAAAATAATCTGAAATTACTCTATAAGTGCATAAAAATATGAATATGTAAAAAATAGTTGAGTGATAGTGTTTAAATTTATACCATTCTACAATAAAGATATGATAATTTCAAAAGAATTGTCAATATATATTATTTTATTAAAACAACCCTTTAATATCAAATCATAAAATGAAATCTGGCCCTTGCTTAGTAGCTAAAGTGTCACTGTACACAGATTTAAATAAAACTAGCTTGGAAAAAGAAGTAATCCAAGAACAAATATATTTAAATAATTGAGAATATTCTTTAAATCAGTGGTCCCCAACAACCTGGCCGCAGACCGGTACCGGGCCGCAAAGCATGTGCTACTGGGCCGTGAGGAAACGATACGAGTCAACTGCACCTTTCCTCATTCCCTGTCACGCATTGTTGAACTTGAACACAGGGTTGCCAACTGTCTCGTATTTGCCAGGACATCCCATATATTGGGCGAAATTGGTCAGTCCCATACGGGACCGCCCATGTCCCGTATTTCCCCCGCTAAGGTAGAGCGTTCCTATGAAACCTTCCATGCCAAAACGGCGTGAAGCAAAGAAGCAATTAGCATTAATTTATTTGAGCGTTCCCAGACCCAAAAAATAACCTACCAAATCATACCAAATAACACATAAAACCTAAAACAACACTAAAATATAGTAAAAGCAGGAATGATATGATAAATACATAGCCTATATAAAGTAGAAATAATGTATGTACAGTATAGTCGGGAAGATGAAGGCAAAACCGATGTCTGGGGAAAAAATTCGGCTCTTACGCACATGCGCACATCACGCATGCACACACAGGTGCCTGCGCAAGGCTTCATGGTCATGGTAATCTTTCTTGGGGTAAAGTGTCCTGGGATTTGACTGCTACTTTTGTCCCTTATTTGGGAGTAAGAAAGTTGGCAACCCTAACTGTAAAAGACATGTTGAGGTGAGTTTAACCCTACTTGAACACCACTACCACCCCACCCCACCCCACGCCCGGTCAGCCGGTCCGCAAGAATATTGTCAATATTAAACAGGTCCGCGGTGCAAAAAAGGTTGGGGACCACTGCTTTAAATATTTCCTCTATCTGGTCATCTTTTCTCATGATAGAGCTCCAAATTGTGTGTGTGTTTTGTGAGTCCCCTGTCAAATTTGCCAACAACATGACCAACTGAGAGTAATCAGGGCCTCAAAGGCTGGTTATATTGATGGGAGAGTATGCCAATGTCAGTTTGCTTATCTTTACATTGGATTTTGTACTGTGGTGCCTCTTTTGAGCTTTGAGAAATTTACTGTATGAAGATTGCAAACAAAAAAGTTAAATTTCAAGACTTTATTCTTCAGCACAAGTGGAAGGAGAATGTGAAAGGATTACTAGAAAATTGCTAGACATTATAAATATATTGTAAATGACTGAACAGTGAGAATTATGATACAGTAACAACTTTAGAGAAAAGAAATGAATGGAAATGTTGCATTATGACCTTAGCAAAAAGCACTTTAAGAAAATTAAGGCCAACGTGTTGAAATCATTTGCCACCTCCACCGTGTGTACTTCTTTGTTCAAGAAAGCTTATCCTGTTCTGCAGGCACTTCTCCCATTATCAAACTTGCTGATGAGGGTGGAGCAATAGTAGTTTCGCAAACTAAGCTCAGTTTTGTAACACTTAGGATGCCCTCTGCCAATTTCAATATTTTCCAATTTGCTGGTCCTAATAACTTGATCTTCACCATGGCTATACAATCCTACATCAAGGTTCAAGGTACGCAAATTATCAAAGTATGTGTGCAGTAGACAACTGAGATTTGTCCTCTCCAGGCAGCCATGCAACAAAGAAAACCACAGAGGTCATTTAAAAGAAAAACATCAAATTCCAAAACCATGTGCAGAAAAATATTCCCACAAATGGCAACAAGAACATCAAACCTCCCATGTGCAAAAAAGACAAATAACACAAATGGCAAGAAAAAATTAGCAAAAATACAGAATATAAAAACATAAAACTGAAAAGAGTGCATCAAACTACAGTCCAAATCATAAACCTCAGACCCAGACCTTCAGTATCATTGTCTGACAGCATCAAGGGAGAGAGACCATTCCAACGTAGGGGCTTTTCCTCGGGAGCAGCAAGTGAGAGACCATCACACACAGACACCTTCCTCCAGCAGCAGTGAATGGGAGACCGGTAGACAGTACTGAACACTCACTCACCTTCCACTCTTCCCTTGATGTTTCAATCTTCCTCAGTACTTTAACCAGAAAAATCAGCAAAAACTGGAGTCGATCATGCACTCAGCCACATCCCTAACTTCTAGGCATTGAGGCTGCTTGCCTCCTACCCAATCCCAATCTAAAATGTCTGAGGGTTCACTGTTATTATTCCACCAAAGAAAATGGTCAAACTAGTGTGAGTCCTGAAATGAGTCCAAACTATGCTCCTCTCTTCATGAGATACATGGAACAGTCTTTGTTTCAAATCTACTCAGGCCTACTCTCCATTTCTTTCTCCAGTGCATTGAGAACTGTATCGGTATTACTTCCTGCACTCATTCAGATCTTGGGAATTTCATTCCTTTTGCTGCCAATTTCCACCCCGTTCATATCTTCAAATAGGCCATCTTTGGTTTGTTATTTCCCTTTCTGGATCTTTTCCACCTCCACTGTAAGGGATATACTAGCCACCAACTTCCACTGCAAGCTTACTGACTCCACATATTATGTGTCCTCCCACCCTGCATCTCTTTCATTCTCTCAGTTCCTCTACATGTCACATTTGTCCTGATGAGAATTCTGCCCAAGTGCCTGTCAAATCTCTTGCTTCTTCCTGTCTCCTTACTATAGTGAGCACTGCCCTTGATCCTATCTTATTTATTTCTCACACTTCTTTCACTCTTTCTCCTCCTGAACTGTACAAATACAGAGCTCCATCTACCTCCACATTCAGCAGATCAACCTTCAAAACTTCCTCAGTTCTAGCGAGACAACACCACTAGAAATACAGCTCCTTCCCCTTTCATCAGAGTGAAGGGATCGCTCTCTTTGCTGCTTCCTGGCTCTCTTGCACGCTCACCTACCACTTCCTGTCATATGGCATTTACACACACAACTGCAGGAGGTGCAAAATCTGTCCTTTCAACACTTCCCTCACTACCATCCATGGACCAACACAGTTTCTCCAACAGAAGCAGTAATTCCCCAGCACTTCTTCCAATCCAGTGCATTGTAGTGTCTGCAGGAGCAACCCTGAGCTTTCTCCTTCCTGTCACTTTAATTCAACAATCCATTTCCACTCTGGCCTTTTGCCTGTGGTTTCATGCAAGACCAAGAAACAATAGCTAATCTTCAATCAGTAGGACTCAATGTCAAGTTCTTCAACTTCATCAAACTCACTATTTCTATTTGTATCAAAACTCACCACTTGTTGCCTACTGTCATTCTGGCTCAGTATTTCTGTCCTATTTTGTATAATTTTGCCTGCTGGGCAAGTCTCTGCATTAGCAACAAGTTACCAAGAAAAACAAAGGATTAATCTGATTTTAACTGTCCATTAGCTATACCAATCTCATCCTATCAAAGATATTCCCTTAGTTCATTCAACATCCCACCACCTTCTCTGCTAGATTCACCAATGTTTCTCGGTCTCCCAGAATTTGAGAAACCTATTGCAGTGTCTAACTTACGGCTCATCGAAAGCCACTCTCCCATAGGAGGTGGGGATTAAGCCATGAAAAGAGCACTGCAGCCCCTCCCACTATCTGTAACTAAGCTGATAACATCACAGCGCCGGTGTTGTTAAAATCCTGTATACAGTAACCACATAACCTCTCTTTGCTCCAGATAGTCAAAGGTGCCATGGAAACTGTAAACACTACGGGTGTGCTACAGTAAGGAGGGTCCAGGTACACACTAAATAAGTATTCACCACCGTGTTTATGTTTTGTCACGACTGTGTGTCTGTTTTGTCCTGCCACATGTGCACTTGATTTCACACAACAGACCCAGAGTATTAACCCTTTCTCCTTACATAAATGCTGCCTGAGCCCTTCAGCATTTCCAGCATCTTTGTTTTTATTTAATGATATCTTAGGAAAAATAATGTGATGCCTAGAAGTCCACAATTAGACTTCTGAAAGACGTTGTGGGATGGTAAAAATTCAGCAAAATCCAGTTACCACTTCACAAAAAAATGACACTAACCTATCTGCTTTAAAGACAAACAAATTAATGCAATAGGGCACCTGACAAAATCAAATCTGAAAGAACTAGTAGTACTAAAAACAATTATTAATATCATGATTTTCCAAATGTAACTTGAAATAAACATAGCTGACTGTAATCTCATATTTGCAACACATCTGATAAAAAAAAGTTCAGATATTTCTCAGTTGAGGCCACAAAATATTTCTATGAAGTCTACCTGGAAATTTGATCACAAGGAATACATTGAGGTGATATTAAATGTATTCAAATATAACTGCTCTAGACAGATTATATTTCAATAAAGTAAAATTGGAAAACCTGCCAATCTTAATGAACTGTAGTGCAGTAGCTTCAATAATGAAGCAGTGCATAGGTAGCTGCATTACAACTGTAACATCTCGTATCTATTCAACTTAGCTACTTTATCAAACTCTTAACTGCGCTAAAGCCAAATACAGTATGCAGTATATGACACTGAAGGAAGATATCTATTTATGGCATCACACAATACTGTTGAGGAAAATCATACATTGCTGTTCACCAACTGAATGCACATAAATAGTTTGAAAGCAAGCTTTGTAAAACATGTATCAATTATCAGCTAAGTAATACTTCCTACCAATGAGAAAAAAATATACAGGTATTAAATTTTAGATCCCTTGCACATAAGCTGATGAAACAGCAATTAGCTTGCAACACACACAAAATGCAGAAGGAACTCGGCAGGTCAGGCAGCATACATGGAAATGAATAAACAGCCGAGGTTTTGGGCTGAGACCCTTCATCAGGACTGAAAAGGAAGGGGGAAGATGGTAGAATAAAAAGGTGGGGGAAGGGGAAAGAGGATAGCTAGAAGGTGATAGCTGAAGTTAGGTGGGTGGGGAAAGTAAAGGGCTGGAGAAGGAGGAATCTGATAAGAGAGGAGAGTGGACTATTAGAGAAAGGGAAGGAGGAGCTGGCCCAGGGGAAGTGATAGCCAGGTGAGAAGAGGTAAGAGGCCAGAGTGGGCAATAGGAGAAGAGGGGACAGAGAGGGCAATTTTTTTTAAACCGAGAGAAAATGATGATCATGCCATCAAGCTGAAGGCTACCCAGACAGAATACAAGGTGTTACTTCTCCACCCTGAGGGTGGCCTCATCTTGGCACAGGAGGATGCCATGGACCGACATGTCAGGACAAGAATGGGAATCAAAATTAAAATGTTTGATCACCAGGAAGTTCCACTTTTGACAGATGGAGCAGAAGTGCTCAATGAAGCAATCCCCAAGGATAATGGGTCTCAGCCATGTAGAGGAGGGTGTATCAGGAACATCGGACACAATAGACAACCACAGTAGATTTGTAGGTGAAGTGTTGCCTCACCTGAAAGACTGGGGATCTGAATGGAGGTGAGGGAGGAGGCAAATAGGCAGGTGTAGCACTTCGGCCACTTATAGGGATAAATGGGGGGAGGGAGTAACAAATGGAAAACGGAATCATGAAGGGAGCAATCCCTGCAGAAAGCCCGGGGGGGGGGAGTAAATGATGCATTTAGTGGAGATGTTAGAAGTTGCAGAGAACAGCGTGTTAGATGCGGAGGTTCATGAGGTGGTAGGTATGAACAAGAGGAAGGTGGTGGGAAGATGGGGTGAGTGCAAAGGTTGGGGAAATGGAGGAGATGCAGGTGAGGGCAGCATCAAAGGTGGAAGAAAAGGTACTCCGTTCTTTGAAGGAGGACAACATCTCTGATGTCCTGGAAAAGAAAGGTGCATCATGGGAAGAGATGCAGCGGAGCCGAAGGAACTGAAAACGGGGAATAGCATTTTTTTTTTAAACAGGAGATAGGGTGGGAAGAGGTATAGTCAAGGTAACTGAGGAAATTAGTAGGTTTATAAAAGACGTCAGTTGACAGTTTGTCTTCAGAGATGGAGACAGAGATCAAGAAAGGGAAGGGAGGTGTCAGAAATGGACCAAGTGAATTTAAGGGGAGGGTGGAAGTTAGAAGCAAAGTTGATGAAATTGATGAGCTCAGCATAGCTGCATAAAGCAGCCATCAATGTAGCATTGTAAGAGTTGGGGAGAACATGGACTATTCTAGAGCCAATGAAGAGACAGGCATAGCTGTGGACCGAGCGGGTGCCTATGACTACCCTTCGAGTCTGGAGAAAGTGGGAGGAGCCGAAGAAAAATTGTTGAGGGTGACGACCAATTTTGCCAGATATAAGAGGATAATGATGGAGAGGAACTGGCTGGTTCTTTTATTAAGAAAGAAGCAGAGCACTTTGAAGTCTTCTTGGTGGGTGATAGAAGTGAATAGGGACTGAACATCCATGGTGAAATTTAGGTGGTCACTGCTAGGGAATTGAAATATACTGAGGAGATCCAGAGCATGAGAAGTGTTGCAGATGTGGGTGGGAAAGGACTAAACCAAGGGAGACAGAATGAAGTCAAGGTATGAAGACATGAGTTCAGTGGGGCAAGAGTGGTCAGAGACAACAGGCCTATCCGGACAGTCAGGTTTGTGGATCCTGGGTAGGAGGTAGAAGTGAGCAATGTGGGGTACAAGTTTGGTGGTAGTGGATGGAGCTCTTCAGAGTTGATGAAGTCAGTGATGATGCCAGAGTTAGTTTTCTGATGGCCCAGAGTGGAATCCCCTTCAAGGGATAGGCACAATGAGCTGTCTGGCCTCAGCAAGGTAGAGGTCAGTGCACCCCACTACCACGCCACAGCACCCCTTGTCTGCAAGTTTGATGGCAAGGTTGGGATTGGTTTGGAAAGAAAGAAGGGCAGTGCGTTCAGAGGGGTAAACTTCAAGGAGGAGAGAGGAGTGTTGAACTGGAGACAATTGATGTCTTGTCAACATTTCGAGATGAAAAGATTCAGAGCAGCCAGAGAACCAGAACAGGGGGTCCAAGAAGTGGAGCACAGTTAGAGTTGGAAGAAGGGGTCATCAGTGTGGGGTGTGGAACTCTTGCCCAAGAAGTGCACTCAAAGACAGAGGAAGAGTGCAGCATTGTGATGAGCGCTGGGCTCACTGAGGTCTGAGCAAAGTGGGGCATAAACAAGCCCCTTGCTGAGTACAGAACATTGTGCCTCAGAAAGGGAAGGTTGAAGACAATGGTGTAGACTTGGCAAGGATTACATCCGGGATCCAGGGGGAGTGGGAAGAGAGTTGGTGGTTCCAGAGGAGAGAGGGTTGGGGTTCTCCCTTTACAAAGGGAGACAGACAGAAGAAAGGAAATTATAGGCCAGTTAGCCTGACTTCAGTGGTTGGGAAAATATGAGAGTCCATTATTAAGGATAAGGTTTTGGGGTACAAGAAGTCACATGAAAAAGCAGGCCAAAGTCAGCATGGTTTTCTTAAGGGGAAATATTGCCTGACAAGTCTGTTGGAATTCTTTGAGGAAATAACAGGCAGGATAGACAAAGGAGAGTCGGTGGATATCCTTTACTTGGATTTTCAGATGGCCTTAAGGCTGCTTAACAAGCTAAAAGATCATGGTATTACTAGCAAAAATAGAAGACTGGTTGACTGGCAGGAGGCATAGAGTGGTAATAAATGAGGACAATTCTGGCTGGCTGCTGGTGACTAGTGGTGTTCCACAGGGGTAGGTATTGGGACTGCTTGTTCAGTAGTCAAAAATCAGCAGTGCAAAGGGACTTAGGAGCCCTTGTGCAGGATTTCCTAAAGGTTAACATGCAGGTCGAGTCAATGTAAGGAAGACAAATGCAATGTTGGCATTCATTTTAAGAGGACTAGAATATAAGAAGGATGTGATGCTGTGGCTTTATAAGATATTGGTCAGGCTATATTTGGATTATTGAGAGCATTTTTTTGCCCCTTCCCTAGGAAAAAATGATCTGGTCATGCAGAGGGCCCAGAGGAGGTTCACGAGAATGATTCTGGGAATAAAAGGCTTAACATATGAGAAGCATTTGATGGCTCTGGGCCTTAGGAGAATGAGGGGGAATCAAATTGAAACCTATCGAATATTGAAAGGCCTAGATAGAGTGGATATTGATGTCGTCAGCAATTCAAGATGAGAAGATCCAGAGGAGGCAGGAACCAGAGCAAGGTGTCCAAGAAGGGGGTTGGAGACAGGAGAAGAGGTCATCAGTGTGGGGTGTGGAATTCTTCCCAAAGAACTGGGCTCGGAGACGGAGGCAATAGAAGAAGAGCTCGACGTTGTGATGAGTGCAGGACTCACAGAGGTGCACACGGAGGAGGACAAAGGTAAGGCCCTTGTTGGGGACAGAACATTCTGCCTCAGAGAGGGGAAGGTTGGAAGGAATGGTGCAGATACAGCAAGGATTAGAGCTGGGGGGTCAGAGGGGGTAAGAAAGTTGGTGGCACCAGAGGAGGGAGAGGGGGTTGGGGTGTTCAGGGAAGGTGGGGTGGGAGGAGGTTCATGACAATGGTTCTGTGAATAAAAGAGTTAACATATGAGAAGCCTTTGATGGCTGGAGTTTAGAAGAATGGGGGGGGGTGGTGGATCTCATTGATAGTAACCGAATATTGAAAGGCCTACATCAAGTGGATGTGCAGAGGATATTTCCTGTCGTGGGTGAGTCTCCAACCAGAAGGCATAGCCTCACAATAGACGGACATCCATTTACAACAGAGATAAGGAGAAATATTTTTTAGCCAGAGGGTGGTGAACCTGTGGAATTCATTGCCACGGATGGCTGTTGAGTATATTTCAAGCAAAGATTCTTCTTCTTCTTATGGTGTCCACGGACAGTCTATACACGGCCCAGCCAGAACTGGACACATTTTTGCGCCTTGTTGTTGAATTCGGCAAGTTCTGCAATAGTACAGGGTTCCTCTAGCGATAGGCATTGCAGGAGATGTTGCATAGTTTGTGGCTCAGTTCCACATTCACAAATTGTTGGGCTGGTTGTATATCCCCATTTGCTTAGTGACACCTTTGAACGACCTACACCAGTCCTAAGACTGTTAAGGCACTTCCAGGTTGTCCAGTTGCAATTAGCTCCTGGGGGAAGGCTTTCACCCAGTGGAATTTCGATCGTTGGGGGTTGTTTGAGACTGGCGAACCGGTCTTTCCACAAGATGATGCAGGCTTCAGATGGGGTTGATTGTAATGGAACAACACTGTTCATGAAACTCTTCCTTGACTTTAGGCGGCTGGGTGTAGGTGTATGACCATGTAGAGGGTGCCTCTCATCTGATGTTTGACGGAGTCGTTCTTTCTTGCTGGCTCCCGTTCTTCTTATATCAGGGGGAACGATACCTGCCTGGATATATAGGCTGTTGGTGTTTGTTGGTTTTAAACAACCTGTGATAATTTGGCAGCTTGCATTCAGAACGGCATCCATCTTCTTAGCATGAGTAGATCTTTCCCATGCAGGGCAGGCGTATTCGGCAGTGGAATAGAAAAGAGCAAGTGCACTGGCTCGCAATGTTTTCGAGCTTGCTCCCCATTTTGTGTTATTCAGGATATTGTTTAGTGCGCTCACTTTTGCCTTTGTCTTATTGATGTGGTTCTTGAAAGGGGGGCATCTGTCAAGGGTGACTCCTAAGTAGATAGGGTGCTCGCAATGCGTCAGTGGTGCTCCACTCTAGGTTGCTTTAAGATGTCGTTTGGCTTCACGGTTCCTGAGGTAGAATGCACCAACTTGCGTCTTTGATGGGTTTGCGTGGAGGTGGTTTTCTTTATAGTAGGATGTTAGTCCCTCCAAAGCCTCAGAAAGCTCAGGCCTCAGGTTTCCGTCCCGGCAAATCAACAACAAGCCAACTGCTCAACCTCACACAATATATCGAAGATGGTTTTGAGCAAAGGATGGTAACAGGTGCTGTTTTTGTAGACTTGTCAGCAGTTTATGATACAGTGAACCATAATTGTCTCCTCTGCAAGATCCTAGAGATGACAAAAGATATTCACTTAACAGAACTGTTAGAAAGCATGCTTCAGAATCGCCGGGTCTATGTTGAACGAGGTTGGAAGTGCAGCAGGTGACATATTCAGAAGAATGGTCTTCCTCAGGGAACTGTGCTTGCACCGCTCTGTACAACATCTACACGAATGACCAACCTATAGATGATGTCACACGCCGTCTTATAAATGCTGATGACTTATGCATCACTGCCCATTAACACCAGGAGAAAACGCTTTCTGAGGCCTTGGAAGGACTAACATCCTACTATGAAGCAAAGATTGATAGGTTCTTCATTGGTCAAATTGTTAAAGGTTATGTAGAGAAAGCAGGAGAATGGAGTTGAGAGGTATAATAAATCAGCCATGATGGAATAGCAGAACAGTCACGATAGACCAAGCTCAGCTTGGCTCCTATGTCTAATGGAGTTCTAAGCGGCAAGTTTTACACACAGGGAATGTTGATTATCTGGAACAAGCAGTCAGAGGAAGTGTTGAGCTTTCTACAATAACAATGTTTAAAAGGCATTTTGGTAGCCACTTAGATGGGAAATGAGTAGACTGATATGGGTCTAATATTGCCAAATGAGATTAGTACAGTTAGGCATCACAGTCACCTGGATAAGGTGGTCCATAAGGCCAGTGGGCCCCAACCACCGGGCCGCAAAGCATGTGCTACTGGGCCGCAAGGAAACGATATGATTTGGCGATATGAAACAATATGAGTCAGCTGTACCTTTCCTCATTCCCTGTCACGCACTGTTGAACTTGAACGCACGCGAGGTAATTACGCACACGTCATCCATGTCAGCGCGGGAAGAAGATGAACTCCTCAAGCTTGCAAATTACGGCGGGCTGAAAAGTATGTTTGACATAACATCTCTGCCGGCATTCTGGATCAAAGTCAAGGCTAAATATCCTGAGATAGCCACGAAAGCACTGAAAATGCAGCTTCCATTTCCAACATATCTCTGTGAAGCGGGGTTTTCCGCAATGAATGCAACGAAAACTAAATTGCGGAATAGACTGGACATAAGGAACCCCCTTCGCTGTCGCCCATCACCCCCCGATGGGACCATCTTGTTGCAGGGAAACAAGCCCAGGGCTCCCATTGATTCAGTGATATTGGTGTGTTGCAATGATTTTATATGTTCATACGTGGAAAATTTGCGGTGTGTTTAATATCCAAACGTTACTTAAAATGTTATGATGCTATTGACTTAGAAGTGACTTATAATTGACTTATCGCTATATTCATGCGAAGAAAATATGCGCTGTGTGTTTAATATTAAATTCGTTAGATAAACCCTTTTAGAAATGAACTTGAGTGTATTAGTCACTTATAAGTGACTTATAGTTGACTTATCACCTATATTCCAGTCGTGATTAACACCCCCCCCCGCCCCACTAGGGTTGCCAACTGTCCCATATTAGCCGGGACATCCCGTATATTGGGCTAAATTGGTTTGTCCCATACGGGACCGCCCGTGTCCCGTATTTCCCCCGCTAAGGTACAGCGTTCCTATGAAACCTTTCGTGCCGAAATGGAGTAAAGCGAAGAAGCAATAACCATTAATTTATATGGGAAAAATTTTTGAGTGTTCCCAGACTCAGAAAATAACCTACCAAATCATACCAAATAACCCATAAAACCTAAAGTAACACTAACATACAGTAAAAGCAGGAACGATAAGATAAATGCACAGCCTATATAAAGTAGAAATAATGTATGTACAGTGTAGTTTCACTGAACAGAATCGCCAAAACCGATTTATAGAAAAAAATCAGCACATACACACATGTGCACACAGATGCCCGCGCAAGGCTTCATGGTCACAGTAGTCTTTCTCGGGGTAAACACAGTGAGAAAGTTGGCAACCCTACCCACCCCACCACCCTGGTCCGCAAGAATACTGTCAATGTTAAACTGGTCCACGGTGAAAAAAGGTTGGGGACCCTTGCATAAGACCACATTTCTACACTGAACATTACAAAGATCCCAACAATGCAAATTCCTCATGTAATCTTCCTCATTTTCTTGATGCAGGCACGACTCCCTCATATTGTAAAATTGTCTAAGCTGCTCTGATGTTTACAAAAAGGGTAAGAGTGAAACAATAAATGTGTTAAAACTTAACACTCGACAGAAAATTAAGTCTGTAATAAAGAATGTTAGCAAATACTTTGAATTTGCCCACTTTTAAACCTGCTCATTGTTGATCAGGTTGAACAGATTTTTGTTGCACTTTGATCATGAAGCAAATTTTAAATCTCAATCATCTTAACTCAGAGACATAGAATAACATTTAATAAATCAAACTTGATTCCACAGTCATTTTTCCAGCTTATATTAGTATGTTCAAATTAAAAAAATATTTTTAAAAAAAATAAAAACCAACACCACAAAATAATCTGGTCCAGAATCAACATGGAAAGTGAGAAAACAAGTCAATTTTAAGTTGCAGAAGGAACACACACAAAAGGCTGGAGGAACTTAGCAAGACAAGCAGCATCTATGGAGAGAAATAAACAGTTAACATTTCAGGTCAAGCCCCTTCATCAGGACATGAGATTGCTCAAGATTTCCAGCACCTGCAGAATCTCATGTCTTTGCAGAGAGAACAAGTTGCCTTGTTCACACTCAATGGCCTGTTTTCTTTCTGGTCTTTGATAAGGTGTTGACTAAAACTCAGTTCCACAACCATATCTCATTTCTTACTAAATGTCTCCAGTTACAATTCATCCCATCATTCAGGATTCTGGCAGAAATTCTACCATTATTCTTCTGAAAATACCCAAGATCATAGATTTCACACCCCCCCCCCCCGACTTGAAACTCATTTTTTCACACCTTTTTCAACCTGAAACATTAACTGCATCTCTCAAAAGATACTGCTGGACCCGTTTAATTTTTCTACCACTTTCTATTATTTTTCATATTTCCAGCATCTGTATTTTTTTTTATTTCCATTTCATATGAAGAGCTCCAAACAGAACAGAAGAACAGGTTGAGAGAAGGCAAATGATTTGGAGTTTAGTAACAAAGAGATAGCTAGCCAAGAATAAATAACATTGGCCTTAACTATAATTAATTTTCCCTGATGAACACACTAGTTCATAAATGAATCAGTGGTCACGAGCCAATAAGTGAAAACAGAATTCCGAAGCTGATTTATTAGAACTTCATAAAGTTACTAAGTTGATAGGGCTGGATGAGCAACCAGCAAAAAGCTACTTCTGGCATTTATTAATCCTATAATTAGTGAAAAGAGTGGGAATTAAAAAGTAAGTTTATAACCAAGCTACTTATTACAATCTTTCTTGTGTAACATGGCCACATTATAGATCAAAGCAAAAATGCTACATGGATCCAATATCCACTTTGAACTGGACAGAGGTAGTTTATTGCTCAGTTACAATTTTATGTACACTGGAAAACATCAGGAATTACATTTTGGTGTACAGCAGATCCTCGTCATCAGAATGCAGAAAATTTAAGGATGTACTACTCTTTGAAAACCTAAAATAGCTGTATATGAGTAGTAACATTAGAGGCATTTACACAACATTATGGTTTGATGGTCTTACCAATACAGAATCAAATTTGTCAGAAAATGTATAATATTTTATTATTTATGGTCATAACTGGCAACAATGGAATTTGTTTATCCTGAATGCCCTTGACCTGAGGATGTAGCTAAGTGCCAACTACTTTCATGATACTTGAATTTACAGGCAGGTCAGAACCGACAAGGATAGAATATTTCCCTCAGATGAGGACAAAAAATGAACTGGATGGATTTATCCAACAGTTATTGAGACAAGCTTTCTTCTCAAATCCTTGAATTTCTATTGTCAAATTACCATGGTGGATGTTAACTCTCTTGATCAACTGATCAGAACAGTCGCTGGTCCATTTCACCACAGTATCCAGTTATGGAATAATTTGGAGCATTCAGGTTCAATATGCCGGTTACACTTCTAGTCATACATCTTGGATACTCCAATAGTCCTTCCCAAAACCAAGACCTCCACCACCAAGAACTAGGGCATGCTTCCATCCTGACTGACTTGGAAGTATATTGTTATTCGTCATCGTCATCAGCAAGATTAAGCTCTCAAACTCCCAACCCGACAGCAGAATATTTGCAGTAGTTCCTGATGCTGTTTCTGTTCCAGATTTCTAATGGCGATTAAGTATACACAACCAACGTTGATATTGCCAACATCTCAATGAATGAAGAAAAAAGAAATTTCTGGAAGTAAGGATGCTTAATTCTATACATATTATAGTATTGTATCATAGAACCATAAAAGCTTTATGACGTAGAGGTCATTCTTATTCAGCTTGACTGAGTAGAAGTAGAATTGATGTTTTTCCTGACTAACATGTCTAGAACCAAGAGTCATAGTGAAGCATCAGCTATTGAAGGTGGCGAGAAGAAACTTCATCAGGATGTAGTGAACCTCTGGAATTCACTACTTAGAAGCTTGCAGTGGTTCCATTGCTGAGTTTATTCAAAACAGATCACAAGATTTCTAGATTTTCAGAGAATCAAGACATACGTACCTGCTACTGCAGGAAAGCAGCATTGAGGCAACAGATCTGCCGAGGAAATGACAATTTACCACAGTGCTAATTTTGTTGTTAGCCAGGTAGCTCTACGTCAAAAGTGTATGTTGGTGAATGATAATTGATAACGATAATACCAAGTGAACACACACTTATTCAATCATTTATTTTCCTCCAGCGATCAAGAAAAAAATTAAGTGAGATGGCATCAACCTGAACATTAAGATTATTTTTCATTTCAGAGGTTTCTTTCTTATCTGCTGTATATTTCAAAGTAGGACTATATTCCTCTAATAATAAGAGCAATTTCAGTAAATAAATGGGCAAACATTCTGTATGTAAACCCTGAAAGGAACCACTATATTACATGAATGCAATGTCTTTTTTTGTATTTGTTATTTTACTACCTTAACCACTGGCATTCAATATAAATATTTAAAAAATCATTCACACTTTGCTGTATCAATGCGGAGAAAAGTAGAAATGCCACAAATTATGTGACTATAAAATGGAATTCAAGTTTAATAATTTCTGGAAAAAAAACAAATTCAAAACAGAACTTAGAGCCAGGAGCTGTCAGTTTGAGCAGAGCCAAATCCTAATTAAAAAAACATGCTTACCAAAATTGAGGACAGGACTCTTAGTAACTGTTGTGCGTATTATTTTAGAATTCACAAACAATTACCTATTCAGTCCAAACTAATACGTAATTTTCCAATCCTATCAGGATATTTTCAAAGAAAATTAAGTCCTTGATGTTGAAAAGAATGCCATGTTAGGGTATTAGATCTGAGATTGTTAACATTTAATTAAATTTCCAGCCTATAGATGCATATATTTTCATTTAGTCCAGTGCATTCCAAATTAAAACAAATCAGGTATAAAAATAAATCAATTTAAAATATGAACATAAAGTAGCTTTGCTAATCCCCCATCACTGCAGGAAATTGACCAGTGTTACACTTTTACGAAGGAATCACTTGCAATGGATTACCCTTTGGTTCCTCATTCTTTAATTCTATATTTATAACAATTCTACCTCCAGAACCAAGTCAACAGAAAAGTCAAATAATGGGAATTTACAGAAGAACAGAATAAGTAGCTGAACTGTAGGCTTATAGGGAATAATTAGTAAACTGGAACTAATTTGACAGCACTTTAAAAGAGCCTAAACAGGCTACCACTGGCTGCATTGCAAGGTTTTAAAAACCAGCAACGTAAATCAAACCATGCATAGCAATATTGACAGCATGTAGACAAAGTGCCATTTTCCGTGTAAAAATCTAGAGAACATTAAGTTAAAAGTAGGTCAGCCTCTCACTGGGAGCTCAATCAAATGCTGTATTTATATCATATCACTGTTACCCTTGGTGCAAATGAACACAACAACTTCTATTCTTAAATCGATGCAACAGAGATGAACAATTCATGAGTTCCTCCAGTATTTTGTTTGTGTTGCTCTGGATTTCCAGCATCTGCAGAATCTATTGTATTCATGAACAATTTATATTTGATTTACTAATGATTATAACAGACAAAGCGATAGAGGCAGAGGCAAACCCAGACCAGAGAAGGAGAGGCAGACCCAGACCGGGGGGGGGGGGAGGGGGAGAGGGGGGGAGAGGGGGGGAGAGGGGGGGAGGGGGGGAGAGGGGGGGGAGAGGGGGACAGACAGACCCAAGAAGGAGAGGCAGAGAATACCGACAGCATGAGTTGCAGAGTCCTTGAAAGTAAATCTATTGGTTGTGGAACCAGTTCTGTGTTGAGGTGAGTGAAGTTATCTACACTGGTTCAATATTCTGATGGTTCAAGGGTTTGCATCGCCTCTGACCTGGGCCGACAATTACGTGCTAGGCAGCACCTAATTAATTAGCATGTTTATTTCGGCTTTTTTCTTAAAGATGTGCTGTGTGCCTCCCGGCTACCGCTGCGTTCTTCGCGAATCGGTACAGTATCTGTCCAGGGCCCGGGTGTTGGGGTGGTGGGACACGGGGGTGTCATCTCATCGTCGATCAGGGCAGGCAGCTCATCTTCTCCTATGACTGCCTGCTTCGATGTCGAAGGTCGAGGTTCGTTGTCTGCTGTGGAACGCTTGTTTGACTGCTGAGCCTCGCGCACCTTTCTATCATACAGTTCTTTGTAAGCACTCAAACCATCCTGCAAATATCCCCTAAACCGACGTACGCTTTCAAAACAAAAGTCATACTTTATCATTGCAGCGAAAATCTCACGCAGTTGCCGCATTCGGTTTCGATTGTTATCCTTTCCTCTTCCAATTGCATCAGCTCTTCATCTATCAGTTCTTGGTCATGGGATGCCAAAACCTCTTCAACATCATCTTCGTCAACTTCCACAAGCCAAACTCACTTTGTCCTTGCTTCGTTCACCATGATCGAAATGCTTAATTATGTCTAGTTTTACGCTAAGTGTAACACCCTTACTCTTTCAGGCTTTTCCGACACCTTAGAACTCATCTTGTTAACAGCTGCTCAATGCAACGTGTCTAAGCAATGCCGTTCCGAATCCGGGGCGGAGCAGCTGCTCGGGGCGCGCATTGCCTTTTATTGCGCGCTGATTTTTTCGTGCGCCGCCTTTCTTCGTAACAGTGAAAACACCTTCTGAAAGCGAAAACAGGGTATTAATGTAGGTCTTTTGTAACAGTGAGGTTTCGTAAAGTGAACGTTCGAAAAGCGGGGGACACCTGTATCTAAACCATTTGTGTGTTTGTCTTCTCACATTTGAAAGGATGTACTTGCAATGGATGGCACAGCATATATTTACGAGAATAAGTGGGGCTAGTCCTCTGAAATTTTAGGTGAATGAAAGATGGCATGAAGGAAATGAACAAAATTCTTACTCAACTCTTCAGGGTAGCCGGAAAGACGTTTCCCAAGACTGTGTCTAGAACTAAGGACCATGTCCCAAAAAAGTAGGAGGCCATTTAGTTCTGTTGAGAATTTCTTTTTAGTCAAAAGGATAATGAAATGTTTGGAATTTATAGTCTTAGTAATTGATTACATTCAAAACAAAGCCTGATAAATATGTGGAGAAAGTAGGAAAATGGTATTTGAGGTAAATCCCTGATCTAATTGAATGACAGAGAAGGCCAATTTGGGAACATGGAGAGGGCTCTAGTTTAACATTTCATTCAAAAACTTCTCAGCAATGCAGTGACTTGAACATCACTATTTATTTTCAAACCAAACTGCATTAGCAACTTGGTGCAATGGTCTCAGCAGGATGCTTAATCATGAAAGCAATATTTTGTTTAATGTGGTATAAACCATGATACTGGATTTTACATTTGAATTATACTCTACTAATAGCACAGTGTGATGTAGTTTTCTTTATTTAATATCCATTCCCGTTTTGCTTCTGCCACCTCAGAAATGAAAAGTGAGTCTATTTCATCCAGAAACATGCATCTTCCAGTTCAGAGCTGTAACACTACATACAACTTTAACAATGCAAAGAATCCCACTTCTAATAAAGCCTGCAGACTCAAGGAATCCGACAGTAAAAATAATTAAACCTGGTCTTTCTTGACTTAGAATTGTCAGGTTGTATGTTACCTGCAAAAATCACGAAAAAGTAAGATTACAGATGAGAAGTCATGGTACCATATTCAGCCAAAGGGATAACTATTTTTACACTATTCTCATGAATATGTACAAATTTCAAAAATAATAGGCAAATCAAAATAAGACATGCAATTATGAAAGCAGACTACATTACACCATCTGGAAAAAAAGATCAAAAGTACTGAACAAAAGCCAACAAATTTGTAATATCAAAAAGGTATGGAAACAAATAATCCTAAACCAAATAGGTAAGATGGTAAATATATAAAGTTCACCTTTTGTCTCACCAACGAATTTATTCAAAATAAATTGAAAAAATAGGCTGTTTACTACTCTGTACACACTATTCAAAAGACTTGAAATTGCTCAGCACACTTACTCACATACATATAGGTAATTCAAGAGGATGACTAATCATTGAAATGCTGATGGATTGTTCCATTTACCTTTGGAAAAAATATCATAAAAATTTACAAAAAAGGGCACTGCTCTTGACGTGTTCTCTCTAGCACAAACTGAAAGTCTCCCTATTATGGCAGAGATGATACAAAGGAAAACCAGAAAAGACGTCCATGTTGTCTCCGGTCGACATGACCACCCAAAATGTCTGGAATGTGCAGCAGAATCTCCACTTGTCCCAGTGGAGTTTAACCATCTTTGGAGTTTGCCCTTGATGGAGGATGTCTTCTGTGGGATTGAGAGTTGTACCATCCAAACTGAGAGACGAGGCGTTAGAGGAGCTACATGCCAGTCATCTAGGTGTGGTGAAAATTAAAGCATTGGTTTGAAGCTTTGTCTGGTGACCTGGGACAGATAAGATTGAGCAGCTTACCATGCACTGTGCAGAATGCCAATACGTACAGTAGAAGCAAAGAGCAGCACCTCTCCATCCTTGGGAATGGCCTGCATTGCTCTGCCACAGAACACATTAAGGCAACTATCAACTGCTGCTGGAGAAATAGCACCTCAATGAAAAATGCTCTCTTCCGTGCCTGAGACATATTTATCTTAAGAACCAAATGATTTTTGTGTCCAAATGTTGCAAACCAGCATGCTCTGAGAGATGTGAAGCTCAATGCAGCTACTCCAAAGGCTTTATGGAGAAAGGTTGCAATTGAGGCTCACAACACTGTACACTAAGTAGGAATCGGTTTGTGGGTTTATAAAGAAACTTACTCAATAGGTACTAATGTTAATTAATTGACTGTTCTGGCTTGCAATCCAAACACATTGCACACATTTGAGATTTTTATGAAGTATATTTGTTATGTTTTATAACTCCAACACATAAATTTAATTGCAAGAAAAATACAGTAACCAAAGAGATGCAAGTCTAACTTTGTGTTACTTTAAGGCTCGCACATTATCAGATGTGTCATGATGCATGCAATTCACTTATTTTTACATATAACCCATAATGAAGTATTTAAACAAACAAGAATGCTTAATCAAACAATATATTTACAATATTACTCAAATACCACTGAAATATTAAATATACAACAATCCCATTTGCCTAGCTATAAACTCCAATTCAATTTTGAATGCATCTCAACTACAGGTTTCCTTCGCCATCCGAAGGTAGAGCGTTCCTATGAAACGGTTCGTAAGCCGGAATGTCGTAAAGTGAAGAAGCAATTACCATTAATTTATATGGGAAAAATTTGTGAGCGTTCGCAGACCGAAAAATAACCTACCAAATCATGCCAAATAACAGATAAAACCTAAAATAACAGTAACATATAATAAAAGTAGGAATGATATGATGAATACACAGCCTATATAAAGTAGAAATACTTTTCCACAATCATTGCCATACTGTTCTCAGTAGCAAAAATCTCACGCAAATGCCGTCGGCAAAAACACAGCGCAAGCGCTCTTCAGTAACCTTTAAGCTATGAAGCTGCCAAATCGTACCAAGTAACGCATAAAAATACACAGCTGATATAAAGTAGAAATGATGTATGTACAGTGGAGTATCACTTACCGGAATTGGGACAGTGCCGAGCACACTGATGATGGTGTGTTAGGCTGTCGTCAGATGTTGGGGTGGTGCAGTGGCCCCCACCCTCCAGGCAGTGGACTGATACCGATCGGGGAAGCATGCAGGGGTCCAGCGGTGGCCGGGACGCACCCAGCACATCTTTAAGAAAAAAGCTGAAACAAACAAGCTAATTAATTAGGTGCCGCCCGGCACGTAAATGTCGGCCCAGATCAGAGGCGACGCAATCAGCAATCTTCATCTATCAGTTCTTGGTCATGGGATGCCAAAACCTCTTCAACATCATCTTCGTCAACTTCCACAAGCCAAACTCACTTTGTCCTTACTTCGTTCACCACAATCGAAACGCTTAATTATGTCTAGTTTTACGCTAAGTATAACACCCTTACGAGCTCTTTCAGGCTTTTCTGATACCTTAGAACTCATCTTGCAAACGGCTGCTCACAGGCACGTGTTTAAGCAATGCGGGCAAGAATGCCGTTCCGAATCCGGGGGAGAGCAGCTGCTCGGGGCACACGCTGATTTTTTTCATGCACCGTTTTTTTCCGTGCGCTGCTTTTCTCGTAACAATGAAAACACCTTCTGTTAGCGAAAACAGGGAACTAATGTAGGTCTTTCGTAACAGTGAGGTTTCGTAAAGCGAACGTTTGAAAAGCGGGGGACACCTGTATATACACAATATACTATATAGTACAACTATTATAAAAACATCCCATAGCAGAGTAAATTTTAGATTGTCCCTTTCGGGCCTAAAGATTCAATCGCTGTGGAGGATTTCTTACTTCTTACTCATAAGAAATCTTACTTTCCTGAGAAGGGAGTTCACTCTGCTTAGCAAGTGGGACTTGTGGCTGTGAAACAATCTCAGGTTCTGGCAACTCCTTCATGATGGTTGTAGGAGTTGACTCTGACACTGCAGGAAGTGGTTCTGACAATGGTAGCCACCTTTCTTCTCTCCACCACACATCTGTAGAGGTTTGCCAAAGTTTGAGATGTCATGCTGAATCTTCACAAACTTCTAGTAGAGGTGCTGCCATGCTTTCTTCGTAATTATCCTTACATGCTGGCCCAGGACTGGTCTCCGGAAATCGTAACACCAAGGATTTAAAATTGCTGACCCTTTCCACCACTGACCCCCAATAAGGACTGGCTCATGGACCTCCGGTTTCCTCCTCCTGAAGGCAATAATCAGGTCCTTGGTCTTGCTAACATTGAGTAAAGTAAAAGGTTGTTGATGTGGCACCACTCAGCAAGATCTTCAATCTCCCTTCTATGTGCTGATTCTATATACACCACCTTTAATTCAACCTACAGCAGTGGAGTCATCAGCAAACTTAAATATGGCATTGGAGCTGTGATTAGCCACACTGCCCTCTATGCTAATCACTTTACCCTCATGACTAAGCACACAGCCTTATGGTGCACCTGTGCTGAGAAGATGTTGTTGCAAATCCAAACTGACTAGGGTTTGCAAGTGAGGAAATCAAGGATCCAATTGCAGAAGGAGGTATTGAGGCCAAGGTGTTGCACTTATTGATTAGTTTTGAGGGGATGGTCGCATTGAATGTTGAGTTGTAGTCGATAAAGAGCATCCTAATCTATGCATCTTTGGCTCTTCACTCAACCCTGGAACATCTGAACAGCAATGAAAGAGTCCTGTTGTGCTGGTAGGCAAATTGGAGCAGATCCAAGTCGCTTCTCAGGCAGGAATTGATGCTTCATCACCAACCTCTCAAAGCACTTCATCACAGTGGATGAAAGTACCACCGGGCAATAGTCATTGAGGCAGTTTACCATGTTCTTCTTAGGCACCAGTATAACTGAAGCCTTCTTGAAGCAAGTGGGTACCTCAGACTGTTGAAGCGAGAGGTTAAAGATCTCAGGACTAGTCACTCCAGCTAGTTGATTAGAACAGATTCAGTACTCGGCTAGTACCCTAACTAGGCCAGATGCTTTTCATGGGTTCACCCTCCTGAAGGATGCAGACGTCAGCCTCAGAGACTGAAATCACAGGGCCACAGGGGGCTGTGTGAGTTTGTGATCCTTTCTCCATGTTTTTACAGTCAAAGCAAACAAGAAGGTATTGAGCTCATCTGGAAGCAAAGCCCTGTTGTCACCTATGTCTCTTGGTTTCATTTTGTAAGAGGTGATAGCATTCAAGCCCAGCCACAGCTGTCAAGCATCCTTCAGTGATTCAAGTTTAGCCCGGAATTGCCACTTCACCCATGAGATAGCTTTCCAGAGATGATACCTGGACCTCATGTAACTTTCTTAGTTCCCTGACTTGAAAGTCTCTGATTTGGCCCTCAGCAGATTACACTATCTTATGGTTCATCCAGGGCTTCTGGTTGGGGAAGACTTTGAATAAATTTTGTGGGGACGCACTCATCTATGAGTGTTGTTATGAAGTCCAATGTTTGTATCAGTGCTTCATAGCTGGATTTTAGATCCCAGATCTCTGTAATCTAAATGCAAATAAATACAGTCAACTTTAGTCTGCTTTGCATACCTGCAATTGAGTCAGAATGCAGGTTGTGAACTAATTATTTTAAATATTTGAGAAATTCACTCATCTGTGGATGGAATATTGTTAGAAACATGAAAAAAGTTGCAAACAACTTTTCGGTTCATTTTAGATTTGTATATTCTCTGGGCTGACTATAATAACAAAGAAGCTGCGATGCAGTGTGCCTTGTTCTTCAACAGGGAAAAAGCAGCATGTAGCAAGTGAAAAATGCCTGTGCTTGAGTCTATAGACCATAGAAATAAGAAAGCTTAGAACCATTTAGTTTGTTGCTGCAGCCAAAATAATTACAATTATTTTACCTCTAGATACACACCAGAGTTCTTCCTCATTTCCAGAGCTCCTGATGGTATACAAACAATGCAATCGCAAAAAAAAAATCAGAAAATGGGAACAAATGTAACATTTCTGTTTAAAAAATGCCAAGAGCCAAAAAAGCCTCAATCAATACAAAATTCTTTAGATGTTCCTCTCCACTGTTGTCCTACACTGTTGGACTGAATTCACTTGGTTCTGCTCTTAATTACCCAAAATGAACAATTCCCAGGAATATAACCAGTAAAGCTGCTGCCTCACACATCATTAGATACCACGATTCAATCCTGACTTCACGTGCTGTCTGTGTGGAGTTTGCATATTCTCCATGACTGTATGGGTTTCCTCCAGGTAATCCAGTTTCCTCTCACATACAAAAGATGTGCGGATCAGGAAGTTAAGTGGCCATTATAAATCAGCCCTAATGCATAGGCAAGCGATACAATCTAGTGGGGGGCTGGGGGTGATATTAACAGAATGTAGGGAGAATGGGATTAAAGTAGTGGAAATAGATGGTTTGTAGTCCACGCGCAATCGGTGAGCTGGAAAACCTATTTCCATGCTGCAATTCTTTCTCCAAGCCAATAGCTTCACAAAACTATAAAAGATCCCTACTGAGCATTCCCCTGCTCCTCAATAGTAAAAAGCTTTGAGGCAAGATCATTTGAAGTACTGAAACTGGTTTCCATGTGCATACAATTGTCAATCAAGCCAAGTTTCTACCTCATAACATACCCAGCACAGAGATAATTTCCATCTTTATATCATTACTCTCACAACCTACCAACCAAGCAGAACTGCTGGTGAAACACAAGTCATGTCACTATAAAGTCCAGTCTCCATTATTTGAAATAGACTATTTCCTACTCATGATCTTATTGTTCCTATCAAAATATTCAGCCACTCAACTTTTCATTGCATCAAGATGTTTGCACTCACAATTCTAACAGCACCACCCACTTTAAAATCTTGCGACAGCATTTAATCAAAAGCCTCTCATATATCGACTTGTACAATATTCTTCATGTTTTCATTTTGTATATGCTCCACTGTTTCCTCAAAAGAATCCCATTACATTTGTCTGGCACAATGCCTGTAAACTTAATTAATCTTGCCTTTTACACAACTATTAATTTTAATTCCACATAATGTTTGTGAGTTTATCCATTCATACCATGGTGCCCTGCTTTTATGAACCTAAACTATCCCTTTGTTGAAAATAAAAATTCATGTCTTTGGTTTAATTTTGGATTTTTTGATTGCACAAGTCTCTTCCCTTAAGTTTTTTCCCCCAAATCTTAGATTTCAAAGTATATCTAAAATCACCAGTAGCAAGAGAACTCTTTCCCATCTGAACTACATCCGTGATCATAACACATTCCTCATCTGTGCTTCTTCAGTTCTGTTCTCCCCCCCCCACTAAATGTGATCAATGAAATCAAGTATCATGATAAAAATTGGACTTACACAACTGTCCTATATGACATAAAATTTATAAACAAAAGAAATTCTGCAGATGCTGGAAATCCAGAGCAACACACACAAAATGCTGGAGGAACTCAGCAGGTCAGTCAGCATCCATGGAAATGAATAAACAGTCGATGTTTCAGGCCAGGACTTTCTTGGGACTGGAAAGGAAAGGGGAATATGCCAGAATAAAAAGGGGAGAAGGTAAAAGAGGGCCAGAATAAAATACTGCAGCTGATAACTGCAAGGCTGAATATTAAAATACAGTATATCAGTTGATAACATGCAGCTGATTAGGAGGGCAACTAGTTTGTTAATGGGGTGTGTCCCGAGATTGAGGCTCAAGGAAGGGTGAGGGCCAGTCAGTTGGTGCACCTGAAGTTTAGAGTCTCATCATCAGCTAATCAGTCAATACCGAAGGCCGTCCGGACGTGAAGCACAATGGCCGAAGCCTGGAGACTGAAGTCTTAGAGGTCTGTCCTAGAGTTGGAAGACGGAATGTATTTAGGTAGGTGGGAGGAGGAAAAGGGCTGTTGTCATTTTATTGCTCATTGTGTTCTGTGTTGTTCTGCCAAGCATTGTGGTTGTTAATGCAAACAACATATTTCACTGCATGTTTCCATGTATATGTGATAAATTAATATGTATCCAAACCTTTATTATTAAAAGTGTCCGATTACAGGTCCAAAGATATAATACGACACCTGATTAAACTGTATCTGTAGTATTATGTACAGTTTTCATTCCTTACTCAAGAAACAATATGTTTAACATTAGGGAATGCAGTGAAAATTTACTAGACTCGTTGCAGGACTGGTAGGTTTGCAAAATGACAAGTAATTAAGTAGAATAAGAATGTATTCTTTGAAGTTCAGAAGAATGAGATCTCAACAAAACGTGAACATCTCTCGAAATGGTTTGATACATTAAACGCAGGGAGGACATTTCCTATGACTGTGTTAAGGACCAAGTAAGTAAAAGTACATTTCAAAATGACGGGCAAGTAGAAAAGGCATGAGATGAGAAGAAATTTCTTCAAACAGTAGTGAACTTTTGGAATTCATTAAGGACTGTGGAGGGCCAGTCATTACGTTCATTCAAAATAGCAATGTAGATTTTAAAGCAAAAGAAGAGTCAATGAACATGAGTATAGTTCAGGAAAATGAATTCTGATCCCTATAAATATAGAACAGGCTGAAAGGATGGTATGGCTTACACCTGATTCTGTTTCTTGTGTTGACAGTTGATAACAAAGATGGTGGGAACAGAATTTCTGAAGGAAACTAAACACACTTCAGGAAAGAAGGGGCAAAAAAGCATGTTAGGCATATTTCAAGAAAGACGTGACAATGCAATGAAGCATGTTTGGTGTCCACCACTGGGAAAATAATCGCAAGAGTCCTCTTTAACATCTCCTGTCAGCAGTCACTGAACTTGTCCCAGAAGGCCGACATAGATTACTCAATGCAAATTCTGATCATCAAAAAGCACAAGGCCTTCATCAGAGAAATTCAACAAGAGTGCAGGAAGCACCCTCAATCATTGCACATGGCCTTCTTGGACCTCAAAAAAAAAAGTCTAAAGTTCAAACAAACAAAACTATCGAAATAAAGTTATAGACAGAGATTCCCAAATCACACAGATGGAATGAAAATATGTATCACATGTCATATTTTAAAAGTAATTAGATACAAATATTCTGAGTAGCTTCATGTAAAGTACTGACAAAAATTAGTTACTGGGAATAAAGGATTATCTGCACAATATTAACTTGGAGTAGCAATTGACTGGATGAAGAAGAAAATCTTACCCAACCAGCTTTCTGCGATTTCTTTTTGATAATTGATATCCCAACAAAATCCTATAAAATCCTACAATGTAGGATAGCAGGAATTACAAACTTCACTAAACAACTTCCTAAACAAAAGGCTGATTCTATCAGCAAAAGATACAGAAGCGTGATGTCCCACACCACTGAGTTCATGAACAGCTACTTTCTTACAACCAACAAGTTCATGAAACTATCTGCACAACCCTAAGCAACAGAACACTACAGACCACCTCTTGCATTATCATGTACTTGTCTTCAATTGTGTCTTATTTTCTCTCCCCCTTGCACCAAGATCTTGTTTTTTGCAGGCGTTTTCTTCACTTCCACACCACATGGCATAACTTTTGTTTTAGTTAATACTGTATTGTTTTCTCTACACATGTATCCGTTGCAAGTAACCATTGTACTGCACCTCATCATACTTACATACACAACAGTAAACTACATTTTGATTAGACTTGAATATGCATGGTACTCTTAAAGCAATGGAGATATTAAATGATATTAAATGAAAACAATTTGCTAAAGGTGAAAATTCTGCACTTGCTCAATTTTTAAATAAAACATATTACCCTACATAACAAGCAGATTGGCCAGCATTTTGACAGTAAAACATTTCATTCTCCTTCACAGATGCTGACCCACTGAGCATCTAGAGTACTTTCCTTTCCATTTGTAATAGCAATAATGTCAAAAAAGGAAAATGCAGTTAAATACTGAAAGCTAATCATATGCATTTGTAATTTACAACAGTGGTTTCAAATGATTTTGGATGCAATTATCATTGAAGGAGAAAACAGATCTACATTTAAGATTGTCAGGATGTTCTCATATAGACTCAGTAGATTGGAAAACTTTGGTCTCAATTAAGAAACAGGTAGATACGGCAGGACAAAATATTTCAGGAAGCACTGTTTAGCAATCCAAATGAGGAAACATCCACGGAATTAAATTAGTAAACAACAGGAAGGAAGTAAAATGGAAAGAATATACATGAATAATTCCAGACCACAGATCACACCGCCTCCAAATCTGGTTCCAGATGGCCTGGACACCACTGGACTGCAGATTACGTGGCTTCCAGCTCTGACCTTGGCCGCCTCCACCTTTCTCACTGCCAGTGGGCCCCATGGCTCTTCCTCCCCAACCACTCCTCTTCACCAACCCCAGATCTCCCAGCTATGCCTCATCACCTCTTCATTCTCGGAGCCTCAATTTTCCTCCCGCCCTACTTTCACTGAACATCCCAACCCTCCCCTCTCCTCTGACTCCAACAGCTCTCTTCTCCTTCCTGAGCCCCAGCTTGCCATGTTTTCACCGTTCCTCCAACCTTTCTGAGGCAGAAATGTGTTGTCCTCAGCAAGGACCTTAACCTTGCAGTAATATGGGCACCATTAAGAGGCAACTCTTAGCTTACAACTCTGATGGGAATCATTAAATATTCCTGCTTAGGATTGCTCCAGCTGAAATCCAGTCACAGCCACAGGTACTTCAGTAAGCAGCACTGTTTTAAGTTGTTTAAGAAACTATTGATTCTCAAAATCAATGAACGTTGGAAGGCAGAATCGGGTCACAAGTGCAGTTCCCCTTTAAGAAAAAGGAAGCAGGGTTGCTGCATCAGTCTACAGGTACGACTAAAACACAGAGGCCTGAGACTTCCACTCCCAACTATCCTGCTGGCAAATGTACTCTCTGGAAAATAAAACTGAAGACCTCAGAGTAAGATTGTTGTACCAGAGGGATATCGGGGATTGCTGTGTATTCTGTTTTACAGAAACACAGTCCACATCCGCAATTTCAGACACAGTACTGCAGCCCAATAGCTTCACCATTCTCTGCAATGATAGGACGGCTCAGTCTTTCAAAAGTAGAGGAGGGGGAGTATGATTTATGATTAAGTCATCATGCTACACAAATGAGTTGGTTCTGTCTCAGTCCTGCTCACCTGACCTGAAACATTTAGTAGGCAAATGTCATCCATTTTACCTGCGAGGGAGTTTTCCAATGTCATCCTGGTGGCAGTGTACGTTCCACGTCAGGCCAATGTCAAGCAAGCACCAGAGGTGCTAAGCAACATAATCAGTAGGCACGAAAATGTGCAACCTGATGCCTTCTCTATCATTGCAGATTTCAAGCAGTGCAGCTTGAAGAAGTCTCTAAACAGCTACCACCAACATATCACTTGTGGAACCAGAGCAGCCAACACAATTGACCACTGTTACATCACCATCAAGAATGTTTGCTGTGCCAACACACAACCAGACTTTGGGAAGGCTGATCACCTGGCTGTTCTACTCTCAGCTTATAGGCCAAGATTAAAAACTACAGCGACAGTGGTGAGGACCAAGAAGATATGGTCAAGTGTGCGTCTTTGATGAACATACCGGACATACCCAAACCAAAAGCCGTGAATGACCAGGAGATTAGCTGCCTGCTGAGGGCTAGGTCTGTGGCATTCAAGACCAATGATCCAAAACTATACAAAAAGTCCAGGTGCAACCTACCTACAGAAGGCTACTTTAAGAGCGAAAAAACAATTCCAATTGAGGTTTGAGGCAGAATCAGTCGCACGTCAGCTCTAGGAAGGTTTGTAGGCCATTATTTCCTACAAGCAAAATTAAACATCATGAATGGCTGCAATGCTTTACTCCCAGATGAGCTCAGTACCTTTGATGCATGCTTTGAGAAGAAGAAAAAGAACTACAGCAGTGCGAAACCTTGTCACATCTGGTGATCCTGTGATATCTGTCTTGGAGAATAACATGAGAACATGTTTCTGAGGTTGAACACTCGCAAGGCATCAGGCCCAGATGGTGCACTGGGAGGGCTCTGAAAGCCTGTACCAATCACCTGGCAGGAGTGTTCATGGAGATCTTCATCTCACTGCTACAGTCAAATGTTCCCACCTACTTCAAAAGGGCGACAATCATACCAGTGTCCAAGAAGAGCAGAGTGAACCGTCTCAATGACTCTCACCTATTGTGATGAAGTGTTTTGAGAGGTTGGTTATGGTCAGAATCAACTACTGCCTAAACAAGGACCTAGACCTGCTGCAATTTGCCTACCGCCACAATAGGTCGACAACAAGTGCAATCTCACTGGCTCTCCCCTCGACACTGGATCATGTAGACAATAGTAATACTTACATCAGGCTGATTTTATTGATTACAATATAGTGTTCGACACAATCATACCCTCAGTTCTAATCAACAAGCTCCAAAAGCTGGACCTCCGTAAGTACCTCCCCTTGCATCTGGATCCCTAATTTCCTCACTGGGACACCACAGTATGTGAAGATCAGAAATATCATCTCCTTGCTGACAATCAACACTGGCACACTGGAAGGATGCCTGCTTAGCCTACTGCTCTACTCTCCCTACTCCCACATTTCTGTGGCTCGGCACAGCCAAAAAGCCATCTATAAATTTGCAAATGACACAACTATTGTTGGCAGAATTTCAGATGTTGATGAGTAGGTATACAGGAGTAACTGGTTGAGTGGTGTCGCAACAACAACCTTACACTCAACATCAATAAGACCAAGGAATTAATTGTGGATTTCACAAAGGGGAAATCAAAGGAACACACAGTAAGCTTCATCTAGGGATCAGAAGTGGAAAGGGTAATTAGTTTCAAGCTCCTGAGAGTCAACATCTCTGAGGATCTATTCTGGGCCCAACATATTGATGCATTATAGAGAAGGTATGACAGCACCTATATTTCATTGGGAGTTTAAGGAGAGTTGGCATGTCACCAAAGACACTCACAAATTTCTACAGATGTATTGTGGAAAACATTCGAACTGGTTGCATCACCGCCTGGCATGGAGGAGATACTGCAAAGGATCGGGAAAAAACTGCAAAAAGTTGCAGACTCAGCCAGTTCCATCAAACTTGCCCTCCCTAGCATCCAGCACAACTTCAAAGGTGAAGGTTCAAGAAGGGAGCATCCATCACATCTGGGCGATGCATCCTTCTTATTACTACCATCAGGGAACAGGTACAGGAGCCTGAAGACACACACTCAATATTTTAGGAATAGCTTCTTCCTCTCTACCATCAGATTTCTGAATGGACAGTGAACCCATGAACACATCTCACTATTTTTCCCTCTCTTTTTGCACTACTTACAATAATTTAATTTTTTTTAATATATACTTACTGTAATTTATAGTTTTTTATTCTAATGTATTGCAATGTACTGTTGTCACAAAAACAACAAATTTCATGACATATGCCAATGATACTAAACCTTATTCTGATACTTTTGTCCCCTGCACCTCAATGAGTTCTGCGCCTGCCCTGACAGCAAGCTTTTCTTCCATTGTCTCCATCTCAGAGCCTACTTCTTTGGCGAGTACTTCACACCCCGCACCGATGACTGCTTCTCCCACCTTCAACGCTCCTCTTTTTGTTGGACACCCCACTCTGGTCTTCTGCCTGCTCTGGATCTTTTCATCTCTAACTGCCAACAAGATATCTGTCATCTTGACTTAAGCACTACTCTCATTTATTTGAATCTTTCCCCCCATGAATGCATTGCCCTCCACATCAACCAAAATCTCATCAAACCTGCAGACAAGAGGCGAGGCAGCAACTCTCTGACACCTCCTCCTAATTACACCTTGAAGAGGGCCCCACTCAGGAGTATCAGTTAATATCTCATCAACTATGGAGATCTTCCATCCACTGCAACCAGCTTCAAAGCTCCGTTACCCCACAATGCTTGTTTCAGTATGGCCATGTACCTCAACTCCATTTTATCCCTTTTAGTCAGTTCCTTCTCACATACATCCGCAATACTTCACACCCCTCAATCTCTTCAACAATTTTCAGTTCTCTGGTTCTGACTGCCTCATTTTCACTATGGATGTCCAGTCTGTACACATCAATCAGCCTTAAATGTTCTTTGACTTTTTCCTCAGCAACAGACCCAACCAGTTTCTTCCACCATCTTCCACTGTCTGGTGGAACTGATCATCACTCAACAATTTCTCCTTAGGTTCCTCCCACTTTTCCCTAAACGCAAGATGCAGCCATGGGCACATACGTGGGTCCCAGCCGTGACTGCCTTTCCATTAGCTCTGTGGAACAGTCCTTATTCCAAGCCTTGACTGGTAACGCTGCCCAATTCTTTCTTTGATACATTGACAAATGCATTGATGCTGCTTCACGCACCCATCCTGAGATTGTCAATTCATCAGCTTTGCCTTCAACTTTCAACCTGCCCTTAAATTCACTGTCTACTTCTGACACCTCTCTACTCTTTCTCAATCTCCTATCTCTGTCTCTGGAGAGATGTCTCAGCTCCTCCATCTTTGCCACATCTGTTCTCAGGATGAGGCTTTTCTTTCTAGAACAGGGATGTCATCCTTCTTCAAAGAACAGGGTTTCCCTTCCTCTACCACTGATGCTGCCCTCACCCTTATCTCCTCCATTTCCCAGATATCCACCCTAACCCTATTTTCCCACTGCTTTAAGATAGAGTTTCTCTTGTCCTTACCTACCACCCCATAAGACTCTGCACCCAGCACATAATTTCCCACATCCTCAATGGGATCCTACCAGACACATCTTTACCTGCTCTCTCCAAACCCCCATGTTCTGCTTTTCATAGGGATTCCTTCATCTATTCGTCCCTCCCTACTAATCTCTCTCCCGGCACTTATCACTGCAAGTGGAGCAAGTGCTACACCTGCCCATTCACCTCCCTCACCACCATTCAGGGCCCCAAACAGTCCATACAGGTAAAGCAGCACTTTACTTGCAAGTCAGTCAGGTCATCTACTGTATATGGTGTTCCTGGTGCAGCCCCCTCTACATCAGTGAGACCCAACATAAATCAGTGGATTGCTTTGCAAAGCACCTTCACTCCATCTGCAACAGAGAGGATTTCCCAGCGGCCAACAATTTTGATTCCACTCCCTAGTCCAATTCTGACACGTCAGCCAATAGCCTCCTCTACTGCCACAATGAGGCCACTCTCAGGCTGGAGCAGCAACACCTCACATTCTGTTTGAGTTGCCTCCAACTTGGCAACATGAACATCAATTACTCTAACTTCCAGTAATTTCTTCCCCCTCTCCCCTCTATCCTTTTTCATTCCATGTTGTAGTTCCCCTCTTACACCTATTCCCTTCTTTCCTCACTTGCTTATCATTTCCCTTGATGCCCCTTCCTCCTTCCCTTTCTCCAAGAGTCCACTCTCTATCAGATTCCTCCCTCTTCAGCCCTTTATTTCTTCCATCTATCTGATTCTATCACCTCCCAGCTTCCCACCTCATTTTGCCCCCCCACCCACCTAACTTTCCCCTCACTTGGCTTCACCTATCACCTTCCTCCTTGTACTCCTTCCCCTCCCCCCACCTCCTTATTCTGGCTTCTTCCCCCATCCTCTCCAGTCCTGATACAAGGCCTTGGCCTGAAACCTTGAATCTTTATTCCCCTCCATAGATGCTACCTGACCTGCTGAGTTCCTCCAGTATTCAGTGTGCATGAATATACTTCAATTTTCTGGCCTTGCAATGTAGAAAAAAGTGATCCCTATTACAGCAACACATCTTAAAATGCAGAAAAGTTCAAACCAAAATACACCCTATCCTCATTATATGCGAGGGATATGTTCCTCGAAGTTGACGCATAATGTGAAATCGCATAATGTGAATAATTATTTAAATGGAGAAAATAGGGATGCGTTCCAGAGGGCTTCCTAAATATGTTTTATCTGTAATTTATTGACATCTCCATACCAATACAACACAAAAGCAGTACTACAAGACAACATTTGTGTTATATTTAATCAATTTAAGGTAATATTCAATGTAATAAATCACAGAAAGTTAACATCCTCTGGTGTACAGTACTCACCAACAGTAGCAGGTGTGTTTGCTCCGGGAGATGTTGTTGTGGTGTCGGGCAGCTTTACACAGATAAGGTGGATGGCTGTGGTCATCAGGATCATATCAAGCACAGCAAGGGGTGAAGGAAGACTCACAGAACTCTTAGAACTGCCCGCAGCAGATGATTTGAATAAAGTGGTGAGGGTTGCTTGCTTGGCAGCATTTTGTTTTTCAGCATAAATTTGCTTGTAGGGAAGAAGAGTTGACGGCAGGGAACGACTGAAATGCTGACTCCGTTCTAAACTTGGGTGCATGTCCATCGCCATTTGTGCCAAGTGTTCCGACTTCCACCATTCCCTCACCATTGATAAACTCCCGGGATTTTCAAAATCGTCTGTTGCTTGCAGCATCTGAGAGATAGTTCGCCGTAAAAAAATACGTACGCCTTGAATGTGGATCACACTGGTTGAGTGGTTGAATCAGCGATGTTGTGTTAGGCGGCAGGAAACGCATTGTTAGGATGAATGCTGCCCAAGTGCTTAGGATGGGCTGGCGCATTGTCAAGCAACAAAAGAACTTTAAAGGCAAGATTCTGTTCCCGGCAGTAGCGTCCCAGAGCTGTGTTACCTTCAGCTGATGCTGCGCTGTTTATAATTTCCAACTTTATTTTTCCAAGTGTTAAAGCGGTTCTCTGCCACTCGGCTAACAGCCCAAAACATGACATCGGATGCTTAGGAGGCATAGTTAAATATTTCAAGCACAAAATCACTGCACCGTAGGTAAAACCAACAAAAATTTAAGATTGCGCATCCACACCTTGCCAAAACCAATGCAAGAGTGGCAGGGGTGAGATTGTGAGGCGCGCGCACCTGACTTGTATTGGCGGGAAAGCGATGCTTCTCATCCCAACAGTGAGACTGTGAGATGTGCGCACGTGACTTGTATTGGTGGGAAGGCAGTGCTCCTCGCATAACTGTGAGTTTTGGACGCATATAATGAGACGTTGGTAGAAATAGGTTCCTCGCATAACTGTGAATCCGCATAGTCTGAAGATGCATGTAACGAGGATAGGGTGTATACCATTCTCACACAAAATCTTCTCTCACTACCTATCATCACAACTGTTGCAAGTTGTTGGTAGTCTTTATCATCTCATTTCTAACCTAATTGAGAAATTTCTAAGTTTCAGCCATTCCCTTTTTACTGCGTCGCCTTGCAGTTTCTAACCATTAAAACATAGGTGATAGAAATAATGCACACAGAAAGTACTTAACTTTTGGCATTTCTAATTTGCGTTCGTTACAGCCAAAATCACAATGTAGAATTAAAAACTGTCCAGCAGGATGGGAAAAAAATAATGGCTCAGGACCATAGATTTCATGTAGAGCCAATTTTTAAAAAAATAGTTAAATGTTTAAAATAGTACAGGGCAGAAAGACATGATTCAAATCAGTCAGTTCACATTTACGAAAATCAGAGGAATAATCAAATGCATGCAGAGGTGCACACATTTGTTGCCCTTGCTTTATCAATTCAAACAAGATTTACATTACATTCCCCTTAGAAAGCTCTTGTACAAGTGCAATTTAGTCAGTGCCAGGTTTTAAGTCAGCCTTAGAAAAGCTTGGTTTAAACTGTGTGTATTTAGAAAGGAAACTAGGTCAAAGTGAAATTACACCAAGTACTCTTGAAAGAAAACAACTTATACACTGATTCAGTTTGGTACTGAGGAGACAAATGATTTATTTCAAAACAGCATGCACTGTTAACTCACATTTTTTAGTGAAAAATAGAACCACTTGTTTCAAAAGTCAGATGATCAACAATGCAGAAAATCTACCTCTCAGTAAGAGAATTGATCTGTAGTTCAATGCATTCCAGCCTTGCTACACTGCATTTGGGCCAAGTTTTAATACCTGGATCTTTTGTTTACCCAGTCATCTGAGAGGAGTAGAGGACCTGTGATAGTGAGCCCAAAATGCTAAGTGCAAAAATCTAACTGCTTCAGCTTCATGTACAGGAAACAATGAAGTTAAAAAGGAGCATTAAAGGTTAAAATATGGAAAGAGAACACATTTATAGATCACATTTGCAGTAATTCTGGAACATAATATGGGTGGAAAAACTGGTATCAGTTGAAAAAACACTGTGCACATCCATGCAAAGAGTGGCCTACAGGAAACAGGATGTGTTACAGCAGTAAGATTGGGATGGGCAAGAAAAGTGTCTTTGTAAGATAAAATATGAAGAAGTAGAAAACTAAATCAGATGTCATACTTTATACAGAACCCAAAATGTTCAGCAATAAGTAGGTACCGCCCAGAGAAAAGCTGTGCTAGCAACAGTAATGACATCTACTCGCAACACAACTCTCAGCTGCATCAACGTAACATATCAGATCTCATTTTCAAAGTGAAACACCTATAAAATAATAGCTATAGTGTATATTGTTTGAGGAAGTGTACAATAACAAAATTGCACTAATTCAGTATGCAATTCGCAGAGCAACTCTTCCATCAGGTAAATCTATTTAGAATTAAATTCAATTCAATCTCAACACATCTCATTTCATTTACTTCATAATGGAGATGTGCTAGCACTCCATTATCTCAAAAATGAAGATAATACAGAAATCTGTCAATTTGAAGTAAATTGTATAAAACTTGCTGTTCATTCATTTAGGATGGAGTAACATCACAGAACCAAATGGGGGGGGGGGAGGAAGCAGAGGAGAGTGAGTGGGGCAGAGGAGAGTGGGATTCAAAACTGCCTTGGCTACAAGAGATAGTTCAGCTTCAAGTTTAATTATCACTCAACCATACATGAATATGGCCAAACTAAACAGTGTTTCCAGGCCAACATGCAAAGAGTCCACTACCAAGAAGGCCCACCAGCGCCTTTACTTCCTGAGAAAGCTAAAGAAATTTGGCCTGTCCCCTAAAACCCTCACTAATTTTTATAGATGCACCATAGAAAGCATTCTTCTGGGGTGTAACACAAGCTGGTATGGAAGTTGCCCTATCCAAGACCGGAAGAAGCTGCAGAAGATCGTGAACACGGCACAGCACATCACACAAACCAATCTTTTGTCCTTGGACTCACTTTACACCGCATGCTGTCGAAGCAGTGCTGCCAGGATAATCAAGGACATGACCCAGCCAGCCAACACACTTTTCATCCCTCTCCCCTCCGGGAGAAGGCTCAGGAGCTTGAAGACTCGTACAGCCAGATTTGGGAACAGCTTCCTGTGATAAGACTGCTGAACGGATCCTGACCTGGATCTGGACCGTACCCTCCAAATATCCGGACCTGCCTCTCGGTTTTTTTGCACTACCTTACTTTCCCTTTTCTATTTTTTATTTATGATTTATAATTTAAATTTTTAATATTTACTATCGATTTGTACTCCAGGGAGCGCGAAGCGCAGAATCAAATATCGCTGTGATGATTGTACACTCTAGTATCAGTTGTTTGGTAAAGTAAACACATTACCAACAATCTACAGCAAACAGCACAAATGGTTGTGATTTCCGTAAAACATTGTCACAATGGTGAAAAAATAACATAGCCCTGAGTGGCATGACTGTAGATTGTCCTGGTCCAGCTTGTTCTTCCACTAAGGGGCCAACACCAACATCATCCTGTGTTGCAGCTAGCCCCCAAACCAGTATGCTTCCAGCATGCCCAGCATAGGCCCCTGCTCTCTCCTGTGGGTGGCTGCAACAGACCACTGCACCCAAGGCAACTCATGGCCGAGGCTTAGACCATGCCACAGCCAAGCTCATCCACCGGTCTTGCAGTATTGTATGTTATCAATGTCCAGTAGGATCTTGCGATCCCAATAAAAAAATCCGCTCACCCGCTCCATCTGCTGGATCTCGTAGTGTTCCAGCACAACTATGTGCAATGTCCAGGCCACAACACAATAACAATAAGTAAAAAGTCCAGCTCCATCGCTGTCGAGCAACTTGCTGATGAGATAGTCCTTCAGTATTTGATGTTCTTAGTATCCACCACTTGCGATCTCAAAAAAGACTTACAAGACAAACAAATGCATCTTTGATTGGACTGCAAATGGCCACTGCACCATCCTATTGATAGAGGGAACAGGGGTAGTTGGAAAGGTGTTGTCCTGACTGGAGCTGTATAATTAGTGGTGTTCCCCAAAGATCAGTTTTGGGACCTCTAGGGTTGGTGATACTTAAGTGATCTGAACAAAAACGTAGGTGGACTGATAGTAAGTTTGCAGATGATGACACATAAACTGGCAAGAGTTGTGAATAAAGAGGAAAGTTGTCAAAATATTCAATAGAATACAAAGAGTTGCAAAAATGAGCAGAGTTATAGCCGATGAAGCATTGCACTTTGTCAGATTTAAGAGGAACATTAATATAAAGAGGGACCTTGGGCTTCAAGTCCTCAGATCCTTTGAATTAGGAGCATAAGGAGATGGAACAGTACAAAAGCATATGGCATACTTCCTTCATCGGTTGGAGTATGGAGTATAAAAGTTGGAAGTCATATAGCAGCTACACTAAACTTTGATTAGGACCCATCTGGAGTACTGTGTGCAGTTTGGGTTGTCACATTTTATGAAGGGTGTGGAGGCTTTGGAGAGGGCACAGAAGATGTTCACCAAGATGTTGCATGGATAAGAGATTATGAGCTATAAGGAGAGGCTAGATAAACTTGAATTGTTTTCTTTGGAGTAGAGGCTGATCAAAGTATACAAAATTATGAGAGGCATATATAGGGTAGAAATGTCAAATTCTAGAGGCCTTACATTTAAACTTAACAGGGAAAATTAAAGATTTACATGGCAAATTTTTGTTTTCTAAATATAGAGTGGAAAGTACCTGGAACGTTTTACCAAGAGATGTGATGGAAACAAGTATGATAGTACCAGTTAGGAGCACTTAGATAGTCACATCAACAGGTGTGGAACTGAGGAATACAGAACATGTGTAAGCAAATGGGATTAGTTAGAACTGGAACTGTCGGCACTAACACTGTAGGCAAAAAGCTCTGTCTTTTGCTGTGCTGTTCGATATTCTATGGAATATTATGTTCAGTTTTGGACACTGCACCTCAGCGAAGATATATTAGCCTTATGGGAGGCACAACGATGCAGATTCAAAAAGATGATACCAGTGCTTGCTCAGAATGTTTAACTATGTCGACAGACATCATAAACAAACCTACTATTCCCTAGAGCAAAAGATAGTGATCTGACTGAATATTAAAAATTGATAGGAGAGCCACAGAAAATCTACTTTCACTGACGGGAAAAACAAATCAATAACACAGACATAATGTTCCATGTAAGACCTATGCTGTTGAAGGGAAGGGAGCACTGTCAGGAAGCTCTTTATGTAAAGAGCAGGAAAAATCCAGAACACTTTTCTCCAAAGACCTTTAGGTGTGCAGAGCTTTCAAGATGCAGATTTAAAAAAAACAGCATTAGTGAATATACAGCCATGTCAGGAAAATAAAATTCTACAGATAAGCCAAAATCTAACTGAATTTAAACAGCTTTGAAATACCACACTCATTTCAGTGAGTTAACTTTGTAAACAGAATGACTGCAAAATATAACATACCAGTTTTTGAAGTGGCAGAAAACAGATTATAAGAACATGGTGTTTCTCTGCTCCCTGTGCAAGCAGTTCCATGATTATTGTATCACTCACCAACAATACAGTTGTGTGGCACATGCTTCTGTAAGTTTCAGAACATTCCAATTGAGTTTTAAGTTTTCATCTTTTTATATGGTCTATATTTACCATATTTTCATTTGAAATCAAGTTGCAGATTGAATTTGCTGTTAACTCTTTATTCAATGGTAAATTAGAGGCTGCAATTTTCAAAAATCATGATAATTATGAATTACTTAGTTGATACCTGGACCAAACTGTACGTCATGTCTAACAAGCACTTTAACTCACAGTTTTGTTATCCTTAAGCCAAAAACACAACAGTAAGATGAAGACAGCCATATAAAAAAGCTCAAACAACAGGAATTCTGCAGATGCTGGAAATTCAAGCAACACACATAAAAGTTGCTGGTGAACGTAAAGAAAGCAGGATCTCCCAGTGGCCACACATTTTAATTCCACATTCCATTCCCATTCTGACATGTCTATCCACGGCCTCCTCTACCGTAAAGATGAAGCCACACTCAGGTTGGAGGAAAAACACCTTATATTCCATCTGGGTAGCCTCCAACCTGATGGCATGAACATCAACTTCTCTAACTTCCGATAATGCCCCACCTCCCCCCTCGTACCCCATCTGTTACTTATTTTTATACACACATTCTTTCTCTCACTCTCCTTTTTCTCCCTCTGACCCTCTGACTATACCCCTTGCCCATCCTCTGGGTCCCCCCCCCCCGTCTTTCTTCCCGGACCTCTCGTCCCATGATCCCCTCGTATCCCTTTTGCCTATCACCTGTCCAGCTCTTGGCTCTATCCCTCCCTCTCCTGTCTTCTCCTATCATTTTGGATCTCCCCCTCCCCCTCCCCCTCCAACTTTCAAATCCCTTACTCACTCTTCCTTCAGTCAGTCCTGACGAAGGGTCTCGGCCTGAAACGTCGACTGCACCTCTTCCTAGAGATGCTGCCTGGCCTGCTGCGTTCACCAGCAACTTTTATGTGTGTTGCTTATATAAAAAAGCTCGCAAGGCTATGAAATTCTGTACAACTCACTGGTACAGTATACGAATAGTTTTCAAGTGATAAACTTATTCCTCAAGCCTGAAGAAAATAATAAATGACTCATCACCAAAACAGTTAACAAGACATCAAACACAGTACTACAGCGAACTCAAATAGCTAAGCAAACTGAAGTCTACTCAGCTGAACACGAGGAAATCTGTAGATGCTGGAATTTCAAGCAACACACATGCTGCCTGGCCTGCTGCGTTCACCAGCAACTTTTAGGTGTCTATTTAGCTGATTCTGGAACTGAACTGGAGGCCGTGACATGGATCACTTCCCCAATTTTCGTCCAACTACAAGGAAAACAATTGTTTGTTTACACAGTATTTTGATGGGGAAAATATTAAATATGTTTGATAATTAATCTATTTCATTCTATTCTTTAAGAGATACTTACACCTAAAACTGGAGATGCCACCCAGAAAATGAGCTGATAAGTTACCCTCAAAAGTTTCAGCCATCCTTCAACCCTTCTCAGAAACAAAGCCCTGCTGGGCTCAAAATGGGCACAAACTCTTTTTGTTTCCAATTCAGTGCATTGAACAGTACATTTCATTTCTTTCATGGGTTCTTCAAGATTAAATTCAATCATGTAGGACTTCAGAAGTTAAAGAAGAGGCAAGTTCAAACCAGATATCTCCAAAGTGTGTTGCTTGGATCCCTCAAGTTTAGATTATTTCTCACAAATATAACTCACTTATCAAATGTTCAATGCTGTGGTCTCAGGCAGGCTTAATTTCTCAAATATTCAATTTCTGCTGCCCCTCTGCCAACTTACCCATTTCTTCACATGAGTTAGTTTCAAGCTATGAGTTACTTTCATGGTGATGGTGACCACTTCAGGATTTCTACATTAAATTATGCATGCATGGAAATGTCATGGTTGTCCTCAGTTTCACAATGTTCCAACAGTAAATACTCTCAGCTTCAGGACCACTATTACTGCAAAATTTTGGCTAGCTTCAACAGATTACATGCTGCAAATAGTTAAGACTACCCTACTATTTCTCTTTTTCTGCAACCTGTGTCAAACATGTCATTGGCTGCCATTCTTGGGACTAGCTAGCAATGCTGTTCAGGGGATGATTATCTAAACTGCAATTTTAATCCTGCCTTTTCAATTATGCAACATAAACCAGAGCTGGTGAGTTACAAAGGTACTTCCACAGGTTACCCCAAATAACCATAACACAAGTTCATAGCTACAGCTCCATGTATCCCATGTAATTTAAGGTTTGCACAAAGGCCACTTTCACTGCCTCATCCTTCAGCTCCTGCTCCAACCCCAAATCGCTTTGTGTTGGTTAGCCAAAAAGATACTCAAGTTTCTCCAGACAGTCACCAACTTACAATCTTTATGTTGACCATATTTGAAATCTTAAGTCCTCTCTACGTCATTAATTTGTTTCTGGCCTCTGGTTAAGCACTTCCAAGCATTACTGACATTTGTCTGGTATCAATTCCAATTTTCCCACCGTAATATTTCCTTTTACCAGGAACAATGTAGGTCTTCATTTGTGGAAGTATTTCGATCAGATCATGCACTTAAATTGAAAAGACCATTCCACCATACAGCTACTCATAATATATCCCATCCCTCTCATTCTCACCTAAAAAGTGTGCTATTGCAAATAGTAGCAAAAAAGTGCTAATTTTAAATATTTACTGTTATTAAACAATGAATTCTACCAATCTACTCAAAAGTGTAAGTTCCAGTAGCCAAAAGACCATTTCATACATTAGAATATAGATATTTTCCAGTTGGAGGAAAAATTGCTGCTGCTTCTCCACAAGAACACCCCAATTTGGTTTAAAGCATTAATTAAAAAATAATTTTGAAAATATTCTCATGGTTGAAACAAATTCCAAAGGTTTGCATCAAGGAAAATGTCAAAAATAATCGCGACTAATATAAATGCAATCTGAAGATGCAGATAACTAAAATTAATAACTGTTACATGGGCAGTAAGAAAGATGGAGTGGATGTTAACGAAGCTCATCTTTGACTAATGAACGGAAGAAGTATGCTTTTGGGAATATCAGTGATGCAGTGCCTACTCAAATGGTGCAAAATCCCAACCTCAATACTGTTTCCCATTGAACTTAGCCATTTGTCAAGCACCTCATATCAGCCAGATGGAACAATATATTTTATTGCTTAACCTTATTAACAATTTGGACATTAAGAATCAATCACATCATACAAAACTAGAATCACCTGTGGACCAGGTTTGAAAAGTTCCCTTCCCTTCGTTTTTCTGGTAGCAATCCAGGTTCAAAAAAATTAATTTCAAGCTTTCCAGGTAAAATCTGAGCTGGATTCAGCTATACCAGAATTTTATCAGCCAGTTACCCTAACGACAGCAAAAAGGAAACACAATGTATAGACTTCTGATATACTCTTCAGCTCAGGAGCAGCACAAAAAATTAAAATCTGAAACAATTTGCACAACTTAGCCTTTTGTAATTGACTTTAATGTTTTTATTCCTTTTTCAGTTCACTGTAGGAGAAAGGATAGAATTCAAAATCAAAGTTGAATTGACTGTCATATACCCAAGTACACATATACGCAGGGACAATGAAAATTTTTACTTACTTACAGAACTAGTGAACCAAATATCCATTAGATTTTATGTTTGATGTCACTTCCTTATTAATTTCAAGGATTTTAATGGCAATAAACCCAAATACTAACAGTGATCCAGGTTGTTCTATTCCCTCTGATTATCTTAGTTTTAAGCAACATGGTTTGATTGGACTCTGGCTGAGAAACTCTGAACATATCAATAGTGAGGATTCTGATTTGTATATGAATAACATTTTGTTAAAGAATACATGGAATGTAGGCTCCGGCAAACAAGATTGAAAGAGGCTGCAAAAGGTTAGAGACTCAGTCTGCTCCATCATGGGCATAACCCTCCCTACCAACACGTACATCTTCAAACGGTGGTGCCTCAAAATGATGGCATCCATCATTAAGGCCCTTCACCACCAAGACATGCCCTCTTCTTATTACTACCATTGGGTAGGTACAGGAACTTGAAGACAGATACTTAACATTTTAGGTACAACATTCTCGATGACCCCACAAACACTACATCGCCATTCCTATTCCTAATGCACTAATTTTAAGTTATTTACAGTAATTTTTAATGCCTTTCATTGCACCGCAACATAAAACAATACATTTCATGTCCAGTTGAAGGATCTCAACCTGAAACATTGACTGCTTGTTCACCTCCACAAACGCTGTCTGATCTGCTGAGTTCTTCTAAGATTGCGTGCATGTTACTCTAGATTTCCAGCATCTGCAGAATCACTTGCATTTCTATTTCATGACAAATATCAGTGATAATAAGCCTTATTCTGAGTTGATCTGCTGACCAGTGGACACATGTCAGTCATGGCTCAATATCAGCACTTGCACCTTTGAGATAAAAGGTTGTGTTCATGCCCATGAGCAGGTAATCTAGGATGACATGACAGTGCTGGGAATGAGGTAATCATACTTGGAACTATGTAATTAAATTTACTTAAAAAAGATTCTAAGGCAATACCGAAACAGCAGGAGATATCCTAGTGAATATTTATCCCTCAATCATACCAAACCTAATAAAGAAAACCAGTCATTTAGCTTAATGCTGTTTATGGAATCTTGGTGTTACAAATTGACTAACAACATGATGCTTTGGCATCACATGCTATTCAAAGTGAACACACAAATTGAGAAGAATGAGGCAAAGAAGAAATCATAGCAAATGAGAAATTTAAGGAGATAAACTAAGCAAATAATGCATACATTTTTAAGTTTTTGATATTGTTTCAACTCCCGCATACAAAGAATCAATATGTAAATTACATCAAAAATATTTATTAATCTTCTAAATGGTTCAGTCTTTAAAACAAATGAGGTTTTCATTTAGAGTTCGACAGTTCTTAATTGTATGAAAATGGTCCAATATTTTCTTTACCTTGATAAACCTTAACCAAGCAAAAGAATTCTTAAAATAGAATAAATTTCATAAATGCAGAATTTGTAAAAAGTGTTAATTCTACAACATGCAATTATATACAACACATATCACATCAATGACCGCCCAATGAAGAGTCCACAAGGCCATGTTCGGGAAAACATGTGGAATAATAAACATATGGAATCAAGACAACCCCCTATAGCAGAATGAGGAACTGGGTTCCTGAACTTACTTCAAAAATAAAAAATGGTATCGTAGATAACTCATTAGATATGCAAAACTGAAGCTCTCCTCATGCCGGCCCAGTTATCCCTCCTACCTAATAATCGCAGGATGGCCCTTAGCATCAGCTGGAAGTTTACCAGAGAGGAGTTCAGAAAAACACACAGAAAGGAGTAGAGCTGAGGACACAATGGAGTTTGTCAGGTAGACCTTGGAAGATAATAAGATCAGTGACCAAGGCTGACAGTGCAAAGTGATGAGGTCATGAAGGCAGCTGAAGCAGACACCTCTGCAGATAGAAATTTGATGATGGAGAGGATATGGTATTTGCAAGTTCAGCTCCAGGTTGAAACAGGACACCAAAATGCATGCCATCAGACTCAGCATGAACAAACAACTGCAAAAGGAAATGATCACAGAAGCTAAAACAAAAACAAACTTTTTACTTTCTCACAATATTATTTCTCTCAATATTATATATTACTTACTTATCTATTATCATTTTGCTTTCTTTTTGTATTTGTACAATTTGTTGTCTTTTGCATAGTGGTTGTTTGTAACTTCGCATTGATTCTATTGTGTTTCTTTGTACTTACCATGAATGCCCACAAGAAAATGAATCTCAGGGTCGCATATGGTGACACCAGATGTGTAGTCCATCTGATCCAGGTTAGTTATCTACTTTCAGACATTTCAGCTTCCCAAACACCTACCTTTTAGTAATAATGACTACACTCCTTGACAGTCTCAAATTTCTGGTATACTGATGGTGTTTTCCAAAGTGAAGACTGATGTAAAATAGAGCTCATCCACAAAATTACCCCTCCACATCATTTTCCAGGGGTCCAATATCCACTCTCATCTCTGTAACTCTTTATGTATCTAAAAACTTTGTCACTATCCTCTTTTATATTAGGAGTTGGTTTACCTGCATATTTTATCTTTTAACTCCTTATTGCTTTCTTCACTGCCTTCTGTTGGTTTTTAAAAGTTTCCCAATCCTCTCGTGGCCCACTACTTTTTGCAAGGTTGAATGGTCTCTCTTCTGCTTTTATGCTGTCTTTGACTTCCCTTGTCAGCCACAATTGTGTCATCCTCCCTTTAGAATACAACTACTTTGGGATGAATCTGTCCTGTGTCTTCTGAATTTCTCCCAAAAACTTGAGCTATTGCTGTTCTGCCCTCATGCCTGCTAGGGTCCTCTTCCAATCAACTCTGGCCTGCTGCTTCCTTATGCCTCTGTAGTTCCCTTTGCACCACAGCAATACTGATACATCAGATTTAAGCATCTCCGTCTCAAACTGCAGAGTGAATTCTATCATATTCATTGGCTCTTCCAAGCCAGTTGAATAGCACAGGTCTTCAGTACTTCGACAGGTACACCAACGGGCCTGATGCTTTCTGTGGGTTCACTCTCCTGAAGGATGCTCTCTCGTCAGCCTCAGAGAGTGAAATCACAGGGTATTTGGTGGCTGCGGGAGTTTGTCAAGGTGCCTCCATGTTTTGACAGTCAAAACGAGCATAAAAGGCATTGAGTTCATCTGGGAGCGAAACCTTACTGTCACAGCTGCTGCTTGGTTTCATTTTGTAGGAGGTGATAATATTCAAGCCCTGTCACAGCTGTTGAGCATCCTTCTGTGATTCAACTTGGATCTGCAATTGCCACTTTACATGTGAAATGGCTCTCTGGAGGTAGTTCCTGGACCTCGTTTTTACTTTGGTCGCCAGACCTGAACACCTCTGATCTGGCCCTTGGTAATTAACTCTCCTGGTAATTAAATCCCTAAAATAATGGCTTGACCGTTTATAACAAAAGCACATGAAAATCTAAGTGATCTATTGCAGAAAGTGACTCATACACTGCTCCAACAAAACCCAGCATATGCTCTAGCAATAGCACCTCAATCTTCACTTTAGTATGTTGCAGCTCTTCAGATTAAATACTGGATTTGCTTTTAGGTAACCCACCAATGTGTCAGATATAAGGTTATCTACTTTTAACAGTTAAATAGATTTTATTTTTCCACAGAAATTACCTGATTTGATTATTCAGATCTTCCCTTTTTCAGATTACTAGCAACTGCTTTATTCTGCATTTGACAAATCTAATTAGCCGAAGTTTCATGGAAATATTTTAAAAAGTTTAAAAGAAAGAGAAACTACTGTTTAACTGAGAAACAAATTATGTATTTAAATGAAATACAGAACAAATTAGAACACTACCAATACTACCACAGTACCATAAAACTGTATCAATCTGTAATAGTTATTGACGGAGGAATTCATCCATTGTACACTGCCATTTTCTTTGCTGATTTTGTTCATTTACAGTCAACCCAGAGACAACTAGTGCAGATAATGGACTGCCTTCATAGAATCCTCTTGACGATTGCATCCTCCAAATCTTCATTTTCATTGTAACATTCCAGATAATTGTCGATATCTTCAATTTCTTTTTAATTCCTAACTTTTTTAAATAGTGAAATAATTTCATTTTAACTCCTACCCATTTCTGGCATCTCCAAGCCTGAATGCTTGAAACCGCAGTGAGAAAAACAGTTTGGAATAGTCTTGCTGCTTATTTCTTGCCAACTATCAGTGGCAAAAATCACTGCTTTTTGAAAACAATTACACACAACTGACTCTATTTAAAAACTGTTCGCTCTATGTGCAGTGTAGAGTCTAATTGGGCACACAAGCTCACATGATGCTAGTTGGAAACTGTTTGGCAATAATCACCTACCCCAATTAAACAGCATAGTGTCCAAAATAAACAAAGGGTAATTCTGGCTATTTTCTTGATTAGTTTTTGTTCTATAAGACCTGCCACAAACAAGTGGCTACCCCAATTAACCAATGGCCCAAATAACTGGAATCCACTGTACTTATTTTAAGCTTAAACCTCAGTAATTAAACATTAAATATATTTCACCTTTTATGTATCTTTCAAAGCTATCTGCGGTGTGTTTTTTTGTTTGAAATCATCTAACTGAGGAAAATGTATCACTGCATGTGAAACAAATATAATCTCTCCTCAAAACTATTTTTACATCTTCAACAAATATCTAATTAGTTCTCAGTTTTATTAGCAACTGCACGAGTTGTGTAAATGTTTTGGTGCTTAGGATGTATTTTCTGTCGCTTTCAGCATTTGAAATAATTTTTTTGGGATGCTCGACAACTTTAGTCCAATTTTCAAATACTTGAAGAGTTGTATGTTAGCTATATGCTAGGATATTGAGTGAGGGAAGTGAGTACAGTAATTTTGCTTAACCTTTGCAGGTTTGCAGGATATTAGTGACATTTGCTCCTTTACAAAACACTAAATTCATAAATTATTCATGTGTTTTTCTGTGTAATTATGTAGATTGTGTTTCTGGTAGTGCACTTGGAAACAAAAAAAAAGTAGTACTGGTTTCCTCTTAACATTGTCATACATCTAAGTCTTGTAATATTGTGCCACAATGATTTACTGCAAGACTGAAGATTCAAGCATTGATTCCAGTAATGTCTAAAGCAGAGTGTACACTTATTTATTTGTTGAAAGTATGTACCCCAAAGAAATATAAACTATCCGACCATAAGACAGGAGCAGAATTAGGCCATATGGCCAATTAGGATTGCTCCGCTGTTCAATCACGGTCAATTCATTTTCCCTCTCAACCCGATTCCCTTGCCTTCTCCCTGTAACCTTGGGCACCCTTCCTAAATACTGCAAGGATCCTCTCAACCTCTAGTTTAAATATACCCAATAACTTGACCTCCAAAACCATCTGTGACAATGAATTCCACAGATTCCCTACCCTTTGGCCAAAGAAATTCCTCATCTTTGTTCTAAAGGGACATCTGAGGCTGTGCCCTCTGGTTTTAGACTTACCCATGATAGAAAGCATCATCTCCATGTCCACTCTATCTCAGCCTTTCAATATCTAATAGGTTTCTATCAGACCTCCCTCAAACTTTTAAACTCCAGTGAGTGCAGGCCCAAAGCTACCAAATGCTCCTCATATGTTCACCATTTCATTCCCAGGATTATTCTCTTGAACCACTTCAGGACCCTCTTCAATATCAGCACATCCTGTCCTACATATGGGGCCAAAAACTGCTTACAATATTCCAAATGTGCTCTGACCAATGTTTAGCCTCAACATTACATCCTTGTTTTTAAATTCTAGTTCCCTTGAAATGAATTTACCTTATATATACCTTCCCTACTGCCTCCCAAACCAGAAAATGAACCAGATGAACCAGGAGGTACGTCGTCTGCCGAAGGCTAGATCTGTGGCATTCCAGTCTGGCGACCCAGGCCTGTACCAGTAAACCAGGTATGATTTGCAGAGGGCTATTTCAAGGGCAAAGAGACATTTTTGAATGAGGTTGGAGGCGACATTGGATGCATGGCAACTCTGGCAGGGTTAGCAAGACATTACTTCCTACAAAGCAAAACCCAATAGCATGAATGGCAGTGATGCTTCACTACCAGATGAACTCAACACTTTCTATGCATGCTTTGAAAGGGAGAAGACAACTACAGCTGTGAAGGTCCCTACTGCACCTGATGACCCTGTGATCTCTGTCTCAGAGGCCGATGTTAGGCTGTCTTTAAAGAGAGTGAACCCTCGCAAAGTCCAGATGGAGTACATGGTAAGGCTCTGAAAACCTGTGCCAACCAACTGGCAGGAGTATTCAAGGATATTTTCAACCTCTCACTGCTACGGGCGCAAGTTCCCACTTGCTTCAAAAAGCCAACAATTATACCAGTGCCTAAGAAGAATAATGTGAGCTGCCTTAATAGCTTTGAGAGGTTGGTCATAACTAGACTGAACTCCTGCCTCAGCAAGGACCTGGACCCACTGCAATTTGCCTAATGCCACAATAGGTCAACAGCAGATGCAATCTCAATGGCTCTCCACACGGCTTTAGGCCACCTGGACAACACGAACACCTATGTCAGGATGATGTTCATTGACTATAGCTCAGCATTTAATACCATCATTCCCACAATTCTGATTAAAAAGCTGCAGAACCTGGGCCTCTGTACCTCCTACTGCAGTTGGATCCTTGGCTTCCTAACCGGAAGACTGCAATCTGTGTGGATTGGTGACAACACACCCTCCTCACTGACAATCAACACTGGCACACCTCAGGGGTTTGTGCATAGCCCGCTGCTCTACTCTCTATATACACATGACTGTGTTGCTAGGCATAGCTCAAACACATCTATAGATTTGCTGATGATACACTTATTGTTGATAGAATATCAGGTAGTGATGAGAGGGCATACAGGAGTGAGATATGCCAACTAGTAGAGTAGTGCCACAGCAACAACCTGGCACTCAACTTCAGTAAGATGAAATAGCTGATTGTGGACTTCAGGAAGGGTAAGACAAAGGAACACATACCAATCCTCATAGAGGGATCAGAGTGAGCAATTTCAAGTTCCTGGGTGTCAAGATCTCTGAGGATAGAAGCACCGTGGAGAGCATTCTGACAGGCTGCATCACTGTCTGGTATGGGGGTTGGGTGGGGGAGCTACTGCACAGGACCGAAAGAAGCTGTAGGTGGTTGTAAATCCATCTTGGGTACGAGCCTACAAAGTAGAAACATAGAAAACCTACAGCACAATACAGGCCCTTCAGCACACAAAGCTGTGTCAAACATATCCCTACCTTAGAACTACCTAGGCTTACCGATAACCCTCTTATTTTTCTAAGCTCCATGTATCCATCCAGGAGTCTCTTAAAAGACCCTATCGTTTCCACCTCCACTGCCAGCCCATTCCATGCACTCACCACTCTCTGCATAAAAGACTTACCCCTGACATCTTCTCTGTACCTACTTCCAAGCACCTTAAAACTATGCCCTCTCGTGCTCGCCATTTCAGTCCTGGGAAAAAGCCTCTGACTATCCACACGATCAAAGCCTCTCATTATCTTGTACACCTCTATCAGGTCACCTGTCATCCTCCGTCAGTCCAAGGAGTTCACTCAACCTATTTTCATAAGGCATGCTCCCCAATTCAGGCAACATCTTTGTAAATCTCCTCTGCACCCTTTCTATGCTTTCTACATCCTTCCTACAGTGAGGCGACCAGAACTAAGCACAGTACTTCAAGTGGAAACCATATATACTTCTTGGGTACTAGCCTACAAAGTACGCAGGACAACTTCAGGGAGCGGTGTCTCGGAAAGGCAGCGTCCATTATTAAGGACCTCCAGCACCCAGGACATGCCCTTTTCTCACTGGTACCATCAGGTAGGAGGTACAGAAGTCTGAAGGCACACACTCAGCGATTCAGGAACAGCTTCTTCCCCTCTGCCATATGGACATTGAACCCTTTGACACTACCTCACTTTGTTTAATATGTAATATTTCTGTTTTTTGCATGTTTTAAATCTATTCAACATAGGTATACTGCAATTGATTATTTTTTTTCTCTCTTCTATATTATGTATAGCATTGAACTGCTGCTACTGTTAAGAAATTTCATGTCAGGTGCCAGTGATAATAAACCTGATTCTGATTCCTTTTCTCAAAATATAAGAACAGGAGACTATTTGAAAGCTGAAAAAAGGGTTTCTTGGCTTAATCCCACCGACTAGTAAATGGTTCATAGCCCTGCAGATATCTGCTCCTCAATCGTATATCAAAGTTCTGGGAAGGATTCTGCCATGACTATCCTTTCAACTGATTTTGGGTCCTTGGTTGCAATCACAGTGAAAACATTTTCTTTACCTCTACAGGTATCTTTCAAATCCCTTTATTTAAGGAGATAAAGGCAAGGTACGTGGCATCCGGAGTTTCTCCTGTTAGTGGATGATTTCCCTCCATGCCTCTCTGACGTAGTGGGGAACCACGTACGAGACAAGTTACAGCAGTGGTTTGCCATTGCTTTCTGCCAGGTGAGTTTCCAAAGAGATCACCAGCTCGTAACCCAGCATGGATAGAAAGCGTGCAGGGGAGTCAACTGGGATTCGAACTCGGGACCTTTCGTCCCGAAGTCCGACACTGATGCCACTACGCCACCAGCCGGGACTTAAACACTTTCAATTTACCTTGGCCTTTTATAATTTTATACACCCATCTTAACAGTCTCCTTCAATATCCTTGCTCATAGTTTCAGTTTTCCAGCCCTGATGCCATCTTTGTGAATCTCTTTGCACTCTTTATGGTACACCATATCTTACTTGTAATGTACTTACCAGAACTGTAAGCAGTACTCATGAAATGGACTAACAAGGATTGGTTCATGCATAACTTCAGGCTCTTAAATTTATATCTCTAGTAAAGCCATCATAGGTAGCCTTAGACTAAGCAAACCATGCTAACTCCAGCAGTTTGCAGGTTGAAAGGCATTAGGAGCAGAATTAGGCCATTTAGCCCATCAAATCGGCTCTGCCATTCCATCAATCCTCACATTATCCCTCTCAACCCCATTCTCATGCCATATCCCCTTACGTTTTGATGCTTTACTGATCAAGAACTTACCAGTTTCCACTTTAAATATACCCGATGACTTGGCCTCCACTACCATTCATGGCAATTAATTCCACAGATTCACCATCCCCTGCTATAGAAATTCTTCCTCATCTCAGTTCTAAAGGGTGTGCTCTATGGTTCCAGACTCCCCCCACTATTGGAAACTCCTCTCCACATCCATCTATCTAGGCCTTTCAATGTTCAATGGATCCACCCCCCCCCCCTTATTTTCAATGGAATCTCCTTTCATAGAGCAGTTAGATGGACTATTTCAGTATTTAGATGTATTAATGGTATAGCAAGACCTTTCTAGGTTAATGTGGAGAGCTACATGCAGGTCACAACATTCACAGACCATCTTTTATCATTGTTATTCTTGGTCATGGAATTTTGTAAGTTTGTGATGTCCAACTGGCAAGCACTTGGTGAGATGCTACAGTGAAATAGTAGATGTGCACACTGTGACCATTATGCTTGTGACAAAAGTGATGTTTAGACTGGAGAATTTATTGAACAGTGAGGTGCTTTGCCTGGGATTCATTTGACCTGAGTAGCTTTGGAGCTATATTGATCCAATGTGGGATAAGTGCTCCACTACACTCAGCAATTTTATCCTGTCGGTGGTAAAAAAAAACACTAATTTGGGGAATCAGGAAGTGAGTCACTTGGTGCCAGTTGCCCAGATTCTAAGCTGTTATTTCAGGTTCTTCGGTTATTGATGATCCTACAGGCTGTTGCTGGTGTTGAATTTTTCAATAGCTGTGTTGTTAATGTTCAGGGGAGATGGTTAGACCTTTTATAGCTGTCGATGGTCATTTGTATTAATGTCGATAAAATGTTACTTGACAATTACCAACCCAAGGCTGAATGTTTTCCAAGTCTTGGAAATGAGCAGAGAAAGTCACTGCTTCAAAGTAAATATTGAGCACTCCACTGAATCACTAAATTCAATGCTTAAATCAAAAATTATCAGCTGTCCTAGGCCCTTATAATGCAGATATTGGTTATATATTTTAGTCTTTTTACATTTGTTTTGTAAGGAACAGCATCTGATGTTTTTTTTCCCCAGTTCCCCAGTGATAAAAGTTTTATTTTTATGTTCCACTTTTTGCCTTTTGTATTAGAAGTAATAAACAAGCCAAGTCTTTCTTCAAAGTACATTTATTATGAAAATATTTCACCTCAGTTAAACGGTACTTTATGTTTTTTTAATATACCTTTTTAACTCTTTCCATGAAACTTCAGCTACTTGGATCAGCTGCATACTTGGGTCAAAATGTACTGGTCCCAATTAACCAGAATCCACTGTACTTGTGCTTATACCCAAAATGTACTCCTTCAGTTTAGGTGTTGAGTGACAGCTCCTTGAATATACGACTAACCAAAAGGTTAAGAGACAAAAACAACCTATCCTGAACTAGCTACAACACATGTGCAACATGAACATATTTCATCCCCTAAGTTGTTTCAATTGGACAGAATCAAAATCTCCCATTAAATTGTGTACAGGTTCTAGAAGACTCGTTCTTTATTTTAGTTAATCCATAATTATAGCTTCCATTATGTCATAACTCCAGAATGAAGGTTCAAACTGGTTTGGGCCAGTTCAAGCCAACTAAATACTTCATGAATCTCAGCTCCAACTAAATTGTTTAGGTTCTTTATTTTTCCATTTGACAGGTCTTTTTAATTTATTCAAGTTAAAATACCTGATATAATCATCGTTCACTTTGTGATGTGTCATTTTGATGCCACGGTTAGTTTGCAAATTTCTCAATCCTCCATAACACTCCATCATTGACTAACCAGCTTTCACAGGGTTCTTTTTAAAACACTCAAATGTCAGGTTATGGATTCAAGCCCATAAACAGTAAAACCTAGACAAATAATTTGATGCAATGCCAAAGATGTGCTGCTCTATCCGAGGTGCATTCCAAATATGATTAAACCAAGGAATCAAACTAAAGCATTTACAGCATGACATACTCACCTTGATTCACAACGGCATGCAAATTAATTTTGCAGCTGTTTCTTCTATGAAATGCAACAAAATAATCACATTTCTCTACTAAGTCCATGAACATATTTTATTCCACTAATTGAGAAACTAGAACTTAAGGCACGAGCTATTACACAGATTTATCAATTCCACAATTCCCCTGTTTCCAGCAAAACCAAGGGGTAAGCATTCATCTGCACACTAAAAAAACTGCAAGGAAATATCAAACACCTCCCAAATTGTCTTTCACACCTCTTACTCTCCCTAAACTACTATGACTCTCGCTATCAGTCACTGTTCCAACAGAGTTATTTCTGCTTCAACATCTGGTACACTTATCAGAATGAACACCCCCTAAGCAATCTGAATAACTATCTACTAGCTAAGGTTCAAAGTAAAATTCAAATGTAATACACTGTATTTAGTCAACATCTCAGGGGACTCAATCGCATCTTAAAAACTACTTCTACATGGAGCAAAGCAGCACACCAAGATTTTACATGATAAACATCAGTTTATATGCTTCATAACAGATCTCTGCATACAAGATGGTAAAAATAACACAGAAATAAGCACAAAACTAGCAACCCATGTTTTAATGAAGATCGATAGATCAGGGATATTGAGAGAATAGAAAATCCTCTGAGAATCTACAGATTAGGGTGAAGATAACTTAAAATTGCTCAATCACTATGCCAAACATTGCAGGTCACGTCTGTGCAATAGTACAAATGATATACAGAATACAAAGTGGAAAAAATAGGAAGTCGCCAACTCCACTAGAAAAACAGAAAAACTATTTTTTTTAAGTAAAGAGATCGAAAAGCACAAATAATAAAAGGAACTTGACTGTCCTTTTTCATGGATAAAATGCAGAAACAACACACATTTAGGAAGGAAAATAAAATGCTGACTTTTACTGCAAGGTGATTCAAATGAGAGTAGATACATTTCTGTACAATTATATCAGCCCTGCTGAAACAACTCTGTGCTGGTCCAGTTACCCTGCTGAAGGACAATATGCAATGGAGGAGTACCAGATTGAATCCTGGAATGGAAGCTATCCTGAGACAAGATTCACCAGACTGCCTGCACTATACAGAATTCAGCAGAACGAGGAGATCCATTCTTATGGAGAAGGGTTGATATGGTAGTTGCAGGGATAATGATTCTCCTTGCTAGCAGACCCCAAACCAAAGGTTAAAATCACAAAATAAGGAGACAGCATTCAGGTCAGAATTTATTTCTGCAGCCAAAGACAGTGAATCTTTGGAAATTCTCCACCCTCTGTCATAGAGAATCACTGCTGATTACATTGAAGAAAAAGACTGATTGAATCAAGATATTAAGGCAATCAAGGGTCACAGGACTAGTGTCAGATAACACTGTTGTTAAAAGATCCACAATTTAACTAATGCCTCCTGTAGCTCCTACCGACTTTCTTATGAGAATGTGGTTTCACATGTATTTAATCAGCAAATGAATTAGGGAGTAGGTAAAACACGTTCATTTAGGGTTGTGAAAGAGAAGTAAGAGACAACATGACAAGGCCTGGCTGTCAACTCATCTGACTACACTGGTTTTAGCCAATAGTATCAAAAAAGGAAAGGAAATTATCTCGAGTATCTGTCATGATACGTTGATGTAAGTGTGAAAACAGAGACAGATGGAGGAGGCGTGGTACAGGAGAGACCCCAAGGTGAATAAAGAGAAAAACAGAATGCATCTGGACCACCTGAAGAATAAGAGAAAGCAGAATAAATTGAAGAGAAAGTGAAAGATGGGGGGGGGGGAGAGAAGAGGGGGAGAAGGTTGCTCATCCAGCCAAAACCTGCTTCACTGATGCCCGACGGCTGCTTTCCTATATACACGAAGCACCAGAATTAAACGTTAATGACTTTGCAACGGTTAGGATTGTGAATTACAGTATCCCCTTACTGGTGAGAGCAAAGAAAGATGGAAGCATGAGTGAATTCGGGTGTCCTGACACCCCCGCCGAGTCTGCCTACACTAATCACGAATAATAAATGCGGTGCATCAGCACCAAATTCCTTCATGAGCGTCACTGCCTTTTTTTTATTAATAATGGAGCGAGGCGATGGGGAAGACATTGAGCTTGATCCAAGCACTTGGTGCTTCCCCCATCGCCCTCCGCAGCTGCCACTCTGGGAGCTGACAAACAACATTGAAATGCGTACAAGAAAAAAAAACTTTGTGCATCCCCTCTCTTCCTCATCCCACAAGCTGCACAACGTTATTAACCTACAAATCACGCCGACCGGCTTTAAAAAGATACCAGGAGAAGAGCGCTGCTGCTGTCGCCATCTGCGCTTCACTCCGTGCACATGCATGAGTGCACCGGGCTGCCTCTTCTGCTGCATTGCATGCACAGGTGCATAGCACAACCGCTCGCCATACACCTTTAATAATGTTTTGTACTGGTTATTTTCACGTAGTATATATATATATATATATATACATATGGGGGGCGCGCGCTGCTCCAGCCGGCAACGGCTCCAGCGCGCGTTCTCGCTCGCACTTCACACCCGGCGGGAAAGAAACCGCCGACCGCCTTTTCCATCCTTTGTTTTCACAGAGATATGAAGGCGGTTCGTACGTCCGAGGACCCCGTTCGTCTCACCTCGTCGGTCGGACTCGCTGTCCCCACTCCGTTTTCGCACAGCGCGCTGCTCCGCCATCTTATCGCGGCAAGGTAGCGTCAACAAGAGGACCCACCTTCCATTGGTCAACGCCGTGACAGGGCCCCACTCCTCATTGGAAGAGAGGCCCCTGATTTTCATTCGATAGAGCGGTGCACCTGTCACTTTTTCCATTGGCCGAAATAGGTCTCGCCCCATTCGCCATTGGATGTGTGAAAGGTCGACTTCGTCCTGTGATTGGGCATTCGTGAATTAAGTATGTCTGGAGCCAAACAAAGGGACCAGCTTCCTTTCATTGGACACACAAAGCACTTACTGTATCCCCATCACCAAGCATTCAAAGCCCTGGATTTGCAAGCATATATGTCAAGGGTTTAAATTGGTTTTCTGTGAATCTTGTAAGTCAGGAGCAACTGTGGAGAATATGACAAAAGCAAAAGTTCAGGTTACACAAGAATCAGGGGCAGGTTTTGATGTTCAAGCTATTGTAGCCTGCTACATCACTCAGTAAGAATCAGCTGATCTACTTTAATGAACTTCCGTTCACACACTTAAAACATTCACTCTGCCTGAGCCAGTGCAGAGTTCCAGCATTTGCAGTTTTATTTTTGATAGTGGTATTAGCTTATCATTGTCACATGTACCAACATACAATGATGGGTGTCATGGTAGCATAGTGGTTAGCTCAACCCTGTTACAACGTGGGATGTCACAGTTTGAAGTTCAGTTGCAGCGTTCTCTGTAAGTTTGTACGTTCTTCCCTTAAGCGCATGGGTTTGCTCACACAATCTAAAGATATACCAGCTAATTGGTTAATTAGTCATTATAAATTCTCCTGTGATTATGCTAGTGTAACAGCTGGGTTGCTGGAACGTGCAGCTTGTTGGGGCAGAAGGTCCTGTTCCGCACTGTATTGCAAAGTAAATAAATAAATATAAGTTTGTCTTGCATACTGTTCATACAGATCAAATCATTAAACAATGCGCTGAAGAGGAACAAGGTAAACCAATAGCGATACAGAATAATAAACACAAGAGATTATTCAGATGCTGGGAATCCAGAGTAAAACACACAAAATGCTAGAGGAACTCAGCAGATCAGGCGGCTTCTGTGGAGAGGAATAAAGAGCCAATACCTCGGGCCGAGACCCTTCCTTAGGCTGATGATCGGTCTTGGCCTGAAACGTTGGCTCTTTTATTCTTCTCCAAAGTTGCTGTTTGACCTGCTGAGTTGCTCCAGCACTTTTTGTGTGTTACTCTGCAATGCAGAATAAAGTGTAAAACCTACAGAGAAGGGCAGTGCAGGTAAACAAAGTGCAAGATCATAATGAGGTCAAGAATCGGTCTTATCGTACAAGAGGCCTGTTAGAAGCTGTCCTTGAGCCCAGTGGTACATACTTTCAGGCTTTTGTATCTTCTGCCCGATGAGAGTAGTGAGAAGGGAGAATGTCTGGGGTGGGTGGGACCTTGATGCTTTACTGAGGCAGCGAGATGCATGAGCAAAGTCCATAGAAGGGAGGCTGGTTTTCAAAATGTTCTGAGCTGCATCCTCACATTTCTGCAGTTTCCTGCAGTCATGGGCAGAACAGTTGTCATACCAAGCCATGATGGATCCAAATAGACATGATGCTTTCTATAGTACATCAATAAAAATTGCCAAAGGTCGACAGGGGCATGTCGAATTTCTTTACCCTCCTGAGGAAGTAGAGGTATTAATGTGCTTGCTTGGCTGTGACATCAACGTGCTCGGACCAGGACAGTTTATTGGTGATGTTCACTCCTCGGAATCTGAAGCTCTCAACCTCAGCGCCATTGATGTAGACAGGAGCAAGTGCATCCCCCTACCCCCTTTCCTGATGTCAACAACCAGCTCTTTTGTTTTGGTGACATTGAGGGAAAGGTTGTTGCAATGACGCTGCCACTAAGCTCTCCATCTCCTTCCTGTATTCATTGCACTTTGAGATATGGCCCACGACTTTGTTCGATGGAGTTAGAGAAGAATATGGTCAAACAGTCATGAGTATACAGGGAGCAGATTAGGGGCTGAAGACACAACCTTGTGGAGCACCACTGCTTAGAATAATTGTGGCAGAGGTGCTGCTGCCTATCCTTACTGATTGCAGTGTGTTGTTCAGGAAGTCAAAGATCCAGCTGCAGAAGGAGGCATTGACTCCCAGGGTCTGGAGTTTGATGATGAATTTGTTTGGAATTATAGTATTGAAGGCGGAGTTGTCATCAATAAACAATAGACTGACATAGATGTGTTTACTGTCCCAATGCTTCAGAGATTAGTATCAAGGAAATGGTGTCCGCTATAGATTTGTTTCAGCAGTAGGCAAAAAGCAGTGTCAAGGTTGTCTGAAAGGCTGGAGATGATGGATGCCATTACCAGCCTCTCAAAGCACTTCATGACGGTAAATGTCAGAGCCACTGATTGGTAGTCAAATTTCCAGCAATGCTTTGCCCCATGCAAAAAAAACTTCCTTGAGATCTGGGCAGAGGGAAAAAATAGAACAGGGCACAGAGATACTGAAATGAAAGTTCACTCAGCCAATACCCAAGTCCACTGTCACCAGTTATTTACAGTATATTTAGACTATCATTTCAAATGCCACAGCATTGAAGGCTACAGGCCAGATGTTAGGAAATGGAATTAGTGTGGACAAATACTTGACAGCCAGCCTTGACACTGGGCCAAAGGACCTGTTTCATTTGCTGTATGGCTGTATGACTTAACATCAACTTTGCAAGTGCAACGTCTGAACAGAAGAAGCATGCTGCTCCTACTGAATCTACAGAGGAATAAAGTTAATTCTCAGTTTTAATGGACAGTCCTAGTTAACCAATCTTTTCCCCTGCCTTCACTTAAGCAAGAGCAGCTCAATGGATCCAAGGTTTCTAAGTGAAATAGGGACATGGTTTAAAGAGCCCCAAAGAGCAATCTAAAATGAGAATTGGTTCAAAATCAACTAACATGGACCTTTTTAACTAGCCTGTGCAAAACTTTAAAATCATCCCTTGTGAGTTTTGACACTCATATCAATAGAACTGATAAACTTCCACAATGAAGTTTGTGATTTCCACTCACAGATAGGAGAAGGAAGAATTGTACGATAATGAAGAAAATGTGTTGAATAGTTTAACGAAAAGGGACAGAGAAGTCAAGAGAGGCTCTTTTAGGACTGCATCCTTTGATGCTAGGTTTAAAATTCAGACTGGACAAACAAAGATCTTTGTAACACAGTAGGGCTATTCAGCCCAAAATACCCAAATGCTAAACATAAAAAGAGTTATTTAGGCTGTCAATCCATTACATCATAGTGTCATTCAGACACCGATTAAATGCAGTGACGGTTTCTGCCTTAAGCACCCTTTCAGACACTAAATCTGAGATCTCCAAAAATCCCTGTCCCTTATTTATACATCTGAGGGAAACGGGTCCTTCATTTTACATTGACTTAGTCTCTCAATTTTATTTTTCAATTAACCTGACCATCAGCTTCCTGCATTCCAAACAACCTAAGCCTGGTCACTGCCCTCATTACTGTCATTCTTCAGTCTTGTCAGAAGCCTCCTATCCCCTCTGCACTCTTGGTTGAATCATTGCAGTAGTGTGGTGACTGAAACTGCACACAGTACTTAATTTGTGTTTTAAACAGATATAGTATGACATCTCTACTCATTTATTATTTCCCTCAACTAATACACAGAGGTATCCTCTATATCTTCGTAATTTCCTTTCTAATCCAGCCTGTTATCTTCAGGATTCTGTGACCAGGATTCCTCCACTTCATTACATTGTTTGTGATGCTATCATTTTCCCTGCACAATAGCATAATGGTTAATGTAACACTCTCCAGAGTCAGCAATGACTGTTCTGGTTCAATTCCCATTACTGTCTGTAAGGAGTTGGTATGTTCCCCCTGTCACCTTATGGGTTTCTTCCAGGTGTTTTGGTTTCCTCCCACATTCTAAAGGTGTATGAGTGAATTGCAGATGTGCAGTATTTCCTTGCCAGAAGCATGGTGACATTGGCGAGCTGGCATCAGCACATCATTGGACTGTGTTGGTCACTGATACAAATAGTGGATTTCACTGCTTGTTTCAATGTTCATGTGACAAATAAAACTATTCCTCATCCTTATTTTTAAATTATCCATAACTCGATATTTCTTAGGATTTAATTCTATTTGCCATTTTTGTACCCAGTTGACTAGTCCATCAATAACTTCCAGCAGGTGATAGGGATCATCTGCAAACGTTTTAATATAGCCCCCCATTTATAAATCCATATAAAATTAAGAGCCCCAATACGGAATCCTCCAGAAGTTGTGCATACAGTCTTTCAATGACTGAAGTTTATACTCATCACAGAGCCTGAAGTAAGAATTCTTTGCACTTTGGTTACAGGATTAATCCCACTGAATATGGAGATTCCACATAGGCCTGGTGTTTGGACACTGCAGTACTTAATTTTCTTTGAATTTCATAAACTGATAAATAAAAAAAAGAATGAAGTGCACATAAAAAAAACAATAAATGGTCTTGAAAAAAATACTTTACTGAGTTAGACAAATGAGAACAGCTCAAAGAAATTGAAGCAACACACATCAAAGTTGCTGGTGAACGCAGCAGGCCAGGCAGCATCTCTAGGAAGAGGTGCAGTCGACATTTCAGGCCGAGACCCTTCGTCAGGACTAACTGAAGGAAGAGTGAGTAAGGGATTTGAAAGTTGGAGGGGGAGGGGGAGATCCAAAATGATAGGAGAAGACAGGAGGGGGAGGGATAGAGCCGAGAGCTGGACAGGTGATTGGCAAAAGGGGATACGAGAGGATCATGGGACAGGAGGTCCGGGAAGAAAAACAAGTGGGGGGGGGGGACCCAGAGGATGGGCAAGAGGTATATTCAGAGGGACAGAGGGAGAAAAAGGAGAGTGAGAGAAGGAATGTGTGCATAAAAATAAGTAACAGATGGGGTACGAGGGGGAGGTGGGGCCTTAGCGGAAGTTAGAGAAGTCGATGTTCATGCCATCAGGTTGGAGGCTACCCAGACGGAATATAAGGTGTTGTTCCTCCAACCTGAGTGTGGCTTCATCTTTACAGTAGAGGAGGCCGTGGACAGACATGTCAGAATGGGAATGGGATGTGGAATTAAAATGTTTGGCCACTGGGAGATCCTGCTTTCTCTGGCGGACAGAGCGTAGATGTTCAGCATTGGGTCTGCGTTGGGTCTCGCCAATATATAAAAGGCCACATCGGGAGCACCGGACACAGTATATCACCCCAGGTGACTCACAGGAGTGAAGTGTTGCCTCAGCTGGAAGGACTGTTTGGGGCCCTGAATGGTGGTAAGGGAGGAAGTGTAAGGGCATGTGTAGCACTTGTTCCGCTTACATGGATAAGTGCCAGGAGGGAGATCAGTGGGGAGGGATGGGGGGGACGAATGGACAAGGGAGTTGCGTAGGGAGCGATCCCTGCGGAATGCAGAGAGAGGGGTGGAGGGAAAGATGTGCTTAGTGGTGGGATCCCTTTGGAGGTGGCGGAAGTTACAGAGAATAATACGTTGGACCCGGAGGCTGGTGGGGTGGTAGGTGAGGACCAGGGGAACCCTATTCCTAGTGGGGTGGCAGGAGGATGGAGTGAGAGCAGATGTATGTGAAATGGGGGAGATGCGTTTAAGAGCAGAGTTGATAGTGGAGGAAGGGAAGCCCCTTTCTTTAAAAAAGGAAGACATCTCCCTCGTCCTAGAATGAAAAGCCTCATCCTGAGAGCAGATGCGGCGGAGACGGAGGAATTGCGAGAAGGGGATGGCGTTTTTGCAAGAGACAGGGTGAGAAGAGGAATAGTCCAGATAGCTGTGAGAGTCAGTAGGCTTATAGTAGACATCAGTGGATAAGCTGTCTCCAGAGACAGAGACAGAAAGATCTAGAAAGGGGAGGGAGGTGTCGGAAATGGACCAGGTAAACTTGAGGGCAGGGTGAAAGTTGGAGGCAAAGTTAATAAAGTCAACGAGTTCTGCATGCGTGCAGGAAGCAGCGCCAATGCAGTCGTCGATGTAGCGAAGGAAAAGTGGGGGACAGATACCAGAATAGGCACGGAACATAGATTGTTCCACAAACCCAACAAAAAGGCAGGCATAGCTAGGACCCATACGGGTGCCCATAGCTACACCTTTAGTTTAGAGGAAGTGGGAGGAGCCAAATGAGAAATTATTAAGAGTAAGGACTAATTCCGCTAGACAGAGCAGAGTGGTGGTAGAGGGGAACTGATTAGGTCTGGAATCCAAAAAGAAGCGTAGAGCTTTGAGACCTTCCTGATGGGGGATGGAAGTATATAAGGACTGGACATCCATGGTGAAAATAAAGTGGTGGGGGCCAGGGAACTTAAAATCATCGAAAAGTTTAAGAGCGTGAGAAGTGTCACGAACATAGGTCGGAAGGGATTGAACAAGGGGTGATAAGACAGTGTCGAGGTATGCAGAAACGAGTTCGGTGGGGCAGGAGCAAGCTGAGACAATAGGTCTGCCTGGACAGGCAGGTTTGTGGATCTTGGGCAGGAGGTAGAAACGGGAAGTGCGGGGTGTGGGAACTATAAGGTTGGTAGCAGTGGATGGGAGGTCCCCTGAGCGGATAAAGTCGGTGATGGTGTGGGAGACAATGGCCTGGTGCTCCTTAGTGGGGTCACCATTGAGGGGTAAATAAGAGGAGGTACCTGCGAGTTGTCACTGTGCCTCGGCAAGGTAGAGGTCAGACTCTTTGACTCAAAGAAATTGAAGTAATTTTACGTCTAGTAAAAAAAACTAATTCACCAATAATGAGTGATTAACACTTGGGATTGATTACTAGACCCAGTAGTGGAAGCAAAAGCCTAAAAGTCACTGAAAGACAAAATGATTAGAACAACGTGTATTGGTAGGTTTGTCCTGGATGAATAGCAAAATGGATCAAGGGCCTTCTTTGTTATGTTATTTTGTTATCGGATACTAACTGTTGCATTGCACATATGGCAGCAGAGGCAACTATTATATGGCTAAAACTATCTTTTAAGACCAAAGTAATGAGTTCTAATCTTATCCCAGGGACTTGAGAATAAAATTCTGAGTTGACAACAACGCAAACAGAAAAAGGGCTAATTCTCTGGTGACTGGGGCAATTCATATCTTGAAATCAATGTCCAGCAACCAAATTATTTGTTCTTTTCCTGTGCTATTTGTGGAATTTTACCAAATGCAAATTGGCTGTCACATTTCCTGAGTTTTATAGTGATGCAAGACATTTTACGATCAGGAAGGTCACTCAATTATGCAATTTATTTTTTCTTGTTGATCTATACTAATGTTATACCATTAACTAAGAACTGCAAAACACCAATTACTCACTCACTCCCACAACTGCCTATTTTGTATAATCATTCGTAACTCTTAATGAATCAGTTTATATTCCAAAACAACGTAGCGATAGAGGAAGGAAATATATCTGGTGATAATTTATAGGTTTGGCTGGCTCAAATAAATATCACAAATCTTACTGAGTTGCAGGCTATGTATGCATTGTCTGCCATGGGTGCAGAGACTCCAAATACAACACCTTCTGTTCGTTATTATATTAGCATGATAGGAAACATAGCTTTTGTTCTGGAAGATAAAATACAATAAACATGACAGTTCTATACAAAAGCAGAGATGGCAATATCAGAGTCTTGACAGTCACAGACCAGCCACAAGAAGTAAACACGAGGGTCGTTCTGTTAACCTTGTCAGTTCAGCACAGTGATTGATTCTAATTTCTGCACATGACTTACAGTACTGTACGTCACTGCAGTAACTGAGACACTGCTGGGCAGGCAGGTCAATGACCCAACTGCTGATAATTGCTTAAGTTTTCTTCCTTTGACATGAATAAAAAATTATCTGTATAACCCAATGGCCAAACACATAAAACCGCTTTGTCAAGGTCCACTGTGTTCAGTACTCCTGGAGCAGCCTTTTCTATGTCGGTCAGACCCGATGTAGATTGTGGGATGACTTCACCAAGCACCTCTGCTCCATCCGCAACAAGCAGGATCTCCTGGTGGCCAGCTATTTTAAATCCAGTCCCCATCCCCATTCCAACATGTTGTTACAATGGCCTCCTCAATTGCCAAGATGAGTCTACTCTCTGGTTGGAGGAGCAACACCACATATACCATCTGTGTAGCCTCCAATCTGATGCCATGAACATCGATTTCTTCAACTTCCAGTAATTTCCCCCACCTCCCCCTTCTCTCTTCTTCTGTTCCCCATATTTGCTCCCCCCTCACCTCTTCTCCTTGTCTGCCTATCATCTCCTTTTGGTACCCCTCCTCCTTCCCTTTCTCGTATGCCCTACTCCCTTCTCCTATCAGATTCCTCCTTCTTTCACTATCACCGACTAGCTTCTCACTTCAACCCCTCCTCCACCCACCTACCTACCTTCCCCCTCACCAGCCTTCACCTTTCGCCTTCTCGCTTGTACTCTTCCCCCTCCCCCCACATTCACATTCTGGCTCCTTCACCCTTTCTTTCTTTAAATTAATTTTTTAAATAAGTTTCTACAATGCAACAACAGAAAAAACAGTAAAAAAAGAGGTTTATGCAGTGCAAAACAAACATATGAAATGTACAGTTCATAACAGTTAAGGAAAAGCACCCACAGTAGAATCATATAAAGTTAGTTACCACCCCACCCTCCCACTACCCAACTCCAAGCCAACCTTACGATATATAGAAATGTTAATCAGAGCTTTTATCACCACAGAGCTGTATTTATAAAAAGGTATATTGCCTACTACCTGAGTACAATATGTTTACACATTTAAAAAAAACCGTAAATCTTAACTGAAAGAAACTGGAATTAAGGCATTTAAATGCAAAAAAAAAGGAGGGATGAACCCTTAATCTAAACAGGAATTATGAAAATATTCAAGAAAAGGTCCCCACACCTTTTGGAACTTTATGTCTGAATTAAGAAGTGAATAATGAATCTTTTCAAGGTCTAAGCAGGACATAATGTCTCTGAGCCATTGCGCATGAGTGGGTGGGGCCACCCTTTCTTTCCAGTTCCGATAGTAGGTCTCGGCCCAAAATGTTGACTCTTTATTCCTTTCCATAGATACTGCCTGACCTGCTGAGTTCCCTTAGCATTTCATGTATGTTACTCTATATATAAATCATTTTTTTCTGTTGAGATTACTGTATATTATTGATATTAAACAAATCTCTGTATTTTGAAATTATTAGTTAAGGAATAAAAAAACTCCAGCTGGAAATTGAACTTATATTGCTGTGTACAATAGGTTTCAGAGATCTTGTTCATATCTCTCTTTCTCTCTCTCTCTCTCTCTCGTCTTTTGGTGAGTTAAAAATACATGTGGACTAAGATGTTAACTGTCCTGTACTATCACCAGTGGGATCATCAGTTGATCTGCCACCTGTCTTCAGGAGTTTCGGCCCGCTTATGATCAAGACTCCCTCGAGGTGGTGGGCCAGCAGTGCTAAAGCACCACCTCCCACTGGTGAGCTTAAAAACTTGGCATCCGCTTCTATCAGAGTTGTTGGTCGCTTCCATCCAACAGATAGTCTGCTCTTCAGGTGTCTATACAACTACTGAAGGGTTTGCAAGATATGTATACACTGTCTGACTATCTGCCCCTCTGGACATACTTGGTCCACACCCATGCTGATCCTGTCTCTGCTGCCTCAGCTACAGCCCTGCTGGTTGACTTGATCTCTCTTCTAGTGAAGCCAAGGTCACACAGCCACTTCTGGAGAGTGAACACAATAAACCCACAGCAGCCTACTTCAAACGTGTGTACTAAGTGCAATGGTGAACTTACATCACAAATGCTTTGGGTCACTGGAAATCAAAAGGTAAAATTCTCATTTCAAGTTCCAATGATTTATCTAAATATGGAATACATATGGTTCACTTACCCGTGTGTCCGTTGTACTTCACATTGCATGCACCTTAAAGCAAGTTAATGCTTCAATGCCATTTGTTCAGTTTATGCCATGCAACTACGCTGAAAAGATTCAAAGCCCAAGTAGAGTCCTGGATTCAGCTGTGTGAAGCATTTTTTTCATGTATAAACTGAAGCAATTTATTCTGGAGATAATCACATTTCATGTGGTGCAAAAAATTGATTTAAAAATCAGTCAATATTCTGAGTGAGGTTCATAACATATCAAGCAACAGTCCAGAATTTTCTAATTCTAGCTGCTACCAAATATATTAAATCAAATTAAACATTTTGAGACAAACTCTAACTATTTCTACATCATATGTCATTATGATCAGGTATAACATATCACAGGGCAGCATACTAGCATAGCGATCCGCGTAACATTTTTACAGTACCAGTGACAGGTTCAGTTCCTGCCACTGTCTTTAAGGAGTCTGTATGTTCTCCCCATAGTAGTATAGATTTCCTCCAAGTGCTCCAGTTTTCTCCTACCTTCCAAAAATGTATGGCATGGGCTCGTTGGATCAGAAGGAGCTGTTATCATGAAGTATCTCTAAATAAATTTTTAAAAACTAAATAAATTGAACAGTACGGCACTGTGTATTTTTTTACAATGGGACTACACAACGAATGTCACAGCTCTCCAACAATGTGATTCAGTTTACAGAGCTGAATCAAGATGTTATGTGTCCTCCTGCACACTGACATTTTTTCCCTGGATTCCCGATGTCCTTGGAAATCATTTAAAGACGCCATCGCTGCACTTTTTACAAAAGGGGAAGAAAGCATATGGAACAAGCAGCTCTCCAAAATGAAGGGCCGTGATCATTAATTACCAAGAGCAGTTTTAGATTAAAAAACAGCCCATGAAAAGCACCATCAAAATGAGATCATCAGCACCTTAATCCATTAAACAAGGTTTTCACTGCAAAATATTAATCAGATAATACTGTTCATCAAATTGGATCTATTTCCCATGCCTATCTAATTTGGGGAAATTTGTGTCAGGACAGTGAGAAAAAAGGCGACTACCTCCTTATATATCTCCTTATCAAAATGAAGATACATGCCAGTAATCCCAAACTATTGTTTTCTTTCACAAGGAACTGAACTTTACCACTAACTTGAATTGAATTGACTTTATTTCTTACATCCTCCACATACATGAGAAGTAAAAATCTTTACATTATGTCTCTGTCTAAATGTGCAATGTGCAATCTTAGTGATTTACAATAAATAGAACAGTCAATGTAACATAGAAATACACTCAAATCAGTGTGAGTTAAGCAGTCTGATAGCCTGATGGAAGTCTGTTGGTCCTGGCTTTTATGCTGTGGTACCATTTGCTGGATGGTTGCAGCTGGAATAGTTTGTGGTTGGGGTGACTCTGGTCCCCAGTGATCCTTTGGACCTTTTTTCACACCTGTCTTTGTAAATGTCCTGAATCATGGGGAGTTCACAACTACAGATGTCCGCACCACTCTCTGCAGAGTCCTGCAATTAAGGGAGGTACAGTTCCCATACCAGGCAGTGATGCAGCCAGTCAGGATGCTCTCAATTGTGTCCCTGTCGAAAATTCTGAGGATCTGGGGGCCCATACCAAAGTTTCTCAACTGTCTGAGGTGAAATAAGCGCTGTTGTGCCTTTTTCACCATACAGCTGGTGTGTACAGACCACATGAGGTCCTCGGTGATGTGGATGCTGAGCAACTTAAATCTGTTTACCCTCTCAACCCCAGATCCATTGATGTCAATAGGTTAGCCTGTCTCCATTCCTCCTGTAATCCACAACCAGCTCCTTCCAATGGTTCTTCATCTTGGAATACCATCATTTACATTTCCTTTTGCTCTTTAATGCATTTGGTGAAGATATTCATACTGACCATCCAAAGTGAAATAAATCAGAAGATGAAAATAATCTTCAAAACAACTTAGTTATAAATTAACCAAGCCCAACATCCTGCCCCAGAATATAGTCCAAAATCTTCTACATGGTGTTCCAATTCCCAACTGTGCTTCAATCAGCTCTGTTTAGATATCATTACATTGTTTCTCATTATAATACTTATGTTCTCCTTTCATCCTGTTTCTTTAAAATGCCTCACTAGCCAACAGTACTCATGCAACTTACCACCTGATCTGTCTCCACGTAGTCTTTAACCTGACATGTGTTGGGGCGAGATGGTAGTGTAGTGATTAGTGTAATGCTTTACAGTGCCAGCAATCAGAGTTCAATTCCCACCACTGTAAGAACATTGTATGTTCCCCTGTGATTGCATGGGTTTCCTCCAAGTGCTCCAGTTTCCTCCCACATTCCAAAGATGTACAGTTAGGGTTAGTGAGTTATGGGCATGCTGTGTTGGTGCTGGAAGCACAGTAACACTTGCATTTGCTCCCAGCACTTCTTCAGACGGTGTTGGTCATTCAAATAAATGACTTATTTCACTGTATGCTTTGACATTTATGTGACAAATAAAGCTTATCTGTTTTGAAAAGTTTAAACTCTCCACTCTCCCTCTATTTCCACAGAATAGTCCCAGATGTAACACTTTGATTGGTTGCTCTTTCGACAAATGCTGCTCGACTTGCTCAAATCTTCCAGCACTTCCAACTTCGTTTTGGTTTGGACAATAATTGGAAAACAAGGAGCCAAAACAGTTACAGGTAAACTCAGTCTCAGTAAATTAATATTGGAATTACTGCCAATAACTTTTCAAAATTATCATTTATAACATATCAGTTATGCAACTGAGAGTGTTGCTCGATCAGCAGACAAGGCATTCTGGCAAGCTCACTGTCATTTCATCAGGGCTCAGAGGTAGTAATATAGGTCAGTGGCTGCTGTTGGATGGATTTTTAAATAGTATTATTAATGGAAAGAAAAGATCAAATAGCAGCTAGAGGTTCATTAGAAAATGCACACATTACTTCCCTGATTCTACTTTCAAAATTCTGTTGAACAGAAAGATTCTCAATTTATAATGTGTCTTTGAAATGAAAATTATTTTGAGGTCAGGCACTGCTCCTGTTTTTCAATTTGATCCTCATTTCAGTTAGAGTAAATGTTACACAAGTGCAATGTAAAATAACTTCAGGGCAGAGGTATGCAAGTAAGAAAAGCTGTCTAGTGATTCAGATAAAGATTTTAAGATTCAAGATTGCTTATTGTCATTCTTCAGTGTAAAGGAGAACAAAATGAATGCAACTCCAGATGCAATAAAAAACACAATAAGCATCAAAAAGCTTAGTATCTTCTTCCTTCGAGATGTTTACCAAATCCAGAGTAGCTGCACGAAATCCCCTTCAGCCTATTATCCATGAACTAATCCTTAAAATCCTTCCTTTTTTTTTGTTTAAAGCCCCAAACCCTTTAAATCAGGGGTTCCCAACCTGGGATCTGTGGACCCCTTGGTTGATGGTAGTGGTCCATGGAATAAAAAAGGTTGGGAACCCCTGCTCTAAATTAACCCAAATCAAAAGTTGTTAATTTCATTAGAAATTTAGTCACCACACATCAGCTGTGGTGTCCAGATATTAACTATCTTGTGTAGGATGAAATATTATTTTAACCCCGTACCCATGTCTTTTAATCTGGCACTCTCATTGTACTTGGCAAAGGAAATTTTCTTTCAAGTGCTTCATTAGGCTCATTAGATTTGAATATTCGACAGGCCACCCTTAAGCCTTTTCTGATTCGAGAGTAATCTTATTTTTTGCAGCTTATCTGCACAACTGGTTGATTTCTTGCATTTTATCACTATGCCCTTAACATTCTTCCAAACAATTCTTCCAGAATTTCATACAATTTTCCACATACCTGATCTTTAAAAGATCTCAATTTGTACTCTGGTCGAAAAACACCCACTCATTAATTTCTCAGCCTCCAATCCTTTTGTCAATTGGATATGGATTAGAATCAGAATCAGGTTTAATATCACTGGCATATGTCGTGAAATTTGTTGTTTTGCAGTAACAGTGCAATGGAATACGTAATAATAAAAAACTACAAATTTCAATAATATATATATTTGTAGACTTCAAATTAAGTAAGTAGTGCAAAAAGAGAGCAGATGTACAAGGGTTCAATGTCCATTCAGAAACCTAATGGTGGAGGGGAAGAACATTGAGTGTTTTAAGGTCCTTGATGGTAGCAATGATAAGAGGACACATCCTGGGAGATGGGGATTTTGAAGATGTCCTCAGTGCTGGGGAGGCTAGTGCCCATCATGGAGTTAGCCAAGCTCGCAACCCTTTTCCTGATCCTGTTCAGTGACCCCTCCACAGATGGTGATGCAACCAGCTAGAATGCTCTCCATGGTACATCTGTAGAAATTTGCGAGTCTCTTTGGTGCCATACCAAGTCTCCTCAAATACCTAATGGAATATAGTCGCAGTCATGCCTTCTTTATAATTGCATCAATGTTATGGACCCAGGATAGACCCTCAGAGATGTTGACACCCAGGAACTTAAAACTGCTCATCCGTTCCACTATTGATCCCTCGATGTGAGCAGGTGTGTGTTACTTTGACTTCCCCTTCCTGAAGTCCACTATCAATTTCTTGATCTTACTGATGTTGAGTGTAACATTCTTGTTGCAATACCACTCAACTAGCTGATCCATCTCATTCCTGTGCACCTCCTTGCCACCATCTGAAATTCTGCCAACGATGGCAAGTGCATTGATGGTGACCGAGCTGTGCCTAGCCACATAGTTCTAGGTGCAGAGAGATTAGAGCAATGGGCTAAGCACACATCCTTGAGGTGCGCCAGTGTTAATTGTTGTGAGGAGGAGATGTTATATCTGATCCACACAGATTGTGGTCTCTTCAAGCTTTCAAGATCACATTCTCCTATTTTTGAAATGTATGTTATGTGATACTTGACAATGGTTTTTATATACATACAAATAACTTTTCCCACCGTGTTCAATAAAGTAACAGATTTTGGATTTAAAAAAAACAAGTTAGTGAGACTTTATTCCGTCTATTCATCAGTCCAATTCCCAAGTGAAAATTAAATGTGACAATGATGAAGATTTCTAGATATCCACAATATTTAAGATACACCTTTTCTGTTTCTTTGTCTGAATTGATTCATTCTTTGAATCCCCACATATGTTATCATTGTGTAGAAATGTTTCCAATTGCATGCCTCCTTGGACCAGCATATTAATCCATGGGCTGGGGTACCAAAAGACAATGGATCAACAAACAGATAAGCTATAGATAAGCTATTCAACAGCCTTTGAATTAAAACCTTTAGATATTAGAAAAAAAATGGTCTTTAGCTTTTATCATTTTATCAGATATCTGCTACAAGAAATAGCCAGTTGTATTCAATATGCCATAGTAAAAAATGGAGGCTTTTCCTTTGTCCCTCTGAAATACCTTGGAGTCAATATTATCTAAAACCCCACTTCTGCAATGTTTAAGCTAGGCTTCTGGTCAATAAGTAGTTTATCACAACCATATGTGGAATCTTGCACTTAGACCGTGTCAATGTTATTTTCAGCATTCCTTGCATCAATAAGCATGCATTTTGATACACATCAGATTTAATTTTCCCAGCCATGTGATTCTTCTTTTTTTTCCCGACACAATATTAGAAGTCCCAGAGTACTACAGCATAGAGGCAGGCCCTTTGGGCCATCTGGTCTGTGCCAATCTGATCTTCTGCCGCGTCACACCTGCCTGCACCCAGACCATAACCCTCCAAACCCCTGTCCATTCATATACCCATTCCATCTTCTCTTAATTGATACAATTGATCCCACACTTACTATATCTGCTGGCAGTTTGTTTAACTGTCATACCATCTTTGAACTGAAGAATTTTCCCCTCAAATTCCTTTCAAATACATGAATTTGCACCCTAAACTTATGACTTCTAAGCTCTAGTCTCATCCAGCTTGAGGAGAAAAATCCTGCATGTATTCATCCTATCTATACACCTCATAGTTTTGTAAACTCTGTAAGATCTCCTTCATTCTCTTGTGTTCCAGGGAATGAAGTCCTAACCTACTGAATCTTTCCCTATATCTCAGTTTAAGTCCCAGCAACATCCTTGTAAATTTCTGTATTCTGTTATGCTTAGGTAGGTAGGTGACCAGAACTACACACAGTGCTCCAAATTTGGCCTCACCAATATCTTGACAACTTCAACATTATATCCCAATTCCTGTGCTCAATACTTTGATTTATGAAAGTCAATGTGCCAAAAGCTCTCTTTATGATCCTATCTACCTTTCATGCCACTTTCAAGGAAATGTGGATCTGTATGCCCTGATCCCTTTGTTTAACCGCACACTTCAGAGCCTTATCATTCACTGTGTAACTCCTACCATTGTTTGTCCTCCGAAAGTGCAACACCTCACTCCTATCTGCATTAAATTACATGTGTTATTTTTCAGCACATTTTACTTCATTCTGTTTTGTGTGCCTTTCTTTTACTCTGTCCTGTTTTCTTCCAAAAATACAAACCTTTGCGCACCAATATTGGCTCCAACCCATTTTAGGTTCTTAACCAGGTTCGGGCTCAGGTACTCTGTTTCACAGAGGACCCTTGAATCCCAGACAAACAAAGAACTGACTACAGCCCAGTCCATCATAGGCAAAGCCCTCACCACCATTGAGCACTGCCACAAGAAAACAGCGTCCATCATCAAAGACCCTCACCATCCAGGCCATGCTCTCTTCTCGCTATTACCATTGGAAAGGAGGTACATCAGCCATAGGTCCCACACCACCATGGTCAGAAGCAATTACCCTTCAACCACAAGGCTCCTAAACTGGTGTGGTAGCTTCACTCATCTCCACTCTGAACTGATTCCATAACATATGGATGCACTTCCAATTTCTCAATTCTTCTCCCTGCACTACTTCTCTGCCCACCCTTTCACCGTTAAAACGTTCATGCACTCGTGCCACTGGAATTCAAGGATTACTTCTTTTGATCAATCAGTTTATTTCCAAAACTTTGTTTTAAAACTTATCATTGGTCCAACACGGATCCAAATGTCTGACTTTTTCCTCTCCTCTCCCTGATAGCTTTGCAGCTGTTCAATGAAGGCTTCCCATTAGGCACCAAGAAGAACATGTACCTGTGGTAAAGTAGTCCAGTCTATCCCTAGTTACCAAATTTTTCACACTTCTACGCTTTGAAGCCTGCTCCCTTCCTGTGATGTGGTTTGCTCTCATTCAGCCAGTATTCAACAACCCCAGAAACCTGATGCATAATCCACCTGGTATTCATGAAGTTCTCATCTTATCGCAGACTCTGTAGGGTCACCAGCTACCCCTCAGCTGGTGGCATTTGCTGCCTATTTCTGGAAGACATTGTGTTCTCATGGAGTATAGGATGTGCTGGTGACATGCTTCAGTAGCTCTCTCAAGTCAGCTATCAGACACTTCAAACTATTTGCTGAGCTCAAAGGCTACTTATTGGTTCAGCTAAAATCAAAACAACAACCATGTAGAAAAATATAAGCAACTAAAACTCAAGTGAATAAACAAGATATTTAACTGTAGAGTGTCCCTGTAGCTCGTGCTTCTGCCATACTATTACTGACTACTTTGTCAGTTTCCTTGTTCTGCTCCACTTTATACCACAGTGGGCTGGCAAATCTGTCACAAGCTGCAACCCCACTATCAAGCTGCTTAACACAGATAAACACCTCAAATGTAACTTAATCCAGAGGGAAAATCATTCTCATCAATTACAAATGCTGAAGTCAGGATAATTTTGTACACTTCTTGGAAATAGCACGCCGGGGAAAATCCAGACCACAGCAATTTATTTTATTTTACCAGCAGTTGAATATCAGATGTGTTAACTTATCTGTTGTTGATCACATGACTCATAAAAAAATACAGGTTAATTATTCCTTGGTCTTATGAAACTTTCAGAAACTGCCAACTTTTTTGTCCTTTTATACAGTTTTGTTTTACTTTATTAAAAACCAAAATACTCCCATTTCAAACGACTAATCTTGACACCAATGATGTCCACACCCGTGAGAAACCATGAATGCCATAGGCTATGTTTAAATAATTAATAAATCCAAACTAGTTTCACCATCCAAACATCCAATTAAAATACATTCCATGGAGAAGCCCATTTCTAACAGGCAGCCAAGTTCTGGATCTTGCCACCTGTCATATTAATGGCATAGAAATTATAATGAGAATTTGTCACAAATCTACAAACTATAAATTACTGTACTTACAGCTCAGGAAAATTTGATATCACATAAAAAGTAAGAAGTAACATTACATTTCTTTTATCCTCCCTCTGAGTCTCTTGATTTTACTCAACCCACACAATCTAAAGTGTTCAAAGCAATAAAGGATAAAGATGAATCACAAATTCAAACATGATTTATCTAACACTATTCCAATAGTATGAATGTAATTTATTTTTTTAACTCATTAAGAACATTGCCCTTCAAATTTTGCCCATCATTTGACAAGATTATGGTGATTTTTCCACCTCAACTTCCTTTCCCAGCCAATCTCCATATTGTGATTCCTTTGGATTCTAAAAATCCACACAACCACTGAGCATCCATAGGGTTCTGGGGTGGAAAATTAAATATCTTCTGAGTGCAACTATAAAAGTTTTAAACAATTTAACACTATTATTTCTTTCATAGCTTTATTTACACTCTTCAGTAGTTTCTTCTGGTCATTCTTTTATGCCTTAAGAGCCACCCGGTCTCAAACTTGCATTCAGTGCAGCCAGGATGATTTAGACATCTTGTCCATTCTTATTACTTAGCGTACTTTTAATTTGGTTTACTTCTTCAAACTAAATACATGTGGTTCCTTTTACCTGGAGGCTTAAGAAGTGGAAGATATTATGTACAGGAAGAATGAGCAGGAATAAATTAGTGGCCAAATTTTCTGATGAGAAGCTGGCAGTTCCTCATGGTACTTACAACTTTCCATTTATAAGTTGTTAGCAAGTTCAAGATTTCGATGGATATGTTTATGAATACTCAAGTCCTGAATTTCTTGACAGTTGAGCACCTTCGTTATTTCAGCTGTGCTCAAGTGCTCAACTCTTTATGAAATTCAGTGAGGGAGTGTGGAACTCTTGATTTCTCACCCTTTTGCAATGGGGAAGCTGGCAATAGAACTTGCAATTGGTTGAACCTGGCACAAGAACAGTTGCCTCCTTTGACTTTAAATGGAGAGGAATAGTTGTTTAGGATGAGGTAATAGCTAATTTATATTTATTTTGGAATTGAATTATTAAACATAAAAACAATTTTGACTTTTGTTAATTTTAATAGATTGTTTTATATTAATAGCTTTGGACCATTTTCACATCCAGCTAGTGGCTCAGGCCTCCTCCTCAGCACAGAAGCTTGCCAATGACGTTGCCACTGCTTACGTGGTAGAAGCAACTACTCTGTAAAGATTTAAGTGCAGATGGAGTAGGCAGGTCAGCACCATGTGCAGTCAGTCCATCAACACAATTCTAGGCCATTCTGCATTTCCACATGCTAAAAACCTTACCTCAGTGGTCAAAAACACTTTCATGCCCTATCTGGAAGATAAAAGAGGGTGCAGATGGTGGGATCTGCAACAATAAACAAAAGGCTGGAAGAACTCAGCAAGTCAATCAGTAGCTATAGAGGCAAATGGTGTAAATGAACATTTTACATTGAGACCTTGCATTAGGATTAATACCTTTTCTCGTTCATTTTCTAGTGTCTGTTTTTCATGTGAAAACCATTCTTAAAAGTCTGATACCACCAACACTTGTGGTTGGATGTCACTCTGCTAATTCTAGATCAAATTATCACAAAAAAAATCTTTGGTGATTGTTAACCAGCCAATCCTTGCTTAGTAGTACCTTTACTTAACGTATGTTCATGCATTTTCTAAGACACAAATGCAGATATATTTCCATTGGTTCATATGAAAACAAAATGCTACTTAATCAGAATTTGTTTCTGCCAGCTTTCGGAACATTCTTTAGGAATGTAGATAGAATGGAATAGTTAATTTCCAAATTTATGCAGCATAAAATACACGTATATTGAAGTAGTTGTATTAATTTTAAATATTTTATAATTATTTGATATATAGGCTATATGTTTATCTGCTATTTTAAAATCATCCTGCTCTTCAGAAAAGAAATTCAAAGCACCATCTCATATAGATACAATCCCACTAACTGTTCCAGATATTCACTAAATGCACAGATCATTTTGATGAACTGTTTTATCAGGGATCAACTGTCAAAGGAAAAGTTCAGTAAAACAGAAGCACAAGTCCTAAAAACTAGAGCAAAATTGTGCTTCTGAAAGTTAATCAAGGATTCTTCTCCGAAATTGAGATCCATACAAGGGTCTGGAAACATCATAAAATAAATATCTAAATACAATGATATTGAACTATTAAATAGAAATCCTATGATGCCCAAGTATGCATGAGATTTCCCTGATCTCTAACAAAAGGAAGAAGCAAAGCCACAGTTGGTTCTTGCTATTCAGTTTAAGAACTTTAAGGTAATGTTGCAGCTCTATAAAATCCTAGTCAGACAACAGTTGGAATATTGTGTTCAGTTCTGGTCGCCTCACTGTTGGAAGGATGTGGAAGCTTTAGAGAGGGTACAGATGAGATTTATCAGAATGCTGCCTGGCTTAGAAAGGATGTCTTAGGAGGATAGCTTGAGCAAGCTAGGGCTGTTCTCTTTGGAGAGGAGCAGGATGAGAGGTGACTTGATAATGTTGTACAAGATCGAGTGAAGCAGATAAGAAGCATAGATACTTTGTGTCAGGGTAGAAATAACTAACATAATGGGGCATATTTTAAGATGATTGGATGAAAGTACAGGGGCAGGTGAGAAGTAAGTTTTTTTTTACACAGAGCATGGTGAGTGCGCGGAATGCTGTGTCCCAAGTGATGGTAGATACGGATGCATTAGTGGCATTTAAAAAAAAACTCTCATAGGCACATAGAAAAATGGAGAGCTATGTAGGAGAGAAGGTTTAGATTAATCTTAGAGTAGGTTGTATGATCAGCACAATATCGTGGGCTGAGTGGCCTCCACTGTGGTGCAGTGTCCTATGTTCCAAGGCCAAATTATTTTCCAGCAGATAATTTTGTCCTTCCAACCACCTATGGCTTGGGTTTGAGCTTAATAAATGCATTCATTTGAAAGATACTAGGTTCATGTTTCTGAAATGATAAAGTGAAATAATAATGTGCAAGTGGATGGACTATCTGCTATAAAAACTAAAACTATTAGAAACACTCAACAGAGCAGGTGGCATCTGTCTTGAAATGGAAATACATTTACGTTTGGTTTTAACATTAAAAGCTTAATACTTGATGTATTCATAAGGCAATAACAATTTTAAGTAGGAATATTCAAAAGGTAGAGGTGGTACCTCTTGGTCAACAGCAGCATTTTTAGGAAATTGGAGAAGCAAATATAAGACTTTAGATTAGTGGGAGGTATAGTCTCTACTATTTTCCCCACCATTGTATCTGACCATGGCAGATCTTGTAAATCAGTGTCACTTTCCTACGTCTACTGCATATCCCTGAAATCCCTCAATATCCACAAATCTACCAACATGTCACTAAGCTTAGAGCCTAGTGTCCAAGGTTAGATATTGTATTGAAAGGACAGGCAGGAAGGCAGAGGGGGTGGTATTGCTCCATTGGTTAAAAAAATTCAAATTGTTAGAAAGAGGCGACGCAGGGTTGCAAGGTGTTGAATCATTGTGGATAGAGCTAAGGAACCACAAATATAAAAAAGACCCTGATAGGAGTTAGATACAGACCCCTAAACAGTATTAAGGACATAGTCTCAACAATTACAAAGGAAATGGAAAATAGATACCAAAAAGGCAATGTTACAATAGTCATGAGCCATTTCAATATGCAGGTAGATTGGGAAAATTAGGTTGGTGCTGGATTCCAGGAGGGGGAATTTCTAGAATGCCTATGTGATGGCTTTTTAGAGCGGCTTGTGGTTAAGCCCACTTGGGGATCAACTATTCTGGATTGGGTGTAGTGCAATTATCCTGAATTGATTAGAGAGCTTAAGGTAAAAGAACCCTTTGGGGAAGTAATCATACTATGATCGAATTCACCCTGAATTTTGAGAAGGAGAAGCTATTACAGTGAATAAAGGGAATTATAGAGCCTTGAGAGAGGAGCTGCCCAGAATTGATTGGAAAAGAACCCTGGCAAGGACGATGGCAGAGCAGCAATGGCTGGAATTGCTGGAAGCAATTCAGAAGGAACTGGGTATATACATCCCAAAGAGGAAGTAGTATTGTAAAGGCAAGATGACACAACTATGGCTAACAAGAGAAGTCAAAGCCAACGTAAAAACCAAAGAAAGGGCATTTAATAGAGCAAAAATTAATGGGAAGTTAGAGGATTGGGAAACTTAAAAACACCAACAGAAGGCAACTAAAAAGTCATTAAAGTAAAGATGGAATACAAAAGTAAGCTAGCCAATAGTTTTAAAGAGGATACCAAAAGTTTCTGCAGACACATAAAGTATAAAAGAGAGGAGACTGTGGATATCGTAGCACTGGAAACAATGCTGGAGAAGTAATGAGGGACAAGAAACTGGTGGACGAACTGAATAAGTAGTTTGCATCAGTCTTCACTGTGGAAGACACTAGGAGTATGGTGGAAGTTCCAGCTGACAGTGGTCATAAAATGTGTGAAGTTACCGTTACTTGGGAGAAAGTTCTTGGGAAACTGCAAGGTAGATATGTCACCTCAACCAGATGGTATATATTCCAGGGTTCTGAAAGAGGTGGCTGAAGAGATTGTGGAGGCAATTAGATTCTAAAATGGTTCTGATAGACTGTAAAATTGCAAATGTCACTCCACTCTTCAAGAAGGGAGTGAGGCAGAAGAAAGGAAATTATAGGCCAGTTAGTCTGACCTCAGTGGTTGGGAAGGTGTTGGAGTTGATTGTTAAGGATGTGGTTTTGGGGTACTTGGAGATACATGATAAAATAGGCCGTAGTCAGCATGGTTTTCTCAAGGGAAAATCTTGCCTGACAAATCTGTTGGAATTCTTTGAAGAAATAATAAGGATCGACAAAGGAGAATGAATTGATCTTGTGTACTTGGATTTTCAGAAGGCCTTTAACAAAGTGCCACACATGAGGCTGCTTAACAAGGTACGAGCCCGTGGTATTTCAGGAAAGATTCTAGCATGGATAAAGCAGTGGCCAATTGGCTGGAGGCAAAGAGTGGGAATAAATGGAGCCTTTTCTGGTTTGCTACCAGTGCCTAGTGGTGTTCCACAGGGGTCCATGTTGGGACCAGTTCTTTTTATGTGATATTTTAAACAATTTGGATAACAGAATTGATGGCTTTGTTGCAAAGTTTGCAGACAACACAAAGATAGGTAGAGGGGCAGGTAGTTTTGAGGAAGTAGAGAGGCTACAGAAAGACTTAGACAGATTTGGAGAATGGGCAAAGAAATGGCAGATGGAATACAACACTGTGAAATGTATGGTCAGACACTTTGGTTGAAGAAATGAAAGAGTTGATTATTTTCTAAATGGAGAGAAAATACAAAAACTGAGGCACAAAGGGACTTGGGTGTGCTGGTGCAGGATTTCCCTAAAGATTAATCTGCAGATTGAGTATGTAGTGAGGAAGGAAAATGCAATGTTAGCATTCTTTTCAAGAGGACTGGAATATAAAAGCAAGGATGTAATGCTGAGACTTTATAAAGCACCAGTGAGGCCTCACTTGGAGTATTGTGAGCAGCTATGGACCCCTTATCTTAGAAAAGATGTGCTGAAACTATAAAGAGTTTGAAGGAGGTCCATGAAAATGATTCCAGGTTTGAATGGCATGTCATATGAAGAGTGTTTGATGGTTCTGGGCCTATATTCACTGGAATACAGTAGAATGAGGAACCTGGTGAAAGGCTTTGAAAGAGTGGATGTGGAGAGGATGTTTCCAATGGTGTCTAAGACCGGAGGACAGAGCACTCAAAATAGAGGGTTGTCCTTTTATGATGGAGATTAGGAGGAATTTCTTTAGCCAGAGAGTGGTGAATCTATGGAATTCGTTGTCACTGTGGCTGTGGAGGCCAAGTCATTGGGCATATTGAAGGTAGAGGCTGATAGATTCTTGATTAGTCAGGAACATATGAAGGGATACGGGGAGAAGGCAGGAGATTGGAGCTGACAGGAAAAATGGATCAGCTATGATGAAATGACAGAGCAGACTCAATAGGCCAAATGGCTTAATTCTGTTCTAAAACCAGTAGTGGAGTTTTCACAATCCTTATAAGTACAGGATTCTAAAAACCAACTTGCCTCTGGGTGAATAAAGATCATCCTACTTCTACCCTGAATGGACAATTCCTTACTTTGAAGCTCTTTAACCCCTAGTCTCAGATATGCCAACTAGGAGAAATAATATCCGTACATTTTCCATGTCACACCCTACAAAATTTTTCTGTTTCATTGAAATTACATTGGTGTGTATACCAACCCTGAAATCTCTCATCAAACATTCCTTCCTACCCTATATATCAAGGTAGTGAGCCTCTGTTTCATTTCCCTTACTACGTGCAAGCTTCCCTTTTAAAGGGAGACTGGACTTGTACATTAGTCAGTTGTGGTCTTCTGAAGCTCAATGTAATTTTGATGAGTTGTCTTTACACTCAAACTATCTTACAATGAAGGCCAGCATTTTATTTGACTTCCTAATTGCTTTCTATGCCTGCATGTTCAGACACTAGATTACTCAGATCCTTTGGAACACTACATTTGTTCAATAGTTTACATTTAGAACCATAGAACACTACAGCACAGAAAACAGGCCATTTGGCCCTTCTAGTCTGTGCCAAAACTTAATTCCACTAGTCCCATTAGCCTGCATCTAGTCCATAACCCTCCAGACCTCTCCTATCCATGTATCTACCCAATTTATTCTTAAAACTTAAGAGTGAGCCCACATTTACCACATCAGATGGCAGCTCGTTCTACACTCCCACCACTCTCTGAGTGAAGAAGTTCCCCCTAAACCTTTTCCCTTTCATCCTAAAGCCATGTCCTCTCATATTTATCTCTCCTAATCTAAGTGGAAAGAGCCTACTTGCATTTACTCTGTCTATACCTCTTATAATTTTGTAAACCTCTATCAAATCCCCCCTCATTCATTTACACTCCAAGGAATACAGTCCTAACCTGTTCAATCTTTCCCTGTACCTCAACTTCTGAAGACCCGGCAACATCCTAGTAAATCTTCTCTGCATTCTTTCAATTTACAGATATCCTTCCTATAGTTAGGTGACTAGAAATGTGCACAATACTCCAAATTTGGCCTCACCAATGTCTTATACAACCTCCCCATAACATTCCAACTCCTATACTCAATACTTTGATTTATGAATGCCAGGATGCCAGAAGCCTTCTTTACAACTCTGTCTACCTGTGACGCCACTTTCAGGGAATTATGTATCTGAACTCCCAGATTTCTTTGTTCCTCTGCACTCCTCAGTGCCCTACCATTTACTGTGTATGTCCTACCTTGATTTGTCCTTCCAAAATGCAACACCTCACATTTGTCTGCATTAAATTCCATCTGCCATTTTCTGGCCCATTTTTCCAGTTGGTCCAGATACCTCTGCAAGCTTTGAAAGACTTCCTCGCTGTCCGCAACACCTCCAATCTTAGTGTCACCAGCAAACTTGCTGATCCAATTTACCACATTATCACCTAGATCGTTGATATAGCCAACAAACAACAATGGTCCCAGCACAGATCCCTGAGGCACACCACTAGTCACAGGCCTCCAGTCTGAGAAGCAACCATCCACTACCACTCTCTGTCTTCTCCCACACAGCCAATTTCGAATCCTGTTTCCAACCACTCCATGGATACTTAGTGTCTGAACCTTCTGAACTGACCTCCCATGTGGGACCTTGTCAAAGGCCTTACTAAAGTCCATGTAGACAACATCCCCAGCCTTTCCTTCGTCTACTTTCTTGGTAACCTCCTCGAAAAACTCTACAAGCTTCGTTAAACATGATCTACCACACACAAGGCCATGCTGACAGTCCTTAATCAGCCCTTGGCTGTCCAAGTACTTGTATATCCCATCTCTCAGAACACCTTCCAATAATTTACCTACTACTGATGTCAGGCTCACCGGCCTATAATTACCTGGTATACTTTTGGAGGTTTTTTTTAAAACAACGGAACAACAACATGAGCTAATCCTCCAGCACTGCACCCGTGGCTAAGGACATTTTAAATATTTCTGCCAGGGCCCCTGCAATTTCTACACTAGTCTCCCTCAAGGTCCAAGGAAATACCATGTCAGGCCCAGGGGATTCATCTACCTTTATTCGCTGTAAGGCAGCAAGCACCTCCTCCTCTTTAATCTCTATATGTTCCATGACACTACTGCTTGTTTCCCTTCCTTCCATATACGCTATGCCAGTTTCCTGAGTAAATACTGATGCACAAAAACTGATTAAGATCTTCCCCATCTTGTGCGGCTCCACACATAGATGACCACTCTGATCTTCTAGGGGACAAATTTTGTCCCTTACTATCCTTTTACTCTTAATATACTTGTAGAAACTCTTCGGGTTTACCTTCACATTATCTGCCAAAGCAACTTCATGTCTTCTTTTGCTTTCCTGATTTCCTTCTTTAGTATTTTCTTACATTTTCTATACTCTTCAAGTATCTCATTCGTTCCTTATTGCCTATATCTGCTATACACGTCTCTCTTTTTCTTAACCAGATCACCAATATCCCTTGAAAATCAAGGTTCCCTATGCCTGTCAACTTTGCCTTTAATCCTGGGAGAAAAATGCAAACTCTGCACTCTCAAAATTTCGCCTTTGAAGGCCTTCTGCTGACTGAACACATCCTTGCCAGAAAACAACTTATCCCAATACACTCTTCCTAGGTCCTTTCTCATTTCTATAAAATTAGCCCTTCTCCAATTTAGAACCTCAACTCGAGGGCCAGACCTATCCTTATTCATAATTAACTTAGAAACTAACGACATTATGGTCACTGGACCCAAAAAGTTCACCTACACATACTTCTGTCACCTGACCTGTCTGGTTCCCTAATAGGAGATCAAGTATTGCATCCTCTCTCGTAGGTACCTCTATATATTGATTTAGAAAACTTTCCTGAACACATTTGACAAACTCCGAGCCATCTAGCCCTTTCACAGTGTGGGAGTCCAGTCAATATGTGGAAAGTTAAAATCCCCTATTACAACTTTCTGTTTCTTACATCAGTCTTCCATCTCTCTACAGATTTGCTCCTCCAATTCTCTCTGACTATTGGGCGGTATATAATACAACCCTATTAGTGTGGTCACACCTTTCCCGTTCCTCAGCTCCACCCATATTGCCTCTGTAGACAAGCCCTCCAGGCTGTCCTGCCTACGCACAGCTGTGATATTTTCCCTGACTAGTAATGCCACTCCTCCCCCTCTATCACGTCTGAAACAACAGAACCCCGGAACATTAAGCTGCCAGTCCTGCCCCTCCTGCAACCAAGTCTCAGTAATAGCAATGTCATAATCCCACATGCCAATCCACGCCCTAAACTCATCTGCCTTACCTACAATACTCCTTGCATTTAAATAGATGCACCTGGGAACATTTCTATCACGCACAAACCTTTGATTTCTGTCTATACATGCAGTCCTCACATGACCTTTATCCTCCTCCACCTCACTATCTGCTCTAACACTCTGGTTCCCCTCCCCCTGCAAATCTAGTTTAACCCCCCCGGAGCAGCACTAGCAAATCTACCTGAAAGGATGTTAGTCCCCCTCCGGATTAGGTGCAAACTGTTCCGTTGGAACAGGTCCCACCTTCCCTGGAACAAAGCCCAATTGCCCAGAAACATGAAGCCCTCCCTCCTGCGCCATCTCCTTAGCCACGTATTTAGCTGCATTATCTTCCTATTTCTAGCCTCACTAGCACGTGGCACGGGTAGCAATCCTGAGAATGCAACCCTGGAAGTCCTGTCCTTCAAATTTGCACCTAACTCCCTAAACTCTTTGCAGGACCTCCTCCTCATTCCTATCCACGTCATTGGTCCCTATATGGACCACAACATCTGGCTGCTCACCCTCCTTCCTGAGAATACCAAGAACTCTATCTGAGATATTGCAGACCCTGACACCAGGGAGGCAATAGACCATCTGAGATTCTCGATCTCTCCCACAGAATCTCTTATCTGTCCCCCTAACTATCGAATCCCCTATCACTACTGCTCTCCTCTTATCCCTCCTTCCTTTCTGAGCTGAGTGACCAGTCTCGGTGCCAGAGACACAACCACTACAACTTGTCTCTTGTAGGTCATTCCCACCAACAGTATCCAAAATGGTATACTTATTGTTGATGGGAACGGCCACAGGGGTGCTCTACTCTTTCTGTCTATTCCCCTTCCCTCTCCTGACAGTCACCCAGCTACCTGCCTCCTGACTTTTAAGAGTGACTGTCTCCCTGAAACTCCTGTCTATTTCTGCCTCTGCCTCCCGAATGATCCGAAGTTCATCCAGCTCCAGCTCCAGTTCCCTAACTCGATGCAGCTGGATGCACTTTTACAGGTGTAGTCATCAGGGACAATTGTGCTGCCCCTGACTTCCCACATACTACATACGGAGCACTCGACTGCCCTAACTACTGCCTCCATTACCTACTCCTAAGCTAATTAAATTAATTAAAGGAACTTACCCTGCCTTACCTCACTGGGAGCAAGCTCATCCTCAGCCTCTCGAGCCAAAGCCTCAAAGCTCCACTCCTACTCTGAGCTACTCACACACTGGCCACTCCTCTTCAGTTACCCCTCCTTTTATTTGTCCCTGCTAATTATCTCAAGTACTCACTCCCTTTAATCAACACTCTGCTTAACCCTTCAGTTGCCCTCCGTGCTCCTTTTAAAGCATGCTCACCTCAGCTGCTTCCCAGCACTCAGCGCTCTCCTGAGCCCCTCGCTCCTCTTCCTGCTGCCACAGTCCCGCGATCACACTGAAAATAACACATTCATAACTTTTCAACCAAACTGGATGACCTCACATTTTCCCACATTATATCCCATCAGCTATGTCTCACCATTTGCTTAGCCTATCTATATCCCTTTAAAGTACCTCTGCATCTTCCTTACAACTGCCACTGTATCATCAGGAAACTTGGATATGTTACACTTGATTCCCTCATAAAATTATTGATACTGAGTGCAAACTACTGAAGACCCAGGATCAACTCCAATAAAGAGAAGGATTTTGCTAAGTGATTGAGTTCAGTAAAAAGTACAGCAAGTCTGATGGTCTTTGCTTTTCGAGTAAATAAGAGAAATCATCAAACAAGGGCCATTTAGAACTTAAGGTATACTTTGATAATTATGAGATTGTATTGAGATATGTCTAAATACAGCAAACACGAGGCAGCATCTCAAAAGTTTCACAACACAGAGATACAAAACAAATTTACAAATGGAAGATAAATCTATCAGAAAAATTATGATGATGGACACTAAAAGCCTAGAGGAACACTTCAGGTGAGAGTAGCTTCTGATTTAAACTTGCATTAAGAGTAGCCTGGAAGGAGTTCAACTATGTCATAGGCAAGCAGCGGGGTGACATTCTGCTGTCACTATAATCAGCATCAATTCCGAATATTTCCACATTTTGCATCCTCCAGTTGGTGACCTTACTCTGCATCTTTTGGACCTGGAGATTTCGTTGCTTTTTTTGCAAAAAGCAAAGAATTATTCCACTCTGAAAGAAACACATCAGCCACACATACACACAGAGAAAAAATAAACTGAGAGTATTTAAGAAACCAGTGTGAAATACCAGTTTACAATTTTCTTACAAATAAAAAAATACTGATGTTCATCTAATTCACACGCAAATAATTGAGAATTAAATTGATAACATTAGATAACTTCATAATTTCACTAATTAGTTAACAGATGAGTGAGGTATATTGCATATTTGCATATTCCCTCCAGTGAATGCTGGTCTTGAAAGGTCACATTCAATCTAATTTTGCTGCATTGTACTGCAGATACATTTTGTGTTCTTGCAATTCTCACTGCTTTTTACAAGTGTTGTTCAACAGGTAGGAGAACTGACTGATCAGGCAAGGGAGGGCATAAGGAGGCTTCCTTACTTATGTTCGATGAGACTGCATAACTCATAAGATTTGGGATTGAGAGAATATCCTCAGGTCTACAAGTGCCAATTCCCCTCCCCACCTTTATTTCATCACCTCTCCTGTTGCTGAACAAGACATATCCAAAAATTGTTAAGGAAAGTCTAATGCACTGTTTCCAAGTTACAAGCTTGTCCATACCATGGTTCCAATAACCTATAGAACAACTCTTTCACTTTAGACACCATTTCAGATGCTAATGATATTTTGTATGGTTGATTTAGTGCCGAGGTCAAAGCAAGATAATCTGCCCAGTTTACTTGATTGTGAGATTTGACAAAATTGACCACTTGCTACATCATGAGCAGTTGAGAATCAACCATACTGCTAAAGTTCTGGTTAGGCAATAAATCTTTCCTGAATGAACTAGGTCAGATTTTACAAAAATCTTCTGAGAGCAGGCAGATTTACTCACATTATTTAAACTTACTTTCTGTAGTCAAGTTGTCTAAGCAAAGTTGGTCCAGGCTCTAGAACTATTGAAGATAGTAATACTGTACATTCTTCTCACATAACACTAGTAATTTGGGAAAATGAAGACATAATCTTTTTCTACATCTACAACTTGGTATCATTTTAAGCTAAATTGCCAATTGTGGTATCAGATTGGCTGTCCATCTCACTACAAACATACATCGTTTTTTAAACTTTGTGTTATCTTTAATTATAATTAATTCTAAAAGGACATGGGAGAAGTGTGATTGAGCAATTCATTCAGATTGACATCGGGTGGAATAAGTTACAATTATATGGATGTCTCTTTTTACATTAATCTCTCAATCTGGCATTTGATTTCATCCAACTACAACACCAGATAGCATAATTAAATGTATTGTTTCAATTGAACATGCATTCAAACACAAGAACTTGCTTACTACAATAATAAACATGGTGAAATGGGAAACTCCATAGGTTTAGCAATAGATATACTTCTACCATTGCCATCTTTTCTTTCCCTCTGTAGCGAATATCTCCAAGCTAAGAATAATTGACAATATGCTCTTAGAGATTAGTGATGGACTTTTCAGTATGGTGATAGATTATAACCAACCCAACTTGTTCATTTAGTACTTAATAACTGTGTTCGGAAAATTTCTGAGTGAATCATAAGCCATAAATTTGCCACAAAAACAAGTTTCCCAAAATACAAATCTGTGAAAATAAACCTGATTCTGAACTATCATTACATTAAGTTCAGTTGTTAACTAAACCATTAATCATTAACATTCTAACTTTCATTAACTCAGTTCCAGACATGATTCTGGATGCAAACCTTAGAAGAACTTGAGACACTTGGGATCTTGAAATAGAACTTCCAAGTACTGCAGTGTTTAAACTACATAGTGGCACTTAACAAAATAGCCAAAACTATATATTAATGCTCAATTCATGGGCAGATTTTACTTATTGGACAAGTTCAAAGAAAAATAAACAACCACTGCAAGTTTTCAGGAGTACCACAAAGAAAATCATGAGCATGTGCAAAAAGAATCAGAAGCTAACTAAAAATTGGAAATCAAACAGAGTTCTGGTTTTCAACCAACCTTTATTATATGTAGTATAATATATGTACAAAACATTTTCTAACATACTAAAATAAAAGTTCTTGCATTGCACATACTAACATTTATCTTACTTCCTGTTTGTCTAAGAAAACATGGGCACTGAGAAAAATAAAGTCTGAAATACTATCATTCAGCAACAATATTTTTAAACAAGACCTGACAAACACAGTCAGCTTATGAATTATTCCATGGTGTCCTAATCACTTAAACGTCCACTGGCAAAAGTCAAGCATTTCTGATCTTCAGATTTCATCTTCTTGCCTTATTCTCTTTCGAAGATGTTCACTGACTGCTGCCAGAGGGTCTGCCTTAAATGCAGGGTTCTCAATGGTAACTTTGAACCTAGCCACTTCTTCCTCTCTAGAACATAAAAATGCAGTGTTAGAATCTACATCAAAGGGAGTTTATAGAATGGTCACCATAATTCCCCACCCAATACAAGCCCCTCCCCAATACCACCCAATACCAGTCCCTCCCCAACCACAAACTACATATTTCAACCTAAAACTGGAAAATATTTCTATAATTAAAGCCATTGGTAAAAGAATTCAAGGTAAAATGAGAAATCAGTTTTTCACCCAGCAGGCAGGTGGGGTCTGGAACTTGCTGCCTGGAAGTATGGTAGTGATAGCAACCCAACTCGGATTCAAAACGTGTCTAGGTGTGCTGTGACCTGGAGGTCTATAGATCAAGGGCTGGAAGATGGGATTAGACTACGTAGCTCTCTGTCAACAACACAGTCCTCCTTGTTCCATTAATTTTCAATGATTCTATAATGATAATAACCATTTCTGTAATTCTGTCCACCAGCTATTCTGTTATCCTCAGGTCACAATATACATTTAATCAGCTGGCAGTCTTTTGACTTTTGACAAATAAAACTTTCTATGCAAGTTTATGTACAATGTAAGTGTCCAAATAAATGTATTTATATATTTGTATAGCATCAGTATATTAGTTATATAAAGTAAAAACAATGGTTTTGAGTTACTCAAATTGGTAATTATTAACTTGCAGCCTACTGGCAGCAGATCTACACTAATGTATACATTATCAGCTATTTCAACTGATGCCAGCCAGCACACTCAGCACCAGGCAGACAAAAGTACAATGAACTCATTACGTAATGTCTAGTTCCATTAATATGTGTAACTGAGAGTGCTCAGTTAATGATCCAGGAAGCAGTAAAGCAGAGGAAATTCCTGTGTCAACAACTGCCCTGCAGGAACTCAAAGCCAGTTTCTCAGAAAATTGAAGATCCAGCGCACTAAATGAATGACAATTTGGAAGCAAGGTGTGAAAATTTGCTGTTATCAGATATACCAATCCAAATATCCCATCTTTTATCCCTTGTTATTGGGGCACAGTCTGCACAACCTTGAAAAGGCACCAATATAAGCACCAGAATTCCATCAAGATTTCTTGGAGCCATTGATTACTATAGGATGCTGCCAATTTTTGTTACAAACACTTGTGTTATGATAACAGTTAATGGAATAATTTAGGCAACAGCTCAGATATCAGATTACACAATTTAATCAGACCTGATACCCAAAACTATTAAAAGCACCAAATAGGAAACCTGCCTGTATAATCTCAATGGAGAGGAAACTGCTCAATAAAATTATTTCTTTTTTTAATCAATCTCAAGAAGAAAGATGACTGAAAAAATAAGTCACTTGATTTATTTTTGCAGAAAAATATGGAAAGATTTGCATTGACACAGCACTTTTCATGATTTTAGGAATTATTCAATATTATATTTTTGGTTTACAGTACTGTCTAAGGCACAAAGTAGAGCAATTAATTTGCACACTAGAGTCAAAATAGGATTCAATAATAAAAAAAATGACTAAACAAATCTGTTGGTGTTATTGACTTAAGGACAAATGTTGTTAAGGCACAGCTCTTTTTCCAAACCGGGTGATACTTTCATCCTTGAACCACAGGGTTTCAGCTGAACATCTCATCAGAATGATTATGCCTTTAGCAATGCTCAGAAATGTATTGATATGGCAGTATAATCTGTATGCTCAAATCTCCAGTGTGAATTTACACACTAAACCTCTTTACTCAGACCCACAGAGATAAAGCTGGCATTTTCAGAACATAATTGAATGAATGATTAAAATGTAGACCACGGATACATCTGAAAATTACCTACTGAAGAAGAAAGCTAAGTTGTTGGATGTCACCAGCTGGATTGAGAAATGGCTTAACAGCACAAGGCTAGTGGTCACAATTACTGTAAATCAGCAGCTCAGTTGAAGAGAATGTGATGGAGCACTATTAATTAATGAAGACATTTATTCAGATTCAATTAATCATAGCGGTCAAACAACCTCGGGAATGAAAAGAGTCAATACAATTGTAATGGCTGAAGAATTTCTGATTGAGAACTTATGAAAGCCAAGATATAATACCCTGAAGTATTTCTAACCCATCATAATAAAAAGGCCCACGAGGTAGGATTTGATGCTGCATCCAGCATGGAAAATGAACCAGACCAGATGTGTGAAGTAAAAATAAAAGGAACTCACTCAAAGTACTCATAATAAGGAGACAAGCCTGATTTTGAGGTGCTGAGAACAACATATAAAACAATGGAAAACATAAAGGTTTGTTGAATGGAACGTAGGAAAGTATGTTTTGTTGTCAGGAAAGAATAAACTAAATGCTTGCAATATTCAACTGAAGAATAAGGATACAAGGGAACAAATGAGGGGAAGGAAAGGTATGTGCATCAAGTAGACCATGGTGCACTGCATTACAAGAGAGAATAAGTTGGAGTTAAGAAAGAAGTCAAAGGCGCATTTAGAAATACAAGGAGATATGGTATTAAGTAGTCTGGTAATTTAAAACACAGTTGCAATATATTTTAAGGAGTTATAAAAAGGCAAAATGGTTGGGATGAGTGGGTAATTAACAGATATACAAGACACTTGGGAGATGGCAGAAAATTTAAATCAGTTGTGCAGCTTGTAGGAGCCTCTGCCTCGCAATGCCAGAAACCTGGATTCAATCCTGGCCTCAAATGATATCTGTGTGGAGTTTGCATGTTCTCCCTGTGTCGATGTGAGTTTTCTCCAAGTGGTCTGGTTTCCTCCAACATCCTAGAGATGTACGGGGAAGTTGGATAATTAGCCACTGAAAATAGATCGATTGTGAGGCAGCATGGCAGAATCAGGGAGGAAGTTAATGTGAATGTATGATTAATGTCCAATTGGTATAAATAGATAGTTGATGGTCAGCATGAACTCCATGGACAAACATCCAATTTTCATGCTGTACCTCTCTTTGGCCAAATTCGTTTCACTTCAGTGTTTATTTTAGAGCAAGAGGTTGACATGACATTGGATGATGGAATGATTAACACAATGAATGCACAAACAAGAGGATATATTACATACTGAGACCCTCTGTTGGTTGCAGTCGGCCATGGATATTGCGTCCTAGCTGTCTATGACATACATACGCTAGGGCAGTACGATATGGAGAGTAAACTGTTGCCTGTTCAGAAGACTCCCCTTCTCCACACAGCTGATAAATCCAAAGGAACGGCAAAGACCAATACAGTTTGGCACCAGCAGGAGTTGCCAGTCAGCGTTGAACTCAGCATAGACTTACCTTAAGGACTCCAGCTCTGGATTTTTCCTTGGGGTTTACTCTCAAATCCTTGCCCATGAGTAGATACAGCTGGACTTGGGTATCAGAGGCTATTTGAGATGCATGCCATTGGGAGCATTTGATATGTAGTGGGAGCTTATCCCCACTACCTCCCCCAGCTATGCCAACCTTAAAGGAACCTACATATTATATTACCTAACTCAAAAAGAATAGAACTTTTCCAGATTTCCCATATTTTTAAAGAATCAGAACAATAGATAGCAGAAGCATTGCTATATACAGTATATTTTAATAAAATATCATGAAAAAATGAGGTGGATTGGCAGATAACTACTGTAATGACTAGATTTAAATAGAGGAATGTGACCTGAGAATGAAACATTGTCTTGTTCAACATTGGTGGTAAATGATGACATATATATTCTTTGATAATAAATTTACTTTGAACTTGGAACTTTGGATCAGTTGAAATGGCAAGCAGCATGTTGCTCCCGATTACCACCACCCCCGATGCTCTACAATAAACCACTGTAATCTTCTACAAGCCTTGCAACTCTCAGGCTTGAAAAGCATAAACACAAGAGATTCTGCAGATGTTGAAAATCCAGAGGGCCACACACAAAATGCTGTGTATGAGAGGAACTCAACAGGACAGGCAGCATCTATGGAGAGGAATAAACAGTTGACATTTTGGGCCAAGACACTGCAAAAGGACTCATCAGGTTAAAAAGCATTCCTGCTGAGCAAGCAGCAGGTCAAACCAAACTAATTTCATCGATTCATTTGAATGGCATCAAACACAGTGGTGCCATTCAAATCTATAGATGAAATTAGTTTCAACACTGGTCAATAATTGGAATGAAAACACCAATGCCCAGGTTCAGAAAGTAGTGGATACAGCAAAGTCTATCACAGGCAAAGCCCTCCCCACCATTAAGTACATTTACAGAGAGTGCTGCTACAAGAAAGCACCAAAGACCTTCACCATCCAGGCTACGTCCTCTTCTTGCTATTATCATCAGGCAGGAGGTACAGAAGCCTTTGGTCCTACACCACCAGGTTTAAGAAGATATTATCCTGCAAGCATCAGGCTCATGAACTAGCATAGGTAACTTCACGCACAACTCTGCTTACAGACTCACTTTCAAGGACTCTTTACAACTCATGTTCTCACTATTATTTTTATTGGCACAATTTGTTTTCTTTTGTCCTTTGGTTGTTTGTCAATCTTTGTCTTTTTATGTATTTTTTTGGCAAAATTCTATTGTATCCTGTAAATGGATGCAAGAAAATGAATCACAAGATAGTATATGGTAACATATATGTACTTTAATAATAAATTTAATTTGAACTTTGAACAATTTAAATTTTTAATCATTTATATTTTCCATTTTTTTTAAAAACTTGCACAAGTAAATTTCAATGTTTGTCAAAGTCAGAGGAATTGAAGCTGTCAAACTGGCACTGGGAATAAGGGTCCCACTGGAAGACTGGTCCAGGAGAGATACTTAAGTGAAATGGGACAGATGAGAAGTAAATGAACAACTGAAAATGTGTTTCATTATTTGGTCATTTAGTATATTGCATTTAGATAATCTTGTTAGGGTCAAATTGGCAGTGATTTTTTTCACTTTTGGCGAACAGTATTTTATAATGTTCACAGTGATCTGATTTTACAGTCCACAAACAGTGAACTTTCATGAAAATGATTATCCTTCACAATTACTGCCTTAATTATGTTACAAGTGTTTTATAAATGCCATTAATTTTATGTAACTCAACACAAATCCTTAGAAGATTTAATTTTCTCTCTTTGAAGGATTTAACCAAAACCTTTCTGAAATGTACAGGTAACAGTTGAACCTCCTCGATTTTTAATGTCTTCGAACAAGAGCACTTACATTAATTTCCGTTTTTGAGCTTGCTTCATCCGACTGTATTGTATTCTTTCAGGTTTCTTCTTTGCATTGCTACAAAATAAAAAAATTGTTTAACATTCTATGTAGCTTATAACTTAATTGAAACTATACAGATTGAGAGCAGGGATAGGCTACAGAACTCCTCAGACCTGCTCTGCCATCATGCAATCCAAATGAAACATCCGCTCTAGGTAACTTTTCAATCCCTTGCTTATCAAGAATCGATCATCCTAAAATAACATTCCAAAACTTTCCTTCTGAGCCCTCGGAGGGAGAGTTTCTAAAACTCAAATCTCAGAGCATAAATTTTACCTCCTCGCTGCCTTAAATGAGTGACCACTTATTTTCAAACAGTGACCAAGTTTAACCTCCTGTTGAAGAATAAACATCTTCTTCACATCCACTCTGTCAAGATTCCCCAAGAACTTGCAAGTTTCAATCAGGTTTCCCTGCTCTTCAGACTTGCAGCAGATGCAAGTCTAACCTGATTTGTCCAGCTATTGATGTAGAAAAGCGGATCTGAGCCACTTCTAATACTTTAACACCCTTCCTTGGATAGAGTGATCAATACCTTCAAGAATACCAGGCAAAGCTTATTAGACAGAATTAGAGCACATGATATTAAGGGTAATGTACTGGCAAAGACTACGGCTCGGTTAACATACAGGTTTGGGAAACTATAACTGTTGGAGTGTTACAGAAATTGTCACTATAGCTCCAAATGTTCAATTTCTACATCAATAATTTGGAAGAGGAAGTAAAGTGCAACATATCCAATTTTACTTATGATGCAAAGATGATTAGCAGTGTGAGTTATGAGAAAGAGTTAGAGAGACCTCAAGGGATACAGGCAATGTGAAATGTGAAGTCACCCACTCTGGTAGGGGAAAAGAATTACATTTTATTTATTTATTATATTGTTTTTCTTTGAGAATCCAAGTGTCCTCATAGATGAGGACTCATTGTTGACATACAGGTACAGCAATAAATTAGTAAGGTAAATATTAGAGTGGCCTTCAGTGCAAGATGAAATGAATACAAGAGTAAGGATGTCTGACTGCAATTATACACATATTCATGAGACACAACTGGAAAACAATGTACAGGTTGGATCTTTCTACTTAAGGACGGACATACTTTCAGTAGAGGGGATGCAGGTAATATTTACAAGATTGATTCCTGGGATGGAACTGTCCAAAGAAAGAGTAAGCAAGCAGGTCTCATACTTTCTACAGAAAAATAAGAGATGATTCCATTAAAACATTAATTTTGATGGAGATTAATAGAAATACCTAGGGATGAAACCTCTCCTGATAGCACGTCTGAAACAGCATTGGCCCTTCAGCACCAAGAATAGGAAAGAAATTTTTTTTGCCTGGAGGACGTGAAACCTAGAGTAAAGATTACACAATATGGAAATAGATTCTTCGGCCTACCAAATCTGGGTTAATCCCATTCACAATAATCACAGTTCTTCCAAAACTTTGCCTCAAACCCCTCAAGATTTTACCATACACCTACATAAAGGGATGAATTAAAGCGACTAATTAATCCACTACTCAGCTTGACCTTGGAATATGAGGAAAATCAGAACAGCTGGAAAATATCCAGATGGTCACAAGGAGAACATGCAAACTCTGCAAGGTCACTGGAGATGCATCCTATCCAGCTGTGGAGGTTTACTGTATATTACAGGAAGAGATCAACACATTTTTGGGTTCTATGAAAATCAAGGAACCTGGAGATAATAAAGGAAAACAATACTGTGGTAAATGATTAACTATGACTTTAGTAAAAGGCCCACTTCTACTTTGATTCCTTTTCTTCTTATGAAAAAAAATGTTATTTTTAAAATCTGTCTTGATGGAGATGAAGTCAGCTGTATTTCCTTTCAAATTTAAATTTTCCTCTAAATTCAACACTGGACAGTAAAACCTCAGAAAACCATTTACCTTTTGTAACGCCTTGGTAAAGGTTTCACTGCTAACAGTGTTTGGGTTATTGTTAGAAATAAGGGTGCTTGGGAATGTGGACATTTCAATCAGGAGAGAAGGCTGGGGGAGTTTTTTTTTCTTGCCTGACATCGGTGGGACTCTTGGTCTTTGTTCCGCAGGAGAAAACCGATTGTAGGATTCGCTCTGGAGGGAACTGTGATTCGATGGAGCCAAGGTGCGGGAGTCTATTGGGTATCGGTGAATATGACTGTTGGAAAATTTGAGCTCCAGCCTGTGCACAATTGACTGTTTAATCATAACAGGCCCTTTTTTACTTTTTTCCTTTCCTCTACTAACTCTTCAATAAGTTAATATTCATAAATATACTTCTTTTAATTGTATGCAGTGTGCGATCAGTTTTTTCCTGCATTGCGCTGTAACAGGGCAGCAAATCAGACAATATTCACACAAACCAGTGTGGGGGGGTGGGGCGAGACTTCCCAATCTCACGAATTTGGTGGGACCAGGATGTGTATACCCTAGATGTACGGGGCCGGTGAAAGGTAGGCTTCTCGGCATTGAGTTGGGAGACTGCCAGCGAAGGCTAACGAGCTATTTCCTGAGATGCCCAGGAAGAAAGGGGGTTTCGTTGTGGAGGCTCATCTGGGATTGAATTTGTTGGAAGCTGTGCGATTGCCCTGAACATTAATCAAGTGGGTTTGTGTTTAAGCCCATGTTAAACTATCGTCAAGTAAAGTGTTTAAGATACGTGGTTATGGACACTGCAGGGATTGGGCGTTGGTGCGAGTCAAAGGGATTATCTGTAGCTAATGCTTGTGTATTGAGTGGAGTGGATATTCATAGCCCAGATGTATTGTTGCTTAAGATTTTAAGTACCATTAAAGCAACAGGAACAGTTTCAATCATGGAGTGAAGGCTAGACAAAATGGTGGGCAAAGATTTCATTTTAGTTTAGATTAGCGCTGACGTAACGGGGCTGTACTATTGGGGCTGTCTGTACTTCCTGAGAAGAGGGGAGTATAGGCAAGGGTGCTGAATTGGAAGCTGAGTTTCGCGTAGCTGGGGGTGCGGAGACTTTAAATGACAAGTCGCTCATTTGTTCGGATCGAGGGGGAGGAGTGGTCTGATGTGGAAAGTCTAATGAGTACCCCAGAGAGGGATGAAAACTCTGAGTTGGTATCAGGTCTTACATCCCTGGCGAATAAATAGCGAAGTGCACCAACGGAGAGTCCCAGTTGTCGTAGGCTGAAAATGTTCTCGGGAATAACGCCCACACCCGAGGAGGAGGAGGAATATGAGACTTGGGCAGAGCAGACCTCTCAAATGCTGGATGAGTGGCAGTGCTCTGATAATGTGAAAAGACAGTGACTGGTAGAGAGTCTGACAGGTCCGGCTGCTGAAGTAGTGAGACCCTTAAAGACAGAGAACCCTTTGGCTACTTCTGCAGGCTACATGAAGATGAGTTATTAACTTCAAACTTTCCGCATTATCACTCAAAGAGTTGAACTGCACGTGTATGTAATGAGAGTGTCCTTGGACCTCCAGGTGGTCCACAGCAGGGCTGATGGATAAGTTCATGGTCTAAGGTAGAAGGAAATAAGTTATACAGCTCTCGTTACATGCACACGCAGGTCAACTGTTTGAGTGAAAATGCAGAAAGTTTGAAGTTAATAACTCATCTCCTTCTATCTTAGGCCACGAACTCATCAATCACCCCGGCTGTGGACCACTTCTGGAGGTCCAAGACGCTGACTTCTACAAAGAAGGGATCCGTATGCTCCATGACCACTGGACTAAGTATGTAAATGTAGGACAAATATAATGAATGTGCTAGGTTTTCTAAAATTGACTCCTTCTACCCTAGGCCATGAACTTATCAATCACCCCTCGTATAAAGTATAAGAGCAGGGATATGATGTTGAGGCTCTATAAGGCACTCGTAAGACCATACTTGGAGTATTGTGTGCAGTTTTGGGCTCTTTATTTTAGAAAGGATATATTGACACTGGAGAGGGTTCAGATAAGATTCACGAGAATGATTCCAGGAATGAAAAGCTTACTGTATGAGGAATGTCTGGCAGCTCTTGGGCTGTATTCCCTAGATGGATCTTACAGAAATATTCCGAATATTAAAAGGCCTGAACAGATTAGATATTGCAATGTTATTTCCCATGGTAGGGGACTCCAGGACAAGAGGGCACGACTTCAGGATTGAAGGACGTCCATTTAGATCAGAGATGCGGAGAAATTACTTTAGTCAGAGGGTGGCAAATCTGTGGAATTTGTTGCCATAAGTGGCTGTGGAGGCCAAGTCACTGGGTGCATTTAAGGCAGAGATAGATAGATTCTTGATTAGCCAGGGCATCAAAGGGTATGTGGAGAAGACAGCGGAGTGGGGATGACTGGAAGAATTAGATCAGTCCATGATTGAATGGCCGAGCAGAATCCCTGGGCCGAATGGCATACTTCTGCACCTATACCTTATGGTCTTTTCTAATTGGAGTTGAGGAACAGATTCTATACTGGATCACGTCTCCTCCAAACAGGCTTCGGTGTTCCCAGTTGGTTCTGCCTGAGAAGTATTGGAGGATTGTGTTGAAGATACTTCATGATGATTCAAGTCATTTGGGCTTTGACAAGACCTATGGATTATTGGCCAGAGATCAGCTCTACAGGCCTCCAATGAAGCCTGAGGTTGAAGAGTATTGCAAGTTGTGTATTTGATGTATTTGGAGGAAGACGCTGCCTATGAGGGTCACTCCATTATCCCCTTTGCAGAGTGTGGGGCCACGTGATCCAGCGTGTATGAATTTTCTATCCACAGAGCCTGATTCCAGCAACATGGCGAATGTCTTGGTTATTACGGATCACTACACCAGATATGCTCAAGCCTTCCCTACAAAGGATCAGAGGGCATCTACCATGGCCAAAGTATTTCATACATTATGGTTTCCCCAGACAGATACACAGCGATCAGGGAAGGGATTTTGAGAGTAGGTTCATACATGAGTTACTGGGCAGGCTTGGAGTTGAGAAGTTGACGACTATGCCTTATCAACCTCAGGGTGATTCCCAGCCCAAGAGATTCAACCGGAGATTGCTAGACATGCTCGGAACCGTGGGGATCAGCAAGAACAAATGGAGCCAACATATTGGGCATCTGGTCCACTGCTACAACTGAATACAGAATAAAGCCACCGGATACTCGCCATATTATTTGATGTCTGGGCATGAAGCAAGGTTGCCTGTTGACATCTGTTTTGCAACTGGCGGAGAACATTTATCACAGAAGACTTATCTGAAGTATGTGTCTGATATGAGGAGGGAATTGCAAATGGCATATGAACTAGCAGAGGTCTCTGCAACCAAGCAGAATCCAGAAAATAAGAGGAGGTATGATCAAAAGGTTAGGTCCTCCCAGCTGATGCCTGAAGACAGAGCGCTCATAAAGAATCTGGGGGTATCAGGGAAGATTAAGTTGGCTGACCATTGGGTGGCTACACCTTACATGGTGGAGAGTCAGATGCCAAATGTGCCAGTTTTCCCAGGTGAAACCAGTGGATGGGAGTGGACCTGTCAAGATTCTCCATTGGAACCACCTTCTACCTCTGGGACAAGAGGTATGTGTTGACCCATAGCCTGACATGGACCATACACCTAGTAAGAAGACTGCGACGATATGGGAGAACAGAGAGACAAGCAGCTGAAAGGTCTGGAAGGGACCTAACCACTGAATGTGGTACGGACTCAGAGGATGAGGAAATATGGGTGTGGTATATGCTACCCTTTGCAAACTCCCCAATAATGGATGAAGAGATTCCCAAACAACCCACACCAATGCGGAGGAAAGGTGGGGGACTAGCAGTGGGTAGGCAGGTTTGTGGCTGGACAACGATGGGAGACTGGGCTCTAAAGTGACTGGGCACGAAGCCGATCTTAGTCAAGGGACAAGAGGACCTGAGTTGTTGGAAGGCATGAGTAATGGACAGGGAGAGGCTTCTCCATGTAGACAGGAAAGATCCCAGGGAGTGTCTGAAACTGAAGAAATAGATGATGGGGTAAGGAGGTCTCAGAGAGTCAGGAAACCACTAGATAGGCTAGCCTATGTTGCACTGGGGGAACAGACTGTTGCACCTATTCCCCTAGTGAGATATGTCACTACCATTTACAAATGCCTTGGAGGTTCTATGATCACAAAATTCCTTTGAACACTATTATTAATGAGGGGATGATAAATTATTTCAAAGTCATGAGGACATGACTATTTTGGTGGGGGGGGGGGCGGAGAATATAACACCCTGGTAAAGGTTTCACTGCCAATAGTGTTTGGGTTATTGTTAGAGATAAGGGGTGCTGAGGAGTGTGTGTCATCCAATCAGGAGAGAAGGCTGAGGGAGCGGGGTTTTTTTTTTGCCTGACACCAGTGAGTGTCCTGGTCTTTGTTTGGTGGGAGATGAAGAGAGACGATGCTGGAGAGTACTGGTTGTAGGATTTGATCTGGAGAGACTATGATTCGGTAGTGCCAAGGTGTGGGAGTCTATTGGGTATCGGTGAATATGACCTTTTGAAAGATTTGAGCTCCATCCTGTGCACATTTGACTGTTTAATTATAACAGGCCCTTTTTGTTTCTTTTTCTTTTCTCTACCAACTCTTTAGTCAAGTTAATATTCATAAATTTACTTCTCTTAATTGTATGCCATGAGCAATCTGTTATTTCCTGCGATGAGCTGTAACAGGAATCACACAGCATTCACACAAAACAAGGCTTGGGTGGGCGAGACATCCCAATCTCATGGATTTGGTGGGACTAGAGTGCGTACACCCTAGTCATATGTGGCTGGTGAATGGTGGTTTCACTTAGAAAATGTTTTAGTTCATTTTACCAACACCATTATCAAGTAACTATCTAATTTGTTCAATTTTCCTAAACTTCTCACAGAGCCTTGCATATTTTTCAGTTAATCTCAAATCTGCTTCTACTAGCCTTTTAGACAGTGTATTCAAGATAATAACTTTGTGAATAACATTTTTCTCATACCAGTCTAGTTCTTTTGTCAAATATCTTAAAGCTGTATTAATTACATGCTGCATAGATAACAAAGCTTGAACCTATCCTATTTATGTTGTATTTGTTTCCCCATCCCGTTTGTCTGCCTTTATCATTGCTTTACTCTACCCTTCAAGGGAGAGGATCTAGTTCATCCATATAAACTCCTCATAATCAGTGACATAGAGTGCCAACTCAATTTTCACTTATCTCACAGCAATTGATACTTTGAGATTTTTTTTGGGATACACAATAAGAAATGCATAGCTAACCAAATGCACAGCTAGAAATTAAAAACGGATCTGATTGAGTTTCAATGCAGACTGGTGATACTCATCTCTGCATCTAATGTTGCTCTGGTATGGCTTTCCCATTGTTTATCTATTTATATCAGAAAATCGATCTTTTTTTCACATCATCAGACACCTCAACTTCAAACTGCACTGTTAAATATCCCTTTAGGCCCCCTTGTTCGGCAAAGACCAAGCTGAGTTTCACCATCAATTGTAGGTGTTGGGTCTTTTGAAGAACACCCCCAGCCTGAAACAACATACCCCACATTATTGAGAGAGGCAAAAAATGAAATTGATGGAGCCTTGAAAATGATGTTTGTTGTCCTCTCTGAGCCATAGACAAGGTTCCAGAAGACTACCAATTCACTAACGCTGTGCCTTTGTTCAAGAAGGAAATAAGGAATAATCCTGGGAATTATAGACTGGGAAATGCACATCAGTGGCAAGGAAGCTAATGGAGAGGATTCTTAGAGATAGGATTTATAACCATTTTGGGAAAAAATGGTCAGATTAGGAACAGTCAGCATGGCTTTATACAGGGCAAGTTGTGCCTTACTAACTTTATAGAGGTTTTCAAGAAGGTGATGAAGGGAAAACTGTGGATGTTCTCTTGATCCACGGACCTCGTGCTTAAAGGTATTTATCCGTGGCATAAAAAAAGGTTGGGAATCCCTGCTCTAGATGGATTTTCTTAAGACCACTCATGCTACTCTCATCCACAAGATTAAGGAACATGAAACCCAAAGTGGCTTGGCTGTTTAGATTCAGAATTGGTTTGCCCATACAATAGAGAGTAGTGGTCAATGGGACTTATTCTGGATGGAGGTCTGTGATGAGTAGTATTCTGCAGAGATCGATATCAGAAACACTGCTATTTGTGATATATATGAATGAACTGAATGAAAATGTAGATGGGTGGTATAGTAAATGTTGATGACATAAAGATGATGGCATTGTGGATGCTGCAGAAGAGTTGTCAAAGACTGGATATAATTTAGTTGCAGATATAGGTGTGCAGAAATAGACAGTGGAGTTTAATTGTGAGATGCTGCACTTTGGGAGATCAAATGTAAAGGAAAAGTTTATTTAATGCCAGAATCCTTAACAGCAATGATGTGCAGAGGGACCTTAAGAGCTCCAGGCCACAACTCTGAAAGTGATCGCACAAGTTGAAACAGTGTTAGAGTGGTATGCTTGCCTTATCAGTGAAGGCATTAAGTTTGAGAATCAGGAAGTTATCTAATAGCTTTATAAAACTCTGGTTACGCCACATCTGGAATACTGCATTCAGGTCCGGACACCCCATTTTATAGGACAAATGTGCAGGCTTTGGAAATAGTGCAGAAGAGGTTTATCAAGATGCTGCCAAGAAGAGAGGCATGTGCTATAAAGAAAGGTTGGACAAACCAGCGTTTTTTTTTTCTGAAGCAGCAGAGGCTGAGGGGACAACTGATAGAAGCTTATAAAATAATGACAGGCAAAGACAGAATAGGCTGAGGTATGTTTTTCCCAGGGTTAAAGTGGGCATGCATTTAAGGTGAGATAGGAAAATGGCGGGTGCCTGGAATGCGTTGCTAGGGGTGGTGGTAGGGGCAGATGTTTGAGAGGCTATTAGGCAGATGAATATGCAAAAAAATGGAGGGATATGGACTATATTCACAAAGAAGGAATTAATTCTTCAATTAAATATTATTAGCCGAATTAGTTCAGCATTGCATCATCCTATGTTTGATCAACCTCATAATAGTTTACACAAAAACCATTGGAAAATTTCTGCTCGATTTCACCACCAGTATATGTTCACAACACTTAAGAAACTTTATTTCTGATCCACTATTCACTAAATAGTATGTTTCTGTATCTCTATAAATTAATATTTTGGAATTTTAAAACATCTTTAGGGAAATGGAGCAGGAGCTGGATGACCTGCGGATCATTCGGGAGAATGAGGAGATTATAGATAGTAGCTACAGGGAGGTAGTTACGCCAAAGGAGCAGAGGACAGGAAATTGGGTTACTGTCAGGCGAGGGAAGAGGAAAGGGCAGGCAGAGCAGGGTTACCCTGTGGCCATTCCCCTCAACAACAAGTATACCGCATTGGATACTGTTGGGGGGGATGACTTACCTGGGACAAGCTGCAGTAGCCGGATCTCTGGCACTGAGGCTGGCTCTGCAGTGCAGAAGGGAGGGTGGAAAAAGAGGAGAGCAGTAGTGATAGGGGACTCGATAGTTAGAGGTGCAGATAGGAGGTTCTGTGGTCGTGACAGAGAATCCAGGATGGTTTGTTGCCTCCCGGGTGCTAGGGTCAAGGATGTCTCTGATCGCTTACATGACATTCTGAAGTGGGAGGGAGATCAGCCAGATGTCGTGGTGCACATCGGTACCAATGACATAGCAAGGAAGAGTGAGGAGGTGCTAGAGAGTGAGTATAGAGAGCTTGGTAGGAAGTTGAAAAGCAGGACCTCAAGGGTGGTAATCTCAGGATTGCTACCTGGGCTACGTGCTAGTGAGGGTAAGAATAGGATGCTCTGGAGGATGAACAAGTGGCTGAGGAACTGGTGTAGGGGGCAGGTGGGACCTGTACAAGAGAGACGGGTTATACTTGAACTACAGGGGAACCAATATCCTTTCAGGGAGGTTTGTTAGTGCTGTGGGGAGGCTTTAAACTAGATTTGCAGGGGGATGGGAACCAGAGTGCCAGAGCTGACAGTGTGGCTGGGGTGAAAATAAATGATATTAAAAGTTCAAGCAAATCCGCTAATAGAAAGGTTGTGAGTGGTGATAAAAATCTTCTGAGGTGTATATATTTCAATGCTAGGAGTATTGCGGGGAAGGCAGATGAGCTGAGGGTGTGGATTGACAGGTGGAATTATGACGTTATAGCAATTAGTGAAACTTGGCTACAGGAGGGGCAGGACTGGCAGCTTAATATTCCAGGGTTCCGATGTTTCAGATGTGATCGAGGCAGAGGAATGAAGGTGGGGGAGTAGCATTGCCTGTTAGGGAAAATATTACAGCAGTGTTCAGGCAGGACAGATTAGAGGGCTTGTCTACTGAGTCCTTATGTGTGGAGCTGAGAAACAGGAAAGGTATGGCCACATTAGTGGGATTGTATTACAGACCACCCAATAGTCCACGAGAATTGGAAGAGCAAATCTGCAAAGGGATAGCAGGCAACTGCAGGAAACATAAAGTTGTGGTGGTAGGGGATTTTAATTTTCCATATATTGATTGGGACTCCCATACTGTTAGGGGTCTAGATGGTTTAGAGTTTGTAAAATGTGTTCAGGAAAGTTTTCTAAATCAATATACAGAGGGACCAACTAGAGGGGAAGCAATATTGGATCTCCTGTTAGGAAACGAGTTAGGACAAGTGACAGAAGTCTGTGTAGGGGAGCACTTTGGTTCCAGTGATCATAACACCATTAGTTTCAACTTGATCATGGACAAGGATAGATCTGGTCCTAGGGTTGAGGTTCTGAACTGGAAGGCGGCCAAATTTGAAGAAATGAGAAAGGACCTAAAAAGCGTGGATTGGGACAGGTTGTTCTCTGGCAAAGATGTGATCGGTAGGTGGGAAGCCTTCAAAGGAGAAATTTTGAGAGTGCAGAGTTTGTATGTTCCTGTCAGGATTAAAGGCAAAGTGAATAGGAATAAGGAACCTTGGTTCTCAAGGGATATTGCAACTCTGATAAAGAAGAAGAGGGAGTTGTATGACATGTATAGGAAACAGGGAGTAAATAAGGTGCTTGAGGAGTATAAGAAGTGCAAGAAAATACTTAAGAAAGAAATCAGGAGGGCTAAAAGAAGACGTGAGGTTGCCTTGGCAGTCAAAGTGAAGGATAATCCAAAGAGCTTTTACAGGTATATTAAGAGCAAAAGGATTGTAAGGGATAAAGTTGGTCCTAGTGAAGATCAGAGTAGTCGGCTATGTGCGGAACCAAAGGAAATGGGGAAGATCTTAAACAGGTTTTTTGCATCTGTATTTACTAAGGAAACTGGCATGAAGTCTATGGAATTAAGGGAAACAAGTAGTGAGATCATGGAAACTGTACAGATTGAAAAGGAGGAGGTGCTTGCTGTCTTGAGGAAAATTAAAGTGGATAAATCCCCAGGACCTGACAGGGTGTTCCCTCGGACCTTGAAGGAGACTAGTGTTGAAATTGCAGGGGCCCTGGCAGAAATATTTAAAATGTCGCTGTCTACAGGTGAGGTGCCGGAGGATTGGAGAGTGGCTCATGTTGTTCTGTTGTTTAAAAAAGGATCGAAAAGTAATCCGGGAAATTATAGGCCGGTAAATTTAACGTCGGTAGTAGGTAAGTTATTGGAAGGAGTACAAAGAGACAGAATCTACAAGCATTTGGATAGACAGGGACTTATTAGGGAGAGTCAACATGGCTTTGTGCGTGGTAGGTCATGTTTGACCAATCTATTGGAGTTTTTCGAGGAGGTTACCAGGAAAGTGGATGAAGGGAAGGCAGTGGATATTGTCTACATGGACTTCAGTAAGGCCTTTGACAAGGTCCCGCATGGGAGGTTAGTTAGGAAAATTCAGTAGTGGATGAAGGGAAGGCAGTGGATATTGTCTACATGGACTTCAGTAAGGCCTTTGACAAGGTCCCGCATGGGAGGTTAGTTAGGAAAATTCAGTCACTAGGTATACATGGAGAGGTGGTAAACTGGATTAGACATTAGCTCAATGGAAGAAGCCAAAGGATGGTAGTAGAGAATTGCTTCTCCGAGTGGAGGCCTGTGACTAGTGGTGTGCCACAGGGATCAGTGCTGGGTCCATTGTTATTTGTCATCTATATCAATGATCTGGATGATAATGTGGTAAATTGGATCAGCAAATTTGCTGATGATACAAAGATTGGAGGTGTAGTAGACAGTGAGGAAGGTTTTCAGAGCCTGCAGAGGGACTTGGACCAGGTGGAAAAATGGGCTGAAAAATGACAGATGGAGTTTAATATAGACAAGTGTGAGGTACTGCACGTTGGAAGGACAAACCAAGGTAAAACATACAAGGTTAACAGTAAGGCACTGAGGAGTGCAGTAGAACAGAGGGATCTGGGAATACAGATACAAAATTCCCTAAAAGTGGCGTCACAGTAGATAGGGTTGTAAAGAGAGCTTTTGGTACATTGGCCTCTATTAGTCAAAGTATTGAGTATAAGAGCTGGAATGTAATGATGAGGTTGTAAAAGGCATTGGTGAGGCCAAATCTGGAGTATTGTGTTCAGTTTTGGTCACCAAATTACAGGAAGGATATAAATAAGGTTGAAAGAGTGCAGAGAAGGTTTACAAGGATGTTGCCGGGACTTGAGAAACTCAGTTACAGAGAAAAGTTGACTAGGTTAGGACTTTATTCCCTGGAGCGTAGAAGAATGAGGGGAGATTTGATAAAGGTATATAAAATTATGATGGGTATAGATAGAGTGAATGCAAGCAGGCTTTTTCCACTGAGGCAAGGTGAGAAAAAAACCAGAGGACATGGGTTAAGGGTGAGGGGGGAAAAGTTTAAAGGGAACATTGCGGGGGGCTTCTTCACACAGAGAGTGGTGGGAGTATGGAATGAGCTGCTAGACGAGGTGGTAAATGCGGGTTCTTTTTTAACATTTAAGAATAAATTGGATGGATACATGGATGGGAGGTGTATGGAGGGATATGGTCCATGTGCAGGTCAGTGGGACTAGGCAGAAAATGGTTCGGCACAGCCAAGACGGGCCAAAAGGCCTGTTTCTGTGCTGTAGTTTTTCTATGGTTTCTATCTGTTCTTACAATTTGAGAATTCATTATACTTATTTCAACTAAGCCAGTAAATTTTTTCCAACACAGCTGGAGTTTAATTTTACACTATAAAAATCTTACATAAACTCTTAACTTATTCAATCCACATTTAATATTTACACATTCTGACAGCAGTCTACTGTTTTTGGAAACTTTTCAGATGAAAAGTGACTGCAGCATTACCAACTTGCAGCATTCATACAACTCATACAATACTTCAAAAATTTCTAAAGAATGAAGACATTAAATATCTTCAGAACTACTCCAGAACTGCATGAACCAGGTCCTTAACTCTGCCACAAAATTGTTTAGCTTTCTATTTCACTGATTTGCACATAGCTTGTCAAACTCACTACATTCATGGGTGCATGTTAAATGTACAAAATTTTTAAAAAATAAGATTTTTCAAAAAGACATGTTGGAGTTTACTTAGTATCAATCTTAAAAATAGCAGCCTTGAACAGCTTTGACCATTTTCTTACAATTCAAAGTCTCAACCATGATGATGGCATTTCAAACATTGGGGATGGGGGTGGTTGGAGGAAGAGGGGCTTTGAGAGTAGCGGGGAACGTCGACTCAGACCATGAGAGGCCTGCGTCAGGCATTTTCATGCCTTACAAGGTGCAGAGTAGCCTTGTAAGCTTTGAGAGTAGCTGATGCATTTTCCAGAATTATTTTTTGCTTCTGAGTCCATGGATGGGTCCAGGAAAGTGTTGTGTTGGAGAAAGAAAAAGATGATGTAGTAGCAGAATGAAGGTTTAATTCAAAATGGACAAACACTGAAAATATATCCTCTCTGGGAGCAACACTGCAACAGCCTTGGCCTCATGATTCAGCCATCACTTAATAATATCTGATAGTCTGCTTTCATGTTAATTTGCCTTTTGTGGCAAGGTAAAGTTAATTTCTTGGTATTTTATACTCTTACTCATTTGTTAATCTTTAAGAGATGAGGATACCAATTGGCTACTCTTGCTCTATTCCCATCAATCCTATACCATGTATGTATTTTCCTATAAACTACTCTCTTTCATATACTTAGCAACTCTGCTCTAATTCTCCTCCAACCCTCCCACACTGGAGGTAAATTCACAGTAACCATTTATCTAATAACCAGTACATCTGTGGGGTGCAGGAGGAAATCCAAGCACCCCCAGGGAATGAATGTACAATCTCCGCTCAGTGAGACCAGACCAGGGAAATATGGCAGATTTCCATCTCTGACAGAAATGAGTGGACTAGATAGTTTACATTCCTACTATGTTCCACTAACAAATAGCTGTCGCTCAGAGCAGCTCCTCCTGCTTGGATCTCACCATCATAATGTCAAGAGTGTTATTCCTGATGGAGTTGTATCCATGTCTGATAAAATTCTTTCCCTTGTTTAGCTTTTCCTGTAATTCTGGAATGTTCTAAATATTCTACACATGAAAAAAATTTAGGGCGTCAGACACAGGGCAATGATGACATAAAAATTGGTTGCATGGTGATAGCAAGGAGACTATAGGATGATATTAATCTACTGTAAATAATGGCAGATGGAATTTAAACCTGATGACAATGAGGTGATGCACTTTCGGAGGACAACAAACTCTGATATATATACAATGAATGATAGGGCCCAAGAAAGGAGCATGGAACTGAGGGATCTCAGTGTACAGGATTCCTAAAGGTGGCAGCACTGATACAGTGCCTATAAAAAGTATTCACCCCCCCCCCCCCGCCCAAAGGAAGTTTTCATGTTTTACTGTTTTACAACAATCACAGTGGATTTAATCTGGCTTTTTTTAAAGACTGATCAACAGAAGAGGAAACAGATCTCTACAAACTGATCTAAATTAATTACAAATATAAAACATAAAATAATTGATTGCTTAAGTATTCACCCCCTTTAATATGACACACCAAATAATCACTGGTGCAGCCATTTGGTTTTAGAAGTCACGTAATTAGTTAAATGGAAATCTGTTTCTGGAGTCCTGCATGCAGTCAAGGTGTTTCAATTGATTGCCATAAAAATACACCCGTAACTAGAAGGTCCAACTGCTGATGAGTCAGTATCCTGGCAAAAACTACATCATGAAGACAAAAGAACACTCTAAGCAACTTGACAAAAAAGGTTATTGAAAAGCATGTCAGGAGATGGATACAAGAAAATGTTCAAGTCATTGAATATCCCTTGGAGTACAGTTAGTCAATCACAACAAATAGAAAGAATATGGCACAGCTGTAAATCTGCCTAGAGCAGGCCATCCTCAAAAAATGATTGACTGTGCAAGTAGGGGACTAGTGAGGGAGGACACCAAAAGACTCTGGAAGAATTACAAGCTTCAGTGGCTGAGATGGGAGAGACTGCATATATAACTGTTACCATGGTGCTTCACCACTTGCAGTTTTATGGGAGTGTGGCAAACAATAGTGCCACTGTTGAAAAAAAACACAATAAATTTTGACTAGAGTTTGCCAGAAGGCATGTGGAAGACTCTGAAGTCAGCTGGAAGAAGGTTCTATGGTCTGATGAAGCCAAAATTGAGCTTTTTGGCCATCAGACTAAACACTATGTTTGGTGCAAGCCAAACAGCACACATCATCGAAAACACACCATCCCTAATGTGAAGCATGGTGGTGACTGCATCAATCTGTGGGGATGCTTCACAGCAGCAGGCCCTGGAAGACTTGTGAAGGTAGAGGGTAAATTGAATGCAACAAAATACAGGGAAATACTGGAGGAAAACCTGATGCAGTCTTCAAGAGAACTGTGACTTGGGAGATTTGTTTTCCAACAAGGCAATGACCCCAAGCATAAAGGCAAAGTTACACAGGAATGGCTTAAAAACAACAAAGTTAATGTCCTGGAGTGGCCAAGTCAAGTCCAGACCTCAATCCAATTGAGAATTTGTGGCTGAATTTGAAAAGGGCTGTCACTCATGATCACCATGCAATCTGACAGAGCTTGAGCAGTTTTTAAAGAAGAATGGGGAAAAATTGCAGTGTCCAGATATGAAAGCTGATAGAGGCCTATCTACACAGACTTGAGGCTGTAATTGCTGAAAAGGTGCATCTACTAAATACTGACCTGAGAGGGGTGAATAATTATGCAATTATTTTGTTTAATAATTTTAATAAATTTAGACCCATTTGTAGAAATTTGCTTTCACTTTGACACAAATGAGTCTTTTCTGTTGATTGGTATCAAAAAAATCAAATTAAATTCACTGTGATTCAATGTTGTAAAACAATAAAACATGAAAACTTTCAGGATGGGGGGGAATGGATGAATACCTTTTAAAAGGTGGTGAAGGCAACGAACATGATACTTGCCTTGATCAGCATAGAATACAAAAGCAGAGATGCAATGGTGCAAGTTTATGACATTCAGCTGGGCCACAACTGCTGTACCACAGGAAGAACATATAGAAATGCTGAAGATAGTTGAAGACTTGATGAAGTTTCTTTGACCTGAAACATTAATTACGCTCTCTTACCATAGATGCAGCTTAACCTAACCTGCTGAGCATCTCCAGCATTTTTTTATTTGAGGAATATAATTCTTAAGGAAAATTTGGTTGTTCAAGGAAAAAGAGATTAAGTTCTTTCTCAAGCCATGGAAATCATAAGCTTCATTCTCCAAAAGAACTGATGAACAAACATCAAAAAAAATTGGCACTAACACTTATGTATTTCTGTTAGGTGTGTGCATTTGGAGTCATGGTACCAAGTCATGCAAGTTGAAGTGCAGATGAGCCATAATGCAGCTAAATGAGCCTATCCATATTCCCACAATTTGTATTCCTCATTCATAATTAACTATTAATCCTGTAACAAATAGGTAGACAGATGGGGTCCAGTGTTGATATCATAGATTATAATGAAACAGCATAGTGAAATCCAAACCAAACAAATGAACAGTAAAATTCAGATTGCTGGAAATCACAAACATCTTGATATAATTACAAATGTCTATCTGTACCTCTTTGATTTCTGGGCCACTGAATTGTTGCTTGTGCTGATCAAATCTGTCAATTCTGGCAGTGCATCAGAAAGTGGCTGCATGTCTCCCACCACAGGGGTGGATTTCCGTTTCTCTTGGGCTTTCTTCTTCTGTTTTGCAAGTTTGATCATCTCGATCTCTGCCAGATAACAGTGCAAGTCTACATTGAGGCTAACATTCTTTATGATATTAGTTAAATGTAAATTATAAGTAGTTGGGATTTTAAATATCAATTGATGGTTTATCCTACTACATACAGTATCATTTGCTGGGTTCACACTGGGATACTATCACAGGCAACAATCCTCCACACAGTCATGTCCTAAAACCAACCTTTAGTACTCAAACTACTTTAAACTGTAAATAAGACAGCAAACAAAACCAGCAAGCCATGTACAAACCAGAGGTATGAAAAGGCTTTCTCAAGATATATTAGTGAACACAAGCTCTCCAGTATCTAGTCAATACATATTCATTCAACAAGCACACCTTTTCTTGTCTACTTGTACCCTGACACTAGTCTACATCTTACACAATCAAACTGTCAGCTTAAGTGGGTGATACTTACTCTGAAGCCATTGCTCATGCCTTTGCTTTATTTTTTCTTTCTTTGGGAGCTGAATCTTGTCACCTGCAGGCAATCAGTGTTACGTCAGAAGAGGAATGCAAGAAAATAAACAATTTTATGAAAAGTACTGTAGATCTACTGGAGATGAAAGAATAATGCAGATAACTTAAGTAGCCTTTCATTGCCAGCACTCATCAAAAGCCTTTTTCGTAAAAATCCAATCCGGCAAACAAGTTTGTCAGTTTAGTATAAGGAACAAGGCCAAGCATCATGATTTCAGTTCCCACTACCTGTTATAACTGATTAATGTATTCTCTCAAGTCTTAGACCGTACACTTTAGTTAAGAGAAGATTGGTCTTGGTGCTGGACAGATTCCATATAGAATTTAAAAGGGTATAATTGTAATGGCAGGTTGAATGTGCCAAATTTGTATTCTCTTAAGCATGTGAATATTCTCATGTACAGGTTTAAGTCGTCCAGGATCAGAGACTAAAACAGCATGGACACAACCCCTTGTCCCAACTTTTCCATGCCAACCAATGCGTCTTCCTGAACCATTCCTTTTTGCCTGGTTTTGTCCATATTCCTCTATACATTTTCCATTCACAAACCTGTCCAAATGTATTTTAAAATTGTAAATGCACCTACCTCTACTACTTTCTCCTGCAGTTTATTCTGTCCATACACCACACTCTGTGTGAAAAGCTTGTTTCTCAGGTCCCATTTAGATCCTTCTCTTTTGACCTTAAATCCACCCTCTTGATTTAGACTCACCTACCCTGGGAAAAAGACTGACAATTTATTTTATCTATGATACCCCCCCCCCAAATGATTATAAACTCCAAAAAGGTCACTCCTCAACTTCCTTCGCTAATCACAGCCTGTCCTTACAACTCAAGCCATCATTCTTGTGAATCTTTGCTGCAGCCTCTTCTCCAGCTTCAGCACATCTTTTCTACAGAATGGTGATCAGAGCTGCAAATGTATGTTAATCAACATTTCAAATAGCTGTAACCAGACTCATGTAATCAATGTCCCTGTCAAGCATGCTGTACACCTTGCTCCCTCTTTCCTACTTTCTACCAGTGTCGCCTCTTTCTGAAAACTATGTTCTTATACCCTTAGGTCTCACTGTTTTACAATCTCCCCAGGTTTCTGTCATTCACTGAGCATATCCTGCCCTAGTTTTCCAAAATGCATAATTTCACATTTGTCCAAGTAAAGTTCCTTCAGCCAATTTCTTGACCCATTTTTCCCAGTTAATAAATATCTTGAGATAAACTTCTTCACTGTCCACCACACCACCAATTTTAGTTTCATCTCCAAGCTTGCTAATCACGTCACCTACATACTCATTGAAATAGTTAATATGTATGGAAAACAACAGTGGGTCCAGCACCAATCCTTGTGGCACACTACTGGTCACAGGACTTCAATCTGACAAAAGCATTCTTCCACCACCACACACACTGTCTGCTTTCACCAAAAACAATTTTGTACCAAAGTGGCTCGTTCACGCTGGATTCCAGGTGACCTAATCTTCCAGAGCAGCCGATCACACAAGCTCTTGTGAAAAGCCTTGCTAAACTCAATGTAGACCAGTGGTTAGTGATTTCCAAGAGGGGGACAGCATCCGTAAGGAGGCGGTAGGAGCTTCGCAGGGGGCAATAAAGATAATGGGAGTTAAGGGGGGGCGGGGTGGAATGGCAGCTGAATGAAAACAGGCTTAATTCAAAAAATGAATGACTTATTATAAGCATTTGTTAGCACTTGATCCTCAGTGCCTCATAACTGATTACAATGATCACGTATCACCTCATCTTGTTAACCCACAGTTCTCCTAGACTTTGTTCAAAGTGCAATATAGTTGTTACAAAGTAATGTGATACTTGTAAATTTAGCATATCATGAGAAACCTGGACTGAAGAAAGTATGTGTAATTTCCCACCCGTACAATATTACCATTCACTACTGTAGTACAGTGCTAGCTAGTACGATTCCCATACTCTTATCACGTGGTGACACTACTTCTGTGAATTAGGGGATGACGGTTAATGAAGTAAAGTTCAGAATCTGCCCTTTCAAATGGTCTTGACAACATTTCTCCAGCCCTTGGCCCATTTGAGACATTGCTGCCCCACGTTATATACAGTCAAGTTTTGCCTGAGCTGTGATGATGTCATAACTTTCCCCTTTATTAATCACCTGCTTGAGGTTGGACTTAAACAATAGGCAATTGACTGTGGTTATTAATCCATAACAAAATTGGCAGAAGCAGGTCAATTGAAAAAAAATTGCAGACAGCATAGTGTGGAGTATCTGAAATATGGATTTATACCAGCACCAAGCAACCAACAACAGTCTATGTGTCTGTTGTATGAAAGAGTATTTTCAAATGAGGCAATAAAACTGTCATGGCTCCTTGAATATTTGAAAAGAATACACTCTTGTCAAGACAAACAAGAACTTGGCTTATTTTCAGTCACTTTGTGAAAACCTTCAGAAATGGAAACACTCCAAAACATGTTTTCAAGCACTTCACAAAACAGTGACAGTCTGTGTACTTCATACAACATTTCATTGCTCATTGCTAAATCTGGAAAACGCTATACAATTGAACAGAACAAATTCTGCCAGTAGTAAGGGAGGTTCTGAATACAGTATCACAGGTCAGCAGACCAAATAATTAAAAGCTATTTTGATGAGCAACAACTCTGTTCAAAGACAAATAGATGAAATGTCTGAGAATGTGGAAGGCGTATGTGACAACAGAATTTGTTCTGCATTTGGATGGGTCAATTTTGCCAGGCAATTAATCTTTGCCTCTTGGTTATATTGGTTTTGTAAAAGTTGAAAGCATGGTTCAAGAATCGTTATTTGCAAGGAAATTAGAAACAGTTAATGGGGGGGGGGTCAATATTTCAGACTGTTCAGTAGTTTTTCAAAGAGAAGGACATTCTACTCACCAACATTCTTGTGCAACAGACAGGGCACCTTCAATGACAGGACACCACTGTGGGGTTATTACTTTCTTGAAAAAATCTTGTAACTAACATATTTACCATTCACTGTGTAATAAAAGACAGTATCTTATCACAAAATCCTACGAGATTGGCTGCACAAACCATTAAATACTGTTACCACAGTGGTAAATAAATAGTCCCATTCTCTCAATTCTCGACTATTTCAAGAATTTTATATTGAGAATGATAAACAGTTTGAACGCTTGCTTTAGCTCACAAGTCAGATGGCTCTCAAAAGGAAATTAACTGAGACGATTCTTCGCACTTTTGAAACGGTGAAAAAAATCCTTTGAAGACCCATATGCTTCATTCAGTTAAAAACTCAAAAATATTTGGCATGACATTGCTTATTTGTCAGAATTATTTGCCAAGTTTAATGACATCAATCTTCAATCACAAGGAAATTATGTGAATCTTATCCAGGTCAAATTAGTTGTCCCCATAGTTCTGTCTAAGTTAGCCTTATTTAAGTGCAACATCGGCCATCACAACTTTTTCCAATTTCTGAGCCTCTCTGAGTTGAAGAAAAAGAAAGAATACAACATGATGATCTTCAAGTATCTGTGCCCACCTAGATGAGCTACATAGAGACATATTAGAGAGATTTCAAGATCTTCTCTTAATCCAAATTCCAGATTGGGTATTAAATCCATCCCTGAACACTCGTAATCAGGAATTAACAGGAAGGGTGGATAAAGAATTGATCTCACTACAAAATGACTTTGAGCTGAAGATGAGGTTCAAAACACTGTATCAAAATTACTGGTTGCAGAATGATATCTCTGAATGTTATCCTGCACTATGGAAAAGGTCAAGATGGTCTTAATTACCTTTCCAATATAATACTTAGAGGAGCACAGTTTCAGTGCAGTCACCCAACTTCATTGGCAGAGGTTGATGGATTCTTGACTGGTCACGTTATGAAGGGATACAGGGAGAAGGCAGCAGATTGGGGCTGAGAGGACAACTGGATCAGCGATGATGAAATGGTGGAGGCAGACTCAATGGGCCAAGTAGCTTAATTCTGCTCCTATATCTTATGGTCTTACGATCTAATTGACTATCAGAAGAGCAGTGCCAACCAATGGCCTGCACCAGTTCTAAACACACAGACTGGCCATTTCTCTAAATGTAAAAAATACATTGGATTCATGTTGTAATGCTTAGCTCACAAAATCTTAAGTTTAGCAACACAAAAGCATTTAATTACAGTACATGTACTAGACAGCAACTGCCATTATGTAGAAGTCAGCCGTCAATCCTAGGGGATCAGGGGTTTGCGCCTCTGGTGGACTGTGTCCTCTCCAGGGCACAAGCCTGGGCGGTAAGATTTGAAGAACCGGCTGTTACCTATGCAATGGATTCCCCTCTCCACGTCACTGATGTGGTCCAAGGGAAGGGGAAACGCTGATACAGCTTGGCACCAGTATCCTCGCAGAGGTTGCCAGAGTGAAGTTGTAAACCCATATGCTTCATTCAGTTAAAAACTCAAAAATATTTGGCATGACATTGCCTATTTGTCAGAATTATTTGTGAAGTTTAATGACATCAATCTTCAATTGCAAGGAAATTATGTGAATCTTATCCAGGTCAAATTAGTTGTCCCCATAGTTCTGTCTAAGTTAGCCTTATTTAAGTGCAACATCGGCCATCACAACTTTTTCCAATTTCTGAGCCTCTCTGAGTTGAAGATGCTGGCTCTGGATTTTTTCCTTGGGGTTTCCTATGGGTGGGTATGGCCGCAAGGCAGTGGAGGTTTAAAATCAGAGTTTTTCTTCTCCTAGGCAGGCTGTTGTCCAAGGCTGATGAGCCCCACCTGCCCAAAGCAACCGGTTTTGATGTGCCAGTGGTCCGCCTTTGCCCCTTCTCTTGTTAGTGGAAACAGTTCTGCCAGGCCTAGTAGCTAGGCCACACATGAAGGCCAAGAGTTGGACTTGGTTGTCAGAGTCTGTTAGAGACACACAACATTTCGAGCACTTTATGGATAGTGGGAGCTTATCCCCACTTACCACCCCCGGCTATGACAACCTTACGAATTGCCATTATGTATTTTGAGAATAAATGCAATTTATAACTTGAACCTCACCGCCTACCAATTCCCCAATTTAATCCCAGCCTAATCATGGGACAATTTACAATGACGAACTAAATTAACCTACTAACCGGTACAATTTTGGACTGTGGGAGGAAACCAGAGAGCACCCGGAGGAAACCCACACAGTCACAGGGAGAACATAGAATTGATTCAATCTCAAAACTAGTTGACTTATTTACGAAAAACTTACTAAAAGGAACAAAATAGTAAATTAATTTGCTTGCATCATAGATCAGAGTTCTCTGTAGTTACCTGATGAGGTAACTGTAGCCTTTGGCCAAGAGTAGATGTCGTCAGGTGGTGCCCAACCTTCATAGAGTGTTTCGACCCTTAACCACTACACTCTGCAGGTGACAGGTTAGCAGTGGTGGCCAAGACACAGCCCATCTGCTCCTGACTTCCAGCTCAACTCCTCTCGCCTGCTCCGTATCCAGCAAGAGGCTCTTTCTGCTTCCTCCCTCATCCTGTAAGCTGCTTGGTTCTTGCTCTTTTCATCAAGGCCCAGCGCAGACAGCAACCTCCATGCTGACCTTGCCAGGAACCCTCCATAGCCGACCTCCATGGGTAACAGCCACATTTGCCATCCTTTGTCTCTGCACTCCTGGAGTGGTATTTCAAGGCCTTCCTCTCATGTCTTCGGTGGACCACAGTATGATGTCTGGTCAAAAGTGTGGTTGCACCACCTCCCCACATTGAACCGCATCTCCCCTGATTTGGCAGCTTGCAGCAGATTGGATTTAGCGCTCTTTGACATGACTGGCATGGACCTCCCCTTGATGAAAATCACTCCCCTGTTTGTCTCTCTGCCAGCTGGTCTCTTTTTACACCCCTCCCACTCCAATGTGTCAACAAGGTTCAGCAGGACCTTGTTATGGTGCCACCTATACTGACCTTGTATTAAAGCTGTTTTGCATCATGACAACATGCGTGCTAGTGAACTCCACTGACCACAAAACTTGCATTTAGGGTCCTCTCTCTCCCTCCCGCCCCCCCTACCCCCCCGCCGGGAGACTGTCATACATAGACTGTGAGAGGAAAGAAATGTGGAAGGGCTTCATTCTCCAAAGCTCTAACCAGGTGATCTTGCACTTGGGAATATCCCATTTCATCCAGGTGCCCTGTGACCCCAACTCCATTGCCTTCAATACCCCGTCTTTCATCCTCATGGTTCCGTACCTCTCCCTGAACCATGCCACACCTATCCCTTGCACTTGCACTCCTCCATCATTGGAAGTGTGCTGAGCTGATGCCTTCCTTGCTGTCCCATCCATGGGTTGCCAATGATATCTCTCAATTGCAGAGAGGTCACCAACTGGTCTACAGCCAAGTTGATAGCTCACTTTCGGCCTGATCTTGTTGCAACTCCTGTTTGATTTACTAGCTTGTCATCAGAGCTCCTCAGTGTTAACACAATTTTATACTTTGCCACCTTGAACTCCTCCATTACCCATGACAACAGGAGCTGTAGCTGACCTGATCTTATATAGAGCCCCACTGAAGAAAAACTTGGGGGGAGATCCCCAGCCACTTCCACAGGTGCTTGTTGACTTTCCTCTTGATGCCTACTATAGTGGTCATGGGGAACTTGTACACTGCGAAAAGCCAAAGCAGCCTTGGTAGAAAACCATTTTGGTATAGCCATATCTTAAATTTACCAGGTGGTCCGGTTTTGTCGATCTTCTTCAGCCACTTGTCAGTCTGCTTTACAGTGTCGGTGATGGTGGTGCGGTCCGTTATTGCTGCATTAAACCACTTTCCATTCTACTTTGTCGTCCTCTATGGATGGAATGACTTGTCCCTGTACTTGCTAGTAACCTTGCCCTTTTTGATCACCATGCATCTGGACTTGAAGATCATCCTAGCCCAGGCAGCTACGTTGTCCAGGGTTTCCAATACCCATCTTGCTTGAACGTGGAATACAGTGATGTCATCCATGAACCCACGTATTGCAGGTTGGATGCTGGGCTCCAACACTGGGCCTCAGGTTACATCTGCTGCTCTAATACGAGGAGGTTCATACCCATGACAAACAAGATGGAAGAGATGGTATAACCGGTTGGAATCCCTTTCTGGAGATCTTGCCACCTGGTTGTAAAGTGGGCCGAAGTGAAGCATAGCTTGCATCTTCCTAGACAGTTGGTGATTATGTCTTGTGTCACTGGTGGGATATGGTAGTGGCCTGGATAAGGATGTGAGGAATTGATCCGTAGGCATTGGCTTGGTCTAACCACACAACTGTTAGGTTTCCTTTCTTCTGCCTGGCCTCGCAGATCAATTGGCTGATTAGTGAGGTGTGTTCAAGGCACCCAGAAAAACCCGGGATGCCACCTTTCTGAATGGATGTGTTATCCATTAAGTAAGAGTTCAGCGTTCCTGCAAGCACTGAGAAGAACATCTTGCACTCAACGCTAAGGAGGCTAGATTGTTCTAAACTGGATGACTGTAGAGGAATCATCTTCCTTGGGAACAAAGCATCCTTTAGCCATTTTCCACCTGGCTGGGATAGAGCATTTGGTCCAAATCTTTCTCATTATCTTCCACAACCTCCAGAAGAGTTTTGGGCATTTCTTACATACCTTGTAGGGTATATCACTTGGAACTGGTGGTAGACGACTTTGCTCTCTTGATGATATCCTAGACTCATGCCACGTTCAACTCAGCTGCTGGGACTCTTGGTTTGAACTCTAGTCCCTGTTCCTACAGGGATCACTGTGTGATTTCCGCAGAAATTCTTCCACTTCCTGCTTTGAGCTGGTTAAGGTGCCAGATTTTCGCTGACTGAGAAGAGCCTGGTGAACCTGACTGGGTTTTTAAACAAACTACGCTCTCCTTCTCTCTTTCCTCTTAACCTTCACAGCTGCTCCACCCTCCTGAGCTTGGGCAGCTGTTCCCGCAGTTTGCTGGTTAGATCTTTGATACCTTCTTTTTCGTAAGGTGAACTGTTTTTGAATTCTTTGTTCAGGGTCTTTAACTCACTTCTCAGGTGGCGAATCTCCTTTTCCCTTCTGTTCGGTTGTCATGATGGTTTAGGATCCTCTTTATTCTGCAGTGGAACAAATCGCTCTTTAGCAACATTGATCACAATGATTGTGAGGAAGTCAATTGTCCTAAGAACAGATCCTGCCGACCTAGCTTCCAAGATACAATTCAGGTTGTCATCGAACTGCTTCCAAGACACATTGTCTGATGATCTAGGCCATCTGATCCTCACTGTTCTTGATGAGTGGATTAGGGTGCCGGAGGGGGCACTCACTTGATCTCTTCTTTGGCAGTGGGGCAGCTCAGGTGCAGAGATATCTTCAGCTCTGTGGGGTGCTTCCTGGCTGGAGTTCTCTAGTCTCACTGTCTCACCAGATAAAGCTTTGTAACATAAAATAAATGGGGAACACAAAATAAATAACAACATTTTAAAGGTTGCCACTGATTCATGCCACAAACTTCTGGTAAGACGGCTGTGCACTCTGCCACAGCAGCTTCTACAGAGACAACCAAAGGTGTTATTGTCTTTTTTAAACATACTTTTTACAACTGCAAGACCCTGCTGGACATTAAGAACTTAAAGTATTGCAGAGCTACACCATCAGTGAGTTGCTTGTTGCCAGAGAAACTGAAGGAGCTGCACTTGGTGCTGCCTGAGTCAGAGAGGCGCCGGAGCAGTTGGTATGCAAAGGCGGTGTACGGTCTTACAGTGAGTGATCCTCTTAGTCTCTTTTCTTGTTATTATACTACCCTATTGGACACTATTAATGTGGATTGTTGCAAGTCTGATTCACTGATTGATTGATAGATGGCAGAGGAGCTCCGTGTCCTTGGTCATAGCAAGGACTAGGCCTCAAGCTGCGGTGTTGGAGTCAGTGTGCTCCACTGGAGTACTGGGGGAAGTGGGGGGTGTTGTAGCACTGCATCCAAGCTGGAGTTGGTGCTGTCCCACCGTGTTCGCTTGGCAGAAGATAAACTGCATTATGCTCGATGGTAGATTGCTGAAACATTCATGGATTCAATCTTGGACTAAATTTTTTTTGTGGGTATCTTATATGTCCTTGCTAACTTGTATGTGCTATATGTGCCTTGTGCCGTGTATGACTTTTGGTACTGTGTTTTGCATTTTGGTCCTGGAATAACGCTGTTTTGGTTGGTCGTAATCATGGGTATTTTTTCTATGGTGTCTATGTTCGAATGACAATTAAACTTGAACTTCATTAAATTTACGCAACTTCACAAATCATTCAGAGTTATGGAGGTTAATAGCTCATGAAAACAATTTTTCCAGAGCAAGACAACTGCATTAAGGACAAAAAGCAAAAACAGAAGATGTACACATTGCAAGTTTAGGAACAGGTTATCATTATCATGATCCCTCCCACTCTTCCACACCGTGGGACTAATATGGTCATGAGATGGATCAATCTGTACTTAAGAGATCCATGTCTTAAATTACACAATGCACTTAGCAGTGTTTTGGGAAAACCCACAGGGGAAGGGGGCGGGGAGTTGATGCAAGAGAGAGGGGGCAGGCACATGAGAAAGAGTATACAAACTGGGGCAAGTTCAGAACTATCTGAAAAGCACATTGCTATCACTAGCACTGCTGCTACTATGGAAACCAGCTGGCACCAACTTATGCTTTGAGTACAACTCTTCCTGTTTGGAGTTAAAAAGGACAAAATATTCCAGTTCAAGGCAGATCATGAAGAAAACATCTCTTCCAGTTACAAAACCATCTTATCAAATAATTTGTTCTTTTTCAAGAAGCCTTATATTCTTTTTATCCCCTCTGCTAAGTGGGTGTCAAAGTGAATTCTCCCTTAATGTGGACTGCAGCTACTTTCAATATTCCATTCCTTTGCAATCTTCTCAGTCTGGAATCAGACCAAAGACGTATTCTTTTTAACCTTCCCAAGTGAACATATGGTTTTATTTTCAAATTAAATGTCCTCTCTCCCATGTCCAAATTATTAGCAGGTAGGGGAAAGGGAAGGGAGCACAGGGCTGTAAAATAGGAGTAGTACTTAAATAAACTCAGTGGCCAATTTATTATGTTCATCTGTACACCTGCTTGTTAATGCAAATATCTAATCAGGCAATTGTGTTGCAGCAGCACAATGCATAAAAGCATGCAGACCTGGGCAAGAGGTTCAGTTCTTGCTCAGACCAAACATCAGAGTGAGGAAGAAATGTGATCCAGTGAGCAGCAGTTCTGTGTGTGTTAATGCTAGGGAAGTGCTGCACGAAGCTCTATGGCGCCATCAGTGATTTTCATCCAGACATAATGTGGTTTCTTTATTGTTTCTTATTTAACCATGATGCAGTTTCTTTCAAACCACAGATGATTTCTTTAATGTTGCTGACAACTTCAACCATGCCAACTTAAAAACAGTCCTGCCTAAGTTCTATCAGACTTTGCTATCAGAGGTGAGAAAACAGGAATGCTTGTTTATATCAATATCCCTGGAGCATTCAAAGCTGCACCCAATCCCCATCTTGGATTCTGTGACCACTTATCTTTTATGCTAATTCCTGCACTGATTTCAAAGGGCCAAAAGGAGCAACCTCACCATTGCAGAACTGTTTTGAAAACATGGGCTGGAGCATGAACTGCACCTTACTGCGCCATCAGGAAGGCAAAACACAATTATTCACAGAGAATATACAGGCATTTCTGTGACACCAAAGGCCTGAGGTGCATATGTGGTAGGGCATTCAGACCATAATGGACTACAAGTCCACCCTGAGCATCAACGTCAGTGACACTTCTCTTCCTGAAAGGTTGAATGCCTTTTACGCTCGGTTTGATGTACAGAAAAACGTGCTGCTGAAGAAGGCCCCCCTTCTTCCCAAGGAGCAAGCGCTGATGTGAGGAAGACCCTTGCCAGGATCACGGGTCAACCGATGTAAAGCTGCAGGGACTGATAATATACAGCCACAATAAAAAGTAGTCACCCTCTCATGTGCTACACATGCCCTTACACTTCCTCCCTTACCACCATTCAGGGCCCCAAACAGTCCTTCCAGGTGAGGCATCACTTCACCTGTGAGTCGACTGGGGTGATATACTGCGTCCGGTGCTCCCGATGTGGCCTTTTATATATTGGTGAGACCCGACGCAGACTGGGAGACCGCTTTGCTGAACATCTACGCTCTGTCCGCCAGAGAAAGCAGGATCTCCCAGTGGCCACACATTTTAATTCCACATCCCATTCCCATTCTGACATGTCTGTCCACGGCCTCCTCTACTGTGGAGATGAAGCCACACTCAGGTTGGAGGAACAACACCTTATATTCCGTCTGGGTAGCCTCCAACCTGATGGCCTGAACATCGACTTCTCTAACTTCCGCTAAGGCCCCACCTCCTCCTCGTACCCCATCTGTTACTCATTTTTATGCACACATTCTTTCTCTCACTCTCTTTTTTCTCCCTCTGTCCCTCTGAATATACCTCTTGCCCATCCTCTGGGTCACCCCCCCCCCGTCTTTCTTCCCGGACCTCCTGTCCCATGATCCTCTTGTATCCCCTTTTGCCTATCACCTGTCCAGCTCTCGGCTCTACCCCTCCCCTTCCTGTCTTCTCCTATCATTTTGGATCTCCCCCTCCCCCTCCAACTTTCAAATTCCTTACTCACTCTTCCTTCAGTTAGTCCTGACGAAGGGTCTCGGCCTGAAACGTCGACTGCACCTCTTCCTATAGATGCTGCTTGGCCTGCTGCGTTCACCAGCAACTTTGATGTATGTTGCTTGAATTTCCAGCATCTGCAGATTTCCTGTTGTTCACCCCCTTTGTTAGTTTTAACGTTTTATTGTTTTACAACATTGAATCACAGCGGATTTAACTGGCTTTTTTGACACTGATTAAAAGAAAAAGACTCTTTGGTGCCAAAGTGAAAACAGATCTCTACAAAGTGATCTAAATTAATTACAAATACGAAACACAAAATAATTGATTGCATAAGATTTCACGCCCTTCAGGTCAGTATTTAGTAGATGCCCTTTTGGCAGCAATTATAGTCGAGTCTGCTTGGATAGGTTTCCATCAGCTTTCACATCTGGACACTCAAATTTTTCCCCATTTTTCTTTACAAAACTGCTCAAGCTCTGTCAGATTGCATGGTGATTGTGAGTGAACAGCCCTTTTCAAGTCCAGCCACAAATTCTCAATAGGATTGAGGTCTGGACTTCACTTGGCCACTCCAGGACAACAACTTTGTTGTTTTTAAGCCATTCTTGTGTAGCTTTGGCTTTATGCTTGGGGTCATTGTCTTGCTGGAAAACAAATATTCTCCAAGTCACAGTTCTCTTGCAGACTGCATCAGATTTTCCTCCAAGATTTTCCATTATTTCGTTGCATTCATTTCACTCTCTACCTTCACAAGCCTTCCAGGACATGCTGCAGTGAAGTATCCCCACAGCAAGATGCAGCCACCACCATGCTTCACAGTAGAGATGATGTGTCTTTGATGATGCGCGGTGTTTGGTTCTTGCCAACATACTGTTGAGTCTGATGCCAAAAAGCTCAATTTTGGTTTCATCAGACTATAGAATATTCTTCTAGCTGACTTCAGAGTCTCCCAGTGCCTTCTAGCAAACTCTAGCCGAGATTTCACGTGAGCTTTTTCAACATTCTCTTTGCCACTCTTCCATAAAGTTGCAACAGTTGTTGCACGCACAGTCTCTCCCATCTCAGCCACCGAGATTTCAACTCCTCCAGAGTTTTCATAGGTCTCTTGGTGGCCTCCCTCACTAGTCCCCTTCTTTTACGGTCACTCAGTTATGAGGACAGCCTGCTCAGGTCAGATTTAGAGCTGTTCCATATTCTTTCCATTTCTTGATGATTGACTTAACTGTACTCCAAGGGATATTTAGTGATTGGAAATTTTCCTGTATCCATCTCCTGACTTGTGCTTTTCAATAACCTTTTCGCGGAGTTCCTTGGAGTGTTCTTCATGGTGTAGTTTTTTCCAGGATACTAACTCACCAGTAGTTGGACCTTCCAGACACAAGTGCATTTTTACTACAATCAATTGAAACACCCCGACTTCATTTAACCAATTATGTGACCTCTAAAACCAATTGGCTGCACCAGTAGTGATTTGATGTATCATATTAAGGGGGGGGGGGTGAACACTGATGCAATCAACTATTTTTTCTTTTATATTTGCAATTAATTTAGATGACTTTGCAGAGACCTGTTTCCACTTTCACACGAAAGTTTTTTTTCTGTTGATCAGCGTCAAAAAAGCCAAATTAAATCCACTGTGATTCAATGCTGTAAAACAATAAAACATGAAAACTCCCAAGGGGGATGAATACTTTTTATAGGCACTGAACCTGGTCGGGTGCTGAGGGACTGTGCAACCCACTTTAACAAAGGTTCAAATGGACATTTTCAACATCTCTCTGGAGCAGTCCAGTGTCCTCTCAGGCTTCAAGATGGCCACCATCATCGCAGTGCCCAAGAGAGCATCAGTAACTTGCCTCAATGACTACCATCCACTAGCATCGACCTCAACAATAACGAAGAGCTTTGTGTGGCTGGTTGTGGATCGCATTAATCCTATCTTCACACTATATTGGACCCTTTTCCAGTTTGCTTATTGCTGAAATTGGTCCACTAATAGTCTCTGCACTCCACTGTGATTTGTCTCATCTGGTAAATGGTGCCTCATATGCAATGATGCTGTTTATCAATTTTAGCTCAGCATTTAATATGATTATCTCTCAGCAGCTGCTGGGTAAACTCCTTGTTCGGTCTCAACACTTTTCTCTGTAACTGGATCCTGGACTTCTTGACAGAAAATCCATAGTTAGTCTGTGTTGGAAGAAATATCTCTAGATCCCCACACTGAGCACCAGCGCTGCCCGATGCTGTATGCTCAGCCCGCTGCTATCCATGCTGCTGACGCATGACTGCACTGCTAGATCCTGTTTGAAACAAATCATCAGATTCACTAATGACACAACAGTGGTTGGTCTCATCAACAACGATGATGAGACAGCATACAGAAAGGAGGTAGAGCAGCCTGTAGAATGGTGGAAACACAACAACTTGAGACTCATTGTGAGGATTGTGAACTTCAGGAAAGTACGGGCTGACCACCCCTCACTGTACATATACGGCTCCTCTATGGAGAGAATTCGGAGCACTAAGTTTCTGGGGGTACACATAATTGATGATTGCACCTGGTCCCTCAACACCACCACTTTAGTCAAGAAAGCAGAGCAGCATCTCCACTTCCTAGGGAGATGGAGGCGAGTGAGGCTCCCTCCCACCCCCATTCTAACCAGGTCTGGGAGGAGCACCACTGCGAATGTCCTGACTAGCTGCTTCATCATCTGATACAGGAATTACTGGTGAGAATATTACTTTGTGTTTTGTGTCTGAGTTATGTGACTCTCTTTGCACCTTTGGTCAGAACATTGTTTTATTTTACAATATGCGTGTGTACGGTTGAATGACAATAAGCTGAACGTAAAATGCCTTGTTAATGAGGGAGGACAGAGAAGAAAAGCCGGACTGGTTCAACCTGACAGGAAGACGACAGCAACTCAAATAACCACGCGTTACAACAGTGTTTTGCAGAAAAGCATCTTTGAACACACATCAAAACCTCGAAGTGAATGGGCTACAGCAGCAGAAGACCACAAACATATATTGTGGCCACTTTATTAGGTACGGGAAATGCCTAATAAAGTGGCCACTGAGTGTGTACAGGTGTCCCCCGCTTTTACGAAAAGTTTGCTTTACGCCACTTCGCTTTTACGAATGACCTACATTAGTACCTGCTTTCGCTAACCGAAAGAAATCCAAAGAGGATTTTCGCTTTTACGAAAAAAGGTGCCTGCTTTAAACTTGTGTTTACCCCAAGAAAGACTATCATGACCGTGAAGCTTTGTACAGGCAGGTGCGTGCACATGCGTGTACATGCCTTTTTTTAAAAACACAAAATAATCTGCAGATGCTAGGGTCAAAGCAACACTCACAACACGCTGGAGGAACTCAGCAGGTCGGGCAGCATCCGTGGAAAAGATCAGTCGACGTTTTGGGCCGGAACCCTTCGTCAGGACTGTAGGGGGAAGGGGCAGAGGCCCTATAAAGAAGGTGGGGGGAGGGTGGGAAGGAGAAGGCTGGTAGGTTTCAGGTGAAAAACCAGTAAGGGGAAAGATAAAGGGGCGGGGGAGGGGAGGCAGGGAGGTGATAGGCAGGAAAGGTGAAGAAAGAATAGAGGAAAACACAATGGGCAGTAGAAGGAGGCGGAACCAAGAGGGAGGTGGTACGCAGCTGGGGGAGGGAGCAGAGTGACATAGGGATAGGGGAAGGGAGGGGGAGGGAATTACCAGAAGTTGGAGCCACCCACTTCAACTCTGCTTCCCACTCCCATTCAGCTATGTCCATACATGGCCTCCTCTACTGCCATGATGAGGCTAAACTCAGGTTGGAGGAGCAACACCTCATATACCATCTAGGTAGCCTCCAGCCCCTTGGTATGAACATAGAATTCTTCAACTTCCGGTACTTCCCTCCCCCTCCCCCTCCCTTCTCCTATCCCTATGTTACTCTGCCCCCTCCCCCAGCTGCCTACCACCTCCCTCTTGGTTCCGCCTCCTTCTACTACCCATTGTGTTTTCCCCTATTCTTTCTTCACCTTTCTTGCCTATCACCTCCCTGCCTCCCTTCCCCCACCCCTTTATCTTTCCCCTTACTGGTTTTTCACCTGGAACCTACCAGCCTTCTCCTTCCCACCCTCCCCCCACCTTCTTTATAGGGCCTCTGCCCCTTCTCTCTACAGTCCTGACAAAGGGTTCCGGCCCGAAACGTCGACCGATCTTTTCCACGGATGCTGCCCGACCTGCTGAGTTCCTCCAGCGTGTTGTGGGTGTTGCCTTTTTTTTTAGGTTTTATGCGCTATTTGGTATGATTTGGTAGGTTATTTTTTGGGTCCGGGAACGCTCAAAAATCTTTCCTATATAAATTAATGATAATTGCTTCTTCACTTTATGCCATTTTGGCTTAGGAAAGTTTTTATAGGGACGCTCTACTTTCGGATGGCCGGGGAAACCTGTATTCTCCTATCATGAACCTTACTATATTCAGGTGCATGATGGACAGACATTAATTTCTGTACAACCGTACAAAAAAAAGTTAAATTTTGAGTGAAGTATTGAGATTTTGTAATGTTTTATTTTCAGGGATAGAACAGGCAGTAATCTTTAACTTACCATGGGTGTGGATTTAGAAAGCAGCACCCAAGTTTCCATGTTTCAAGCATTGAGCAATATGGTCTTGCTCCAAGCTGAAAAATATATTACTCAGCCAAGCACACCATAAAAGGCCATCCTGTGCAGCTAAAGCAATGAGATCATACTAAGTACCTACTATTACTAATAGCAGATTTAGAAATTGACAAATTGACTTTGCAGTTGGCTCAAAAAAATTACATCAATCTGCTTTGCTATTCTAAATCCTTCGATTTAATTCTAATCTGGCACTAGAGTCAACAAGCCTCTCCTTAGGGGCTCATACGGTAATTCAAACATAGTCCATGCTTTTTAAGGCGGCAACAGAGATTTGCCTGAATTTTGCTGGGCAAATTAGCAACAAAAACATAGTGAATGGGATAGACTTACAATGGAACTTTGAGGAAAATTTCTAGTAAAGTAATGGTCACCCTGTAGGTCAGTGATACTTATTGCTAAATGTAGGCAAGAAGTGTAAGAGTACACTTCAAGTTCCTTTCACTGCTCTGTTGGTTAAGTGGGCAAGACTCTCAGTTGTGACTCAGGAAGTTGCATTTCTGAGTATAGAGTCAGACAGATGCTGTCATCTCGTGCTGAAAGAATGCTGGCTGCCAATTTCATCATCTGATTTTATTTGCATTCCTTCCTTTCTTAAATGTTAATTTATTTAGTAGCATGATCAGATAGTTTCCAGCACAGTTTTCATATTTCAAAGACAACAAAAGGGAAGTTGTCTGAAACAAGCAAATACAATGCTATTTGAAGACAAATGTAAAAAATACTGTGGAATACATTTAATCACTTTAGATACTACATCCAGACCAGATTCTTCACATTCTTTTAAGTCAACTACATAATCTTATACTATTAAGCATAAGTGTCTTAAAATAAATCAGAAACTTTTCCTTTTAAGTACTGCATTTTTAGATAGCTCAGCAGATTAATACTTCAACCTTCCTTATTTGTCCATTCTGCGCATCAAATTGAATAAGCAATGACTAACTATCATTGAAAATGTAGAGATAATGGACTTCAAGCATCTTACATTTTTAATACATGTGATGTTACATCATATGATGCTACAGTTTGCATAATGTCTCATCTTGAAATAATGTCTAAACCTATTTTGTCCTGTTGGCAACAATCCTGCTAGCCTGTGGCACAAACAAATCTAGCCCCATATTCAAAAATGGCTTATCTTTAATTTGTTGTAATTATTTCTCATTTGTTAAGAATGAACTAAATATGCAAAGCAAACCACTTTCTTTCTTATATAAAAACCTCTAAGTTTTCTCAAATACTCGAGCAACAAACAAGATGCTGGAAGAAATCAGTTGGTCAGACAGCATCTGTGGGGTGGGGGGAATGTTTTGGGTAAAGTCCCCTCATCTGGACCGAGTTCATTGCCGAGCTCCTCCTGCATTTTATTTGTAATTCCGTATTTGAGCATCTGCAATCTCTCGTGTCTCTATTCTCTAATCTATATACTACTAAAACTCTCATGCTCTGTCTGTCTGTCTGTGACCTCCAATTAGCGCAAACGGTGCATTACAGCGGCATTTTTTTCCGCTCAATTGGATTAAAATGCACTAACTTACAGAATGCAGGCAAAGTTCAGGGTTATATATTCGTATAAAATTGCTCATTCGCCAAAAATCAACAGGCTGACTTTCACCCGAGATCCAATCCGCCATCATGGAAATCGGGACGCGACAGCCCGACACATGCGCAAGGCCGGGCTCAGCAGTGACACCTACCAGAGCAAAAGCGCAGGGCAGCTCTATTTCGAGGGGTCAAATTCTGCTAACCACCATCAGCATGTGCAGGATTGGGACAGATCTAACTGCCACCCACCAATAAGAGATAATTAAATCTTATTGTCATGACATACTCTGAGACACCCATAAAACCCTTTGCTGCAGTCAAAGGACAGCGGTGACTATATCACGTCCATTTAGGAGAGAGCCAACCACATTATCAAGAATAATCAGCATCCTTCGGTGTTAGTGCTTTGTATCTTCTATCCAGCATTAGGGTAAAAAAAAATGACCAGCCTAATTATGCTGCATGTAAAGGGAAGGGAGACATTATGGTCAAGAGATGACACCAAACGTCATCGGGAAGCGGCAAGGAGAGAGAGACAACAAGAATCAGATGAGGCCAGGGCTGCACGACTCCAGTATCGAAGAGTCAGGACATTAAAAAGATGAGAGAAGAAAAGACAGAGGAGGAGAAGCATGCACGTCTCCATGATAAGACACAAACAACAAACAGCAGAAGAAATGAAGAGACGGGGATGAAAGGGCTGCACATCTCCAGAATGACAAGAAGAGGCACAAGGGTGGCGGATAAACCAGAAATGATGCCATCAAAAATGTCGTTCGTTAAATGAGAAGGAGCTATATTTGCTTTGCTAGGCGTCGTTCTTTAATAAACTGAGGTTTTCTACTTCAGTTTCCAAAGCAAAGTGAAACCAATAGCATTCAGGAAAATTTAATGTTCATTCTGGTCACATCAGACTGCACGACCCTTCTCTCAAAGGGTGCCCCAACAGGTCACCCCATTGTCTGGTACTCTATTATAAGGCAATGGACTGAACGCTGGAAAATTAGATTAGGCAGGGTAGAAAAAGTCTCCTCCTGTGATCTAAAGTGCAATGACTGTCTGGCAACCATGAGATCTTTACATAATTTAAACAAGTTATCCAAAATCACACACTGAAGTCTATAATTTCCCAACGTATTCTGACCAATCTTAACATCATCACAAATTATATTCATCTCCAAGGTCTACAGTCAAAGTATGTACCAGGGTCACTTTTACCATCAACACCAAAGATGAATATGATTCCACTTTGTTCTTTTTTCTAGTTTATATCCTGGCTGCAGAACATTTTTCAGAGTCAAAATGGCAACCTCGATCAATTTGAGGATATTTACACAAATGTGATATATCTGATTTTCCGTACTGGTCCTTCAGTCTATCTGCCAAACTCCTTTGTGACAATATACTATTCAAAGAGTCCAGTGTGAATTGGGCACTGAACATAGCAGGTAAGGAATGGCAGAAGAAGGGACTCAGGAGAGCTGGAAAAGGAACCGGATGGCCAGGGTGAGAAGAATTAAAGAAAGCCCCAAGGTATTCTACACCTACATTAACAAAACAACAGAACCAAAACTATAGTGTGGATATGACTAATCAAAGATAAAAGACGAAACATGTGCCTGGAGTCAGAGGAGGTAAGGGAGGTTCTTAATGAATATTTTGTTTCAGTATTCACCAGTGAGACAGACCTTGATGAATGCAAGGTCAGCATAAAACAGGCTTATGTGCTAGAACATGTAAAGGTTAAAAAAAACAGGATGTGCTGGAACTTCTAAAAAACATTAGGACAGATAAGTCCTCAGGGCCAGAAGGGACATACTCCAAGTACTACAGGAAGCGAGACAGGAGATTACTGCGCCTTTGGCAATGATCTTTGCATCCTCACTGGCTACAGTAGTAGTACCAGAAGTTTGGGGGTGGGGGGGGGGAAGCAAACGTTATTCAAGAAAGGTATAAGGGATAATCCTGGGAATTATATTGCAGTTATATTCAGTGGTGGACCAACTATTGGAGAGGATTCTTAGAAACAAGATCTATAAGCAGTTGGAAAACCATAGTCTGATTAGGAAGGCATAGATAGAATGGACAGCCAGCAAAAGTCTCCCAGGGTGGCGATGACTAATGAGAGAAAATAAAATTAAGCTGATTAGAGGAATGTATAGGGGGATGTCAGAGGTAGGTTTTTATGCACAGAGAGTGATGAGTGAATGGAACCCACTGACAAGGGAGGTGGTAGAGGCAGTTACATTAGAGACATTTAGAAGACTGTAAGATAGGCACATGTAAGAAAGAAAAATGAAAGGCAATGTGGGAGGAAAGGCTTAGATTGATCTTGAAGTACGTTAAAAGGTCAGCACAACATCTTGGATCAAAGGGCCTGTGCTATATTCTAAAATCAGCGACTTCATTTACTTCAATAGAAAGCAGTGGCTCTAAAAGATACAGGTAAATATACTTAAATTAATACCAATTCAAAAAGATTATTTAACTGCTTTGAGCATTTAAACCCAAGGGTGCAGATTAACTGTCAAACGATTTTTTTTTGCATTAAAGAAATACGCATTTTCAGAGGTGTATTGGTTCAGGGGGATAACCATCTTGCAGGTTTGATGGGGCCCACAGTTATGTAACACTGGTTTGAACAGAAACAATTTGTAGACTGTTGATTGAAATGGACCCATCATTGAAATCATTAACATATCACATAAAAAGAATCAGTTTAAACACAGACCCCTGTGGAATACCACTAGTCACCAACAGACAACCAGAAAGGCACTTTTATTCCTAACTTTTGCCTCCTGCCAATCAGCCACTGCTTTACCCATGCTAGAATCTTCCCTGTAATATCATGGGATTGTAGCTTCTTAAGTAGCCGCATGTGTGGCAACTTGTCAAAGGCCTTCTGAAAATCCAACTACACAACATCAACCAATTCTCCTTTGTCTATCCTGCTTGTTATTTCTTCAAAGAATTCCAACGGATTTGTCAGGCAAAATTTTCCCTTGAGGAAACCATGCTGATTACTGCCTATCATACTGAGATCACTCCTTCCTAAGGGTTCCTTTACCTTAAGCTGCTTAAACACCTCCAGTTCATTACATAACACGCAATCCAGTACAGCTGATCCCTTAGTAGGATCATTGACAAACTACTCTAAAAAGCCCTTGGACACATTCAACAAATTCACTCACTGGGGATCCATTACCAATCAGATTTTCCCAATCTACCCGCATGTTAAAATCTCCCATGACTATCATAACATTGCCTTTTTGACATGTCTTTTCTATTTCCCATTGTAACCTGTAGTCTACATCCCAGTTACTGTTAGGAGGGCTGTACATAACTGCCATCAGGGTCCTTTTACCCTTGTAGTTTCTTAACTGAAACTTCTTAACCTACAGGGATTCAAACTCTTCCAATCCTATTTCTCATCTTTCTAATGATTTGATGCCACTTTACCAGCAGAGCCACGCCACCCCCTCTGCCTATTTTCCTATCCCTCCGATACAATATGTAACCTTGGACATTCAGCTCCCAACTACAACCATCCTTCAGCCACAATTCAGTGATGGCCACATCATACCTGACAATCTGTAAACGTGCAACAAGATCATCCACACTATTTCTTATACTCTGTGCATTGAGATGTAACACGTTGAGAACTGTATTTGCTACCCTTTTTGATTTTGCAACCGTAATGCAATGATACACACCCTGCTAGCTGCAAGTTTGTCCTATCATCTGCCTACCTTTCCTGACAATCTGACTACATGCTATCTTTTATCCTTTGTATCCCTTTTGCCAATCAACTATCCAGCTCTTAGCTCCATCCCTCCCCCTCTTGTCTTATCCTATCATTTCGGATCTCCCCCTCCCCCTCTCAAATCTCTTACTATCTCTTCTTTCAGTTAGTCCTGACGAAGGGTCTCAGCCTGAAACATCGACTGTACCTCTTCCAATAGATGCTGCCTGGCCTGCTGCGTTCCACCAGTATTTTGGGTGTGTTGCATGCTATCTTTGTTTTTTTTAAAATCATCTGTCCTATCCTGAGTTCCTTCACTCTGGTTCCCATCCCTCTGCCAAATTAGTTTAAATGTTCCCCAACAGCCCTAACAAACCTGCCCACCTGCTTAATGGTCCCCCTTGGCTTTAGGTGCAACCCGTCCCTTTTGTACAGGTCATACCTCCCCCAGAAGAGATCTCAATGATCCAAGAACCTGAAGCCCTGCCCCCTGCACCAGCTTCTCAGCCATGCATTTTCCTACCAAATCATCCTGTTTCTACCCTCACTGGAATGTGGCACAGGTAGCAATCTAGAAATTGATACCCTTGAGGTCCTGCTTCTTAACTTTCCGCCTAGCTCTCTTAATTCTCTCTTCAGGACCTCACTGCTTTTCCTTCCTATGTCATTGGTATCAATATGTACCAAGACATCTGGATGCTATTTCTCCCTCTCCAAAATGTTGTGGACACGATTCAAGACGTCCCTGACGCTGGCACCTGAGAGGCAACATACCATCCAAGTGTTCTTCCTCTTTGGGATATATACATCCTGCGCCTTCCAAACTGTTTCCAGAAGTTCCAGCCACTGCTGCTATATCATCCACCTGGATGATATAGTTACAATATGACCAAAACCAAGGTGTCCTTGTTGAATGTTAATCCAAAAATGAAAAGTAGACAGGGCTTGCCTGCCAAAACAATCATGTCACCTCCTCTGCCACTACATTGATGCACTTACTTTACTAGTTTCCATGGTGAATATGAAGTGGTAGTTCAGAAATCAGTGAAAGCATACAACACCTGCAAAATTTTAAGTCCTTTCTATTACAACCAACCTGCAGGCTTGTGGGCAACTGAAAGTACTTCAGCAGGTCAAACAGCATCTATGGAGGGGAATAAATAATTAATGATTTAGGCTGAGACATTTCATCAGTTCTGCAATATGGTGGAAGCTTCCAAGAGAAATGAGCTCCACAGGCTGTAGAAAATACTAATTCAAAGTTTTTTTTGTGGTATTTCAATTGCTACTGATGAAAACACATCTTCTTATAGTGGTGCAATCTCCACATCAATTTGAGCAAGTAAAACTTCACTAATAACAAGATTAACCATGTTTTGAGCTAATATCCTATTCTATAAAATAGATCATTGGATTTGCCCAATATTCCTGTAAACATCGATTTTTTCCAAAACAATTTCACTGTCAGCAGATACCCTCATTTACTCTTACAATCAGTTTTCATCCATGAGCCTGCTATTCAAGCAATTTACAGGCAAATGTATCTTCATTTGACATATACAAGGATAATAGCAACCTGAAATATTAATTCTTCTCTCTCTACATGCCAGGTATTTCCAGCGTGTCCTATTTAATTGCACACAGACATTTTTTGGGAGCCGATACAACCCTGTTTTCAGATAATTATAATGTACAGTAGATTACCATTCTCTCTGTCCTGGGGTGTACAACGATGGAATTCTCAACACCACTGCAGCTAAAGTTAACTAACAATAGACAGCAGTCTTTAAAAATACTGTCTTTCTCAATCTATGCATATTAACCATAGTCTTTTAACAATGAAGCTGTGAAGAGATAATCAAGACAAAAGAAGTTACTCAAGGCACTAAAATTTTTCATATTTCACTGACAGCTTCTTCATCTTCAGGATTCAGTTGAAATTCTGACAATACCAAAGTGTCATGATTGTGATATGGCACTTCAACTTGTTAATTTGCTATGGTACAAACCACACAATTTCTGATGTGGGGACTGGAGGTATCAGTTGTGGGGATGGGGTGGATTGTAATTAAGAGAATCAAGGGTTGTGGGTTACTGGAGGACAGTGGGCCAGGATCAAAGATCAATGACGACTTTATTGAATGATACTTCACAGGATACTGCAAAGGATCGAAAGAAGCTGCAGAAATTTGTTAAATTAGTCAGCTCCATCTTGGGTACTAAGCTCTGTAGTATCCAAGACATCTTCAGAGAGCGGTGTCTCAGAAAGGCAGCGTCCATTCTTAAGGACACCCATCACCCAGGACATGCCCTCTTCTTATTGTTACCACTGGGAAGGAGGTACAGACGCCCAAAGGCACACACTCTGCAATTCAGGAACAACTTTTTCCTCTCTGCCATCCGATCTCTAAATGGACCTTGTATCAATGAACACTACCTCATATTTTAATATTATTTGTTTTTCCTCTACTTTTAATTAATTATTCAATATACATATATATACTTACTGAGGGGCACAATTGAGAGCATCCTGACTGACTGCATCACTGCCTGGTACAGGAACTGTAATTCCCTCAATTGCAGGACTCTGCAGAGAATGGTGTGGGCAGCCCAGCGCATCTGTAGATATGAACTTCTGACTATTCAGGACATTTACAGAGATAGGTGTGTAAGAAGGGCCCAAAGGATCACTGGGGACCCGAGTCACCCCAACCACAAACTGTTACAGCTGTTACCATCTGGGAAACGGTACCACAGCATTAAAGCCAGGACCAACAGGCTCTGGGACAGCTTCTTCCACCAGGTCACCAGGATTAAGATTAATTCACGTTGATACAATTGTATTTCTATGCTATATTGGCTGTCCTGTTGTACATACTATTTATTACAAATTACTATAAATTGCACATTGCACATTTAGACGGAGACGTAATGTAAAGATTTTTACTCCTCATGTATGTGAAGGATGCAAGAAATAGTCAATTCAATTACTGTGATTGATTTACTTATTTTTTTCTATATTACCATGTATTGCATATGCCAGTGACATTAAATCTGATTCTGATTCTCATGTACAAAGATTACACCAACCTGAAATGTTATTCCTCTTGCTGAATCATCTACTCCCGATTCTATTTCTTATGTTCTTAAATGAGAGGAAGCTGGGATAAAGAGTGGTCATTGCTTACAGAAATTTTATTCTGGCAGTGTCGTTCCAGGGATGTTTGATGACATCAGTGGAAAATGCATTACTGACAAATACGAAGCCCCTCAAATGGATATTTAAGAAAGCTCAGAAGCTCTGTTGTAACTTATGAAATTAAATGAGGATATAATATGTGTCATTATGTGGCAAGGGGGAGCGGGTGAGGTCTAGGCCTGACATGCCGCTCACCCAGGGAAAGTGAACGCACATCACATCGCCTCTCCTTTCCCGGTGTAGTGAATGCTGCGTGGTCACTGTCTGGCTTGCTAGGCAGGAGGCCACTGCAAATGGCCTCTCCTACATTACTGCGTCCGTAGCAACACCTTCTCGTCAGTGCCCCCCGTTTCCACCGAGCTTGCTACGTCATGGCACGACCGAGTGTCTGGAGGTATAACTGGATGGGTAGGCTGGGCTCATTAGCCTTGGTTGGCAGCCAGCCTAAGAGAAGGACAACTCTGAATCCAAACCCGGGCAGGTGGGGCTCCTTAGCCTTGTCAGCCCATCCACCTAGGAGAAGGACACTCCGACGTAAATCCTACGACCCGAGGACCTCGCTGTTACCGTCCCAGCTTGCTAAGCTATGGCAGATGAATCCCAGGTGTAAAGGGTGGGGCCAGTACCATGCACACTGTACTCCACCTAAAATACCACTGCGCAGGCTGAAGGACATGCCCATGTCTACGACCATCCTCCCCGACCATTCATCAAGTCCTGCAGCGACGGGAAAGGGGCAAAAACGACAGGTGGAAGATGAAAACAACAGAAATTCTGCAGATGCTGGAAATTCAAGCAACACACATCAAAGTTGCTGGTGAACGCAGCAGGCCGGGCAGCATCTCTAGGAAGAGGTGCAGTCGACGTTTCAGGCCGAGACCCTTCGTCAGGACTAACTGAAGGAAGAGTGAGTAAGAGATTTGAAAGTTGGAAGGGGAGGGGGAGATCCAAAATGATAGGAGAAGACAGGAGGGGGAGGGATAGGAAGGTTAGGTGGAAGATGACACTGGAAGCTGCAGTTCCGATCCCACGCAGGCAGTTCAGGCGTATGGGTCGTCTGATGTTGACCCCGGAAATGACGATTTCATTCGGCAGCACCCTGAACGACCAAGCAGCCTTCTCTAGGGACAGCACTGCTTGCTGCACATGGACAGGGGCCTAGAAAAGGTGGCCTAACCAAAGCTCGTTTCTATTTCCCCCAGTTGGCTAGCTGCGGTCAATGGGCATTCCACAACAGCCAGAGAAAACAGAACCGGACAAGATTCCAACTTTAGAAGAGACAGTTAAGGCCATAGAGCAGCGGAAAAGTGGCAAGGCAGCAAGATTTGGAAGCATGGGGGCCCAGCATTACACATCAAACTCCACGAGTTTTTTGTCTGCTGCTGGGAACAAAGTAAACTACCACAGGACCTCCGTGACGCAGTCATCATCACCCTGTATAACAACAAGGGGGAAAAGTCCGACTGCTCCAACTACCAGGGGATAACTCTGCTCTCTATTGCAGGAAAAATCCTCGCAAGAGTACTCCTGAACAGACTGGTGCCCATCATTGCAGAAGAACACCTCCCAGACAGCCAGTGTGGCTTCAGAGCCAACAGGAGCACCACCGACATGGTATTTGTTCTCAGGCAGCTCCAAGAGAAATGCAGGGAACAGAACAAGGGATCGTACGTGACGTTTGTTGAACTTACCAAAGCGTTCGACACTGTGAGCAGGGAAGGTCTGTGGCAAATCATGGAACGACTGGGATGCCCCCCGAAGCTCTTCAGCATGGTCATCCAGCTACATGAAGATCAGACACAACAACGACCTCTCAGAACCCTTCCCAATAGGCAATGGAGTAAAGCAAGGCTGCATCCTTGAGCCAACTCTCTTCACCACCTTCTTCAGCATGATGCTTGAAAGGGCCACAGAAGACCTTGACAATGAGGACAGTGTCTACATCCGATACCGCACTGATGGCAGCCTGTTCAACCTGAGGCGATTACAGTTCCACACCAAGACATTGGAGCAACTCATCCGAGAGCTACTCTTCGCCAACAATGCTGCCCTTGTTGCCCACACAGAGACAGCCCTGCAGCGTATAACATCCTGCTTCGCAGGGGCTGCCGAGCTCTTCGGACTGGAAGTCAGCTTGAAGAAGTCAGAAGTTCTCCATCAACCTGCACCCTCAGGAAGATTACCACCCTCCCCGCATCACCATCGGTGAGGTAGAGCTGAAGACAATCCACCAGTTCAGCTACCTGGGGTGCACCACCTCGTCAGATGCCAAGATCGACAACAGACTGGCAAAGGCAAACAGCGCATTTGGCAGGCTGTACAAAAGAGTCTGGAACAACAAGTATTTGGAGAAAGGCACAAAGATCAGCGTGTACAGAGCCATTGTACTGACCACCCTCCTGTACGGCTCCAAGTCGTGGGCCACCTACCGTAACCACCTACGACTCCTTGAGCATTTCCGCCAGCGCTGCCTCTGCACCATCCTCAAAATCCACTGGAGTGACTTCGTCACCAACATCGAAGGCCTCGAACAGGTGGAGGTCACCAGCATCGAGGCCATGCTGTTGAAGACGCAGCTGCGCTGGGCAGGGCACGTCTCCAGGATGGAGGATCATCACCTGCCCAGATTGTGCTGTATGGTGAACTCTCCCTGAAGAAATCCCTCAGGCCCTGTTACATTGACCATTGTCAGTAGTCTAATCTAGCCTCCAATCGCGAGGCCTGGCGACACACCATTCACCAGTCTGTCTCTTCCTTTGAGAACGCACGCAGGGCTGGCATTGAGGACAAAAGGAGAAGGAGGAAGAACCGTGACACAGCAGCACCAAACCCAGAACAGAATTTCCCTTGCAGCCGCTGTGGCCAGGCCTGCCTGTCCCATATTGGCCTTGTCAGCCACCAGTGAGCCTGCAGAAGATGTGGGCAGCCCCCTTCCTAAATCTTCGTTCGCGAAGCCAAGCCAGGAATATGTGTCATTTAAATATAATAATTGAAATAAGTATTAACAAATGTCTTAAAATTGGTAGGTAGTAAGCTAACATATTGAACAATGGGAATGTAGAATATCAACTTATTAAGCAGATATTTACAGCATAACCATAAGCCTTCTATCCCAAAGATTCATCTCAGTGTTTGCACATCATCTAAGTATCCTGCAGCTTTCTCATCAAATTCTGTATTTGTTTCTCCCTAATAGATTTATGAAGTGTCTCTGCAGGCATCTGTTTTGTTCATCTCAACTACCAACTGTCATGGTACATTCTCAACACACTGGATGAATTTCTCCATGAATTCCATAGCATTTATGACCAGCACTTACAAGTATACCTTCTACATGGTCCCACTGTAAATGCAAACATTTTTAAGTGTACCCTATCTATTCATAATCTCTTAAAACTTCTAGCCGGTCAGCTGTCAGTCTTGTTGGTCCTTTTTTCTATAGACAAAGTATGGTTCACCTTCCCTAGTGGAAATAATCTTTTAGTTTAAACACCACTTTAGTAAATCATTGCTCCACTTTCTCTAACGCTCCCACAGGTTTTCCAGATGCAATAATAGTTGCTGCACAATTTTTTGCAAAGGCCAAACTTAGGCAAGCTCATGTACATTAGATAAGTTCTAAACAATTGATATACATATATTGATACATACAAAACAGCATATAACTTTGAAATCACACCTTCTAGTCTATTAGGACTTAAAATGAAATACAGTGCCTTAAACAACAGACACAATGCAGGAGGAACTCAGGTCAGGCAGCACCTATGGAACCTAACCTATAAGCAGTTGACATTTCAAGCATTCAACAGGATTGGAAAGGAAGAGGACAAAAGCCAGAATAATAAAGTAGTAGAGGAGAAGGACTACAAGCTGCCGGGTGATAAGTGAGGTGTCAAGTGGGTGAGTGTGGTGGGGGAGATAAAGAAAGAACCTGGGAGGGGATAGGTGGAAGAGATAAAGTGCTGAAGAACAATGAATCTATAGGAAAGGACAGTGCACCATCGAAGAAAGAGGAGAAGGAGGGGGACCAGATAGAGGTGATGGGCAGGTGAGGAAAATCTGAGAGGGTAACGAGAATGGGGAATGGAAACAGAGGAGGGAGGGCGAAAATTTACCAGGAATTGGAGAAATTCTTTTTCCATATAGAAATTAGTCTTAGGTTTTCATTTTTGTTAAAGGGATAATCCAACAGAAGTACAATCACTCTGACTGATACTAATTTCCAGACAGCTCTGACTCTGAAGAAATACTTCTTAGATTATCTATAATATTTGCTGCTTACTAACCTTTGGCTAGAAACAAACAACAGCCCTTAGCAAAATTTGCAATAAATAGAATACCTGCTACATCATGCTTGATTGTATGTGAGCTGCTTAAAACCAGCACATTTGATCAAATGTCATTATTTCACCCAAATATCTCAAAAAACAAGACATAAATGAATTCTTATCTCAATTTTGTAAGATAGATAAAATGAGATCAATGCAAAATAATGAATGCACACAACTTAAGTGGACTATATGCTACAAAGATAGGTCAAATAATGGACCTCTGTGAGAAGGGAATTTAAAAATTCAAGTGTCATATTCTGCTATGTTAGTTACCGTCATTAACAAAAGAAGTCAATTTCCAGTCAATCAGCTCTTTCTCCCTTAGAACATTAATAGTATGATATCTAGTTGCATCACACATACGCAATCAGCTCAGCCATTGGTTCTTAAAAGCCGCATACCTTAACCCCACAAAGTCCAAAAAATGTTTCTGCTCAGTACCAAAATTTCGTGCCACTCCTTTTATTGTCCACAAATTTGGACAACTTGCTGTACTAGCACATACATTTCAGTGCCAGTTTCAAGAAAGTAAAGCCAAAGATAGAGAATCCAAAAGGAAGCTTCACAATAGAGTATTTCTTAGCAGATATTCAGTTAAAAAAAACCAGGAGGTGGACATGATTCGGTCCTTGATGGCTTGACTGACAGTGAACAAGATAATGAACTGCCATGGCAGTTATATACAAACTAATTGGATAATTATAACCACGAATTAAGATTTGAGACAATTCTGTGCTACAGTATATTATGTTATTATTTCACGTTGTTTCTGCCGCCTCTAAATGGAAGGAGAACTGCACCTTAAAGACATTTCAATTTCATAATACTCTGCATGAAATCATATATGAAAACTGACTAGAAAATTCTGGGAAACCTCATGTTGAATGGGCAATTAATATCACTAAATAAATCAATATTTCAATGTTTCTTAAAAATACGTCGTCTGCTGAAGGCTAGATCTGTGGCATTCAAGTCTGGTAACCCAGACCTGTACCAGAAAACCAGGTATGATTTGCGGAGGGCTATTTCAAGGGCGAAGAGACAATTTCGAATGAGGCTCGAGGTGACATCGGATGCGTGGCAACTCTGGCAGGGTCTGCAAGACATTACTTCCTACAAAGCGAAACCCAATAGCAGATGCTTTCAAAAAACTGCCAGCTGAATTGTTAATGGCTTTATCATCATTTTTAGAGCATTTCTTTGTCTCGATTTTATTTTGGTCCATCACTACCAGATGAACTCAGCGCCTTCTATGCCCGCTTTGAAAGGGAGAATATAACTACAGCTGTGAAGATCCCTGCTGTACCTGATGACCCTGTGATCTCTGTCTCGGAGGCCAATGTTTAAAGACAGTGAACCCTTGCAAAGTGGAAGGTCCCGACGGAGAACCTGGTAAGGCTCTGAAAACCTGTGCCAACCAACTACTGGACTATCACCCGGAAGCACTCACATCTACAGTGATGAAATACTTTGAGGGGCTGGTCATGACTAGACTGAACTCCTGCCTCAGCAAAGACTTGGACCCATTGCAATTTGCCTATTGCCACAATAGGTCAACAGCAGATGCAATCTCAATGGCTCTTCACACAGCTTTAAACCACCTGGACAACACAAACACCTATATCAGGATGCTGTTCATCAACTGTAGCTCAGCATTTAATACCATTGTTCCCACAATCCTGATTGAGAAGTTGCAGAACCTGGACCTCTGTACCTCTCTCTGCAATTGGATCCCCGACTTCGTAACCAGGAGACCACAATCTGTGCAGATTGTGATAACATCTCCTCCTCGCTGACGATCAACACTGGTGCACCTCAGGGGTGTGTGCTTAGCCCACTGCTCTACTCTCAATATACTCATGACTGTGTGGCTGGCACAGCTCAAGTACCATCTACAAATTTGCTGACGATACAACCATTGTTGGTAGAATCTCAGATGGTGACGAGAGGGCGTACAGAAGTGAGATATGCCAACTAGTGGAATGGTGCCACAGCAACAACCTGGCACTCAACGTCAGTAAGATGAAAGAGCTGAATGTAGATTTCAGGAAGGGTAATTTGAAGGAACACATACCAAATCCTCATAGAGGGATCAGAAGTGGAGACAGTGAGGAGTTTCAAGTTCCTGGGTGTCAAGATCTCTGAGGAACTTACCTGGTCCCACATATCGATGTAGTTATAAAGAAGGCAAGACAGCGACTATACTTTATTAGGAGTTTGGAGAGATTCGGCATGTCAACAAATACACTCAAAAACTTCTATAGTTGTACCATGGAGAGCATTCTGACAGGCTGCATCACTGTCTGGTATGGGGGGGGCACGGGGGTGGTGCTACTGCACAGGACCGAAAGAAGCTGCAGAAGGTTGTAAATCTAGTCAGCTCCATCTTGGGTACGAGCCTACAAAGTACCCAGGACATCTTCAAGGAACAGTGTCTCAGAAAGGCAGAGTCCATTATTAAGGACCTCCAGCACCCAGGGCATGCCCTCTTCTCACTGTTACCATCAGGTAGGAGGTACAGAAGCCTGAAGGCACATGCTCAGCAATTCAGGAACAGCTTCTTCCCCTCTGCCATCCGATTCCTAAATGGACATTGAATCTTTGGACACTACCTCACTTTTTAAAAAAATATACAGTATTTCTGTTTTTCCACTTTAAAAAAATCTATTCAATATACATAATTGACTTGCTGGTTAATTTATTATTATTTTTATTTTATTTTTTTTTCCTTGGCTAGATTATGTATTGCATTGAACTCCTGTTGCTAAGTTAACAAATTTCATGTCACATGCCGGTGATATGAAATTTGATTCTGATTCTGAAAAGTGAAACTCCGCTGATAATCTATCGAAATGCATAAAATTTCATTGAAGTGCTTTACTGATGCATTATATCTAAAGCTGATATTCCTCCAAATGCTACCAGGTATGACGACACACTATTTGTGAAATATAGTTAAAATTCAAAGAATTGCAGTTCTGCAATACCTGAACGGTACAAAGAAACAGTCATCTTTTTTATTTGCCTTGATCTACAATTATGTGAAACATTCCTTTGTAAAGGACGGTATTTCAAAGAATTGCAGTTCTGCAATACCTGAACAGTACAAAGAAACAATCATCTTTTTTATTTGCCTTGATACAATTATGTAAAATGTTTCATTGTAAAGGACGGAATTGATAAAATCCAAGGAATGGAAAATGTGGTCTGCATTACTCGTGCAGAGTGATGCTTGGATTTTTGTTACAAGAGAGAACTGTGACAAATTTAGTGTTCAGATATACAAAATGCTTTTATAAAGAGTAACTTACAGCAAACTATTTCTGTTGGCAGTATTTGTTTGCTGCCTTCAAGAAAAAGAAAGAGAACACAATTGGCAAAACATCCAGATTGGAGACAGCAACATTTTCTTTTATATGTGATGCATAATCAGTAAAACACCATCTGAAAGGGTGGTCAAAAAGCTCAAAAATAAAACACATAAATACATGAAGTGAAAATATCATACAGTCATGGAAAAAACATGGATGAGGAGCTACATCTAGCTCAAATAACTACAACATAATTGCTGGGGCATGTTTTTTTTTCTGGACTATCGTCCTAAGCACAATAAAGTATCCTGAGACAGAGAATTTACAACAGGGGAATTCAGACCCTACTAATGTCATTGTGTTTCAATTAGATTAAATATATTCTTCATTTAATGGCTTTCCTGTGAAACTGCACATGAAGCTTTTGCAAATCTTCCTTTTGATATACCATAACAGAAATAACATTATAGTTTTCTTGGAGACCATGATTCATGTTCAGTTTAACACATCTGTACTGCTGCTTCATAGGACATAGAATTTCTGCAAAAATAAAGCCATGAAAGCCAAACGAAACATGGTTAAACTTATGTGTGTGATATTGAAATACAACTAAAACTAATCCCCCTTCAACTGTATTTACATATTTCATTAATACAGGTACATGGAATTTTACTATCACTCCTCATTTGGGTAGAATATTCAAAGCAACTCTGAAGCTGGGCTAATCCAATTATTTGTCCTTTCCCAGAATGATCATCGACTTAATGGATAAGGAGCAGTAAGTGGATATATTAAACCTATTCTGTTTCACATATGGGATTATCATGCCACACATCACCAAAAGCTTGTACGTCGCGAATATAAATATTTTAATACCCTGTACCTCCATTGATGAATCTTTCAATATCTTCCACAATAATAAACACAAGAGATTCTGCAGTTGCTGGAAATCCATAGCAATATACAGAAAATTCTGGAACTCAGCAGGTCAGGCAGCATCGATGGAGAGAAATAATCAGGCAACAGTCTGGGCGGAGACCTTGAATCAGGACTGGAAAGAAAGGGCACAGAGGTCAGGAAAAGGTGTGGGGAGGAGTGAGAGGAGTACACCTGGCAGGTGATAGGTAAAACCAGGTAAAGAGGAAAGTGGGTGGGTGGGGGAGGCGAGAAGTTTGGAGGTGAAGGGTGAAAGGAAGGCTGAAGGAGAAATCTGATAGGTAAGGAAAATGGATCACAGAATAAAGAGAAGGAAGAGGAGCATCAAATGAAGGTGATGGGCAGATGAGGAGAGAAGTGGTAAGAAAGGAGCCCAATTGGGTATTTCATTGCAATGAAGGTAGAACTAATTGTTCAGGATCAGCGAAAGGATGCGAGTCCACAAGACATGGGCATATGGTACAACGAATGCAACTTACGTAGTTCATAAAGGTATAATGACAACTGAGCATACTCCAGAGTAAACACTGAAAGATTAGCGTATTGACCAAAAACTTGATTCAACAATTAAGTTAAATGGTGTTTTATAGAGGCGTTAAAATGAATGGAGCCTACGCAGCTGAAAAAAATAGTTGGTGATGGTGAGAACAGATGAAGTGGGAATTCTATGGGATGTGAAGCTGTGGGGGATAGTGCAGCAAGGTTGTAGGGCTAGAAGAAAATCAGTGACAAATGGGGGTGTGAGTGATCTACTAATTGAATGAGGGTGCAGATGCACAAAACTGAAGAGAATATATGTGGCAGATCTTCAGATGAATGAAAAGTAATGGAACATGTGGCTGGGCATCAGAGCAATGAAATAGTTGAATTTCAATTGCAAAATGAAAAACAACAATTCCAGTTGTTTATGGGCTGAGAAAAAGCATAGAGGCATTATGTTAGAAATCAAACCATTCTTTGGAATGAAGATTAGACATGGTTGAAAATTCAACAGAGGGAAGGAAGTACAAGTTGGATCACAATGGCAATAAGTGATGCTGTTGGCCAAATTCCTCTAAATACATTCAGGAAAACAAAGTTAAATGAATTGTCACTTCACTGTTTATAGACTTGAGCCATGGTTGTAGATGATGCAATCAACAAGAAAGATATGCTTGATCAACCTTATTGTCTTCCGTAAGGAAATAAAACTGTTGGTAAAACAAGGGCAATGCAGTAAACATTAATTATTTGAAAATCCAAACATGCCTTCATCAGAATGATGAACAGTTTGAATGCTTACATTGTACACAGAAGTCAGACAGCTCTCAAAAGGAAACTGCCTGAGATGCTCTTATGTGCTTTTTGAAACTTTGATATAAATCCTTTGGAGTCCAATGTTCCATTCAGTAATCAATTCAAGAATATTAGGCATGGTATTGCTTATTTGTCAGAATTATCCACAAAGTTTAATGAAATCAATCTTCAATTGCAAGGATATGATGTGATTCTTATGTCAAATCAGTTGTTTCCACATTTCTGTCTAAGTGTCTAAGTTAACCCTAAATAAGTGCAAGATTGGCTGTCACAGTCTTTTCCATTTTCTGAGCCTCTCTGTCAGAAGAGAAAGAAAGAATAGTCTCTATTGCCTTTCCAACATTATATTTAGTGGAGCAGTTTCAGTGCAGTCGCCCAACTTCTTGCAAAACAACGAAAGAGACTGCAAATTACTGAACCTTTACATCTGAGAGTCCTTCTGAGTGACATTCAGCCTGAAGTTGAGAAACTGATATCACTGCACCAAGCCCGTCCATCTCATTTAAATGTGAAAAAGCAACAGAGTAGTGAATATTTGGACTATTGATGTATGCTCTAAAATTATTGCTGAAAATTATTTTTGTTGTAATTGAAGAAATTATATTATTTGTAGCTTTAAATAGATTTGAATAATGTTTACAATTATTTGTCGCTGTTTTGAATTTATTGTTCCTATTTTCTTTCACTGTGCATCGTAAATCAAGGTTCTTTACAGTTCTTTTATGTAATGGCCGGAAAAGGAGAGGGAGTGCTGGGGATATGGTCTGGGAGCCAAGTGGGCAATAATCCAAAAATGTTGGGGAACCAATGCTCTAGAGACTGTTGTGCATGAAAATTCCAGCAGATCAGCAGTATCTGAGATATTCAAACCATCCCGTATGGCACCAACAATCATTCCACGGTCAAAGTCATTTGGATCACATTTCTTCCCCATTCTGATGTTTGTCTTAATAACAACTGAACCTCCTGACAATATCTGTATGCTTTTATGCATCGAGTTGCAGCCACGTGTTTGGCAGATTAGACATTTGCATTAATGAGCAGGTGTAACTAATAAACTGGTCACTTAATATGTGCCATTTGCAGCCGAGTTCAGTACAAGGGCCACAAATAAAAGAAAAGCACCTTTAATCTAGTGTACAGACAACCCTCCCACCCCCTGTTACAGCTGTTTGGGTTAGGGAAATACAACCTTATGGTATTTACAAATAACTGCACAGAAGTTTAAAATACAGAATAAAATTCACTCTCATGGAATTTGTGTGGGAGAGGAAAAGTAAATAATTCAATTCAAACATTTTTCTTCAATTGCATCTCTTGACATATGCACAGATGACGTGGCTTTGTGTTCAGGAAAATCATAATACTGATTGTTTTCTCAGAATGTACTCCACCCCACCAACTGCAATACAGGTAGCATGGGAATTACCTGTTTACAATCAGTGATCACAAAGTGGTTTTCTCCAAGAACAGATGGCTGCTTTGCTAATTACCTGCAGTCAGTTCACTGGAGTGACTGAGTGGATCAGGCTGCTCCCATTTTAATTCCCCCATCACTCTGGTGTACATCTGCTGAAAGGAGGCCCAACACAAGCATCAGGAACTGCGCCTCAATCTTCTGCTTCGGCATCCTTTAGTTTTGTCCAACTTTAGTTCACTCGTTGTTTTCTCTCTGTAGCTGAATTGGTCATTTTTGCTCTCTCAGATTAGTTCTTTTTCTCTCTCTATTAGCACTGCCTGTCCTGCGAGACATGTCTCACAGCCTCACCATAGCAGCATACAACATGGTAAAGAAGCAGTCACCCTCCATCTCCTCCATTAACCAATTTAACTTAATCTTGCCATGCACAGATATTTTCTTTGTCTATCTCTGCTGCCACCTCACCAGCAACTTAAAATTACTTTAAAAGCTCTTTCCCATTCTGTTAAATGCTGATCAATCTGAAATATTAACTGTTTTTTTCTACAGATACTGCCTGGCCCACTGAGCATCAAGTTTTTTCAGATTTTTTTTTAAATTTCAGATTTCCAGCATCTGCAACATTTTCAATTTTCTAGTACCAATTCTTTGGCTGTTCATTCCAGTTTCAAAATAAAACCTTCTGCCTTAATAAGCAGAATAAAGGTGACAAGAACCAGAAATTTAAATAACATTCTTAAGAGTATCAGCTATTTGGGGAACAGAAGCTTCAGAGAAAGTTAATATCCACAGAGAACAGCATTAAGTCAAATGTGAAGATTGTACTTTTTTAGGTTATGGCTGTGGTTCTTGGAAAGCTACTTGATTGTTTGGTTCGGAAACTGCAAGGCATCAGACTGCAAGACACTACAACAAATAGTAAAAACCACTGAGAGGATCACCGGGATCTCCCTCCTCCTCTATTTGTGACAAAAACTGGGAGTGTTGCAGACAAAGGGCCAGAAGCATCGTTGAAGATCCCTACCACCCATCCCACAACCTCTTTGAACCACTACCATCAGGAAGGAAGTATAGGAGTATCAGGATCAGGACTGCCAAACTGGGTAACAGCTTCTTCCCTTAGGCTATGAAACTATTGAATATCTGCCACCACCAGGGTTTCGTCACTAGGATGGTGAGCTGCTTACTGTACGGTTTGTAAACACAAAATACTCTGCAGATGCTGGAGTCAAAGCAACACTCACAACACACTGGAGGAACTCAGCAGGTCAGGCAGCATCCGTGGAAATGTCGACTCATCGTTTCCACGGATGCTGCCCGACCTGCTGAGTTCCTCCAGCATGTTGTGAGTGTTACTGTACGGTTTACCTGTACTGTGCACTACATGAAATTTGAATCATAATTCAGTAAATTATCTATGGAAATATTTTGGTGTCTAATATGTATTGTGGGTTTACTGTGGTCTGGAGGAACGCTGTTTCACTTGGTTGTATATATGTATAGTCAGGTGGACTTCTGGTGTATTGAAAAGGGGTCATATTAGAAAGCATTTTAGGAATCTCTACCCTACCCATTGCTTCCAGTTTTAAAGCCAGCTCTCTATTGCTTCCATGACACTATATGCTCTGATATTATTCACCTGTAATATGTCTTATTACCCATTGTTTTAATGAAACCAGATACACATCTTTACTGCATTAATTTGGCTACCCTCTTTACTTCTTCGAAGTGGCTAATCAGCTTTGTTCAGAAAAATTCACATTTGTGATCCATATTAATAATTTATCAAGCAACACACATAAAAGTTGCTGGTGAACGCAGCAGGCCAAGCAGCATCTCTAGGAAGAGGTGCAGTCGACGTTTCAGGCCGAGACCCTTCTCAGTAGTGGTAGAAAGATTATTGAAAAATGAGTTAGTCCTGACGAAGGGTCTCGGCCTGAAACGTCGACTGCACCTCTTCCTAGAGATGCTGCCTGGCCTGCTGCGTTCACCAGCAACTTTTATGTGTGTTGCAGTGGTTTATTGCTGTAGTTTTTTAAAAAATTCATGAACCCTAGATCAGCCGATCTCTGAAGTTACTACAATATTACAACAACAAGCAAGCACACAAACACAACTTAAAAAATTCCACTACCCATTAACCTTTCACCATTCCCAAACATTACCTCATTCCATTCTTTTTCAGTAACCAAATCATACAAGACAATAGCCTTGTTGGAGAGTTGGGAAAAAAGACAGATTAGTATAACATTTCTCACAACCCAAGGACAATTTTAGAAATTCCTCTAACCTTCCCCCCTACCCTCACCAAAGCAGTTCTGAAGTGAGACTACAGTTGTGATGCAGGAACCTGCTGAAGCTAAATTATATTCAAGACTTGAATATCAAAGTAAATTGCAGATCCGGAAATCTGAAAGAAAATAAAAAAATACTGGTGAAACTCAGCAGGTCAAGAAGCATCTGCGGAAAGAGAAACGTCAACACTTCAATTGGAAAAGCATTCCTCAGGACTGCGAAAGGGAACACAAGTTAGCTTTACATTGCAGACAGGGTGAATTGGACAAAGGAAATATCTCTGAACTTACTAGAGATATTCCCTTTGCACTGGCCATCCCTCCCTCACTTTCTCAGCAACTTAAAACAAACTTATTCTCCTACTTTCCTAATGCTGACGAAGGGCCTTTGACTTTTATTCCCCTTTCCACAGGTATTATCTGACCTGCTAAGTGTTTCTACCTTTTTCTGTCTATATTCAAGACTTCATTTGAAGCCATATGATAACAGCCACATCAAAACCCTTGTTGATTCTTGCTGAAGGACAAACATTGCCCAGGCAAGAACCTGTCAAGAAGTGTCAAAAAATGTACCTTTCATTTGAGGAGAGATAAATAGATCCTTACAAACAGAGGCAGCAAATGTGACTCAACTTCTCATAAAGAAATTGAATCCAAGCCAGCTCTCAGAGCATTGCCATTGGCCCATACCTCCACCTAATTCCTCAATTCACTCACATGGCCATCAATTTTAGCCTGATACTCAGACCAAGCATTTGAGGCCATTTGCAGCAGCCAATTAACCTACTGACAAGCATGCCTTTGGGACATATGAGAAAACCAGAGCACTTGGGGGGGGGCGGTGGGGGAACCAATGGTGGTCAGAAGGAATATCCAAACCACAAAGGCAAAGAGGACTTGACTGGATGGAAATTGAAAAGAGGCTCTTGTGGGAGAACCTAGAACTATTTGTCTCTAAAAAAAAAATAAAAGATTGCACATGCAAGAGATGATGCAAGCTTTTTTAAAATCTCAAAACACTGCCACTTTGGAATTTTCTTCTCAAAAAAAAATGAGGGAAGCAGCGTCTGAATACTTCAGGTAGTGGTAGAAAGATTATTGAAAAGTGAGTGAGTGAAAAGTTACAAGAGATGGGAAAGAATGCTGAATAAAGCTAATGATCTTATTGAATGGTGAAGTAAGTTCAAGAGGCTGCTTGGCTTACTTCTACTCATAATTTGAGAACTAAACAGATTTTTCTCAAGTTTAAAGATTGGTGGTGTATCTCAAGAATTGGTGCTGAGTTCCAACTATTCACCATCTAATTTAGCTGAGGAGAAATGCAATGACCAAATGCACAGGATTGGAAAAAGCTGCAGAAAGTTTCAAACTCAGCCATTTCCATCATGGGCACAAGACTCTCCAGCATTGAGGACATCTTCAAAAGGCAATGCCTCAAAAAGGCAGAATCGTCATTAAGGAACCCCGTCACCCAGGACACGCCCTCTTCTCTTTGTCACCATCAAGGAGGTGGTACAGGAGCCTGAGGACGTACACTTAACATCTTAGATCAACTTCCCCACTGCCATCAGATTTCTGAATTGACATGTACACCATCTCACTTTCCCCCCTTTTTTTTGTTCTTATTGCACTATTATATATATTTATTTCTTATTGTAATATATAGTTTTTAAAATTATGTATAGCAATATACTGCTTCTGCAAAACAACATATTTCACAACTTATGCCAGTGATATTAAAACTGATTCTGATTCTAACCTCTCCAAATTTGGCATAAAACTAAGTGGGACTCCATGTAATGATAAGAACGTAATAAGATTTTGAGACCTGAAAAGTTAATTCCATTTCTCTTTCCACAAATGTTGCCTAACTGTCCGGATTTCCAGTACTCCCTGATTTTATTTCATATTTGCATTTTTGCTTTCCAGTCCTCATATGTAAAGGAAAGGAAAGATACGTCACATCTGGAGTTTCTCCGGTTAGCAGACGATTTCTCTCCACGCCTCTCTGACGTAGTGGGGAACCGCATACGAGGCAAGTTACAGCAGTGGTTTGCCATTGCCTTCTGCCGGGTGAGTTTCCAAAGAGATCACCAGCTCGTAACCCAGCATGGATGGAAAGCATGGATGGAAAGCATGCAGGGGAGCCGGCTGGATTTGAACTTGGGATCTTTCGTCCCGAAGTCTGGCACTGATGCCACTACACCACCAGCTGGGTAACTCATTGAAAAATAACTTGTGAATGCAACAGACAACTTGGAAGACAAATGGTACATCAGGTTCATTGAAAGAGAATTTGAAATCAAGAGGAATTCCATTTAACTACAATGGTAGGTAGGCTTGGTATGTTGGAGTATTCTGTACAATTTTGATCTCCTGACATTAAAAATATTGCTGCTCTAGAGACAGTGTAGCATACTAACTCCTGGGATGACAAGTCAGTTCTGTGAGAAAAAACCGAACTGGTGGAATCCCTCGAGGACGAGAGAGGATCTCAATGAAAGATCATTCTTAGAGCGTTTTAAAGGTTAAACATTGGAAGGATGGGCTGGTCGGTGGTGTAGTGGCATAAGCACTGGACCATGAGGCATATGGTCCTGAGTTCGAAACCTGCCGGGACCCAATCTGGGCAACAGCAGTATCTATGCAGAAGAAAGGCCTGGCAATCTGCCTCTGGATCTTGCCACGAAAATCCTATGGACAACTACACTATCCATGAGTCGACAATGACTTGATAGCGCTCAATAACAACAACATTGGTAGGATAATTCTCCCAGCTAAAGAGTACAGAAATTGGAGTCACAGCCTCAAAAGGTCAAACTACTTAGGACAAAAATGAGAAGAAATTCCAAGTGGTGGATCTCTATTGATTGCATCTCTATTAATACATAATAATTAATAACAATTAATTTTATTCAAAAAGGAATTGGATATATTTTTTGGTATGAGAAAAATCGAGACATGGTGATAAGGCAGAAAACTGGTGTTGATAAGGAAAATTAGCTGTATCTGGCTTCTCAGGTTGGGACACTATGAGGATCTAAGGCACTAGGGGTAGAGAATATGGGGTGAAGCATGCATTCTGGGATAGCATCAATGATGGTGATGTGTTTAATGTTCAATGGTCAGGAGGGGAGCAGTATTATTCATTTTATTCATTTACTTGATTACATTTGAATACCCTTTTTGGCTGTAGCTGCTGCACCACATTCAACCACAAAGAACAGAAGCAATCTTCTCCCAGATAACTGCCAATATCCAGTTTAGGTCACTAATTTATCCACAATGGATTATCAACTCACTAAATTGTACACCCAATAAAACAGAATGCAGCAACACAATTGTTAAGTGCTTTAATCATCAAATATCAAATACTGCTTAACTGCAGTTAGAATGAAGGGAATCAAAGATAGATGTTTGGGAAGTTGGAGGGAAACAGTTTTTCTTTCAGTCTTGTTTTCTTCCTTCTTAAATACCACAGGAAAAAAATTTGCTAATTTTTCCTAACAATGAAAGTAGGCAGAAGTTTGCTTTTGTTGCTAATGTAACACAAATAGCGTCATACTATTTATGTCACATTAGCCATTACTGTCAGCAGCTCATTTATAGTCCATTGTAGCACTACTTCCCTGTCTACACTTAAAATCGAGACCAACAAATTCAAGCATTCACTATTAGCTGAACTCTACTTGGCACACTGCCTTCAGTGGAACTCAGTGGTACTCAGTGATGTGGAGGTAAAATAATCAGCAACTGACAATTTTCCCATATAGCTTCCATCTGGTTATAACAGTTTCTCCAACAATTAGCATCTTTACTGCACTATTTATACAGCCCAAGAAATATCATGAAGGATCCCACCCACCCTGCTCATGGATTGTTTATTCCAATCCCATCAGGGAAGAAACTAAGTATCATCCATGCCAGGACCACCAGACTCAAAAACAGTTATTTTCCCCAAGGAGTAAGGCTGATCAACACCTCCACCCACCCCAATTTCATCATTTCCTGTCATTCATCTTATGTACAGGTGCTCCTGTACATAGTGTCACTTTATGTACTGTATATACAATCAATTTATGTATATAAGCTATCTTACGTATTTATATTTATTGTGTTCTTTATCTTATTGTGTTTTTTTGTGCTGCATCAGATCTGGAGTAACAATTATTTCGTTCTCCTTTACACTTGTATACTGCAAATGATATCATAACAATCTTGAATCTTAAACAAGAAGCATTTGCAGCAAATTGCTCTCAAGCTAACTGATAGGTAGAAAAGAATTTTAAGATATGCCAACTAAAATTCAGATCTCAGAATGAAGAAAAATTGATAACAAAAGCTGCACTGATAACAGCCAACAACAGGAATTCTGCAGATGCTGGAAATTCAAGCAACACACATAAAAGTTGCTGGTGAACGCAGCAGGCCAGGCAGCATCTCTAGGAAGAGGTGCAGTCGACGTTTCAGGCCGAGACCCTTCGTCAGCCAGATTTTTCTCATCTTTTTTACAGTTGCTTTACTTAGTTACCTTTGAGTGCATATTCTAAAGGAAACATGGGTTTATTGACACAAAGCTTTGTATTTATTGAATTAGTAATGCCAAGAACTGACCTTGCTCTTCATGTAATTAATATGCTTTACTTTTAAATCCACAAGTCTGATTCCAATATGATCTGCACACTCAGTCTGAATCATATGAATGCCAGGACAAGGCAAGATCAGGAGTTCTGCATTTAAGTATCATACGATTTACCTCACGTTGTCCATTGTTGTCAGCAGCTCATTTATATGCCACTGTAGCACTACTTCTCTACCCACAGGTTAAAATCTATACCAGCAAATTCAAGTTGGAAGTGACCTGATGGACTCAGCACACAGGGGGAAAAACAGAACAAGTCATGAGATCTAATATGCCCTGCAGTGCATTTCCAGACAAGGACGGATTGTGATTTGGAGGGCAAAGTCAAAACATGGTTTCCCCGGCTTATATCTTTTACCTCTGTCCTTCCAGACACTCAAAGATATATGTCTAGGATGTGGTTCTGGAAGTCTTTGCAAATTACCACTCTTTATTTGTACATGGTAAGCCAATATGCACTGCTGAAGGAGGGAGTGAATGTTAAGAGAGGGTAGGATACAGTCAAATGGGCTGCTTTGATACATACAGTTTCGATCTACACTCATCCAGCAAGACAGAGTTTCAACTTGGGGAGACAAAAACAATAACTTGGGGAATCAGAATCAGAATCAGGTTTATTATCACCAGCATGAGTCGTGAAATGTGTTAACTTAGCAGCAGCAGTTCAATGTAATACATGATAATACAGAAAGACGAAAATAAATAAATAGATTATAGAAAAAAATATATATATATAGAATAGATTAAAAATAGCACAAAACAGAAATAATTTTTTTTTAAAGTGAGACAGTGTTCATGGGTTCAATGTCCATTTAGGAATTAGACGGCAGAGGGGAAGAAGCTATTCCTGAGTTGCTCAGTGTGTACCTTCAGACTTCTGTATCACTTTCCTGATGATAACAATGAGAAGAGGGCATGCCCTTGGTGATGGGGATCCTTAATAATGGATGTCATCTTTCTGAGGCACCACTCTTTGAAGATGTCTTGGGTCCTATGGAGGCTAGTACCCAAGATAGGACTGACTAATTTAATGTCAGGGTGACCCATTGGTTACCAATTTTGATCTGCTTTTGTAGGCACAATATTTGTGGCACATTCCATTATGTATCTGGTACAGTAAAAGCCACAGTTTGGATAACTGGCACTTTTGTGATGATAAAGTCATTAATGTCAAGGGTAGATTGTTACACTGTCTGCTGTTGGAATGGTTAATAGCTGGTGGGTGGGGGTGTGTGTGTGTGTGTGTGTGTGTGAGTGAGAGAGAGGGAGATGGGGAGAGGGAGAGGGAGAGGGAGATGGGGAGAGGGAGAGGGAGATGGGGAGAGGGAGAGGGAGATGGGGAGAGGGAGAGGGAGAGGGGGAGGGAGAGGGGGAGGGAGAGGGGGAGGGAGAGGGGGAGGGAGAGGGGGAGGGAGAGGGGGAGGGAGAGGGGGAGGGAGAGGGGGAGGGAGAGAGAGAGAGAGAGAGAGAGAGAGAGAGAGAGATGGATGAGAGCATAATTTTCCATTATTAGCAAATATCCAAATCTTCTTCAGGTTTGCAGCTTTTGCAGCATGCTGATGTAAGGCATTTCGTTTTTGAATTGTAAATGGAGTTAAATATTTTGGAATCATCATCAGATATGCACACTTTTGACTTGAAGAAAGATGTAAGCACAAGAGAGTGCAGATGCTAGAATCTGGAAAACACACACACAAAACACAAGAGGTACTCAGCGAGTCAGGTAGCATCTATGGAGGGAACTGGACAGTCAATGATTTGGGTCAATACACTTCATCTGGAAGCTTCTCACATCTTTTCTAATAATCACCTTCCCTGCTCCACTTCATCTCCAGAACTCAGCTTTTAAACCCATGTCTGAATTAAGAGTTGCATCAAGAAGTCCAAACAAACTGTAATATTTGTACTGCTGTCATCATGTTTCAACACTGTTGATAAGTGAGGCCAGATTAATGAGGCAATTAGACTGAGAATTCAATTTATGGTGCTTTCTGTAGACAGGGCATACCTGGGTAAGTTTGCACATTGTCAGTGGGTAGTAACTTCTGTGATAGCAGGATCACCAGAAAGCAAGTGTGGAAAGAAGAGATTAAATTATGAGAGCTACTCAAAGACTTCCTTACTGTTCATTTGTAATAAGCTGCATAAAATAACTTGGATAAGAATAAGGGTGCTCTGATTAGTCAATCTGTGGAGTGGACAACACAAAAATTGGTGTTGTAGATAATGAAGAAAGTTGTCAAAGAATACAGAACATAGATCAGCATAGATCAGATGCAAAGTTGGGTAGAGCAATAGCAGGGGAATTTAATCCAAGCAGGTACGAGGTAATGCACTTCAGGTGGTCAAATTCTAGTAGGACATCTGGAGTAAATTGGTCAGCATAGATGAGACGGGCCAGAATGATCCGTTTCTGTGTTTGCTGTGTGACTCTTGAGTAGAACTAAGACAGTAAAGGTGCTATTACAAATCAACTTTTCTCTGTCTCTTTCCCAGTTACCCTGCATTTAAAATGCATCTATTTTCCTGTACTGATGAAAGGTCATCAATCTGCAAATAATAACTGTTTCTTTCATCATGGATGCTGCCATACCTGGGGAATATTTCCAGTTTTTTATGTTTCATTTCAAATATCAGACATCTGCAGTATTTATCATGTTCTTTACACCTCAGCTAGGTTGGTTAGCAGTGATGCTACCAAACTTTCTTTGAAGTTGCTACATTCAGTACACATACAATATGCAAAATAGTTTCTAAGGCCAACGTTCAGGAGGATGAACCCACAAAAAACATGTGGCCCAGACAGGGTACCTGGTCAAGTACTAAAAACCTGTGTTGATCAACTGGCTGGAGTGTTCACTGAGATCCTCACCCTCTCAAGCTGGCAGTCTGAGGTACCCACCTGCTTCAAACAGGCCTCAGTCATACCTCCTGGTGCCCAAGAAGAATGTGATAACCTGCCTCAATGACTACCTGGACGGTAGCACTTACATCGACAGTGATGGAGTATTTTGCAAGGTTGGTAATGAAACATACCTCCTGCCTGAGAAGTGACTTTATCTGCTCCAATTTACCTACTGGAGCAACAGGTCCACAGCAGATGCCACCTCATTGGCTCTTCACTCAACAGTGGAACAGCTGGACAGCAAACATGCATACATCAGGATGCTCTTTGTCTACTACAGCTCAGCATTCAATACCATCATTAACTCAAAACAAATCAATAATCTTCAAGACCTTGGCCTCAATACCGCCTTGTGCAATTGGATCCTCGATTTCCTCACTTACACACCCCGTTCAGGCTGGATTGGCAACATCTCTTCCACAATCTCCAACAGCACAGCTGCACAACAAGGCGATGTGCTTAGCCCCCTGCTCCGCACACTTTACACTTATGACTGTGCGTCTAAGCACAATTCCAATGCCATATTCAGGTTTGCTGACAGCACCACTGCCATAGGCCAAATCAAAGGCGGTGATGAATCAGCATATAGGAGAGAGACTGAAAATCTGGCTGAGTGGTGCCAGAAGAACAACCTCTTACTCAATGTCAGCAAGACCAAGGAGCTGCTTATTGACTTCAGGAAGAGGAAACCAGATGTTCATAAGCCAGTCTTCTTTGGAGGATCAGAGTTTAAGGGTCAACCTTAAATTCCTTGATGTTATTATTCTGGAAGACCTGATCGGCCCAGCACATAAGTGCAGTTACAAAGAAAGCATGGTGGTGCTTCTACTTCCTTGGGAGTTTGCAAAGATTCAGCATGACATTTAAAATCTTGACAAACACCTGTAGATGTGTACAGGAGTATATATTGACGGCTACATCATGGTCTGGTATGGAAACACCAATACCCTTGAACAGAAAAACCTATAAAAAGTGGTGGATTTGGCCCAGTCTATCACAGGTAAAGCCTTCCAAACTATTGAGCACATCAACAAGAACAATTATTGCATGAAAGCAGCGCCTGTTGTCAAGGTCTCCCACCACCCAGGACATGCTCTCTTCTTGCTGCTGCTGTCAAGAAAGTGGTACAGGAGCCTCAGGACTCAAACCACCAGGTTTAGGAATAATTATTACCCCTTAACCGTCAGGCTCCTGATCCAGAGGGGATGAATAACTTCACTTGCCCCATCGTTGAAATGTTCCCATAACCTATGGGCTCACTTTTAAGGACTTACTTATTTGCTTACTTATTTGTTTATTTATTATTATTATTATTATTATTCTTTCTTTTTGTATTTGCAGTTTGTTGTCTTCTGCACACCGATTGAACAAAAGACATAGTATTCCATTGTTATTATGGTTATTATTCTATTATGAATTTATTGAATATGCCCACAAAAAATAATTTCAGGGTTATACATGGTGACATATATATGTACTTTGATAATAAATTTACTTCGAACTTTGGACGAATACTGACTTATTAACTGAGAGAAATCATTTAATGGTAATCAGGAGATATTATTCCACTTCTTTAACCTTGTACAATGAGGCTCCATGAGACCTTGAATCTTTACTGAGGGTCCCAATGGACAACAGTGCAGGATAAACCCAGCAATTGCTCTCTATTATCTCTATTGCTGTCATTTTGTGAGGGTGTCCAAAGCTGGTCTTTTCTAAACTAGTCTGAAGAATAGCTCTCTGAATTTAGACACCAGGTATCCTGAAGACGACTTTGCAAGGTCAACAGGGCTGACAATACTTTTCATTGGTCCAACACCATACAATCTATAAACGCTGGTGAAATCTTGCTGGGGGATTTTAAAGGGCATCTGAAGTCATCTGCATGATGAATTGATGGACAATAGACTTCCTTTCCTTTTATGAGCCAGCTGGGTTTCATGGACACCATTACAGTTTTCATCATGTTGCAAATTATTTAAAGAAAATAATTTAAATTCTTCAGCTACCATGTTGTGCCATTAACTCTGCCTCTCTATTGCTGCTAGGATTCTTGCTTATTAATCAAATAATGCACCTTCCAGAAACTTGCTGAGATCTGCGTACATTGCTAACTGAATAACCTAGTCTCCACAAGAAATTTTTCTTCCTTGCATGAAGACTAAAGATAACAAATCACAATTTGAAAAAACTAATTCTCAACTGTTTTCTCTTGCTGCAGCAGGAAACTAATTTCTCACTTAGTTACCAAACTGTGCCACTTAGCATCAGCAATATTAATATTGGTTCTCTAAAGGTTATGGACACAGTTCCATTCCTGTGAAATGTTCATAACCAGGCAAATCCAAACCACCAAACTCCTAAAGATTTGTTCCTATGGACAGACGGTACATAAATTGGACATTTGTAAGATAGGGTGGACCCGTACAACAAGTGAACAGGCATGATTACTTGTTTGGAACCCTTCCTATTCAAGTGCAAAAATGAAAATTAAGTACCAACATAATTTAAAAACCACAAGTGTTAAGTATTTTCTTAATTATTTTTAAAAATTTCTGAATCATTATCAATAGCAATCTTCTGCTTCAACAGTCTCAATTTCAAAAAGTAAATAGCAACTGATGTTATCTGGACTAGACTAAAATGTTTTCAGACATTTCCAGTATTTACTCTTCACAGATTCCAGACATGCCATACATTCCACCCACAAGGGACAGCCCTTTGAATGCTGAGAGTAAGTTTCATATTCTTAAACCAACCTGAAGCTTTTAAAACAGATTATTATAAGATTACAAGATGTTGAAGAATTAGGTGCATACTTTATAGAGGACCGCCTTTATACTGCAAAATAAATTTGATTAAAAAAAACCGCCATCTAACTGTGCAGAAAATTAAGTTGAAATTGATAAATATACCTTGAAGTGTTTTAGAACTAAACTAGTTGAAAAAAATTGCATTTATAATTGTTCTTGGATTAAATTTAAATAAAAGCAGTATGACACAAATACCTATTTAGTACTCTGGAATGGCATACTCTCACTTGAATACATACACATACACTTTCTTAAATATAAATTGGGATGGTTTTGGTTGCCAAAATATCTTCCATTGATGACAATAAAATAATAATAATTGTAATGTTCTGACAATGCATTCATTGTATTTGATATGCAATGGACATGCTTCAGAAGGGCCGGCCAAATTCTCAATTATTTTAGAAAAATAATAGCCAATAGAGCTTTAGAAAACTGCAAAGTAACACTGGAAATGTTTTGAGGAATTGAGCAAAACAAATGCTATACAAGTTTTTCAATGCAAAATGAACACAGATAACACTAGACAACAAAGATTTTACTTCCAGAATACTTTTGTCTATATCCTACAGTGGTGGTATAAAGTTTATGTACCCTGTAGACTTTATTTCTGTATAAATATGACCCAAAATGTGGTCAGATCATCACACGTCCTAAAACTAGATAAAGAGAACCCAATTAAAGAAATAACACAAAAAACATTATACTTGTTCACTTATTTATTGAGAAGAATGATCCAATATTATATGTATTTTTTGGAAAAAGTATATGAACCTTTGCTTTCAGTAACTGTTGTGACCCCCTTGGACAGCAATAACCTCAACCAAATGTTTCTGGTAACTGTTAATCATCCTGCACACCACCTTGGAGGAATTTTAGGCTATTCCTCCTTACAAAACAGCTTCAACTCTGGGATGCTGATGGGCTTCCTTACACGAGCTGCTTGCTTCAGGTGCTTCCATAACAGTTCTGTAGGATTAAGGTCAGAACTTTGGCTTGGCCATTCAAAAACACAAATTTTACTCATCCTTCAAATCATTGTCTTCTTGCATTATCCAACTTCTATTAAGCTTCAGATGACAGACTGCTACCCTGACATTCTCCTGAAAAATATCTTGATACAATTTTGAATTCATTGTTCCCTCAACGATAGCAAGCTGTCCAGGACCTGAGGCAGCAAAGCAGCCCCAAGCCATGATGCATTTTCCACCACACTTCATAGTTGGGATGAGGTTTTGGTGTTGGTGTGCAGTGCCCTTTTCCCTCCAAATGTAGCAATATGCATTTATACCAAAAAGTTCAATCTTTGTCTCATCTGTCCAGAGAACATCGTCTTGGAAGTGTTATAGAACATTCAGGTGGTCTTTTGCAAAATTGAGACATGCAGCAATGATTTTTTTTTTGGAGAGAAGTGGTTTCCTCCGTGGTGTCCTTTCATGAACACTATTCTTATTCACGAGGAAATCTGCAGATGCTGGAATTTCAAGCAACACACATAAAAGTTGCTGGTGAATGCAGCAGGCCAGGCAGCATCGCGAGGAAGAGGTACAGTCGATTTTTCGGGCTGAGACCCTTCGTCAGGACTGACGAAGGGTCTCGGCCTGAAACGTCGACTGTAACTATTCTTATTCATTGATTTTCTTATGGTGGACTCATGAACGGAGACTTAAGTAATTTCTAAAGATTTCTGCAGCTCTTTTGCTGTTACCCTTGGGTTCTCTTTCACCTTCTTCATAGCTGCACATTGGGCTCGTGGTATGATCTTTGCAAGATGCTCACTTCTAGGGAGAGTAGCAACAGTACTGAATTTCCTCCATTTGTAGATAATTTCTCTTACTATGGACTGATGAACTCTCAGGTCTTCAGAAATGCTTTTCTTGCCTTTTCCAACCATGCATCTCTACAATTCTTCTAAGGTCCTCTGAAAGTTGCTTTGACTAAGGCATGCTGTACATAAACAGATCTTTCTTGAGAAGGGCAGGCTCTGTCAGTAATTTGACTTTGTCCATCTTTATTATAGGGCAGGGCACCTCAATAACACACACCTCCACTCTCATCTCATTGATTGGAACACCTGACTCCAAATAGCTTTTGTAGAAGGCATTATCCCAGAGGTTCACATACTTTTTCCAACAAATACATCTAATATTGGGATCATTTTTCGCAACAAATAAATGAACAAGTATAATGTTTTTTGCATTATTTATTTAATTGGGCTCTCTTTATCTAGTTTTAGGACTCGCATTTAGATTTGATCACATTTTAGGTCATATTTATGCAGAAATAGAGAAAATTATACAGGTGCAAAAACTTTCTAGCACCACTATATAAATTTTGGGCTGCTGATCATGAACATCACCATGAATATTCCCCAGCACACACCATTTTTTAAAAGTCACTTATATTTGTTATTTCAATTCATAACTCAAGTCAATTAAAATGGTGCCCACAATGTAATTTTCCTATCTTTACCAAGCCTGCCTGGGCACGCTTATGCACAGCAGGTTTTAGAAAGGCTATAAATTTTATGTATTGTGTTAACATTTATATCAGTTTGTGATCCTGTTGATGCAAGTGTACAGCATATTGTATATACTCATTATAATAAAGTAATTGTATTTTCAGGAGTATTTGTAATAACAAAATACCTCACCAATGTTGCAACAGCTGTGATAACATTCTGTTATTTTTGTGGCAAATAAATGCTTAAATCTCAAATTCGGAGCATGACTCCTCTTATTAAGAAAGCTTATATGCTCTACTCTGGGTGTAAAATTGGCAACCAAGACAAAGCCTGGGCTCCTCACATTTGTTGCGCAACATGCACTGTCGATCTTAGAGCTTGGCTCAGAGGTACTCAAAAGTCCAATGCCATCCGCTGTACCAGTGATATGAAAGCTGAAGGACCATGTGACAGACTGCTACTTCTGTCCAACGAGTGTGTTTGGTTTCTCTGCTAAAAACAAGAAATCCATTGAATACCCCAAACTCCCTTCAACCATTAGATCTGTGCTGCATGTTGCATGAGCCAGGAATGGAAAATGACACTGATATTGATACAGATTTTGAACCCTTTATATCAAGTGAGCCTCATCTGATAACTCAATCTGAATTAAATGACCTGGCCAGAGACCTGGGTTTGTCAAAAGCAGAAGTAGAGTTACTGGGTTCAGGACTACAAGGATGGAATCTGCTGTCACCAGGCACAAAACTTTCTGTGAAGAATTTCAATATTTGAGACAGATTTTTTTCAGAATAACTGACACTAAGATTAAGGAAGGCATTTTTGTTGGTCCACAAATCAAACAGGTCATCAATGACAGCCAATTCGAAGAACTTCTAGTGGGACTGGAGAAAATCACATTCAAGGATATTGTTGAAAACTGTCTTGGCAACTAAACAGCAACAAGCTATGTGCTTTGACAACATGCTTCAAGCATACAAAACCATGAAGTGTAATACATCACTAAAGATTCATTTTCTGCATTCCCACTTAGGCTTCTTCCATGCAAATAATGGTGCTATCAGAGACGAGCATGGTTAAAGGTTTCACCAGGACATTGTGCTCATGGAGAAACAATATCAGGGCAACTGGAATCCATCAATGCTGGCTGATTATTGCTGGACACTTAAGCAAGAAGCTTCAGACACTGACAGCAAATGAAAATGAACAACATTTTCAGCTCAGTTGAACTATTGCAAAGCATCAGCACCATTATAGAATTAAGCCCATTATATTCAATAAAAGTTAATCTCTTGTTTCTCCAAATTCTACATGATAGAAGTAGTTTGAAATTATATTTGTGTTCAGCTTCAAACAGTCTATCATAGCCAAGAAAAACCTTTCTAAGGAAACACGATTTTGAAAAAACATTGCTGTCCAGTGTAATGCTGTGAATACTCAGCAAACCAAGCAGCATCTGCGGGAAGAAGAATACTCTGCCTCACACAATGACTACTCTAGTGCTTCATCATTCGAAAATGAAGCAGCTCTCTGACTGAAAAGACAGATGCTCCGAAAATTCAAACATTTACTGCAAGCAATTGAGATATTTCTCAATGCAAGGTGACCACGTTCTGAGAACAAATCTACAAATTTAACAATATGATGCAGAGAATGCACTCTTTTTTGGTTATTTGGAAGTTGAAGGGCTTTGAGAATGAAATTGTGAGTCCAAATATGCAACTGTGAGACACAAACAGTAATAACAAAGCTAGAAAGTATAAAAAGAACAATACAGAAGTCCACACAAAGACACACCGAAAAAGCTGCCATTACAACAGATTTATGGCTAGCACAGAATAAAGAGTCATATATAACCATTACCTGTTGCATCAAGGTGTACACTATGTAGTGTTGCTTTGTATTCTCACGAATGACATAAGTAATATGGCCCTGGCTAACTCAAATTTGCTTGAGTTTGTTGGTCACATGCTCAACTTTGAAGTTGCCTCTATGAATTGTGTGGTTGCTGTCAATTGCCACATCTTCACCATACCACCTTGGTTGCAAGTCCTTCAACACAAAATATACCAGAATCTTAAGCTATCCAGTACTATTAAGTGCTTCATTGGCATGATCATTAACTGGTTTGCAGACAAAAAATAAATTTATTAAGTACTGTAAGTTACATTTTGTATTACTTGGTTAATAAAACAAAGCTGGAAGAAGTTAAACTTCAACCCCAATCTTAAAGGAGCACCACACCAGAATTAAAGAACAAGCCATCATTTTTCAAATAATTTGCTGGTCCCAATTCCACTGGAGAGTGAGCAGTGAAGTTCTCCAACAAAATTCTCTCTTTTACTGAAAGAAATCAACTGGTAAACTCATTGTTTCAGCCCATTCTTGCCCGAGAGCATATTCCTTTCGTCTTAACAATTGTCTTATTACATTGTGGTAATCAATATCGAAATTTTCAGAATAGTATGCCTTTGTACTTTGTTTCTGGTGCTGACTTTCTTTTAAACCATTGTAGACATTAGCTCCTTCACCCTGAAACACAGGTTAACCTCAATTTCTTTGCTGAATGGTTGTCCAATTTGCCTGCATGCTCTTTAACTCTCCTTCACCTGGCTGAATTTGCTTTTACACAGAATAACTACTTTATTTTTGTAAGACAAATACATGAATTTAATGGGTCATACAGCTTCTGCATTGTTCCAACCTAATTTGGTCCAGGTCTTCTGACAAGTCATTTATTACTTCAGGTACTTGTCATTCTCCGGATACTCAAAAGCTCAGTAACTTCTGACTACAGTATATCTATTGTTTCCAGTTTTCCATTGATAGTAATGATTTTGCCTCTGCTGCTTTCAGGTCTCTTAAACCATTCATTACATTTTCAAATTTCTCCCACTTACGCAATTTCTGATTTCTGCAATGGCTTAAAATGTTTAACTTTTCCTTATTTTAACAAAGCATTACCAACTTGAAATATATTGTCTCTCCATACACAGGGCACATACTGAGTATTCACAGCACTTAACATTTTTGTTAAAGCAAATAATTGGAAGTCAGTCTTTGTTATTCCTTACATCAGCAGACTATTTAAAAACATACTTGCCTTGAGTAAAATAAAAGCTTGTTTTGAACATTTAACTTCAGCAATTGACCACAGGATCTGGGCCTGCCTCATCTTGTTACACAAGCTATGATGCCTGCTGTTCAGGACCAGAATTTTTAGACAGAAAGCAATTTAATATTAATCCAATGTCTTCAGTATTCACCTTACAAAAGGTGACCCATGAAAGAACTTGAAGGAGGGCAAGATAGCAAAAAATATTAAGCATTGTGGATTCTTTCAAAGTGATGAATTTACTGATACTTGTTACATCCAAAGCACACATAAATGCAAAATTGTTGTGGACCCAGAGTAATAAGTTTGTAAATTTGGAGGCAAAGTACAAATGCTGAAGAAAATGACTCCATAATATTGTAAAATATCTTTGTTCTTTAGTATTGCACAAAACATAAGGCACAGAAATAGACCATCTGGCTCAGCTACTGGTGTTTATGTTCTTAGCATCAAGTATGAATATTCAAAGCCACTCAAAAAACGTTTTTGATATTGCTATAAGATCCTCGTTCTTGGCTTATTTTTGTATGAAGATGATCATTAAAAGATGAAGAAAGTGGTTAAGAAACAAATATGTCACAACAGCAGGTAGAATATAAAGGAATTTGATTTTAATATTAGTGCTTTGCAAACTACCTATTCTTTTTTTAAAAAATAACAAACAGGATCATTTTTGAGGAACAGTGTACAATGCATCTTTGTTCGTCAATGTGAAAGTTTAGCATTAAGAAAAGGTTTTGCTATCATTGAACTGAAAATAGATTACAGGTCATCTCCTTTTTCATATCTCTAACAACTTCTTTTACTCTGCTACACAAATCACATCAGGAAAGACAAACAATCCAGTGTTAGTTTCAGCAAAGGCATATCCGATAGCAATCTAAAACCTTGTGTTATTATACTCTATATTCCATAAGGAATAACTTGATCTATGGCTGTATTTAGTTTGTACACATCCAATAGATTTCTGCCAGTCTGCCAAATCTATAGGGACAGAGACATTTGTTTCAAAAAGAAGAGAAGAGATGAGGAAGTGAGGAGATCAATGAAGGCTTCTCTTCCATATTACAAGTTAGTGCTCAGCCTTAATCAATTTGTGACATGTGATCTCCAGTGTGTGGTTTCAGGGTTAATTGAAAGAGCAAACTGTTCTGTGCTTATGGATCATTTTCTCAAGCCACAGCAGTAAGACCTTGACACAAGGACTAGCTGGCTTTTGTTCATAAGAGCAGCATTCAATATGGTTACAAGATTAAGATATGATAATATACACCAAACAGAGTTGGAAAAAGCTCTTGCAATTCTTTATCATGGTTGTATCAAAATCTGGAGAACTATCAACACACAACAACAACTGCAACATTTCAAGGTGGCAGCATATGCCACCGTCATTTCAAGAACAATAGGGGATGTGCTTTAAAAGTTGACTTTGTTAATGTTGTTTTGATTTTGTTTCTGAACAATTAAAATAAATCAAGAGATATGCTCAGTGGAAGATTGTGTAAAATCTCAGTAAATGTTGCTCATGGTCTAATGCAATCAAGGAGAACTTGTAGAAATTTAATAAGTAATTCACCCCACACCCCCTTCATTTGGTCACACAATACCATAAACTGAGTGGCCAACAATTACGCGAGTTTTCCTTTTCATTAAAAAGTAAATAAATCCTTGCTATGTTCAAAACTAAACTTTTGGCTATTCTGTTGTACATTAGTAAAGCTAGATTTTTTAAAAAATGGCATTCCAAATTTCTTGATCATAAATGCATCCATGATTATTTCTTCTTTCCGATTCTCTATCATTTCTGAAATCTTTCAGAAATATTTCATTTTTTTTTTAAATCAATGCCTTATTTAAGTTTGCTCACGACATCACTGTCATAGGCTGAATCAAATGTGGTGCCGAATCAGCATATAGGAGGGAGGCTGAAAATCTGGCCTGAGTGGTGCCAAAATAACAACCTCTCACTCAATGTTAGCAAGATCTTGGAGATGATTATTGACTTCAGGAGAGGGAAACTGGAGGTCCATGAGCCAGTCCTCAATGGAGAATCAGAGGAGGAAAAAATCAGCAACTAGAGGACTTATCCTAGGCCCAGCATATTAGTGCAATTACAAAGAAAGCAGGGTAGCACCTCTACTTCCTCAGAAATTTGAGAAGAATCAACATAATATCTAAAGCTTTGACAAACTTCCATAGACTCAAGATTCATTTATAATCAAAGAATGTATAAATTATACAACGTTGAGATTTGCTTGCCTGCTTGCCAGATATGCCATTTGGCTGAACGCTTCTCAAGGACTCACCCTCCTGGAGGATACTCTAACGTTTGCCTCAAAGACCAAGATCACAGGATCGTCCAGAGCTATGGGGGCTGATGTAAGAATATCATTATTTTCCCCTATAAAAGCATGCATAAAAGAGATTACTCACCTGCAACTGATGCATTGTTGCCATTTGCATACATGTGTTACGTATAATCACAGGAAAACACAAAGATGATGATGAAGAAGGCAGAGATGGCAACAAAGATGTAGACAAAGTAGAGGAAGATGAGAGGGAGTCAGAAATGAAAAAGTCAAAGGCGACAAAGATGAAGACGAAGACAAAGGCAAAGATGATGACGACATGGCTTTCAATGGGACATAGACTGCAATGGGATGGAGTATGCAGTATTACAATAGGATGCAGAGCTGGTCGGAGAAGTGGCAGATGGAGTTAAATCCAGAAAAATGTGAAAGGTACACTTTAGAAGGTCAAACCTGAAAGCAGGGAATAGAGCAAAAGGCAGAATTCTTAGCAGCATGGAGTAACAAAGGGATCATGGGGTCCAAACCCATAGATTCCTGAAAGTTGTCACGCAAGTTGATAGGGTGGTTAAGAAGGCAGATGGTATGTAGGGGTTTGAGTTCTAAAATTGCGAGATAATGTTCTATGAAGCTCTAGTTAGACCACATCTTATGAGGAGAGGTTGAGTGAGCCAGGGGTTTTCTCCTTGGAGCAAAGGAGAATGAGAGGTGACTTGACAGAAGTACGTACGTATAGTAACAGGGAATGATAGAGTGGGTAGCTAGTACCTTCTTCTCAGAGCAGAAATGGCTTATACGAAAGATAATAATTTTAAAGTTTGTAAGTTCAAACGTTCAAACGTCAAAGTAAATTTATTATCAAAGTGCATTCATGTCACCATATACAACCCTGAGATTCCTTTTCTTATGGGCATACCCAGTAATCCAATAACGATAATAGAATCAATGAAAGACGGCACCCAACAGGATGGACTAACAGCCAGAGTGCAAAAGACAACAAACTGTGCAAATACAAAAGAAAAAAATATATAAATAATTATAATTAATAAATAAGCAATAAATATTGAGAATATGAGATGAAGAGCCCTTGAAAGGGAGTGCACAGGTGATTTGAGACAGGAAAGGAAGGGGAAGATACCAGAATAAACAGGTGCAGAGAGGGGAAGGAGGACAAGCTAGAAGGTGATAGGTGAAGCCAAGTGGGTGGGGGAGGATTATGAAGAAAGAGGCTGGAAAGTGATAGATGGAAAAAGCAACAGACTGGAGAAGAAGAAATTTGATAGGAGAGTAGACCATGGGAGAAAGGTAAGGAAGAGCGGCATCAGAGGAGACGATAGGCAGGTGAGGAAAGGGCGTCAGAGGCCAGAGTGGCAAATAGAAGGTGGGGGAGGGGGGAATTTACCAGAAGCAGAAATCGATGTTCATACCATCAGATTGGAGGCTACCTAGACAGAAAATGAGATGTTGCTCCTCTACCTCAAGAGTAGCTATCAGAAGAGGCGGCCATGGACCAACATGTCAGAATGGGAATAGGAATTACAATGGTTGGCCACCAGGAAGTTCTGCTTTTACAGATGGAACAAAGGTGCTCGATGATGTGTACCCCAACTTATGCTGGGTCCCACCAACATAGAGGAGGCTGCATTGGGAGCACCAGATACAGTAGATGACCACAACAGATTCACAGGTGAAGTGCTGCCTCCCCTGGTGACTGTTTGGAGGTGTGAATGGAGGTGAGGGAAGAGGTGAATGGGCAGGTATAGCATTTCTGTCACTTGCAGGGATACAAACCAGAAGGGAGATTAGTAGGGAGGGATGAATGAACAAGGGAATCAAGAAGGGAACAATCCCTACAGAAAGTGGAGAGTTGGGGCTGGCGGGGGGGGTGGGGAAGGTAAATAAGTAGCTGGTGGTAAGCTGTCGCTGTAGATGGCGGAGGTTGCAGAGGCTCGTAGGATAGTAGGTGAGGACAAGGGGAACTCTAACGCTGCTAAGGTGGTGGGAAGATGGGGTGAGCATGGATAGATAAACATAGAAAACATAGAAAACCTACAGCACAATACAGGCCCTTCTCCACAAAGCTGCGCCAAACGTGTCCCTACCTTAGAAATTACCAGGCCTACCCATTGCCCTCTATTTTTCTAAACTTCATGTACCTATCCAAGTCTCTTAAAAGACCCTATCGTATCCGCCTCCACCACCGCTGCCAGCAGCCCATTCCACGCACTCACCACTATCTGTGTAAAAAAACTTACCCCTAACATCTCCTCTGTGCTTGGATGTCGGGAAATGGAGGAGATTCAGACGAGAGCAGCATCAATGGTGGAGGAAGGCAAATCCTCATTTTTGAAGAAGGATTCTCTGATGTTCTGGAAAGGAAAGCCTAATCTTGGGAACAGATATGGCACAGATGAAGGATCTGAGAAAAGGGAATAGCATTTTTACTGGTGTCAGTGGAAAGAGATAACATCAAGATGCAGTGAGAATCAGTAGGTTTGTAAAAGATGCCAGTACACAGTTTGCCTATGGAGATAAGACCATAAAGACCATCAGATATAGGCGCAGAAGTAGTAGGCCATTCAGCCCATCGAGTCTGCTCTACCATTCATTCATGGCTGATCCAATTCTTCCAGTCATCCCTACTCCCCTGCCTTCTCCCCATACCCTTTGATGCCCTGGCTAATCAAGAACCTATCCATCTCTGCCTTAAATGCACCCAGTGACTTGCCCTCCACAGCCGCTGATGGCAACAAATTCCACAGATTCACCACCCTCTGACTAAAGCAATTTCTCTGCATCTCTGTTCTAAATGGATGTCCTTCAATCCTGAAGTCGTGCCCTCTTGCCCTAGACTCCCCTACCACGGGAAATAACTTTGCCATATCTAATCTGTTCAGGCCTTTTAACACTCTGAATGTTTCTACAAGATCCCTCCCCATTCTCCTGAACTCCAGGGAATACAGCCAAAGAGCTGCCAGACGTTGCTCACATAGCAAGCTTTTCACTCCTGGAATTATTCTCGTGAATCTTCTCTGAACCCTCTCCAATTTCTAAAATAAGGAGCACAAAACTGCACACAATACTCCAAGTGTGGTCTCATGAGTGCCTTATAGAGCCTCAACATAACAATCTTGCTCTTATATTCTATACCTCTAGAAATGAATGCCAACATTGCATTTGCCTTCTTCACCACCGACTCAACCTGGAGGTTAACCTTTAAGGTATCCTGCACAAGGACTCCCATGTCCCTTTGCATCTCTATATTTTGAATTCTCTCGCCATCTAAATAATAGTCTGCCCGTTTATTTCTTCCACCAAAGTGTATGACCATACACTTTCCAACATTGTATTTCATTTGCCACATATTTGTCCATTTCCCTAAGCTATCTAAGTCTCTGTGCAGGCTCTCTGTTTCCACAACACTACCCGCTCCTCCACCTATCTTTGTATTATTGGCAAATTTAGCCACAAATCCATTACTCCCACAGTCCAAATCAGTGACATACATTGTAAAAAGCAGCAGTCCCAACACTGACCCCTGTGGAACTTCACTGGTAACTGGTAGCTAGCCAGAATAGGATCCCTTTATTTCCACTCTCTGTTTTCTGCTGATCAGCCAATGCTCCACCCATGCTAGTAACTCCTCTGTAATTCCACGGGCTCTTATCTTGCTAAGCAGTCTCATGTGCATACCACATCCACTGCATCTTCTTTGTCTACCCTGCTTGTAATTTCTTCAAAATATTGCAGTAGGTTAGTCAGGCAGGATTTTCCTTTCTGGAAACCATGATGGCTTTGGCCTATCTTGTCCTGTGCCTCCAGGTACAGGTTTCCCCCGCTATCCGAATGTAGGCATTCCTATGAAACCGTTCGTAAGCCAAAATGGCGTAAAGCGAAGAAGCAATTACCATTCATTTATATGGGAAAATTTTTTGAGCGTCCCCAGACCCAAAAAATAACTACCAAATCATACCAAATAACATATAAAACCTAAAATAACACTAACATATAGTAAAAGCAGGAATGATATGATAAATACACAGCCTATATAGAGGAAATAATGTATGTACAGTGTAGTTTCACTTAACAGAATCAGGAAGTTTGAGCCAAAATCGATTTGTTGGAAAAAAAATTGAGCGTCCTTTTTTGTAAAAGCGAAAATCCTCTTTCGGTTAACGAAAACAGGTACAAATGTAGGTCTTTTGTAAAAGCGAAATGTCATAAAGAGAACGTTAGGAAAGTGGGAGACACCTGTACTCCGTATTCTCATCCCTAACAATCGATTCCAACAACTTCCCAACCACTGATGTCAAGCTAACAGGTCTATAGTTTCCTTTCTGCTGCCTCCCACCATTCTTAAATAGCAGAGTAACACTTGCAATTTTCCAGTCATCTGGTACAATGCCCGAATCTATCGATTCTTGAAAGATCATTGTTAATGCCTCTACAATCTCTCCAGCTACTTCCTTCAGAACCCGAGGGTGCATTCCACCAGCTCTAGGAGATTTATCCACCCTCAGACCATTAAGCTTCCTGTGCACCTTCTCAGTCGTAATTTTCACTGTACATTCTTCACTTCCCTAACACTCCTGAATGTCCGGTATACTGCAGATGTCTTCCACTGTGAAGACTGATGCAAAATATGCATTCAGTTCCTCTGCCATCTCTGCGTCTCTATTTACAATATCTCCAGTGTCATTTTCTATTGGTCCTATATCTACACACAACTCTCTTTTACCCTTTATATACTTAAAAAAGTTTTTAGTATCTTCTTTGATATTAGTCACCAACTTCCTTTCATAATTTACCTTTTCCTTCCTAATGACCTTCTTTGTTTCCTTCTGCAAGTTTTTAAAAGCTTCCCAATCCTCTATCTTGTCACTAGCTTTGGCTTCCCTGTATGCCCTCTCTTTTGCTTTGGCTCTGACTTCACTTGTCAGCCACAGTCGTGTCCTTCTTCCATTCAAAAATTTCTTCTTATTTGGAATATTACCTGTCCTGCACTTTCCTTATTTTTCATTGAAACTCCAGCCATTACTGCTCTGCTGTCCTTCCTGCTATTGTCCCTTTCCAATCAACCTCGGCCAGTTCCCCTCTCATGTTATTGTAATTTCCTTTATTCCACTGAAATAATGCAGGCTGAGGGTAGCAGACACCAACAGAGTCAACAAACTCATTCATAAGGCCAGTGATGTTGTGGGGATGGAACTGGACTCTCTGACGGTAGTGTCTGAAAAGAGGATGCTGTCCAAGTTGCATGCCACCTTGGACAATGTCTCTCATCCACTACATAATGTACTGGTTGGGCACAGGAGTACATTCAGCCAGAGACTCAATCCACCAAGATGCAACACTGAGCATCATAGGAAGTCATTCCTGCCTGTGGCTATCAAGCTTTACAACTCCTCCCTTGGAGGGTCAGACACCCTCAGTCAATAGACCGGTCCTGGACTTATTTCCTGGCATAATTTACATACTATTATTTAATTATTTATGGTTTTATATTGCTATATTTTTATTCTGTTCTTGGTTGGTGCAACTGTAACGAAACCAAATTTCCCTCGGGATCAATAAAGTATGACTATGACTATACCCATACATTGGAATTTAATTTCTCCTTCTCAAATTTCAAAGTGAACTCGATCATATTGTGATCACTTTTCCCTAAGGGTTCCTTAACCTTAAGCTCTCTTCTCACCTCCGGATCATTGCACAACACCCAATCCCCTAGTGGGCTCGACAATAAGCTGTTCTAAAAAGCCAACCCCTAGACACTCTACAAATACTCTCTCGAGGTCCAATACTGGCCTGGTTTTCCCAATCCACTTTCATGTTAAAATCCCGAACGATTATCATAACATTGCCCTTCTGACACACCTTTTCTATCTCCAGCTGTAACTTGTAATCCACATCCTGGCTGCTGTTTGGAGGCCTGTAAATAACTGCCATTAGGGTCCTTTTATCCTTGCCATTTCTCCATTTCTTAACTCAACCCATAGAGACTCTATACATTCCGATCCTATGTCATCCCTTTCTAATGATTTAACATTATTTCTTATACACAGGGCCACACCACCCCCTCTGCCTACTAACTTATCTTTCCAATATACTGTATATCCTTGGACGTTCAGCTCCCAAAGGCAGCCATCCTTTAGCCAAGTATCAGAGATGGCCACAACGTCATACTTGCCAATCTGTAGCTGAATTTCAAGATTGTCCATTTTATTTCTTATGCCGCGTGCATTCAAATATAACACTTTCAGTCCAGTATTTGTTGCTTTGTGTTTTAACTGCACCACGCCTCTATTGCCGTGTAGCTCATCCCACTGGCTGTGATTATGCCTCATCTCTTGCTTGTCCTTTCTACCATCTCTGTTGCATGCTGTCTTTGATTTATCTGTTTTTCCCTTCCTCAGCCCTATCACTCCTGTTCCCAACCCCCTGCCAAATTAGCTTAAACCCTCCTGAACAGCTCTATTAAACCTGCCTGCTAGGTTTTTGGACCCCTTTGAGTTCAGGTGTAACCTGTCCTTTTTGTATAGGTCGTACCTCCCCCAGAAGAGACCTCAATGATTCAGGAACCTGAAACCCTGCCCCCTACACCAGTCTCTCAGCCACGCATTAATATGCTGGATCATGCTATTCTTCCGCTCGTTAGCACATGGCACAGGCAGCCATCTTGAGATTACTACCCTGGCGGTCCTGCTTTTCTGCTTCCTACCCAACTCGCTGAATTCTCTCTTCAGGACCTCCTCCCTTTTTCTACCTTTGTCATTGATACCAACATGTACCAAGACTTCTGGCTATTCACCCCCTTCCTTCAGAATACTCTGCACCTGATCCGAGACATCCTGTACCCTGGCACCTGGGAGGCAACACACTATGTGGGTATCTCTATTAGGCTGACAGAACCTCCTGTCTGTTCCCTTCACTATGGAATCCCCTATGACTACTGCATTCCTCATCTTCTTCTCCCTTCTGGAGATAGAACGATCAAGAAAGGAGAAAGGTGTCAGATATGGACCGAATGAATTTCAGGGCAGCGTGGAAGTTGGAGGCAAAATTGATAAAATTGACGAGTTCAGCATGGGGCATGAAACAACACCAATGCAGTCGTCAATGTCACACAGAAAAAAGTTGTGGAGCTTTACCAAAGGCGGCTTGGAACATGGACTGTTCCAAGTAGCCAACAAAAAGGCAGGCATAGCTAGGGCCCTTATGGGTGCCAAAGGCTACCAGTTGAGCTTGGAGAAAGTGGGATGAGCCACAGGAGAAATTGTTGAGTGTGAGGACCAGTTCCGTCAAACAGTGGAATATGGTTGTGGAGAAAAAGATTTAAATATCGTCACAAAGCAACCTTGGGGGAATAAAATCCAATTTCTTGATTGACTTCAGGGAATACCTGACATGTCCCTGCTCCAAGCATTTAGAACTTCAAGTTAATATTTCAGGAGCAAATGTAATCACAGAAAAAGAAAATCAAGTACCACCTCACAAGTAACCCACCTGTCTCATATCCAGTACAGTATGCGGGTATGGCTTTGGTTTCATTAGTCTCCTCAGAACCAATATGGATGGCAAGTCATCCTTGATCCTGAGAGACTATTTTGGAAGAGGAATATAGCACACAATTTATAACCTCATGCTTGACATACCCTTCACTCCATAAATAATCAAACTGGAGTACTAGCATTGATTCAATGATGTGCTTAGCTAGGCAATTCAAGGTGCTGAATAAACACAAGATGCAAAGTGAAAAAAATGAGTGTTATATGCATGGTGAACAGTGGAAGCATTATCTTACAGACAGGTATGATCACTAGATGCATATAACATTCAGGTATGATATGTAGCTACATATCAAATAATTAGTTCAAAACCTTTGCAATCCTGCCACATCAATTTATAAAGTCTGGGGTTAATTAAACTGATAATAGGAGATAACCCCATCAAAAGTCCATCTTAAATCCGAGGTCATGCAGCACAAGAGCAAAAGACACATCTGAGACATTAGTGAGCATCTTCAAATCAAAGGATGCTGGCCAATTCCAGTCTCCTCCAATGCATCTCATGATATTAAAGATCATCCAACAGCCCATGGGATTTAGAGGAACAACTCTGTAGAGAGATCACAGACTGTTGCAAGAAACTTAAGGTTGCTAAGTAGTTGATTTTAACTTTCCACATATTGTTGACTGGGACTCCCATACTGTAAAAGTACTAGATGGGATAGAGTTTGTCAAATGTGTTCAGGAAGGTTTTTTAATCAGTACATAAATGTCTCAATGAGAGAGTGTGCAATACTTGATCTCATGTTAGGAAATGAGACAGGGCAGGTGACAGAAATTTGTGTAGGGGAACACTTTGCATCTAGTGATCATAATTCCGTTAGCTTCGAGGTAATAGTGGAAAAGGATAGGTCTGGTCCTCGGGTTGAGATTCTAAATTGGAGAGAGGCTAATTTTGATGGTATCAGAAATGATCTCAGAAATGTGGATTGGGACAGACTGTATTTGGGCAAAGGTGTACTTGGTAAGTGGGAGGCCTTCAAAAGTAAAATTATAAGAGCACAAAACTTGTATGTGCCTGTCAGAGCAAAAGGTAAAGAATACAGGTTTTCAAGAAATACTGAGAACCTAGTTAAGAAGAAAAAAGTATATAGCAGGTATAGGCAAGTAGGAACAAGTGAGGTACTTATGAGGTATAAGAAATGCAAGAGAACACAAAAGAAAGAAATCAGGAAAGCTAAAAGAAGGCACGAGGTTGCCCTAGCAGCAGACAAGGTGAAGGAGAATTCAAATTATTTCTGCAGATATGTTAACAGCAAAAGGATTGCAAGAGACAAAATTGGTCCTCTGGAAGATCAGAATGGTAATCTATGCCTGGAGCCAAAAGAGAAGGGGGAACCTTAAATGCATTTTTGCATCTGTATTTACTCGGGAGATGAACACTGAGTTTACTGAAGTGAGGCAAAGCAGCAGTGAGGTCATAGATGCCATGCCGATTGGTGTTTGCTGTCTTCAGGCAAATCAGGGTGGATAAATCCCCAGGGCCTGACAAGCTGTTCCCTCAAACCCTGTGGGAAGCAAGTGCAGAAATTGTAGGGGCCCTCGCAGAGATATTTCTATCTTTCTTAGCAATAGATGAGGTACCAGAGGATTGGGGAATAGCTAAAGTTTAAGAAAGGCTCTAAAAAATACATCAGGAAATTATAGGCCAATGAGCCTGACATCAGTTGTGGAAAAGTTATTGGAAGGTATTCTAAGGGACCAGATATACGAGTGTTTGAATAGACAGGGACTGATTAGGGATATTCAGCATAGTTTTGTGCATGGTAGGGCATGTCTAACCAATCGTATAGTTTTTCGAGGAAGTTACCAGGAAAGTTGATGAAGGCAAGGCAGTGTATATTGTCTACATGGAATTCAGCAAGGCACTTCACAAGGTCCCACATGGGAGGTTGATGATAAAGGTTTAGTCACTTGGCACTTAAGATGAGGTAGTAAATTGGACTAGATATTGACTTTGTGGGAGAAGCCAGAGAATGGTAGTAGATGGTTGCCTCTCTGACTGGAGGCTTGTGACTAGTGGATTACTGCAGGGATTGGTGATGGGTCTGTTGCTGTTCATCATCTTTATCAATAATCTGGATGATAATGTGGTTTGTGGATGACACGAAGATTGAGGGTGTAGTAGACAGTGAGAAACACTGCCAGGGATTGCCATGGGATCTGAACCAGCTGGAAAATTTGACTGAAAAATAGCAAATGGAATTTTATGCAGACAAGTACAAGGTGTTGCACTTCAGTTGGATTACCGGGATAGGTCTTACACAGTGAGCAGTAGGCCACTGACAAGTGCAGTAGAACAAAAGGATCTCGGAATACAGGCCTATAATTCATTGAAACTGGTGGCACATTGACCTTCGTAAATTAAATTTTTGAATACAGGAGATGTTCTGTTGCAGTTGTACAAGATGTTGGGGAGGCCTAATTTGGAGTATTGTGTGCAGTTTTGGTCACATACCTGCAAGAAAAAATGTAAGTAAAATTGAAAGAGAACAGAGAAAACTTACAAGGATGTTGCCAGGACTGAAGGACCTGAGTTATGAGGAAAGATTGAATAGTTTAGAACTTTATTCCTTGGAATGTAGAAGACTATGGAGAGATTTAATAGAGGTATACAAAATTATGAGGGATGTAGATAGGATAAACGCAAGCAGGCTTTTCCCACTGAGGCTGTGTGTGACTACAATTAGAGGTCATGGGTTAAAGGTGAAAGGTGAAATGTTGAAGAACACGAGGAGAACGTCTTCAGTCAGAGTGTTGTGAGAGTGTGGAATGAGCTGCCAGCACAAGTGGTGTATGTGAGCTCAATTTCAACACTTAAGAGAAGTTTGGATTGGACACATGGATGGGAGGGGCCACAGGGCTATGGTCCAGATGCGGGTCAATGTGACTAGGCAGTTTAATTGGCACAGCGCAGTCTAGATGGGCTGAAGGGTCTGTTTCTGTGTTGTACTTTTCTACCACTCTATGATTAAGAAAGGCTTCAGACAATTACATGCTCTGGAGGAACATTACCTACCTCCTCTTTAGCTTTTCAATTTGTTATGGCAGTGATATCCAGATGCGTCTAGTCCACAAAAATCAGGGCAAACTCAAGTTGTTCACATACAGCTCTATCCACCTAGTTCTAAATATCAGCAGGTTCTTTTCAGAACGAATGAGATTAGCTTTAAGAGAACTCATGATGTATTGCACCATCGTAGGCCGAACACCAGTGACAGAGTTGTGCTCATTCTCTGAGTGAATGCAAAAAACGTGGCCACCTTTGGAAAGCTGTTCCCACACCATCAGGTTGCTGATAAACTGTCAACTTCAGATAATTTTATTTTCCTCCATGCCAATCCACTTCTGCCTTCTTCAGGTGTATATTCATTACCTGCCAAACTTTCTTCTACTCAGAGGGTCATTTGATTTTCCTCTCGACTTGCTCTACTGAATAGATTATCCACGGTTTTTATATTTACTTAAAAATAGAACCCAACCACACTTCACAAAGACTAATTTCTAATGAGGCATCCATTGCCTCCCCTATCTGCTGTCCTTCACTCTCATGGTACTGTTCCTTCCTTATTAATTCATACTGCAATGCTTTTCAGTGACTGTCAACACTAGAAGCTGTATCACTAAGAGCACAGTTCTACAGTTCTATAAACAGGGGATTCAGACAATGGCACAGAATAGGAACTCATTATTTACAAAGACTCTATATCATGAAAATGTAACAAGTAACCATTCTCTTGTTTATTTATTTGGAGATGCAGCACGGAATCTGCCCTTCCGGCCCTTCGAGCCACACTGCGCAGCAACACCCGACAACCCCGATTTAACCCTTAACTAATCACAGGACAATTTACAATGACCATTTAACCTACCCAGAGGAAACCAGAGGATTTGGGAAAAAACCCCGTGCATTCCACGGGGTGGACATAGAGACTCCTTGCAGAGGACATCAAGATTGAACTCAGATGCTGCAAGTTGTAATAGTGTCGTGCTAATCACTACTATCCACTATTTGTTAATTAAATTTTCCTTTGTTTTTAACAATCACAATCCAAATTATACAACAATTTACCAAGTATTCACAATGATGGTAATTAAAGATAATTTAGAAAATTATATATAATGGTCACTGTACTGCCAGGGTGCTCCAGAACAAGCAGGGCCAATGGTCAAGCAGTTCCAACACTGAATGGGGAAAATTATCCACAAAATAGGCAAATCCAAGTCACCCAATTATTACCCCATTAACCAATTTTCAATTCAGCAGCAAAGTGATGGACATATTCATCATGTTGTAAAATGGGTTTAGACCATCAATAACCTGTTCACTAATGCTCAAGAGATTCATAAATCAACGGTCTTGTCAAAACTTGGACAAAGGAGTTTGACTTCCAACTTTTATGACAACCTGAGGGACAGGAACAGCATTTTCCCCTCTGCCATCAGATCACTGAATGGACAATGAACCTACGTACACTACCTCATTATTTTTTCTCTCTTTTTGCACTATTTATTTAATACATCTCTTATTGAAATTTGTTTTTTAAAATTATGTACTGTACATAATTGAAAAAACAGTACTGCTGTCGCAAAGCAACAAATTTCATTTAATATGCCAGTGATATTAATTGCACGTGAGTGCAATTGATCAAGGAGCTCAAGTAAAAATAAATTAATAAATGTTGAAGGAAGGACTGATTACTGACTCAGTTCAAACTTTGTGCAAAGGTGGTCATAAATATAAGAGGCTAAGCAATTTAGCCATGGGCTTTGCTACAGGGCACAAGGACATAATAGGAGGAGGAATATGGTTGCTCAACTCTGTCCTATCTATTCAATGTAATCATGGCTCACCTCCACGGGGCTCAACTCCTCTTCTATGCCAGATCACCATAGCCCTCAATTCATGCATCTTTTAAAAACTAATTTACCTATTTTTAAAATACCTCCAGGGATCTAGCCTCCACAATACACACTTCCAGAGATTTAGCACATTTTGTAAGTGGTAGTTGCAACCCACTTCTGTTTTAAATTATTGCCTCTTACTATTGTAACAATGCTCACTAATTTGATAATTCTGCCATTTGCAAAAATATTTTTCTTCAACTCTGACTTGCCTCCTTAGAACTTTTAATAATAACCACCTTTTGAATGGCAAAGAATATAGATCCAATTTCTTATCTCCACCGAAAAGACGACTCTCTAATCCCAAGAAATTTGCCTTATGTATAACATTAAAATTGTTTCCATATGCTTTCTTAAATAAGGTGGCCAAAAATGTGCCATGTACTACAGATGTGTGCCTCACTAGGAGCTTGAACAACGGTAACAATATTCCTCAACTCCTAACCTATGGCAACAACATGTTTACCTTCTAAACCATTTTCACAGTGTTAAGGAAGAATATAATGGCACTGGAGGGAATCTGAGAATGATTCACAAGACAAATTCCTGGGATTAGAAGGTTGTCATATCAGGAACAAAATAAATAAAATCCACATTCTTTGAAATTTAAGCACTTGCTGCATCTTCGTGCTAACATTCTGCAATTTCTGCACAGGAACACCTAGATCCCCTCCCCCTTTATTTCACTCACCTGCAGCTTTCTCCATTCAGATAACAACTTGCTTTTACATTCCTCTTATCAAAGTGCAGGCCCTTACAGGTTTCCATATGAAACTCCATTTACCAAGATTTCATCCACTCACTGGATAAAATATCTGTCCAAATGTCTTCAATGCAATATGCTCTCCCAACTATTTTCACATTATGAGTTGCAGAGAAGGAGCAGGAAAACAGAACAGGCTGGATTCTTCAATGTAATCCTGGCACAGACAAGGGCCAAGTGGCTGCCTTAAAACAATGTGACTCTTACATCCTTGACTGTGCAACTGACTTTAATAGAGGTTTGTCCAAATGCACTAGCTTCCCCAAAACATACACAACTTTATGGTGAGCAAATACATCACCATTCCTTCAACATCAAAAGGTCAAACATCTGGAACTCACTACCTAACAGCACAGTGGGTACACCATCCCAACGAAAATCAGTGAAATTCAAGAAAGCAATTCACCAAAGAGCATTTAGACATTGGGTACAAATGGCCATCTTGCTTGTCCATGTCTCAGAAGAATATTAATAAAACACATTATTCGCAATTCATTTGGTACTTTTCCTCTCAACAGGATACTCTTAATTTAAAAAGTACATTTAAGACTATTGGACAACAATTACTAAACAGTTACTAATGTCTCAAATTCTGTTCTCTCAAGGCGACAAGCAATAAAAAATCCAAGGAATATTTCCCTTGATTATATTAAAATAAATACCCATAAATAATGCAAATACTTTAACCTGTGCCAACTTTCAGAAGAGACATCAAGGGAACTCAATATTTTTATGTGAAATTCCTATCCTCATCACTACAGCGCCATCAAATTACAAAATAATGTCAATAATGTGAAGCCAGAAACTAATTTTCACAAATCATGCTCTTAACTCTGTATCCCAATCTTCTCCTCCCCAAAAGCCATTAAAAATGAAAGTAAGTTTCTAAATTTGGTCTTAAATGACTTCTTAGCACAAATGCCCTGAATGCAAAATAGAACAAATAGCAACTGCACATACTCAAAAGTATAAAAATGCCCAAACTACATTTGTGTACATTCAAATTTCAACTTCCCAGAGAGGGACTGGGAAATAGTTGGCAATATACAAATACAATACTTTATTTGAAAGAAAATAGATTCTCCTTAAAAGGTCAATAATGTGTTAATTTCCCAATGCTGTCAGCAGAAAATACTACCTTCTAAGACAAAGCAAGGAATAAGAAGCTGATGCTAACTGAAACTTGAGCTCCCTGTGCTTGCTCCACCTTTCAACAAGATCAAGCTTGATCTTTTATACCACTGCCACTTTTCTGCAGTTACCACTGGCATCTAAAAATCTATCAATCCCATTCTTGAACATACTCAATGACTTAAGACTGCACAGCCTACTTCTTCTGCTGTCCGAGAAAGCCAACTGTTTACTTTCAGACTGACAGATTCTTGGTTCAAGAGACTGCAGCAAAAAAGAAACACTTATCCTGTCGACTAGGAATCTTGTTAAGTATTGCATTAAAGGAGACAATTTCGTTATAGTCTGAAGACATTCCCTATTCCTGAAATACTTACCATTACAGGATCCCAAATTTCAAACAGAAGTACATAACCAGAACATTGTACTTTTAAAAATGAAAAAATAAATGAAACTTAATCTCCCTTGAAGTGCTATTAAATACTCAGGTAGATCTATCAGAAAGGGTTGATCTAATTTGGCAGCAAGATGGGAACAGGAGAGAATTCAAGATGGAGAAAAACTAAGCAGAGAGATGTTAGAAAAAAATATAAAAAGTGAAATAAACAGCCACAAAGTAAAGCAGGAGTCAAAGATATTAAAGATCTTATAGCAAAATTAACTGCACGGTATCTGAATGCTTGTGGCATTCAAATCATGGTAAATGAAATGCACAAGTAAATGGTTATAACTGAAATTGCTGTCCAAATCCTGAGAATTAAACATTTCAAGGTATTTCACATATAGGAAGGACAATATTTTCTTTTGCTCTGTTGCTTCCACTATTTTCTTGGAACACATTAATTTAATTTTGACTTCTAGTTGGCTTCCAACAAGATTTCTCTCTCCACTAGGGTGCCAACCAAAATATTGGAACAGAGAGAGAAAAAGAAATAAAGGGATGAAGCACCTACACTTTTTGAATCCCTGCTAATAAGTTTGGGAACTCGCCAAGAAAACTATTTTCATATAATATCTTTCCAATTCCAGCCACTTTTGTGGATAATAAATAGTGATAATTTACCCCTTCATCTCAAAAAGCATGAACTTTACCATATGCTCATGCAAATGCTCTTATTTAATGCTTTACAGAAATTTGTAAAGTGAACATTCTACAAATTATCCTCATTCAAAGACTGTTTCTAACATGTTACCCAGCATTTACATAGAAACTCAGTGGTGACCAATTAGGAGGGCGTCTGATCTAGGTCTCTCGTTCTGATTTACATCAATAGTCCTCTAGTATGTTCATAAAATATTAACAAATGATGAGACAGTTGTTCCACCAAGAGAGAGTAAATAGCTTGGAACTGTACTCCTTGGAGCTTAGAAGAATGAGGAGTAACCTTATTCAAATATAAAAGATCCTAAAAGGGTAGATATTGGATGTTTCCATAAGTGGGAGAGCTTCAAACACAAGTACAAAGGGCTGGTCACTTAACTCACAAGTACAGCCCTTCAAGGTTACAGGTGCCATCTTATGGACATCCTGTTCACATGAATGGGCATTTGGAAGACCGCTAGATCATTGAGGATAGATTTTTCTGCTGCTACAGAGCAATGGGAATCTAATGTCTGGTGAGAACAGGGTATTTCTTTGTGCCTGCTCTTCCCCCCCCCCCCATCTCTAAACTACTACAAATTGAGGACTGGATCGTTTGATTGGGGTGATGAGCAGACACTTCTTTTAATCACTAAGTCAGTGAAACAGGCTGGTGGCCACTCTTCCTACTCTTCTGTCGTGTCAATTCTGTGATCCTCCACCACACACTGCGGTTTACATTTGTCTTGCAAAAAATCATATAATTAACAGTTCTCAGGAACAAAACCCGGTCATAACCTGAGAACTGTGCTCAAAGTATTTCTTTTGCACAGAGGGTGGCGAATCCTTGCAGTTAGTGAAGAAGCATCATTAGAAATATTTAAAAAGGAGCTGGATAAATATTTGATAGCGGAATAGAGGGATATGAAGAAATGGCATAGAATAGTAGTCAAGGTCACTATGGATTAGCTATGATCATATTAAGGGGCAAGGCAGGTTTGAAGGACCTGAAGACCAATTCCTGCTCCCATTTTCTTGTTATGAATTTTTGTTCACTTCCATAAATTTTTCCTTCAAACAAAGCTAAAATTCAGAACTACATTTTTCTCTTATTCTTTAAGGACAATAACAAGGACAAGTGCTTGGGTTATCTTCCAAACTCTGGTGGACCCATGTTAGTCAAGATGAGTTATCTGATTGGTATTCAGATTACATTTAAATACATTGGCAAGAACAGAGCTAAATCACAATGCATCATCCACTCATTAGTACTATGTAGGGACAAACTTTAAAAGCTCATACAAAAAAAAATTGTCCGAATGATACAGAGCTGTAATTCATCATAACAAGACATCATACTGTCCAGTTGTTAAAACAGAAAAGTGATTGGAAGTGAATACAGATTGAAAAAGGGAGTTCAAAATGACCATAAATATATCACAGAAAATGCCCATGTAAACAATGTTTTAACTATTATTTTATAATTGTCTTGGCTTAATATTTTGAAAGCTATTAATAATTAGTACAATCAGTGAGAAAGAAGGCAATCATCTATTACATACATTCACGATGTGCCCAAGTGCTTTTGAAGCACAGGAATTATTATACTATTAAAAAAATCTAACCATCTGGCACACAACCTGCCACAAACAGTAATGTTAAAAGCTTTATGTCACATGATAAGCAAATTCATAATGGCTCATCACTTTATGTTCAATACCTGTGTTCTTCAATTGTGCTTATACAAACACCATACAAATTCAAATCAGGATTTCAATCAGAAAATGTTCAGAAATCTGACAGTAATTCTGATATGTTTTTCCATTACACAGTGGAGCAGAATAAGTTTTCATATCTGACAAAAAAGGAAAAGGGTCAGACAAGCTTAAGGATCTTAATATGGGCCCAAGAAAGTCCTGGACATACTTTCTGCTATTTATAGTTGGTTGTGAAATGAGTCGCATTAGCAGCTAATTCCCACAGGGCATATTGAATTCTGTTGGTATCAACAAATCAATTTGAGATTCCATTTTCCATGTCTGCGATCAAAAGAAGCATTTCCACCTCCTGAGATGTCTAAAAATACAGATCCAGATGGAGATTATCCAATGTTAAATAACTGTCCTATCTAATCTGTTCTATTACATTCAAACTAAGCAAATAAAAATGATCACTCAAGAAGATTAATAATCCTCAGCATGTCGGTTGCTCTCTGTTCATTGTTGATTTTTGTCACATTTTTTAAATGCATATCTTACAAGACTGAGCCACATTAACACTTCATAGAAAATATAACCTTTGCAATGTTATTTTTGTATCTCTGTGTGAAAACGTATGAAAAACCAATATTATTTTACCAGATTCATTAATGTGATAATTTGTGAGCAACAAGTTTATTTTATGAAGTTCATTGGTGAGAAAAAATATTTCACCAATTTTCTCTTCCAATTCTGTCAAATCATGCAGCACAGGGGAATTCTTCGAACACTTTAGAATGGAACAATATGGATAAAATTAAGGTCTTGCAAAACAGGATTGAGGTTTCCAAAGGCTTGGTTTCAAATTCTTTTAAGGGAAACTATAGAAGCAACAGAGATCAAGTTAATTGGACTTTTTTCCAAAAACATGGTGCCTAGATAAAGAAAAGTCTCTGGGGAGTGAGTCAGTGAGGTTTGGTAGAATGAACAGGCCATCATTTTCAGTTTAAGTCAAAATCTCAAAGACATATCGTAGTTCAAGGTAAAAGTAAATTTATTACCAAAGTGTTGTGTATTTATTATTTCAGTAAAATTTGAGTAATATTGTAAATATATTGCTGATTAAGCATTCTTGTTTAAATAGCTCTTTACAGGTTAAACATAAAAGTCCATGAATGCCATACATCATTACGCCACGTCAAAAGTGCGCGCCTTGTTAAAAGTAGAAACTAAGTAGTAGACACGCATCTCCTGGCTCAGCATTTTTCTTTCAATTAGTTCTATGTTTTGGAGTTATAAAACATAACAGTGATGAAGAAGGTGTTTTAAACAATCCCAAAACGACTGACTACCTACCTGATGGAGCACAGCAAGACATTCAAGTTTTAAAAAAAGCACAGCAAGAGGTCCAGTTAAAAGAAAAGGCAAGAAACGAATGAATTCAGATTCATAAACAGAGCGTAAAAAAAGAGCAGAAATCGTTAGCTACATCGAAAAGGTAGACACATTTGATTGCACAAAAGATAACTGGACATTGTATACTGAACGAATTGAGCTGTGTTTTCAAGCAAATGAAATAGCCAATAAAAAGAGAGTGCCAGGTTTGCTGAGCATTAGGTTAAAAAGCATGCAGTTTGCTTGTAAGTTTAAATTTACAACCAAACCAGCCAAAATGAGCTTTACTGATATTGTGAGAGTAATGCAGGAACATTTAGAACTGAAACCATTGTTGACTAGAGAACACTTTAAGTTCCATAGGCAGCGTCAAGACGAAGGGAGGTCCATTTCAGCATACGTGGCTGAACTGAGAAATTGTCTGAGCGTTGTCAGTTTAGCGATGGACTTAATGATGCACTGAAAGATCACTTAGTTTGTGTAATCTTACAAGAAAGCATTTAAAAACAGTTTCCAATTGAAGTACAACTCACATTTAAAGGAGCAGTTGAAATTGCTGTGTCAATTGAAACAACAGAGAGGCAGTTGAGTTACAGTCAGGAATGAAAGCGAGCATAAACAAATTCCAGCCTTCAGACATAGGTCTGCCTGGCCGAACAAACTGTGTTATTGCTGTGACAGGGACTCACATACACCACCTAATGGATGTTTAAAGGCAAAACTTGCAGAAAATGCAACAAGGTAGGACACATACAAACAACATGTCAAGCGTACAAAAATAAATGAACTGCATGTGGAAATGTGGAAGAGAAAAAGATAAAAATGTGGAGTTGCAATTTCAAAAAGAGCACTAATCTGCATGGTGTTGCTGAAAAATCTGATATTGATGGGAGTGACACAGTAGCCTTGAGATTTATATTGTGAAAACTAACAACAGACAAGCAGTATGGCTTACAGCAGAAGTGAACAGCAAATTAATTCAAAGGTTCAATGTACAGTTGTTATCAAAGTATGTATACAGAATAACTGAGATTCATCCTCCGCAGGCAGCCAGCAACACCATGAAACCCACTCAAGAAAACATCAAACACCCAATTCACAAAAAAAAAGAACAAATTGCACTAACAGCTAAAAGTGAACAACATATAGAACATCAAAAATGAATTACAAGATCAAATTCAAGACGACCACTAATCATGGAAATGCTGATGGGTTGTCTTGTTGCTGATGGATTCGATGTGCTGTGCATCCAGAGATGCTCTTCTGCACATCACAGTTGTAATGCATGCTTATTTGAGTTACTGAAGTCTTCCTGCCAGCTTGAACCAGTCTGGCCATTCTCTCTCTCATTAACAAGGCATTTTCATCCATAGAACTGTTGCTCAATGGATGTTTTATGCTTTTTGCACCATTCTCTGTAAATGGTAGAGACTGCTCGGCACGAAAATCCCAGGAGATCAGCAGTTTCTCAGATAGTCAAACCACCACATATGGCATCAACAATCATTCTACAGTCAGTAACTTAGATTACATTTCTTCCCCAGTCTGATGTTTGGTCTGAGAAACAACTACACCTCTTGACCATGTCTGCATGCTTTTATGCATTAGGTTACTGCCACATGATTGGCTGATTAGATATTTGCATTTCTGAGCAGGTGTACAAGTGTACCTAATAAAATGACCGCTGAGTATATATGGGAACAAAATTATTATCAAAAGAAGCCATGAAAGCGAAACATGAAGTGAAAATGATGGAAATGCTGATTATCTGAAAACTGCTGAACGCAATTCCTGCCGAAGGGTTTCAGCCTAAATGTCAACTGTACTCTTTTCCTAGATGCTGCTTGGCCTGCTAAGTTCCTCCAGTATTTTGTGTGTGTTGCTCGAACTTAATTAAAATCTGCAAGTTCTGTAAATCAGTGCTCAGACAAGTAGACATGGTATTTCTTGAGTTTACATTGAGCTTCATAGTCACAAATAGGTGGCAGAAGGTAAGAGGTCGTGATGGTATTGAGATTAGTGGCAGGAGCCAGGAGTTCAAGGTCACATTTGCAAATTCACAGATCTTCTGCAAAGTGATCATTCATTATGCATTTGAATTCACAATGCAGCACAGACCAAATTACAAGGCACATCACTGAACTGGGAGTAGTACAAGTTGCTACTGCTCTGGGAAAGTGCATTCAGATACTCGTCCATGAAACGAGAGAAGGTAAAAAGGCAGATGTAACATCATCTCCAATTGTTTTGTGAGATGCCATGATTAGGGGAAATGGAAGTGTATTAGAGGAAGCTGTTCCTTTGTAAGGCTGAGAACAAAGGAGGTGGGAAAGATGTGCCCAAAAATGGCATACTGTTGAAAACAAAAAAAAATTGCAAAGTGGAGCTGCCAGGATGGCAAAGGGAAACCTATTCTAATCCCAGTTAGAGCATATAAACAGGAAATGGAACTCAGTGAAGTTTGAGGAAGGTTTACACTCGATTAAGAAGTGACAATAACAAAAGCACTTGTAAAGAAAGGTGTAATTATGAGAAAATATACAATGGATACATAGCAAGTGTCAAAAGAGAGTACAGTCCTTGCAATGATCATGATCAAAAGATGTCAAGGAAGTCAAAGAGGCAGCAAGTATTAGAATGGCTACAGATCACTAGCCGATTTATTGCTGGTTATAGAATTTGAGGGAGAGAAGGTTGAAGCCTGACGAGATGAGAGCAATGCAGCAACTGAATGAAAGGATGAAAAACCTTGAGGCCATGCAAGTGCATTTCCCTGGTCAACAATTTACCAGAAGATCCAAGTAGCAGCAAGACAAAGGACCCCTCCAAGTTTCCAGAGCCTCATCTTTCACATTGGGAGAAACAAGTGATATTTAACTTGAAGTTAAAAATAAAACCAATACTGGAACTATTAAAGTCAGCATCTGCAAACAAATCAAGTTAATATTTCAGATCACTGAACTTGAATCAGAACCACTTTTGTCAGTTTTTTAAAAAAATGGCTTTTCAATTCAAGGTGAAGTAATTCATTGAGAGAATAGGTAAAGTCAAATAGAGAAAGATGATATTGGAAAGGAACTGCCAAGACCATCCAGTGGAGAATTCAAGGATCAAATCACCACCATGGAAATGAACCGGGCAATGGGGAAAAGAAGGGGAAGAAATAACAACTGTGGAGCAAGAACATGCTGGATGCGTTATTTAAGCAAGGCTGGCTTCCTTGGATATCACAAGTAGTTTGGAGGTTGGGCATGATGACTGAGGATGGGAGAGCCTGAGGAAAAAGTTAAATAAGCAGTTAAAATCAGAGTGTTTACTGTCTAAAGGAAAAGATGTGAGGGAGATGGATACTAGAGGATATCGAAATGCACCATTCAATCTTCATGGGATAAAGATTAATACATCAAAAACAACAAACAGCTTCAGCCTCCGTGTTAGTCTTCATAATTACAGTATTGCAAATTAGAGCAACAGGTCAGAGTACAGCTTGCGTGCATATAAAAAATAACCTCTATTAAAATGATGCACTGCTCTGAAATTCAGTACAACTTTAGCACCACCTGGTGGTTGGTGCAACTTGGGTATGATTTTACAATGAAGTTTACATTGATTACAATGATGTCTTTAGAAATAAAAATAAGTAATCTGAACTTTGAAAAAAATCTGAACATTTACAGATTTAGGCCTCTTCAGACATCAAGTCTCCACCATTCAATCACGGCTGATGCATCCCTCTCAATCCCATTCTGTCTTCTCCCCATAAGAACCTACTAACCTCCGCTTTAAATATACTCAATAACTTGGGTCTCCACAGCCATCCCTGACAATAATTTCCACAAATTCATCATCCTCTGGCTAAAGAAAATCCCTCTCATCTCTGTTATAAACGTATGTCCCTCATTTGTGAAGCCGTGCCCTCTGGTCCTAGCCTCACCTACCATAGGAAACTAGCCTCTCCACATCCACTCTATCCAGGCCTTTCAATATTCAATAGGTTTCAATAAGATCCGCCCTCATTCTTCTGAAATCCAGCATGTATAGGCCCACAGCCATCAAGTGCTCCTCATACATGAACCCTTTCATTTCCAGAATCATTCTTGTGGACCTCCTCTGAACCCTCTCCAATGCCAGCACATCTTTTTCTCAGATAAAGAGCACAAATCTGCTCACAACACTCCAACTGCAGTCTGACCAATGCCTTATAAAGCCTCAACATTACTTCTTTGCTTTTATATTCCAGTGCTCACAAAATAAATTCTAACATTGTATTTTCCTTCCTTACCACCTACACAACCTGCAAATTAACCTTCAGGGATTCCTGTGCAAGGATTCCCAAGTTCCTTTGCACCTCTGATTTTTGAATTTTTTCCCCGTTTAGAAAATAGTCTACACATTTACCAGTCTACCAAAGTGCATGAACATAGACTTCACTACACCATATTCCATCTGCCACTTATTTACAATCTTTCTGAGCCCTTCTGCAGACTCCCTGCTTTCTCAACACAACCTGCTCCTCCAATATCTTCATATCATTCACAAACTTGGCCACAAAGCCATTAATTTCATCATCCAAATCATTGACATATAACATGAAGTGGTCCCAACACCAACCCCTGTGGAACACCACTCATCAGCGGCAGCAAACCAGAAATGCCCCCTTTATTCCTACCCTTTGCCCCCCACCAGTCAGCCAATTTTTCTACCCATGCTAGTATCTTTCCTATAATACCATGGGCTCTTATCTTTTAAACAGCTTCATGTGCAGCACTTCATCAAAGGTCTTCAGAATGCACTGACTCTCCTTTGTCTATTCTGCCTGTTATTTCCTCAAAGATTTGTCAGGCAAGATTTCCCTCTAAGGAAGCCATCGGCCTGCCTTCTCATTCACCTGCATATACCCTGAAACCACATCCTTAATAATGGATACAAACATCTTCCCAACCACTGAAGTCAGGTTAACTAGCCTGTACTTCCTTTCTTCTGCCTCCCTCCCTGCTTAAAGAGTGGAGTGAATTTACAATTTTCCTTTTCCCTGGAACCAATTTAGAACCTAGTGAATCTTTAAAGATCGTCACTGATGCCTCCACAATTTTTTCAGCTACCTCTTTCACAACTCTGGGGTGTAGTCGATCTGGTCTATGAGACCTATCTACCTTCAGACATTTCAGCTTCCTAAGAAGCACTTCTCCTTGGTAATAGCAACTACACTCACTTCTGCTCACTGACAGAGGGAAAGGCCAAATGGTTACTTTCTGTGATGCTACATTCCATGATTCAATGATACAAGCTTAACACAGCAATACATTCATGATTATCAAAGGACCTTCACATTCTTTAATAAAAATGTCTTAAAAATGACTAGGCTGAAGGAACGGTTAACGCACACAAAATGCTGGAAAAACTTAGCTGGTCAAGCAACAGCTATGGACAGGATAAAGTTCCAGTTTCAATTTGCAAAACAATAGCTCATCATATTGCATCACACAAAATGACTGCTGAGTAAATGAGGGTGCATGATATTTTTGTGCTTCAAATATTCCTGATAAACCCTGCAAAGCTCCAAAGGACACTCTATTATTGCATGCCACCAAGTGATTGCTGACCAAATATTCACACTGACAAAATGTCAATTGAAATTTACAATAAACATTAAAAAATTTTTTTTAAGTCAACCGAAGTTCAGATCTATACAGTGGAAGAGCTCTATTGTGAGCATCAGCAGAGGCACTTCATCAGCAGCCAAAACACTTCTGAGAATTCGTAACTGGAAGCCCAGTGCTTTGCTGGAGAAGTATAGATGTTATCAGAGATGTCTGGGCAGAGGCCTGCTTCAAAACAAAGGAAACTAAAGTGTTAAGTAACTTTCACAATATTTTGAGAACCCTGGACGGGGCAGAGAAAAAAAAATGTATTGCCCTTTGATGGAAAGGTTGACTATCAGAAGACAGATTTTAATTGATAATGAATAAAACAGTAATTAAGAATAAGATTTGTTATCCAAAAATAACAGGGATCTTGAATCAATACCTGGTTGAAGACTTGAAGAGCGATTGCGAAGCTATAGCCCAAAAGCTAGGCTATGGGAGTAATTTAAATATTTCCATTTTTGGGTGACATGAACGCATGAGGTTGCATAGCCTCCTTTAAGTTCTTCTGATTAGAATTTCTCTGAAGAATTAGATTTAATATCACTGACATAGGTCATGAAATCTGTTGTTTTGTGACACAAAATTTGCTACAAGTGACAATAAATACATAAATAGACCAAAAGAGAAATGGCAAGATAGTAGTCATGGGTTCATGGGCAATTCAGAAACCTGAATGTTGCTGATTTTTTCTTCCTGACCTTTTATTAACAAAGGCTCTAGAGTGATCTTTAGTCTCAAATGGAATATTGATTAGGTAATTCAACTCTGAAGTATCTTTTTCTTACTCTCCTATAATCAAAGACATGCAGTAATTTAATAACATTTAACTAATGTGCAAATTAAAGGCATATACTTGAACTGTTCATTCACATTGAACACACTGTCACTGCAATTGACAACAGATGGTTAACAAATCAACCTAGTATAGCAACGAGTGGAAGGGGATGAGTTAAATATCAGCTTGCAAATACATTATAGTAAATGAATGTAAAGACTTCCTCATAAACAGAACAAATATAGATATCAATTTGAACTACAGCTGTCAGTCCAGAAAATCAATTTCTGCTCATCGAACCCCTTCTGCTACCTGTTCTGGAGAAGCTGTTGCCATCAAATTAAATACATGGGGAGCTGGCATGATGAAACATGTTGGGCATGAAACTGGCAATTTCATGAAGAACTAGAAGGGCTCTTTAAAAAAAAACACAAAATACACCAAAGAAACCCAAAAACCAAGCAACTGCATTACTCAGTCTTAAACCAGACTTCAGAAACACTGGCTTTGTTCATTATTCAAACTGCATTGAAATGAAACATTTGGCATCATTTATCAAAGGTGTAAGCACTATCGATAATGACTTTGCCATCAACTGATACTTCAACAGTAATGTCACCTTGGTTTGTTTGATAGTTTTTTTTAAACAACAGTAACAGAAAATCCAAACAAATACTGCCTTCCTTTAACTACCATCTTGCAAAACACATTATAGCAGACATAAATAGACTATATATTAACCCTATAATTTGTTTACACTTCTGGATCATCTCCATTTCTCTACACTGTGCAGATATCAAACAGCAAAATAAATAATGATAGAAATCTTAAGTAAAAAGAGAATGCTGGAAATACTCAGCATGTCAGGCCGCACCTGTGGAAAAAACCAGAAATAAGATTTCACATCAATGATCTTACAATTTTAATGAAAAAGCATTGACTCAAAACATTAACTCTGTATTTCTAGCATTGCCTATTTTCTGCACAGATGACCATCAGTCATTCAACATGGAAACTGGCAATTTAGCCCTGTTCTGACCTGTGGAGGCACTGTTTATTCTGTATGCAGTTCATATGTACGAACATCACTTCCTGTGTGTAAGCTGCCTTTTACATCATTCCCTGTGCAGATAATTTGAACTTCAACTTGAAGCACACACAGTAGAAAGACATCCATCTCCATTCGCTCTTTATTTGCCCTTGAAACAGCAATATCTGTGAGTCTTAACCTTTCTTAATATTGGGAAACATTTAGTAGATGTACTTTGAAGGAAGTATGTTTATCGTTTATTGCTATTAAGCAATTGTTGCACCATGAGTTCACTCTGGTCTACATGACATAGATATGGAATGTTTCATGTGAATATTACCTTGGTTAACATTGATCTTGAGAATAATCGATAATATCAGTATAAATAGGCACACAACATTTCTGTATTGAATCTAATACATGTCTTACTTAACTTTCTGTAGTTTCACAAAGTTTTCTCATTAGAAACCCTGAAGAAGCTCAGGTGATTTTTGAGAAGGTGTTTAACTCCCTGCTAGCTTTGTATGCAACACACTGTGAGGGCGGTAGAGTGAAAGGATAAATCATCTTACAGTGTATGCTACAAATGTCAGTTTCCAACCCCAACAATGTTGATTGCCAAGCCCTGGAAAACAGATTAGAATATGGTCCAAAATCAATTGCATCTTTGCAATACTCAAGCAAAACCACAATTTGCAAGGGTGTAGCAAGAGTCTGCACCAAAGCTAAAGTGGCAAGAATGAGAGCAATGTATAGACATTGTTACGAGAATACACATAAAATTAAGATGTTTGCTGGCCTGGGCTAGCATCAGTGGCATCAGCAGTTGGTCTGCCACCTGCCCTCAGGGGAAGGAGAGATAAGGAACAATGGAGCAGCGTCTGGAGATGTGTAATGAAGGGATGTGGGAGGAAGAGCTGTCTGGAGCGGCTCCCCCCTTTGAACCCTGAACTGTTTGAAGTGATGGACAGGCGATACCCCAGCAGGGGGATAAAAAGGGACAGGTTCGCTAAGAGAAACACACACGCCACCCGAGGTAACGAGACCCTGGAAGCGGTGCGCCTCTCACGAGTGGGTGAGAAGTACCAGACAACGACAAGGGTGGAAAGGTACGATCAGCGGGAACCCGGTGTGTGTCCGCCCTTGCCTGGGTGCCGGGTTCACTGCAGAGGATCGACCGCATCTGGAGGAGGGGTCACAGTCGGTGACCTCAGGTGACATCACCAAGGACCCGCCCAAAAGCTGTTTGTGAACCATCTCGCTGGTCTGTGAGTGAAGCAGTGTTCTGAATGATCAGTTGTTCCTATTCTGTCTCTCTTCCCCCACCTTGTCCATCGCCATGGCAACGATTACTGCGAACTGAACTTTGAGTCATTTTGAAATTGGTCATTTACCCCTAGACAACGATAGAGCTTGATTGATGCTGTTATCTTAATTCTGTGCACATGTGTGGTTATCATTGTTGAATTGTTGCATTTATTATCCTTTCGATTACTGTGTTGCTTGTTTCTTTAATAAAACTTTCTTAGTTCTAGTACTCCAGACTCCAACTGAGTGATCCATTTCTGCTGGTTTGGCAACCCAGTTACGGGGTACGTAACAACATGGAGAGAGCATGTGCAGAGGCTACATTCCCACAAGATGGTGGCGCATTTGATTGCAGTGGCTTCTAAGGGGTCAACAAAGGGTGCTACTGTTCTTTTTAATGATCACAAGATCCTGTGAGACATTAAGAACTTAAAGTACCCCTTTCAGCGAGCTGCTCATTGGCAGAGAAACTGAAGGAGCTGGACGGTGCAGATCATGCTGCTGCTTGTGTCAGAGAGGCTTCAGAGGAGTCAGTACACGAAGGAGGCAAGCAGGTCTAATAGCGAGTGACCATCTTAGTCGCTTTTATTGTGATTGCAAGACTCTTTTGGACATTGTTAATGTGGAATGCTGCAAGTTCAATTCACTGATATATTAGCAGACACAAGAGGTGGTTGGCAGGGCAACTACGTGGCCTTGGTCATAGCAAGGACAAGGCCTCAAGCCACGGTGTTGCCTGCACAGGTTAGAGTCTGTGATGCCCTCCCAGTACTTGCTCGGCAAAAGACAAGTAGATTTGAGGTCAATTGCAGATTTCTGGGGCATTCGTGGACTCAGGGCTTCAAGCCATGGTGTTGCCTGTTTACAGCCGCCAGGAGAGAGGCATCAGAGCTGGTGCGCTCAGCAGAAGGTAAGCTGTATTGTGGCCAACTGCAGATTTCTGCAGCATACACGGATTTGGGATCTGGACTTTCTTTTGCGTGACTGTGTTTTACTGATACCTTTCACGTGCTTGCTATCTTCAGTTGTGGCGTGAACAAAGTCACCCGAGAGACACTGAACCTAGTGGATACAGAAGTGTTTATTTAGCAAAGACAAGCAGCAGGCTTCATAATTCAAGACACTCTTGGAAGAAGAGGCCTGCTTGACCCAATATTACATGACATTTTTATATGCTAAAGGTCAAAGGTAACAGCAGGACTATTCTATATACAATACTTTCAAATGTTCAAAGTAGAATTTATTATCAGAGTACATATATGTCATCACATACAACCCTGAAATTCTTTTTCCTGCAGGCACTTAAATTACATATAACTTTCAAACACCTCCTTCTTTGCAACATACTCCAGACACCCAGAACGATTGTTCATGTCTCCCGACTAGCCGCATTCATGCATATGCAGGCATCTAAGAGGAGTGTTTCTTTGTTAGTGATTGACCCTAAACCGCAGCTCCAGGAAACCCACTGTTCTGAGCTGCGTTTTAAATTCCATCTGCCATCCACATTCAAATCTGATGAAAGGCTGCTGTTGAACTTAATATTTGCTATATACTATGACTCCAGAATATGCCTGAATGCTTGTATGTGTTATGTGTGCTTTATGCTGTGTGTGACTGTTAGTACAGTATTTACTTTATTTTTTTTCTCTGCTAGATTATGTAATGCATTGAACTGCTGCTGCTAAGTTAAATTTCACGTCACATGCCGGTGATAATAAACCTGATTCTGATTCTGTATTCGTAGGTATGGTTGAATAGCAATTAAACCAATTGAATTGAATTACGTGCACTCAGGTAAGAGCGTGAAGCTGAAGCTGCCTTAACAGAGGCAAAGGTATACGAAGCAGCTTACAGTGACAAGTCTATCACCAGAATCAGACATGCTTTGCCATGGCAACAGCCACTGTAGCTGACTAAAAAGTATGTCCAAAGGCACTTTGGCGATGAAAAAGACAGTGCCCCAGCTCTATAGGTAGAAGCTGTCCACACCACTCAGCCAATATGCCTTTCACTTAGTCCAGGAGTTGACAGTCAAGGTCTACAGCACAGCAAAGACCCACAACACCCTCTTCTGCAGTTTCATCACAGCAATGACTTCAGTCTAAAGGTGCTACTACTGCCAATCCTATCTACACAGCCATTGGTAGACTGAGCTTCCACCCATCCCAGGGCACACATATTGCAAACCAGTCTCCACAATGCCCTCATTCAGAAGCTGCAGGGGCAATAGATTTGGCTATGTATCTGGCTCGCTAAGACCTACTCACTGCAGGACTAAAAGTGTTTGACAACTAGCCTGCCCAGTTACTCATCCTGGAAGTCAAGCTTTTGCAATGCTGTGGAAGGACTAAGTCTCAAACCTAGCGAAGAGCTAGATCTTCTCTGTAAGTGACTTGATGGGAAGACAGGGTTAGGGCAGTGCACACTGATAATGCAGCTACGGGTTTGCAAATGCTGTGGCAGAGGCTAGACAAATGCCATGGACTCCAAAGGAAATCGAAGAATATCTTTTCAGCAGACTCAACAGCTTTCCAAAGCTCTGATACAAAGACCCGCAGAAGCTACTGGAGTTTGCAGATCTGTTGTCAGAACTACAAGCACCTGTTCCATTTTGATACATCATGAGCCTGACATTTGCCTTCCATTCATGTGGTCACTAAGTATTTTTATTTTTACTTCAAATTTCTTGAATCCACACTGTTTTGTGGTATTTAAAAACTATCCAAGACTCAACATTCTTCAGACATACAGTGGATTCCAGTTAATTGGACACATCAGAACTAGTACATCTTGGCCCAATTAAGTTGCTGCCCCAATTAGCTGGTGTCCAAAGTTCCACGGAAATAGTTCAAATGGTGTTTAAAAAAAGGACAAACTATCATTTAAGTAGCAAATTATGTATTTAAATAAAATATTGAACAAATTAGAACATTGGCAATACTACTACAATACTATAAAACTGTGTATTAGTTCCTAATAGTTATCGACGGAGGAATTTATCCAGTGTATGCTGCTGTGTTTTTTTGATTGACTCTAAATGAACAAAATCAGCACAGACACCTAGTGCAGATAATAGACAGTCTTCAAACAATGCTTTGGAGAATTGCATCCTCCAAATTTTCATTTTCATTGTAACACTAAGATGATTGTTGATACCTTCAACTTCTTCGCAGTTCCTAACTTGTAGAAGTAGTGAAGTAGTTTCATTTTCAATCCAAGCTGTTTCTGACATCTCCAAGCCTGACTGCTTGAACTACAGAGAGCAAAACCATTCTGAATTGTCTCATTGTTTATTTCTCACCAACTATCAGTGATGACAATCATTGCTTTTTGAACACAAACACACGTCACTGATGCTATTTAAAAACAGCTCTAAGCACAGTATAGTGTCTAACGGCCACATAAGTGCATGCAACTGACACTAGTTAGAAAGTGTTTGGCGACAGTTTCCTGTGCCAAATAAATGAAGGGAATCCTGGCTATTTTCTCAATTAGTTTTTATTCTTTAAGACTTGTCCCAAATAAGCAGCTGCCCTGATTAACCGATGGCCCAATTAACTGGAATATGCTGTATTTCATTTTTGCCAAATCACTCAAAAATAATTTGTTACAAAGAATGACGGAAACATGGGAATCTAATAAAGGCAAGCCTATTCAACCACATACTTTTTATTCGTAAACATAACAGCCAAAACAAAAAGATGGGAGATTCAAGGTCAGTACCGTCAACAAAGATGTGTTTAAATGAATTATTGCTGCTTAAAACTGACGGAAACAATACTGATTGAGGACAGATATGTCCTCGTAGGATTCCACAGAGGAGGTGTGGCTGCAGATCAGGGATACAAGTGATCTAAGGAAACTCCCTATAACAACCATGTCGCTGGCAAATGTGCAGTCTCTGGTGAATAAAATTAATGAACTCAGAGCTAGGGTGCTGAATCAGGGGGACATTAGGACCGCATGTGTCCTTTGTTTTATGGAATCCTGGTTAACCCCTTCCGTACCAGATGAAGCGATTCAGATCGACAGGTTTACTATACACCATCAGGAGAGATCTATAGAGTCTCACAAAAGCAGAGGTGGAGGAGTATGCCTCATGATCAACTCTTCTTGGTGCACAAATATATCAGTGCTGTCCCAATTCTGCTCACCAGACCTGGAATATCTAGCAGTTAAGTCCTATAGACAGTGATGAAATGCTTTGAGAGGTTGGTCATGACTAGATTTAACTCGTGACTCAGCAAGGACATGGACCCACTGCAATTTGCCTATCGGCACAATAGGTCAATGGCAGACGCAATCTCAATGGCTCTCCATACGGCTTTAGACCACCTGGACAACGCAAACACCTATGTCAGGATGCTGTTCATCGACTATAGCTCAGCATTTAATACCATTATTCTCACAATCCTGATTGAGAAGTTGCAGAACCTGAGCCTCTGTTCCTCCCTCTGCAATTGGATCCTCCACTACCTAACCAGAAGACCACAATCTATGCAAATTGGTAACAACATATCCTCTTCGCTGACAATCAACATTGGCACACCTCAGGGGTGTGTGCTTAGCCCACTGCTCTATTCTCTATATACACATGACTGTGTGGCTAGGCACAGCTGAAATACCATCTATAAATTTGCTGATGATCCAACCATTGTTGGTAGAATCTCACGTGGTGACGAGAAGGTGTACAGGAGCAAGATATGCCAACAAGTGAAGTGGTGTCACAGCAACAACCTGGCACTCATCGTCAGTAAGACAAAAGAGCTGATTGTGGACTTGCAGAAGGGTAAGACAAAGGAACACATACCAATCCTCATAGAGGGATCAGAGGTAGAGAGAGTGAGCAGTTTCAAGTTCCTGGGTGTCAAGATCTCTGAGGATCTAGCCTGGTCCCAATACATCGATTTGGTACGTCAACAAATACACTCAAAAACTTCTATAGATGTACCGTGGAGAGCATTCTGACAGGCTGCATCACTGTCTGGTATAGTGGGGCTACCGCATAGGATCGAAAGAAGCTGCAGAGTGTTGTAAATTTAGTTGGCTCCACCTTGGGTACCAGCCTACAAAGTACCCAGGACATCTTCAAGGAGCAGTGTCTCAGAAAGGCACACGCTCAATGCTTCAGGAACAGCTTCTTCCCCTCTGCCATCTGATTCCTAAATGGATATTGAACACTTGGACACTACCTCACTTTTTTAATATATATTATTTCTGTTTTTTGCATGATTTTTAATCTATTCAACATATACTGTAATTTATTTGTTTATTATTATTTTAGTTTGATTTTTTTTCTTCTATATCATGTATTGTATTGAACTGCTGCTGCTAAGTTAACAAATTTCACGACACATGTAACGTGAAATTTGTTAACACCTGATTCTGATTCGGGTTTTGAAATACAATGAATTTAAGTGATTTTTTAATGTATTGTCTACCACTTCAGTTGTGGAATGGGTTGAGGGGGGGCGAACAGGGAATAAGCAACAAAGCAAGCAGTTTTTTCTCTTGAAAAGTTAACCTATTGTATGCTTGCCCTGGAAATTAATTATCTTACTTCTGCAGTTCTAATCTACCCCATCCATTATTTATATACACACATTCTTTCTCTCACTCTCCTTTTTCTCCCTCTGTCCCTCTGACTATACCCCTTGCCCATCCTCTGGGTTTTCCCCTCCTCCCCCTTTTCCTTCTCCCTGTGCCTCCTGTTCCATGATCCTCTCCTATCCCTTTTGCCAATCACCTGTCCAGCTCTTGGCTCCATCCCTCCCCCTCCTGTCTTCTCCTATCATTTTGGATCTCCCCCTCCCCCCTCCCACTTTCAAATCTCTTACTAGCTCTTCCTTCAGTTAGTCCTGACGAAGGGTCTCGGCCTGAAACGTCGACTGTACCTCTTCCTAGAGATGCTGCCTGGCCTGCTGCGTTCACCAACAACTTTGATGTGTGTTGCTTGAATTTCCAGCATCTGCAGAATTCTTCGTGTTTGCACTTTGATAAGCTGTTTATTTCAACACTAATTGTGCTTTCTTTTCTTGCTCATTTTTTGTACCTTCAAGTACAAAGACAAAATAAGTTGCAGGCACTGCAGATTTTGGTTAAAATGTTAAACTGGGTTCGAGTCATAGAACACAACAGCACTGAAAAGGGCCCTTTGGCCTATCTAGTCTGTGCCACACTATTATTCTTTTTAGTCCCATCAACCTCCACCTAGACCATAGCCCTCCATATCCCTCCCATCCACATATGGGCCACTGGACCGGCTGCGGTGACGACTGTCTTCGTGGCTCTGAACTCATTTCCATGAACTATAGTTCTGAATGTTATTTGTTAACTTTTTATTGTTTGCACAATTAGTTCTTTTTTTTGCACATTGAGTGTTTGACTGATTTTTTTAATGGGTTCTATTGGGTTTCTATCTTCTGTGGCTGTCTGTAAGAAGACAAATCTCAAGGCTGCATATACTATACTTACTTTGATAATAAATGTATATGGAACGTATTCAAGTTTCTCTTTATTACTGAAATTGAACCTGCATCCATCACTTCCACTGACAGCTTGTTCCACACTCTCACCACCGAGTGAAGTTCTCCCTCATGTTCTCCTTAAACATTTCATCTTTCAACTTAATCCATGATGTCTGGTTCGAGTCTCACTGACCCTCATTTACCCTATTTATATCCCTCATAATTTTGTATACCGCTATCAAATCTTCCCTCATTCTCCTACACGCCAGGGAATAGTCCTAATCTATTCAATCTTTCCCTTTCACTCAGGCCCTCAATGCCTGGCAACATTCTTATAAATTTTCTCTGCAACATTCTTATAAATTTTCTCTGCACTCTTTCCATCTTAGTGACATCTTTCCTGTAGATAGATAACTAGAACTGCACACAATACTCCAAATCAGGTTTCACCAATATTTTATACAACTTCAACATAAGATCCCAACTCCTCTGCTCAATATTTTGACTTACAAAGGCCAATGTGGCAAAAGCTCTCTTTATAAACCTGTCTACCTGTGATGCAACTTTGAAGAAATTATGTATCTGTTTTCCGAGACCCTCTGCTCTACCACACTCCTCAGTGCCTTACTGCTCACCATGCAAGTCCTACTCTGGTCTGTCCTTCCGAAGTGCAACACCTCACAGTTCTCTGCACGAACTTTCATCTACCGTTTTTCAGCACATTTTTCCAGTTGTCCAGATCCTGCAAGCTTTGATAACCTTCCTCACTGTCCACTGCACCTCCAATGCTCCAAGTGTGGTTTAACCCAGTTGAAATTTTTAGCCACCTACCCCATTCAAGACTTTAAAAGAATTTAACTCCTTATGTCCAGCTCATAGACTTTAAATAATTCAGTAAAAAGAGAATGCATGTTGGTGTATTAACCCTGCTGCTTCAAAATCAATTTTCTTCATCTTATGTGATCCTCCATACAACAGCCACTCTAATCTAAACATTATAATTCAGATAAACAAGCATAAGAGTTTGTAGAATCAGTTGGTATTAATCTGATTCACAAATACTTGCACAGGAAAACAAGACACAAATAAACTCTTACAACAAAGTTGTGCCTAGACCAAAGTGCTTTTGACCATTATGCTTTGTGTTGAAAAATAAAGATTAAGTAATCCAGATTCAAACTTAAATTCACCTACAACGATGTAACTGAAAGTAATAATTGCTCAGAATGGGTAGTGAGCATGTGTTTGTTCGTTCAGAGTATGCCTTGGAGTGGTAGACTGAAGTCTTCGGGCTGCCACGTTAAACCATGAAACCCGATTTTGCCAAAAATACTGTTTCCCAACTAAAAAGTATGGAACAGCCAAATTGCTGAGTTGCCCATTGAACAGACATGAAACAGATTGAATTATTCAGTCTAATTTTCTAGGCTGTGAAAGCACATAAGCAAGCTTGAAAAAGCAATTGAAAGTTATTCCCAGCATAATTTTTCAGGGTGTACTGAAGCAAATTCCCTGGCAACCTTGACATGCAATCGTGGGTCCACGAAAAGTGTTGCAATGGTTTGTGAAGATCGGTGCAATTCCAACATCACGTTACAAACTCGGGCGTTTTAACCTTACCTTTTTTACTGGATGCCACGGTCTTGCAGTCTTCGTCATCCAGTTTTCTAACCAGCAACTTCGGATCGATCTTGGTACCAGCGAAGATCGAAGTCGACAAGTGATCGGCATCCTGAGCGACGAACAGGAGAGAGTTAGTGCAGAGAAGCTGAAGGGTACTTTCCCGAGAGCAGCTCACAATCTGCCGGCGTCTCGTCTGGTTTGGGCCGGAGCTGCCTCCCTGCCATCACTCACCTTCTTCAGCTGACTTCTGACAGCCGCGGAGAGTGGAAGTGGTGGCCAAGACAGAGAAGAATCTTGGGGAGGCTCACTCTCCGCCTTCGCCGACCCCGTCAACTTCACGGCAGCAGGGTGCAACCTGATCCGAGCCCGCTTCGCTTTCCCCACCATTGCCGTCTCCGTTGTCAAGGGCGACACACGTGCCTGGGCCTGGTCCGACCGCTAAACCTTCCGACCTGCCAGACAAACTCGGGCAACGGTTTCGGGTCCACTGGTGGGGACGGATCTGTTTTGTGGAACACAGGCTGGAGAGAGTCGCTGGAAGCTCAGCTCCAGTTTGTGGAGAAGTGGGGGTTGTGGCAGGGTCCGCACCCACGTTTAGTTTCTTTGGATAGTGGTGGATGGAGGTGACAACGAGTCACAGACGGTTCCCGAGTTATGAACTGGTTCCATCTTTATAGACGTCAATTTTGTTCTTGTCGGAAAATACGTAAAATCAGTCGATCTGGTAACCAGGCCTCTCCAGCGTTGTTATCCTTAGTCTGGCCTATTTGTGAACAGACAGTTTTATTCTTAACTGCGTCCTTTGTTCAGAGGGAACAAAAGGAAGGATTTGCCAAAACCCTTATCACGATGTCTCAATCAAGAGAAAATCTGCAGATGCTGGAAATCCGAGCAACACACGCAAAATGCTAGAGGAACTCAGCAGGCCAGGCAACATCTATGGAAAAGAGTGCAGTCGACGTTTCAGGCCGACTGTGCTTTTTTCCTACAGATGCTGCCTGACCTACTGAGTTCCTCCAGCATTTTGTGTGTGTTGCTCACAATGTTGCAAGCAAACTTAAGGGAACTGCTGCTCCTATCATTTTCCTTTTTTCTCTCCACCCTTCCCTCCTTTCTTTGCAGCTTAAAACCCATTTAATTTATATCTTATGATGACACTACATTGATTGCCTATCTCAAACAATAATGAGGTGGCCTACAGGGAAGAAGACATCTCTGGCACAGTGGTGTCAAGAAAACAACCTCTCCTGCAGTGTTGCAAAAACAAAGGAGCGGGTTGTGAATTACAGGAGGAATGGAGATGAACTAACCCCTATTAACAGCAATGGATCTGGGGTTGAGAGGGTAAACAGATTTAAGTTCCTCAGCGTCCACATCACCGAGGACCTCATTGGTCTGTACACACCAGCTGTGTGATGAAAAAGGCACAACAGGGCCTCTTTCACCTCAGACGGTTGAGGCAGTTTGGTATGGGCCCCCAAATCCAAAGAACTTTCTACAGGGGCACAACTGAAAGCATCCTGACTGGCTGCATCACTGCCTGGTATGGGAATTGTACCTCCCTTAATCACAGGACTCTGCAGAGAGTGGTGGGGATAGCTCAATGCATCTGTAGATGCGAACTTCCCAGGATTCAGGACATTTACAAAGACAGATGTGAAAAAAGGGCCCGAAGGATCATTGGGGACCTGAGTCACCCCAACCATAATCTATTCCAGCTGCTACCATCTGGGAAATGGTACTGCAGCGTAAAAGCCAAGACCACCAGGCCATTAGGACTGATTAACGCATGCTGATTTGAGTTGTTACGTACCCCGTAACTGGGTTGCCAAACCAGCAGAAATGGACCACTAGTTGGAGTCTGGATTACTGGGAACTAATAAAGTTTTATTAAAGAAACAAGTAACACAGTACTCTAATCGTAAGGATATAAATGCAACAGGTTAGCAATGATAAAACACACATGTACACAGAACTAGGGTAATAGGAATCAACCAAGCTCTATCGCAGTCTAGGGGTAAAATGATCAGTCTTAAGTGATGCAGAGTTCAATTCAGCTTAGTAAAGTTCGCAGTAATCGCTGTTGTGCCGTTGGAGAGAGAGAGTGAGATGCAAATCTGATTCAGGCTGACCTTTGATGTTCTTTGCAGTTGGTTTTGGGCAGACCCTTTTATGTCTTCTATCCCGCTGTGGTCACCGACTGTGACCCCTCCGTTCCGGATACGACTGTTCTTCCGCGGTGAACCCGGCACCCAGGCAAGGGTGGACACACACACCAGGTTCCCACCGATCGTACCTTTGCACCCTGTGTGTCTATGGTCGGTTCCCACGAACTGGACCTCCAAACTGCCACCAACTTGTGGGGGCATACCGCTCTTCCAGGGTTTCGTTATCTCATGATCTCGTGGTATCGTGCCTTAGCGAACCTGTTCTTTTTATCCCCCTGCTGGGGTATCACCTGTCCATCAAACTTCAAACAGTTCAGGTTCAAAGCAACCGGTCTGTCAATATTCTGAATTGTGTTTCTTTTCCGTTATTTCTCTCTCCTCTCTCATTAACATTTTGAATGTTTCTCCATTGTCTCCCTTCTCTCTCTCATTAGCATCAATCGTCTGATAACTCGGTTTGTCATCACAGAGTGTATTTCTATGTTACAGTGACTGTTCTATTTATAATAAATTATAAATGACTATGATTGCACATTTAGATGGAGACGTAACATAAAGATTTTTACTCCTCATGTATGTAAAGGTTGGAAGAAATAATCAATTAAATTCAATTCAAAACTTTCCCCAGTCCTGATCAAAGAGTAAGTCCAGATGCATGGTTTTGACCCGAAACGTCCACAGTCCATTTCCCTCCACGGATACAGATCCTTCAGCAGATCATTTTTTCCCTGCTCCAGTTTCCAGTATCTGCAGTCATGTGTGTCTCCAAACTGAAATTTATTTGTAGGTGCGTCCTGACACACTGGGTGTTTCCAGTATCTTCTGAGTTTATTTAAGATGATGATCAGAAATTGTCAGCCTCATGTTAGTGTTCAGAGTAGAATGACCAAGTGAAGTACAATGAACTCTCATAATCCAATGTGCTTGGGACACTAGCAGCATCAGTCTGGCAGGGTTATCGAATCATTGAATACTACACACTTTTAATTGTCTTCTTTACCTGTTACACAATATTACAATGGATGTTTCAGTGAAACAGGTAACTTTAATAGGAACATGGCAATCGGGGTCCTGGTGAGCAGACAGGGAGCACAGGAAGCATTGCCTGGTGAACAAACTGTTGAACCATCAGGACTTCTGGATGGTGGATGTGATGGGGTCCCGAATTACCCCTATGAACTGTGCTGGTTTACCCCTATTAATTGTGCTCTTGACGAGGGAGAGAGAGAGTTATTTAACACCGACATGTTGTTTTGAAAGAGACAGAGAGAGAGAGACGAAGACTAACTGTTGGACTGTCACTTTAAGAACTGGTTAACTTTTGGATTTCTGCTGAGTTGGAGACCGCACCGAGCAGCTCGTAAGATGCTATGGTGACCGAGGGCATTATTTAATGGACAATTGATGTTATGATTTTCGGCTGGTTGTTGATACTTCTCAAGGACTTTTGCCTGCTTGCATTTCTTACACACAGAGAGGAAGGAGGAGTTATTTGAGTGACAGTTGATGCTCAGCATGGGAAGATAAAATGGGAGGTCAGATGATAGACCTCAGACACATGTTTTGGACACTGAATGAACATTATTGTGCCCACAGGAAAAGGGGGTTTTGGAGGATCGATCAGGCGGATCGATCTGTCACTCTTGCAGTGGAAAGGAAAATGGGTTGACTAGTGGGGAGTTATCCATGTGTCCACCCTCGCCTGAGGGATAGCTCCACCACAGAAAACCGGACTCCTTTGTTAAAGTCACAGTCGGTGACTTTTAAAGGATTTCGAAGGACAACAAGAAGATCGACGGCGTCAGCTCACCTGAAGACTCAAATCTCTCCCTCTCGCTCTCTCTCCATCACTACTCAACTCAACACCACGAACTGAACTGAACTGAACTTTACTTATCATCGTAAGACTGTATCTTTTTACCCCTAGACTTAAAGAAGCTTGGTTTTTCATACATATATTTCCACACTTACTGATATACTTACTTATATATATAAAATCATTGCTAACCTCTTTGATTTATCTACATTTATATTGCTGTATTGCGTAGTTACTAATAAATATTATTAGTTAATAGCAATACTGGACTCCAAAGTGTTTTCCATCTCTGCTGGTTCTTTATTCCCGTCACGGGGTACGTGACATGGATTATTCAAATATTTAAATTTAATGTTATTTGGTGATACAACATGGTAGTGGCCTTTCTTGCCAATGAGCCCACCCTGCCCAGATACACCCCTGTGACCAATTAACCTACTAACCCGTACATCTTTGGAATGTGGGAGGAAACTGGAGGAAACCTATGTGGACATGGGGAGAATGTACACCACAAGTGCTTACAGACTTACTGTAATAAGACCATAAGACATAGTGCAGAATTAGGCCATTTGGCCCATCGACTCTGCTCCACCATTCAATCGTGGCTGATCCTTTTTTTCTCCTCCTCAGTCCCAGTCCACAGCCTCCCCGCCTCCCCGTAACTTTTGATGCTGTGGCTAATCAAGAACCTATCAATCTCCACATTAAATACATCCAACTCCTGGCCACCACAGCTGCCTGTGGTAACAAATTCCACAAATTCACCACCCTCTGCCTAAAGAAATTTCTCCGCATCTCTGCTTTAAATGGATTCCCCATCTATCCTGAGGCTGTGCCCTCTTGTCCTAGACTCCCCCATATGGAAAACGTCCTGTCCACATCTATTCTCCCTAGGGCTTTCAACTTTTGAAAGGCTTCAGTGAGATCCTCCCACCTCCTCCTTCTAAATTCCAGCAAGTGCAGGCCCTGAGCCATCAGAAGTTCCTCATATGATAACCCTTACATTCCCAGAATCATCCTTGTGAACCTCCTCTGAACACTCTCCAATTCCAGCACGTCTTTTCTATGATGAGGAGCCCAAAACTGTTCACAATACTCAAGATAAGGCCTCACCATTGCCTTTTTAAGCCTCAGCATCACATCCCTACCCTTATATTCTGGACCTTGTGAAATAGATGCTAACATCGCATTTGCCTTCCTCACCACTGACTCTACCTGCAAGTTAGCCTTTAGGGTGTTCTGCACAAGGATTCCCAAGTCCTTTTGCATCTCAGATTTTCGGATTTTCTTCCCTTTTAGAAAATAGTCTGGACATTTATTTCTTCAAGCAACATACATGACCATACATTTTCCAACATTGTATTTCGTTTGCCACTTTCTTGTCCATTCTCCTAATCTATCTAAATCCTCCTGCAGCCTTCCTGTTTCCTCAACACTACCTGCCCCTCCATCAATCTTCGTATCATCTGCAAACTTGGCAATAAAGCCATCTATACCAACATCTAAAACATTGATATACAGCATAAAAAGAAGCAGCCCCAACACCGACCCCTGCGGAACACCACTAGTGACTGGCAGCCAACCAGAAAAGGATCCTTTTATTCCCACTTTCCACTTCCTACCAATCAGTGAATGCTCTAGCATGCTAGTAATTCTGCTGTAAAACCACAGGCGCTTAACTTAGTAAGCAGCCTCATATGTGGCACCCTGTCAAAGGCCTTCTGGAAATCCAACTGTACAACATCTACTGCATCCCCTTTATCTGTGCTACATGTAATCTCAAAGAATACCAAGAGGTTTGTCAGGCAAGATTTTCCCTTAAGGAAACCATGTTGTCCTGTGTCACCAAGTACTCCATAACCTCATCCTCAACAACTGACTCCAACATCTTCCCAACTACTGAGCTCAGGCTAACTGGTCTATAATTTCCTTAATTTCCTTTCTTAAAGGAGTGACATTTGCAATTTTTCAGTCCTCCAGAACTTTGCCAGAGTCCAATGATTCTGAAAGATCATTCCTAATGCCTCCACAATCTCTACCCTACCTCTTTCAGAACCCTAGGGTGTAGTTCATCTGATCTAGGTGACTTATGAACCTTTAGGTCTTTCAGCTTTTTGAGCATCAACTTCCTTTTAATAGTAACTGTACTCACTTCTCTTCCCTCACACCCTTTCATGTTCGTCCATTGTTGTCAATGAAGACCTCACAGCAATTGATGATGTCGAGACTAGCGCATGATTTGGATTTAAGTGAGGGAGAGTTGCACAGCATCAGCCTCTTTCTCTCTTCCCAATTCCCATGTCGATCCAGTGGCAAGACAAGAGTCGAGATAGCTGGAGATGGGACTTGGCGCAGTGAATGACCAGGACGTCTTCTGTGTCTTCTCATGCTCTACATGTTCCATGACGTTTGCAGAGACTGCCTTCTTGACCATTGGACCTTCCATTAGTCTCGTCCGCTCAATCCACCAGAGTCTGTCTTCACATGCTGGGATAGACATCTCCCTATCTCACCGAGGGTTTGAGACCCATCGGCTACCCTCACCTGGTTTAGCCGGCTTGTCGAAGCTGCTTCCTGGGGTGTGGCCGCTGTCGCATGCAAAGAGCTACAGGGAGCCACAGGTGAGAGCTGATACCAGGTGGGGAACAAAGGTGGACAAACTGCCTTGAAAAGGACGCGACATGTCACACCCTTTAACACCTGGCACACTGCTAGTGTCTTTCACAGTGAAGACTGATGCAAAATACATCAAAGTTTGATATGTGTTGCTTGAATTTCCAGCATCTGCAGAATTCCTCATGTTTACTCATGTTTACTGATGCAAAATACTCATTTAGTTCATCTGCCGTCTCCTTGTCCCCCGTTCTTAATTCTCCGGTTTCATTTTCTAGGGGTCCTATATCCACTCTCATCTCTCTTTTTGCTTTGTGGTATGCCCTCTCTTTTGCTTTTACATTAGCTTTGACTTCCCTTGTCAGGCATGGTTGCACTATTTTACCATTAAAGTTTTTCTATGTTTTTGGAATGCATCTATTCTGCACCTTCGTCATTTTTCCAAGAAATTCAAGCTACTGCTGCTGTGCTGTCATCCCTGACAGCATCTCCTTCTGCTTTACTTTCGCCAACTCCTCTCTCATACCACTGTAATTTCCTTTACTCCAGTGAAATGCTGCTATGTCAGACTTTACTTTCTCCCACCAACTTTCGTTGAACTAAATCATATTGTGATCACTCTTTCCTAAGGGTTCCTTTACCTTGAACATTGACTTCTCTAACTTCTGCTAATGCCCCACCTCCCCTTCATACTCCATCCCTTATTTATTTATTTATTTATTTATTTACCCCCTTTTTTTCCCCTCTCTTTTTTTCTCCCTCTGTCCCTCTCACTACTTGCCCATCCTCTGGGCTCCCCCCCCCGCCCTTTTCTTTCTCCCTAGGCCTCCCCATGATCCTCTCCCTTCTCCAGCCTTGTATCCCTTTTGCCAATCAACTTTCCAGCTCTTAGCTCCATCCCTCCCCCTCCTGTCTTCTCCTATCATTTCGGATCTCCCCCTCCCCCTCCCACTTTCAAATCTCTTACTATCTCTTCTTTCAGTTAGTCCTGACGAAGGGTCTCGGCCCGAAACGTCGACTGTACCTCTTCCTAGAGATGCTGCCTGGCCTGCTGCGCTCACCAGCATTTTTTATGTGTGTTGCTTGAATTTCCAGCATCTGCAGATTTCCTTGTGTTTGAAGTTTCAATACTGTTACTGCTCAGTTGCTGGATTTGTATCCAGAGACCTAGAATATTAATCTGGATTTGTGAATTTCAATCTTTATCCAGCTGAAAATGTTTAAATTACATTAGCTGGAAATTTAAAAAAAACTATATCAGAAACACCATGAAACTACTGAATCATCAAAATCCCTCATGATTCAGACCCAACAATTGGTGAGATTGAAATGTCATATGAAAAGGCTCAAAACTTCAGGGGAAATTAAACTTGGGCAATAAATCTGACACTGATAAAAGAATTATCAAGAGTATTAAGCAAATACTCAGCAACCTGTTCTGGGACCCCTACTCTTCGTGATTTTTATAAATGACCTGGATGAGGAAGTGGAGGGATGGGTTAGTAAGTTTGCTGATGACACAAAGGTTGAGGGTGTTGTGGATAGTGTGGAGGGCTGTCAGAGGTTACAGCGGGACATTGATTGGATGCAAAACTGGGCTGAGAAGTGGCAGATGGAGTTCAACCCAGATAACTGTGAAGTGATTCATTTTGGTAGGTCAAATATGATGGCAGAATATAGTATTAATGATAAGACTCTTGGCAGTGTGGAAGATCAGAGGGATCTTGGGGTCTGAGTCCATAGGACGCTCAAAGCAGCTGCGTAAGTTGATGCTGTGGTTAAGAAGGCATACAGTGTATTGACCTTCATTAATCATGGAATTGAATTTAGGAGCCGAGAGGTAATGTTGCAGCTGTATAGGACCCTGGTCAGACCCCACTTGGAGTACTGTGCTCAGTTCTGGTCGCCTCACTACAGAAGGATGTGGAAGCCATAGAAAGGGTGCAGAGGAGATTTACAAGGATGTTGCCTGGATTGGGGAGCATGCCTTATGAAAACAGGTTGGGTTGGTTGTAGGGGATTCGTAGCCTGTTCTTTAGTTAGAGCCTTCAGCATTTTAGGCATCGAGGGAGAGAGGAAGAGGAGAGCCATCCGCAGTACCACCGATGCGGCAGAGAGGGCCTCAAGATGGCTGTGGCTCAAAAAAGGGGAGCCGTAGAATCATAAGTAGTTAGCCATCTGGACGCAAGCTGGGGTCTGATCAGCCCCGGCTGGGTCACCTGGAGGAGATTGTATGATGTTGAAAGACCCGAAACACCCGATGATTCCAGGAACATCACTGCCCCCTCTGATCCCAGCTCTCATCCATGCCGGGTCTTTACCATCCCCTCCGACCTTCAACTGTCGGAGGCAGAACGCTCTGTCCTCAGTAAGGGCCTCACCTTTGTCCCCCTTCGCCCACATCTCAGCAAGTTCCGTGTTCGCCATGACGCAGAACTCTTCTTCCGCTGTCTCCATCTCCGAGCCTACTTCTTCGGCAAGGACTCTTCCACCCCCACCGATGACCCCTTCTCCCGTCTTCAACCCTCTTCTTCTTCATGGACACCCCGCTCTGGTCTTCTGCCTGCTCTGGATCTCTTTATCGCTAACTGCCGACAGGACATCAACCGTCTCGACTTCACCGCACCTTGTTCCCATTCCAACCTCACTCCTTCGGAACGCTCTGCTCTCCACTCCCTCTGCACTAATCCTAACCTTATTATTAAACCCGCCGATAAGGGGGGTGCTGTTGTAGTCTGGCGTACTGACCTCTACCTTGCCGAGGCACAGCGACAACTCGCGGATACCTCCCCTTATTTACCCCTCAATCGTGACCCCACTAAGGAGCACCAGGCCATTGTCTCCCACACCATCACCGACTTTATCAGCTCAGGGGATCTCCCATCCACTGCTACCAACCTTATAGTTCCCACACCTCGCCCTTCCCGTTTCTACCTCCTACCCAAGATCCACAAACCTACCTGTCCTGGCAGACCTATTGTCTCAGCTTGCTCCTGCCCCACCGAACTCATTTCTGCATACCTTGACACGATTTTATCCTCCCTTGTTCAATCCCTTCCTACCTATGTTCGTGACACTTCTCATGCTCTTCAACTTTTCGACGATTTTCAGTTCCCTGGCCCCCGCCGCCTTATTTTCACCATGGATGTCCAGTCCCTGTATACTTCCATCCCCCATCAGGAAGGTATCAAAGCTCTCCGCTTCTTTTTGGATTCCAGACCTAATCAGTTCCCCTCTACCACCACTCTGCTCCATCTAGTGGAATTAGTCTGTACTAGACATCTAGACATCATAGAAACCATAGAAAAACTACAGCACAGAAACAGGCCTTTTGGCCCTTCTTGGCTGTGCCGAACTATTTTCTGCCAAGTCCCACTGACCTGCACACGGACCATATCCCTCCATACACCTCCCATCCATGTATCTATCCAATTTATTCTTAAATGTTAAAAAAGAACCCGCATTTACCACCTCGTCTGGCAGCTCATTCCATACTCCCACCACTCTCTGTGTGAAGAAGCCCCCCCCCCCAATGTTCCCTTTAAACTTTTCCCCCCTCACCCTTAACCCATGTCCTCTGGTTTTTTTCTCCCCTTGCCTCAGTGGAAAAAGCCTGCTTGCTTTTGCTCTATCTATACCCATCATAATTTTATATACCTCTATCAAATCTCCCCTCATTCTTCTACACTCCAGGGTATAAAGTCCTAATAATAAAGTCCTTACTCTTAATAATTTCTCCTTTGGCTCCTCCCACTTCCTCCAAACTAAAAGTGTAGCTATGGGCACCCATACGGGTCCTAGCTATGCCTGCCCTTTTGTTGGCTTTGTGGAACAATCTATGTTCCGTACCTATTCTGGTATCTGTCCCCCACTTTTCCTTCGCTACATCGATGACTGCATTGGCGCTGCTTCCTGCACGCATGCTGAGCTCGTTGACTTTATTAACTTTGCCTCCAACTTTCACCCTGCCCTCAAGTTTACCTGGTCCATTTCCGACACCTCCCTCCCCTTTCTAGATCTTTCTGTCTCTGTCTCTGGAGACAGCTTATCCACTGATGTCTACTATAAGCCTACTGACTCTCACAGCTATCTGGACTATTCCTCTTCTCACCCTGTCTCTTGCAAAAATGCCATCCCTTCTCGCAATTCCTCCGTCTCCGCCGCATCTGCTCTCAGGATGAGGCTTTCCATTCCAGGACAAGGGAGATGTCCTCCTTTTTTAAAGAAAGAGGCTTCCCTTCCTCCACCATCAACTCTGCTCTCAAACGCATCTCCTCCATTTCACGCACATCTGCTCTCACTCCATCCTCCCACCACCCCACTAGGAATAGGGTTCCCCTGGTCTTCACCTACCACCCCACCAGCCTCCGGGTCCAACATATTATTCTCCGTAACTTCCGCCACCTCCAACGGGATCCCACAACTAAGAAAATCTTTCCCTCCCCCCTTCTCTCTGCTTTCTGCAGAGATTGCTCCCTACGCGACTCCCTTGTCCATTCGTCCCTCCATCCCTCCCCACTGATCTCCCTCCTGGCACTTATCCTTGTAAGCGGAACAAGTGCTACACATGCCCTTACACTTCCTCCCTTACCACCATTCAGGGCCACAGACAGTCCTTCCAGGTGAGGCGACACTTCACCTGTGAGTCGGCTGGGGTGATATATTGCATCTGGTGCTCCCGATGTGGCCTTCTATATATTGGCGAGACTCGACGCAGTTTGGGAGACCGCTTTGCGGAACACCTACACTCTGTCCTCCAGAGAAAGCAGGATCTCCCAGTGGCCACACATTTTAATTTCACATCCCATTCCCATTCTGACATGTCTATCCACGGCCTCGTCTACTGTAAAGATGAAGCCACACCCAGGTTGGAGGAACAACACCTTATATTCCGTCTGGGTAGCCTCCAACCTGATGGCATGAACATTGACTTCTCTAACTTCCACTAAAGCCCCACCTCCCCCTCGTACCCCATCCGTTATTTATTTTTATACACACATTCTTTCTCTCACTCTCCTTTTTCTCCCTCTGTCCCTCTGACTATACCCCTTGCCCATCCTCTGGGTTCCCCCCCCCCGTCTTTCTCCCGGGGCCTCCTGTCCCATGATCCTCTCATATCCCCTTTGCCAATCACCTGTCCAGCTCTTGGCTCCATCCCTCCCCCTCCTGTCTTCTCCTATCATTTTGGATCTCCCCCTCCCCCTCCCACTTTCAAATCTCTTACTAACTTTTCCTTCAGTTAGTCCTGATGAAGGGTCTTGGCCTCAAACGTCGACTGTACCTCTTCCTAGAGATGCTGCCTGGCCTGCTGTGTTCACCAGCAACTTTTATGTGCGTTGCTTGAATTTCCAGCATCTGCAGAATTCCTGTTGTTTGAGTGAACTCGGTCTTTTCTCCTTGGAGCGACGGAGTGTGAGAGGTGACCTGATAGAGGTGTATAAGATGATGAGAGGCATTGATTGTGTGGATAGTCAGAGGCTTTTTCCCAGGGCTGAAATGGTTGCCACAAGAAGATGCAGGTTTAAGGTGCTGGGGAGCAAGTACAGAGGAGATGTCAAGGATAAGTTTTTTACTCAGAGAGTGGTGAGTGCGTGGAATGGGCTGCCAGCAACGGTGGTGGAGGGAAATACGATGGGGCCTTTTAAGAGACTTGTAGATAGGTACACGGAGCTTAGAAAAATAGAGGGCTATGGGGAAGTCTAGTAATTTCTAAAGTAGGGACATGTTCGACACTACTTTGTGGGCCGAAGGGCCTGTATTGTGCTGTAGGTTTTCTATGTTTCTATGTTTCTAAATATTTAGTATCTATCTTGGCAGCTGAATTTTTTTTAAAGCACTTAAAGCAGAAAGAAATTGAAGACCTGGTGAGGATGATGAAGTAAATAAAATGAAAATGTAATTCTGGAGAGATGAAAGATATTGAAAAATCTTAAGATTCGATTACCTTCATCATTGACTTTTAAAGTGCTGTATGCATTGTTTCTGTCCTCCAGAAGTCCAGAGATTTTAGATGAATCTCCTTGAGTTATAATATTCAAATAGCAAAAAAAAAACTAAAGGTTCAATTAAAGGTAGAAAGAAGTGTCAATGACCTAAAATGGTGGCAAGATACTCAAAAAATCATACTGTAACTTTATATTTTTAATGTAGGCTGACTGAAAGTGAAATCATATTTGACAAATCTGTTTTGCTCTAACAGTGGAACCAATAGTAAAACAGAGAAACACACGCAAAATGCTGGAGGAACTCAGCAGGTCAGGCAACATCTATGGAAATTAATAAACAGCCAATGCTTCGGGCCAAGACTCCACTTCAGGACTGAGAGGGAAGGGGGAAGATGTCAGAATAAGAAGGTGAGTGGAGGGAAAAGAGATTAGCTGGAAAGTGGTAGGTGAAGCCATGTGGGTGGAAAAGGTCAAGGGAGAAGTATATAGTGAATTTGGATTGTCTTACAGCATTTGATGAAGTGAAATGTCATTGCACCAAATCAGGGATCATGCAATTGAGGTAATGAATTAGTGAGGATTAAAGCTTAGTTATCTGACAGGAAGCAAAAACTAAAGAAAAGTTGTTCTTTTGGGTAGGCAGCATTTTTGTTTATTAATCTAAGGATTGTGGACTTTGCAGGCTGAGCCCAAACCTAATTGCCCTTGAAAAGGTGGTGGTGAGCTGCCTTCTTGAACCACTGCCCTTCAGTTGTGGGAGCACCCACAAATTTGTTAGGGAGGGAGTGCCAGGAATGTTGACCCAATGACAGTGAAGGAACAACAACATATTTCCAAGTCAGGATGGTGTGTAGCAGGGAGGACCTTCCAAATGGAGCGGTTCCCTGTGCTTTTACTGTCCTTATCCTGCTCGCTGGTAGAGGTGGTGGGTTTGGAAGATGCTGCCATGGGAATCTTGGTAAGTTGCTGTAGATGGTACAGCGAGTGTGTCAATAGTGGAGAGAGTGAATGGATGGGGTGCCTACCAAGTGGGCAGCCATGTTCTGTACAATGTTGAGCTTCTTATGTGTTGTTGCAGCTGTACTCATCCAGGCAAGTGAAGAGTTTCCCATCACACTCTTGACATGAACCTTGGAGATGGTGGATAGGCTTTGGGAGTGAAGATATGAGTTATGCATGTAACCTTTTACATACCAAAAAGATCATTGTTTAGACTTTGGCTTTTTACTGACAAAATCAATGATTTAGGATGAGAGGAGCAAGTTTACTGGTGTTTCAAATTTGGGTGCGAAAGTGTGAGAATACAGAAAATTAAATAAGGGAAGTACTGTAAGATGCAGAAACACATTTCAGCTGTTACCACACAAAATGCTGGAAATGAGTTATATTTATCTCCAAGACCACAACAATCAAAAAGGTTCCTGCAGCAAAATAAAGAAGAGAATTTTTGAAGTCTGACAGTTTTATAAGGTTGGCGTTGAACGCGGACCGAAATGCAAGACACAGACACTGAAGTATGAGGAACAGGACAAGGTTTATCAAGAAAGTAAGGGAACTCGGGAAGAAACGAAACTGGACATGGGCACAGGCCCTAGACGAGACAAGAACACCGGGCCTGGGCTAGGACTAAGACTAGGAAAGCGGGACCAGGACAAGGAACTTGGAACTAGGAGCCTGGGCTAGGACTTCGAGCCAGAGACTGGACAGGGACCCAGAACCTGGGTCTTGACTAGGGCTCGGACCCAGGATCTAGGCGAGGACAAGACGTGGCTACAGGACTGGACATGACTAGGCTACAGGACTGGATGTGGAACTCCTGCACAGGATGAGGCACGTGGACAGAACGAGAACACAAAGCCTTGACTTGGACAGGACGAGGTTCTTGGACTAGGCTTGGACTAGTCGAGGTACTTGGATGTGGCTTAGACTAGACGAGGTACTTCGACATGGCTTGGACTAGACAAGGTTCTTGGACGTGGCTTAGACTAGACGAGATTATTGGACATGGCTTGGACTAGGGACTCCTGGACTGGACGAGAGACTCCTGGACCGGACGAGGGAACTCCAGCACAGGTCGAGGGAACTCCAGCACAGGACGAGGAATCTCCAGCACAGGCCTGGGCAGGTACTCCTGGACTGGATGAGAGACTCCTGGACTGGATGAGGGAACTCCAGCACAGGACGAGGAATCTCCAGCACCGGGCTGGGCGAGGTACGTCTGAGCTGGGTGAGTTACTCCTGGATTGGGTGAGGAACTCCTGGGCAGCACATGGAACTCCAGGCCAGGACTTGGCTCTTGGAATAGGCTAGGCTCAGCTTGGTTAGGCCCTTGGGTATGGAGCCGGGGCTCCTTCTTGGAGCCAGGACCGGGATCCTTCTAGGACACAGGGCTGGGACCCTTCTAGGACGCAGGGCCGGGACACAGGGCTGGGATGACTGCCGAGGATACTTGCCGAGGGAAACTGCCGAGGTAACTGTCTGGGATTCGGATAGGGAGGGGAAGGGAACGGTCCAGCAAAAGAAGCTAAATCCTGAAGCTATTTATGTAGCCAGCCTGAAAGTAGAATCAGGTGCCTCGATTAATGAGCCCAGCGGAACGGGGGAAAACAGGGAGAACCCGGAATTCAGATTGATGGACCGGAGCGTGAACCGGAATGCAGACTTCACCGTCCGGACCATGACAGACAGTGGATTATCAAAAACGAAATTGCAATCAGCAAACTGCACAGGCTTTTTGCGTGATAGCTGTTGGTTATCCCATGTGTCTGGCAACACTAATCACAGGTCCATACCTCCAGGAAACACCTTCAACTTTAAGAAAACATCAAACCTGGATGCACACAAAACATGGCCAAAATGTGGCATATTCTCCTCCATAGATGCTGCCTGATGTGCCGAGTTCCTCCAGTATTTTAGGTGTGCTGCTCAATATTTCCAGCATCCAGAATCTCTTGTGTTTAGATATTGATAGGAGGAATGATGCCATCACTTACTTGCCTCAGAATGGACAACGATAACAATAATATTCAGCCTAAAGTTTCCTTTTTACACATTGGTCATTCAGGTTTTTATGAGAAGCTTTAAAGTGCCCTAATACCTGTTAAACACAGGATGGCAAACTGAACAGTGGAATCCTACTCCCAATCCTTCCTGTATAAATCACCAATCATCAATGGAAAACCAGTCAGTTAGATGCCAACTGTTGTTATTCCAAACCTAGCTATGAAAGATCCAGTAGAAGTAAGATTTGTAGTGAACCCTATATGTGAATATTCTCAATGAAACCCTCTCCACGTTCCAATCTATTTTGTTATTGCAAAAATAAACATGAGGACAAATGAGGATTGAGGAGTTCCTGGGTGTTACTATCAGAGGATCTGTCCTTGGCGTAAGTGCAATTACGAAGAAATCACAGCAGTGTCTCTACTTCCTTAGGAGTTTGCAGGGATTCAGCACGACATCTAAAACTTTGACAAACTTCTATAGATGTATGGTGGAGAGTATACTGACTGACAGCATCTCAGCCTGGTACGGTAACAGCAATGCCCTTGAACAGAAAATCCTACAAAAAGTTTCGGCCCAGTTCATCACGGGTAAAGCCCTCCCAACCTTTGAGCACATCTACACGAAACAGTGTCATAGGAAAGGGACGTCCATCATCAGGGATCCCCACCGCCCAGGGCATGCTCTGTTTTTTCTGCTGCTATCAGGAGGAAGGTACAGGAGCCTCAGGACTTGCACCACCAGGTCCAGGAGCAGTTACGACCTTCAGCCATCAGGCTCCTGAACAAAAGAAGATAAATTTACTTAGCTTTACTTACCCCCATCACTGAAGTGTTCCCATAGCCAATGGGCTCACTTTCAAGGTCTCTTCATCTCAGGTTCCCAATATTTATTATTACTTATTTACATTTACATTTGCACAGTTTGTTGCCTTCTGCAGTCTGGTTGAATGCCCTAGTTGGGTGGTCTTTCATTGATTCTCTTATAATTACTATTCTATAAATTTGTTGAGTATGCCCATGTGAAAATGAATCTCAGGGTTGTATATGGTGACATATATGTACTTTGATAAGTACATTTACTTTGAACCTTGAACTTTGATATTTCGATAGGAATGTTCACAACCACAGCAGGTTACAAAGATTAAACCAATTAAATGTTTTTAAAGTATAGCAAGGTATTACAGCAGCAATGCCATAACTGTTTTAGGGGTGGTTATTCAGAGATAAGTATTGGCCAGGACAGAGGAGAGAACCTACTCCAAGTTCAAGATCAAAGTACATTTATTATCAAAAAACGTAGCATTATATGCCTTGAGATTTGTTTACCACAAAGCAAGAAACTGAAAGAACCCAATTTTAAAAAAGACCACAGCCATGCATTGAGAAGGAGAAAAACACATTGCATCTTGCAAACAATAGGAGCAAACAACAGTATCCCGAACCAGATTGAATCCTTAGATCTGCTCCCCGGAGCATCTGGAGAAGCCCCAAGCCCCGATCTCAGTTCATCATATTAGCAGGGCAAAAATGCCGTGGGACTTGCAGAGATGACAGCCGCCTGAGAGGCGAATGAACATTGCAGGAGACCGAGCGAAATCAGCCCGACCCTCACCTCCAGTTCTGACACTTGGGCTTTCCAGCCTATCTGGATTGGTGTTTAAATTGTCCAAACACCAGATAGTGCCTCGCTCTAGGACCCAGATTCTGGTGCAGCAACAGACTTGGGCTGCACAGCCCAGAGTCGTTCTCCATCTCACCAAACTGGCTTGATGCTTGGAGTGATCTAACCTCGCACCCTGGTTAGGTAGGTGGGCATTGAACCTCTTCCACATCGACTCCTCTCCAAACCATTCACTCCAACTCCAATAGTGAGTCCGACTTCGTCTGCGGCCCTGTGAACATGTTGCGCTTCGGTTTTGCAATGCACCCGCACGGCCCATCCTTCGAACCAGTTTCGCCTCCACTTGCTTCTTCATTGTTCTCAGAGATAGTTGACCACAATTTTCTTCAGAAAATGTGTATTAGTAATTTTTTTAGTCGAACTTCTGCCTTTTGGTAGTGCCATCTCAAACTGGAATTCCAAAATAATTCTAAAATATCTTTAGGAAAGGACACAAGAAGAAGAATATAGGAACAGGAGTGGGCCACTTGGTCCCTCAAGCCTCCCCCACAATTCAATATGATCATGGCTGATCTATGTTCACCTCAACTCCTCTTTCTGGCAATTCTAATAGCCATCAATTCCTTGAACTTCCATACATTTATCCATCTCCACCATAAATAGATCTGATTATCTGGACACCCTCTGGGGCAGAGAATTCCAAAAGATTTGTTACCCTGTGAGAAAATAAACTTCTGTTCACCTCAGTTTTAAATGACAGGCCCCTATCCTGTAATTATGCCTCCATTTGCGTGGGGGAGGGAACATCAACTCAGACCATGAGAGGCCTGCGTCGGGCATTTTCATGTGTGACGAATACACATAGATAAGATGTTAGCTGTCCTGTGTGATCAGCAGTTGGTCTGCCACCTGTCTTCAAGAGAGAGATAAGGGACACAATGAAACAGCACCTGTAGATGTGTAGAGAGCTGTCTGGAGCGGCTCCCCCTTTGAACCCTGAACTGTTTGAAGTGATGGACAGGCGATACCCCAGCAGGGGGATAAAAAGGGACAGGTTCGCTAAGGCAGGACACACACGACACCCGAGGTAACGAGACCCTGGAAGCGGTGCGCCTCTCACGAATAGGTGGGAAGTACCGGACAACGCACAGGGTGGAAAGGTACAATCAGCGGGAACCCGGTGTGTGTCCGCCCTTGCCTGGGTGCTGGGTTCACTGCAGAGGATCGACTGCATCTGGAGGAGGGGTCACAGTCGGTGACCCCAGGTGACATCACCAAGGACCTGCCCAAAAGTTGCTTGTGAGCCATATCGCCGGTCTGTGAGTGAAGCCGTGTCTGAATGATCAGTCGTTCCCGTTCTCTCTCTCTCTCTCCCCCCCCCCACGTTGTCCATCGCCATGGCAACGATTACTGCGAACTGAACTACTAAATTGGACTGAACTTTGAGTCACTTTGAAATTTGGTCATTTACCCCTAGACAACGATAGAGCTTGATTGATGCTGTTATCTTAATTCTGTGCACGTGTGTTTATCATTGCTGAACTGTTGCATTTATTATCCTTTCGATTACTGTGTTGCTTGTTTCTTTAATAAAACTTTCTTAGTTCTAGTACTCCAGACTCCAACTGAGTGATCCATTTCTGCTGGTTTGGCAACCTAGTTACGGGGTACGTAACATAAGTGGGGTTCTCGTCCGGGATTTTGAATGCTAAATTTGGGACGGAGTAAATTGATTGGGTTAAAATTCCCGAAAGAAAGAAAAGACAAACAGCAGAAATAGAGGCTGAGGAATTTATAAAGGCGCCGACCTTGGAGGCATTAGAGGATGCCAGGAAATCGGAATTGATAGCTGTGGCCAAACGGTTGAATCTTGCTAAGGTGAAGTCGACAATGAGGAGAGAGGAGATACACAGAGCTATTGTAGAGCACTATGTATCTAAAGGTGTGTTTCCTCAAGGTGAGCTGGGGGTGGTGTCTATTGAAAAACCTGCTGGAGACGCGGTACAGGTACAGCTTGAAAAACTGAGACTCGAGCACGAGTTCCGGGTACGGCAGTTAGAACACGAAGAGAAGCAGTTAGAAAGGCGGGAGAAAGAGAAAGAGAGGGACAGACAGATGGAGAGAGAGGAGAAACAGAGGGAAAGGGAATTTGAGCTGGAGAAGTTAAAGATAAGGGCCGAGCAGGGGCTCATGCAGAACCAAGGTGGAGGGTTCCGGGCGACCCAGGAGGTTAGGCTGGTTCCCCCATTTGACGATACCGACGTGGATCGGTACTTCCTCCACTTCGAAAAAGTGGCTATAAATCAGGAATGGCTGAGGGATAAGTGGGCTGTGTTACTTCAGAGTGTACTGAAAGGGAAAGCCCAAGAAGCTTACTCCGCTTTATCCGCGGAAGATGCCCAGAGGTATGAGGTGGTGAAAGAGGCCATCCTCAGGATTTATGAGTTGGTCCTGGAGGCATACCAGCAGAGGTTCCGGAATGCGAGGAAGCAGTGGGACCGCACGTATTTGGAGTTTGCCCGTGAGATGCAGACATATTGTGAGTGTTGGTGCGCCTCAAAGGGGGTAGAGGGGGATTATGACAGACTGCTACAACTGATCCTGATTGAGCAGTTTAAAGGTTGTGTCCCTGAGGGTATGAGACCCTACCTCGATGAGAAAGAGGCAGCCACGTTAGCCGCAACTGCTAAGTTAGTGGATGAGTATGCGTTGACGCATAAAATGAAGTTTGCCCCGAGTAAAGGCTACCAGAAGGGTAGTCAGGACGGCGGGGAGAGTCCGCCGGAAAAGTCAGAAAGTAAGCCAGGGACTAGTGAAAAGGATAAGGTAGACCAGGAGCAGTCTGGTAGGAAGTCTCCTGGGGTCGTCTGTTATAATTGTGGGAAAGCCGGACACTTTGCGTCCAGGTGCTTTGCCCCAAAGAAGGAGATGGGAAAAGGAAAAACGGCAATGTTGAATGGCTGTATCGAGCTGTTAAGCGAACCGCTAGGGAAGGACAGGTCTGAAAAAGTCCAGGAAGGGCACGAGAGGTTTATCTCGGCTGGATTGGTGTCAGTGAAGGAGGGGTTAAAACCAGTTCCAGTGCGGATCTGGAGAGACACGGGAGCGTGTCAGTCACTAATACTGAAGAGTGTATTAGAGTTTAGCTCAGAGACCCAGACTGGGGAGGTAGAGGTCAAAGGTGTTGGGGAAGGGACAGAGTCAGTCCCTTTGCACCAGATACACTTACAAAGCAACCTGGTCTCTGGACTAGTCACGATCGGGGTGAGGTCCGAATTACCGATGAAAGACGGGGAAGTCTTGCTCGGTAATGACATCGCCGGAGGAATCGTGTTCCCAGTCGTGAGATTGACAGGTCAGCCTGCCAGCATTGAGGCCCCGCCCATGGACTCACAGGTTCATCACGGGACCGCGATAGTGAATTTAGCTGAACGTTTCTGCCAACCTTGTATGAGACGGGGTGTAGTGAGACAAGAGGTAGTGAGGGAGCTGGGACGGACATAGCAGTAGCCAGGAAAGAATTTGTGCAGACGCAGGAGCGAGACGAGGGGCTGATGGTTTTGGCAGAGACAGCTCTCTCTGACACAGCTTTAACAAGGGAACTAGTAGGCTATTGTGTGGAGGAGGAAGTGCTAAGGAAAAAAGGGAAATCAAGTACAGTACCCGCAGATGAGGAATGGGGGGTGGTGCAAAAGAGTTATGGGGATGAGGTTTTTAACATGGCCCACGAGGTACCCCCCCGGTGGACATTTTGCGGTGCTGGAGGAAACAGTTGGTGGAATCATGAAAGAGATTTACCGGCTGCCCAGGGGGAAGAATGTTATTGATCATGACCGACGCGAACTGAGATGGTCACCGGCTTTTGATATGCTGACAAACCTAGTCGGTGTTAGCGTGGAAATCAATGAAGCTAGGGGCCCCCTGATAAGAGAAAAAAACCATTTTGAAAAGATTAGTATGGGATCGATCAGATGGGAGAAGGCTATTGTTTTGGCCAGGTCTACTGATAAGGTCTCTCCCTTAATCCCCGAACAAAGCGAATCTTTAGAAGAAGTAATTAAATGACTCGCACCCGTGTGTCTGATTGTCCCGAGGAAATGCAAAGAACTGGGACGTTGGGTGATGTCTGTTACAATAGGTCAGCCTAGTAAACAACATCATATATAATGAGTAATTCAGTGACTAAAGGGCTGATGAACACAGAGGTGTGTATTGGCAATTTAATACGGCTGTCTGAAGCCAGCTTGATAGTGAACCTTGAAAAAAGTGAATTTGGCCACTCGAGGGTCACTTACCTGGGAACTGGGGTGACACAGGGGCAGCTGGCAGCGATGCAAGCTACAGTGCAGGCTATCGCTGACCTCCCAACCCCGACAGACAAGAGGGCTCTCAGAAGGCTCTTGGAGATGGTGGGGTACTGCAGGAAGTTTTGCAATAACTCTGCAGTCAATACCCGTCTCCCTCCTACTAAGCCCTTGCGAGAGAAAACTGAGTCGGAATGGGACGACCCTTGTTATTGTGGTCCGGGACAAAACCAAATGAGAGGTTACATTGGTCGCAATTCATCAGTGTTTTTGGCCACTATGAAGTTTGCTGAGTTGGAGCCTGGTCTAAGGGATTATTAATAACACGTGTAAAAGGAACAGAAAATGCGATGACTGTCTGTCAAGGTGTTGACAACCTCGGACTCGCTGTGTTAGCCAAATAGCTGATAAAGATGTATATTTGTGCGTGTATCAAATCATGTATTCATGTTTGTAATTTTTACCTCCCGGTAAAAATCCTTAAAGGGGGGAAGTGTGATGAATACACATAGATAAGATGTTAGCTGTCCTGTGTGATCAGCAGTTGGTCTGCCACCTGTCTTCAAGAGAGAGATAAGGGACACAATGAAACAGCACCTGGAGATGTGTAGAGAGCTGTCTGGAGCGGCTCCCCCTTTGAACCCTGAACTGTTTGAAATGATGGACAGGCGATACCCCAGCAGGGGGATAAAAAGGGACAGGTTCGCTAAGGCAGGACACACACGACACCCGAGGTAACGAGACCCTGGAAGCGGTGCGCCTCTCACGAGTAGGTGGGAAGTATCGGACAACGCACAGGGTGGAAAGGTACGATCAGCGGGAACCCGGTGTGTGTCCGCCCTTGCCTGGGTGCTGGGTTCACTGCAGAGGATCGACTGCATCTGGAGGAGGGGTCACAGTCGGTGACCCCAGGTGACATCACCAAGGACCTGCCCAAAAGTTGCTTGTGAGCCATATCGCCGGTCTGTGAGTGAAGCCGTGTCTGAATGATCAGTCGTTCCCGTTCTCTCTCTCTCTCCCCCCCCCACGTTGTCCATCGCCATGGCAACGATTACTGCGAACTGAACTACTAAATTGGACTGAACTTTGAGTCACTTTGAAATTTGGTCATTTACCCCTAGACAACGATAGAGCTTGATTGATGCTGTTATCTTAATTCTGTGCACGTGTGTTTATCATTGCTGAACTGTTGCATTTATTATCCTTTCGATTACTGTGTTGCTTGTTTCTTTAATAAAACTTTCTTAGTTCTAGTACTCCAGACTCCAACTGAGTGATCCATTTCTGCTGGTTTGGCAACCCAGTTACGGGGTACGTAACACATGCCTTACAAGGCACAGATTGGAAGTCTGTGTGGGGCACCACTCCTCGCACAGACTAGAGCAATGTGTGGTTAAGTGCCTTGCTCAAGGACACAAACACGCTGCCACAGTTGCTGCTCGAACTAGCGACCTTCAGATCACTAGACAATTGCCTTAACCACTTGGCCATGTGCCCAACACGTGCCTCTCCTACAAGTGAAAACATCTCGACATCTACCCAGTCAAGCCTTTTTAGGATTTTATATGTTTGAATAAAGCCACCCCTCATTCTTCGAAACTCAAAGATATACAGACCCAAACCACCTGGCTTCCCCTGTGAGGACAGCCCTCTCAACCCAGGAAATAGCCTGGTGAATCTCCTTAGGACCACTGGTCTGTCTCTTTTTAGGTAAAGGGACCAAAATTGTGCACAGTACTGCAGGGGTGAGCTAACCAACACCCTACACAAAAGTTCATCTGCCAGGTTTTTGCCCATTCACTCAACCTATCTATATTTCATTGCAGAATCACAATGTCCTCATCACAATATACCTGTCCACCTATTTTCAATTAATTGGCAAACTTGGCTACATTTGTTCCCTCCTGCAGGAGGTAACATAAGTATCAAACAACTGAAAAGGGCCTATTAATTCCAACTCTTTGTTTTCCGTGTGATAGTTTTCAATCCATGGGGAGACATTCCAATACCACGGACTCTTCATTTACTTCTCATTCTTATGTGGCACTTTGTCAAATGCCTTTCGGAAATCTAAAAACAGATTCATTTCAATCACCCTTCCATGTCATGTCTTCAAAGAATTGTAAAAATGATCTACCTTTCACAAAAGATGTATTGACTAGGTTTGATTACGTTCAGCTTTTCCCGAGTAATTGGTTATTTCCTCTTTGAAGATTGATTCTAGCTTCTTGCCAACATCAGATGTTAGAAACTAACTGGCTATCGTTCACCACCTTCTGTCTTCCTCCCTTTTTGAACAAAGGAGTCATATTGGCTTCTTTACAATTTTCTGGTACCTTTGAGAATTTAGCAAGTTTTGAAAAATTTTAATTAATGGGTCAACTATCTCCTTTAAAATCCTTAGTTTCTCTGATAATTTAACCTCTGCATTTGGGATTTTGACAAGTCCTCTGTGTTATTTAGGGATAATATCACTATGAAAATGATGCAAAAGGAAGTCTTAACATATCTGTCATTTCTTTGTTTCCCGTGCAGTCATATTGTTACGCACTAGGATCCTTCCTCATTCTCCGGAGTTCCCACATGTACCAAGTGCATTCTTCCTAGTTCAAAATCTATAGAAACAATTTGGTTTTATATTTTGCATTATTTTCTCGAAATCAATGTTTTCCTTTCTTAAGAGATTTTAATGTTTTACTTCTACATCGGGGGTTCGCTACCTGGAGTCCATGGACCCTTTGCTTAATGGTATTGGTCCATGGCATAAAAAAGGTTGGGAACCCCTGCTCCAGATCGTAAAACTTCCCAGTTCTCAGTCCTTCCCCCAGTACTAGCCACTTCATATGCCCTATTTTTCATTTAATATTGTCCTTGACTGCCATTAACCGCAGATCATGCCCCATTCTCAGGGGATCCCTCTTTCTCATTGAGATAAACCCCTACTGAGTGTTATGCACCAGCTTTTTGAACATCTGCCACATTTACTGATTCGTCTCTTAGCTTACTTTCACAGTCAACTTTAGACACCCCCACCTTTATACCATTATAATAGTACTGTATTTACTGAAGTTGAGGTCAAAGTAAATTTATCATCAAAGTACATAAATGTCACCATATATTACCTTGAGATTCATTTTCTTGCAGGAAAATAAAAAAATATAATACAAATTATCAAAAACTATATGTAATAGCCTGGTTTATATTTTTACTGTTACGCTGTATGTATTTCATTTAGCAGTTCTGTAAGAGCAGTCTGTTCTGTTTTCAGCTTGTTTGGATTATTGCTGAAAATAAGAGATGAGGGGAAATGTGTGCCATCCAATTAGGATGTTTGAGTTCAGGGGAAGTTTCTCTGATGAGGGACAATAAGGTTGGGCTTGAGGCTTTTGTTCGAGAGGAGATGAATCAGAATCAGGTTTATTATCGCTGGCATGTGACGTGAGATTTGTTAACTTGGCAGCAGCAGTTCAATGCAATACATAATGTAGAAGAAAAATGTATATTAAAAAAGTGAGGTAGTGTCCAAGAGTTAAATGTCCATTTAGGAATCGGATGGCAGAGGGAAAGAAGCTGTTCCTGAATCACTGAGTGTGTGCCTTCAGGCTTCTGTACCTCCTACCTGATGGTAACAGAGAGAAAAGGGCATGCTCTGGGTGCCGGAGGTCCTTAATAATGGACGCTGCCTTTCTGAGACACTGCTCCTTGAAGACGCCTTGGGTACTTTGTAGGCTAGTGCCCAAGATGGAGCTGACTAGATTTACAATCTTCTGCAGCTTCTTTCGGTCCTGTGCAGCAGCTCCCCCTCCCAATACCAGGCAGTGATGCAGCCTGTCAGAATGCTCTCCACGGTACATCTATAGAAGTTTTTGAGTGTATTTGTTGTCATGCCAAATCTCTTCAAACTCCTAATGAAGTATAGTCGCTGTCTTGCCTTCTTTATAACTGCATCAATATGTTGGGACCAAGTTAGATCCTCAGAGATCTTGATTCCCAGGAACTTGAAGCTGCTCACTCTCTCCACTTCTGTTCCCTCTGTCAGGATTGGTATATGTTCCTTCGTCTTACCCTTCTGGAAATCCGCAATCAGCTCTTTCGTCTTACTGACGTTGAGTGCCAGGTTGTTGCTGCGACACCACTCTACTAGTTGGTATATCTCGCTCCTGTACGCCCTGTCATCACCACCTGCGATTCTACCAACAATGGTTGGATCATCAGCAAATTTATAGATGGTATTTGAGCTATGCCTAACCACACAGTCATGTGTATACAGAGAGTAGAGCAATGGGCTAAGCACACACCCCTGAGGTGCACCAGTGTTGATCGTCAGTGAGGAGGAGATGTTATCACAATCTGCACAGATTGTGGTCTTCTGGTTAGGAAATCGAGGATCCAGTTGCAGAGGGAGGTACAGAGGCCCAGGTTCTGCAACTTCTGAGTCAGGATTGTAGGAATGATGGTACTAAATGCTGAGCTATAGTCGATGAACAGCATCCTGATATAGGTGTTTGTGTTGTCCAGGTGGTTTAAAGCCGTGTGAAGAACCATTGAGATTGCATCTGACATTGACCTATTGTGGCGATAGGCGAATTAAAATGGATCCAGGTTCTTGCTGAGGCAGGAGTTCAGTCTAGTCATGACCAACCTCTCAAAGCATTTCATCACTGTAGCTGTGGGTGCTACTGGGTGATAGTCATTAAGGCAGCTCACATTATTCTTCTTGGGCACTGGTATAATTGTCGCCTTTTTGAAGCAAGTGGGAACTTTCACCCGTAGCAGTGAGAGGTTGAAAATGCCCTTGAATACTCCTGCCAGGTGGTCGGCACAGGTTTTCAGAGCCTTACCAGGTACTCCATTGGGACCTTCTGCCCGAGAGACACAGGAGAGAAGAGGTCATAGGATTCAACCCAGAGCATGACCGTGATTCGATGAGGCCAGGGATGAGATCAATTGAGGATCAGTGATTATGGGGAAACTTTGAGCTCCAACTTGTGCACATTTGACTGTTTAATTAAAATGGGTCCTTTTCTTTTGTTTTGTTTTTTTCTTTACTAACCCTTTTAGTCAAATTAAGATTCATAAATGTAAGCTTTTAATCATATGTGGTGTACCATCTGTTATTTTGTGGCACTAATTTGTAACAGGGTAGCAAATTATACAGCATCCACACAAACTGGGGTTTGGGGTGGGAGAGCGCCTCACTCTCACGAGCCTGGCAGGGACGGTGGCCGTCTTCCCTAGACTTACGCAACCAAGGAAACCAGGGGGTTTCATATACATAAACAAAGACTAACAAACAGCAACTGTGCAAAAGAAGAAAAATTGTGCAGATTAAAACAACTAAATAATACTGACAACATGAGCTGTAGTGTCTTTGAAAGCAAGTCTGTAGAATCAGTTTAGAATTGAAGTGAGTGAAATTGTCTATACTGACTCACAAGCCTGATGGTTGTAGGATAATAACTGTTCCTGAACCTGGTGGTATGGGACCTAAGGCTCCTGTACCTCCTGCCTGATGGTACAAGTGAGAAGCAAGCATGGTCTGGATGGTGGGAGTCCTTGATGATGAATGCTGCTTTTTTTGTGGCAGCACTCCTTGTAAACGTGCCTAGATTGAAGGCAGTAGTTTTGGACATGCACTATTCATTGTCTAATTGCATCTGGGGTAATGTTATATTGCAGTCATATTGTTACGCATTAGGATCCTTCCTCATTACTCACAACCAGATCTAAAATAGCCTACTTCTGAGTTGGTTCCGTAAAATGCTGTTCTCTGACGCAATCCCTGATGCACTCCACAAATGATTCTCCAACGGTACCCTTGCCAGTTTGATTTACCCAATCAATCTCTCATGATAACTGCTGTTCCCTTCAAACATGCAGAGGATATCTCACAAATTATACTCTGCTCTATAGAGACACCATTTTCTGGGATGTATGGTTTACTCCAACCCATGGCTTCCTTTCCCCTGCTATTCATGATCTCAATCCACTTCCTCTGTAATCATGTCTCATCACTACTCAGGTATCTTCCCTGATTAACAAGCTGCCTCCTCTCCCTTTCTGCTTGTTCTTTTAACATGGGGTACAACCTGGAACATAGAGCACCCACTCCTGGTCCCCCTGCAATGTTGTCTCAATAGCTGATAGAGCAAATGCATACATTTCTATCTATGCGGTCCTCATCTATCTGATTGCAATAGATACTGACATTCAGAGAGTGAGTGTTAAGCTTTGACCTTCTGTTTTTTTACTCTCTGTATTTGGTCTTTTCAGGATACTTTAATTTACAACTTCTCACCCAGACCGTGTCACTTTGCTTGTTCATTTCCTCCTCTTGATCCTGTGTCACCACTCTCTCACTTCCTCCTCTTACAGTTCCTTGTATGATTTAGGCATCTGTATGCAAGCCAACTTTTGTGATCAACCGGGACACTGGTCCCAGCTGGTCCCAGTCTCTCACTCAAATCTGAGTTCTTTTCTAGCCCAGAGATGTTCCTAATTTGAGTGTCAGACAGGCAAACACAATCTTTGGGACTCTCTTTTTATGCTGGTAGGAACAGTGTCTGTTCCACTAACTATGTTAACCCCTATGCGTTTCTGTTCTCACCTTGTTACGAGATGCTCACAACCACACCAGATTCCAGGATTTAGACAGACTAACTCTCCAGAGTATGGCTAGCTGGTGCAGCCCCTTTAAAGGTTCAGGACAGGCCTGCTATTTGGTAATCATGTCTTGGGCACCAAGAACTGAGTACTTAAAGAGCACCTGAACTGAGGTTCGGTGCTTAATCGCAAACCCACTAGTGATATTGTCTTGTGTTTTTTTAATGCTCAGTTCCCAATGCAGTTTTATATTGTATCTTGGTCCTTGCTTCAGATACTCCAGCATCTGGGTCCAAACCATCCTCATCAGGGGCTCTCATCACAGTATGACTGAGCCAGTATGGACCCAGTGGGGCATCAGGGTCTCTCGGCCACTGTGGCCAGCCACAGCGGGAGGATTTCCAGACAGAACCTGGAGATACACCACCTTTAGGCTACCATGAACCAGTTATCACAAGGAGGATGCCAGAGTCACTCGGGTGAGGCTATTGGTCACTCTGTTGAGCCAGTACATCTTCCGACCCAAGAGAGAACTGATGGAGACCCGGGTTTCTGCTGTGGCTTCCTCATTCAATGCTCATTGGCATTGGAACACCAGCCATCCCAGTTCCTTTCAGAGCGTGGAAAAGGGGCCTTCATGATCTCTCTCCTGACCAGGGGAGCCCTCGCCTGGGACACCGTGCATTGGGAACGAAGGTCAGAGATTTGTGTGGATTCCAAGGAATTCAAGGTCACCATGAGAAAGGTATTTTATCATCCCGCTGGTTCTGATGAAGCTGCTCAAGGAAGTTGGTTAGCGGCCAACTACGCTATTGAGTTCCAAACGTTGGCACAAGAGAGTGGTTGGAATGGGGAGGCCTTGGCCACTCTGTATCACCATGGACTCTGGGACAAACCAAAGGATACCCTCCCCTTGGGAGAGCCAACGGGGACTTGGAGGTCCTCATCGACCAGTCCATCCACCTTGACAAGCGTCTGGCAGAGCGTAAGAGGGACTACATTATGAGGCTGAAAAAGGGAAGCCTGAGCCCGGGCTCAATCCATTATGGCTCCCCCTCCCCCCACCCCTCCGATCTCGGACAATGACTGGCCTGACTCGCTGACTCCCGCCCAGGACTCTGTCAAACCCACGCAGAACGGTTACACGAGGCTCTCCACAGATGAGACGTCCCGGTGATGGAGTCAAGGCTGCTGCTGTTATTGCAGGGAAGCAGGTCACCTGTGGGCCAAATGTTTGAAGCTGCAGCTGCCTGGTGAACTGCAAAGACCATCCAGTATCGGGAGGACTGTGATGGTAACAGCCAATACTCCTAATCCCATGGATTCTGATTTCGTGCTGAAGATAGAGTTCACCTAGGGTATGAAATTGAGGTAGATGAAGGCTTTTATGGACTCTGGGGCAGCAGATAGTTTTCTGGACTGCTGCGAGAGTTGAGCCAGTCCATGCCCGCTAGGTTTTGGGCAGAGCTGGCAACAGACTGTGGTGTTACAGATGGGGATCAGGGATCATGTGGAAGACATTAGTTTCTACATTATTGACTCACCACTCACACCCTGGATCCTCGACTACCCTTGGCTGTCTTGGAATAACCCATCCCTGGACTGGAGGGAGGGGAGAATCATTGCTTGATCCAGTTATTGTAAGAGGGTATATTTGCGGTGTGGGGTTTGGACCCCAGACTCTCCTAAGACCGATGACCAGCAAGGAGACAGACTTCAGTGCGAGGTAACCCGAAGCAGAAGGGATCCAGCCGCCAGGTTTCCATTAAAGGGAAGACTCCTGAATACAGACCCTTGGAGCCTGTTCCCAGGGGCACAAGGGCCATCTGTATCTCCTCATTGCCACTGCCTGGGGATACGATGGAGTCTAGAGAACCTAGGGAGGAGACTCAGAGGCTGGTTGAACCACCCCGCCACCTAAGAAACCTCAGGAGTCACCCTTTAAGTTCTTCTGAACTTGTAACACCCAGGCCAGTCAAAGTTCCTTCCATATACAAGGACTTGGAAGAGGCCTTCTGCAAGGAAAAGGCCTTGATTCTTCCACCACACCGACCCTACAACTGTGCTGTAGATCATCTACCAGGTACTTGTCCTTTGCACGGTTGATTATACACACTCTCAGGTCCAGAGAGAAGCACAATGGAGGAAATATATAAAGGAATTCCTTGCTATGGGTTTCATTCAACCCTCCACCTCACCTGCCAATGCAAGCTACTTCTTCATACTAAAGAAGGATGGGAGCCCGTGGCCATGTATTGATTATAGAGAATTAAACTGCATAACAGTCAAGAATCATTACCCCTTTGCACTCATGAATACTGCCTTTGAGATTCTGCAAGGGGGCAAGAATACTCACTAAGCTAGACCTACTGTGTGCATACAATCTGGTCCATATAAGGGAAGACGATGAGTGGAAGACTGCATTCAATACACTGACAGGGCACTACAAGTACTTGGTTATTTCCTCCAGCTTTGCGAATGCTCCAGCAGTTTCTCAGGCCCTTAAAAATGACATGCTCTCTGTAAGTACACCTTTGTCTACTTGAATGATATCCTTATCATCTCCAAGTCCATGGAGGAGCAAGTCGCTTATGTCAGGGCTCTTTTTTAGAGGCTTCTAAACCATGGAGTTTATGTCAAGCTGGAGAAGTCTGAATTTCATTTTTGGCGTTCAGCATTTCCAATGGCAAATTCAAGGTGCACACCACAAAGACCCATGCAGTCAGAGAGTGGCCACAACCAGACAGTATCAAATAAGTCCAACAATTCCAGGGGTTTGCAAACTTCTACCAGAAGTTCTTCAGGACTCCAGCTCAGTAGCAGCTCCACTGATGGCGCTAACTAAGACATCCATGGGCCCATTCGTCTGGACTACTGAAGCAGAGGCTGCTTTTGCAGAGTTTAAACAGTGGCTCATATCAGCTCCCAGTCTTGGTTTCACCTCACCTGGACCTTTCCTTCACCATGGTGGTAATCGACTCAGAAGTCAGAGTGGATGCAGTGTTGTCTCAACAATCACCATCAGATGGTGAACTATGTGCATTCTTCTCCAAGCAGCTATCCCCAGCAGAGAGAAACTATGACATCAAGAACCAGGAGCTTCTTGTGGTTAAGTTAGCTATGGAGGAATGGTGTCACTGGCTAGAGGGGGCCAAGAACCCTTTTATCACTTGGACAGACCACAAGGACCTGTCTTACATTCAGGAGGCCAAGAGGCTGAATTCCAGGCAGGCCAGGCAGTCTTGTTCTTTAACCACTTTAATTTCATCCTGACCTATTGACCAGGGTCAAAGAACCAGAAGTCAGATACCTTGTCCTGTCAGTTTGATGAACCGGAACAAGACGACCAGCCTACCACCATTTTGCCCCAAGCCAAGGTGGTAATGATGGCCCAGAATGACAAAAGAGGTTTGGCAGTACTTTGCAGGCATACAAGGTGTATAGCTGGAAGAAGGAGCTCTGTGCCCAACCTCATGGGCTGCTCCACCTGGTGGAGACCATGTAGGAAAGACCATGGCCGCACGAGGGTCTTCACATCCAAGGGGAAGACTGTCATCTTGGTGATTGTCGATCGTTTTTCGAAAGCCTGCAAGATGGCCAAACTTGTCCTGGACCAGGTCTGCAGGATCTACGGATTCCCAGTAGACATTGTCTCGGATCATAGTCCACAATTCACATCACATTTCTGAAGGGCATTCTGTAAGCTGATCATGGCAACAGCAATTCTTTCCTCTGAGTTTCACCCTTTAGTCCAACGGCCAGATAGAGAGGACCAACCAAGACTTAGAATGTACCCTTAGATGCCTAGCTTCAGAAAGACCTGAGGAGTTGTGCAACCATTTGATGTTAGCAGAGGTCACCCACAACACCTTACAGCATTTGGTGAACGGGAGGTCACTGTCCAAGTGCCAGTTTGGTCATCATCCACCTCTCTTTCTGGAACAGGAAGCCGGGGTGGGGTCTCTGCGGCCAAAGATCTCATCCAACAATGCAAGCAAAAATGGAGTAGGGCATGAAAGATTTTGCTGGCCTTTACCCGGAAGGTGGAAACCAGGGCGAACCGAAGGAGAAGTCAGGGACCCGCCTTGCAGCCTGGGCAACAGGTCTGGCTGTCCACTCATGGTTTGCCTCTCCAGTGGAGTCTGGAATGTTGGTGCCCAAGTTCACTGGATCCTTCAAAGTCCTGAGGAAAGTAAACCCAGTGGCTTACACCTTGCAGCTCCCCAAGACCCTCAAGATCAATCCCACCTTCCACTTCTCTAAATTAAAACTTGTCTGCACCAGCCCCTTAGATTCACCACAACCAGACCCACTGCCACCCAGGTTTATCAATGGGGAACAGGTCTTCACGGTGGATTCATGAACTGTTCGGAGTGTTTGATAATACCTTGTGAACTGGGAAGGATTTGGACCCGAGCAGTGATACTGGGTGCCTGAAAGAGACATTTTGGATCGGCTTGCATCCGCAACTACCATCCCAGTCTCTCCCAGCAGCCAGGGGTGTCAGGTGTTGGCCATGAGGGAGCGGATCCTGTTACAAGAGGCTTCCAACCATGCCGGCTTCCAGGATTTAGTCTCTCTGGAGTATGGCTAGCTGGTGTGGCCCCTTTAAGGGTTCAGGATGGTCCCGCTAATGGGCAATCATGTCTTGGGTGCCAAGAATTGAGTATTTAAAGAGCACCAGAACTAAGGTTCGGTGCTCGATTGCAAGCCTATTAGTGATATTGTCTAGCAATTGTTTTGTGCTCAGATCTCAACCCAGTTTGATACCATGTCTCGATCCCTGATTAGGGTCCAATCCATCCTCATCAAGGACTCTTGTCACACACGTCACTTCACTCTGATCAGCCACCCTCCCCCCAGACAAACACACACACACGTACACATTTGACAGGCTTCCTGTTCCCTTGTACTTTGAACAGGGAGCCCCAAGTTTGGTCCAGGTTTGACTAATTCTGCCACTGAGAATGCAGCACGTCCTCTTTGTTGGCAGTGTTGACGTTAGAGATATCAGACTTGTAATTCTTTGCTATCAAAGTTCCTGGAACAAAAGATAAAGAAAGTGGAATCCACACACAGGGCTCATAACACTTCAAGAGTCAGGACACAGAATGATTATGTGATGAAATCCCACTGTCACTGCAACCCCTTCAGTCTGGATGAAGGTTTGTAGCTCTCTGAATATCTCATTGAGTTGCTCAATACAAAATTGACAGTCCCAGGAGACAATAAAGCTGAGTCTCCATGACTAGACTTCCTCAGCTGCTCCAGTCTCCTCCTCCATCCAAACCCCCTCCACCGCCACCAACTATCTGCCTCAGAGCAACACCGTCTCCAGGGAGAAGCAGAAATTCTCTAATGACAGGTCATTGCCAAATGGGGGCAGATCACTTTGATAGTTTGGGAGACAGAGCATCAGTTGGCAATAAAAATTAAGAGTTTAATGGAAAGGATTGCAGACATTCTTTCACTCAGTGTACCTTATCATGTGATGAGGCACCTGCCCTGATATTCCATTACTATGCTTGAAACCTGGAGGAAGAATTATTTTTCTTTTTGATAAACTCTAGTTGTTTTTTATGGTGTTGTTCTGTACCTAGTAATATCTGAAATGAGAGGGCATAAATTTAAACCATTCAGGATCCTCACAATTATTGACAGAAAAAAAAATGAATCCCTCTCCCTTGAACTGATTCAAAACAGGACTCCAGCATAAAAGATAAGGTCCTTTTCTGAGTCCTACTTTGGCAAAGTTCTTGTTATTATGCTTGAAGGAAGCCACAAATACAAGATTCATGTCAATAAGATTGATTAAGTGAATTGTTGAAGATGTTAATTATACATTTTGATGGTATATTTCATTTACATTCTCATGTCTCTGAGACTAAACTTCAAACTGTGCTTCCCAAACACTAGAAAATTTGGAGATGCTGGAAATCCAAGCAACAAACACAAAATGCTGGAGGAACTCAGCAGGCTAGGCAGCATCTATGGAAAAGAGTAAATAGGCAACATTCTGGGCCAAGACACTTCATCAGGTGGTCTTTTCCATAGATGTTGCCTGTCCTGCTGAGTTCCTCCAGCATTTTGTGTGTGTTGCTTGAAACTGTGCTTGCAATTTTAAGTACTTTATTAAACAGTTTCATCAGGAATATTTTTTTGGCATTTTCTTAGCCTGTAACTAATTTAGCAGAAACTCAATATGCCATTTGTTTTCATTATTGAAGATGTTTGGAAGGCAGGTGCTGCGATGGGAGTTATGAATCTTTTGAACATTTAAAATGATGAATATCATAAATAAATTTATCTTTTATTTCATTATAAGCTATCGATAGAAATCTTCAGAACATTAAAGGGTTAGGAAAAAGATGGAAACAGAAGACTGCAGATGCTGGAATGTGGAGCAACTTAAGAATTGTGGATCCCAGCATATTTGGAAAAATGGGGCCTAGAGCTGTGAGAGAGAAAGAGATTTGAAGGAGAATTGTGAACATTGGCAATTGTTCTGATGCAGAACTTTAACCTGAAATATCAACAATTTCTTTCCACCCACAAATGCTGATTATCCTCAACCCACTGAGATCCTCCAGCAGAGCGTTTGATGCTGAGAAACAAACATTATTGACATGTCATACTGTTCATGTTGTTGACTTTCATGATGTAAGGATGCAACCATGAAGTGTTCAGATCTCCTCTGCGAATCTCCCCTCTTGTGATTATTTCAAGCCGTGACATTGGCTTCCAACTGAGCCACACATAAGGCATCAGTTGATCAACAATTCTTTGATGTTGTAAAAAGGAGAAATCTCCACTGTCATCAGGATAGTTATAAAAAAATACAACAGTTGGACCTGGCAAAAATTAGCTCAAATATTTTCCATTTCAGAACAGCGTGCAGTTACTTGCAATGTTTGCATGCTTTTGTTTTTAACACATTGTCACAAAAGTTAACACGTTACACAAACTGTGACCCATTGAACAATGGAATCTCTTTTAAAAATGCCTTTTTGTCAAATCTGCTTCACTTGTGGTTTCCGTCTGACAAACACTAAAGTATGAAACTCAGTGCTCCATTTCGCACCACTGATCTTTTCTCACTAAAAATGTTAAACGAGAGAATGTTTTGTAACTCCAAAACATAAAACTAATTGAGAGAAAAATGCAGAGCCATGAATAAACCTGTCTATTTCATTCTTCACTTTTATTGGGATGTGCTCATATGACGTAGTGGCAGGATGCCATTCATGTACTTCTACATAACCGGTAATGAATTATGTGAACAACAAAAAAATTGCTTAATCAAGCAATATATTTACAATATACTCAAATATTACTGAAATATTAAATACACAACAGTTTTGTCTCCTGTGAGTGATTAACATGTTTTTGATAGTATTGTTTTACTCTCAGGCAGGGAATTTCTGACTGTGAAGTTCAGTGGATGCAAGTAGCTTAATCAACTGATCAACCCCAATGTGTGAAACCAGAAAGTAAGAGTGAATGGTCGAACAGCAGGAACAAGCACAACATGACCCTCAAACCTTCCAGCACAGCCACCAGTTTTTTTTCTATTTTGGATTCATATTCTTTGGCATTCAATAGGTGATTATTGTTAAGAGATATCAGGTTCTAGGGGGACATGACAGTGTTAATATTTTTGCTGGCAGCAGAAAGGAGGTCATAGTTGGGAGCTTAACATCCAAGATACACATTGTATCAAAGGGACAGGAAGGTAGGCAGAGGGGGTGGGGTGGCTCTGTTGGTAAAAAATGAAATCAAGTCCTTAGGAAGAGGAGACATATTGTAGGATTGGAAGATATAGAATCCTTTTTTTTTAAGATTATGAGGACACTCAGTCCTCGTTTATTGTCATTTAGAAATGCATGCATTAAAAAATGATACAACATTCCTCCAGAATGATATCATAAGAAAACACAGGACAAACCAAGACTAAAACTGACAAAACCACATAATTATAACATATAGTTACAACAGTGCAAAGCAATACCATAATTTGATAAAGAGCAGACCATGGGCACGGTAAAAAAAGTCTCAAAGTCCCGATAGATTCATCATCTCGCGCAGGCGGTAGAAGGGAGGAACTCTCCCTGCCATGAACCTCCAAGCACCGACAACTTGCCGATGCAGCACCATTGGAAGTACCTGACCGCAGCGGACTCTGAGTCCATCCAAAAACTTCGAGCCTCCGACCAGCCCCTCTGACACAGCCTCTCCGACCACCATCCTCTGCCAAGCGCTTCGACCTCGCCCCAGCCGCCAAGCAACAAGCAAAGCCCAGGACTTGGGGCCTTCTTCTTCAGAGATTCTGGACCACACAGTAGCAGCAGCAGCGAAGCAGGCATTTCAGAAGTTTCACCAGATGTTCCTCCGTGCTCTTGCATCCGTCTCCATCAAATCAGGATTGTGCACGGCACCCTACTTGACAAATAACAGACACTACCAGAGTGGCCGCTGCGAGCTGCGTCGCACTGCCATCTTCTCCTCCCGCTGATTCCTTGCGGATAGCGTTAAGAAACTGTAAGGGTAAAAAGACCTTGATGAGAGTTATATACTGTACAAGCCTACAAACAGTAGCCAAAATGCAGAATATGAGCTACGGGGGAGATAGAAAAGGCATGTAAAGAGAGCAATCTTACAATAGTCATGGGGGAATATCAAAACACAAGTCGATTGCGAAAATGAGGTTGGTGCTAAGTCCCAAGAGAGGAAATTTGTGGAATGCCAATGAGTTGGCTTTTTAGAGCAACTTGTGGTTGAGCCCACTAGGGCAAAGGTAATTCTGGATTAGGCATTGTGCAATGAACCAGAGTTGATTAAAGAGATAAGGTAGAGGAACCCTTGAGAGACAGTGATCATGATATGATAGAATTCACCCTGCAGTTTGAGAATAAGAAGATAAAGTTAGATGTATCAGTATTACAGTGGAGTAAAGAGAATTACAGAGGCGTGAGAGAGAAACTGGCCAAAGTTGATTGGGAGGGGACATCTGATCAGGAGCAATGGCAGGACTGCAGTACCTGGAGTTTAGTTTTAAAGTTCCAGAATCTGCACCCTCAACAAGTTCTTACTGTTGCCCAGGGGCTGACAAAATCTTTTCACCAATGTTTAGTTAGAAGCTATGACTAGCCACTTAAACTCACTTCCTGTTCAGGTTCTTGATGGCAATGTTCATCTGACCTTAAGCCTTAAAGATTTTTCAGTGTATTTCCCTAATAGAACTTCCTTTAATGTGCAAGTGGCATGATGAGTCATTGCATAGTTTTTAGGAGTTGCAAGAAGATGCTAGTTTTAAGTCATTATTAAAATGTAATGGTCGGCTACCTATTAACGTTCGTAAAAATGTGAGATCTGTGATTGGCTTCATAGAGGAGTGCATTGAGGACATCACTGTTATTAAACGCATCTATGTGAGGGCAAATCGGAAGCCATGGCTGACAGCAGTGCTATGGGCATGACTGAGAGATCAAGATGCTGCCTTCAGATGGGCAAATAAAACAGCTCTCAGGCCAGCGGGAGCTGCACTTCCCCTTGTCATCAGGAAGGCAAAATGGGATTACTCACAGAGAATATATAGCCACTTCTGTGACACCAGGGATATGAGGTGCATATGCGGCAGGGCATTCAGACCATAACAGACTACGGGTCAATGAGAGTTACGCTGCTCTTCCTGATGGGCTGAATGGCCTTTATGCTTGGATGATATGCCAGCAAGGAACGCCCCCCCTTCGCCCTGAGGAGCGGGCACTCTGTCTGGCCACAGGTGACGTCAGGAAGACACAAGCCAGGGTCAACCCACGTAAAGCTGTGGGGCCTGATAACGTACCTGGTCAGGTGCTGAGAGACTGTACAGCCCAGTTAACTGAGGTTCTAAAGGACCACTTTGGCATCTCTCTGAAACAGTACACTGTCCCCTCAGGCTTCAAGGGGGCCACCATCATGCCGGTGCCCAAGAGGGTGACAGTAACCTGATTTATCAACTACCATCCAGTGGCACTGATCTCAGCAATAATGAAGTGCTTCGGGCGGCTGGTTATGGATCACATTAAATCCCATTTTCCTGCAACATTGGATCCTTTCCAGCTCGCTTATTGCTGAAAATAGTCCACTGGTGACACCAGGGCCTCAGCACTCCACTCCGTCCTGTCCCATCCGGTAAATGGTGCCTCATATGCCAGGGTGTTGATGTCAACTTCAGCTGGGTGTTTGTTTAATATGATCATCCCTCAGAAGCTGGTGGGTAAACTGTCCTGGTTGGGTCTCAACACCTCTCTCTAACCAGATCCTGACAGAAAGACCACAGTTGGTCTGTGTTGGCAGAAACATCTCTAGCTCCACCACGCTGAGCACTGGCCCTCCCCAGGGCTGCATGGTCAGCCCGCTGCTGACGCATGGCAGCACTGCTAGATGCGGTTCAAACTGAATCATCACGTTCGCTGATGACACAACAGTGATTGGTCTCATCTACAACGACATACAGACAGGAAATAGACTGGCTGGTGGAATGGTGCAAGCGCAGCAACTCGAGGCTGTAAGTGGACAAGACCAAAGAGATGATTGCACACTTTAGGAATGTGCAGGCTGACCACTCCTCAGTAGTTGTACACGGGTCCTCCAAGGACAGCGTTGGGAGCACCAAGTTTCTGGGAGTGCACATGATGGACGATCTCACCTGGTCCTTCTATGTCACCTCTTTGATCAAGAAAGCACTGCAGTGTCTCCACTTCCTGAGGAGATCGATGTGAGTGAGACTCTCTCCCCATTCTAACCAATGTTTAGAAAAGCACCATTCAGAGTGTCCTGATGAGCTGCATCACCATCTGGTATGGGAATTGCGGGGCATCTGACCTCAAGTCCCTACAAAGGATTGTGAAGACTGCTGAGCCTTCATCCCTCCCCTCTGTTCACCAATCTCTTTGACCCCCCACCACCAGGCAGGAGGAACTGTTGCATTAGGGCAAGAACTGTTAGGATGGGAAACAGCCTCTTCCCCCAGCCTGCAAACCTTCTGAATTTCCTACGACCACCAGGTCTAATCATGCATGAAGCACCAGTAGTGGTATACTGTTTATTTTTTAACTTGTGTTGTAAATGCACCTTATTATTTGTTAATTTACGAGTGGTAATATTACATTATGAGTTATATGTACTGTGTTATGCATCTTGGTCTGGAGGAACGTTGTTTCATTTGGACGTTTCAATGGCAATAAACTGAACTTATTTTAACATTGGTTGTTGGGCTTGTACCTGAATGGAGAGGATAGAAGACCGTGGTAGAAAGGGGAGGAGGAGTACCAGGGGGAGGTGATGGGCAGGGAAGGGGCAGCACAGTAGTGTGGTAGTTAGCACAATGCCTTACAATGCAGGCCACCCGTGTTCAATTCCCAGCGCTACCTGTAAGGAGTTTGTACATTCTCCCCATGACTGCGTGGGTTTCCTCCGGGTGCTCCAGTTTCCTCCCACAATCCAAAGACGTAGGTTAGTTGGTAATTGTAAATTGTCCTGTGGTTAGGCTAGGATTAAATTGGCAGATTGCTGGGTGGCGAGGCTCAAAAGGCTAGCTGTACCTCAATCAATAAACAATAAATATTGATGTGCAATTATCAGTGAAGCACAGGAACAGACCCTTTGGCCCATGATGTTGTGTCAGACTAATTAAGCTAATCACACCTAATCCTTGTGCCTGCACACGACGCATATCCCTCCATTCCATGTATAGTCATGAATCTATTTAAGAGCCTCTTCAATCAATAGAAATTATGTCCCAATTATTCTGTACATTGGCTCACATTAGGTATATTATGCACCACAAGTGTGGTTAGATGTTGTTGTAAAACTGTGCACTAATACATACAAACTTTGAGTGCAACCTGTCTGTCTTTTGATAATAAGTTACAAATATGAAACTACAACCGTCCGAATTTATACCTCATCCTCAACTTGGGAAATATTTTAAAAATGTTGCCATTTGGCAATAAGACATAAGTTCATATTGAGCAATATACTGACATTTAATGAACAATAACACCCTGTAATCACTAAATATTTTGAAACAAAGGCAAGTTTAAGGGGAGAATTTTATGCACAGTATGTTTTCCAGTTTATATAGAAAGGATCTGGGGAAGTAGCTGTCTTACATTGTTAAACGATTTGATATTTTGTTGCTCACAAGGAAATGTTCACAGAGACTTCCTCCATTTGCAGGGGTGCTGCTGACAATGACCTCATTGATGCTGAACTGCATGATACCAGTGTGCTAGCATCCACGTGCATCCCCGTGCACCCCCAGAATAAACAGTCAGATCTGCAATTCAAGCACAGTCTCAGAGCTTTCCAGCAGCAATAATACCTAAAGGAACAATTTCAACACACACAGAAGAAATTCTGGTGAGATAATTTTTCTTCCTCTAAAACCAAGAAATGTGTTTAGCACCAAGCACGTCTACTTGAGACTTGCCTGCATAGTGGACTCACTACTTTAAGTAACAACTTGAGACCAAAACTATTCATAGAATATTTTCTAATTACCAAATCACTTCCAAGAAAGCACTCTCTACTTGAATATATGAAAACTATGAGCCATCATTTTGGGAAGGGATTAGAACATGCTCTAGTACTACCCTCTGGAAATATGGTAAAGTCAACTGCCTTGGAATTTGATATGACACAGCTGTTCAAGAAAGGTTCAAAGCTTCAGTGAATATTGTTTCTTAATCTTATTATTGATGCATATCAACAATGATCAACAAACAAGAGAAAATCTGCAGATGCTGGAAATCCAAGCAACATACACAAAATGCTGGAGGAACTCAGCAGGCCAGGCAGCAACTATGGAAAAGAGTAAACAGTTGATGTTTCGGGCTGAGACCCTTCATCAGGACTGGAAAGAAAGAGGAGAAGTCAGAGTAAGAAGGTGGGGGGAGGGGAGGAAGCAGCACAAGGTGGAAGGTGATGGGTGAAACTGGGAGAGGAGGAGGGGTGAAGTAAAGAGCCAGGAAGTGGACTAGTGAAAGGCATAAAGGACTAGCTCAGGGGGAAATCTGAAAGGAGAGGGCAGAAGACCACAGAAGAAAGGGAAGGAGGAGCACTAGAGGCAGATGATGGGCAGGTAAGGAGATAAGGTGAGAGGGAAACAGGAATGGGGAATGTTGAAGGGAGGCAGCTACTGGAAGTTCAAGATATTGGTGTACATTCCAGCAGCATCAAGCCATCAAGAAGGATCAGCTTTATTCACCATACACATTCATATGTATTAGAGATTCGTTGTGGTAGTGTTTGCACAACATGCAATAAAAGCAACAGCAATTATAAAGAATTCTAAAAAATAGAGGTTAGAGTACAGATTTGGAATAAAATGTGCATACATAAATTCCAACATGTATTTACAATGTGAGCAGCTTAATAAAAATGGTTTGAAGTGTTTACAGTGCAGTGACTGGGGTAGTAGAGGGGGATGGGGTGGGTCTCACTAGAATGGTTGATCAGATTATAATTTCCTGAAGGAAGAGACCTTTGAGATGGAGTGAAGTTTTCTTTTTAATAACCCAATAGCACATTCCAGAAGGGAGCTCCTGGTTAAGCTCCTTTTCCTATATGGAGCCATCATTGACTTCCAGGTTAATTGCAGACTGATTTCTGTTAATTGCTGCTACCGTCTTGCAAAAGTTTACTTCTAAGGTGTGAAGTGGTTTGGCAAGTACTGAAGTACTGTAGAAACCTATTGCTTTCAAATGTAAGCGTACAGCTATGAGAACGTACAGAGGGGACAAGCTGCTGGATGAGAGAATATAAGGAAGGGGAAGAAGAGCTCTCAGTAAGAGGCTACATTTGTATGGGATATACTGTACGGGGAGAGATTGTCCCTGGAACCTCAGTATCCTCTTGAGAAACAGTGTGAGCAGTGCCCATTACTCAGTCAGGATGTCCACTACTGAATTACATTAGCCACTTCTACAATCTCACATCAGGGCAAGATCTTTTGAGTGACTGTCATGACCACCACAGCTATGGTTATGTGTTGACATACTCTTAATCTGCAGCCAAAGATGCTTACACCATTCCATACTCTGCTTAAGGAAGGTTATTGACATTGTCAATAACCCAGGTTATGCTGGACCAAGCCTGCTGTCTGGAATCATCACCCTTGGTCCTCTGGGCCTGATGCAGAGAATGGCTTTTGCTGGCGACCAATCATCATCAATCCAGCAGGGAGGGAGGTCCAAACAAACACCAAACCTCAGGAGGTATACGTGGCCTATCAGCGGCGTCAGAGTTCTACCAAGAGGTATTTCTCGCAGGTCAGCAGCGGTTATTTGAAAAGGGAGCTTCGAGGTTGTTTGTCCATTGTATGTGGCCTATCAGCGGCGTCAACAGAGCTCTACGAACTAAATAAAAGTACAAAAGGTTTAAGAAGAGTGGCCATTGTCGGGAGTAGGCCAGTGGCAAAATAGAAGCGACAGGCTTTGGCTCAAAGGAGGTTTCGGCTTGGAAAAGGCATCGGCTCTGTGTAAAGCATCAGTTAAGGTTTCCTTTTTACCTTTTTTTCTCTCTTACTCTGCCATTTAAATGGCTGTGGTGTGTTTGTCATGCCTGATGTTGGAGAACTGGGAGACCCAGACTCCCCTGATGAACTATATCTACGTGAAGTGCATCCAGCTGCAGCTCTTTGAAGACTGTTAGGGATCTGGAGCAACAACTGGATGACCTTCAGCTTGTACTGGAGAGTGAGGAGATAATTGATCAAAGTTACAGGGAAGTAGTCACCCCGAAGTTGCAGGAGGTGAATAGCTGGGCCTGTGGCCATTCCCCTCAAAAACAAGTATAACACTTTGGATATTTTGGTGGGGGATGACCTCCTGGGAGAATGCCACGGCAACCAGGTTACAGGCACTGAGCATGGGTCCGTGGTGCAGAAGGGAAAGACAGAAGAAGGGAGCAGTAGTGATAGGGGACTCGATAGTGAGGGGAACAGACAGGAGATTCTGTGGACGTGAACGGGACACCCAGGTGGTATGTTGTTTCCCAGGTGCCAGGGTCAGGGATGTCTCAGGTCATGTTCACAACATTTTGGAGAGGGAGGGAGATCAGCCAGATATCTTGGTACATATTGGTACCAATGACATAGGAAGGAAAGCGTTGAGGTCCTGTAAAGAGAAATTAGAACTAGGTAGAAAGCTGAGAAGCAGGACCTCCTGGGTAGTAATTTCTGGATTGCTGTCTGTGCCACATGGCAGTGAGGGAAGAAACAGGATGATTTGACAGATAAATGCATGGCTGAGAAGCTGGTGCAGGGACAGGGCTTCAGGTTCTTGGATCATTGGGATCTCTTCTGGGGGGGGCGGTATGACTTGTTCAAAAGTGATGGGTTGCGCCTAAACTCGAGGGGGACCAATATTCTTGTGGGCAGGTTTGTTAGAGCTGTTGGGGAGGTTTAAACTAACTTGGCAGGGGAGTGGGAACCGGAATGAAGGGACTCAGGATAGGACGGATAGTTAAAAAAAAACAAAGATTGCATGCAGTCAGACTGTCAGGAAGGGCAGGCAGGTGATGGGACTTAGTTGTAACCAACAGGCTGAGGATCAAATCATTTGGGGTGCAGAGTCAGAAAGGACAGCAAATATGGTACTCAAGGTGTTGTATCTAAATTCGCGTAGTATATGAAATAAGGTGGATGATCTTGCTGCAATATTACAGATTGCCAGGTATGATGTTGTGGCCATCACTTAATCAAGACTGAAGGATGGTTGTAGTTGGGAGCTGAATGTCCAAGGTTATACGTTATATCGGAGGGATAGGAAGGTAGGCAGAGGGGGTCGTGTGGCTCTACTGGTAAAGAATGGCATCAAATCAGTAGAAAGATGTGACATAGGATCAGAAGATGTTGAATCCTTGTGGGTTGAGTTAAGAAACTGCAAGGGTAAAAGGACGTTGATGGCAGTTATATACAGGCCTCCAAACAATGGCTGGGAGGTGGACCACAGGTTACAGCAGGAAATAGAAAAGGCGAGTCAAAAGGGCAATGTTATGGTAGTCATGGGAGATTTTAACATGCAGGTCAATTTGGTTGGTAATGGATCTCAAGAGAGTGAGTTTGTTGAATGCCTAAGCTTTTTAGAGCAGTTTGTCATTGAGCCTACTAGGGGATCAGCTATACTGGATTGGCTGCTATGTAATGAATCAGAGGCGATTAGGGAGCTTAAGGTTAAAAAAAAACACCCTTAGGAACAAGTGATCACAATAGGATTGAGTTCAACTTGAAATTTGATCGGGAGAAAGTAAAGTCTGATGTAGCAGTGTTTCAGTGGAGTAAGGAAAATTACAGTGGTATAAGACAGGAGTTGGTCAAAGTAAATTGGAAGGAGTTGCTGGCAGGGATGTCAGCAGAGCAACAATGGCGTGTGTTTCTGTGACAAATGAGGAAGGTGCAGGACATGTGTATTCCAAAAATGAAGAAATACCCAAATAGTAAAAATCGCACAACCATGGCTGACGAAAGAAGTCAAAGCTATTGCAAAAGCAAAAGAAAGGGCATACAATAAAACAAAAATTAGTGGGAAGATAGAGGATTAGGAAGTTTTTGAAAAACTACAGAGAGCAACTAAAAATCACTAGAAGGGAAAAGATGAGATGTGAAAGCAAGCCAGCAAGTAATATGAAAGTGGATAGTAAGTTTTTTTCAAGTATGTTAAAAATAAAAGAGAAATGAGAGTGGATATAGGGCCGCTAGAAAATGAGGCAGGAGAAATAATAATGGGGGACAAGGAGATGGCAGATGAACTAAGTGAGTATTTTGCGTCAGCCTTCACTGTGGAAGACACTAGCAGTATGCCTGATGTTGTAGTGTGTGAAGGAAGAGAAGTGGGTGCAGTTACTGTTACAAGAGAGAAGGTGCTCAAAAAGCTGAAAGGCCTAAAGGTGCATAAGTCACCTGGGCCAGATGAACTGCACCCAGGGTTCTGAAAGAGTTACAGATTGCGGAGGCATTAGAAATGATCTTTCAAAAATCGTTGGACTCTGGCATGATGCCAGAGGACTAGAAAATTGCAAATGTACTCCATTCTTTAAGAAAGGAGGAAGGAAGCAGAAAGGAAATTATAGATAAGTTAGCCTGACCTCAGTGGTTAGGAAGATGTTAGAGTCAATTATCAAGGGTAAGGTGATGGAGTACTTGGTGACACAAGACAAGATAGTACAAAGTCACCCTAGTTTCCTTCAGGGAAAATCCTGCCTGATGAACCTGTTGGAATTCTGAGGAGATTACAAGTAGGATAGCTAAAGGAGATGTAGTGGATGTTGTATATTTGGACTTTCATAAAGCCTTTGACAAGGTGCCACACACGAGGCTGCGTACCAAGTTAGAGCCCATGGTATTATAGGAAAGTTACTAACATGGTTAGAGCATTGGCTGATTGGCAGCAAGTGGGAATAAAAGGATCCTTTTCTGGTTGGCTGCTAGTGACTAGCGGTGTTCCACAGGGGTCGGTGTTGGGCCACTTCTTTTTATGTTGTATATAAATGATTTAGATGATGGAATAGATGGCTTTGTTGCCAAGTTTGCAGATAATATGAAGATTGTTGGAGGGGTAGGTAGTGTTGAGGAAATAGGTAGGAATCAGAAGGACTTGGATAGATTAGGAGAATGGGTATCACAATGGGGTGCTGGGAACAGACCCAAAAGCAAGACACAGACACTGAAGTACAAGGAACAGGACTTGACTAGAGTAGGGACGTGACAGGATTCAGGCAAGGAGCAGGGACAAGAACGCAGAGTTGAGCTAGGGAAAGCGGGACCAGGACTAGGAACCATGGACTAGGAGACAAGGCTAGGACTCAGAGCCCGAGACTGGAGAAGGACCCAGAACCTGGGTCTTGCCTCGGGCTCGGACCCCAGAACCAGGCAAGGACTTGACATGGCTTCACGACAGGACGTGGCTGGGGTCTAGAGGCCTGAGTTTGGAGACAAGACAAGGCTCGGACTCTGAGCCCGAGACTGGACAAGGACCCAGAACCTGGGTCTTGCCTCAGGCTTGGACCCCAGAACCAGGCAAGGACATAACATGGCTTGAAGTCTTGGGTCTGGAGCTTGGCTTGGGATCCTCGGGGCTTGGCGTCTTGGGTCTGGAGCTTGGCTTGGGATCCTCAGGGCTTGGGGTCTTGGAGCTTGGCTTGGGGTCCTCGGGGCTTGGGGTCTTGGAGCTTGGCTTGGGGTCCTCGGGGCTTGGCTTGGGGTCCTCGGGGCTTGGCTTGGGGGTCTTGGGGCTTGGCTTGGGGTCCTCGGGGCTTGGCTTGGGGTCCTCGGGGCTTGGCTTGGGGTCCTCGGGGCTTGGCTTGGGGTCCTCGGGGCTTGGCTTGGGGTCCTCGGCTTGGGGTCCTCGGGGCTTGGAACCTTCATCTTGAAATGCAGAGGCTGGTAACTCAGAGACTGGAGCTGAGAGTCAGACTGGGAACTGAACATCAACATAGAGCTGAACTTATCCTTCAACAAGCCAGGACTCAACGTCATCTCCACACCAAGGTGGGACAGGTCTCTCCATCAGGTAACAGCAAAACAGCCTGGCTTACCCCATAGAGGCAAGAACAAGAGACAAACACCAAAGAACAACACATTTCCATCTCTGCTCCAGGGAAGTTCTGAGTCTCAGTTCAGCCAGCAACCTCAGCTGGCTACAGAAACAGCCAGATCCCTACCTAGCTTGGAGTGGCTGGCAGCCACTCAGCTGGCCCAGGAAACAGCCAAATCCATACCACAAAGACTACTCTAACAAGTGGCAACAAGGGTCCATGAAGCAGTGGTCCTCCAACCAGGCCTAGAGATCACAAATGGTTTCACTAGCCTTCCAGCAGCAGGTTGCTCCAAGGGGGACTGACAAGACAAACCAGCAGTCCACACTCAATCCCAAGGCTACTTATATTGCAAGCTTAAAGATGGAAATCAGGTGCCTATGATTAATTCAAACAAGGGACAGCTGGAAGACCTGGAGTCCTGAGTCTATGGACCGGACCGTGAACTGGAATGCCGACTTCACAGACCGGACCTTGACAATGGGCAAGAAAGTGGTAAATGAAATATAATGTTGGAAAATGCATGGTCATGCACTTTGGTAGTAGAAATAAATGTGTGGACTATTTTTTAAATGGGGAGAAAATCCAGGAATCTGAGATGCAGAGAGACTTGGGAGTCCTTGTGCAGAACACCCTAAAGGTTAACTTGCAGGTTGAGTTGGTGGTGAAGAAGGCAAATGCAATGTTAGCATTCATTTCAAGAGGTCTAGAATACAGAGCAAGGATGTGATGCTGAGGCATCACTGGTGAGTCCTCACCTTGAGTATTGTGAACAGTTTTGGGCCCCTCATCTTACAAAAGATGTGCGGGCATTGGAGAGGGTCCAGATGAGGTTCACAAGGATGATTCCAGGAATGAAAGGGTTATCATATGAGGAACGTTTGATGGCTCTGGGTCTGTACTCACTGTAATTCAGAAGGATGAACGGGATCAGACTGAAACCTTTCGAATGTTGAAAGGCCTAGAAAGAGTAGATGTGGAAAGGATGTTTCCCATGGTGCAGAGTCTAGGACAAGAGGGCACAACTTCAGGATAGAGTTGCCACATGCAGCTGTGGAGGCCAGGTTGTTGGGTGTATTTAAGGCAGAGATTGATAGGTTTTTGATTGGACACGGCATCAAAGGTTATGGGGAGAAGGCCGGGGAATGGGGTTGAGGAGGAGATTAAAAAAAAGGATCAGCCATGATTGAATGGCGGAGCAGACTCGATGGGCCAGATGGCCTAAGGTCTTATGATATAGCTCAGAGGGCAAAAACAAAAATAGGAGTGGATCTTTGTCCTTTGTCAAAACTATCATTGAGGAAGGGTTTCAGCCTGAAACATTGACAGTTTACCATTTTCCATAGATGCTGCCTGGCCATTTTGTGTGTGTTGCTTTGCATTTCCAGTATCTGCAGATTTTCTCATGTTTGTGTCACTGATTTTAACTGTTTAAAATTCACTCAAAAACTATTAAGAGCAATATGATTAAAATTATTTTTAAAATAAGTTAATTAGAAAAACTAAATTTGGTACACCAAGGCAACATGTTTTTAAAATACAAAATTTCCCCTTTGCCTTATAATCTGCAAATTCAAAATGCCTGTTGAAGTTACTGTGTGGGGTCTCTGACCCTACTTCATGTCAGACCTGATGTGGAATCAAGTGGTAGTTCCCCAGCATAACTGGGGATTTTCTCCAGAATGGGCAGCATGGTTGAAATCCATGGAAATCTAGCTGTGAGAGTCATTGCCAGAACCGGCCCCTCAGTACATGCCGAACACCATGTGTGACACTTGGGTTCACAGACCACAGCCACCATGATTTAGCTGCTCTCTCTTGCCAGACTGCAGCAGAATGAGTAAGCAGACAGCTTCAAGAAGATTGCATATCCCGCGATGATGTACGACCCACTATCTGCACCTATTTTCTACGACACTGAAGGAGGCCATTCAGCCCTTTAGGTTTACGTCCAATCCCAACAGAGCATATCCAGCAGACCCTTGTCCCCTCCTTCCAAACAACCTTGCAACTTATTCTCACTCACATGCCTATCAACTCCCAGCTGAATCTTAATTTGGCACGTTCCTGTACCCAGGGGTTAATTAACCAGCCACCATGCCTCTGAGGTGCGGGGAGGGGCGCGAAACCTGGAGTGTGCAAGTGAGAATGTGCAAACCCGACTCAAATATCAGCAGAGATCAGGATCCTGGAACAGTGAGGCAGCAGCATTAACCAATGAGCTATTCTGCGGCCGTAGGGGTGTTTGTTTGTGGGTGCTGCACATCATGCCATGCTTCTGCATACAGTGTGCTGGAATAGACCACTGGCATGATTCCACTGCTAGAGGAGTCACTTACGGTGTTCTGCTGAATGTCATCGTAAAGGCTCAGTACCTGCCCCATATCCACCTGCCAAGTAGCTGTCAACGGAAGGCAGAGAGGCAGGAAGAGAGTGGGGTTGAGTGGGAATGAAGATCTTCGGAGAGGGGCGGCCGAGCAGCTGGAGCTCATGGTACCAATGACATACAGTATGTAGGACAGGGATGCAGTTCTGCAAAGGGATTTTAGGGAATGAGGTAGAAAGTTAAAAAGCAGCATCTCTAGGGCTATAATCTCAACATTACTACCCGTGCCATATGGTAGTGAGATGTGAAGTGGGCACAGAGGGCAGTTCAATATGTTGATAAGGAGGTGGAGGGAGAGCATCAGGCTTATGTATTATTGGGCTGCTCTCCAGGGCAGGTGGCACCTGTACAAACAAGATGGTTTGCCTTTGAACTGGAGGGGAACCAACATCCTCACCAGGTAATTTGTTCATTTGATTTTAAAATCTTTTTTATTAATTATCATTGAAGATCAACAAAAAAATACATTAAAGTAATTAAGTCAACATGTCAATATGTACAATGCAGAATTAAATTACCAAATAACTGATTAACAAAGCTAAACAATATATCAATAATAATAAGAAAAAATAGAGAGTTACGGCTTTTTTTTGGAAAAAAAGGAAAGAAGGAAAAAAAGAACCCCTACTAACTAAAACAAAAAAAAACTGCTAAAAAAAAACTTGAAAAAAACCCCATTGGGAGCACAACCCTGGAGCTATACGCCATACAAGCTTCCATAAAAGAGAAAACAACAATCCGCCAACTGAAATCCATTTAAACTAGAATCAGAAGGAAACCATCTTAAATAACTCAAATCAGATGATAGTAACAGGCAAAAGAACCCCACCTTTTCTCAAAGTCAAATCGAGGACAATAAGTTCGACTTCCGATTTTCTCCAAACTAAGACATTGAAACAGTTTTGGAAATTTATTTTCTCTACAATTTCTAAAGCTTTAAAAATTAATTTACAACCTTATAAATTGACAGTTTTGTTCGGTATATTCATGGTATTTCTATATCAGACCAATATGTAATTGCATTTGTTATATTATTGGCCAGAAGGGCTATTTTATTGAAATGGAAAGATGCCTCTGCTCCCACTTTGATACAATGGTTCTCTCAGGCGATGCTATGTCTTAGTTTGGAGAAAACCAGGTGATTTGTTGGTGCTGCATAGGTTTAAACTAGAGGCATGGGGATGGGAACAACAGCAGTAGGGCTGAGGACAAGAAAGATGATATGACCAGTAGGATTGAAAGGAAGGATAGCAAGGAGCAGACTTATAAACACAGTGGGACTGGTGGGCAGAAATGTATTTATTTCAATGCTAGGAGTATTGTGGCAAGGAGAATGAATTTACAGCCTGGATCGGTACATGGAATTACAATGTTGCTGCCATTTAGGAGATCTGGTGGTGTGTGGGTTGTTGCATGAATGAAGTCACAGGACAGAAGTACTGGTAGACATGAAGCAGTTTTTTTATAAGATACAGCAGGCATCATATTGGAGACCCTTTTGGAGCAAGGGGTCTGCCTGGCCCTACACTACACGATATTTTATATGCTAAAGATCAAAGGACACTTCAGGCTAAGGTCAAAGGACAATTCCATATTTACAAGGCTTCCTTTGAACTGTATGTAACAGTTCCAAATGCCTGGATCTTTCCGCCATCACAATTCTCTATTCGCACCTATGTTATAGACACCCAAATACACACAACCAACAAATTTAAATCCGCATTGTCTTGTTCTTCCAATTAACTTGGTTCACAGTGCTAAGGAACCCACTGTTTGGATCTGCATTTTAGATTTAATCCACAATTCACATTCAAATCTGAAGGCTAGTGGCTGAATTCAGTTAAAGTTATTTGTTACATGTGCTAACACAAAAATTGCTCTAACATGGGTCACGGGTAGACAGAGTAGTGAAAAAGTGTTTGGCAGGCTGGCCTTCATCATTCAGGGCATTAAGTACAGGAGCAGGGTACTGTATTACAGATATATAAATCACTGGTGAGGATGCAATTGGTGCTCTGGTCATCCTGGTGTAGGAAAGATGCAGTTAAAGTGGAAAGTGTGCAGAAGAAGTTGCCAGGACTAGAAGACCTGAGTTATAGGGAGACGTTGGCCAGGTTAGGTCTACACTTTTTGGAAAATAGGAGAATGTGGAGGCAGCATTATATAATTGGTCAAAATTAAAAGATGCTTAGATAAGATGGATGGTAACAGTCCTTTCTCCAAGGTGAGGGCACCCAAAATTAAGGAGCACAGGGACAGGATGAGAGAGGAAAGATTTTAAAGGGATCTCAGACTTTTTCATGCAGGGGGTGGTGATTATATGGAATGAGTGTGCAGAAGAAATGGTTAAGGCAGGCACAGTACTATAATTTCAGAAACACTTGGGTAGGCACATGGAAGAGTGGGGCCGAGAAGGATACGGTCTTAATGCAGGAAATTGAGGCAAGCTTGGTGGTCACCATGGTCAGCATGGACCTGATGGGCCAAAGGGCCTGTTTTTGTACTGTATTGCTCTATGAATCTCTGTGACTCCATGCTAAGATGTGAACTTAGGGGCATTGATTGGGAGTAGCTACCAGCCATTTCTGATATGTGGGAATTGTTTGAGCAGAGTTCAGGATCAGCCTGTTCCAGTAAGGAGCAAGTACAAATCGATAAGGTAAGGTAATCTTGGGTGACCTGAGAGATCCTAAATTTAGTTCGGAAGAAAAAACAAGTATTTGTAAGGATTAGGTGACTAAAATCAGATAGCCCTTGTGATTATAAAGATAGCAGGAAAGTGCTCAAGCAGGTGATTAACAAGTTCCAAGGGACTATAAAATGTACGTGGTGAGCAGGAACAAGGTATTTTAAATATAAATGAAGAAAATGAAGATAATGAAGGAGAGGGCAAGTCTGCTCGAAGATGAAGGAGAGAATTTGTGCTTGGAGTCGGAGCAAGTGGCTGAGGTACAAAATGAATACTTTGCATTTGTATTTACCAAGGAGAATGACATGTAAATGTGCTGAGGCACTTTGAGATGAAGGAGGAGGTAATTTCATCCTATCTGCCTACATGAAGTCTATATCGCTATATTCCCTGTCTGTTCATGTGCCTGTCTATTTGCCTCTTGAACGCCACTATCTTATCTGCTTCCACCACTTTCCCTGGTAGAGTGGAACAGGTACCTATCACCCAGTGTAAAAACTTGTCTCAGAAATCTCCTTTAACTTTTCTCCCCCTTATCTTAAAGTTAGTGGCAATGGACCAATATGTTGGAACAGGAATGGGAATGGGAATTAAAATGTTGGGACACCTCAAAGTACCATATTTGTCAAATGGAGTGGAGGCGCTCGATGAAATGGTCCCCCAATTTACACAACGTAGAGGAGGGGTGAACCAGATACAATAGATAACCCCAGCATATTCGCAGGTGAGGTGTTGCCTCACCTGGAAGGACTGTTTGGGGCCCTGAGTGGAATTGAGGAAGGAGGTGAATAGGCAGGTGTAGCACTTTGGCCACCTGCAGTGATTAGTGCCGGGAGGGAGATTAATGGGGAGTGGCAGATGGACAAGGTAATCATGGAAGGAGTGATCGTGGTGGAAAACGAAGAAGGAGGGTATCACAATGGCAGGGCTTTGGGAGCAAGGGTGGACCCAAATGCAAGACACATCTTGTGAGGTTACTTAGATTTAGTTTATTGTTCGATACCAGGAGGGCTAGGCAGGAGCAGGAATAGCAAACTGGACAAGGACTCAGGACTACGACTAGGCTGGGAACAAGGGTCTGGGCTCGTACTCAGAATCGGTTCCCAGAACTAGAGGAGACATGAAGAGGCTTGGGTATGGACTCCGAGCCCGAGACTGGGCAAGGACCCAGTACCTGGGTCTTGCCTCGGGCTCGGACCCCAGAACCAGGCATGGACATGATATGGGCTAGGGAGAGGAGAACATGGGAACACAGAACCTCGGTCTCAGGAGAGCAGGTACATGGAACCATGGACACATACACAGAACACAGAGTCGGGACCTCTCCTTGGGTACAGGACATAGGGCCGGGACTCATGACCCTCCGCGGGACAACGGCAAGATGGCCTGACTTACCCCACGGAGGCGAGGACAAAGTAAGACAGAACATGACCCCCCACGGGGCAATGGCAAGACGGCCAGACTTACCCCCACGGAGGCGAGGATCAGACAAGACAAAACATGACCCCCCACGGGGCAACGGCGAGATGGCCTGACTTACCTCACAGAGGCGAGGACAAGACAAGACAAGACCAACACGAATGAACACCAGACAGTACCTATCTAGCTCCGGTGATGGAACTAGACAGAAGTGCGGGGGGGGGGGCTGCAGACGAGAGCTAGAGGCGAGAGGGGCAGAGAAGGGATTCAGACAAGGGGGTAAGACAGGAATCACAGACCGCCAGGGCCAGGACTTGACTCAGAACTGGGAAGCCACCAGGGCCAGGACGTGACTTGGTGCTAGAATGCCGCCAGGGCCAGGACTTGACTTGGTACTCAGATGCCGCCGGAGGCAGGACTTGACTTGGTGCTCGGATGCTGCCAGGGCCAGGACTTGGATGTGGTACTCAGATGCCCTGGAGCCAGGACTTGACTTGATGCTCGGATGCTGCCAGGGCCAGGACTTGGACGTGGTACTTGGATGCCGCTGGAGCCAGGACGTGGACGTGGTACTTGGATGCCACTGGAGCCAGGACTTGGACGTGGTGCTTGGATGCCGCCGGAGCCAGGACTTAGACGTTGTACTTGGATGCCGCCAGAGCCAGGACTTGGTACTTGGAACCTCCGGGTAGTGGCGAGTTCTAGACTCGGCCCAGGAACAGTAGACAGCGGTTCTTGATTCCCTCCAGCGGGTTAGTTGACAGACCCACCTTGATGAGAAAACTTTGCAGGCTCGCTTCGGCGAGGTCACTGGACTGGGTTGCTCCGGTGAGGAAGGGGAAATTACCGGCACTTGCTTCGGCAGAGACTAGGCTTGCTCCGGCCAGATGACATTGGCACACCGTACCTTTGATGACTTCGCAGATGCTCCCGCACCGAACGGCTGAAAGCTGGAGACTATAAACTACTGGTTCAGCCGAGTGTTAATTGCCTCTAATCACCGAAGTCGAGGGACACGGGAAAACAGGGAATCAACGGTCCGGATCGTAACATAAACAAGGTAAATTTAAAGGGACCCCGATCCGGACCATGACAGCGGGGTGGGGGGGGGGGAGTGAAAATGTGTTTGCTGTAGGATCCCTTTAGAGAAGGCAGAAGTTATGGAGAATAATGTGTGGGATGTGGAGGCTCATGGGGTGGTGGGTAAGGATAAGAAGAACTTATCCTTAAGATAGCTGTCTACCTTATCTGTGCCTTTCAAAATTGTATATGCTTCTATCAAGTTGTCTCTCAGCCTCCAAGGGTCCAGAGAAAACAATCGAAGTTTTTCCAGATTAAATTTGTTTGCCACATTTCCAAATGATTCATGTCCTGGTCAATCCATTGACAACCTTCCTTGTCATCTACAACAGTGCTAATTTTTGTGCCATCTTCAAACTTACTAATCAACCCTCCTATCTATCTACCTACAGTATCTCTCTCTCTCTCTCTCTCTCTCCATATATACATAGCCAAACTATCAAGTTTGTATGGATCTCGCATGCCTTAATCTTCTGGATCTGCTTTCCATGAGGGAATTTGTCCAAAGCTTATCCAATGTCCATTTATTCAACATCTTCTGTGCTATCCTTGCCACCTCCTCAAAAACGAATCAAGTTTGTAATACATGACTTACCCCACCTAAAGCCATATTAGCTTTCATAATGAATCTATACTTTTCTATGCTATCCGGAGTCTCTAATGATTTCCCTACCACTAATACAAAGCTCATTGGTCTACACTTTCTGGTTTGTCTCTACTGCCCTTCTTGAATAAAGGAATAATGTAGGCTAGTCTCTGTTCCTCTGAGAGCTCGTCTGAGGCTGCAGAGGATACAAAGTTCTCAGTGAAGGCCCACCAATCTTCCCTCTTGCCTCCTCAATAACCCAGGATAGATCCCATTAAACTCTGTGGACTATTACAATTAATGTTCTTCAAGTGCCTATAACTCTTTCTTGATATCAACTATCCTAGAATATCAGCATACCCTTTCTAACCTCGCCATCCTCCATGTCCTTCCCATTGGTAAAAATTGATGTGAAGTACATTTTTAGGACATTGCCCACTTACTCTGGCTCCAGACATAAATGTCCAACTTCGTGCTTGAGTGTCCTACCCTCTTCTTAGGTTCCCTGTTGTTCTTAATGCATGTATAAGCTACACAACATGGCTCCTTTTAGCCTTTTTGATTGCACAATTAATTTCTCTTCTGATTCCTTTATATTTCTCAAAGGCCCTGTCAAGTTTCGGCTTCCGAAACCTTACATTCACTTTCTTTTTCTTTTTGACTAAATTTGCAACAATTGTCACCCAGAATTCCCGAACCTTGCATCATTGTCTCTCTTTCTCATTGGAATATGTTGGCCCTGAGTTCTGAATCCCAGTCTCTCTGTGGACTGTAATTTCCTCAGTCAGTCCACCAAATCCATCCATTACAATCTAGAACTTTTAATCAGCACTTCGCCTTTGAGCGGGCCTGGACTGGTTCTGCAGAGTGCAGTGGTGCTGACAATTTTCCTTTTTGCAGTAATCTGCAGAACAGGTTATTTATAATAGAAAGAAGGGAAAATCTGCAGATGCTGGAAATCTGAGCAACAAACACAAAATGTGGAGGAACTCAGCAGGCCAGGCAGCATCTAGGAAATGTGTACAGTTGACATTTCAACTTCCACCCTACCCTCAAATTTACCTGGTCCATTTCTGACACCTCCCTCCACTCTCTTGATCTCACTGTCTCTATCTGGACTATACCTTGTCCCACCCTACTACTTGTAAAAATGCCATCCCAATTTCTCAATTCCTCCATCTCTGCTGCATCTGCTCTCAAGATGAGGCTTTTCATTTTAGAATGAAGGAGGTGTCCTCTTTTTTCAAGAAAAGGGGCTTCCCTTCCTCCACTCTCAACGCTGTCCTCAACCGCATCTCTTCCACTTCACACTCAACTGCCCTCACCCCATCCTCCTGCCACCCTACCAGGGACAAGGTTCCCCTTGTCCTCAGTTACCACCCCACCAGCCTCCGTGTCCAGCACATAAGTCCCCAAAACTTCTGCCACCTCCAACAGGATCCCACCACCAAACACATCTTTCCCTCCCCCCCCCAACTTTCTGCTTTCCGCAGGGATTGCTCCGTATGCGACTTCTTGTCCATTTGTCCCTCCCCACTGATCTCCCTCCTGTTGCTTATCCTTGCAAGTGGAACAAGTGCTACACCTGCCCCTAGACCTCCTCCCTCACTACCATTCAGGGCCCCAAACAGTCTTTCCAGGAGAGGCAACACTTTACCTGTGAGTTTGTTGGGGTCATATACTGTGTTCAGTGCTCCCAGTGTAGCCTCCTGTATACTGGTGAAACCCGGTGTAGATTGGGAGACTGCTTCGCCGAGCTCCTACACACTGTCTGCCAGGAAAAGCGAGATCTCCCAGTGGGCACCCATTTTAATTCCACTTCCCATTCCCATTCCGATATGTCCATCCACGGTCTCCTCCACTGTCATGATGAGGCCACACTCAGGATGGAGGAACAACACCTTATATTCCATCTGGGTAGCCTCCAACCTGATAGCGTTTTTGTGTGTGTTGCTCGGATTTTCGGCATCTACAGATTTTCTCTTGTTTGTGAGCATTTGATTCTTTTTTTTTTGTTACTTTAGATTATACAGCTCGTGTCAAAGGCTTCAGTCAGAATATCCTGGACTCTTCATAAGAGCCCGATGTGGTTATTTAAATATAGCAACTTCTTTGCACAGGTTCCTTTACATCTCTTGCTGCCAGTCACAAAGCCCCATCATTTTTGTGGTTCCACTCTAAGTGCCTCCAGGAAAACCATTTATTCTGTCAGACATTTAGTAACGTTATTTAAATTTCTCTCTAAGTTGATGCCTTCAAAGCTCAAAGTTCCCATGTTTTTCTGGACTTTACTCAATTCTCTGATATTTGGAACCTGCTGAGTGGTTCTTTGTATCATAAGACCATAAGAAATAGGAGCAGAATCAGGCCATTCAGCCCATCGAGTCTGCTTCGCCATTCCATCATGGCTGATCCTGGATCTCACTCAACCCCATACGCCTGCCTTCTCGCCCTGACCGATCAAGAAACTATCCTCTTCATGTTTTGAGTATCTTAATGAGGAACTTGGATATGACTGACTGATATAGCTATAACTTCTGGCAATAGCAGAACAAGCATAAAAATCAGATACTCATAATAATCACAACCTTTGACACCAACTGTATAATGCAAAGTAAGAATATGAAAAATGACACTATTGGTACTGCAATACCATAACAGTTTCAATTTATTAATAACACTAAGTAGCACTTCAGTACCATCGATCTGTGGTTATATTATTCAGACACAGAATGACCACACTAGAGAGAAACCTTTGGTGATTAACTTGCTCTTTTGAATTGAAAGTAGTTTCAAATTTTTACAAACATCTTGCGTTGGAAAAAATTGGTCAGTTAATTTGATGGTAGAATGTTAACTCTATGAATAACCCTGCCATTGATCTCGCCGGCTCCAGCACCTCAGCAACGACCATGGAGACATTCAAAGTGATTGCACAACCACCAACTGCGACTCCAGCCTTGAACTCCAGGCCGGGTCTTTATGTGCTGCTATTGTGACTCCCGTCTCCCCTTTCCCCACCACCACTCTGCAACCCCGTCTCCCTCAGATCCCACCGTCAGCTCCTGGGCCCTCAGAGGCTCCATCTTCCTCTCACCCCAACCCTCCCCTCTCCAATGACACCCCCAGCCTCCCCCCTCCCCCCTCTGATCCCAGCTCTCATCCATGCCAGGTCTTTACCATCCCCTCCGACATTCAACTGTCGGAGGCAGAACGCTCTGTCCTCAGTAAGGGCCTCACCTTTGTCCCCCTTCGCCCACACCTCAGCGAGTTCCGTGTTCGCCACGATGCGGAACTCTTCTTCCGCCGTCTCCGTCTCCGAGCCTACTTCTTCGGCAAAGACTCTTCCACCCCCACCGATGACCCCTTCTCCCATCTTCAACCCTCCTCTTCTTCATGGACACCCCGCTCTGGTCTTCTGCCTGCTCTGGATCTCTTTATTGCCAACTGCCGACGGGACATCAACCGTCTCGACTTCACCGCATCTTGTCCCCATTCCAACCTCACTCCTTCGGAACGCTCTGCTCTCCACTCCCTCCGCACTAATCCTAACCTTATTATTAAACCCACCGATAAGGGGGGTGCTGTTGTAGTCTGGCGTACAGACCTCTACCTTGCCAAGGCACAGCGACAACTCGTGGATACCTCCTCTTATTTACCCCTCGATCGTGACCCCACTGAGGAGCACCAGGCCATTGTCTCCCACACCATCACCGACTTTATCCGCTCAGGAGATCTCCCAGCCACTGCTACCAACATTATAGTTCCCACACCCCGCACTTCCCGTTTCTACCTCCTACCCAAGATCTACAAACCTACCTGTTCTGGCAGACCTATTGTCTCAGCTTGCTCCTGCCCCACCGAACTCGTTTCTGCATACCTCGACACGGTTTTATCACCCCTTGTTCAATCCCTTCCGACCTATGTTCGTGACACTTCTCACGCTCTTCAACTTTTCGATGATTTTAAAAAGTTCCCTGGCCCCCACCGCTTTATTTTCACCATGGATGTCTAGTCCCTATATACTTCCATCCCCCATCAGGAAAGTCTCAAAGCTCTCCGCTTCTTTTTGGATTCCAGACCTAATCAGTTCCCCTCTACCGCCACTCTGCTCCGTCTAGCGGAATTAGTCCTTCCTCTTAATAATTTCTCCTTTGGCTCCTCCCACGTCCTCCAAACTAAATGTGTAGCTATGGGCACCCGTATGGGTCCTAGCTATGCCTGCCTTTTTGTTGGCTTTGTGGAACAACCTATGTTCCGTGCCTATTCTGGTATCTGTCCCCGACTTTTCCTTCGCTACATCGATGACTGCATTGGCGCTGCTTCCTGCACGCATGCTGAGCTCGTTGACTTTATTAACTTTGCCTCCAACTTTCATCCTGCCCTCAAGTTTACCTGGTCCATTTACGACACCTCCCTCCCCTTTCTAGATCTTTCTGCCTCTGTCTCTGGAGACAGCTTATCCACTGATGTCTACTATAAGCCTACTGACTCTCACAGCTATCTGGACTACTCCTCTTCTCACCCTGTCTCTTGCCAACCCCTTCTCGCAATTCCTCCGTCTCCGCCGCATCTGCTCTCAGGATGAGGCTTTTCATTCCAGGACGAGGGAGATGTCCTCCTTTTTTAAAGAAAGGGGCTTCCCTTCCACCACTATCAACTCTGCTCTTAAACGCATCTCCCCCAGTTCACGTACATCTGCTCTCACTCCATCCTCCCACCACCCCACTAGGAATAGGGTTCCCCTGGTCCTCACCTACCACCCCACCAGCCTCCGGGTCCAACATATTATTCTCCGTAACTTCCGCCACCTCCAACAGGATCCCACCACTAAGCACATCTTTCCCTCCCCGCCTCTCTCTGCTTTCCGCAGGGATCTCTCCCTACGTGACTCTCTTGTCCATTCGTCCCCCCCCCCCATCCCTCCCCACCGATCTCCCTCCTGGCACTTATCCTTGTAAGCGGAACAAGTGCTACACATGCCCTTACACTTCCTCCCTCACCACCATTCAGGGCCCCAGACAGTCCTTCCAGGTGAGGCGACACTTCACCTGTGAGTTGGCTGGGGTGATATACTGCGTCCCGTGCTCCCGATGTGGCCTTCCCGATTGGCGAGACCCAACGCAGACTGGGAGATCATTTTGCTGAACACTTACGCTCTGTCCGCCAGAGAAAGCAGGATCTCCCAGTGGCTACACATTTTAATTCCACATCCCATTCCCATTCTGACATGTCTATCCACGGCCTCCTCTACTGTAAAGATGAAGCCACACTCAGGTTGGAGGAACAACACCTTATATTCCGTCTGGGTAGCCTCCAACCTGATGGTATGAACATCGACTTCTCTAACTTCCGCTAATGCCCCACCTCCCCCTCGTACCCCATCCATTATTTATTTTTATACACACATTCTTTCTCTCACTCTCCTTTTTCTCCCTCTGTCCCTCTGACTATACCCCTTGCCCATCCTCCGGATTTCCGCCCCCCTTGTCTTTCTCCCCGGACCTCCTGTCCCATGATCCTCTCATATCCCTTTTGCCAATCACCTGTCCAGCTCTTGGCTCCATCCCGCCCCCTCCTGTCTTCTCCTATTATTTTGGATCTCCCCCTCCCCACCTACTTTCAAATCTCTTACTAACTCTTCCCTCAGTTAGTCCTGACGAAGGGTCTCGGCCTAAAACGTGGACTGTACCTCTTCCTAGAGATGCTGCCTGGCCTGCTGCGTTCACCAGCAACTTTGATGTGTGTTACTTGAATTTCCAGCATCTGCAGAATTCCTGTTGTTCTATGAATTTTGGTTATCTTTAATGGGCAGTTTTCTTTCTCCTCAAGGTATTATTTTTATGCTTAAAGTCTAGTTTCACAGGCAAGGTGATAACCCTTCCAAATAGCCATCCTTCATGAATGTGTGTAAGCAGTATCACCAGAATACATACCCACTAGTTCACGGGTTCCCAACCATTTTTATGCTACCATTAACTGAGGGGTCCATGGACCCCAGTTTGGGAACTCCTGCACTAGTTGACAGGTAAACAAGTTACCCAATCTGTCTCACTGGCCCAATGTAGTGCTCAGATGAAATGCACAGGAACACAGGAAGAACATGGGCAATTTATGGTATTGTAATAAGGATGTTTTGGTCTTCAGATATGGGCTTGGAAAGAAGTACACTACCAGGCTGCATCTTCAAGAGGTGCAAGAAACAAGGGCAATGAAGCAAAGCATTGTAACATAGAAAAGAATGAGGAAGATGTACTTGGGGGAAGTTGATGTTGTGCAAGTTGAGGAAAATAATTGCTTCACTCTTTTGCTGTAAGCTCAGGGCTTCACTTCTGTACTGAACACTGAATAAAAATGTAATGCAATCTGAATCCTTTTACCCTTAATCGCAAAAAGCACATATGAGCAGAAATTACAGTAAATTAGAAAAAGTGCACAAATCAAAGTAGCTGAAAGAGTTAAAGAACTCACAGTAGAGGTTCAAAAATTGGAAATGGAGTTAGAATGTGAAGAAAGGTGAAGTGTTTCAAATCTCTGTTTCATCTGTAAATTCAAATATATTCATTATTTTAATACTGGAATATGATTTATCATCATAATGGCATATTAGCATAAGGGTAGAAGCAGCTGAAATGGGAAAGTCTTTAATTGGGAGTGGGTTAATTACTGTGGTATTCGGCAGGAGCTTGGGAGCATTAACCAGGAACAGATATTCTCAGGGAAATACACGGCAGAAATGTGTAGGTAGTTTGGGGATCACTTGCATGGGGTTCTGGATAGGGTCGTCCCAGTGAGACAAGGAAAGGATGGCAGGGTGAAGGAACCATGGGTGTCAAAAAAAGTAGAACAGATAGTCAAGAGGAAGAGAAAGCATACCTAAGGTATAGGAAGCAAAAATCAGGCAGGGTTCTTGATGGCCAGGAAGGAGCTTAGGAGGGTTAGAGGGAGATATGAGAAGGCCTTGGTGAGTAGCATTAAGGAAAACTTTAAGGCATTCTACATGTATATGAAGAATAGAAGGATGACTAGAGTGAAAGTAGGACCAATCATGGATAAAGGGGGAATTGTGCCTGGAGGCAAAGGAGGTAAGGGAGGTCTTTCACCAGGAAAGGGACCTTGATGAATGTGAGGTCAGTGTAGAACAAGCTAATGTGCTGGAGCACATTGGGGTTACTAAAGAGGAAGTGCTGGAGCTTCTAAAAAACATTACGACAGATAAGCCCCCGGGGCCAGTCAGAATATAACGCATGTTACAATGAGAAGCAAAGGAAAAAAATGCTGGAACATTAATGATGATCTTTGCATCCTCGCTAGCCACAGAAGTGATACCAGAGGATTAGAAGGTGGCAAATGTTGTTCAAAAAAGGTAATAGAGATAACCCTGGGAATTATAGACCATTGAGTCTTGCCACAGTGGGAGGCAAACTATTGGAGAGGATTCCAATGGACAGGATTGATAAGCATTTTACAAGGAGAGCAGTGGATGCCTGGAATGCATTGCAGATGTGGTAGTAGATGTTAATATATTAGGGACAGTTAAAAGATTCTGAGATAGGCACATGAATGAAAGAAAAATGGAAGATTATAGGCTGTGAGGAGGGAGAGTTTAGATTGATCATGAAGTAGGTTTAGTATTAACTTTAGGTCAACACAAACTGGTAGGCTAAAGAGCCCGTACTGTGCTACTGTATGTTCGGTATCGGTCCGCGGCCCAGAGGTAGGGGACCAGCCAGGGGTGCAGTGGTAGCTGGAGTGCACCCAAGCATATCTTTAAGAAAAAAGCCGAAATAAACAAGCTAATTAATTAGGTGCTGCCCAGATGTCGGCCCAGATCAGAGGCAATTGCCAATTTCATTTGCTCTACGTGACGTTCACTCCTCTTTCCAGGGCGCTGGGGCCTTTAGCTGTTCCATTGTTTGGTCAATTTAAGTGCTAGCCCAGACAGGCTGAAAAGACATGGCTGTCAGGATCGAGGTGATAAGTTGAATCTACACAAACTTCTAATAAAGTATAGTCACTGCCATGCTTTCTTTGTAATGACAGTTACATGCTGGTCCCAGGACAGATCCTCTGACACTTTTCAGAGAGAGAAATGTCGATCCTTAATGCTGAAGAATTTAAAGTTATTGACCCTCTCCACCTCAGTTCCTCTAATGAAGACCGGCTTCTGGGCGGCACCTAATTAATGAGCTTGTTTATTTCCGCTTTCTTCTTAAAGATGTGCTGGGTGCGCTCCAGCTACCACTGCACCCCTGGGGACCACTGCTATACACGATGTTTTATTATACTTACCAACACACATAAAATGCTGGAGGAACTCAATAGGCCAGTTAGCATCTGTGAAATAGAGTAAAGTCGACATTTTAGGCTGAAACCCTTTGGCAGGACTGGAGAAAAAAGCTAGGGAGTGGATTTAAAAGGTTGGTGGGCGGAGGGGGAGAGGAGAGAGAAACACCAGGTGATAGGTGAACCTTGGAGGGGGAGGGATGAAGCAAAGAGCTAGGAAGTTGATTGGTCAAAGGGTCAGAAGGCCATGAAAGAAAGAAGGAAGTTGGGGGGGGGCATGGGAGGAGCACCAGAGGGAGGTGATGGATGGGCAAAGAGATAACAGGAGAGAGGGACAGGCGATGGGAAATGGTGAATGGGGTGGGGGAAACATTACTGGAAGATTGAGAAATCAATGTTATTTCCATCATTCCAACGAATTTGAGGCTACCCAACACCAAGGTGTTGTTTCTCCAGCCCAAGTGTGGCCTTATCTTGACAATGGAGGAGGCCATGGATGGACATATCGGAATGAGAATGGGAACAGGAAGTGAAATTAAAATGGGTGGCCACTGAGAGATCCTGCTTGTTCTGGTGGATGAAGTGTAAATGCTCAGCAAAGCGGTCTCCCAGTCTACGTTGGATCTCACCGAAATACAAGAGGCCACACCGGGAGCACCGAACACAGTGTATGACCCCAACAGATTCACAGGTGAAATGTTGCCTCACCTGGAAGGACTCTTTGGGGCCCTGAATGGTAGTGAGGGAGGAGGTGTATGGGCAGTTGTAGCACTTGCTCCCCTTGCAAGGGTAAGTGCCAGGAGGGAGATCAGTGGGGAGGGACGAATGGACAAGGGAGTCAGGTAGGAAGCAATTCCTGCTGAAAGCAGAAAGTGGGGGAGGGAAAGACTGATCATCTGGGTGTTCTCACTGCAGCACCAGAAGCCGCTCGGTACCGCGCCTGTCTCCACATTAAGGGCTCACATACAGAGATTCCCAAGAGCCAGTGGGAATTCTTCAAGGAGGGTTTGAGCACACCCTTAAACATTTTCCTCTGACTCCCTGACAGCCCCTTCCCGTTACGCACAGTGCACCAAACGGTAATCTATTTCTAAATAACAAGGTTTAACCATGGCAGATTTGCAGTTCTTTCTGGAACGTCCCTGCGACCTGCTGCCAACATCAAAGATGTCCTTGTCCTGCTGATGAGATTCATGTTTGGGTGGGGGGAGGTGATTGGTGCCGACCGTAATGTCGATGGGTGTTAGCCACCTGGGTATTGCCGAGTCAAGCGTAAAATTTTTTGAAAAAGACTACTGCTTATGAAAACATCACGAGTACTTTCTTGATCTTTCTGTTTCTGTCTCTGGAGACACCTTATCTACTGATGCCTACTATAAGCCTACGGACTCTCACACAACCTGGACGATTCCTCTTCTCACCGTCTCTTGCAAAAATGCCATCCCCTTCTCGCAATTCCTCCGTCTCCGCCGCATCTGCTCTCAGGATGAGGCTTTTCATTCCAGGACGAAGAGGATGCCTTCCTTTTTTAAAGAAAGGGGCTTCCCTTCCTCCACCATCAACTCTACTCTCAAATGCATCTCTCCCATTTCACGCACATCTGCTCTCACTCCATCCTCCCGCCACCCCACTAGGAATACGGTTCCCCTGGTCCTCACCTACCACCCCACCAGCCTCCGGGTCCAACATCTAATTCTCCGCAACTTCCACCACCTCCAACGGGATCCCACCACTAAGCACCTTTCCCTCCCCTCCCCCGCTTTCCGCAGGGATCGCTCCCTACACGACTCCCTTGTCCATTCGTTCCCCCCTATTCCTTCCCACCGATCTCCCTCCCGGCACTTCTAAGCGGAACAAGTGCTACACATGCCCTTACACTTCCTCCCTCACCATCATTCAGGGCCCCAGACAGTCCTTCCAGGTGAGGCGACACTTCACCTGTGAGTCGGCTGGGGTGACATACTGCGTCCGGTGCTCCCGATGCGGCCTTCTATATATTGGTGAGACCCGACGCAGACTGGGATACCGTTTCGCTGAACACCTACGCCCTGTCCGCCAGAGAAAGCAGGATCTCCCAGTGGCCACACATTTTAATTCCACATCCCATTCCTATTCTGACATGTCTATCCACGGCCTCCTCTACTGTAAAGATGAAGCCACACTCAGGCTGGAGGAACAACACCTTATATTCCGTCTGGGTAGCCTCCAACCTGATGGCATGAACATTAATGTCTCTAACTTCCGTTAATGCCCCTCCTCCCCTTCTTACCCATCCCTTATTTTTCCACCCCCTCTTTTTTCCTCTCTCTGTCCCTCTCACAATAACTCATTGCCTGCTCTTCATCTTCCTCCCCTCCCCCTTTCTTGCTCCCTAGGCGTCCCATCCCATGATCCTCCCCCTTCTCCAGCTCTTAGCTTCATCCCTCCCCCTCCTGTCTTCTCCTATCATTTCGGATCTCCCCCTCCCACTCCCACTTCCAAATCTCTTACTATCTCTTCTTTCAGTTAGTCCTGACGAAGGGTCTCGGCCCGAAACGTCGACTGTACCTCTTCCTAGAGATGCTGCCTGGCCTGCTGCCTTCCACCAGCATTTTGTGTGTGTTGCTTGAATTTCCAGCGTCTGCAGATTTCCTCGTTTGCGAGTACGAAAATTGCTATTCGATAAAGGAACAGACGAACTCTCCTAATATCTTTGGCTAACACGTGCATTTTAGAGTGGGGGCGAATCTATAGATTGGGTTCCGCTCAGTTTGGAAGCGCACCGCCACTTCCGCCTGCGTTCTTTAAAACTCACTTCCCTCGCATAGAGAAGGTATTGGGAAGTCCAAAGAAGAATCAACTAGAACTACTGATCGCGAAAACCGGAGGCACGAACATAGCGGATTTCAGTTCAGTAAGTAACCAGCTTATTAGCGCAGTGGATCTACCCTACTTATACCGGAGCTTCTAGTTGCTTTTTAAATATAATTTCGTTATAAAATTTACACAGGAAGTACCAATGTTGATCGTCAACCTCGCCCCTCGCTGCAAACTCTCGGTTCGGAGGTTGCAAGCTTCCCCACGCTTTGTAGAGTGTGAGGCAGCTCCTTTCGCAGTGCGCAACGCGCGCACAAAATGCTGGGATATCTCAACAGGTCAGGCAGCATCTCTGGAGAGGAATAAACTGTCGCCGCTTTAAAACTCCTCTCCAGGAATGCTGCCTGACCTGCTGAGCCACCCCAGCGTTTTGTGTGTGTTGCTCTGGATTTCCAGCAGGTGCAGAATATCCCGTGTTTAGCCTTTCAGTCTGCTATCCACGTTCTGTTACTGCTCAACCTTGCCATCAGCGGCAAACTCTTATTTGCCAGGTTTGGCGGTTTGGTGCCAGACAACGCCTAGCTTAACGCGGGTGGGTGCAGCCTTTATTCAGAAAAGAAACAAACGTATTTGCAAACTGATTTTATAGCAACCTCGTGGTCGAGATTTCGCTTTTGCTGAAAGCTTCAAAGTAGCGCGAGGGTTCGCTGGTATCCCGACTGTTGTGGAAGGTGCCGCGGTGCACTCTCGGAGTGCGTGTCGTCGTGGGGCTTCATTACCCGGACTGCGCCGCGCTCTCTCTGCTCGCTGCCCTCCTCTTCAACGCCCTGACTTTTCAAACCGTAACCTTCACCCCCGCAGTTTCCACCTTCTTCGCTTCTCTTGTGATCTCTTGATTTCCCATTCAAATTTCTTATCCTTAACCCCCCCCCCCTTGAAAACATGCTTATTTTCTCTGCTAGTATCTCCTTAAAGTTCAGGTTTGTGGAACGTAAACCTACCTGTGAACATTTTACAACGTGTATCGTTGCACATTTCCAACTTAATCATGAGCTGCTATCTCCAAGATCCATATCAACCCATTTGAACCTCTTTTTTACTGGAATATCTCATAAAGGAAATTTGCATTGAGCCACAAAAGGGGAACCACTGATGGGTGACAGAAAACTTGGCGAGAACTACGGGCTTCATGGTAGGTTTTGAAAGTCGAGAAAGGCACAGAAGGTAGGTTCAGTCAGGGTTGGGTTTTAGAAAAGTGAAGAGGAGGGCACAGGAAATATCACCATTTATGAGAACTAACTGATCAAGCAGAAGGCAAGCTGCAAAGTGCTGTGATGTTATTGTGTCATGCAGATGTACAGCATAGAAATGCAGTCTTCAACACAACAAATCTGTGGCAACCCATTTTGCCTATCCACACGAATCCCATAGGCCTACATTAGGAACTTGTCTTTTGAAGTGTCTGTTTAAAGGTCAATTAAATGTAGTAGTTTTATCTTATTCCATCACCTTCTCTTCTGGCAGGGAATTCCAGATACTAACCATCTCTGTGTAAAATTAAAGATTTCCCTTCAGACCCTTTAACATTCCTTCCTCTCACCTTAAGCCTCTTGGTTGTTATGCCCCTACCACTGAGGGAAGGAAAGATTCTGACTGTCTACCCCTATCTAGGTCTCTCATAATTTTCGTCCTTCTGTTAGGTTTTTCTTTATCCCTCAGGTTATCCTTCAGCCTCCTTTACTCCAGAGCAGACAAGCCCAACCAACCCAATCTCTCCTTCGAACTAAAATCCTCAAGGTTAATTTTATTTGTGTACACATAGAAAACAGGACTGTGGTTTTGGATGATGTCAGCACAGTGCAGCTTTCAACAAGAAAGTGGGCAAGACTAAAGATTCATCCTTACAGAATCCAGTTGCTGGCAAAAAAGAAGTAGTTAATTTTAGTGTTAAGGCTGCAGCAGGATTGTGGTGTAGAAATAGGAAGTGAAACTTCACACTTCTGGACAGTGGAAGAGGGCCATTGGTCAACTACTTGACTGTTGAAAGCCATGATGAAAGCCATGTCAAGGAAGAAAAACACATGATGATCACAACCCACAGTTTTATCTGTGGGTGTGCCCGCACTTTGGGCAGCCCATGAGGCATACAACTACACAGAGTTCTGCTTTAGCTACAAGACTGTAACACAAAACTTTTTTTAGAGTAGTACCTCACTGACTCACTCATACAAAACCAAGGAACAAAGTTAAATGGAATTGAGCATTACTGAAATCAACATGAGAAATCGTGGAAATTTTTAATTTGCTTTGTCATTTCCAGCAGTGAGAAGTTATCTTAACATGTTAATAGCACTTTAGACAGGTCTGTTTTCATGATGTTAGCTCAAGGAATAAATACAGAATATTGCAGATATTTCCTCCACTCTTTAAGATTTTATCACAGTCACCCACCTCAAGTTAACATCAAGGCTGAAAGAGGACATCTTTACCAGCTTAATGGCAACTGTAATTACATTTGCAGGAGGTCCAAATGAATGGATTTTGCCAAGAATCCACATACGTCTCACTAGGATTGTGCAGAAGATCACTATCATATTTGGAAGTACATGCTGTGTGGGACACCATTGTACTTAGCTGTGGGGAAGCATCCCTGAGGGTATCTGTGTAAATGTAAGGTTTAGGAATTTGCATGAACTTAATGAGTATTGCCATCCAGGTTTTGGATTTGCTCACCAATACCTTGTTAACACCTAAGATTTGACCTCATTGCTAGATTTTTCTCAGAAGGTTGCTACTTGAATGAGTAATAACATGACTGCGATAATGAGGCTACAGCCATACAAAAGACATGAATGTATGAGATGAGGATCTGCAATTATCTATAGTATTCAAAGTTCAAAGTAAATTTATTATCAAAGTACATATAGTCACCATATACAACCCTGAGACTCATTTTCTTTCGGGCATACTCAATAAATTGATAACAGAATCATAACTGTAATAAAATCAGTGAAAGACTGCACCAACTTGGGCATTCAACCAGTCTGCAAAAGATAGCAAACTGTGGAAATACAAAAAGAAAGAAGTAATAATAATAAATAAATAAGCAATAAATATAGAGAACATGAGATAAAGAATCCTTGAAAGTGAGTCCATAGGTTGTGGGAACAGTTCAGTTATGGGGTAGGTGAAGCTGAGTGAAGTTATCCCCTCTGGTTCAAGAACCTGATGGTTGACGGGTAATAACTGTTCCTGAACCTGGTGGTCTGAGCCCTGAGGCTCCTGTACCTTCTTCCCAATGGTAGCAGCGAGAAGAGAGCATGACCTGGGTGGTGGGGATTCCTGATGATGGATGCTGTTTTCCTGCGACAACAGTTCATATAGATGTGCTTAATAGTGGGGAGGGTTTTACCCATGATGGACTGGGCTGCATCCTCTACTTTCTGAAGGATTTTCCATTCAAGGATATTGATGTTCACATACCAGGCTGTGATACAACCAGTCAATATATTCTCCACTCTACATCTACAGAAGTTTTTCTGAGTTTTAGATGTCATGTTGAATCTTTGCAAACTCCTAAGGAAATAGAGCTGCTGCTGTGATTTCTTTGTAATTGCCCTTACGTGCTGGGTGTAAGAGATGGCCTCCAAAATGATAGCACTGAGGAATTTAAAGTTGATGACCTGCTCCACCTCTGATCCTTCGATGAGGATTGGCTCATGGACCTTTGGCTTCCTTCAGCTGAAGTAATTCGCTCCTTCATCTTGCTGACATTGAGTAAGAGGTTGTTGTTGTGGCACCACTCAGCCAGATCTTCAATCGCCCTCCTATATGCTGATTCATCGTCATCTTTAACTCTGTCCAAGACAGTGGTGTTGTCAGCAAACTTGAATACGGCATTGGAGCTGTGCTTATCCACACAGTCATAAGTGTAAAGAAAGTAGAGCAGGGGCTAAGCACACAGCCTGTGGTGCATCTGTGCTGATGGAGATTGCAGAGGAGATGTTGTTGCCAATCCAAACTGACTGGGGTCTGCAAGTGAGGAAATCGAGATCCAGTTGCACAAGGAGGTATTGAGGCCAAGTTCTTGAAGCTTATTGATTAGTTTTGAGGAGTTGATGGTATTGAATGCTGAGCTGTAATCAAAAAGGTGCATCATTGTTGTCCAGATGTTCCTGGATTGACTGAAAAGCCAATGGGATGGCATCTGCTGTGGTCCTGTTGCTCCAGTAGGCAATTTGGAGTGGATCCAATTCACTTCTGAGGCAGGAGTTGATATGTTTCATCTCCAACCTCTCAAAACACTTCATTACTGTGGATGCAAGTGCTACTGGGTGATAATCATTGAGACAGGTTACTAAGTTCTTCTTAGGCACTGGTATAGTTGAAGTCTGCTTGAAGCAGGTGGGGACCTCAGACTGCCGAAGTGAGAGGTTAAAGATCTCAGTGAACACTCCAGCCAGTTGATCAGCACAGGTCTTCAATACTCGGCCAGGTACCCCACCTGGGCCGGATGCTTGTCATGGGTTCACCCTCCTAAAGGCTGTTTGCACATTGGCCTTAGAGACTGAAATCATTGGATCATCAGGGCTGAGGGAGTTTGTGATGGTTCCTCCATGTTTTGAGGGTCAAAGTGAGCACAGAAGGTATGAAAGTGAAAGTGAAGCCCTATTGTTGACTACGTTGCTTGATTTAACTCCATAAGTGGTGTTAAAATGTTTCATAGCTAATTGAATTGTCAACACACAATGAGAAATTTGCAAAGTTGATACCAACAGGGAGATAAGTTACTGATCATTATTTTTTCAGGTAGTGCTTCAGGATACAGGAGCATCAGAAATAGAATTAGACGTAAGCCACTTGGCTTCTATCCCCTGCTCAGCAATACAAGAAGATCGTGGCTGATGTTTTGAGATGTGAGTCCACAGATGCTGGAAATTTGGATTAACAAGTCCAAATTCTGGAATCTCCCCTTCCCCCACCCTTTTATTTTGGTTCCTGCCCCTTCCTTTCCAATTCTGATGAAGGGTTTCAGTTTGAAACATCAACTGTACATTCCCCACCATAGATGCTTTCTGATCTCCAGCATTTCATGTGCATTGATTGACAATCTTTTGTCTGAGTGAAGATCTTCTGCATCAAATCCACATCTCTTGACACCTTTAATATTTACATATTTGTCAACCTCCGACTTGAGTATACTCAACCACTGAACTTCTTGTGAAATGAATTGCAAAGATTCACACTGGGAGCAAAGGTTTGCTGTCAACTCAGTCCTGATGGCTGAACCCCTTTGCTTGTTAAACTGTGATCCCCACTTCTAGATTCTTTAGCTAGGAAACATTGTTTGTTCATGCTTCTATCCAGTGAAGCTACATAAGATTTAATTCCATTTCACAGTATAATCCCCTCCAGCCCAAGAACCAAGATCATAGAATTTTATTGTGCCCACTCTTCTGCAGGTGTAATGTGTCTTGTTTAGGGAGACCAGACCTGTACATATTATTCCAGATGGAGTTTCAATAGTGCTCTTGATAATTGCCGTGAGACTTGTACATGCATTCTCCTACCTTCATAACTGGTTACTGAATGTTACATTTCAGTGCTTCAAGACCTGCAAGGACAACCAGATCCTGATGAAAACCAGTTTCGTTGAAAACCACTCTTAACACTCAAAGAAATATACTGTTTCTGTCTATTTTCTGAGCAAGTCAATAAAAATTTTGCAAATCCTGTTGCAGCTGCATATAACTTTGGTTAGACCACATATGAAGTAGTTTTGACCATTCTGCATTACAGAAAGGAAGTGGAGGGTTTGGAGAAGGTGCAGAAGAGGTAGACCGCAATGTTGCCTCGAATTGAGTACCTTACCTATGGAAAGAGAATCAGAGTCAGAATCAGGTTTAATATCACTGGCATAGTCGTGAAATACATTGTTTTGTGGCTACAGTGCATTGCAGTACATAACAATAAAAACATAAATTACTATATATTATATATACAGTATATATTAAATTGATAGTGCAGAAAGAAAACAAACAAAAAAATAGTGAGGTAGTGTACAATGGTTCATTGTCCATTCAGAAATGTGATGGTGCAAGGGAGAAGCTGTTCCTGAAACGTTTTGTGTGTGTCTTCAGGCTCCTCTACCTCCTCCTTGATGGTAGCAATGAGAAGAGGGCACATTCTGGGTATCGGGGGATCCTTAATAATGAGTGCCGCCTTTTTGAGCCATTCCTGAGGAGGCTGGTGCCCATGATGGTGCTGGCTGAGACTATAGTTTTCTGCAGCTTTTTCTGACCCTGTGCAGTGGCCCCTCCATATCAGACGGTGATGCAACCAGTTAGAATGCTCTACACGGTACACCCATAGAAATTTGAGAGAGCCTCTGGTGACGTACCCAATTCTCCTCAAACTCCTAATGAAATATAGCTGATGCTCTTTGTAACTGCATCAATATGTTGGGCACAGGGTAGTCCTTCAGAGGTACTGACACCCTGGAACTCACCATTTCCACTGCTGATCCCTTGATGAGGACAGGTATGGGTGTTTCCTCGTCATCCCCTTCCTGAAAGATGTGGGTTGTTTGCCCTGGAATATCAGAGTTTGAGGGCATTTCTCTGCCTGAGAAAAGTGTGTAAATTTATGAGAGGCATCGACAAGGTAGACTGTCAGACTCTTTTTCCAAACTAGGAGAAGCCAAACACTAGGGGGCAGAGCTTTAAGGTGCGAATGGGAAAGTTTAAGGGACATTTACGAGGCCATGTGGTATGTACTTGGAACGTGATTTTCAGAGAAGTGATGGAAGGTGTTATAATAGCAATGCTTGAGAGGCATTTGGATAGAAATATGAATAGGCAGGGAATGGAGGGACATGGGTCACGTGCAGGCAGAAGGGAATACTTTAAATTGGCATTATAGTCAATACAGTACAGGCAATGTTGGCTGAGGGACCTGTTCCAGTACTATACTGTTCCACATTCTATAACTCATTTTTATTCGTTACATTCCATCCGCCTTACCCTTGCCAGTCAAAATGCTTAACTATATTTACCTGGAACTTCTGTTCAATTCAATACTGTGATCCCCTCCAAGCTGATCACCAAACTTTGCCAGCTTGGTATCAGCGTATCCCTCTGCAATTGGACCATGGACTTTCTGACTAACAGACCCCAATCAGTGAAGTTAGACAACCTCTCTGTCATAAGGTGGTGGCTGGGAACGGACCCAAGTGCAAGACACAGACACTGAAGGACTAGGGACAGGACTAGGATACAAGCTGAGGGCAAGGACATGGACAGGAAAACCAGGAACCTGGAACAGGACTGGACAAGAGAGCTAGGAGCCTGGGCTTGGACTCCAAGCCAGAGACTAGACAAGGACCCAGTACCTGGGTCTTGCCTCTGGCTCGGACCCCAGAACTAGGCAGGGACGAGGCTTGGCAGGCAGGCAGGATGAGGCTGGAGTCTTAGAGACTTGAGGTGAGACTTGGCAGGAGGCAGGAGACTTGAGGCAAGGCTTGGCAGGAGGCAGGAGACGAGGCAAGGCTTGGTAGGAGGCAGGAGACTTGAGGCAAGGCTTGGTAGGAGGCAGGAGACTTGAGGCAAGGCTTGGCAGGAGGCAGGAGACGAGACAAGGCTTGGCAGGAGGCAGGAGACGAGACAAGGCTTGGCAGGAGGCAGGAGACTTGAGGCAAGGCTTGGCAGGAGGCAGGAGACGAGGCGAGGCTTGGCAGGAGGCTGGAGACTTGAGGCGAGGCTTGGCAGGAGGCTAGAGACTTGAGGCTTGAGGCGGCTAGGCAGGCTCCTCTGGGGCAGGGCGCAGTACTCCTGGGCAGGGCGCGGCTCAGCACCCGACGGAGGCATGGGAGAGGAAGGGACAGAACCAACTGCAGGTAACGGCGAGACGGCCTGGCCTACCCGACGGAGGCAAGGGACAGGAAGGGACAGAACCAACCGCAGGTAACGGCAAGATGGCCAGGCTTACCTGGGCGGAGGCAAGGGACAGGAAGGGAGCTAGGTACAGGGTGGCTCCAGGACAAGATTGCAGGCGAGACGAGGCAAGAGTTAACAGCAAGACAAGGCAAGGCTTCAGGCAATGCAAGGTGAGACGAGAACTTCAGGTGAGGCAAGAGTTACCAGCAAGACAAGGCAAGGCTTCTGGCAAAGCAAGGTGAGACGAGAACTTCAGGCGAGGCGAGAGTTACCAGCAAGACAAGGCAGGGCTTCAGGCGAAGAAACAGAAGGCAGAGGAAGGGATACAAGGAGTAAGGACAAGAACAATCCAGCAACCACGCCCTGGTCTCTGAAGGTATTTATGCTGCCAGCCCCAATGAGCATCAGCTGCCTCAATTAGAGCTAAACAAGAACAAAAACAGGGTAAACAGGAAAACCTGGAGCAAGGGTCGATGGACCGGATCATGAACAGGAATACGGACTTCACGGACCGGACCATGACACTCTCCTCCTCCACTCTCACCCTGAATACCGGCATGCCTCAAGGCTGTGTGCTGAGCCCTCTTCTGTACTCCCTTTTCACCTGTGACTGCGTTCCTGTACATGGTTCTAACTCCATAATCAAGTTCGCAGATGGCACCACGGTGGTTGGTCTGATCAGAGGGGATGACGAGATGGCCTACAGGGACGAGGTCTAGCACCTGGCCGCGTGGTGTGCTGACAACAACCTGGCCCTTAACACCCAGAAGACCAAGGAGATCATTGTGGACTTCAGGCATGCCAGGAGTCACACTCATGTCCCCATCTACATCAACAGAACTGTAGTGGAGTGTGTATCAAGCTTCAAATTCCTTGGTGTCCACATTTCCGAGGATCTCACCTGGTCCCTGAACTCCTCCATCCTGATCAAAAAGGCACAACAGCGCCTTTATTTCCTGCAGAGCATGAAGAAAGCTCACCTCTGTCCCAGGATACTGACGGACTTTTACCGCTGTACCATTGAGAGCATACTGTCCAACTGCATCTCAGTGTGGTATGGCAATTGTCCCGTATCGGACTGCAAAGCACTCCAGCGTGTGGTGAAAACTGCCCAGCGGATTATCAGCACCCAATTGCCCACCATTGAGAACATCTACCATGGACTTTTTACTCTCCTCCCATCCGGTAAGCGCTACAGGAGCCTCCGCTCCCACACCAGCAGGCACAGGAAGAGCTTCTTCCCTGAGGCTGTGACACTGCTGAACCTCTCATCACAGTGCGAAGCAGTATTGCATCCATATTTTACTGTCTCAGTACTTCTATATTTGTGTGTGGTAGCACTTTTTTATTCGCAGACACTATCCTTTGCATTTCTGGTCAGATGCTAATGTATTTCATTGGCTTTGTATCTGTACTCGGCACAATGACAATAAAGTTGAATCTAATCTAATCTAATCTGCATTTTTTTGATAACTCATAGGAGTGTGGGCATTCATATCAACTTAAGGAGCTGTGTACATAAAAAAAACTTGTTTAGAATTCCTGTTAAATGTATGAAAATGTTTCCATTTGCACATATGCTTTTAACTCTCCCCGAAGCACTGAGCTGAAAAAGAAACAGGCTTACATAATTTCTGGCTGAGTGTAATTCTGCAAAATGTATCTGAGTGCACTATTGCTCAATATGGAAACTTAGTTTACCTTTTTGCTTTTTGCTTGCTGCTTTTATTTCTGGCAAGAGATGTATACGAAGTGTGGGAGGATGTATATTTTATTTATTTAGATTTTTGCCACCCAGCAACCCCCAACAACCCCCCCTGACTAACCCTTACCTAATCACGGAATAATTTACAATGACCAATTAGCCCACAAACCGGTACGCCTTTGGACTCTGGGAGGAAGCTGGAGCACCTGGGGAAAAGCCATGCATTCCACAGGGAGGACGTACAGACTCTTTACAGAGGACCCCAGGATTGAACTTTGAACTCCGACACCCTGAGCTGCAATAGTGTTGTGTTAACCGTACAAAAGTGATCTTCATTTTTTCAGAGGTTTCTACAAAAATAAGAGATTGACGGGAACTGAGACTAAATATTTAACATAGATTGAGAACTAAATCAAGCAATCTGGAGAGGGGCAAAGAACAAATTAAAAGGAAACACATTTTGTGATCTGACTCTGCAAGGCAATTCACATGAAGTTCTGTTGAAGTGAAAGAAATTTGCAAAAGATAATACTTTACATATCTCATACTTGGACCATACCACAAATGAGCAGGGCCACAAGACCATCCAGCACCACATTGGCCCCCATGAAGACCTTCTCATAATGGTGAAGAAAAGGAAGCTGAGATGGTACGGCCACGTAACAAGATCCAGTGGCCTTGCAAAGACCGTTCTACAAGGAACTGTGGAGGGGAAAAGAAGGAGAGGCAGACAGAGGAAAAGATGGATGGACAACATTAAAGAATGGACAGGGAAAACAACTGCGGTGACCCAGGCTCTGGCACACAACCGCGACAGATGGAACAGACTGGTGCAAAGCTTGTCATGACGGCACCCCGACGACTCCACCAGGAGTTCAGGGTGCAAGGAAGGAAGGAAGGAATATGCTAAGACCAGATAATCTTTTTTTGCAGTAATGAGAGGATGAATATTGACCAGGACTCCTGGGAGAACTACAAACCCCATTTCCAGAAAAGTTGGGATATTTTCCAAAATGCAATAAAAATAAAAATCTGTGAAATGTTAATTCATGTAAACATTTATTTAACTGACAAAAGTACAAAGAAAAGATTTTCAATTGTTTTACTAACCAACTTAATTGTATTTTGTAAACATACACAAATTTAGAATTTGATGGCTGCAACACACTCAACAAAAGTTGGGACAGAGTTAAAATAAGATTGAAAAGTGCACAGAATACTCAAGTAACACCGGTTTGGAAGACTCCACATTAAGCAGGCTAATTGGTAGCAGGTGAGGTATCATGACTGGGTATAAAAGTAGCGCCCATCAAAGGCTCAGTCTTTGCAAGCAAGGATGGGTCGTGGCTTTGTGCCAAAATTTGTGAGAGAATTGTTAGTCAGTTCAAAAGGAACATTTCTCAATGCAAGATTGCAGAGAATTTAGGTCTTTCAACATCTACAGTACATAATATTGTGAAAAGATTCAGAGAATTCAGAGACATCTCAGTGCATAAAGGGCAAGGTCGGAAACCACTGTTGAATGTGCGTGATCTTCGAGCCCTCAGGCGGCACTGCCTAAGAAACAGTCATGCTGCTGTGACAATTATAGCCACCTGTGCTCGGAAGTACTTCGGAAAACCATTGTCACTCAACACAGTCCGTCGCTGCATCCAGAAATGCAACTTGAAACTGTATTACGCAAGGAGGAAGCCATACATCAACTCTATGCAGAAACGCCGGCGAATTCTCTGGGCCAAGCTCATCTCAGATGGACCGAAAGCCTGTGGAACCGTGTGCTGTGGTCAGATGAGTCCACATTTCAGCTAGTTTTCAGAAAAAACGGGTGTTGAGTTCTCCGTGCCAAAGATGAAAACGAACATCCAGATTGTTATCAGTGAAAGGTGCAAAAGCCAACATCTGTGATGGTATGGGGGTGCATCAGTGCCCACGGCATGGGTGAGTTGCATGTATGCGAAGGTACCATTGACTCTGAGGCGTATATTAGGATTTTAGAGAGACATATGTTGCCATCAAGGCGACGTCTCTTCCCGGGACATCCATGCTTATTTCAGCAGGACAATGCCAGATCACATTCTGCACGGGCTACAACAGCGTGGCTTTGTAGACACAGAGTGCATGTGCTTGACTGGCCTGATGCCAGTGCAGATCTATCTCCTATTGAAAATGTATGGCGCATCATGAAGATGAGAATCAGACAGTGGAGACCACTGTTGAGCAGCTGAAGTCTTATATCAAGCAAGAATGGACAAAATTTCCAATTGCAAATCTACTACAATTAGTATCCTCAGTTCCAAAACGATTAAAAAGTGTTATTAAAAGGAAAGGTGATGTAACAGAATGGTAAACATGCCTCTGTCCCAACTTTTGTTGAGTGTGTTGCAGCCATCAAATTCTAAATTTGTGTATGTTTACAAAATACAATTAAGTTGGTCAGTAAAACTATTGAAAATCTTTTCTTTGTACTTTTGTCAGTTAAATAAAGGTTCACATGAATTAACATATCACAGATTTCTGTTTTTATTGCATTTTGGAAAATATCCAAACTTTTCTGGAAATGGGGTTTGTACATTGTGCTGAACAAAAATCTTAGCATTTAATTGTTGACGTAAAGGTAGAGGGGTCCTTGGCTCAACTCTCTCAGAACTGCAGTGCAAAGTTGGCCCAAACATTTTGCTCAAGTCTTGAGTGGGTGTGAACCGCAGCACCTTTAGACACAGCCACCATCGTAGCTTGTTAATATATCGGTAGTTTAAAAGACTGAGATGCTCACTAATTGAAATGGATGGAAAAACAGGCAAATATGGATTTTCTGAGCTCAGCAGATCTTCCCACCAGCTTAACAGTGATAGAGTTCCTTTTGCCCTTACCTACTACCTCATGAGTCTCTGCATCCAACACATCATTCTCTACAACTTCCGCCATCACCAAAGGGATATAGCTGTACCTTCCTCTCATTCTCTGCTTTCTGCAGGGATCACTCCCTCTGTGATTCCCTTGTCCATTTGTCTCTCCCCACTGATCTCCCTCCCAACACTTATCCCTGTAAGTGGCCAAAGTTCTACACCTGTCCATTCACCTCCTCCCTTCTCCATTCAGGGCCTCAAACAGTTCTTCCAGGTCAGGCAATGTTTCACCTGCAAATCAGCTGGGGTCATCTATCGTGTCCAGCGCTCCTGATGCGGCCTCCTCCACATTGGTGAGACCCTTTGAAAATTGGGGGACCGCTTCGTCAAGCACCACCACTCCATCTGCCAAAAGCAGAACTTCCTGCTGACCAAACATTTTAATTCTGATTCCTATTCTCGTCCCAACACACCAGTCCATGGCCTCCTCCTGTGCCATGATGAGGCCACCCTCAGGGTGGAGGAGCAATGGTTGATATTCCGCATAGGTAGCCTCCAGCCTGATGGTATGAACATCAATTTCTCTTCACGGTTGGAAAAAACCTCCCCTTCCGCTCTTCTATTCCCAACCCTGACGTTTTGCTCTCCTCACCTGCCTATCACTCCCCACTGGATGCCCTCTTCCTTCCCTTTCTCCAGTGGTCTACTCTCTCCTATCAGATTTCTTCCTCTCCCTTTCCTACCAACCTGGCTTCCCCTAACACCTTCCAGCTATCCTCCTTCCCTTCCACCCTCCTTTTTATTCTGGCATCTTCTCCCTGCCTTTCCAGTCCTGAAGAAGGGTCTCGGCTGAAAACTTTAACTGTTTAGTCTTTTCCAAAGATGCTGGCCGGCCTGCTGAGCTCCTCCAGTATTTTGTGTGTATTGCTTTGGATTTCTAGCATCTGCAGAATTTCTTGGGTTTAAGATTGTGGAATGCACTGTATAATTGGGGAGAAAGTTTGAAGCAGATTTTGTGTTTTAAAAGAATGAATATATATGCAGTTTATGGATTTTCCATCATCTGGCTGGTCTCGTGCCTCTGGAACATACTGGTATATAAGTAAAGAAAGTAACTAAATTTTGAAAAAAATTGTATTTTATCATTTATACTTTGGGTCCCTTAATGTAATGGCAATGATGTTATTGGTCCAGCAAATGGGTGTGATAGGGTATCTTGGAGTGGTACAGGATATCTCAGATTATTCTACCAAATAAGGAGCACTTTTACCTGTTCGCTGAAATATTTATACTCAGAGGGATCTGTTTTCATCATTTGTAGTTTCCAGTAATATAGCTTAAATTAGTAAATGGAAGGGGAAGAAGTCAGCAAGATTACTGTTACTAGGGCAGTGACACAGAGAAAATTGTTGAAGGCGTGAGCTGAAAAAGAAGTTCCTGAGTCCTAGTGGACTTCGTCTGGAGTCTAAGGTGAAATGGTCGTTGACATGGTTGATGAATTCGATTGGATCCATTAGATTGGAAAACAGTAATGTAACCTATTTTTCTGAAAGGGCGGGGAGTCCAGTTTTAGGGAAAGTATGAGAGGATATTTTTAAAAACAAAAAGGCAGGGCACTGAAAAAATATCACAGGACACTCAAAGCTGCTGGGCAGGTTGACTCTGTGGTTAAGAAGGCATATGGTGCATTGGCCTTCATCAATCGTGGGATTGAGTTTAGGAGCTGAGAGGTAATGTTGCAGCTATATATAGGACCCTGGTCAGACCCCACTTGGAGTACTGTGCTCAGTTCTGGTCGCCTCACTACAGGAAGGATGTGGAAACCATAGAAAGTGTGCAGAGGAAATTTAGAAGGATGTTGCCTGGATTGGGGAGCATGCCTTATGAGAATAGGTTGAGTGAACTCAGCTTTTTTTCCTTGGAATGACAGAGGATGAGAGGTGACCTGATAGAGGTGTATAAGATGATGAGAGGCATTGATCATGTGGATAGTCAGAGGCTTTTTCCCAGGACTAAAATGGCTAGTATGAGAGGGCACAGTTTTAAGGTGATTGGAAGGAGGTACAGAGGAGATGTCAGGGGTAAGTTTTTTATGCAGAGAATGGTGAGTGTGTGGAATGGGCTGTTGGTGACAGTGGTGGAGGTGGATCCGATATTGTCTTTTAGGAGACTCCTGGAGGGTACATGGAGCTCAGAAAAATAGATGTCTATGGGTAACCGTAGGTAATTTCTAAGGTAAGGACATTTTGGGCACAGCTTTGTGGGCCAAAGGGCCTGTATTGTGCTGTAGGTTTTCTATGTTTCTATGAATTAGGCAATACTGTAAGGGAAATACGTTTGACCAACTGAACTTGTTCAAAGTAATTGTGCTTTGGATAAAGAGAAAATAGAGTTACTTAGATTTGCAGAAGGTATCACACCAAATTTTATTGCAAAAATAAAATCACATGGTGGCATGCAAGTGGGGATATCAACCAGGCTCAGAGGAAACAGTGAGTCCGAATAACTAGATTTTTTAAAATTAATGGTTGGGAAGCTAAGGTTGCTGCTGTCACAGAGACATATCAAAAGATAAGCTGTGAAGAGAATATCATGAGGCAGCACAGGGGTACAGATAGTGAATGGGAAACAAATGGCAAAAGTGTGGGAAAATGTGAAGTTCTCCATTTTGGTAGGATGAAACACTTTTTTCCCCCATTTCCATGGTTTAAGTGGTGAAAGATAGCAGAACACTGAGATGCCAAGGGGTCTGCGTGTTCTAGTGACTTACTCATGAGGTTCAAAAGATAATTAGGAAAATGACAGAATGTAATTGTTTATTACTAAAGGAGCTGAATGCAAAAGGAGGGAGATTATGCTTTAATTGTATGGGCAATGGTGAGATGATACTTGTGAACACAATTGGTCTCTTAACTAATGAAGGATGTTAATGCATTATGAGTATTGATCGGTGTGAGCCCCTGGCCTCCCTGCCATAATCTGCATCTGAACACCTCTACACCAAACTTCTGGACTTCCATCAAGTGAACCAATCCCTTAACCTTGTCTTCTCTGAAATGAAGTTGGAATCCTTCAACGGTTTAATACAATTGATCTTCCTTCATACTCCCGCTCAAGATGGCGCCACCGAACGACGATTCCTTGGGCGACACCTCAGGCAGATAACTAATCTCTTCAATTATTTCACTTTCTCTACATCTTCTGCTTGTTCTTTTGGTCTTGATTGTGCTTCAGAAACTGTTGGAGCCTGTGACGTGCAGTTTGGATGGGCGATTTGTTAGTTTTTGTGTGAGGGAGGGAATTGGGGGTTGATGTTCTAGCTGTCATTGCCCATGTGGGCAATTTGTTAGATTTTTGTTGGGAGGGTGGGAGGGGTTGGGGTTTTCAAGTTTGTTTCTTTTTCTTTTTCATGCGGGGGGGGTGGGGGGGTTGATGTCTTTTCTTTCAACAACTCCCATGGTTTTTCCATATTTCATGGCTATCTGGAGAAGATGAATAGCAGAGTTCTATTGTATATGCATGCTTTGACAATGAAATGAACCTTTGAACCTTTTCATATGTATAACGAGTATGGGTGTTATGGATCTGGCCTGACATTGTCCCAATTCAAATGGTAATCAAAGTTTTTTAAGGAATTTCATCCATCAAGCAATTACTTTATTAGGTGTGGACAAGTATTTGGTGAAATATCAATGGACTCCTCTACACAATCTCCAAGCTACTTAATTCATGTAAATTTTTAAAAGACAGCATCAAACTCAGCTTTAAAATCTAAATTGCATTTGGAAATTCCCTAAGTTTCACTATGTCATGGACAAAATGACTCAAAGTGATACCCATGTCACAAAATGTCTGCCATAATTGGCTAAACATTAAACTGTGGCTTTTATCCTATGAAAACCTATTACACTATGTGAGTGCAGAGATTAAAATGGTTAATGCCTTCCTATTTGAATGTCTAGAAAGGCACTGTTCTTCCTATTTAATTGTAATTATTGTCTATTTTAATGTCATTCATGATTTGTTCAAATTTAATAATTCTCTGCAAAATAATCCTTTATATACTTACACTTCACAGAAAAACACCAAAAGTGAAACTTACAGGGGGAAAAACTTTTCTGAATGACAAATATATATCAAAATGGTGTTTTTTAGATTTTAATGTATATATCTATAAGCTCATCTGTCTGCATGTCTCCCTGTTTCAATGTGTATGTCGACTGGTTGCAGACTCTGACCTCAGTAAGACAGGAGATATTTATGAACTCTTTCAATTATCTGTGTGTGAACATGTCTGTCTTAGGTTGACCAATTATAGTTCTGAATCTAATTGATGTCCAGAAATTGTTCCATCTCTTGCTATTCAGCATAATGTTTAGGCAAACAGCCAGATTCTGGTAGTTTGTGTGGATGTGAGTCATAACTTGCAGGCTGCAACTACCGTTCAAGTTCATGGGAACCTAGAAATTAATCTTGATTATTTTTGGCAGGTTAAAACAGGGTGTTAAAGATTTTTTTAAAGATCTAAACTGCTGGTCAAATTCAACAGCATTGGGCTTCTTTGCATTTTGCATATTGCTTCAAAAACAGATGGTGGAGTTGAGAAGCTTGAATTGAGGCACTCTGGTAATTTGTGATAAAGCTGAGAAGTCATGATCCGGTCCTTAATGAACATCACCAGCATTCTCTGGTTGCTGAAGTTTGTAAGTCAAAACTGCTTCAGTAATCCCAGACGACAGGAAATATGCTGCAGTGCCTACCAGGAAGATCATGCTACCCATTTTTATAGCAAAGCACACAAGGTGCTGGAGAAACTCAGCCAGTCATGCAACATCTATGGAGCTGGATAAGCAGTTGACATTTTGGACCGAGGCGTTGACTGTTTATTCTCCTCCAGTGCTTTGTGTGCGTTGCTCAAGGTTTCTAGCATTTGCAGAATCTCTTGTGTCCTTTTTTACCATCACATAGACCCTTCAGTATTACAGCTAGGATTTCCTGGATGGACATTACTTGGAAGATGTTTGTAAGGATGTAACTGCAGTTGCATAATGTCTGCATGTTGGGGAAAACTTGCAATGACAGACCATGCCCATGGGTGCTCCAGTGCCTTGATGAGAAGGAGGTGATATCTAAACATCTCACACAGATGATCACTGGCTTCCCGAATGGAGTGTCAACAGCCATATGTAGTTTATGGCATTTACCACTAGCTATGGTCTAGAATGAGCCTGAGGCTGAGAGATTGAATGAACCTGTTGCTCCGTTCCAGAGCAGTGCAGGCTTGTAGGTCACTTGAGGTTTCTTGGGGGACCCAGATATAAGTGAGGACCACATCTGGTGGAACAGTAACCTGAGCAGACTTTGCTCATCGAAGAAGTGCAGATTGGAGCAACACTGGGATGGATAAGGTGTTGAGAGCTGCTCCCATGTACACCAGCTCTGATATACCTCCTGTGGGTCCCTGCGGTGGCTGGGAAGCATCTTTTGCACGTCCTCGTCATTCATAAAGAGTAGTAAGTCTTGGTAAGTTGGTATTGGAAGGAAAACGTGGTGCTGACAAAGTATTTGAAGATGCAAGGAAGAGTTAGAGCTCAGTGTGAGCACCATGCAGAGTGATCAGTGGGCATATAGTATGCAGTGCAGCAGGCAGTCTGACTGTGACTCCAGTTGTAGTCGAAGCAGTGGATAGAGTCGCATTCTGTACAGCGGGCTATGATTCCAGCTGTAATGTGAATTGCACGTAGAGTAAGCTGTGTTTGAGCAGCGTGCCATGCAGGTCGATGACTCCAGCTGTGAAGTGAGCAGTTTTGCAGAATAAGCTGCAAGCATGTTGTGTGCTGTAGATCAGTGTGACTGTAACTCCACATGTAATGGCAACAGCTCATCAATATTCAGACTAATTTTGTTGGAAAATTCACCAGCAAATTTTCTTTATAGCACTGCTGTTGACATTATGTTAAGATTAAGATTAGCCTTATTTGTCACGTGTACGTCAAAGCATTGAAACATAGAGTCAAGTGCGTCATTTGAGTCAAATCGGACCTCAAGGGTGGTGTTCTCAGGATTGCTGCCAGTGCTACGTGACAGTGATGGTAAAAATTGGAGGAGATGGCAGTTGAATGCATGGCTGAGGAGTTGGTGCAGGGAGCAGGGTTTTAGATTTTTGGATCATTGGGATCTCTTCTGGGGAAAGTGGGACCTGTACAGATTGGATGGGTTGCACCTGGACTCGAAGGGGAGCAATATCCTTGCAGGTAGGTTTGCTGGAATGGTTCGGGAGGGTTTAAACTAATTTGCAAGGGGGATGGGATCCAGAGCGATAGAGCAGTGAAAGAAGTGCATGGAGTAAAGCCAGATCTAACATATAAAGAGGCTTTGAGGAAAGAGAAGCAGAATAAAGGGTGTAAAAGTAGTAAGGTAGAAGGGCTAAAGTGCATGTACTTCAATGAAAGAAGCATCAGGAGCTTGGATACATACATGGAATTATGACGTAGTGGCCATTACAGAGACTTGGCTGGCACCAGGGCAGGAATGGATTCTCAATATTCCTGGATTTCAGTGCTTTAAAAGGGATAGAGAGGGCGGGAGGGGAGGAGGGGTGGCATTACTGGTCAGGGATACTATTACAGCTACAGAAAGGGTGGGTAATGTAGCAGGATCCTCTTTTGAGTCAGTATGGGTGGAAGTCAGGAACAGGAAGGGAGCAATTACTCTATTGGGAGTATTCTATACACCCCCTGGTAGCAGCAGAGATACCAAGGAGCAGATTGGGAGGCAGATTTTGGAAAGGTGCAAAAATAACAGGGTTATTATCATGGGTAACTTTAACTTCCCTAATATTGATTGGCACCTGATTAGTTCCAAGGGTTTAGATGGGGCAGAGTTTGTTAAGTGTGTCCAGGACGGATTCCTGTCACAGTATGTTGACAGGCCGACTAGGGGGGATGCCATACTAGATCTAGTATTAGGTAACAAACCGGGTCAGGTCACAGATCTCTCAGTGGGTGAGCATCTGGGGGACAGTGACCACCGCTCCCTGGCCTTTAGCATTATCATGGAAAAGGACAGAATCAGAGAGGACAGGAAAATTTTTAATTGGGGAAGGGCAAATTATGAGGCTATAAGGCTAGAACTTGCGGGTGTGAATTGGGATGATGTTTTTGCAGGGAAATGTACTATGGACATGTGGTCGATGTTTTGAGATCTCTCGCAGGATGTTAGGGATAAATTTGTCCCAGTGAGGAAGATAAAGAATGGTAGGGTGAAGGAACCATGGGTGACAAGTGAGGTGGAAAATCTAGGTCAGGTGGAAGAAGGCAGCATACATGAGGTTTAGGAAGCAAGGATCAGATGGGTCTATTGAGGAATATAAGGAAGCAAGAAAGGAGCTTAAGAAGGGGCTGAGAAGAGCAAGAAAGGGGCATGAGAAGGCCTTGGCGAGTAGGGTAAAGGAAAACCCCAAGGCATTCTTCAATTATGTGAAGAACAAAAGGATGACACGAGTGAAGATAGGACCAATTAGAGATAAAGATAGGAAGATGTGCCTGGAGGCTGTGGAAGTGAGCGAGGTCCTCAATAAATACTTCTCTTTGGTATTCACCAATGAGAGGGAACTTGATGACAGTGAGGACAATATGAGTGAGGTTGATATTCTGGAGCATGTTGATATTGAGGGAGAGGAGGTGTTGGAGTTATTAAAATACATTAGGACGGATAAGTCCCCGGGGCGAGATGAAATATTCCCCAGGATGCTCCATGAGGCGAGGGAAGTGATTGCTGAGCCTCTGGCTAGGATCTTTATGTCCTTGTTGTCTACGGGAATGGTACCGGAGGACTGGAGGGAGGTGAATGTTGTCCGCTTGTTCAAAAAAGGTAGTAGGGATAGTCCGGGTAATTATAGACCAGTGAGCCTTACAATTGTGGAGGGAAAGATGTTGGAAAAGATTCTTAGAGATAGGATCTATAGGCATTTAGAGAATCATGGTCTGATCAGGGACAGTCAGCATGACTTTATGAAGGGCAGATCATGTCTAACAAGCCTGATAGAGTTCTTTGAGGAGGTGACCAGGCATATAGATGGGGGTAGTGCAGTGGATGTGATCTATATAGATTTTAGTAAGGCATTTGACAAGGTTCCACACGGTAGGCTTATTCAGAAAGTCAGAAGGCATGGGATCCAGGGAAGTTTGGCCAGGTGGATTCAGAATTGGCTTGCCTGCAGAAGGCAGAGGGTGGTGGTGGAGGGAGTACATTCGGATTGGAGGATTGTGACTAGTGGTGTACCACAAGGATCGGTTCTGGGACTTCTACTTTTCGTGATTTTTATTAACAACCTGGATGTGGGGGTAGAAGGGTGGGTTGGCAAGTTTGCAGACGACACAAAGGTTGGTGGTGTTGTAGATAGTGTAGAGGATTGTCGAAGATTGTAGAGAGACATTGATAGGTTGCAGAAGTGGGCTGAGAAGTGGCAGATGGAGTTCAACTCGGAGAAGTGTGAGGTGGTACACTTTGGAAGGACAAACTCCAAGGCAGAGTACAAAGTAAATGGCAGGATACTTGGTATTGTGGAGGAGCAGAGGGATCTGGGGGTACGTGTCCACAGATCCCTGAAAGTTGCCTCACAGGTAGATAAGGTAGTTAAGAAAGCTTATGGGGTGTTAGCTTTCATATGTCGAGGGATGGTGTTTAAGAGTCACAAGGTAATGATGCAGCTCTATAAAACTCTGGTTAGGCCACACTTGAAGTACTGTGTCCAATTCTGGTTGCCTCACTATAGGAAGGATGTGGAAGCATTGGAAAGGGTACAGAGGAGATTCACCAGGATGCTGCCTGGTTTAGAGAGTATGCATTATGATCAGAGATTAAGGGAGCTAGGGCTTTACTCTTTGGAGAGAAGGAGGATGAGAGGAGACATGATAGAGGTATACAAGATATTAAGAGGAATAGATAGAGTGGATAGCCAGCGCCTCTTCCCCAGGGCACCACTGCTCAATACAAGAGGACATGGCTTTAAGGTAAGGGGTGGGAAGTTCAAGGGGGATATTAGAGGAACGTTTTTTACTCAGAGAGTGGTTGGTGTGTGGAATGCACTGCCTGTGTCAGTGGTGGAGGCAGATACCCTAGTGAAGTTTAAGAGACTACTAGACAGGTATATGGAGGAATTTAAGGTGGGGGGTTATATGGGAGGCAGGGTTTGAGGGTTGGCACAACAATGTGGGCTGAACGGCCTGTACTGTGCTGTACTATTCTATGTTGTATGTTCTAAATCAGAGAGGGTTGTGCTGAGCAAATATCACCATGCTTCCACAGCCAACACAGCATGCCCACAACTTATTCACCCTAATCCTAACCTGGTCCCTGGCATGTGGGAGGAAATTGGAGCATGCAGAAGAAACCCATGTGGTCACGGACAGCAGCAAGAATCGAACCCGCGATTGGTGATCACTGGCACTGTAAAGTGACTGTATTAATCGTTATGTTACCATACCACCCACAGTGTTTACTTGATGGAAGAAAAACAATAATAATATGCAACATTAATCTATAATGTGTGCAAAGTTGTTGTAATTAATGTTAATATTGCTTTCAAATTGACAGTGTTGTTTTTCCCAGAGTTCCAAGCTGCGCTGTTTGACACTCTTCCAACAGCAAGAATCCATTCAGCAACTCTTCAGGTTTACCTTGTGGAATTGCAATTTCACACAGGACAGACTTACTTTTACAATAACTAGGCTGTATTTTCAAGTAACAAGAAATGGATGTAAAGTTTTCAGTAATTTGTGACTTGTTGACAATAGATCTTCTACCAAATCACTTTTCCTACAATCTTCTCGTAGACCTTCCCTCTTTTAATAACCATAAGATTGTGCATCCCTGTTATGAATGTAGACAACAACTGAATGTTAACAGCCCTCTTGAGAAAGAAGTTATAAAGATTTAATTATAAACACAAAAGATTCTGTAGATGCTGGAAATCCAGAGCAAACATACAAAATGCTGGAGGAACTCAGCAGGCCAGGCAATATCCTTGAAGGAAAATAGACTATCGACATTTTGGGCCAAAATGTCAACTGTTCATTCCTTTCCAAATATGCTGCCTGACCTGCTAAGTTCCCCCAGCATTTTGTAAGTGTTGCCCAAAGATTTAATCTTCAAGGTAGAGAGCACCAGATGCACGGTTCACTTTGACACTGGATCCATTTTTGTTCTGACTTGAGATCTACATGTTCATGTTCTCAAATTATCTTCAGGAAAGGGGAAAAGTGCTTGCACTTATATAGCACTGTCCAAATCTCAGGATTTCTAAGAGTGCTTGATAATCATTTGTTCTTTAAAGTGTATGCAATATTGTAACACAGGATAATAAAAGTCATTTTGCGCACAGCAAGAGCCTGCAAACAGCAGTGAAGTTAAGAGCCATTTGTTTGGGTGAAGCTGGTGAAGGGATAAGTTGCTGTGTTAAGATCCGGAAGAACTGTTCTTGATGAGGCATGGGCTGATAGCATCTGTGTCAGTGCAGTACTCCCTGAACTGAGACCGTCTCTGTGTCAATATCCAAAATGACGATGGACACAGAGTGTTATGCCGTCTGAACCAAAACGAAGGAACATATTTTGTAACCAAGTTGACGCGATAAACCTGTTTTCCTTTGGCCAAAGTCAAACATGCGCAGCCCAACTGTGCACATTTTGCAGCTTCCACTGTCTTACTTAGATCAGCCGCGAACGGCCAGAACAGGAAGTAAGTTTAGGATATGCACAGATCTGTAGGACCCTGAGCACAGAAAAGGCCAGTAGCAATTTTTATTCATTTATTTAGTGATACAGCATGGTGTAAGTCCTTCCAGCTCTCGAGCCAGGCTGGCTCAGCAACCCCCGGCAAACCGGATTAAACCGAACCTATCGGTGGAGCAATTTACAATGACCAATGACAAATGAACCCACACGCTACGTCCTGGACTAGGGGAGGAAACGGGAGGACCCAGAGAAAACCCACGGATTCCATGAGGAGGATGTACAGAGAGTCCTTACTGAACAGTGCTGGAATTTCACTCCAAGCTCCAGAACAGCACGAGCTGTGATAGCGTCATGCTCACCTCTACTCTACCATGGCCCATCTTGTGAAGAGTCATTTTGAATTGTTCTAGGCAGTGAAAAAAAGCCTCAAGGGGGAAAAGATGAAATATGAAGGGAAGCTTGCCAATAATATCAAAAATGACACCAGAGGTTTTTTCAAATATATAAAGAGTAAAAGAGAGGTGAGAGTAGATTTTGAACCACTGGAAAATGACACGGAAGAGATAGAACTGGAGGACAAGGAAATGGCGGACGAACTGAATAAGTATTTTGCATCAGTCGTCACTGTGGAAGAGACTCATAGTATGCCAGAAGTTCAAGAGTGTCAAGGGGCAGAAGTGAGCACAGTTGCTATTACTTGGGAAATGGTGCCTGTGAAAACTGAAAAGTCATCTGCACCAGATGGACTGCACCCCAGGGTTTTAATAGAGGGAGCTGAGGAGATTGTGGAGGCATTAGCATGATCTTTCAAGAATCCATAGAATCTGGCATGGTTCTGCAGGACTGGAAAACTGCAAATGTCACTTCGTTCTTCAAGAAGGGAGAGAGGCAGAAGAAAGGAAATCATAGGCCAGTTACCCTGACCTCAGTGGTTGGGAATATGTTGGATTCGATTGTTAAGGATGTGGTTTCAGGGTACTTGGAAGCAGATGATAAAATAGGCCAAAGTTATCATGGTTTTATGAAGGGAAAATCTTGCCTGACAAATCTGTTGGAATGTTTTGAAGAAATAACAGGTAGAATAGACAAAGGACAATCAGTGGATGTCGTGCACTTGGATTTTCAAAAGGCATTTGACGTGGTGTCACACATGAGGCTGCTTATCAAGTTTAGAGGCCAGGGTATTACAGGAAAGATACTAGCATGGATAGAGCATTGGCTGATTGGCAGGAGGCAAAGAGTGGGAATAAAGGGATCCTTTTTGGATTGGCTGCCGGTGACTTCACAGGGGTCTGTGTTGGGACTGCTTTTTACATTATATGTTAATGATTTGCATGATAAAATTTATGGCTTTGTGACTAAGTTTGTGGATGATACTAAGGTAGGTGGAAGGGCATGTAGTGTTGAGGAAGAAGAGAGGCTATAGAAGGACAGACAAGTATAGAAGAATGGGCAAAGAGGTGGTAGATGGAATGCGGAGTTGGGAAGTGTATGGTCATGCACTTTGGTAGAAAGAATAAAAGCATAGACCATTTTCTAAATGGTGAGAAAGTTCAAAAATCCAAGGTGCAGAGGGATTTTGGAGTCCTCATGCAAGATTCCCTAAAAGTTAATTTTCAGGTTGGATCTGTGGTGAAGCAGGCAAGTGCAATGTTGGCATTTATTTCAAGAGGACAAGAATATAAAAGCAAGGATGTAATGCTGAGACTGTATAAGGCACTGTTGAGGAGTTTTGAGCCCCTTATTTAAGAAAGTATGGAGAGGGTTCAGAGGAGGTTCACAAGAATGATTCTGGGAATGAAAGGGTTATCATATAAACAGTGATTAAAAGCTTGGGACCTGTACTTGCTGAAATTTAGGAGAATGGGTGTGTTGGGGGGCTGGGATCTCATTGAAACAGATGGAATGTTAAAAGATCTACACAAAGTGTAGGTGAAGGGGATATTTCCTTTGGTGGGAGAGTCTAAGACTAGAGGGCACAGCCTCAAAGTAGAGGGATGTCCATTAAGAACACAGATGAGGAGGATTTTTTTTTGGCCAGACGGTGGCGAATCTGTGGAATTCGTTGCCACAGGTGGCTGTGGAGGCCAGGTCACTGGGTGCATTTCAGGTGAGGTTAATCAATTAGTCAGGGCATGAAAGGTTATGGGGAGAAGGCAGGAGAATGGGGTTAAGACGGAAATGGATCAGCCATGATGAAATGGCAGAGCAGACTCGATTGGCCAAATGGCCTAATTCTGCTCATGGTCTTATGGTATACGATGTTTTAGGCTTGAGCACTGAAACACTGAAAGTAAGTCACAAGGGTTGTTTTGGTCAAAGAAATGCAAAGTTAGATCCTCTTGACATATAGGATGTGTGTCCAGTGACCAGCAGCTCATGGAGATGATGCCGGGAATGGAGGCCCAAAGATGGAATTGGAAGACCGGAAGTTGAGGCCAGTTGGCTGGAGCCCCGGATCTGTGAATCTCCGTGAGTCCACTGGCATAGTCAAAGGCCCAGCTTCTGCAACTCCATGTCCACCGGACCAGGAGGCTGAAGGAGATGACAGGTTTAGAGGACTGTATCTGTGCATACATGGGAGGAAAGAAAGAAGCTTGCTTTGCTGCTGTTGTTCTGTTGCTGGTTGTGTTCAGTGTGGTTCTGCTGAGCATTGTAGGCATGCTACATTGGTGTCAGAATGTGGGGTGACACCTCCAAGCACCCCTCAGCACATCCTCGATGTGTTGGTTGTTAATGCAAACAACTAATTGCACTGTGTGCTTTGATAAACAGGTGATAAATATTCTTGAATCTTGAATTGTCCTGTCTCAGAATTCTGTAAAGTTATTAGCTTGTTCAGGCCACAGTGCCATCCCACAATTCTTGGTGAGTGACAGATCTGTTCCTGTCTTCACTGCAGATAGCAATATCCGAAGATGTCAAGGTGGTATGCTTGTTGGGATTCATAATCTGTGGCATTTTCAAATGCCAATTCGATATGCAACATGCTGCAAATCTGTACTATTTAGTCTGGTGATTCATTTCTGAATTTATTCAGTTATGTTCGACATGGGCAAACAGGGAAGTGACTGGGTTTACAATAATTTTGACAAATAGGGAAAAGAGAACTAGCTGACCTTTTGGGACGTGTATTACTATCTACCTGATGCCATGCTATTTTAAAAAATAATCAATGACAGCTTAACAAAATTTAAAATATAGTCATATTGCAACATAGAAAATCTGATAAAAGTAGCAGGAAGTGGACCAGAAAAAAAACCTGTTTTTGTGCTTGGAGATTCAGTGACTCTATGAAAATACCAGATTCAATCTGACTTCCTTTACAGGAAATGTTTTTGCTTATATGCTTTCTGACGATGAAGAGTTCTTTGCTTGAGAAGTGATATAAGGAAAAGATTTAACTCAGTAAGCCATAGAGTTCTATTTGTCATTTTGACTGTCAACTGGTCTTTCTCTGTCGTGCTGTTGTACTTATGCAGAACACTCCATTCTGGCCTCATGTGCCCTGATGCTGCTGACTTAAGGTATCAAGGGTTTATTTTTGCCTTTTGGGAAACAGAAGTTCCACAGCCATTGGAGATAAGATAAACCATATCTCTTCATGAGAATGCAAAATAATGGATACAACATTATGAAGAGCTTTAACAACATAAGCAGGGAAAATCCATTTTCTTTGAACAGCATGAGGACATATCCTTAAGGTCAGTGGCAGCAGAGAGGGAAGGGCGACCTACCAGTGGGAACACAAGAGGCAGCAGATGGCACACTAGTAGATTGGAAGGCTGCAGTGAAGCAGTGGCAGTAAAGAGGGAGGATCTATCTGTGAGAGAACGTCGCCTCAGGGAGACCAGCAGCAGCTTTGGAGATGCTGCATGATTCAGAAAGTAATGCGTGACAGGAGAGCCAGCTATCTGGTAAGTAGGAGCAGGTTAGGATTTCCACTGTTTTCATAGTTTATTAGTTTAAGATAAAGACATGATGATCGGTAGTGAGATGGGAATTCATCAATTCAAAGGGAATTGAAATTTCATTAAAAGTACCACATATTGCAGCAGATGGAATGCCAGTTTTTGAAGTTTGAGTATTGGCTGCCTGCACAAAGCTGAGTATTTTGAGGTGGTCGCCCCACAACTTAAGGAAATGTAGTCTGAGAGTGAATGGGGGAACCTCTAGGCAGTGGAAATGGGAGACCTCTAGGCAGCAGAAGGGAGGCAGGTAGGTCATCAGAAAAGGTTCAGAGCAAATTTCAGAGAGTGACTTGATTGTGTGGGGAATGGATAAGCACTCTGCATCAGTAGACATGAATCCAGAATGGTGTGTGGCTTCCCTCATGCAAGGTCAGGAGTGTTGCTAGGCATCGAGAAATTGGAGGAGAAACAGTCAACAGTCATGGTTCACATTAGTCCAGATGAAGGAGGTACGATGGAGGATGAGTCTCTGCACATTGAATTGCAGGAGTGAGGTAGAAGATTAAGCAGTTCTAAGACTGTACTGTCTCACTGGTTCTGGTGGTGCCCTGTACTAACAAGTAGAGAAATTGGAAAATTGGATTAGATTAATGCAAATCTGAAATGATGCTATTTCTTCAAGAATGGCAACAGGGAAAAGATAAATAGTTAAAGGCCTGCGAATCTAACATCAGTGATAGGGAAATGAATGGAAAAAATCTTGAAGAACAGAATTAATCTACACTTGGAGAGGTATGGATTAATTGGTGATGGTCAGTATGGCTTTACTAATGACTATCGAAGAGGTGACTAAGTAGTGCGGTTGATGGAGTTTATGTGAACCTCAGTGAGGCCCTTGACAAGGTCCCAGTGGGACTTGTCCAAGAGGTCAGAGCCCATGGTATACAGGACAATTTGTAAATTGGATCCAGTTTAGCTTGATGATATGAGGTACGGAGTGATGATGGAAGATGTTGATGCAAATGAAAACCTGTGACCACTGGGATCAGTAATTAAACCCTCTCAGTGTGCTGCACCAATATAGAAATGAATGCCAGAGGATTGATTACTCATTTTGCAGATGATGGGAAAGTTGCTGGTTTTATTAATAATGAAGAGGAATATCTTTGGCAACAGAAAAGACTGATGAATTGGTAAAATGGGCAGAGAAACAGCAAAGGAAATTTAATCCTGAAAAATGTGAGGTGTTGGATATTGGGGGGATGAATACGTAATGAAAGATAGGACCCAAATAACAGATGGATCTTGGTATATGCGTCAAAAGATCTCTGAAAGTGATGTGTAATACTTGCCTTCATTAACTTGGGCAGAGTCCAAGAACCGGCAGGTTGCGATATACCTGAATAAAACAACTGTTAGGGCTGGAATACAGAGTGCAATTTTGAATACTGCAACGTAGGAGGGATTTCACTGCAGAGGAAATTCACCAGATGCTGCCCAGGATGGAGTGTTGCAAGAAAAAGACTGGGTAGGCAGGGTGTTTTGTTTGAGTACTGAAGGCTGAACGGTAAAGAACTAGGTATAAAATCCTAGTTATAGGGTAGATTGAAAAAATGTTTTCCCCCATAACACAAATGTCTCTAACTCAGACATCCCACCCTGAAAAAACTCATTTCAGGGAGGTAGCACCATCAATTTGTGGGAGACTCCCGGGAAAGGTGGGATGTCTGCAATAGAGTAGCTCCTTAGCAGCTGGCCAGATAGTTTAAATAACGTTAGCTATGCTAATGAACGAATGACATCTGTTAAACTCACCTCAACATGTCTTTTACAGTCTTAACCCACCATGGGCAATAGAAAAGTCACTGTTGCAAACAGCGCAGCGTGCAACACTCTTTATTTTTGACCCCTATTAGGCAGGGGTACACTTTAGTGTAGTCTGGGGTGACGTACGTTTTATATTTTTTTTGGAACACTCTGCCATGGCGTGCTCTCGCGCTCTCGCTCTCTCACTCGCTTTCTCTCTCGTGCTCTCGCTTGCTTTCTCTCTCGCTCTCTCTCTCTCGCTTTCTCTTGCGTGCTCTCACTCTCTCTCGCTTTCTCTCGCGCTCTCTTGCTTGCTTTCTCTCTCGCTCTCTCGCTCTCAAAAAGATTGATTTCCGTGTATTGTATATAATTTGCGGGCTTCAGGGAGCCACTATTCATATGCAGGAGACTCCCAGAACTTCCAGGAGAGGTGGGATGTCTGCTAACTGGAAGGCAGAGGTTAAAGTAAAGCATAGAGCTTCAGAGGGGATTGAAGAAGAAACATTTCACCAGAATACGTTTGAAATCTGGATCCCATGATTTGAAGTGGTGGGGAGGCTAGTGTACTCACCACATTCAAGAAGTGTCCAGCCAAGGACTTGAGACCCCACAGCATAGCACTGAGAGCTGGGAAATTAACTTGGTATATTTAGGTAAGATGAGCATTATGAATGCAGTGAGCTGAAGGGCCTGGTTTTCTGCTGTATGACATCTTGACTCTATCAGTATTAGGTTAACAATTAGTCTGTTTTAAGGAAAACGGTGTTTAGTTTTGAAATGCCTAACCAGCAACCACAACGAAAGTGTAAACTATAGCAATTATTAACAGGAGGTGAATAACTGTACATTTTGAAAAGTAGGGCAAAAGGCAGAGAAAACAAGACCTCCATTGTAAGGCTGATGTAGAATTTCCCATAAAGGGAAATACACCTCTTTTTATACAGTACAAACTCTGATCATTGCTCTGATTAAATTGGGTATTCCTGATTCATCTACTGATCAGTAATGAACATCAAATGTGTGATTTTTTGCTGCATTGAAAATGACTCATGTAGATTTTAAATGAAAACAGGAAGCCAGCATTTAGCAACAGGCTGAGCTAAAACATTAACACATGTCCCCACCCTTTGAAGTACGGACCAATGTGTTATTTTCACATGATATATGGCCAATATGAAATTGTAATTCTGCTTATAACCCTTAATGATCAATGGGCAGGCTATGAAGGAATGGTTTCTTTAAGATCTCGTGGTGCAAGGAACATTAGAGAAAATAAAGTGTATTCAAAGCAAGAGAGGTGAACCAGCATGGTTTTACTCTACTAAGTAGTTTGCTGACCTTGGACAGCAAAGTCATAGTCATAGTCATGGTAATAGTCATAGTCGTACTTTATTGATCCCGGGGGAAATTGGTTTTTGTTACAGTTGCACCATAAATAATAAATAGTAATAACACCATAAATAGTTGCATAGTAATATGTAAATTATGCTAGGAAATAAGACCAGGACCAGCCAATTGGCTCAGGGTGTCTGACCCTCCAAGGGAGGAGTTGTAAAGTTTGATGGCCACAGGCAGGAATGACTTCCTATGACGCTCTGTGTTGCATCCCGGTGGAATGAGTCTCTGGCTGAATGTACTCCTGTGCCCAACCAGTACATTATGTAGTGGATGGGAGACATTGTCCAAGATGGCATGCAACTTGGACAGCATCCTCTTTTCAGACACCACCGTCAGAGAGTCCAGTTCCATCCCCACAACGTCACTGGCCTTACAAATGAATTTGTTGATTCTGTTGGTGTCTGCTACCTTCAGCCTGCTGCCCCAGCACACAACAGCAAACATGATCGCACTGGCCACCACAGACTCGTAGAACATCCTCAGCATTGTGCAACAGATGTTAAAGGACCTCAGTCTCCTCAGAAAATAGAGACGGCTCTGACCCTTCTTGTAGACAGTCTCAGTGTTCTTTGACCACTGGAAAGAATATTTAATTGGGGGAGGATGAATTATGCTGCCATTAGGCAGGAACTTGGGAGCATAAACTGGGAACAGATACACTATATTCAGTGAAATGTACAATGGAAATATGAACGTTGTTTAGGGAGCACATGCATGGGGTTCTGAATAGGTTTGTCCCATTGAGTCAGGGAAACAATGGCTGTCAAGGGAAGTGGACCATCTAGTCTGGTGGAAGAAGGAAGCATACTTAAGGCTTAGGAAGCAAGGATCAGACCAGCCTCCTGAAAAAAGATAAGGTAGCCAGGAAGGACCTTAAGAAGGGACTTAGGAGAGCTGAAAAGGGACAAGAGAAGACTTTGATGAAGTGGATTAAGGGAAACCCTAAAGCGTTCTACACAGACATGAAGAACGGGAGGATAACTAGGCGAGGGTAGGACTGATAAGGAATAAAAGAGGAAGCACGCACCTGGAGTCAGAGGTGATCCTTAATGAATAATTTGTTTTGGTATTCACAGTGTACAATAGTCTAATATGACATCAATAACACCATAAGATTTAAGACCAGAATTAGGCCTTTGGCCCATCAAATCTGCTTGCCATTTCATCATGGCTGATCTATTCTCCCTCTCATCCCCAGATATCCTGCCTTCTCCCTATATCCCTTCATGCCCTGACCAATCAAGAATCTATCAACCTCCATCTTATGTATACCCAATGACTTGGCCTCTACAGCTGCCTGTGACAACTAATTCCACAGATTCACCACTCCTCCTCATCTCATGCCAAAAGGACAACCCTCTATTATGAGGCTATGTCCTCTGGTTTTAGACTCTCCCCATCTCAGGAAACATCCTCTCCACATACACTCTGTCAGGGCCTTTCGCATTTGATAAGTTTCAATGAGATCACCACTCATTCTTCTGATTTCCAGTGAGGAGGGGCCCAGTGCCATCAAACACTCCTCATATGACATGCTTTTCAATTCCAGAAACATTTTCGTGAACCTCCTTTGAACACTCTCCAATGTCAGCACATCCTTTCTTAGATAAGGGGCCCGAAACTGTGATCAATACTCCAAGTGAAGGCCTCACCAGTGCTTTCTAAAGCCTTAACATTACATCCTTACTTTTATATTCTAGTCCTCTCAAAATGAGTGCTAACATCACATTTCCCTTCCTCACCACAGACTCAACTTGCCACTTCTTTGCTCATTCTCCTATTCAGTTTAAGTCTTTCTGTAGTCCTCAAAACCAACTGCCCCTCCACCTATCTTTGTATTATCCACAGACTTGGCCAGAAAACCATCAATTTTGTCATCCAAATCATTGACATATCATGTAAAAAAGAAGTGGTCCCAACACAGACCCCTATGGAACACCACTAGTCACTGGCAGCCAACCAGTAAAGGCTCCATTTATTCCCACACTTTGCCTCCTGCCAATCAGTCAATGCTCTGTTCAAGCTAGTATCCTCCCCTTAATACCATGGGCTCTTAACTTATTAATCAGCCTCATGTATGGCACTGTCGTGGTCCCGACCGTTAATTCCTCTTATTCTCCTAATTACCTTTTCCCCATGTTCTCCTGGGCTCCTTGATTGTGGCACCTGATTCTCATCTAAACCTGCAGCATAAAAACCCCAGCTTTGCATCCACTTGTGGCCAGATCGTTGCTTCAGCCAGTGTGGTAATTCACGTTCTCGGCTGCTTAGAATGGTGTATTCTAAGTTTTACTTCAGTACCGAGGTTTACCTGTGTAACTCTGTCTCTCTTTGTCAAGATAAGTATTGCCTCCCGTTGGTCTTTCCATTTGCCGCTCTATGTCAAGTTAAGTATTGTCTGCCATTTGCCTTTCCATTTAACGCTCCGTGTCAAGGTAAGTGTTGCCTGCCGCCTGTCTCCTGTTTGCCGTTCAGCTCCAGCAACACCCTGTGTCAAGAAAAGACTTGCCTGCCTCCTGCTCTTCCGTTCATCCGCGCTGTTTGCCTGTGTTAACTCTGTCTCTGGACTGCATAGAATTGTGAATTGTAAGTTCTGTTTCCATGCTTTTTGCCAGTGTTAACCCTGTCTCTTGGCCGCTTAGAATTGTGTATTCTAAGTTCTGTTTCTGTGCTGTTGTTTTTCCGTGAGTTAACTCTGTCTCTCTGTGTTAACAGGAGCGTGGCATGCTGCCCTTCGTTCTCCTCAAGCCACGCTCACACCCTGGTCTGCATCCCTGCTCTGCCTCGTTCCGCCGCCTGCCTACACTCTCCGTTGACTTGGTAGTTAAACGCCGTGCTCCCACCACAGCAACCCGGTTTCGATCCCCGGTCAAGCCTCGCTCACTCCTCGGCTTTCCTCTGCCTAATCCTCGCTCCCTGGCCTTCCCTGTGACCATTAATAAACACTCTTCTGATTACGCTACCTCCGTGTCAGTGTCCTGTGTTTGGGTTCACCCGTTCTCCGTGCAACAGGCACCTTGTCAAAGGCCTTCTGAAAATTCAAGTACACGACATTCACTGATTCTCTTGTCTCTCCTGCTTGTTATTTCTTCAAAGAAATCCAACAGATTTGTCAGGCAAGAGTTCCCCTCGAAACTGCCTATTTTATCATCTGCCTCTGAGTTCCCTAAAACCACATCCTTAACAATCAACTCCACCCACTGAGTTCAGACTAACTGACCTGTAATTTCACACACAAGAGAAAATCTTCAGATGCTGGAAATCCCAGCAATGTATACAAAATGCTGGAGAAACTCAGCAGGCCAGTCAGCATCTATGGAAAAAAGTACATTCAACGTTTCAGGCCGAAACCCTTTGGCAGGACTGGAGGAAAAAAAGCTAAGGAGTGGATTTAAAAGGTGGGGGGAAGGGAGAGAAACACCAGGCGATAGATGAAACTTGGAGAGGGAGGGATGAAGCAAAGAGTTAGGAAGTTGAATGGCGAAGGAGATGTCCTCCTTTTTCAAAGAAAGGGGTTTCCCTTTCTCCACCATCAATGCTGCCCTCAACCGCATCTCTTCCATTTCATGCACATCTGCTCTTACCCCATCCTCCCACCACGCTACTAGGGATAGGGTTCCTCTTGTCCTCACTTATCACCCTACCAGGCTCCGTGTCCACCATGTAATTCTCCGAAACTTCCACCACCTCCAACTGGATCCCACCACCAACACATCTTTCTTTACTCCCACTTCTTGCTTTCCGCGGGGATCGCTTGCTACAAGGCTGCCTTGTTGATTTGTCCCTTCCCACTGACCTCCCTCCTGGCACTTATCCTTGCTAGTGGAACAAGTGCTTCACCTGCCCCTACACCTCCTCCGTCACTACCATTCAGGGCCCCAAACAGTCCTTCCAGGTGAGGCGACACTTCATCTGTGGGTCTGTTGGGGTCATATTTCCCAAACTTCCGGTAACACCTTCACCCCGACTCCCTTCACCATTTCCCATTCCCTTGTCTCTCTCTCATGTTATCTCCTTGCCCATCCATCACCTCCCTCTGGTTGTCCTCACCCCACTCCCCCCTTTCCTCTTTCTTCCATGGCCTTCTGTCTCTTTCACCAATCAACTTCCTAGCTCTTTGCTTCATCCCTCCTCCTCCAAGTTTTGTCTGGTGTTTCTCTCTCCCCTCCCCCACCTTTCAAATCTACTCCTCAGCTTTTTTTCTCCAGTCCTGCCAAAGGGTTTCGGCCCAAAATGTTGACTATACCTTTTTCTGTAGATGCTGCTGGCCTGCTGAGTTCCTCCAGCTTTTTTTGTGTGTGTTGCTTGGCCTATGATTTCCTTTCTTCTGCCTTACTCCCTTCTTGAAGAGTGGAGTGGCATTTGCAATTTTCCATTCCTCTGGAACAATGCCAGCATCAGTTGATTCTGGAAAGATCATTACTAATGCCTCTGCAATCCCTGTAGCCATCTGTTTCTGAACTCTGAGGTGTACACCATCTGGTGGAGGTGATTTATCTAGCTTCAACCTTTCAGCTTCCCAAGAACCTCCTCTCTAGTTATGGTAACTTCACACACTTCATGCCCCTGAACTTCCACCAGTCTGCTAGTGTCTTCCAAAGTGAAGACTGATACAAAATACTTAGTTCATCTGCCATTTCCTTGTCCCCTAGTACTACCTCACCAGCATCATTTCTCAGTGGTCCTATATCTATGCTCACCTCTCTTTTACAATTTATATATGTGAAGAAACTTTTGGTATCTTCTTTAATATTATTGATGGCTTACCTTCATATTTTGTCTTTTCCTCTTTTATGACATTTTTAGTTGCCTTCCATTGGTTTTTAAGTTTCCCAATCCTCTAACTTCCCACTAAATTTTGCTCTATTCTCTGCCCTCTCTTTGGCTTTATGTTGGCTTTGATTTCTCTTGTCAGCCATGATTGCGTCATCCTGCCTTTAGAATACTTCTTCTTAGGGATGTATATATCCTGTGCCTTCTGATTTGCTCCTAAAAATCCCAGCCATTGCTGTTTTGCCATCATCCCTGCCAGTGTTCTTTTCCAATCAATTTTGGCCAGCTCCTCTCTCATGCTTTCATTCCGTTTACCCCACTGTTACACTGATATGTCTGACTTTAGCTTCTTCTTCTCATATTGCAGGGTGAATTTTTATCATACTATGATCACCGACACCTTAGAGTTCCTTTACCTTAAGCTCTCTAATCAATTCCAGTTCATTGCACAACACCTAATCCAGAATAGCTGATCCCCTAGTGGGCTCAACCATGAGCTACTCTTTAAAAAAAAACACATCTCATAAGCATTCTAAAATTTCTTCTCTTGGGATCCAACACCAACCTGATTTTCCGAATCTACCTGCATATTGAAATCCCCAATGACGATCGTAGCATTACCCTTTTGGTATGCATTTTCTATCTCCCATTGTAATTTATAGATCACGTCTTCACTACTGTTTGGGGGTCTGTATATAACTCCCATCAGGGTCTTTAGCTCTATTCACAAAGATTCAACACATTCTGATCCTATGACACTTCTTTCTCAGGATATGATTTCAGAGCCACGCCACACCCTCTGCCTACCTGCCTGTCCTTTCAATACAATGTGTATCTATGGACATCACTGAAGCTGCCAGCTATAATCTTCTTTCAGCCTCGATTCAGTGATGCCCACAATGTATACATGCCTATCTGTAACTGTTCATCTACCTTATTCTGTATCATGCGCACATTCAAATATAACACCTTCAGTCTTGCATTCACCCTTTTTGATTCTGTCTGTCGTTTACATTGCAACTCATCCTGTTGACTGCAATTTCACCCTGTCATTAGTCTCTCCTTGATAGCAATCTCACTACACACTGTCACTGCTTGTAATCCAACTATTTCATCCTCAGTACTATCTCTCTGGTTCCCATTCCCCTGACAAATTAATTTAAACCCTCCTGAACAGCACTTGAAAGCCTGCCCACAAGGATATTGCGGGCTTCGTAACATATTCCTTTTGTACAAGTTGTCCCCCTCGTAACATATTCCTTTTGTACAAGTTGTACCTTCCCCAGAAGAGATCCCAGTGATGCATAAATTGAACCCCTGCCACCTGCACCAGTTCCTCAGCCACAAATTTATCTGCCAAGTGCTCCAATTCTTACCCTCACTGGCGCATGGCATGTGATAAGAAAGAGGATGTGCTGGAACTTCTGAAAAAAAACATGAGGAAAGTTAAGTCCCCAAGGCTGGACACAATATGGCCCATGTTACTGTGGGATAGGCACATCAACGAAGGGAAAAATGGAGGGCTATGTGGGAAGGAAGTGATTCTGGAGTAGATTAAAAGGTCAGCACTACATTGTGGACTGGGCACATGGCCAAGTGGTTAAGGCATTCATCTAGTTATCGCAAGGTTGTTAGTTCGAGCTTCAGCCGTGGCAGTGTGTTTGTGCCCTTGAGCAAGGCACTTGATCACACATTGCTCTAGTCTGCGGGGAGTGGCACCCCACACAGACTTCCAATCTGCGCCTTGTAAGGCATGAAAATGCCCGACGCAGGCCTCTCATTGTCTGAGTCGAAGTTCCCTCCCTCCCCTTCCCACTACATTGTGGGCTGAAGGGCCTGTATTGTACTCCACAGTTCTGTGTTCTTCATGGTGTGTGTGTGTATGAAAGAGAGAGAAATCACCTGACAGATCAAAATTGCTCAGAGATTTTTTCACATTCTTCTTTGAACAAGTGTCTTATTATATCCAGCTTTACATCCTCCTGAGACTGGGCTTCAGTTGTTATAGGAACGTGTCACCAAGTTAGTCGAAGATCCTTGAGCATCCTGCTTTTGTCCTTTATTGGCTCCCAGTTTGCCACTGAAGACAACATTTCTATATGCTAGAAAAACAAGTTAATTGGTTCGGAAGCTGAACTACTATGTATCTCCAAATAGGAGAACTCATTCAAAACCACAGGACCTTCTGTAGAAGTTGTATCAGAGATAAGGGACTGGTTGTAAGAGGCATGTGCTATCTAAAAGAGGAAAGATTATTTTTAATGCTGCTAGGCCTGCACTGGCCTCAACACTATTTCAATTTGTACTCCAGTTTTGTTAGCTCTGCTGTTCAGTGAACTTATCTCTTGAAATTAGGTTCCATTACATTGCAATATTGGACATATATTTTAGAACAGTGTATTACTGAGAGAGCCTAAAATGTGACTGTTCAGTGGCAACATTAAATCTCAAAGCTATCATAATATATTCATTGGTTCATAAATAACAACAGCAACAAATAATCAGATTATAATATGGAGCGGCAGTATTGTATTGAACATACGGTATAACACTGCACAAGTAATATTTCTTTCCAGAATTGTCTGTATTTTGACAAAAATATAGTTAGGTAGGAAGTTGAGAAGCAGGACCGCAAAGGTCGTCATCTCAGGATTGCTGCCTGTGCCACGCGGCGGTGAGAATAGGAATAGAATGAGGTGGAGGATAAAATACGTGGCTGAGGGATTGGAGCAGTGGGGCAGGGATTCAGATTTCTGGATCATTGGGACCTCTTTTGGGGCCGGTGTGACCTGTACAAAAAGGATGAGTTGCACTTGAATCCCAGGGGGACCAATATCCTGGTGGGGAGGTTTGCTAAGGCTACTGGGGAGAGTTTAAACTAGAATTGTTGGGGGGTGGGAACCGAACTGAAGAGACAGAGGAAGAGGCGGTTGGCTCACCAACAGAGAAAGCTTGTAGACAGTGCAAAAGGGAGGATAGATTAGATTAAATTATGAGGACACGCAGTCCTCTTTAATTGTCGTTTAGTAATGCATGCATTAAGAAATGATACAATGTTCCTCCAGTATGATATCACAGAAACACAAGACAAACCAAGACTAAAAAATACTGACAAAAACTACATAATTATAACATATAGTTACAACAGTGCAAAGCAATACCATAATTTGATAAAGAACAGACCATGGGCACGGTAAAAAAAAAGTCTCAAAGTCTCTCGAAAGTCTCATCATCTCACGCAGACAGTAGAAGGGAGAAACTCTCCCTGCTATGAACCTCCAGCGTCACAAACTTGCCGATGCAGCACTCTGGAAGCACCTGACCATGGCCGACTCTTGAGTCCATCCAAAAAATTTGAGCCTCCGACACCAAGCACCGAGCACCATCTCTGCTGAGCGCTTCGACCCCGGCCCCGGCAACAGGCAATAGGCAAAGCCGAGGATTTGGGGCCTTCCCCTCCGGAGATTCTCGATCACACAGTAGCAGCGGCAGCGAAGCGGGCATTTCAGAAATTTCTCCAGATGTTCCTCCGTGCTTCTCATGTCTGTCTCCATCAAATCAGGATTGTGCACAATACCTACTTAATAAATACCGATATCATTTCGGAGCGGCCGCGCGCACTGCATCACGCCATCTTCTTCTCCCCTCCTAGGCAGGTGATAGAGAAGGGACGCACTCAGACTGAAGGTTTCAGATGTGTCTATTTTAACGCAAGGGGTGTTGTGAACAAAGCGGATGAGCTTAGAGCGTGGATCAGTACCTGGAAATATGATGTGGTGGCCATTACAAAGACAGGATTGGTTACTCCAAGTGCCAGGTTTTAGATGTTTCAGAAAGGACAGGGAGGGAGGCAAAAGAGGTGGGGGCATGGCACTGTTGATCAGAGATAGTGTCATGGCTGCAGCAAGGGTGGATACCATGGAGGGATTGTCTATGGAGTCTCTGTGGGTGGAGGTTAGGAACAGGAAGAGGTCAATAACTTTACTGGGTGTTATTATAGGCCGCCGAATAGTAACAGGGATATCGAGGAGCAGATAGGGAAACAGATCCTGGAAAGGTGTAATAATAACAGAGTTGTCGTGATGGGAGATTTTAATTTCCCAAGTATCGATTGGCATCTCCCTAGAGCAAGGGGTTTAGATGAGGTGGAGTTTGTTAGGTGTGTTCAGGAAGGTTTCTTGACACAATATGTAGATAAGGCTACAAGAGGAGAGGCTGTACTTGATTTGATATTGGGAAATGAACCTGGTCAGGTGTCAGATCTCTCAGTGGGAGAGCATTTTGGAGATAGTGATCATAATCCAATCTCCTTTACAATAGCATTGGAGAGAGATAGGAGCAGACAAGTTAGAAAAGTGTTTAATTGGAGTAAGGGGAATTATGAGGCTATCAGGCAGGAAATTGGAAGCTTAAATTGGGAACAGATGTTCGCAGGGAAAAGTACAGAAGAAATGTGGCAAATGTTCAGGGGATATTTGTGTGGAGTTCTGCATAGGTACGTTACAATGAGACGGGAATGGATGGTAGGGTACAGGAACCGTGGTGTACAAAGGCTGTAATAAATTTAGCCAGGAAGAAAAGAAAAGCTTACAAAAGGTTCAGAGAGCTAGGTAATGTTAGAGATCTAGAAGATTATAAGGCTAATAGGAAGGAGCTTAAGAAGGAAATTAGGAGAGCCATGAGAAGGCCTTGGTGGGCAGGATTAAAGAAAACCCCAAGGCATTCTACAAGTATATGAAGAGCAAGAGGATAAGATGTGAAAGAATAGGATCTATCAAGTGTAATAGTGGGAAGGTGTGTATGGAACTGGAGGAAATAGCAGAGGTACTTAATGAATACTTTACTTCAGTATTCACTATGGCAAAGGATCTTGGTGATTGTAGTGATGACTTGCAGCAGACTGAAAAGCTTGAGCATATAGATATTAAGAAAGAGGATGTGCTGGAGCTTTTGGAAAGCATCAAGTTGGATAAGTCGCCAGGACTGAGTGAGATCTACCGGATGTGGGAGGCGAGGGAGGAGATTGCTGAGCCTCTGGCAATGATCTTTGCATCATCAATGGAGACGGGAGAGGTTCTGGAGGATTAGAAGTTGCGAATGTTGTTCCTTTATTCAAGAAAGGGAGTAGTGATAGCCCAGGAAATTATAGACCAGTGAGTCTTACCTCAGTGGTTGGTAAGTTGATGGAGAAGATCCTGAGAGGCAGGATTTATGAACATTTGGAGAGGTATAATATGATTAGGAATAGTCAGCATGGCTTTGTCGGGGGCAGGTCATCCCTTACAAGCCTCATTGAAGTTTTTGAGGATGTGACTAAACACATTGATGAAGGAAGAGCAGTAGATGTAGTGTATATGGATTTCAGCAAGGCATTTGATAAGGTACCCCATGCAAGGCTTATTGAGAAAGTAAGGAGGCTTGGGATCCAAGGGGATATTCCTTTGTGGATCCAGAACTGGCTTCCCCACAGAAGGCAAATAGTGGTTGTAGATGGGTCATATTCTGCATTGGAGGTGAGTTACCAGTGGAGTGCCTCAGGGATCTGTTCTGGGACCCTTACTCCTTGTGATTTTTATAAATGACTTGGATGAGGAAGTGGAGGCATGGGTTAGTAAATTTGATGATGACACAAAGATTGGGGGTGTTGTGGATAGTGTGCAGGGCAGTCAGAGGTTACAGCAGGACATTGATAGGATGCAAAACTGGGCCGAAAAGTGGCAGATGGAGTTCAACCCAGATAAGTGTGAAGTGGTTCATTTCAGTAGGTCAAATATGATGGCAGAATATAGTATTAATGGCAAGACTCCTGGCAGTGTGGAGGATCAGAGGGATCTTGGGGTCCGAGTCCATAGGATGCTCAAAGCAGCTGTGCAGGTTGACTCTGTGGTTAAGAAGGCATATAGTGTATTGGCCTTCATCAATTGTGGAATTGAATTTAGGAGCTGAGAGGTAATGTTGCAGCTATATAGGACCCTGGTCAGACCCCACTTGGAGTACTGTGCTCATTTCTGGTCACCTCACTACAGGAAGGATGTGGAAGCTATAGAAAGGGTGCAGAGGAGATTTACAAGGATTAGGGAGCATGCCTTATGAGAATAGATTGAGTGAATTCGGGCTTTTCTCCTTGGAGCAACGGAGGATGAGAGGTGACCTGATAGAGGTGTATGAGATGATGAGAGGCATTGATCGTGTGGATAGTCAGAGGCTTTTTCCCAGGGCTGAAATGGTTGCCACAAGAGGACACCGGTTTAAGGTGCTGGGGAGCAGGTACAGAGGAGATGTCAGGGTAAGTTTTTTACGCAGAGAGTGGTGAGTGCGTGGAATGGGCTGCCGGCAACGGTGGTGGAGGTGGATATGATAGGGTCTTTTAAGAGACTTTTGGATAGGTACATGGAGCTTAGAAAAATAGAGGGCTATGGGTAAGCCTAGTAATTTCTAAGGTAGGGACATGGTCGGCACAACTTTTTGGGCTGAAGGGCCTGTATTGTGCTCTACTTTTTCTATGTTTCTATGTTTAGAAAGTTTCACTGGTGCAGTAGAGCTGAGGCAGGAAGGGAGAAAAGGATCTTGGGCTCTGTCACTACGTTTGATTTTGGCAACAAAAGACTTTCTTATGGTTGTGCTAATTAGGTGCAACAGAGTTAGTGAAGATTTATTGATTTCATTTGGGGAATGGGAAAATGCCATAGAAGTACATTGTTTGGCCGTTCAGTTTCTCCTGGTCAGAAGAGGGTAGGACCAGTCCAGAGTATTCACTGCTTATTTCTATCTTAATTCTGTGAATATTAGTGTTGAGAAGATACAATGACTGCACATGACCCTGGGGAAGTGAATTCTGCAACATTAATTCCGTTGTAGGTTTTGGGACTACTGGGCCCTGAAATTCATCATTTCCCCATGCTATTTCAGCATTAGATTTGGGATATGATACTTCCTCTTTGTCTAACATGAGAAGGCAGCAAGCAGAAAAGGGAAAACATAGCTTCCCCTCTGAGAAATCTTGCAGTTAACCAATTACAAATCCTAAGTTTTGTATCCTCTACAGATCCAGAAATTGATTTTATCTGGTAGCAGCAAACAACAGGAATTCTGCAGATGCTGGAAATTCAAGCAACACATATCAAAGTTGCTGGTGAACGCAGCAGACCAGGCAGCATCTCTAGGAAGAGGTACAGTCGACGTTTCAGGCCAAGACCCTTCGTCAGGACCCTGACGAAGGGTCTCGGCCTGAAACGTCGACTGTACCTCTTCCTAGAGATGCTGCCTGGCCTGCTGCCTTATCTGGTAGCCGCCAATTTCCCTAAATAAAGTTTATTTACAAAGCAGTGAATATATGTGAGTTCCCAGATTGATGTTGCCATTGAGTGGTAATGTCACATTACGGGCTGTTCCAGTAATATACTAAACCAAAATATATCCTTAGTATTACAGTGCAATTGAACCTAGCCTCAAGAGATAAATTCACTGAAGAGTATGATCAACAGAACTATCATGCAAATTGAACCAGCACTGAGGGCAGTGAAAGACAATTCACCATTCCCCTTACAAATTACTGTCAGAGCAATCTTATTTGCTTATGCTCATTGTCAAGTTAGATTGGGAAATTCTATTGTGCACAGCAGGCAGATGATATTGTCGAGAGTTGATATGAGAATGTATTTTCAGAAATTGCCGAGCCTCTCAAGGCACTGGTTCTTCATCTTGCCACAAGACATGCATGTTCTTTATTCTAGTATTCAAATGATCAACTCTCAACAGGAGCCTGAATGGTGCCCAGAGATCAGGTTACATTTTGCAGATATTCACAGAGATGCTTGATGGAAATCTGAAGATATTGTGTCTTGGCTCGGTCAAAACTACCACTGAATAGCAATGTGATTGTTTGATGTGGAGCTCACAGCAATTGTTTGGTACCAACATTAAAACTAATAGGCAACATTCATTCTCTATCAGGAGAACACTCCAGTGAATATATTTTAGAATGCTGATTATATGTTTCCTGAAAAGGAAATAACCAAACAAGTACAATTCCAAGTTGAAGCATTTGAGCATTTCTTTAGATCAAGGATAAAATGAAAGAATTGTACATAGAACGTAGAAAATCTACAGCACGTTACAGGCCCTTTGGCACACAATGTTGTGCCAACCATGTAACCTTCTCTAGAAGCTGCCTAGAATTTCCCTACCACACAGCTCTCTTTTTCTGAGCTCCACGTACCTATCCAAGGGTCCCTTAAAAGACCCTATTGTATCTGCCTCTACCAGCGTCACTGGCAGTGTATTCCAAGCACCCACCACTCTCTGTGTGAAAAACTTACCTGTGATATTCCCCTTGGACCTACTTCCAAGCACCTTAAAACTATGCCCCCTCATGTTAGCCATTTCAGCCCTGGGAAAAAACTTCTGACTATCCACACGACCAATGCCTTTCATCATTTACACACCGCTAGCAGGTCACCTCTCATCCTCTGGTACATAATGGTAATTGAGGCTCTTTCAGATAGTTATTTACTATTGAGTTTGACAAGATTCTCAACCATTTTGGCTAAAAAGCAGTGGTATTTTGTTTCATTATATCATTGTTTCTGCTTGCTTGGATAACGCAAGTTGTTTGTCAACAAATCCCATTCAACAATTTGCTTGCGCTGTGGAACAATTTCACGTGTGGCAGCTGTGAGGCACTGAAATTAAAAATTGTCCATATGTTTTTATTAAAAGGGTTTTATTCAAGATCATTTTATATGAGGTTTGTACCAGGTTTTATAGCATGTGAGCTTGAGTGTTTTATCTTTTTGAATCGAAGAGAACCTGAATCATCATAAGTCAACAATATAATCAGCAAAGTGCATTCAAATTGTATCACAGTGTTGGAAAGGGGTAGTAGTACCTGAGGAAATGGGAAGACAGACGATGAGTAACTTAGAGCTGTCGGCATATTTTCTTCAGTTGGGATCCATGCTTCTAATACACATTTGGCAACAGAATAAGTTTTGTTCTACAGTAAGTAAGCAATATTATTACTCGTGATACAGCCGGAGGATTTTAGGGCCACAAACTACATACAAGGTCTCACGTGAGCTGTGCAGAAAACCTTGAAGGGACATATTTACCCAGTGCCAGCTGAGATTATCAATAACTATGCATCATATTCAGTAATGATGCATCACAGCTTGGCATGGCAGCTGCTCTGCCCAAGACAGCAAAAAATTGCAGAGTTGTGAACGCAGCCCAGTCTATGGTAAAATGCAGCCTCTCCTCCGTTGACTTTGTCTGCAGTTCCCACTTCCCCATGAAGGTAGCCGATATAATCCAGGTCCCTCCCACCTGGATCATTCTCCCATTGGGCAGCAGATACAAAAGGTTGAGAGCAGGTAGAACCAGACTGAAGGACGGATGCTATTAGACTCTTGAATGGACCTGTCATTCACAGAAAGATGAACTCTTGTACATGAACGTTGTGGCCCTTGCACTTTAGTGGTCAAACCTGCGCTACAATTTCTCTGCGACTGCAATACTATATTCTGCAATCTGTTTTCTCTTTACTGCCTCTGTCTTAACTAATAAAACCTTAGTTAGACTCCACTTGGAGTACTGTGTTCAGTTCTGGTCACCTCACTTCAGGAAGGATGTGGATACTATAGAGAGAGTGCAGAGGAGATTCACAAGGAAGTTGCCTGGATTGAAGAGTGTGCCTTATGAGAATAGGTTGAGTGAACTTGGCCTTTTCTCCTTGAAGCGACAGAAGTTGAGAGATGACCTGACAGAGGTGTGTAAGATGAAGAGAGGCACTGATTGTGTGGATAGCCAGAGGCTTTTCCCAGGGCTGAAATGGCTAACACGAGGGGACAGGTACATGGGGGATGTTAGGGGTAAGTTTTTCACACAGAGAGTGGTGGGTGTGTGGAATGCACTGCCAGCGATGGTGTTAGAGGCAGGTACAATAGGGTCTTTTAAGAGACCGTTAGATAGGTACACAGGGCTTAGAAAAATAGAGGGCTATGCGGTAGGGAAATTCTAGGCAGTTTCCAGGGTAGTTTATATGGTCGGCACAACATTGCGGGCCGAAGGGCCTGTAATGGGCTGTAGATTACTTTGTTTCTAATATGCACAGCATAGTCTGTCTGGCATGCAAAACAAAGCTTTTCACTGTATCTCGGTACATGTGTCAATACCAATACAATAATGAAGTATAAACCTGACATTTAAACCAGAGGCCAGAAAAATAAATGAACAGATGAGATTAAAGTCAATCACTAAAAGATAAATTTTTAGACCTTTTCAGGTTTATCATTGGGTACACAGAAAACAATTTCCTAATCTCCATATAGCATAAAACTTTAGAGGTGCAGCGAACTGTGAGGAGTGGAGCGATAAGAAAACTCTGGTTGAAAAATATCTTTCTTCCAAAGACACAAAGTGAGACTGTTTCTGAAAAGTCAACACTGCTGCTTGTCAGCTTTTACATTCAACTGTATGGAACTCAAGGTTGCTTAATGTCATTTCCTGTACAAGTGTAAAGGAGAACAAAATAATCTTTCTCCGGTTCTGATGCAGCACAAAAGAACCCACAAAAGATAAAGAACCCAATAATAATAAGATATACCCAATAAATAAATAAATATATATATATATATATATATATATATATACATACATAAGATACTGTAGCTTACAACAGGAATTCTGCAGATGCTGGAAATTCAAGCAACACACATCAAAGTTGCTGGTGAACGCAGCAGGCCAGGCAGCATCTCTAGGAAGAGGTACAGTCGACGTTTCAGGCCGAGACCCTTCGTCAGGACTAACTGAAGGAAGAGTGAGTAAGAGATTTGAAAGTTGGAGGGGGAGGGGGAGATCCAAAGTGATAAGAGAAGACAGGAGGGGGAGGGATGGAGCCAGGAGCTGGACAGGTGATTGGCAAAGGGGATATGAGAGGATCATGGGACAAGAGGCCCAACAGAAGGAACACCTTATATTCCGTCTGGGTAGCCTCCAACCTGATGGCATGAACATTGACTTCTCTAACTTCCGCTAATTCCCCACCTCCCCCTCGTACCCCATCCGTTATTTATTTTTATACACACATTCTTTCTCTCACTCTCCTTTTTCTCCCTCTGTCCCTCTGACTATACCCCTTGCCCATCCTCTGGGTCCCCCCCCCCCGTCTTTCTCCCTGGGCCTCCTGTTCCATGATCCTCTCATATCCCCTTTGCCAATCACCTGTCCAGCTCTTGGCTCCATCCCTCCCCCTCCTGTCTTCTCCTATCATTTTGGATCTCCCCCTCCCCCTCCCACTTTCAAACCTCTTACTAACTCTTCCTTCAGTTAGTCCTGACGGAGGGTCTCGGCCTGAAACATCGACTGTACCACTTCCTAGAGATGCTGCCTGGCCTGCTGCGTTCAGCAGCAACTTTGATACTGTAGCTTATATTCATTGATATAATGCCATAAAGTGATGGTAGGGTGTACATAAGGTGACTGACAGGAAGTAATAATGTAGAAATGGAATTAGTGGGTGGAGGTGTTGATCAGCCTTCCTGCTTGGGGAAGGTAACTGTCTTTGTGTCTGGTAATCCTGGTGTGGATGTTACGTAGCCTCATCCCTAATGGGAGTGGGACAAACAATCCATGAGCAGGGTGGGTGGCATCATCAATGAAGTTACTGGCCCTTTTCCAGCACCTTTAGAGTCATAGAGAAGTACAGCACAGAAACGGGCCCTTCGGCCCATCTAGTCCATGTACCGGGACTGTAGTCCTCCATACTCCTACCATCCAAGTAGCTATCCAAAATTCTCTTAAACATTGAAATTGAGCCCACATGCACCACTTATGCTGGCAGCTCATTCCACACTCTCATAACCCTCTGAGTGAAGAAGTTTCCCTATCATATTCCCCTTAAACTTCTTACCTTTCACCCTTAACCCATGACCTTTAGTTGTGGTCCCATGTAACCTCAGTGGAAAAAGCCTACTTACATTTACTCTATCTATACCCCTCATAATTTTGCATACCCCTTTCAAATTTCCTCTCAATCTTCTTCGTTCTAAAGAATACAGTCCTAACCTATTCAATCTTTCCTTATAACTCAGGTCCTCCAGACCTGTTAGCATCCTGTAAATTTTCTCTGCACTCTTTCAACCTTATTTACATCTTTCCTTGTAGATAGGTGACCGAAACTGTACACAATACTCCAAAATTAGGCCTCGCCATCACTTTATACAACTTCAACATAACTTCCCATCTCCTGTATTCCATATATTGATTTATGAAGGCTAATGTGCCAAAAGCTTTCTTTACAACCCTATTCTCCTGTGAAGCCACCTTCAACCAATTATGGACCTGCATTCTTTTGTTCTACCACACTCCCCAGTGCCCTACCGTTCACTGTGTAAAACCTTGCACTCATCTGCATTAAATTCCATCAGCCATTCTGTATATATGTCATTGCTGGTGGGTGGGCTGTTGCTTGTGGTACGTTGAGTAGTTCTGACTACCTGTTGGAGAGTCTTCCAGTCCACCACAGGCTTTCATGAGAGGTTGTGTGTGATGTTTCTTCCCAGGAATTTGAAACTGCATGCAGTTGCCACTGCTGTTCCACAGATGTAAAGGGGTGTGAGTGGTGCGAGTTCTTCTGAAGTCGATAACCATCTCCTTTATCTTGTTGACATTAAGGAAGAGGTCATTTGCCTGGCACCAAGCCTCGAGCTCTTCCACCTCCTCTCTGTAGGCCATCTCATTGTTGTTGGTGATGAACCTGAACACGGTCTTGTCCTCGGTGAACTTGGGTGTTCGGCCATGCAGTCATGTGTGAGCAGAGTTTACAGCAATGGGCTCAGCAACCTGGGGGCACCTGTGTTGAGGATGATGGGGAGGGAGGGGCAGTTGTGCACCCTGACTGCATGAGGTCTGTTTGTTAGGTAGAGTATTTAGACTGAGAAGTAAGAGTTTATTGACCATGGTTTTTGGAACAATTGTGTTGAACTGAATTCCAGAAACAGCATTCTGATTTAAGTGTCCTTGTTTTCTAGGTGTGTCAGAGCCAGGTGCCTGACAGATACTATGAAATCTGATGTGAAGTGGTCCCAGTGGAAAACATATTGATGAGAGTCCAATGTGACAGGAATGGAGTTTTTGATATGCACCATTATCGACCATTCGAAGCATGTCATGATGATTGGCATCAGTGTCACCGGGAGGTGGTCATTTAGTTATGAAGGTGTAGAGCTCTTTGGTTCCGGAATGATGGTGGTTGATTTGAAGCATGTTGAGATAATAGCCTGAAAGAGTGAAGTGTTGAAGATGTCCGTGAAGGTGTCAATGAGCTGATGTGCACACTCCCTGAGTACTCAACCTGGAATGTTGTCTGGCCCGGCTGTCTTGCAGGGGTTGACTCTGCAGATTTTGTAGACCGTGGCTTCTTACCTGGGAGGTGTGCAGCTCTCATGACCGGCAAAGTTGTTGCATGCCTGGAAGCATGAGTAAAAATTGTTTAGAGTGTCAAAGAGGGAGATGTAACTGGTACAGTCTACACTGGGGTTGTTATTGGACAGACCTTACTGAAATTTTTTATATGTAGGCAGCTTTTTCCTCTTGACGCCCAAGATAAGGTTTCACCTGGCCACTCTGAGAGCTATTCTGTCCCCGGACTTGAAGGCAGTGTCCCGGGTTTTTAATGGGGAACACATCTTTACCTTTGGCCAGGGCTTCTATAGGGACCATGAGATGACAGTTTTTGAGGCACCAATGTCATCTGCACACTTACTGATGTGGCCAATGACAGATGAGGCATATTCCTCGAGGTCTATGTCTTTTCCATTTGTGGTGGTCTCCATGAACATCCACCAGTTAGTCTGTTCAAAATAGTCCTGAAGCATAGAGATTGCCTCATTAGGCCACACAGTGATGGTCTTCTTACTGGTTTCTCAGGTTTCAGCAGCGATCAGTATGCTGGATTTATATTATGGAGCTGTGGTCAGAGAGACTTAGATAAGGGCATGCGATGTCTTTATAAGTACCATGTAGTCCAATCACAGGTAATCCAGTCTGTTTGTTCTCCCAGTGGCCTTGGTGACGTGTTGGAGAAATTTGTGTAAAATGTTTTGTAGGTAACCATGATTGAAGCCTCCTGCATTTTATGAAGAGACCATCCTGACGCTTGTTTTGTGGAGAGCTGATGATACTGCAAAGCTCTCCCAGTACGTCCTTGGCATTTGCACTGGGGTGGGGGGGGGGGGGGAATGTAGACAGCGGTGATGAAAACAACAGTAAACTCCCTGAACAGGTATAATACTTCACTACTGAATAAACTTAAGTGCACCAACTTTAATGAACAAGCAAGCTTACAATGTAATATTCAATTTCAAATGAAGACAGTAATCTCAATTTTTCTTTAAAATTACAGGAAATGATCAAGTGGTTCATCCTTCAGCTTACATTAGCCTTGGTGCTGGAAACAAAATGGGCTGGTGAGTTAATGTGAAACTTCAATGGATTTGGAAATGTATTTAATAGAAAAGGAGGTAACTCAGCTAATTTTTATATGGTGCCCTTCATGACCTCAGGCTGTCTGTAAGCATTTTACAGTTAATGCAAGAACTTCAGAATGTTGTTATTTCAGGAAATATTGGAAACGAAGAAGGCAGTGCTTTTCTGAGCAAGATGGTGCCAATGGCAATGGCCAGTTAATGTGCCCCAGTGACCAACTGTGGTTGTGGTTGAAATATTGGCCATAGCAACGGGACGCATTCACTTGCTTGTATTCCTAATAGTTTTGTGAGAATTGTGCAGTCCACCCTAGAAGGTAGATGAAATCTCAATTTAATGTCATATACTACCTCCAACAGTCCAACTCACCCATAGAGTTGCACTGGAATATCAGCTAAAATTATACACACTGACTCGTGAGAGGAATTTTCAGACTCATACAGGAAAGGTAAACCCGTAACCCTTTAAAATGTTAGTGATAATAATCCTAATGTCATATCCCTATATTGCATAGAGAAATACTCCACAGCATGGAAACAGGCCAACTCACCCGGCAACTAGGTCAGCACACCCAACACTTTCTGTGTGAAAAACCTGCTCCTCAGATGTCTTTTGAAACTTCCCCTCTCACCTTAAGTCTTTGCCATTTAGCTTCAGGCTCTCCTGCCCAAGGAAAAAGATTGTGAACCTCTGAAAGAACATAAAGAACATAGAACGTAGAAGAATACAGGTCACCCCTCAGTCTCCTTCCCTCTAGGGAAAACAATCGCAGCCTTTCCTTTTATCTCAAGTCCTCCAGTACTGGCTCCATCCTTCTCAGGCTTTTCTACCAGCTCTCTAGTTTACTCTTATCTTTCTTATCATGAGGTGACAAGAACTGCAAATCACATTCCGAGTGTGGCTTCACCATCAACCTGTAACATAACGTCCCAAAACCTGTACTCAATGCCCCAAATGATAAAGGCATCATATCCTTCGTTTTTACAGCTTCTTGCTTGCTAAATTGGCAGCCTTTTTTTTCTGTACTGTCACACACTTCAAAAATTGGCAATCGTTTTTTTGTTTTATTCTGAGGCTGTGCAAGGTGTCAGAAAATATAGGTTCTGCTTGTTTATAACTGCTGACAGCCACTAAATAAAAATCAATCATGCCAAGGTGTTCAGGTTGACCAAGCATCCACCATCAAGGACCCCCACCATCCAGCCCATGCTCTCTGCTTGTTACTGCCATCAGGAAGGAGGTACAGGAGCCGTAAGTCCCGCATCATCAGCTTCAGGAACAGTTATTACCCCTCAGCCATCAGGCTCCCGAACTCAAGTGGTTAACTTCACTCACCCCAACATTTCACAACCCACTGACTTGTTTTCATGGGCTCTACAACATAGATTCTCAATATTTATTTTATTATTATTATGTTATTTTTTTGGTACATGCACAATTTTGCTATCTTTTGTCTTATCTTTGCGTGCTGTTTTTCAATGATTCCATTCTATTTCTTTGTATTTACTGTGAAATCCTGCAAGAAAATGCATCTCAGGGCAGCATATGGTGACATACCCATATATATATTCTTCACCAATCTGCATAACACCCATAATTTTCCTTCGTCTCTGTGTTCCAGCTATCAACATACTTTCCATCTGACTGTGATCTACACTCTGAACTGTTATAGCAGTTCTTTTGTGAGCTACCCGAATCTAGATAATCTACAATTACTCTCCTGGTATGATGTTTTTTAAAGGTGGACCAGACTTGAGGTGAATGATGCACTCATGTCCATCATTCATAAGTTTGCATGCAAACAAGTTATTTCTTCAAAATTCTGTATCATAATAAATTTATCTCAATGGATCGAGGACAGTTGTCAGTTGCTGCAGAGGAGGCACTGGAAGGTGCTAATTGCATGTCATTCAACTTAATGAACAGGGAGCATAGCTGATAGGAACAACACCATTACTTGTTTTAACCTCTGATCTTCCAGCAGTGACAGAGATTTTCTGTGGTTCTTCTGAGCATTGGCTTGATTATAAAGATGAATAATGCGCTCTATTACTGTATGATGTAGAGGTGTATTTATATAACTGTCTGCGCCAATGACCTTTTTTTCCAGTATGGAATTTTTGTAAATGTAGTCAGCGGTAATAGAAACTGATTCATTTTTCTTTTCTTGTCAGAGTCATCTAAATGCAATCCCACAAAAGCAGAAGAGACTTGCAAGGAATGTATCAATTTAGGACCAGGTTGTGTCTGGTGTAAGGCAGTGGTAAGTCTCTGATAGAATAGAACTGTTCGTAATGCCTGGTATAGCATCCATATCTGAAGATGTATTGAGCTTTAGCAGTAATGAAATACTCTTGACTGAATATAGTTTGATCTATATGTCTAAGTTTAAATCATTTTGGAGAATAATACAGTCTTTAATATTGTGCGGGGGTAAAGGGAGTTATCTTTGGCTAGCATGCATTTCAAATGACTGACATTTTATAATTACACAGAACTGAACCTTCTATTTATGCGAAATTTCACCATTGTGCAGATGGAATTCACTGGGTCACTGGGTTTAACAAACACTGAAAAGTCAAATACTGTAACCTGTATGCACATTAATTATAAAGCAATTGACTGGGTCCCCATGGAGACTAACACCCTGATCCTATCCAACTATGCAAGATTTTCTTCAACTTTTAGGCCTGAGCAAAACCATTTTAGAATAGTGGTCAAAAATCAAATGATTCACCAGACGTACATTGGTAACTGCCTACAGTCAAAGGTGCAGCGAGCACAGCCATGTATGGCCACTTTCTAAGATCCCTATCATAATAGATGCCTTCGATCTGCAAATTCAGTTCACTCCATATGGCAAGTGGCAGATGAGTACTGAGGACGCACAGAGATTTTATGTGCCTTGGGCTTTAACAGCTCTCTAAATATGGTGCTGAAGAATTATATACCAGAACTCAGTCACATTTTTCTATAACAAAATCATTTATCTAGCTGAGTGAAAAATAATTTGGGTTTCTCTCTTGATCAGAACCCTGGTATAACATTGTCACGCCAACACTATAAAAGAGAGCTCTTTGTAAAATTACAGATTTTATCAATGTATCATGGAAAGCACCCTGTCTGGATGCATAATGGCTTGGTATGACCACTGCTGTAAGAAATGGCAGCGATGTGGACACAGCCATGGTGACAAGTCTTCTCCCCATGGGCTCTGTCTAGACTTCTCAATGCCTCAGTAAAGCAGCCAGCATATTCAAAGACCCCACTGATTCAAGACATTCTTTCTTTTTCTGAATCATAGATTGGGGCTGAGAGGGAAAATGGATCAGTCGGTGGGTCGAGTGGCCTAATTCTGCTCCTATAAATCATGGTCTTTTGTTCCATTCAATCAGGCAGAAGACAGAAAAATAAGAAGGAACCTGGACCTCACAATCTACCATTATGATCTTGCACCCTGTGATGCACTTTCTCTTAGTTGTTACACTTTATTCTGCATTCTGTACCTAATTACACTCTGTAATAATTTGATTTGCATGAACAGTAAGGGTGAGAAGGTTTTCATAGTATCTCGGTACAGATGACAATAAACCGATTCCAATTTCTAATGAAAGGAGGTTTAATGAGTTGTTCTGGCTGAATCTGATTAAAGCCAAGAAGCAAAGCAGGATATTTGCCTTCACATTCTTAGTACATCCAGCATATGTTTCACTTCAAGAAGGTAAGGCAGCCAGATCATCTGTCTAAACAGTCATCTGTAGATCAATGTCTATTTCTGGACCTAATTAATCTTCAGAAATCATCTGAGTTCCCAAGACTTTTGTGTTCCACCACTTGATTTCCTCTATCATATTTTCAAATTGTGCAACTTTCAGTCAATTTCCCTTTAATGCAAATGGCATATATTACTTTTAAGACCCCTATCTCCACTGATGAAGGTGTTCAATTATGGATTCTTTTGGATAGTTCCATAAGCAAAATATTTGGTAAGCCTGCCTTAAGAGAAAGATAGCTTGTAAGGCAATCAAAAAATTCACTAATTATTCTAGCTTTGATGTGATAGAGTGCTTGGTTCAATACAGTTAGGCCATCAGTATGAAGTAATAATTAAAATCAAAAGCAGCTCAGAAAATTTTGTAATGAATAGAAGTTAAATACGGGTGTCTGATTCCATCAAATTTGGAATCATATTTACCATTTTAATGAAAATTCCATTATCATTGTCAAAATTCTGGAAGCATGAAAGACAGTAAACTCTGATTATTGACATTTTTAATCCAGACATGAAAGCTAATTCCACCATTTAAAAATAAACACTAGAAAATTGATAGGTTTGGGTTTTGAATTGATTCTTGTTCCCTAAATGTCCTTAAGATTGTACATGGACTTCATTGTACATTCTGACATGAGCCACGCTAGTGTTGCAGTTAGTGCAATGCTACTACAGTTCAGAGTGATGGAGTTCAAAGTTCAATTTTGGCATCAACTGTAAGAAGTCTGTACATCTTCCCCGTGAAATGTCTGGGTTTTGCGCGGCTGCTCCAGATTCCTCCCACAGTCCAAAGACATACTGGGTAGGTTAATTGGTCACTGTAAATTGTCCCAGGATTAGATTAGGGTTAAATCAGGCTGTCATGGGTTGCTCTATCTCAAAGGGCAAGGTCCTACTTCATACTATATCATTAAATAAAATAAGTAAAATTATATAAAGTGAGTACACATAATTATCTCTTCTTTTTCCTTAATGATTGATACATTTTGTATTTTTATTGTAATTTCCTGTGCATTATAATTTTATTTCTGATGCAGAATTTCACAAAGCCTGGAGAACCAAATTCTGCACGGTGTGATTCTGAGGAAGTGCTCAAGAGTAGAGGTTGCAAAGATGCAGATATAATTCAACCTGTAAATTTGACTATTGTGAATGTAGACTATCCACTTGGAAGACATCACGAAATGGTGATACAAATAAGACCCCAAAAAGTTCAACTAGTTCTTCGTCGAGGTAAAAACCCAAAATACTTGATATAATTAAAGACTTCACAGATTTAATTGCTTCAAATGTTGATATGTGCACATTTGAAATAAACTCACAGCATCTAGAATCCTTCAAGATATCTGAATACTGGGATTAAATATAAGAAAATATCTTTGCTGAGAAATTCAGTTTCCATTGGTTGTGCTGAACACACTGAAACGAACCGTTCAGAAGGTGAATGCAAAATGCTCTGGCTACCATAAATGTTATTGAATGCTCATGATGAGGTGAATTTCTTGGAAGTATGTTTAAGGGCCAGTTCTCAATGCCTTGCTACTTATGCCTTTCCATAAGTAAATGTGGGGGAAATTGCATTTGATCGTTACTGCCAAACCCAAGCAAAGGTCAAGGTTGTTAGTTGTACTCACCTACGGGCATTCAGTTCCAATGATTTCGATGGAATTGCAAAGAAGAGTTGAATGAACTACAATGCAGTCATTCCATTGCACAGATATATTCTCAGTTATTTTATTTCTCTCTTCCATTGCACATAATCTCAATCCCTTTCAAAGACACCACCATCAGTGTCTCTTTCAAACTACATCAGTGAGTACTGTCAAGAAACTAAGATTACTCGCAGTCTGCAAGTATATTAATTGATTTCAAATTAAATCCTTCTTTATTAATATGTATAGCTGTGTTAAGGTCCCAAGTCATTCACCCATGTATTCTGATTGTTTCACTGGAATATCATGTGCTGACAAAGTTCCTATATGATGAAATACCACATTGACTATATATAAACTACTTATTCCCTCTCCTGAGGTTGGTATTCTCAATTTAGTAAGTAACTGGTAACAACTGGAAAGCATTAGGTATATTGGCTATACTGAGTACTGAAGATAGGATGTTATGTTAAAGTTGTATAAAATGTTGGTGAGGCCTAATTTGGAGTATTGTGTGCAGTTTTGGTCACCTCACAAGGAAGTTTAAAACAAGATTGAGAGAGTGCAGAGAAAATTTACAAGGATGTTGCCAGGTCTGGAGGACCTGAGTTATAAGGAAAGACTGAATAGTTTAGGACTGTATTCTTTAGAACATAGAAGACTGAGAGGAGATGTGATAGATGTATACAAAATTATGAGGGGTATAGATAGGGTGAATGCAAGCAGGCTTTTTCCACGGAGGTTGGGTGGGACTACAACCAGAAGTCATGGGTTAAGGGTGAAAGGTGAGAAGATTAAGGAGAACACGAGGGGAACATTCTTCACTCAGAGTCATGAGAGTGTGGATTGAGCTGCCAGCACAAGTGGTGCACGCGAGCTTGATCTCAATGTTCTAGAGAAGTTTTGTTAGGTATGTACATAGATAGTAGGGGTATGAAGGGCTAGGGTCCCAGTGCAGGTCAATGGGAGCAGGCTGGCCTTGACTAAATGGGCTGAAGGGCCTGTTTCTGTGCTGTACTTCTCTATGCCTATTACTATCTGCAAGAGTGTGCAGTTCTTGAGTGTGTGCCGTTTATAATAGAACTGATAACACAAAACTAAGTGGGAATAGGAGTAGAAATGAGGATGGGAAGGTGGTTCAAAGAAATGTAGATATTTAGTTAATGGGCAACGGTTTGGCAGATGGAAAATGTAAGGCCATCCACTTTGGTAGAAAAATAGAAATTCTGAGTACTTTTTAAATGGTGAAAGATGGAGAAATGTTGGTGTGTATGAGGACCTGTGCATTTTGGTGACATTAGTGAAGGCACTGAAGACAGCTAAAAGACAAATAGTATGTTGGTACCTATTGCTTGAGGATTTAAGCACAAGAATCTCCTTACCTAAAGCTCTTGTTGGACAGAGACTCACCAGACAGGTCCCAGGGAAGATAGGCTTGTCATATGAGAGCATATTGCATAGATGGGTCATAATACTTTCGAGTTTAGAAGAATGAGAGGTGCTCTCAATGAAATCCAAATTTTATATGGGCTCAGCGAGTTAGAAATTTTCCAATCTAAGGAGCTGAGAACTAAATATCAGAGTCCTAAAATAAAGGGTGGGCTTTATTTAGGAGGAAAAGGGCAGTGAATCTTCAGAATTTTCTATCTTTGAAGGCTGTGGAGGGACTTTCATTGATTGCTTAATTGATTGCATTCACAACAGAGATATTGGTAAAGGGCAGGAAAATATGTTGAGCTAGAAGATCTACCATGGTGGAGAAATCTCAGTGAACCAAATGGCCCATTCCTGCTCCTATGTTCTGAAGTCTTTAATATGTGTTTAATTTGCCTAAGGAGACTTAACTAGAAATGTTATTGTCAAAAATTAGTTGTGTGTGTGTGTCTGTCTTTTAGAGAAGAGCAAAGGAGGTGATGCCTTTGGGAGGTACATTTGGAATTTCTGGAGTTAACCAATAGATTATTGATATACCACTTAGGGCTTTGGAGCAGAGTCAAATTATATTGGAAAAAAACCCTAATGATATGTTATTTTGTAACTTACATTGTGCAACATTAAATTGCTGAAAGTTTTAAGATTTCACCATGAAGCAAAGAACAAAGAACAGTGAGATTGTTCCTTTTCAGTTTTTGGTGACTGGTTCCTTAATAGATACATTGCTTTGTGTTTTAGGCAGCTCGCAGACAATTGAGGTGAAATTTAAGCGTGCTGAAGGTTACCCTGTTGATCTGTACTATCTCATGGACCTGTCCTATTCCATGAAAGATGACTTGCAGAAAGTGAAGAATCTGGGAAAAGAGCTTCTTCAAGCCTTGACAAGTGTCACTAAATCTATCAAAATTGGTGAGCCCACCATGTTCTGTTTTGCTTACTATGAATTAAGAAGCTCAGAAATCTAGTAGAATAACATATCCTTTCAAAGTTTGTATTTTGTTTCACAGACTTGGAGGCAAGCAATCCTCTTCCACAGTAAAAGACGCTTTCCTGTCTTAGGGCAGAGCATAATTTTAAAAAGAGGATTTATTAGATATGAATTTCATTAAGGTCTTGTTTAATTGGCAGTTTAACAACCTGTTTTTCAACTGAGTTTAATTCACAGTTTTAAAGGTTAAGATATAATCAGAAATATTAAATAAAATATAAACTTTTCAATACTGGTTAAAACTTAGAAATAATTAAGCCTCAACGTACATTTAAGTGCCACTCACCCTGTGCTCCTGTGGTGGAGAATTAGATTTTCTCATCATTCCTTCTTGAGAAATTGAAGATTTCCTCAAGAAATATATTGCTGCACCCCGATCATGTTATAATTAAGAAAGTCAGCAACCGGTCAATATCCCATTTACAGCTTGCTCAGTTCTAAAACTCAGGTAGGTTATCCACTGCAGTCCTTCGGTGTAGTTTTCTCTTTTATTACTGACGCAACACTGTTTGTTTGGTGAAGCATTAACAAATGGTTTTACTCTCAAATATTAGGGAAATAAAACTCAAATTTTTCAATATTCTTAAAATAACCGATTTTCATAGAATTGCTTGCAGGTGACCAAGATGGCCATCTTCAGAAGAACACTTACTTGCTTCTGACTTCTCGATATATCCTCAACAAAAGCATTGCCATGACGATATGAGCACACTAATTATTTTTAATGCTGTCTTATTACCACAAATGCCAGTTACATTCTTCCATGGAACCAGTTTTCTGTTGGAAAATGAACTAAAAAGTGTCAGTTGTGGAAAGGGTAAGCAGCTTTTAAGTTCCTGGGCATCAACATCTCAAAAGATCTATCCTGGACACAACATATTGATGCAGTCATGAAGGTGGCACATCAGTGATTCTACTCCATTAGGGGTTTTAGGAGATCTTGTATGTCACCAAAGACTCTGCAACTATTTACAGATGTACAGTGGAGAGTATTCTGACTGGTTGAATAGCAGCCTGGATTGGAGCCTCCAAAGTACAGGATCACAGGAGGCTGTAGAGACTTGTAGACTTAGCCAGCTCCATCGCCAGCACGGGCCTCTCCGCTATCAAGAACATCTTAATGAGGTAGTGCCTCAAGAAGGCAGTGGCCATCATTAAGGACCCTCGCCACTCCGGACATGCCCCCTTTTCTTACTACCCTTGCGGAGCAGGTACAGGAGCCTGAGAAGCACACAAAACATTTCAGAAACAGATTCTTCTGTTTCAACATCACATTTCTGAATGGTGCATGAACCCATGAACACTATCTCGTTATTTATCTTTTGCAATATTTATTTAATTAGTAACTGTTGTGTCTTGCACTGTTGTGCTGCTGCAAAATAACAAATTTCGCAACACGAGGAATTCTGCAGATGCTGGAAATTCAAGCAACACATATCAAAGTTGCTGGTGAACGAACAAGTGCTACACATGCCCTTACACTTCCTCCCTTACCACCATTCAGGGCCCCAGACAGTCCTTCCAGTTGAGGCGACACTTCACCTGTGAGTCGGCTGGGGTGATATACTGTGTCTGGTGCTCCCAATGTGGCCTTCTATATATTGGGGAGACCCGACGCAGACTGGGAGACCGTTTTGCTGAACACCTACGCTCTGTCCGCCGGAGAAAGCAGGATCTCCCAGTGGCCACACATTTTAATTCCACATCCCATTCCCATTCGGATATGTCTATCCACGGCCTCCTCTACTGTAAAGATGAAACCACACTCAGCTTGGAGGAACAACACCTTATATTCCGTCTGGGTAGCCTCCAACCTGATGGCATGAACATTGACTTCTCTAACTTCCGCTAATGCCCCACCTCCCCCCGTACCGCATCCATTATTTATTTATATACACACATTCTTTCTCTCTCTCTTTCTCCTTTTTCTCCCTCTGTCCCTCTGACTATACTCCTTGCCCATCCTCTGGGTTTTTTCCCCCTTTTCCTTCTCCCTGGGCCTCCTGTCCCATGATCCTCTCGTATCCCCTTTGCCAATCACCTGTCCAGCTCTTGGCTCCATCCCTCCCCCTCCTGTCTTCTCCTATCATTTTGGATCTCCCCCTCCCCCTCCCACTTTCAAATCTCTTACTAGCTCTTCTTTCAGTTAGTCCTGACGAAGGGTCTCGGTCCGAAACGTCGACTCTACCTCTTCCTAGAGATGCTGCCTGGCCTGCTGCGTTCTCCAGCAACTTTGATGTGAATTTCACAACATACATCAGTGATAATATGCCTAATTCTGACTCTGATTCAATTTGGATTCTACTTTTCATTTTGAGGTACTACAAGAGGGAATTCATTTTATACTGCAATAAGCATTAGCCTTATATCACGCAATAGCTATGAAACTAATGTGGCTTTACAGGAAACAGTTTCGTAAGCTCTTTTTGTCCATTGACAACATTAAGTATAATGTACATCAAGATTTGGGAGGTGGCTGTTCAGTTCTGCTAAATGATTGTAATGCATCTGAGATAATAGCAGCTAGCTAAATGGAAGCAACAACAGTAAACGCAGGCTTCCAAATGACAATCTGGTCTTTGTGCCAGGCTACAACACACAGAAAATGCCGGAGGAACTCAGTAGGAGAGGCAGCATTTATGGAAATGAATAACCAGTCGATGTTTTGGGCTGAGACCCTTCTTCAGGGACTGGAAAGGAAAAGGGAAGACGCCAGAATAAAAAGGTGGGAGGAAGGGAAGGAGGATAGCTGGAAGGTGACAGGTGAAGCCAGGTGGGAGGATCTTCCCCCTGCCAAGTTCCTCCAGCATTCTCAGTATGTTGCTTTGGATTTTCAGCAAAGCAGAATTTCTTGTGTACATGGTACTCGACTTTCTCATGGTTGAGTGACCAATTAACATCCAATGTAAATAAATAAAATCCACAACAAACTCTTAAATAATGACTTCCATTGTTTGTAGGATTTGGTTCTTTTGTGGACAAGAGAGTACTACCCTTCGTTAACACCCATAAAGAGAAGATGAAAAATCCATGCCCTGATAAAAATGAGAAATGTCAGCCTCCATTTGATTTCAGGCATGTCCTCGACCTGACAGATGATGCAAATGTATTCTCTCAAGAGGTCGGAAAACAATCTATTTCTGGAAATCTGGATCCTCCGGAGGCAGGCCTGGACGCCATGATGCAAGCAGCAGTGTGTGGGGTAAGGCAGTTTCTTGCAGAGCTTAACTGTTCCCAAACTTACAATTGTACAGTGCAGGTAGCACTGGCTTTCACTTTCACCATTCTTCTCAGGCTGTTTTCCCAGGTCCTTTGCTGTCCTCAATCATGGCCCAATTTTCACTACTTGGCATATTCCGAGTTCTACTCCTTGGCTTGCCTGTGTCTTTCATTGCTTTGAAAATAAGTGAAGAAATTTTAAATGTTACATTTCTTTGCTTGCTTTTAAAGCAATTAGTGTACAATTGATTCACGATGAAGTGTGGCCTGGGAGGGGCAGACACGAGTCTGTCCGTTCGGGAGCCGGGGTTGGATCAATCTTCGTCTGGCTTCTCGTCGACAGCCGCTCCAACATGAGTGGCCCTGAGCTGGCCTCGCCTGATGGAGTCCTTGAAGCATGCAAGCCTTCACACGATGTCTACATGCTAATCCAGGTCTTGGATGGACCTCGCTCCATCTCGCTCCTCGCTGCCAGAAAAAACTGGACAGCTGCAAATAGACTCAGAAGTTGGCATGCCAAAAGAGCACAGACACTACACCAGTGGTGTGCCTGACAAACCCCAGCCTGCCCCTGTGGTGCCCCAACACAGGACATCCTCCACCTGGTCCCACCATGCGCTCTCACCAAGATCCGAGACAGCTTTGCCATGGTCCATTGATGCGGCCATGAGCTGGAGGAGTGGCTTGACAAAAAACAATTAGAAGTTTGAAGAGAAAACACCTGCCATACAAAACAACAGCAACGAAGTGCATAATTTTTGTTTAATATCTCCAGGTAAATACTGCACATACTTAATAGTTATTAAGCTACTAGCAGTTATATAGACCTCTAAGACCTTCTTCTGAAAAATTCTAAGGCCAAGCTGCCACCTTTTGGTCTAAACAGCAATCTTATGGACATTGTCTACAAAGGTGAAAAGGCATTTGTTATATTTCCCTTACTTAGATGTCACTTGCATACTCTCACATGGATGGAAACATTTTTGACTATTTGCCACAAGGAGAAAATAGGGAACTGAGTTGGGGCAAGGAACAAAACATCAGTAGGGATGCCAGATTGCTCCACATCTACTGAGATTCTCTCTCTGTTACTCAATCACTCTCTCTGTCACTGTCTGCTGCCCCCGTCCATTAGTATAAGCTGAAAGTACAAAATTTAAATATTGCTTCAGTACATTTTCAAGTGAGTAAAATGATTGAAACGTATACTTTTGTAAAGGCTTGCTTAAAGGTTATATACCTGGCTAAAATGAACATTGTTCCCCACAGGAGCGGATTGGGTGGCGCAACGTCACGCGTCTTCTTGTTTACACTTCAGATGATGGATTTCACTTTGCTGGAGATGGGAAGCTTGGAGCAATCCTAACACCCAATGATGGCAAGTGCCATCTCAATAGAGACGGCTTTTATGAAGATGACACAAAATATGTAAGTGTAGCCTCTAAGTTGTCCACATGAACAGAACTGTCCAAGCATTCAATGAGGGGCCTAAATGTTGCAGCTGAGAAGCAATGTCACTTGGTTGATGGCAGAACAGAACTACATTCACCCGTTCTTTATTTGCTTTGACTCGTGGACTGTTTCAGAGGGAGGTTCAGCACTGGCTTCCAATTATTTGTTAAGCTTCATTTAGTTGGTACAAGGATGGATGAGTGGCAAAGGGAAAGAAATGGCTGTTGTATCTCACATCTTGCTGCAGTTCATTAAAGCATAACTTTTAAGCTCTAACCTTGCTGGCAATATCAGCTTAACAACAGGAATTATGTAGAATGAGATCTTCCAATACGTACAATAATGCCCATTTACAAAGCAGTAGAAAGCCTGTCAGCTATCACTTCTCACAGTAGAGTCTATTGGGTCAAAAAAGAAAAACAGTGGCAATCTCCATGGTGCAAATCTCAATCTCAATCACTGTGGGTTGAAAATCTAACCTCAAAATATAAAACATACTATAAATTTCAAAGTTCAAAATAAATTCATTAGCAAAGTACACATACCATATGTCACTATATGGTATATAGTGTGATTCATTTTGTTATGGGCATTCACAGTAAATACAAAGAAACACAATAGAATCAGTGGAACACCACACACAAGATGGACAGACAACCAATGTGCAAAAGCCTGTTTCCCATCACAACTTACTCTCCACAGACCCCATTGTCTCCCTGACATTTGAATGAAACTTAACCAAACTGATCAAGATCTTGTCATATTGCATTCAGAGGCAAGCTTCACCTCATGTGTCGGTGAGTTATGAAGACCACCTACTTCACATGTCTAACATTCTTTGAGTCTGCCCCATGTCTGTTTATTTGCTGCTAGAAAGTTCATCCGTTGTTTTGTTCCCCTCCAGAGAAAACTATTGCAATACTCTCCTGGCTAGTCTAACTAATTTTACTTTCTGTCACAATGAGAGCATCCAGTGCTCTGATTTTTATATCCTAACTTTCACTAAGACCTGCTCACAGATCTGCTTTCTGCCTGCTGTCACATTCTGACTCCCAGAACAGATTTTAAAATTCTCACTCCTGTTTTCATGTTGCTTCATGACACTGGTCTAAGGATAGCCCTCTGAAACCCAGGCTTCCCCAATTCGATTGATTATTGTCAAAGTTAGCTACACCTCTATTTGTGTTCGCAATCACGAGGAAATCTGCAGATGCTGGAATTGCAAGCAACACACATAAAAGTTGCTGGTGAACGCAGCAGGCCAGGCAGCATCTCTAGGAAGAGGTACAGTTGATTTTTCGGGCCGAGACCCTTCGTCCCTCTGTTTGTGTTCATCGTTTCAGCTGCCAACAGCGTGAACTGGAATCTTTTCCTGACATCTCTACTTCTCTTTCTCTTTCAGGTCTATTTCATTGCCCAACCTTATGCTCACTTGTCCTAATATTTCTGGACATAACTCGGTGTCAAATTTTGATCAAGTACGAATAATAATTCATTTGGAATAAATGTTGCATTATCAATGGTACTGAAATGCAGCAGTTATTTTTGCTTGTAGCCAGACATTCTTGAATGTTTAAAACCATAATCCTGCAAATGTTTGATAATTTAAAGCAGAGATTTCTTGATTATTCATTGTGATGAGGCGGAAAATTAGGAATAACTAAGAACTCCCTCATCCCCCTCAATACTCCACCAGTCTATTTCAGTCCTATCTAATTTTATTTAACTCCAACATAAATTGGGATTGCAAATGATAATCACTCATTCACAGTCGTACCCATTACTCACCAATGGCTCATATAGCAACACCATACAGTATTTGAGAAATATTTATGGTCTTGGATGGATTAACTGGTGCTTGGCTGTCCTTTGCCAGTCTGGACTATATTTGACTTATCAACAAGAGGAATGTAGTTGAATTTTAACTGAGCTCTGAAATGGCCCAGTAGACCAGTTAATGCACTAGTCAGCATGTCTCCGTTACATTGGTGGCAACAGTCCAAGAAAGCATCTTTGATGATAAAGGTTGACTAAGAGTTGTTGGCTTTGCCATTAATGCCGTGAAAGCAAACTAAAACAATACAACCATAGACTAGACAGAAAATTTCACAAAAATGAATGTTTGACCACAAACTTGGGGCTCAAAAAGAAAGTAAATGAGTGCTGTGCAGTACTGTGTTATTTCTGTAATCACAGAGAAAAAGATAGCCACAGAGCTGAAAATAAATATAGATAATACTCTCATGTCTTGGACAAGCAAATTTATGCATGTTATTTATTGACTGATTTCAAAAGCCCCACCATCAATGAAGAATTGAAATTTACTGACAGAATCACAACTGTTGCTCATGTCATCTTTTCCACCTATTACTTGAGGTTCTTCTACAAATCACATTCATTCTGTGCCCCTTGTTCTTACCCCTTCTAGCAACAGGTGTTTTTTTTCTCCATTTTCTCTGTTGGGTCCTTCAATGATTTTAAATACTACTATTATATTCCCTCTCATGCTCCTCTGTTTCAAAAAGAACAGTGAAAATGAAATATTTTCAACTACAGATATGGGAAAGATGTTTCCCTTGGCTCGGTGGTTGGTGATGTTACGTACCCCGTAACTGGGTTGCCAAACCAGCAGAAATGGATCACTCAGTTGGAGTCTGGAGTACTAGAACTAAGAAAGTTTTATTAAAGAAACAAGCAACACAGTAATCGAAAGGATAATAAATGCAACAGTTCAGTGATGATAAACACACATGTGCACAACATTAAGATAACAGCATCAATCAAGCTCTATCGTTGTCTAGGGGTAAATGACCAATTTCAAAATGACTCAAAGTTCAGTCCAGTTAGTAGTTCAGTTTGCAGTAATCGTTGCCATGGCGGTGGACAACGTGGGGGAAGAGAGACATAGAATAGGAACAACTTATCATTCAGAACGGCTTCACTCACAGACCAGCGGGATGGCTCACAAGCAACTTTTGGGCGGGTCCTTGGTGATGTCACCTGAGGTCACCGACTGTGACCCCTCCTCCAGATGCGGTCGATCCTCTGCAGTGAACCCGGCACCCAGGCAAGGGCGGACACACACCGGGTTCCCGCTGATCGTACCTTTCCACCCTTGTCGTTGTCTGGCACTTCTCACCCACTCGTGAGAGGCGCACCGCTTCCAGGGTCTTGTTACCTCGGGTGGCGTGTGTGTCTGTCTTAGCGAACCTGTCCCTTTTTATCCCCCTGCTGGGGTATCGCCTGTCCATCACTTCAAACAGTTCAGGGTTCAAAGGGGGGAGCCGCTCCAGACAGCTCTCTCTCCCACATCCCTTCATTACACATCTCCAGACGCTGCTCCATTGTTCCTTATCTCTCCTTCCCCTGAGGGCAGGTGGCAGACCAACTGCTGATGCCACTGATGCTAGCCCAGGCCAGCAAACATCTTAATTTTATGTGTATTCTCGTAACACTTCCCCCCTTTAAGGATTTTTACCGGGAGGTAAAAATTACAAACATGACATTATCTGATACATACACAATATACATCTTTATCAGCTATTTGGCTAATACAGAGAATGTGAAGCTGTCAACACCTTGACAGACAGTCATCACATTTTCTGTTCCTTTTACACGTGTTATTAATAATCCCTTAGACCAGGCTCCAACTCAGCAAACTTCATAGTGGCCAAAAACACTGATGAATTGCGACCAATGTAACCTCTCATTTGGTTTTGTCCCGGACCACAACAACAAGGGTCATCCCATTCCGACTCAATTTTCTCTCGCAAGGGCTTAGTAGGAGGGGGACGGGTATTGACCGCAGAGTTATTGCAAAACTTCCTGCAGTACCCCACCATCTCCAAAAGCCTTCTGAGGGCCCTCTTGTCTGTCGGGGTTGGGAGGTCAGCGATAGCCTGCACTGTAGCTTGCATCGCTGCCAGCTGCCCCTGTGTCACCACAATTCCCAGGTAAGTGACCCTCGTGTGGCCGAATTCATTTTTTTCAAGGTTCACTATCAAGCTGGCTTCAGACAGCCGTGTTAAATTGCCAATACACACCTCTGTGTTCATCAGACCTTTAGTCACTGAATTACTCGAAAAATATGGGTGTTGTTTACTTGGCTGCCCTATTGTAACCACAATCGCCCAACGTCCCAGTTCTTTGCATTTCCTCGGGACAATCAAACACATGGGTGCGAGTCGTTTAATTACTCCTTCGGGGATTAAGGGAGAGACCTTATCAGTAGACCTGGCCAAAACAATAGCCTTCTCCCATCTGACCGATCCCATCCTAATCTTTTCAAAATGGTTTTTTTCTCTTAGCAGGGGGCCCCTAGCTTCATGGATTTCCACGCTAACACCGACTAGGTTTGTTAGCATATCAAAAGCCGGTGACCGTCTCAGTTCGCGTCGGTCATGATCAATAACATTTTTCCCCCTGGGCAGCCGGTAAATCTCTTTCATGATTCCACCAACTGTTTCCTCCAGCACCGCAAAATGTCCACCGGGGGGTGCCTCGTGGGCCATGTTAAAAACCTCATCCCCATAACTCTTTTGCACCACCCCCCACTCCTCATCTGCGGATGCTGTACTTGATTTCCCTTTCTTCCTTAGCACTTCCTCATCCGCACAATAGCCTACTAGTTCCCTTGTCAAGGCTGTGTCAGAGAGGGCTGTCTCGGCAAAAACCATCAGCCCCTCGTCTCGCTCCTGCATCTGCACAAATTCTTTCCTGGCTACTGCTACGTCCGTCCCAGCTCCCTCACTACCTCTTATCTCACTACACCCTGTCTCATACAAGGTTGGCAGAAATGTTTCAGCCAAATTCACCATCGCGGGCGGGGCCTCAATGCTGGCAGGCTGACCTGTCAATCTCACGACTGGGAACACGATTCCTCCGGCGATGTCATTACCGAGCAAGACTTCCACGTCTTTCATCGGTAATTCGGACCTCACCCCGATCGTGACTAGTCCAGAGACTAGGTTGCTCTGTAAATGTATCTGGTGCAAAGGGACTGACTCTGTCCCTTCCCCAGCACCTTTGACCTCTACCTCCCCAGTCTGGGTCTCTGAGCTAAACTCTAATACACTCTTCAGTATTAGTGACTGACACGCTCCCGTGTCTCTCCAGATCCGCACTGGAACTGGTTTTAACCTCTTTTTCACTGACACCAGTCCGGCCGAGATAAACCTCTCGCGCCCTTCCTGGACTTTTTCAGACCTGTCCTTCCCTAGCGGTTCGCTTAACAGCTCGATACAGCCATTCAAAATTTCCGCTTTTCCTTTCCCCGTCTCCTTCCTTGGGGCAAAGCACCTGGACGCAAAGTGTCCGGCTTTCCCACAATTATAACAGACGACCCCAGGAGACTTCCTACCAGACTGCTCCCGGTCTACCTTATCCTTTTCACTAGTCCCCGGCTTACTTTCTGACTTTTCCGGTGGACTCTTCCCGCCGTCCTGACTACCCTTCTGGTAGCCTTTACTCGGGGCAACCTTCATTTTATGCGTCAACGCATACTCATCCGCTAACTTAGCAGTTGCGGCTAACGTGGCTGCCTCTTTCTCATCGAGGTAGGGTCTCATACCCTCAGGGACACAACCTTTAAACTGCTCAATCAGAATCAGTTGCAGCAGTCTGTCATAATCCCCCTCTACCCCTTTCGAGGCGCACCAACGCTCACAATATGTTTGCATCTCACGAGCAAACTCCAAATACGTGCGGTCCCACCGCTTCCTCGCATTCCGGAACCTCTGCCGGTATGCCTCCGGGACCAACTCATAAATCCTGAGGATGGCCTCCTTCACCACCTCATACCTCTGGGCATCTTCCGCGGATAAAGCGGAGTAAGCTTGTTGGGCCTTCCCTTTCAGTACACTCTGAAGTAAAACAACCCACTTATCCCTCGGCCATTCCTGACTTATAGCCACCTTTTCGAAGTGGAGAAAGTACCGATCCACATCGGTATCGTCAAATGGGGGAACCAGCCTAACCTCCTGGGTCGCCCGGAACCCTCCACCTTGGTTCGGCACGAGCCCCTGCTCGGCCCTTATCTTTAACTTCTCCAGCTCAAATTCCCTTTCCCTCTGTTTCTCCTCTCTCTCCAACTGTCTTTCTCTCTCTTGCCTTTCTACCTCTTTCTCTCTCTCCCGCCTTTCTAACTCTTTCTCTCTCTCCCGCCTTTCTAACTCTCTCTCTTTCTCCCGCCTTTCTAACTCTCTCTCTTTCTCCCGCCTTTCTAACTCTCTCTCCTGCCTTTCTAACTGCCGTACCCGGAACTCGTGCTCGAGTCTCAGTTTTTCAAGCTGTACCTGTACCGCGTCTCCAGCAGGTTTTTCAATAGACACCACCCCCAGCTCACCTTGGGGAAACACACCTTTAGATACATAGTGCTCTACAATAGCTCTGTGTATCTCCTCTCTCCTCATTGTCGACTTCACCTTAGCAAGATTCACCCGTTTGGCTACAGCTATCAATTCCGATTTCCTGGCATCCTCTAATGCCTCCAAGGTCGGCGCCTTTATAAATTCCTCAACCTCCATTTCTGCTGTTTGTCTTTTCTTTCTTTCGGGAATTTTAACCCAATCAATTTACTCCGTCCCAAATTTAGCGTTCAAAATCCCGGACGAGCCCCCACTTATGTTACGTACCCCGTAACTGGGTTGCCAAACCAGCAGAAATGGATCACTCAGTTGGAGTCTGGAGTACTAGAACTAAGAAAGTTTTATTAAAGAAACAAGCAACACAGTAATCGAAAGGATAATAAATGCAACAGTTCAGTGATGATAAACACACATGTGCACAACATTAAGATAACAGCATCAATCAAGCTCTATCGTTGTCTAGGGGTAAATGACCAATTTCAAAATGACTCAAAGTTCAGTCCAGTTAGTAGTTCAGTTCGCAGTAATCGTTGCCATGGCGGTGGACAACGTGGGGGAAGAGAGACATAGAATAGGAACAACTTATCATTCAGAACGGCTTCACTCACAGACCAGCGGGATGGCTCACAAGCAACTTTTGGGCGGGTCCTTGGTGATGTCACCTGAGGTCACCGACTGTGACCCCTCCTCCAGATGCGGTCGATCCTCTGCAGTGAACCCGGCACCCAGGCAAGGGCGGACACACACCGGGTTCCCGCTGATCGTACCTTTCCACCCTTGTCGTTGTCTGGCACTTCTCACCCACTCGTGAGAGGCGCACCGCTTCCAGGGTCTTGTTACCTCGGGTGGCGTGTGTGTCTGTCTTAGCGAACCTGTCCCTTTTTATCCCCCTGCTGGGGTATCGCCTGTCCATCACTTCAAACAGTTCAGGGTTCAAAGGGGGGAGCCGCTCCAGACAGCTCTCTCTCCCACATCCCTTCATTACACATCTCCAGACGCTGCTCCATTGTTCCTTATCTCTCCTTCCCCTGAGGGCAGGTGGCAGACCAACTGCTGATGCCACTGATGCTAGCCCAGGCCAGCAAACATCTTAATTTTATGTGTATTCTCGTAACAGTGAATTGTGGAGGCTGTCTACCATGGAGAGCTGTGGAGGCTCAGCTGTTGATTACATTGAAAAGAGAGATAGACATGTATCAGTAATCAAAGTATATCAGGATAGGGTAGGAAAATGGTGTGAGGTCAAAGACCAGCAGGTTTGAAGAGCTGAATGCTCTTTCATACTCCTACTTTTTATGTTCTTCACAAAAGTGCTTCATCTCTGGAATTATTCCTGTAAATCTCCCCTGAATAACTAAGAGCTCTCTCATCCCGTCAATACTCCACCAATCTATTTCAGTCCTATCACAACATGGGACTCAAAATGAAAGGAAATGCAATTCAATACTGGGTTACTTCTGCAATCACAGAAAATGTTTTCTACTTAAGAAAGCAATGGAGCCAAATGTAGATACTGACGAAGGGTCTCGGCCTGAAACGTCGACTGCACCTCTTCCTATAGATGCTGCCTGGCCTGCTGCGTTCACCAGCAACTTTGATGTATGTTGCTCAAATGTAGATACTCTTGTGTCTTGGACAAGCAAATTTTTGTATGCTATTTATTGATGATTTTAAAAGTCACACCATCAATGAAGAATTGAAATTTAATAACAGAATCATAACTGTTAATTGTGTAACATTAGTACCACTGCACTATCTGGAATGTGAGTTCCATATAGAAAGATTGTCTGATACTTTTGAGTTTGAGTCAAGGCAGCTGAAATTATGGGCAGCACAGTCACAAGCTGTGAATCAACCAATCAATGTTCATTGTGAAGCTGGGTAGTCTTCATTTATCAAGTAAACAGGTTGAGCTTTCAGTCTGAAATCAATGTCAAAGAAAATCTGGTAGTTTATTAGTTGAGATGCTGGCCCACAAAGCTAGTTTCATTTCTGAATGAAGCCATGAATTCTTTTGTGTTTTATGTAAATACTAATCCCATTGTTCAGTATGTGATGTAACAGTTGCTGTTCATTTCCCCTATCCCGATATTAATAACGCATTTTATCTTTTTTTCTGATGTCTGTTTTCTAGGACTATCCGTCTGTGGCTGAGTTGGCTGCTAAATTGGCAGAAAATAACATTCAACCCATTTTTGCCGTTACAAGTAAGATAATGCCAATATACCAGGTAATCATTTCAGACAAAAGTTAATATTTAACTATTAACAATAAAGTCAATGTGTTAGTTCATTTGTTGTAGTACAATTTTGCCATTGAATTTTTGCCATGATCATGGTATGATTTCACAGAAAAGTGAAAAGTGCCAAGTTACCTATCTATCATAAAAGCCTCTGCAATTGGCTTTCACAAAAATATAAATTGATCAACTAATAATTTATAGAATTTTACCTTAAAAATGTGAAAGAAGAACAGAACATCTTGAATACGAACTATAACAAGTGAATTAGCAGTTAATAACAGGGAAATCATGAAACATTTTTCTGATCTCAGAGGCGTGGGAGAAAACATCAAAATATCAATTAACCATGACCTTTATAATATTTAATCAAGAGTTTGTCTTCCACAAGCTTTTTTTTCTTCTCAAAACAATGAGAACCAGTCTTCTACTGGATTGCCCCCTGATGTGAATTGTACATACCAAATAAATGATCCAAATGCTGTGACAATTTAGTTTTGTCTAGGGTAAAGTCAACATGCTAAGGTTAACTTTCATTGAGTTCTTCTCTATTGGATAATAATTAAAGTCACCATTCAGCCAACTGTTAACAAGGAATTTAATTTTTGTTGTTTCCAAAGATAGCCAAAAGTATAATAGCTCCCTTCTTCCATAAATAGGAGTCACATTTCTATGCAGAAAAAAAATTATGTTGTACTTTAAAAATTAAATGCGTTTTATCTTTGGGTATAGAAAAGTGTTTTTTTTTCGAGAAACGTACAATAGACAATAAAAGAAAAATTCTACACTTTATTGAATAGTGCAGATACATTTAATGATGGTTAACTACCTGAAAGGGGAAGGAATAAAGAATCAACAGACAGGCTATGAAGACTCGAACATGGAACATAAAAGTTACTTAAATCTTCACAAAAGTTGAACCTAAACAAAACAAAAGACAGATGTTGCCAATGTGTTATTAACCCAATTGTTCTAATTTATGCTCCCAATAAGCACAACTCTTGTGAGTTTATCAATAAGTTATCCAATGTTTTGAGAGCCTAATAGCACCCAAAGGGTTTTAAAAATAATCAAATTCTATTCACTACTAATGAACAATGTAAAATATTTTATTTTTCCTGGTTCTTGCTGCAAGGTCATACCTCTTTACACTGCAGACTTTCTTTTTACGGTCTTCTTCTAGCACCATGAAGTAATAAAAATATCTTCTCATTAATCTTTTGGCTTCATTCTAGGATCTAAGTACCATGATTCCAAAGTCTGCAGTGGGAGAATTGAAAGAGGATTCCAGTAATGTGGTTCAGCTAATCAAAGATGCCTATAATGTAGGTCCTGTTTAATGTGAATTTTAGTCTTAATCACTTGCCATTAAAAAGGAGGATCAAGATAAAGGACTAACACTCTGTGAGTAAGCATATTGATTAGCTCATAGGTGAAGCATCTGTTTATCTTACAACGACAGCTTCAGAGCAAATATTTGACTTGGATAGATCATGAAATTAAGAATGTGCTGGCTCTGTACTGGGTCATTCCAGCTCATCCATATCACTGTCCTCTCTCCAAAGCCTGACAAGCTACTTCCTTTCTTATTTAATTTCCCTTTCAATCCCAAGATTAAATACATTTCCACTATACCAAGACCCCAACCTCCTCCAACCCGGGCAGAGCTTTCAGATTCACTATTACTTGAGGTTCTTTTGCAAATCACATTTGTTCTGTGTCCCTTGTTCTTCCACCTTCTGGCAACAGGTGTTTTTTCTCCATTTTCTCTGTTGGGTCCTTCAATGATTTTATATACTACTATTATATTCCCTCTCATGCTCCTCTGTTTCAAGAAGACAGGGAAAAAGAAATATTTTCAACTACAGATATGGGAAAGATGTTTCCCTTGGCTCTGTGGTTGGTGAATTGTGGAGGCTGTATACCATGGAGAGCTGTGGAGGCTCAGCTATTGATTACATTGAAAAGAGAGATAGACATGTATCAGTAATCAAAGTATATCAGGATAGGGTAGGAAAATGGTGTGAGGTCAAAGACCAGCAGGTTTGGAGAGCTGTATGGTTTTTTCCTGCTCCTATTTTTTATGTTCTTCAGTCTGTCCATGAAACAAAAATGCTTCATCCCTGGAATTATTCCAGGAAATCTCTCCCATATCCTCTCTAAAACCTTCACATTGCTCCTTTAAAGTGCTCTTCAGAACAAGACACGATAGTCCATTTGTGGCTGAATTAGTGTTTTGTAAATGTTCATCATAACTTCCTTACTGTTCAGAGTACAAAAACAAAGTTACTTAAAGAATTCAAACAGATTCGTCAGACAAGTTTTCCCCTTAAGGAAACCATGCTGACTTTGGTCTATTTTATCAAGTACCCAAAATCTCATCAATTATAATGGACTCCCAATGTCTTCCCAATCACTGAAATCAGGGTAACTGGCCTGTAATTCCCTTTCTTCTGTATCCATCCCTTCTCAAAAGAGTGGAGTGACATTGCAATTTTCCAGTTGTCTGGAACCATGCCAGATTCTAGTGATTCTTCAAAGATAATTACTAATGCTTCCACAATCTCTTCAGTTACCTCTTTCAGAACCCTGGGTTGGAGCGTATCTGGTCAAGGTGACTTATCTATTTTCATACCTTTTAGCTTTCCAAGCACCTTTTCCTATACCAACAACACTCACTTCTACTCCATGACAGTCTGCTAGTGTCCTCCACAGGGAAGACTGATGCAAAATACTTATTAAATTTGTCCATCATTTCTTTCCTCCCATTATTACCTCTTCAGTGTAATTTTCCAATGGTCTGATATCCACTGTTGTCTCTCTTTTACTCTGAAAAAAACTTTTGGTATTCTCTTTTATTGGCCAGCTTTCCTTCATATTTCATCTTTTCTCTTGTTATAGGCTTTTTAGTTGCTTTCTGTTAGCTTTTAAAAGCTTCCCAATCCTCTGACTTCCCACTAATTTTTGCTTTACTTTATGTCCCTTCCTTTCCTTTTATACTGTGTTTGACTTCCCTTGTCAGTCATGGTTGCCTCATCCTTCCTTCAGAATAGTTCTTCATCTTTGGAATGTATCTATCCAGCAACTTCCAAATTGCCTCCAGAAACTCTAGCCATTGTTGTTGTGACATCAACCCTGCTAGCGTCTCCTTCCAGTCAACTTTGACCAGCTTCCCTCTCATGCCGCTGTAATTTTCTTTAATGCACTGTAATACTGATGCATCTGACTTTATCTTTCTCTCAGACTGCAGGGTGAATTCTATCCTATTATGATCACTACCTCCTATGGGTTTCTCTACCTTATCAAATCTGGTTCATTATCTAACACCCTACCCAGTAGTGCCTTTCCCCTAGTAGGTTCAACCACAATTTGCTCTAAAAAGCCATTTTGTAGGTGTTCTGCAAATTCCTTATCTTGGGATCAGGCACCAACCTGATTTTCCCAATCTACCTGTATATCAAAATCCCCTTTGACTGTTGTAACATTGCCCTTTTCACATGCATTTTCTATCTCCCATTGTAATATGTATCCCACGTATTGGCTATTATTCGAAGGCCTGTTTCTAAATCCCATCATGGTCTTTTTATCCTTGCAGTTTCTCAACTCTACCCACAAAGATTCACAATCTTTTGATCCTTCCATCTCTTTATAAGGATTTGATTTCATTGTTTACCAAAAGAGCTACCCTGTCCCCTCTATCTACCTGCCTATCCTTTGGATACAACGTGTATCTTTAGATGTTCAGCTCCCGACTATGATCTTCTTTCAAGTATGACTCAGTGATGCTGACAATGTTCTATCTGCCACTCTCTAACAGTGCAACAAGACCATCTACCTTGTTCTGTATACTGTGTGTATTCAAATATAGCAATGGCCAACCTGTATTCATAACCCTTTTTGATTTTGTCCCCAGTTACTCTTTGACTCATCCCACTGACTGCAATTTTGCCCTAATATCTGCCTATCCTTCCTCATAGTCTCACCACACACTGCATCTACTGGTACACCAACTGCCCCATCCTCAGTTCTCGTTTCTGATTCTCACCACCCCCCCCCCCCGCCAAATTTGTTTAAACCCTTCCCAACAGCTCTAGCAAATCTGCCCACAGGGATATTAGTCCTCCTCGTGTTCAGGTGTAACCTGTCCTTTTTCTACAGGTCATCGCCTTCCCAAGAAGAGATCCCAGGGATTCAGAACTCTGAAACCCTGCTGCCTACACCAGTTCCTCAGCCACACATTCATCTGCCAAATCATCCTATTCTTACCCTCACTGGCACATGTCACAGGCAGCAATCTGGAGATTACTACCCTGGAGGTCCAGCTTTTCAGCTTTCCATTTAACTTGCTATTTTCTCTCTTTAATACCTCCTCCCTTTTCCTGCTGATGCCATTGCTATTGATATGTACCATAAATTCTGGTTGCTCACCCTCCCCCTTCAGAACACTGCGGACCTGATCTGAGACATCTCCGACACTGCCACCTGGCAGGTAAAATACCATCTGGATTTCTTTTTCATGCCCACAGAATCTCCAGTCTGCCCCTCTGACTATGGAATCTGCTACCACTATGCAGTCCTCTTCTCCCACCTGAGCCACAGAGCCAGACCCAGTGCCAGGGTCACTATGGCTTTTTCCTGGTAGGTTATTCCCGCAACAGTATCCAAAGCCGTATACATATTATTGAGGGGAATGTCCACAAGGATACTCTACACTGACTGCCTATTCCCTTTCCCTCTCCCGTCTCCTGCAACCTAGGGGTGACTACCTCCCTGTAGCTCTTACTGTCACCTCCTCATTCTCCCATAGGAGCCAAAGGTCATTGAGCAGCAACTCAAGTTCCTTAACATGGTGTCTAGGGAGCTGCAGCTCAATGCTCTTCATGTAGATATAGTTATCAGGGAGACTGAAGGTCTCCCAGAGTTTCCACATCTGACACAGAAAGCATACTACTAACTGTAGACCTATTGTGAGTGTCCTAGCTATGTACTAATAGGCAAAGAAAGAGAAAAAAAATCTAGAAACTTACTTAGAACCTCCACCTATGCTTGCCCAAGCCTGTTGAGCCAGAGCCTCCCACTCTAACCCTGGCCCACTCCAACAATGGCTGCTCTGCTTACACCTCTTCTTTTTTTTTGGCTCAAATAAAATTCACTCTGGATGAGACTTGTTCTTTACAAATGGCTCCCACCTTGCAACAATGTCTCTCTCACTCGATACTTCAAATTATGGCTCACTCCTGATGAAACTTGTTCCCACCGTGCAACGATGTCTCTCTATAAAATTATAAAATATGATATATGATGTATAATGAAAATATGATATATAATCATATTTTTCTTCATTAGAGTTGAACTATTACATCCCCCATTTCACTAGTCTATATTATCTTGAAGAAGGTTTCTTGTATTATTACCATTTTCTGTAATGTTAGGAAATTTTTTTCTCTTCCATTATCTCTACTCTTTCATATTCTCTTCAATTTGCTTGTAAATTTTCTCCTTTACTCTCCTCACACATCAGGGGCTTACAGAATGCCACCCCCCCCCCCCCCCGCAATGTGTACAGGTATCTCTATTGTTTCTTAACACTAAACTTCTCCGAAGTATCTTTTCTCTTCAGCACTGCAACATTATCTTTCATCAGCGTCCAATCCACTCCTTTTCTGAACACACTTTGAAGTGAGAATATTTTTTATTATTCAGTTCTCCCCTGTTACTTACTGTATCTCTCTCTGTCAAAACATCACAATCCCATGTTCTATCTTAAACCTTTTTATATCCTTCTTAGACCTTCATGAGGCTTTGTACAGCATTTGGAGTACTACGAGCAGTTTTGGTCCCCTTATCTAAGTAAGTGTTGGAGTGGATGTAGAGGCGGTTCACAAGAATGATCTCGGGAATGAAAAGGTAATGTATGAAGAACTTGTGATGGCTGTGGGCCTGTACTCACAGTAGTTCAGAATAATGAGGGGAGATCTCAGTGAAACCTATTGAATATTGAAAGGCCTGGATAGAGTGGGCGTGGAGAGGATGTTTCCAAAAATAGGAGAATCTAGGACCAGAGGGCACAGTCTCAGAATAGAAGGATCATAAAACTTTGGAGCAGAATTAGGCCATTTGGCCCATTGAATCTGCACTGCCATTTGATCATGACTAATTTATTATCCCTCTCAACATAATTCTCCTGCCTTCTCGCATAGCCTTTGATGCTCTTAACCTACCAATCTCCATTTTAAATATACCCAATGATTTGGTCTCTACAGCTGTCTATGGCAATAAGTTTCACAGATTTACCAACCTCTGTCTAAGGAAGTTCCTTCTCATCCCTGTTCTAAGTGGATGTCCCTCTAATGTGCAGCTGTGCCTTCTTGTCCCAGACTCCCCCTCTATAGGAAACATCCTCTCCATATCCAACCTATTTAGGTCTTTTAATATTTGATAGGTTTCAATGAGATTCCCCCCTCGCTATTTTAAACTCCAGTGAGTACAAACCCAGAGCCATAAAATGTTCCTTGTACATTAACCCTTTCATTCCTCGAATCATTCTGGTGAACCTCCCTCAACCATTCCAATGCCAGCACATCTTTTCTTTGATAAGAAGCGCAAAACTGCTCACAGTTCTCCAAGTGTGGTCTGACCAATGGCTGATAAAACCTCAGCATTACATTCTTGTTTTCATATTCTAGTCCTCTTGAAATGAATACTTACATTGCATTTGCCTTCCTTACCACTGTTTCAACCTGCAAATTAACCTTTAGGGAATCCTGCCTGTGAACTCCCAAGTCCCTTTTGCACTTCTGATTTCTGAATTTTCTCCCCATTTAGAAAATCACCTATGCTTTTATTACTTCCACAAAAAAGCGTGACCATTACACTTCCCCATACTATATTCCATCTGCAGCCTCTTTCCTCATTCTCCTAATCTGTCTAAGTCCTTCTGCATGCATGTTGTTTCTGAATGGCCTAATTCTGATTCTGTGCCTTATGGTCTTCTCGTACTCCCTATTAGCCTGATCATATGAAAGCCTTACTACTTTTGGTGCTATCCATCTTTCCTATTCCTTTGTGTAACCACCTCTAATACTTCCAGTGTTATATTTTGCTGCCCCTCCTCTCTGCTTCCTCCAGTACCCCAAACCTTCCATTGTATTGGTGAAGACAGTGGCCCTGGTTCCAATGAGGTACAATCCCTCTAGCGTGCACAAGTGTTGCCTCCCAGAATTAACTCTGATGCTTCTGGAATCTAAAGCCCTTCCCCCTGCATCACCATCACAGCCACACATTTCATTCTTTTTCAGAGGTTGCATCCAGTTTTCTACCCATTTACACCATTGTTACCAATGTCCACCATAAATTCTGCCTCACTCTCATTCCCCCAAAAATGTTTACTCCTTTTTATATTTTCTTAGCTACCCTAGTTATAACATGTATTGTAATGATAAATTATTATTTTCATATTAATAAACACAGATTTTTTTCAAAATATAAAACAAGACTTTCCTATTGCTTCATCTAACGAGCTTGCTCTTTTCCACTTGGTAGAAATCAGTATTCATTGCTTAATAATCAATTTGTATTTTCCAGAATCTTTCTTCTAAGGTGATAATAAAGCACAACACCTTGCCAGATGGGGTCCGGATTTCTTACAGATCACACTGCAATGGTGAAAGCAAAGAAAGTGACAAGGAAGGAGTCTGTTCAAATGTGAAGATTAATGAGGAGGCAAGTTGGGACTGAGATCTCGTTGTGGAAAATACCAAGATAAATTCCAAAAATTGGATTCAATATTGTAGGAAAAGGGGGAGTATTAATGCATGTGAGGAGCTCATATATTGTACACAGTGTGTCCCTCCCAATTCAGGAAGCTTGCCATGTATATCCTTTGGAATCATTAATCTTGCAAAATCAATTGCCGGATGTGCTGAACAGCTCTGCAATCTAGTAATCAGAACTTTTGAAACCATTATATAATTCATCACTGTAAAAGAACATAGAGACACTAAAAGCCTAAAAAAATCACCTAGAATTCATATCCAAAATAAGAAGCAACATTGAAGTAAACAAAATAATTTCAGTTTGCTATGTATAAAATAAATTGCATAGCTAATGAAAATGCACTATAGGTCAAAGGAGAAATAGGACATATTAATTATTTAATTGAGACCGGTTGGGATTGCAAAGGCAAAGGCATACTTTCCTAAGTATGAAATACAGGAAAAATGGAAAAATATGGATGGAATGTATTTGCTGTACCTTCTAATGTTTATGCTTTTCACCTTCCTAGATACGTTTCTCGGTCACAATAACTGCAGAGAAGTGCCTGTCAAAGACAGAATCATTTGAGATCAAACCCTTGGGCTTCACTGAGAAATTAGAAATTTCTTTAACAACAGAGTGTGACTGTAAATGTGATGATCAGCCTGAAGTTTCTAAACACTGCAACAACACAGGTCATGTTAAGTGTGGTGTATGCAGGTACAAACATTCTTTTAAAATTCCTTTATCCTTTATCTTTCTTGTCAATATAACTGTTTAACAAAGTTTTTAGTTACTTTCCTTCAAGATGGCTCAGTGCCAGATTTTGTGTGCTGGTCCTTTGCACCTTGGTATTTTACTTTATTAAAGTTGATATACAGATGTACATATTTGTTGCTGACTGGAGATAGATCAAGTGTCTTACTGTATGGAGATCTCTTTTGTTTGAAAATTTAATTTTGTTCTCAGTTTGATTGCTTCTCTGAAGTTCATTCAAAATTATAATTGCTCAGAAATCCAATCTAGGATCACAGTGCTGTATAACAACTGCAAAATGCTATAGCAACCTTTGAAAATCAATTCCATTGATTGCTTCCACAATATGGTAAAGTATTAATTTGTAGCTATTTGCTTTTTCACATCTTCCTTCTCCTCCCTCCTTTACTGAGTGCATTAACATCAAGCACAGTTGTTTTGACTACTTTGTTCCTTTATTCTCCCTCAGATGCTTAAAGTTAGAACTCCTCAACCTCCTATAAACTAAACAGCTCAAAATGTAAGCATTCTTAGATTATGAGGACACGCAGTCCTCTTTTATTGTCATTTAGTAATGCATGCATTAAGAAATGCTACAATATTCCTCCGGTGTGATATCGCAAAAACACAGGACAGACCAAGACTGAAAAACTAACAAAACCACATAATTATAACATATAGTTACAACAGTGCAACAATACCATAACTTGATGAAGAACAGGCCATGGCACAGTAAAAAAGTTCAAAGTTTCTCGAAAGTCCCACATCTCACGCAGACGGGAGAAGGAAGAAAACTCTCCCTGCCATGACCGACCACAGTCCAACTCTGAGTCATCCGGAAACTTTGAACTCTGATCAGCCCTCCGACACCAAGTACCGAGCACCATCTCTATCCGAACGCTTCGACCTCAGCCTCGGCCGCCAGCAGCAGGCAAAGCTGGGGATTTTGGGGCCTTCCTTCCGGAGATTCTCGATCACACAGTAACAACAGCAGCGAACCAGGCATTTCAGAAATTTCTCCAGATGTTCCTCTGCTTCTCACTTCTGTCTTCATCAAATCAGAATTGTCCACGGCCCCTATTTAATAGATACGATATCATTTCACCGGAGAGCTGTGCGCGTTGCGTCGCGCTGCCATCTTCTCCTCCCACCTTAGAAAGGCATTTGTAGAGCCAGCATTAGTAGATGCTGGCCTCTCTGGCTAGAGACCTGTGACTACTGGTGTGCCGCAGGAATTGGTGCTGGGTCCATTGCTTGGGATCTATATCAATAACACAGATGATGTTGTAGTAAACTCAATTAGCAAATTTGTAGCTGACACCAAGATTGGGGGTAGCAAGGAAGGAAAACTTGCAGTAGGATCTGGACCAGCTAGAAAAATGGATAAAAATGGCAGATGGAATTTAATACAGACAAGTATGAGGCATTGCTCTGTGGGAGGACAAATCAGAGAAGAACTTACATGGTGAGTGGTAGGGCACTGAGGAGTGTGGTAGAATAGAGGATCTTGGAATACTATCCATAATTTCTTGAACGTGGCTTCACAGGTAGATAGGGTTGTAAAGAAAGCTGTTGGCACATTGGCCTTCATAAATCAAAGTAGTGAGTTCAGGAATTGGGTGTTATGTTAAAGTTGGAAAAGATACTGGTGAAACCTAACTTGGAGTATTGTGTGCAGTTCTGGTCACCTACCTACAGGAAAGATATCAATAACAATGAAAGAGGGCAGAGAAAATTTGCAATGATGTTGCTAGGACTTGCGCACCTGAGTTTGAAGAGGTTAGGACATTATTCTTCAGAGAGTATGAAAATGAGAGGAGATTTGATGGAGGTATACAAAATTATGAGGAGTTTTGATAGAGTAAATGCAAGCAGGCTCTTTCCACTGGGGTTGGATGAGACTAGAACTTGAGGTCATGGGTTAAGGGTGAAAGGTGCAACGTTTAAGGGGAACATGAGGGGAACTTTTTCACTCAGAGGATGGTAAAAGTGATGGATGATGGTTGAATTTCAACATTCAGGAGAAATTTGGATAGGAACACATATAGAGGGCTATGGCATCAGAATCAGAATCAGGTTTAATATCACTGGCATAGGTCATAAAATTTGTCATTTTGTGGCTGCAGTGCATAATAATAGAAACTGTAAATTTCAATAAAAAGCATATATAAAAACTAAATTAAATAAATAGTGTAAAAGGAGAAGGAAAATAAAAGTAAGGTAGTGTTCATGGATTCATTGTCTATTCAGAAATATGGTGGTGGAGGAAAAGAAGCTCTTTATGAAATGTTCTGATTGTGTGTGTCTTCAGGCTCCTGTACCACATCCTGAGAAGAGGGCATGCCCTGGATGATTGGGCGTCCTTAATGAAGGATGCTACCTTTTTGAAGCATTGCCTTTTGAATGTGTACTTGATGCTGGGGAGGCCAGTGCCCATGATGGAGCTGTGAGTGTACAATTTTCCACAGCTTTTTCCAACCCTGTGTAATGACTCCTCCATACCAGACGTGATGCAACCAACCAGAAAGCACTCCGCGGTACATCTGTAGAAATTTGCTAGTGTCTTTGGTGACATACCAACTCTCCTCAAACTCCCAATGAAATATAGCTGCTGCCGTGCCTTCTTTGTAATTGCACCAATATTTTGGGCCCAGGATAGACCTTCAGAGATGTTGACACACAGGAACCTGAAACTGCTCACCCATTTCCTCTTCTGAACCCTCGATGAGGACAAGGCGTGTGTTACCTTGACTTCCCCTTCCTCAAGTTCACAATCAATTCCTTGATATACTGACGTTGATTGCAAGGTTGTTGCTGTGACACCACTTAACCAAATGATCTGTCTTGCCCCATACTCCTCCTTGTCACCATCTGAAATTCTGCCAGAAAAATAGTTGTGTTATCAGCAAATTTATAGATGGTGTCTGAGCTGTGCCTAACCACACAATCGTGGGTGTAGAAAGAGTAGAACATTGGGCTAAGGATGCACCCTTGAGGTGCCCCAGATTTGATGATCAGTGAGAAGGAGATGTTATTTCCAATCTGCACGGATTGTGGCCTCCCAGTGAGGAAGCCAAGGATCCAATTGCAGATGGAGGTACAGAGGCACAGGTTTTGGAGCATGTTGATTAGACTGAGGATATGATTGCGTTGAACACTGACTTATAGTCAATAAATAGCAGCCTGATGTAGGTATTACTACTATCCAGGTGAGCCAAAGCTGATTGGAGAGCCAGTGAGATTGCATCTATTGCAGCTCCTTGCCCTTGCTGAGGCAGGAGTTGATTCTATCCATGACCATGCTCTCAAAGCACTTCATCGCAGTAGATACGAGTGCCACTGGGCAATATTTGTTGAGGCAGCTCACCCTGCTCTTCTTGGGCACTGGTTGATTGTTGTCCTTTTGAAGTAGGTGGGAACCTCCAATTGCAGCAGTTCAAGCTTGAAGATGGTCCAGGTGCAGGTCAATGGGACGAGGCAGATTAACAGTTTGCCATGGTGAAAATGAACCAAAAGGTCTATTTCTGTGTTCTAGTGCTCCATGACTCTATGACAATATGACTTATTATCATCAGTTCACTCTTTGATTCCACATTTTTCAATCCAACATCTGGACACAGGTTTTTTTTAGAATAACAAAAAATTGAAGTGAATCATTTATGTGACCCTGAGATCCATTGCTATTTCAACTTTTTTATTGCCTTGTGTGGCAGTGTATTGCTGCAGCTCTGACTGGTCTCAGTAAAAAAAAAGATTATGTTTGCAATGCAAATGTGCAGGAAGGTACATCATGCACTGTATTCAGCATGTTGGTAATGCAAGGTGTTGTATAGCAAGACCATCAGTAAGGACCTATATTTTCCCAATTAATAAAGGATGAAAAATAAAGATTTCACACAAGCTCTTGGTACCATTGACTAGAGGGTGGGAACTGCTTGGGATTATATCGGGTGTATCTGGAGGAGATGCGAGTAGAGGAAAATGAATGAGAGCAAAATGTGGAGATGATTGAGGAAAAGAGCAGGAGAATATTGAAAGTCCAGACCTCAGAAGTGCTAGAAATTTGCAATAGAGAATGCTGTCTGTAGTCGGGAAATATCAATCTCTCTTGAGAAATATACAGTGCCTATAAAAAGTATTCATCCCCCTCCCTTGGAAGTTTTCATGTTTTATTGTTTTACAACATCGGATCACAATGGATTTAATTTGACTTTTTTGACACTGATTGACAGAAAAAGACTCTTTCATGTCAAGGTGAAAATAGATCTCTACAAAGTGATCTAAATTAATTACAAATATATGAAACACAAAATAATTGATTGCATAGGTATTCACCCCCTTTAATATGACACACCAAATAGGGACTTTGAGACTTTTTTTTACTATGCCCATGTACTGTGCTCTTTATCAAATTACGGTATTGCTTTGCACTGTTGTAACTATATGTTATAATTATGTGGTTTTGTCAGTTTTAGTCTTGGTTTGTCCTGTGTTTTCTTGTGATATCATTCTGGAGGAATGTTGTATCATTTTTTAATGCATGCATTTCTAATCTAACCTAATGTAATCTAAGTCATCATTAGTGCAGCTAAATGATTTTAGAAGTCACATAACTAGCTCAATGGAGATCTGTTTTTGGAGACCTGTGTGCGGTCAAGGTGTTTCATTTGATTGTAGTAAAAATACACCTGTATCTGGAAGGTCCAACTGCTGGTGAGTCAGTATCCTGGCAAAAACTGCACTATGAAGACAAAAGAACACTCCAAGCAACTCCATGAAAAAAGTTATTCAAAAACACAAGTCAGGAGATGGATACAAGAAAATTTCCAAGTCACCGAATATCTCTTGGAGTACAGTTAAGTCAACCATCAAGAAATGGAAAGAATATGACACAGCTGTAAATCTGCCTAGAGCAGGCTGTTCTTAAAAATTGAGAGACCATGAAAGAAGGGGACTAGTGAGGGAGGCAACCAAGAGACCTGTGTCAATTCTGGAAGAGTTAAAAGCTTCAGTGACTGAGACAGGAGAGACTGCGTATACAACAGCTGTTGCCTGGGTGCTTCACCAGTCACAGCTTTATGGGTGAGTGGCAAAGAGAAAGCCACTGTTTAAAAAAAAAACTCACATGAAATCTTGGCTAGAGTTTGCCAGAAGGCATGTGGGAGACTCTGAAGTCATCTATAAGAAGGTTCTATGGTCTGATGAGACCAAAATTGAGCTTTTTGGCCTTCAGACTAAATACTATGTTTGACATAAGCCAAACACCGCACATCATCAAAAACACACCATCCCTACTGTGAAGCATGGTGGTGGCTGCCTCATGCCATGGGGATGCTTCACTGGCGATGCCAGGAATGGCTTGAAAACAACAATGTTAATATCCTGGAGTGGTCAAGTCAGAGTCCAGACCTCAATCCAATTGAGAATTTGTGGCTAGAATTGAAAAGGGCTGTTCACTCATGATCCCCATGCAATCTGACAGAACCTGGGCAGTTTTGTAAAGAGGAATGGGGAAAATTTGCAGAGCCCAGGTGTGCAAAACTGATCATGATCTATCCACACAGATTTGAGGCTGTAATTGCTGCCAAAGGTGCATCTACTAAATACTGAATTGAAGAGGGTGAATACTTGCGCAATCAATTATTTTGTGTTTTATATTTGTAATCAATTTAGATCACTCTGTAGAGATCTGTTTACACTTTGACACGAAACAGTCTTTTTCTGTTCATCAGTGTCAAAAAAACCATATTAAATCCACTGTGATTCAATGTTGTAAAACAATAAAACGTGAAACATGAAATCTTCCGGGGGGGGGGTGGTTAATACTTTTGATAGGCACTGTATTTCAAGGGGAATTTAAAGTTGTGCATTGGTGACCTTGCATCAAAAAGGGAAGTTCCAGTATAAACAAGGAAGTCCAGTTACTAAAATCATTGAATTCTACGTTAATGTTTCTCTCTCCCACACCTTTGAGTATCTCCGGCTTTTCTGTTTTAATATAGCATTGGTCACTAGATTTGCATTTAAAATTTTGCATTAATGTATACTGGGGGAATGAGAAAGGGAACACATTGGACAAAATTCAGAATACTTGTTGCCTGAAATAGAGAGCTTGGAAGTAAGTGATTGTCAGACTGCATTTGCATTGTGAATTGTCATATTGTTGGATCTTCTGTAGTGGATTACTTTTGAAATCCACTCATTGGTGGTGTACGCAGTGAACGCAGTTGGACACTGGTTGGGTTTTACTGTTTATTTTTCACTACTCTACATGCTAATGTGACCAGAAGAGCTGAGTTTGTTATCTCTCTTGCTAGTTGTCTTCCAGGTTGGATTGGCAAGTTTTGCGAATGTGACCTTGGTAAGCGCTCCACTCAAGATCTGGACGCAGCCTGTCGTAAAGATAATACATCAACCACCTGCAGCAACCAGGGAGACTGTTTTTGTGGTGCGTGCAGTTGTCATACTCATCCCAACAAAAAAATTTATGGCAAGTACTGCGAATGTGATGACCAGAACTGTGAGCGAAATTTGGGCTATCTGTGTGCAGGTGAGTATTTCTTCTTTAACATGCTTAGTTTAAATATACACTCAGCGGACACTCTATTAAGTAAACTTGTACACCTGCTTGTTAATGCAAGAATCTAAACAGCCAGTCATGTGGCAGCAACTCAATGCATAAAAGCATGCAGACATGGTCAAGAGGTTCAGTTGTTGATCAGACCAAACATCAGAATGGGGAGAATTGTGATCTAAGTGACTTTGACCATGCAATTATTGTTGGTACCACACAAGTTAGTTTAAGTATCTCAGTAAGTGCTGTTCTTCTGTGATTTTCACACAGAATAATCTGTCTAGTTGATAGAGAATGGTAACAAAAACAAAAAAAAATCCAGTGATTGGCAAAACAGCCTTGCTAATGGGAGGGGACAGAGGAGAATGGCCAGACTGGTTCAAGCTGACAGGAATGTGGTTGTAACTCAAATAACTATGCATTACAACAGTGGTGTGCAGAAGAGTGTCTCAGAATGCACAACACATTGAACCTTGAAGTGGATGGGCTACAGCAGTGGAAGACCATGAACACACATTCAGTGGCCACTTTATTGGGTACAGGAGGTACAAAATAAAGTGGCCACAGAGTGCAGAATCTTCCTTGTATGGAATTGTCCTTTATGTTTGTAACTTAACTGTCAAAGAAAACCTGTATGATTCTCTGTGATTGCTGATTCAGAATATTACCAAAGTCATAATGTCTGGCGTGCAGTTTGCATCCCAGCTGAATGGGAGTGATGCCATGTTTGGCTGATGGAATATGATGGGACTGTTCGGAAAAACAAATTTTGCCTTGACCTTCAATGAACTGCTCATTGGATTGAATTGCTTCCTCTGGCTGGTGTTTCCAGAGTGCAGTTTATCTTAGAACTAAGAGAGGTGCTGAGTGGCCGCATCTATGGTCTTATCTTATTTTAAATAATAGATGTAAAACATATACAAAGAATGATACGAGGATGGATGGATGAAGGCTTCCGTTGGTCAGGGTTGACCACGGACATTGTACACAAGCCTGGGCAGTATGATATGGAGAGCAAGCCGTTGCCCTTGTAGCAAGCTCCCCCTCTTCACGAACCTGATGAACCCAAAGTAGTGGCAGAGACCAATACAGTTTGGTACCAGCAGCATTGAGCTCAATGTGGGACTGCCTTAGGGACTCCAGCTCCAGACTTTTCCCTCAGGGTTTACTTCCAAAGCCTTCCCCATGAGGGGTTATACAGGTAGCCACAAAGCAGTGGAGGTTTGAAATCAGAATTTTCCTTCTCTAGTTGAGCTGCCCGAAGCAACAGGTTTTAAGGCACCGGTAACCCGTCTTTGCCCCATCTCCTGTCAATAGAAACGGTTCCTCTGGGCTTAGTAGCTAAGCCACATGTAAAGTTCAGGAGCTGGACTTGGTTGTCAGAGGCTATTTGAGGCACCTGCCATTGGGAGCATTTAATAGGTAGTAGGAGCTTGTCCCCATTACCACCCCTGGCTATAACAGCCTTAAGGAACAAAGAATGATAGCAGCTAGTTAAAATCAGTAGGGAGAAAAATAATAGAAATCCTACGAATGGAAAAAGTAGAAAAATATCTAGAAATAGGTAGAACAGTGGTGCAGCCAATAGTTGCTGTCTCACTGCTGCAGTGAGACAGGTTCAATCCTGATAAATAGTTCTGTCTGGAGTCTGCACGTTCTTCCCTTGACCTTGTCAGTTTCCTTCAGGTGCTCCAGTTTCACGATCAGAATTGATTTGATGCAAACAACGCATTTCACTGTATGTTCTGATGAACTTGTGACAAATAAAGCTAATCTGTAGACTGAGGCAGAACTCTACCCGCAGCACCACAGTTCTGCAATATTTCATTCATTTTACTTTTCTCACTACTAATTTTAACCGACTGCTCTATTATCCCTTAAATATGTTCTATCTTCATTGTAAAAAATAAGTATCATGTTAGCAAGCTCTATGTAATCAAAAACATAATTTAAATTTTGCAAGTGACACCAGTACTGCTAAGGACTACAACATTAACAAATTAAAAATGAGATAAGATTGCAAGATAAATTTCAACAGAGAGATATGACAAGGAAAATAAAGAAGTGGTGTGTTACCGGAGAAACAAGTATTTATGTGAGCTCCACATGTAAGATCCGTGCGACGCCCAAAATGCCAAGGTTGATTTCCGCCATCATTCTGGTAGCAGTGTACATTCCACCTCAGGCCAACATCAGGCAGGTACTGGAGGAGCTCAGCTCCATAATCAGCAGGCATGAAACATCGCACCCTGATGCCCTCCCTATCGTTGTGGTGGATTTCTACCAGGCCACTTTGAAGAAATCGCTGGACATCTACCACCTACATATCATCTGTGGAACCAGAGGAGCCAACACACTTGACCACCATCAAGAACACTTACTGTGCCATCCCACGCCCACACTTTGGAAAGTTCGATCACCTGGATGTACTTCTACTCCCAGTGTATAGGCAGAGACTAAAGCCAGCAGCACTAGCGGTGAGGCCCAAGAAGGTAAGGTCAAGGAAGGAGAGGAGTGCTTACAGGACTGCTTTGAGTCTGTGGACTGGACAATATTCAGGGATTCATCTTTGAATCTGAACAAATTTGCCACATTTGCACCAACTTCATCAGGGGGAGGGGGAATGTCAACACAGACCATGAGAGGCCTGCGTCAGGCATTTTCATGCAGATTGGAAGTCTGTGTGGGGCACCACTCCTCGCACAGACTAGAGCAATGTGTGATTAAGTGCCTTGCTCAAGGGCACAAACACGCTGCCACAGCTGAGGCTCGAACTAGACGAATGCCTTAACCACCTGGCCACGTGCCCAACTTCATCAAGAACTGTTCAAATGAATGTACACCTTCAAGAACATACCGGACATGCACAACCAAAAGCAGTAGATGAACCAGGAGATTTGTAGTCTGTTGAAGGCTAGACCTGTGGCATTCAAAACTGGTGATCCAGAACTATACAAGAAATCCAGGTATGACCTACAGAAGGCTGTTTTAAGATAAAAAAAAACAATTTTGATTGAGGTTAGAGATGTAATCAGATGCATGTCTGCTCTGGTAGGGTTTGCAGGACATTACTTCTGACAAACCAAAACCTAACATCATGAATGGCTGTGATACTTCACTCTCAGATGAGCTCAACGCCTTTTACGCACACTTTGAAAGGGAGAATAAAGCTACATCTGTGCTAATCCCTGGTTACCCTGTAATCTCTGTCTTGGAAGCTGATGTCAGAACATCTGTCAAGAGGGTGAACGCTTGCAAGACATCAGGCCCTGATTGTGTATCTGGTGGAGTTCTACAAAACTGTGCCAAACAACTAGCAAGAGTATTCAAGGAGATCTTCAATCTCTCAATGCTGCAGTTGGAGATTCAGAGGGCAGCAATCATTCCAGTGCCCAAAAAGAGCAGTGAGCTCAGTGCCTAGTGACACTCACATCTACTGTGATGAAGTACTTCAAGAGATTGGCTGTGGCTAGAATCATCTCCTGCCTAAAGCAAGGACCTGGACCCACTGCAATTTGCCTACCACCACAATAGATCTATAGTACAGTGAATGCAATCTCACTGGCTCTCTGCTTGGCCTTCGATCGCCTGGACAATAGTAATACCTCTGTCAGGATGCTGTTATTGATTACAACTCAGTTTTCAACACTCATACCTTCGGTTCTAATCAACAAGCTCCAAAACCTGGACCTCTGTATTCCCCTCTGCAACTGGATTCTTGATTTCCTCACCAGGAGATGTGGATCAGAAATAACATTTCCCCCTTGCTGACAATCAATACTGGAGTACCTTGATGCATGCTTAGCCCACTGCTCTACTCTACACCCACGAATGTGGCAAGGAGGCATACAAGAGTGAGATAGATCAGCTGGTTGAGTAGCTCCAACAACCTGGCACTCAATGTCAGGAATTGATTGTGGACTTCAGGAAGGAAAAGTCGAAGGAATACAAACCAGTCCTCATTGAGGGATCAGCAGTGGAAGGGTGAGTTCCTGGGCGTCAACATCTCTGAAGATCTATCCTGGGCCCAAGATATTGACACAATTACAAAGAAGGCATAACAGCAGCTATATTTCATTAAGAGTTTGAGGAGATTTGGTATGTCACAAATGACACTCGCAATTTTACAGTTGTACCACGCACAGCATGCTATCTGGTTGCATCACCTTCTAGTATAGAGGGGCCACTGCACAGGACTGGGAAAAAGTTGCAGTAAACTCAACCAGATCCATCATGGGCACTAGCCTCCCCAGCATCAAAGACATCTTCAAAAAGGCGGTATCCATCACAAAGAACCCCCATCTCTCAGGACTTGCCCTCTTCTCATTGATACAATCAAGGAGGAGGTACAGGAGTCTGATGATAGAAACTCAGTGTTTAAGGAACAGCTTCTTCCCCTCTGCCATCAGAAATCTGAATGGACAATGAACTCATGAACACTACCTCAGTATATTTTCCCTCTACTTTTGCACTATTTATTAATTTTTAAAATTTATATATGTATTGTAATTTACATAGTTTTTATTCTTTTAAATTGATAGAATGATACATCTTACGATACGCTCAGGTATATCATCAGTGATGCAACTTGGGCTCACAGGGTGTTTCAGGTCTTTCAACATCAGACACCCTCACCCAGGGGACCCAGGCAGGGTTGATCAGGCCCCGATTTGTGCCTGAGTAGCATTCTGCCATGGATCACTCCTCCTGATCCACAGCCATCTCGAGGCTTTCTCCGCTGTCTTTATGGTGTTCCTGATGGCTTTCCTCTCCTCGGCTCCTGAGATGCCCATACAGCTGTAGGTTTGGGAGAGGGATTGGCCAGCAAACCCTCTGCAGCCCACCTCTATGGGCATACATTGTGCCTGCCACCCTTTGCTGTAGCACTCCTACAGCAAGTCTTGGTACTTTCTTTTTCCTTTCATGCCTACGCCATCCACTCTTCCCAGAGAACGATCAGCTCCAACATTACCACCTGTCTAGATGACTCTGACAGTAGCACTATGTCTGGCCTAAGCATGGTCGAGAAGATATGCTCAGGGAATCTGAGTTGTTTCCCCAGACTGACTCTCAGTTGCCAGTCCTTTGCTGTTTCTAGGAGGCCGGCATGCTCCTTGGATTGGATTTGAGCTTTCTTCCCTGCCTTGATAAAAGCAATTGCTTGCTTCGCTGGGTGATGGCTGTGCACAAGGTGTCAGCCACTGTCTTCAGCACCTGGCCGTGGCACCATTGATAATGTTCCTCCCCTAAGGCTTTTGGCAACAGCTGAGGATGTGCTTTAGTGTTTCCTCCCCTCAATACAGGGAGCATGCTGGTGGTCTGGCCTTGCCCCAGCAGTAGAGGTTCACTGGGCTTGATAAGATGTCATAGACTGACTGGATCAAGAACTTGATGTGGTGGGATTCATTTTGCCAAACTTCCCCCCCACGAGATGTCACGCTCCACTGCCTGGTCCCATCTTGTCAACGCGCCTTAATGCCGTATGCCAGCAACCTTGCTGGCACGTAGCTCCTCCACAGCAGTTCACACCTCATGCTGGACCAACTGGCACTTCGCTCTTCCTAGCACCTTATTGTAGCAAACTGTTGGGAAGCAACCCAAACCTGCCCATCCCGATGCCACTGAGCCCACCAGCACACTATGGCATGGCCGTGCTTTGGCTTGTTCAACTGTATCCTGTGCCCTCCACCTCCTGCCCATCCTCACCTGAATGCCAGCATATGAGACCTTCGGGTCTCTGTATTTCAGCACTTCCCTTGTGTGGGTGACCATGAGCTCCTCGCTCACACTGCTGGTGGGGAGTTTCATTCTGTTTTCCTTCCCATACAAGGCAATGCTGCTTAGGCTCTTCAGTAGACCCAGCCACCTCCATAGGGGTTGGATGAGTTTTCTCTCAATAGTCTCAACTGTTGACAGTGGGACATCATAGGCTATCAGAGGCTACAGGATCCGAGGGAGAATACCATGCTGGCAAATCCAAGCCCTGAATTTACCCGACAACCCTGACTTATCCACAGCAGTCAACCATTGCTGCAGCTCTTCCGCAGCTGCTTTGATGGATGCTTGGATGCTGTGTCCTTCAGTGAGCTGTTAAACACCTTGCCAAGGCTCTTCAACGTCTTCTCTGATAGGCTTGGAATTTGGGCACCTCCCAGGTTAAAGCGGAATTTGTCAACTACCTTTCCTCTCTCAAGTACTAATGATCTGGATTTCTTAGCATTGAAGGTCATTCTTGCCCAAGCAGTGGGCTTCTCCAGATCCTGGAGGATCCATCTGCATCCTGGAACCGATGTTGTTGTTACAGTTAGGTCATCCATTAATTCTATTATAGGTGGTTAATGGTTAATGGACAAGGACACTCTACCTCTGCTGACTTGGCCAATATGTTCATCGCCAAGGAGAAGATGATCACAGACAGTGTACATCCTGTTATGATTCCCTTCTCAAGATGATGCCAGTCAAATGTGACTGTCCCAGAGGAATTACTGTAGTAGTCCAGAATGATTTCACTGGTCCTGATTGGGACATGGTGGCAATTGAAGGCGACTTCTTTTGTGAGATCCAGCCACAGCATGGACAGATTTCCCTTGCCTTTCTGTGCTTCTCTGATAAACTGAGTGATCACTCCTGTATCCTCTAGACACCCTGGAACCCATGCTATCCTGCCCTTCTGCATTGAGGTGTCAATGTAATGATTCTCAGGAGGTATTCCATTAAGTGGCGGGCAGCAACATTCAAAAATGCTCAATGCTGAGCAGTGAGATGTCTTGAAACTGCTTGATGTCCTCCTTGAGAATCCAGACACTGTATGCAAACCTTCATTAGTGGGCCACTCTTCCCCTCCTCCAAATCCTGTTCTTAGTACTTCTTGGACCTCTTTCAAGCTGGGCTCCCTGCTGTCGAACTCGTGATCGGTGTTGCCAAAAACAACTATGAAACCTGATTCTGAGTTCAAAATGTTACTCAAATACTTCATGTAGCCGCAAAGGACAATAAAGTTATTAAAAACATCCCTGAAACTTGGGCTATTTTTAAAAGAATAGAGTTGGAGGTCTAAAAAGTTTACTTGAAACCATATTATGACATATTATATTTAATTCTGGTCATCATATTATGAAAAGATACAGAGACGAAGAGAAGAGACACAAAAAAAAAGATTTACAGGGGTAATACCAGAATTGTGAGGTTGCTCTCAGCAGGAGGGAATGAACAGGCTGGATGGATTTTCTTTTGATGGGGTAGCACTGAGGTGCCAAAACAGAGTTTACAATTGATAAGAGTAACTGGAGCAGGAGTTTCAGCTGTTCAGAAGAGCAAATTTAGAAATCACCAGTAAAACAAAATACTCCTCAAGAAATCAAACAGAGAACTTATAGAAGAGTGGGAACATAGGTCTTGCTACCATCGAGAATGGTTGAGGGGATCATATGAGAGACATATTGCTCATGATAGATAAAGGAGAATAGGAAGCTTGATCTGGACAGAAAATGGAGTTGTTTTTAAACAGTGTATACATACTGTAGTTATTCTATGTAATACCTTGTATGGATACAATCTGTATTACTGAGTCTGATATAATCATATAGAACATAGAACAGTAAAGCATCATACAAGCTCTTCGACCCTCAACGTTGTACTGGCCCTTTAACCTACTCTAAGATCAACTTAACCTTTCCCTTCCACATAGCCCTCCAGTTTTCTTTCATTCATGTGCTTATCTAAAAGTCTCTTAAATGTTCCTGATGTATCAGCCTCTACCATTACCCTTGGCAGTGCGTTCCATGTGCCTACCACTCTCTGTGTTTAAAAAAAAACCTACCTCTAACATCCTCAGTAAAATTTGCACCAATCACCATAAAATGTTGCCCCTTTCCTATTTGCCATTTCCATAGAAAGATAATCATGAAAGTCTTTATAATGATACAACAGTGAATATTTACTTTTGATGTTAACTTTCAGGACATGGCACATGTGATTGTGGAGTATGTCGATGTGAAAAAGGATATACTGGAACAGCCTGTGAGTGTGAAATTGCTGAAGAGCAATGTAAACAGAACCCAGAGAGTAAGATTTGCAGTGGAAGAGGAAAATGCACTTGTAATCAATGCTTATGCAATGCAGGTTATCAGCCCCCATATTGCAAAGAGTGCCCAGGATGTCCATCTCCATGCCCTAACTACATGTAAGTTCCCATTTGCTTTTGGTGCATTAGAACAAACAGCTTAATCTTAGTCCTGGCGAAGGGTCTCGGCCCGAAACGTCGACTGTACCGCTTCCTAGAGATGCTGCCTGGCCTGCTGTGTTCACCAGCAACTTTGATGTGTGTTGCTTGAATTTCCAGCATCTGCAGAATTCCTCGTGTTTAATCTTATCATTGTCTATATTGCAGTGGAACAGAAATAAGTGACTTTGCAGCAGCACTACCTGTTCTTTGAGATTTAGACCCACAATGGGTCACCACTATGGCACAGCGAGTAGAGCCACCGCCTCAGAGTTCCAATGGACCGGGTTCAACTGCAATCCCTGCTGCTGTTGAGCCACACTACTGATCCCTTCCCACCAAGTCTTTGCTGGTACACTGTCTCCGTAGCAGAAATATAATAAAGCAGAAAGGACCAACAGGTTTTAATGGTTGAAATACTTCAAATAATAAAGAGGTATACTGTGTCAGCAATGTTCCCTCTAATTTTTAGTAGTCAGTGTGCGCAAAAATCTTATGTTGTGCAAATTTTTTTCCTGTGACTAAAGTGTGTGCGCACTGGATGCACACATGGCACAGTTTATGTAGGTTTACAGAATATTTGACATAAAACTGCACAGAATAACAACAAAATAACATACGTATTTAAGTCTCTCAGTTATTTTTTTCTCTCTCCTGTCTTTGGCATTTACCCATTCTTTGTAAATTCTACCTAGACTAATAGAACACCCATCCAATTGATAGCTTTTGATTCTCATTAACATATCCAAATGACATTCACCTAAACGGATTCTCAGCTTGTTTTTGAGTTGATTCATTAGGCTAAAACTCACAGTCCGCACTAGATGCAAGAAAGATTCCCCCGATGTCCATCAACTGTGCAAGGTCGCAAAACTGTTCATTTTGAAGGACAAATGCCACCACTTGAGCAAAGTTTGAAATCAGTTTGGATTTAATTTTTTTCTTGCACAGAAAATTTGAAATCATTAAACTGTCGAACTATTACAGTATTTTCAGCTAAAAAATCATGATATTTTAGATATAAGGCATTAACTTGTTCATCGCCAAATGTGAAGTCACAATCTGCAATTGCAGATAAATCAAAAGTTGACCATTCTTGTACCTCATCCTGTAACAGGTAATGACGGGTTCTGTTGCCTGAGCTTTTGTACACCGTCCAAATGCGATTTACTTGTCAAATGACACTTCAAAAAGTCAAGTTTCCAAATATCATCCCCTTCTTTCCACTAGCAAATTCTCCAGCAACTTTCGCATCATGACAATACAAACAGATAACTCCAGTTTCCGAATCATACGTAAATATTTCTCGTAGCTGAACGTTCATGACCTCATGAGCTTTCGGTGTAGCAGTTTCTACTATTTTGTTAAGCCATTAAACTTTAAACAAATTTGCAGTTCTTTTGCGCTTCACATCCTTCGCTTCTTTTGAATTTGACTTAGTGAATCAATATTTTTTTCAGTAAAAACTTAGTAAGCTATCTACAGGATTTGAAACAGATCTTTGTAAACTTTACGATATAAACACTGTCAGCCAAAGATGGCTGCCGCCGTGATGCAGCTGTACAAACCGGAACAGGAAAGGTGAGGTGACGTAAACTAGTGACATGCATTGTGGTATTTGAAAAACCGACTAACTAATTAACAGAAACATTTAGCTAAAAGATTATTTTCAATAAGTATAATTATTAATTACTACATTATTTTAGGTAACTAACCTTTTGTGCGCACATTAATTTCCTTTGTGCGCTGGTTGAAAAGCGTGTGTGCGCGCGCACACACGCACAGCTTAGAGGGAACATAGTGTGGCAGGGCAATGGTGCATCCAGCAGAGCTGCTGCCTCACAGCACTGGATACCTGATTCAGTCATGACCTTGAGTGGCATTTCTGTGGAATTTGCCTGTTCTCCTGGAGGCTGCATGGGTTTCCTCACAATAATCCGGCTTCCTCCCAAATGTGGGTTACTAGGTTGGGTGGCCACTGCAAATCTCTCCTAGTGTGTAGGTGAGTTGCTGAATCTGGGATTGATGAGCTGGTGAGAATGTGGAAAGAGTGAAAAAGGGGTTAATGCAGAATTAATATTAATGGGTTATTTACCTTTGGTGAGGGTTTGATGGGTTAAAGGGCCTGTTTCATGTTGTGTCTCTCAATGACTATGTTATTTTACTACATTGACCTAACTTGCTTAATGATAGAGGGACATACAGTGCAGTCTTTCAAAGAATGTAGTTCTATGACCTTTGTATTTCACTTGTTATTTCAAACAGACATTGTATAGAGTGCCTTGGATTTTCAAGTGGTCCATTTGCAAAAAACTGCACTCAGTCCTGTGGGAATTTGAAACACACAGAAGTGAATGAACTAAAAGAGCCGACCGCTTGTAAAGAGAAGGACTCGGATGGCTGTTGGATGAATTTCATCATGAAGGAGTTAGATGGAGTTGGAAACTATCAAGTGATTATCCGGAAAAAAAAAGGTCTGCCTAATTATTTTTATTTTAGCAAATAGAGTCACTTCACGTTAGAAGATACTGATTTCATTTTCATTTGTTTTTAAACGAACAGAGAGTCATAGAAAAGTACAGCACAGAGATAGGCCCTCTGGCCTATCTGGTCCATGCTGAAACCATTTAAACTGCCTAGTCCCATCGACCTATGCTGGGACCATCGCCCTCTATACACCTCCCACCCATGTACCTATCCAAACATTGCTTAAATGTTGAAATCATGTTGACATGCACCACTTGTGTTGGCAGCTCATTACACACTCTTGCAACCCTCTGAATGAAGAAGTTTCCCCTCATATTCCCCTTAAACTTTTCACTTTCACCCTTAACCCATGACCTCTGGTTCTAGTCCCACCCAACCTCAATGGGAAAAGCCTGCTTGCATTTACCCTATCTATGCCCCTCTAAATTTTGTATACCTCTCAAACTTCTATGTTCTAACTAATGAAGTCCTAACCTATTCAATCTTTCCTTATAACTCAGGTCCTCCAGGCTCGACAACTTCCTTGTAAATTTTCTCTCTACTCTTTCAACCCTATTTACATCTTTACTGTCGTTAGGTGACTAAAACTGCATACAATACTCTAAATGATGCCTCACCAGTTCCTTATACAACTTCAACATAACGTCCATCTCCTGTCTATCTTCTGTGGCCTTCAGTCTCTTTCAGCAATCAACTTCCTAGATCTTTACTTCATCCCTCCCCCTCCTAGTTTCACCTATCACCTGGTGTTTCTCTCTCCCCTTCACCCCCACCTTTTAAATATACTCCACAGCTTCCAGTCCTGCTGAAAGGTTTTAGCCCAAAACGTCAATTGTACTCTTTTCCAATGATTCAGCCCGGCCTGCTAAGTTCCTCCAGCATTTTGTGTGTGTTGCTCAGATTTCTAGCATCTCCAGATTTGCTCTTGATTAATTTCTTAAATGTTCTCTTGTGTTTCTTATACTCCATAAGCACTTCATTTGTTCCTACCTGCCTATACCTGCTACGCACCTCCTTTTTTTTCTTAGCCTCAATATCTCTTGAAAAACAAGGTTCTCTACACTAGTTACACTAGTTATCTTTACCTTTTATTCTGACAGGCACATATAAGCTTCATACTCTCAAAAATGCAGTTTTGAGGGTTTCCTACTTACCAAGTACACCTTTGCCAGAAAACAGCCTGTCCCAATACACGTTTGCTAAATCGTTTCTGATACCATCAAAATTGACCTTTCCCCAATTTAGAATTTCAACCCGCAGACCAGACCTATCTTTTTGCATATTTACTTTGAAATTAATGGTGTTGTGATCACTAGATACAAACTTCTGTCAACTGCCTTGTCTTATTCCCTAACATTTGGCACCTATTTTAATATTTATGACCAAAACACAGATATTTTCCCTCATTGCTCTTTTTGAGCATGTGTAGTTAATGGACCAGAAGGAAATTATTATCATTATTGTATGTTGAAGTGTTAAATCTAATAGCATATTGAGTGGTTCCAGATTCAACCCATGGTGAAAAAACACATCTGTTTTTATTCAAATTATGTAGGATTTAATCAAGATTTAAACTTTTCCTGCTTTTTGACATTTCAATCAGGAGTAGTACTAGTTTTGGAATTATGTCATATTTTTGCATGTGTTTTAACACCCTCTATTCAAATTTCATGATAATCCTGTAAGAAATTTGGAGGCTATTGTTAAATAACTGGGAAAAGTGACATCTCATCTCACTAGGTAATATAAATTAATTAAATGAATTTATAATAAAATGCTAGTATTAGATTTGGTGACTGTGAAACTACCAGATTACTGCACTTTTTTAACCATCTATGTGCTTTAGGGAAGGAAACAAGCCAGTATTTAATGCTATGGCCAAAATAACCAAACAAAGCAATGCAGTTAATTTTTGATTGTCCTCCGCAGGCCAGTCAGTTGCTTGAAATGGGTAGCAAGCATCAAATTTGGTACTGAATTTTCCAAAGAATATAAAACATTCAATAATTTCTTCCTCCAAAGACCTAACATCTGAAACATCTGTTCCACAGATAGTCATCGACAGCCTCACATTTGCTACTAAATCAAACCTTTCCCCCAGTTTCTCAGATTCTCCCTTAACAGCTCTTGCCGTCTTTATAATAGGTGTTCAAACTGCATACAACCACAAGGAAATGCCATAGGATCCCTCAACAATGCTCAAATATGGTCAAGGATATTTCTTTTCCTTATTTAATAACTTAGCGCTCTGTCATGTTGAGAAACACTTGGAAAAGCTACAAGAGAGCTCTAACGGCACTGACCATCCATCACCAAGACTGATACAAAACCAAATTTCCCACCTTGTCAAAGGCACAGGCACTAAAACAAAAGTTAGTTCATAGAAACATAGAAAACCTACAGCACAATGCAGGCCCTTCGGCCCACAAAGTTGTGCCGAACATGTCCCTATCTTAGAATATACTAGACTTCCCCATACCCCTCTGTTTTTCTAAGCTCCATGTACCTATCTAAAAGTCTCTTAAAAGACCCTATCGTATCTGCCTCCACCACCGTTGCCGGTAGCCCATTCCACACACTCACCACTCTCTAGATAAAAAACTTACCCCTGGCATCTCCTCTGTACCTACTCCCCAGCACCTTAAACCTGTGTCCTCTTGTGGCAACCATTTCAGCCCTGGGAAAAAGCCTCTGACTGTCCACACGATCAATGCCTCTCATCATCTTATACACCTCTATCAGGTCAGGTCACCTCTCATCTTCCGTCGCTCCAAGGAGAAAAGGCCGAGTTCACTCAACCTGTTTTCATAAGGCATGCTCCCCAATCCAGGCAACATCCTTGTAAATCTCCTCTGCACCCTTTCTATGGCTTCCACATCCTTCCTGTAGTGAGGCGACCAGAACTGAGCACAGTACTCCAAGTGATGTCTGACCAGGGTCCTATATAGCTGCAACATTACCTCTCAGCTCCTAAATTCAATTCCATAATTAATGAAGGCTAATACACCGTATGCCTTCTTAACCACAGCGTCAACCTGCGCAGCTGCTTTGAGCGTCCTATGGACTCAGACCCCAGGATCCTTCTGATCCTCCACACTGCCAAGAGTCTTACTGTTAATGCTATATTCTGCCATCATATTTGACCTACCAAAATGAACCACTTAACACTTATTTGGGTTATGAACCACCTCACACTTATCCGGGTTTGAACCACTTCACACTTATCTGGGTTTAACCCAGACAACCCACTTAACCCAGATAAGTGTGAAGTTCATATTGCACTGTGATCTGTCAGCCAGTTACTAAACCAATGGCAACACATCCCAAATAAGAAAAGAGACGGGATGAAACAGCTCTGGTAACCAGTAGTGAAGAAGCTTATTTCTCTTTAATAAATTGCCAGATGTTGGAGCTATATTTCTTCTGGAAGAATTACTTAGAAAGACCAATCATTAATTTCATTGACATATATACAAGAACTGTTTAAATGGACTGTACTTTTCTGTGATCACCTGTTTTTGCTTTGTAATTTCAGAATGTCCTCCACCCACAAATGTCATCGCTATTGTTGCTGGTGGAGTAGCTGGCGTGCTGCTGATTGGATTGCTTATTCTCCTGATCTGGAAGTTGCTGACTTACCTGTATGACAGAAGGGAATTTAGGAAGTTTGAAAAGGAGCGAGCAAGAGCAAAATGGAATGATGTATGTAGAAATAGTTGTTAAAGTTGTATCAAAGCTATGCATTATTAAAATGCCATGCTATGCCATTGTAACATACTGTGGTAACAGTGCATGGTAACCTCCGCACAAAATGCATCTTTGTCTATAGTTAATTTTCCAGCAACTAGTGTCACATTTTAATTAGTTAGACCTTGCTGTCTCTGTGGTATCAATACTAGTTTGGTATTGCAAACCCTGCATACAATAGGTTAGATGTCTCACTACTCTATGATTACCAGTCATCATGCATTCAGGACCATGCTGTATCTTCCACTGTGGTCCAAAGTGCAAACTTTCAAATGAAGCCCAGCTCCCAACATGATGATGAGGTCAGAATTTTCACAAACATTCAAAATCAGTTTGTATTTTCACACCCATGTTTTCATTGTCCTTTTCCCTAAATCCACAAGCCGAATAATATTGCAACACAGGACCCTCCAAGGAGAGGTAGCTGTTGGTTTTAGCTGCACTGGAAAACAAAAAACATGGAAAGCAGACATTGGGTCTTAAATTATGAAATGAGGGGCCTAAGCTTTTACTGATTTGGAAGTCCATTCTGGCTTCACTGATAATCCTAGAAACTATAGACTGGTGAGTCTCATGTCAGTGGTATGGAAGTTACTGGAGAGAATATTTAGGGATAGGATGAATATTTGGAAAACCATGGCCTAATTAGGGAGAGCCAGGGTAGTCGTGTGTGCAGCAAGTTATGTCTTACTGACTTGATGGGATGACGAAGATGATTGATGAAAATAGAGATGTGGATGTTGGCTACGTGGATTTGACAAAGTCCCTTAAAGGAGGCTCATCCGGAAGATTAAGATTCATGGGATCAGTGGTGAATTGGCTGGATTCAGAACTGGCTTGCCCATAGAAGACAGAGGGTGGTGGTTGAAGGGGCTTATTCTGGCTGAAGGTCTGTGATTAGTGGTGTTCTGTACTGGGACCTTTGCTGTTTGTGATGTATATAAATGACCTAGATGAAAATATAGATGGGTGGGTTAATAAGTTTGTAGATGATACGAAGATTGGTGGTGTTGTAGATGACTGTCAAAGAATACAGTAGGATGTAGATCAGTTGCAGATACGGGTGGAGAAGTGGCAGATGGAGATTAAAAAGGCATATGGCATGCTTGCCTTTATTAGTCGAGGCATTGAGTTCAAAGGTCAGGAAGTTATGTTGCAGGTTCATAAAACTCTAGTTAGGCCTCATCTGGAGTATTGCATACAGTTTGGGTCACCCCATTATTGGAAGGATTTGGAGGCTTTGGAGAGGACACAGAAGGGTTTACCATGATGCTGCATTTAAGGTGAGAGGGGGCAATCTTGACGTAAATGAGAGATTTGTTTGGCGACTATAAAGTATTAGAGGCAAGTTTTATTACACAGATTGGTGGGTGCCTGGGATGTGTGTAGAGGCAGATACATGAGGGACTTTTAAGACATGTTTAGATAGGCACATCAATGTGAGCAAAATAGAAGAATAATGACATGGTGTAGGCCTAAGTGGTTAGTTTAGTTGGCCATTTGATCACTCATTTATTCAGTTCAGCACATTTTGGGCTGAAGGGCTTGTTCCTGGGCTTGTTCCTGCTATGTGCCTTGACAAAATATTTTTGGATTGCTTATGGCCATGATCTGTTTTTTTTCTGGAATAGAGAACTCATTGCCACTTTTCATATAGCTAGTGATTAAAGATGGGGGTGGGAATGATGTCACTGTTTTTATGAGTGATATGAACTGTTCACCTATATAATCCCTGCCCGATAGGTAGCATGAAAGCTTCCACATAAGTTTCCGTCTAATTGCTGTCTAATCACTTTGTCATTCGGTTACAGAGCAATGGTAAGAGAGATTGGCAACCACACAGGTTGAGTACAAAGGGTTGATTTCAAGTTATCTGAATTGAAGAAATATATCAAATTAAGATTCAAATGAATGTTACTGTGCTCGAAAGGTGGTCAAAAAGTGAATTAGAAAGTATAAAATTATGAAATGGTAGATCAAAGAAAACAGTGTTTCCTCTGGTAGAAAGATAAATCGGATTTAAAATTAAATGCAAAAAGATTTTGCAAGGAGGTAGAAGAAAGTACGAAGAGGATTATGGAGGAAAGCAGAGCAGAGCTTTAACTCACCAGGGTTCCATTTCCTGCATTCCCCTCCCACTCACTGGAGCTAGTTCCCACACTTCATTTAGGCTTACCTAGCTACAGATATGCAGTACTACAGTATTGTGTAACATCACCAAGAAAAGTCAATCAAAAATGGGTTGAGGTATTCATCGAAATGGCACTCAACAGTCCAGAAAATCTGCTTGTCTAGCAGTACTCTGACCATGCCAGAGTTTTACTGGAGCTTTATACTGCCATCAGAGTTTTATTGGAATAAGTTCTGCTGTAACAGATGAGGATTGAATGTTCTAAACAAGGAAGTTCAGCATTCAGAATCAGAATCAGATTCAGAATCGGCTTTAATGTCACCGGCATATGTCAGCTGACCGCTGTAGTACAATGAAAATACCTGATAAATAACTACTTAATAGACGTATATAATTCAGATTTTCCTCTATATTTAAGTTAAAATAAGTAGTCCAAAAAAACAGAAATAAAAAAAGTAGTGAGTTACAGAGAACCAAGTTACTTTTACTTGTATAAGCTTTTACAATATCTCCAAAATCTGTTGGTTAGAATGCTTCCTTTTAGTAAAGCTTCAGAACTTGATTGGCTAGATATCTAAGGCTAGAAATCTGGATGAATTTCAGATTTTCAATTTCAGAATTTCTGATATATACTATCAAGTTTACTAGCATTGCATTGGTTTCCCAAATGACTTTACTGGGTCTAATAGCAGTGTTGTGTATTTAATATTTCACTAATATTTGAGTAAAATTGTAAATACATAGTTTGATTAGTTATTCTTGGTTAAGACAGATGGTAAGGCCAAATGGTCTGCTTCTTTGGTATATCCTGTGGTTGTTTGTAATTACACTGGATGACTTTCCAGATATTAACTTTCTGTGTTACCTCCACCAGGGTGATAATCCATTGTTTAAACAGGCCACAACTGTTACCGTAAATCCCAACTTCAAAGAAGACTGAAGATGTTAATAGAGACAGGATCAATTTAAAGTGGTAGGTTTGCATAAGTGGATGTCATTTAAAAGGATTAACTTTACAGCCGACAGTTTACAATAATGTTAACCAATGAAAATCGCTTTTAATACATGATTAGAAGTAAATTTAAATTGCATAATAGACATCCTTTAGTCTTGTGAGACCATGGATTTGCACCTTGGAAGGTTTCCAGGGCGCAGGCCTGGGCAAGGTTGTATGGAAGACCAGCAGTTGCCCATGCTGCAAGTCTCCCCTCTCCACATCACCGATGTTGTCCAAGGGAAGGGCACTAGGGCCAATACGGCTTGGCACCGGTGTCATCGCAGAGCAATTTGTGGTTAAGTGCCTTGCTCAAGGACACAACACGCTGCCGCAGCTGAGGCTCAAACTAACGACTTTCAGATCACTAGACCGACGCCTTAACCACTTGGCCACGCGCCGAAATTTGTTTACTATTTGTTTATTTGCATAAATTTGTTTATTATTGTCACAGTTACCGAGATACAGTGATAAACCTCAAAGTTCAAAGTAAATTTATTATCAAAATACATATGTGCCACCCGATACACTCCAGAGATTCACTTTCTTACCAGACATTCAGATTTTAATGAATACAAGTAACACAACTGAATCAAAGAAAGACTACATCAAACAGGACAAACAATCAATGTGCAAAAAACAACGAACTGTGCAAATATAAAAAGAAAGAGAAAAAAATAATGAAGAAATAAGCAATAAATATTGAGAAAATGAGATGAAGAGTCCTTGAAAGGGAGTCCATAGGTTATGGGAACAGTTCTGTGATGGGATGAGTGAAGTTGAGTGAAGTTATCCCCTCTGGATCAAAAGCCTGATAGTTGAGAGATAATAACAGTTCCTGAACCTGATGGTGCGGGCCCTGAGGTTTCTGTCCGTTCTTCTGGTGGCAGCAGGACCTGGATGGTGGGGTCCTTGATAAAGGATTCTGCTTTCATGAGAAGTGTCCATGTAGATGCGCTCAATAATGGGGAGGGCTTTACTTGTGATGGACTAGGCTGTATTCACTACTTTTTGGAGACTTTTCTGTACAAGGCCATTGGTGTTTCCATACCAGGCCATGATGCAACCAGTCAATATACTCTCCACCACACATCTTTAGAAGTTTGTCAAGGTTTTAGATGACATGCCAATCTTCGCAAACTTCTGAAGAAATAAAGATACTGCCATGTCTTCTTCATAATGGCACCTACATGCTGGACCGAGGACAGATTCTCTGAAATGATAACTCCGAGAAATTCAAAGTTACTGACCCTCTCCACTTCTGATCCGTGGATGAGGACTAGCTCATGGACCTCCAGTTTCCTCTTCCTGAAGTCAATAATCATCTCCTTGGTCTTGCTGACATTGAATGAGATGTTGCTGTGGCACCGCTCAGCCAGATTTTCAATCTCCCTCTTATATGCCGATTCGTCCAAAGACAGTGGTGTCGTCAGCAAACTGAAATGTGGCTTTGGAGCTGTGCATAGGCTCACAGTCACAAGTATAAAATGAGAAGAGAAGGAGGCTATGCATACAGCCTTGCTGTGCACCTGTGCTGATGGAGATTGTGGAAGAGATGTTGCCAATCTGAGCTCACTGGGGTCTGCAAGTGAGGAAGTCGAGGATTTTGTCATACATACTATCCATATAGAAAAACTTGTTACAATGGTGCAGTGAGAAAGTACAAAGTAAAACAATAACAGTGCAGAATAAAGTGTTTCAGTTCAGAGAACACTTAGTGCAGGCAGGCACTGAGGTGTAAGGTCACAGCAAGTAGATTATGAGGTCAAGAGTGCATTTTATTGTACAGTACTAGGGAACCATTCAATAGTCTTATGACTGCAGGATAGAAGCTGTCTTTGAGCTTGGAGGTACATGGTTTCAAGTTTTTAAGTTATTTCAATGAGGTTAGGAAATGATTCCAATGAAGAGACAGTGTATAGTCTATTACTGTGGTTAAGTCAATGTGTGGGAGCGTAGTTTAATTGGCGACTTCAATTGCATCTATTGTGAGGTGGCTGGAAAAGTCTGGGGGATGTTGATGGGAATGAGGAGAACAAAATAGGTAGGGTAGATCAGAGAGCTTGCTTCATATTGTATCTGAATAGCACGTCTAAATTTTATCGTGAGTTACAAATACTAAAATATAATATTTAGAAAGCATCAAAATTTGTATTATTGTCCAAAATAGTGGCAAAAGTGTTTGGAAAGCAGACATTGGGAACATTTGGGGTCAGTAAAAGGAGTACAATTCAGATTAGTTGATACTTGAATTGATCCACATGGACAAGAAAAACAAAATTTTCCGTTGTATCTTGGTACGTGACAATAATAAACCAATAACAAATAACTAAAGAATCAAATGAAAATTGCAATATTTCAAAGGAGATTAAAGAGTGAAAATGTAAATATGTTTTAAAATTATTAATGGATAGGGCAAAGAAGGCTGAAACTGTGTTTCCAGTACAAACTTTGTAGTAGGCAGATCAAGAATGAGATGAAGCAGAGTGAAGGTTAATGACTTAGCATGGAACCAGAAGAGATGTTTACGCAGGGCCCTGTAATGAAATGCAAAGTTGTTGATCTAATATATCAACTCATTTTGTTGTAAATATTTAACATCATTGTTAAATTATTACATTGAGCTAAGCTATTGTTTATCTTATTCAGAGTAAAATCAATGACACATTGCCCTAAATTGTTGGACAGTTCAGTTCTGTTACAGTAAGTTAGAACTGAATATTCTAAAGGTTCAGCATTCAGAAAGCCAAGTTACTTTGACTTTTGCAAACTATTGTAGTTTCTGAAATGGAAAAAAAAATGTATTTCCCTTAATGAAGCTTCAGAATTCAATTGGCTTGGAATCTATAGATTCAAACTCATTTCAGAGATTTACTATTTGCAAAACTATGCTTCCTGTTTTCATTATTTTGTTATGCAGCACAGTTAAGTATTTTTTTCAATATGCAATCATTTTGTCAAACCCTCCTGGTGATAGCAGTACTGTACTGTATGCCTGAGTGACTGTGCACAAACTTTGATGATCCAATAAATTATACGCTGTCATACAACTATTACCCTGTTAAGTGCCATGGATGTAATGATCTTTTAAAAAAATTATGTATTATTAACTGGGGTAAACAAGATCCAAAATCAGGGAATGGCTCAAGTGAGTCTTATTCTGTTTATGCTATACTTATTGATTAAGAGACAATAGCTCAAACTTTTAGGCTTGTTTTGCATTGGTTTCCCAGTCTATTTTACTTGGTCTGATCATAGCTATGGTGCATAAATACCAGCATGGACTGGATGGGTCAAATGGCCTGTTTCTCGGCTGTATACCCTGTGCTACAATGTAACTCCTTCAAGAATGACGCTTTCATAAACTGACTGTTTTGTTATTTCTGAATCCTCTTCACCAGGGTAATAATCCACTGTTTCGACAGGCCATTACTGTGAATCCCAGCTTCAAAGAAGACTGAAGATCTCGATGGAGATGGGTTCAAATGCTTCAGATGCCATTTTACAACTTCCACTTGCAGTATCACAAACACAGATTATGCGACAGATGAGTAAAACAGCCAACCTGAATTGATTGAACCCATAAAAGTCATTAACTTTTCATCAATGATGTACGCCCTTGACATATACCCACATTTTTAGATGCTAAAAATCAGTTGTCCAGTGCAATATGTCTTACCTGCTGTAAATCAATCAGTTTAAAATTTTTAAGCAAATGCCTAACAGGTGAGTGAACAAGTAGCTCTCATCGTACCTGTGCAAAAACCATCTATCATCAATGAAAACAGGGCAGAAATAATGAAGATGGGTTGTAACTGAGCTTTGGTTAAAACAAGTGATAGTTACTTTTAACAATGGGCATCAAATGCCAGTTAATTTGGTATTGTGGCACTTGCTTTGGTTATTTTCAAAAATACCATTTCCAGTTTTAATAATTAATCTCTAATAAAAGCTGAAACCTCTAGATCCTAAAAAAAGTTTATTTTTATGTGCTATGCATTCTTTTATTTGTTTATAAAAATAACAAATGCAAATGTAAGTAGATGAGATGATTATGTTCTATGAAGGAAGTGACTATTTGTAAATAGTGCAACCTGCTTCCATTGGTGCTTTGCTAACCATGGCTTATCACAGTGAGGTCATCGTAAGAAAACAAAACTGTGCAAGACAAAAAGCGAACGTTGAGTTCCAGTGAATGAGAAATAAAATCTGAAATATAAACAGAAAATGTTGGAAGCAAATCCAAATCTGCTTAGTAGATCAGACAGCATTTCTGGAAGGAGAAACAGTCAATGTTTCTCATCGGTTACACTGTGTCAGAACTGGGAACAAGAGAGAGAAAGAAGTTATTTCATTTGGCAGAAAGGATGTGTCGATGAAAGGGAATGTCTGTGATAGGCGATTTAAAATAGCTCAATGGCAGCAGTTACAGCACATTGAACTTTGTGATCTGTCTAACTTGTTGTTATTGGTGAGACGATGGGACCTGCCCAGCAGGCCATACTTAATTAGAAGGATAAGAATAACTGAGCCAACATGTATAAAATGATAGTATTCCCCTTTTTGCTGTTTCATATCATGTTGACTCAGTTTTTCTCAATCTTCTGTCTGCATTTTTGTATGGGGGTGTATGTAGCTGAAGTGTGATATTTGTATGTAAAAACTTCTTTTGAAGTCTGTTGTACAAAGTTAATTGCAGAGACAGCACCATGTTCATTTGCAACTGTACCTAAGGTTAATAATATTATTTCAACCATTCCTCATTGATATGTAAACTGCTAAACTTCTTCAAGATAAGCTTATCACAAACTCTATAGCTTTTTCACCAAATCCACCCCCACTGTCACTCACACTGGCTTAACTGTTTTGTGCACCTGCTTCGTTCATTGCGCGCCCACTGCTAACCACCCTCACCACTGCTTTCCCACCAGCACAGCACACATAGTTGCATCTGATCACACATCCTTGCTACCCTAAGTAGTTCATTTCAACCTTTATAAAATTGCCCATCTTCATTGCTAGCTCAAATGGTACATAATGGTAATTTGCTTCCTTCATTACTTCCACTCCACAACATTCAGCACATCTAATTCTGCTCCGCATAATCTACTCAAAGCATGTTATGATGGTCAGCAGGTCTCAGCTTATCTTCTGGTACCTCACTTCAAAATGTTGGTCCTCATGGTAACTTCCTCCCCTTCCACCAGCCCTTGTGGTCAAAATCAAGAAGTTCTGAACTTGTGATTTTTTGATTTTGAACTCTTGTGCAGTCCGTATACCTTTCCCTCACTTTGGTGGCCAGTGCTCTTTAATTTCCTCCCCTACTTTCAGACTCATCTTTAAAGGTCTAGTTCTCCTTCCTCAAAATCCGTTTCCATGAAGGTACCACATAATATCTTAGTACATTCCTCCTCTATAAGGTGCTACGTAAACTGTTCTGTTTAACATTACCACCAACACATTTTTTCTTGATTTATTTCTGGAAGTTTTAAACAAAGACCTGAAATGGTTTGTTCTATGTGTTATGTATTATTAAGGGTCAAGCTAAATAGTGATATTACTAATATTGCAATGTCAGGTCTCAGCAGGGTGAGCTAGAATACCACACTTGCTTTTGTTTTCAAGGTTTCTGATTACCATCTTGGCCATTCCCGGTGTCACTATCCAGTCTTCAGCTCAGCTGCAATCAGGATCCTTGGCTACTCTGTTGTTGACTTTAGGAGTGTGCCATCTGCCCATCCAATCCTGGACCAACTCTTCTGTTTCTGCACTAGACCCTGCAAACCAGACCAATTACATCACTAGATTGAAGTAAAGAACTGCAGTGCACAAAGTTTTGGAAATTTTAAAAAAGATAACACACTCCGCAGACATGACTTGATGGCAGTTTTGAAATATTTTTTAAAATTGCAATCTTTCTTGTAGATTTCACAGGTTACCCTGTCAGAAATGAATATTCTAAGAGACTTTTGAAAATCAATGCAGTTTATCAAAGTAAATATTATTTTCCAATTTTGCAAATCAGTCAAACATGAAGTTATTTCCCCATTTTAGGTAGGGTCTTACATATTGTTAAAGTGGTCTGCTTTTATGATTCAACAAGCATGGAAGATTCAACATACATTTTTTTCTGCTTAAGTTTTCCAAATGGATACACTTTAACTGAAACTATTTGTGATACTTTTAATATATCATCATTGCTGTCTGTCAAGAGGTGGATTCAGATATATGAGAATTAGTCGATGCTTTCCACAGACATACCATGAACCTTTATTGTCAGAGTTGTGTAGCAGGTCAAGTTTGGTAAAGGACAATTGCCTTAAAGATATTGAGTGCAATGTCCAGCCTTGCATGCTTCAATGACTGTATCAATGATGATTTGGAATTTAGCCTCTTGTATGCTTCCGAAACCTGAACTGCCAGCAGTACTACAAGGTATTTAAAAATATCACCAATCTGCCTCCACAAAACCCTCCAAATTTACTGGAAGATAGGCAAACCAACTTCAGTGACTTCTTCAAGGCCAACATTCCTAACGCTGAAGACATAATTACACTCAGTTGACTGCAATGTACAAGCCAACATTGTTTGCACAGCCAATGTCAATTTTCTGAAACAGCCACCCTATTCCAAGCTTAGTCACAGAAGGGGTTTACCAAGTAGATAGTGTGAAGGATGTAAAGATGTACACATTGGTTCCAGCAACATTACCACTGACTTTTGGAAATTCCTGATTGAAATAGAGAAGCAGCATTTCTGATAGTGTTGACAATCTTGAACCCTTGTATCAGAAACCCTGTGTAAATGCCAAAAGAACATTCCACTAACAAACAACTTAGCTATCAGGCACCTTCTGTCCCAGCTATAGAAGAATCTCATCTTCATCTTAGAATATACAAAACCAGATTGGAAGTAATTAATTTTTGATTCTAGGTAATTGCCTAAGAAGGAAGACACTTAACAGTGGAATTATAATGCTACCCTGAGAATGGAATGACTTTTCTCAGGAATGTAGATCTCCAGGAAGATGGCCATTTATATTTTCTATTGTGATTCCACAGAACTAAGAGGAATCATTTCCTGTTGATTTTGCTAAACCTGTGCATTCAATTCCACTTCTGTAATTTGTATCCTTTGTAGCTAATGGAAATAAATTTCAGAAGTGGAGTGGAACACCTATCCGTTACTATATTGTGCAATTATATCTGCCAACCGTGGATGAATTTCAGCAGTCTTTTTCTTTTCCTCTAAGTGTGCCAATGATGCTGTGTGATTTACATCAATGCAGTGTATCTATTTGTGTAATCTGCCCCAATCCTAAAAACTTTCCAAACTACCATTTCCTGGCTCTTGTGCGCCCCTGAATTTACTTCATCCACCACAGAGGGCCATGTCATCCATTTCACAGGCCCGAAGCTTTCGAATTTTCTCCCAAACCTTTTCCATCTTGTACTGTTTTCTCTTTTGATATACTCTTCAATGTCCAAGTTTTTGATCAATTGTGCTAATATGTCATTTTGTGGCTCAGTGCAATGTTATTATATGATAATAGTCCCATGAAGCATATAGGGATTTTTTCAGTACTAAAAGTGGTATATGAATTGATATAGATATTATAGTTAAGATGCATACGTTACCACGAATTCATTTGAACTCAAGTTGGATTAACTGCAAGTGTCTTCAGGACTGAACACGTCATCCAAATTCTGCTGCACAGAGCACATATGGATGTCAGTGGATAACTGTGACAGTGATTTTATTTTATGTGCAAGCTATTAAGCAAAACTCAAGCTAAATTGTAAATCCAGGAAGAAACTCCAAGGAAAGTACAATATATTAAAAAAAGCAAGGAACTTTGAAGACAATTGTTCTGTTGAATGAATCTCTTTGTAAGCTTTGGATATATTCATGCTGCCCTTTGCATAATACTGATCAAAATTACTTTGCACTCTTGAAGCTAATGCTAACTGTAAAATAAGAGAAAAGAAATGAACAGATTTTAACACAATAATTAAGAAAAATATTGTAGTTGCCCTTTGTTGTTATTTTTCCGAGGAACAGTTCTTGATGTACAGTGAGCAGAAAGAGAACAAAGTGAAGAATTGAACCTAATCCAGGATGAAAATCAAAAGACTGCAGAAGCTGAAAATGGTTTAGATACTCAACAGGACAGGCCTCGTCTCTAGGAAGAGAAGTAACATCAGCACTTCAGATCGGAGACATAACAAAAAAGGGAAATTAAAAAAAGCTTGTTGAGCTGCAAAGAGGGTGGAGTAGGGGGATGCCTGCAAAATGGTAAAACTGGGATGACTAAGGCAATAAACTTTCAAAGTTGTGCCGCATGGGATCCACAGTGAATTGGTCAATTGGATTCAGAATTGACTTGCTCATAGAGGAGAGAAGGTGGTGGTTAATGGGATTCTGACTGGAGGTCCATGACCGGTGGTGTTCCACAGGGATCTGTACTGCGATACCTGCTGTTTATGATATATGTTAAATTATTTAATGAAAGCATGACGGGTTGGTTAGTAAGTTCACAGACAACACAAAAATTAGTGGCAGTGTGGATAGTGTAGAAGACTGACAAAGTATACAGTAGATATTGAGTGTTGCAGAAATGGGTGGAGAAATGGCAGATAAAGTTAATTTGTGGAGTATAATCCTTTGGGAGATCAAATGTAAAAGGCTAGTGCAGTGTTAATAGCAGGACTTTTAACAGAGGGATCTTGAGTCCAGGCCCATAGCTCCCCGAAGGTGGTTGCACAAGTTGATAGGGTGGTAAAGAAAGCATATGGTATACATTAAACACGAGGAATTCTGCAGATGCTGGAAATTCAAGTAACACACATCAAAGTTGCTGGTGAATGCAGGTATACATTTATTGGTTAAGGCAATGAGTTCAAGAGTCAGGAATGTTATGTTGCAACCTTGTAGAGCTCTGGTTAGGGCACAGCCCGAGCACTTCATTCTATCTGGTTGTCCCAGTAAAGAAGGGATGTTGAGGCTTAGAAGGGGATGCAGTAAGGGTTTACTAGGATGTTGCTTGGTTTAGAGGGCATGCGCTAAAAGGAGAGGTTAGACAAACCTAGATTGTTTTCCCTGCAGTGGCAGGCGCTAAAGGGAGATATGGTAGAGGTTTGAGAGACATTGATAGGAACCTTTTTCTTGGGATTGGAATACGGCATACTTTTAAGGTGAGAAGGGCTAAATTCAAAGGAGATTTACACAGTGATGGGTGTCTGGAATGTGTTCCATGGGTGGTGGAGGTGTTTAAAAGACTCGTAGATGTGAATATGCAGAGAATGGAGGGATATGGATGTTGTGAAGCATGAAGTATTAGTTAGGTACAAGACACCAATTACAGGAGGAACTCAGCAGATCAGGCATCATCTATGGAGGGAAGTAAACAGCTGATGTTTTGGGCCAAGACCCTACTAAATTTCTCCAGCATTTTGTGTGTTGCTTCACATTTCAAGCATCTTCAGTCTCTCCTGCATCTCATGCAGTTAGGTGTTTAATTCAGCACAACATTGTGGGTTGAAGGGCTGGTTATTGTGCTGTATGTTCTATTTTATCACTCTTATTGAATGTCTGATATTAACAATTACTTCAGTCTTTAAAAGAGCCAGAAAATTTACAACAGTTATTCTTAATTTAAAGAATGGCCCCAGCACCTCCTCAGACTGTGGTAGTTGTTGATGGAAACAATGGATAGGTATGTGGAGCTTAGAAAGATAAAGGGCTATGGGTAAGCCTAGTAATTTCTAAGGTAGGGACATGTTTGGCACATCTTTGTGGGCCGAAGGGCCTGTATTGTGCTGCAGGTTTTCTGTTTCTATTTCACAATATGTTGTGATGTACATATGAAAAATAAAGCTAATCTCTAATCCTTGAGATTCACCTGTTTGATAGTCACAGCCTATCTTTTTTTTGAATATCCCACACCCAGACCTCTTACCCCACTCCTTTATGCCCTTAATGTAACCAATGGAATAATTCCGCATGAAAACCACAGTGATCTACCTGGAGGAAGGTGAACACTTTGGACAGCCGGTCAGTAATGGTATAAAATGAAGCCTCCCTTAAAAATTGATTACCAGGCCTCAGCCTAGGATTAACGCTTGATTTGGCAAACAGGCCACATATTATTTGTGAGACAAGCATGCAGGTACAATTTTGCACGTGGAATTGAAATATGACTTATTTTACCTTACCAGGCCAATACAACAGCCTTCATGCAAATATGCATGTTGCAAAATGAACAAAAATCTATACAGTACATGCACACACAGACAAAAAATACTGGGTAACATAATTATACTTCATTATTTTAGTATCCATATGATTGTTAATCATACTCTGTTTAATTTCTATTAACATTTCCACTGCCTCTTTGATTCAAATCTAGGAGGCTACAATCTCCTTCTGTTCAGCACTGGGGAGTCCAAGGTAAATTAAAAATCAGGTGCACACCCTTCACAAACCCTTCAAAGCAGCTGAGGGGGTTCCAGCCATAAACAAAAACCTCTCCCAAGTATTTTGTTCGCAGCCCAAGAAACCATTCTTAAAATCCCACTGGGCCAATTAATGAATGTTGACCTGGATCTTTGGCCATTTTTGGAAATTTACTCTCCATTTTTCAAAGAACTTTTCACTAGAGGGTGCTGTCAGTTTAAACCCGGAGCTTAATCTGAACTGGTTTATTGGAAAGGTGTCAATGCTGCCACCTCATGGATGCTATAAATACCAAACAAATTTCTGACCCTCAAGTAGATATCATGTTTACCGTTTTACATAATATTAAATTATATCTGGGGTACATTTACAATTGTTTTTATGGGAAGTGACTAAACAGATAAAACAGGACAAGCCATGCACAAATAAATAAATGAAAATGTACAGTTCTTTGGCACTCTGTTACCGATTTAAGATTTCCCTGAACTCTGGACAATAATGCCCCATCCTGGAAGTCATTTCATGTAAGAAATAAAGCAGCTAATTTGCACACAGTAAGCTCCCACAAATAGCAATAATAACCTGATAATCTGTTTCAGGAAGCTGGTTGAAAGATAAGTATTAGGAACAACTATGAAAGATCTCTTCTACCCTTCTTCAAATACAGTAGTGGCATGCATCCATCTGATGTTGCAGATTGGGATTCTTTTTGGTGTAGCACCTAAACAAAGCACTGAGGCCCTAATCCTTTCAGGAAGACCTTTAACTCATGGCCATGGCTGACAGCTAGATATGATAGCTAAGCTGAGAAGATAAAATGATCCATTTTTTACACAGTTCAGAGGAAAAAATACAAGAAATACATGTTCTTACTTCAGGTGAGAAATACAAGAAGGCTCCATTTTCAAAAGAGTTAAAATTACTGAATCACTAAAGAGAAAGATCACTCTTGGGAATTTTTCTGTTCAATGTTCCTGCATTTCAGCTGAGTTATACCAAATAAGAATTTCTCCTGCAGAAGAATTATTAAAAGTAGATTTCTAATAGAGGATATAAATCATAGTTAAAAAGATCTAACTCTTCAAAAGTCTATTGACATTTATTCGAAAGTTTCCCAGCAAATTAATTAATAGTGAACAGCATTAAAATGGAACGGTGAAAGCAACAAATCGTGGTGACTCCAATCTATTAGTAAAACATTAAATAATGCATTATGACCAAAACTACAAATAACAACACAATAGCAGTGAAATGTTAATGCAGTTTCAGAATGAAAAGTGAAGAAACGTATCAAAAGTTCAAATTGGATGTACAAGTCATAAATAACTAAATCACAGGATAATAGCAAGCAAGTAACCAAATAATTATCTTAGGTGATCCATTTGATCTATCAGATAAATTTAAATAAAAATACAAATATCATACGTATCTGAATTTCACTGAATTACAATTTAGTGGACATAAATAACAATCAATTGTAGCAAACAGTACATGAGTGGATATGTGAATATGAGCAGATGGGAGAGTTAAACACAACAAATTCCTGTTAGCCTTTGGTATCCTGAACCAACCAGCTGGCTGTAGTGTTCAAAGATATGTTCAAACTCTTACTGCTGCAGTGGGAGGGTCTCATCTGCTTCAAAAGGGCATCAATCATTTCAATGCCCAAGAAAAGCAGGGTCAATGACCTTCACCTGGTACCACTCCCATCTGCTGTAATGAAGTGTTTTGAGAGGTTGGTCATGGCTAGAATTAACTCCTACCTCAGCAAGAACCTGGAGCCGCTGGAATTTGCCTACCACCACAATAGGTTTATAGCAGATGCAATCTCACTGACTCTCCACTTGGCCTTGGGCCACCAGGACAACAGCAATACTTATGTCAGAATGCTGCTTATTGATTACAGATCAGCTTTCAACACAATCATCCCCTTGAGGATACTTGACTTCCTCATTGGGAGGCTACAGTCAGTGTTGATTGGAAGTAACATCTACTCGCTGACATACAATATAGGCACATCTCAAGGATGTGTACTTAGACCACCGCTCCACTCCCTCTACACTCAATACTGTGTGGCTAGGCACAGCTCAAGTCCCATCTATAAGCTTGCCAATGACACAACATTGTTGGCAGAATTTCAACTGGTGACAAGGAAGCATACAGGAGTAAGATAGATCAGCTGGTTGAGTGGTGTTGCAACAATAACTTTCTACTCACCATCAGTAAGACCAAGGAATTGGTTGTGGATTTGGGAAAGGGACACAGGGAGAACACACACCAGTCCACATGGAGGGGTCAGTATTGGAAAGAATGAGTAGCTTCAAGTTCCTGGGGTTCAACATCTCAGAGGATCTATCCTGAGCTTAATATAATAATGCAAGGAGACACACCAGCGAATGTACTTCATTAGAAGTTTAAGGAAATTTCATAGGTTACCAAAGACTCATGAAAATTTCCACAGGTGTACTATGGCGAGCATTCTGACTGGTTGCATCACCAACACACAGGATCAGACAGTTCTGTGGAAGATTGTAAACTCAGCCAGTTCCATCATGGGCACCAGCCTCCCCACTGTCAAGGACATCCTCCAAAGGCGATGCCTCAAGAAGGCAGCATCCATCATGAAGGACTCTCAACAACCAGGACCAAGGTACACACCAAGCCCGAAGGCACACACCCTACATTTCAGCTTCTTTCCCTCCGCCTTCAGGTTTCTGAATGCTCCATGAAGCCATGAACGCTCCCTCATTATTCTTCTCTCTTTTTGCACTGCTGATTTATTGTATATGTTTCTTATTGGAACTTACCGAAATGTTCATGTATTGCACCGTACTACTGCCACAAAACAACTACGTCAGTGATAATAAACCGAATTCTGATTCTGATTCTTGAAAACCCATTCATGCAGGAAGTACTTTGATTGGCACAGATGGGCTTAGGTCACACCAGGGAGTACTGGAAGTCACAAATTTCCTGGATCATACATTAGGGGGAAAATCAGAGCACAGGACATTCAACAGGCTCTTTGACCCACAATGTTGTGCTGACCTTTTAACCTTACCTCTTACAAAACCTTGTATTTTTCTATTATCCAAGAGGTTCTTAAATGTACCTAATGTACCTGCCTCTTTCACCATCCCTGACCATGTGTTCCATGCAGCCACAACCCTGTGTAAAAAGTTTACTCTGAAATTGCCCCCATACTTTCCTCCATTCACCTTAAAATTATGCCCCCTCATTTTAGCCATAAATTTGAACATAGGAACAGAGCATCCATAGGGTGTTCAGGAAATGCATCACCTTGCAGTCATAAAAGAGTTCAGATAATAGCAAATGAGTAGTTTTGCAAGGCTGGAAAGACAAGCAGTTTAGTACTGGTGTTCATAAACTGGTTTTCAATGGCCTTTGTCAGACAGGGTGGCAACGCTTCTAAGGATTGTGTTTCTGAGCAAATATATATCATTGGACAAACTACAGGAGTATAGCACTGTGCTGAAAAGCAGAGGTCATATGAAATCAAGCAATCTCTGTAGAAGATGGTTCCTCTCCAACTACCAACATGACACTCAGAGGTTGTAGCACATCCCCAGTGTCAAGGGTAAAGGAAATCATGGAAATGGAGAACAGGAAGCAGGCAGCATGAAGGTAGTCTCTTCATCGGAGTGAAAGGCATTAAAAGGAAAAGGCCATTGGAGAAGAGAGAAGATATAAAAATGTCATTTTATAGAGTCATAGATGCATACAGCACGGAAACAGTCCCTTTGGCCCATCTAGTCCTTACCTAAACATTTAAACTGCCTACTCCCATTGACCTGTGCCAGGACCATAGTCTTCCATGCCCCTACCATCCATGTGCCTATTCAAACTTCTCTTAAGCATTGATCTTGAGCTCGCATGCACCACTTGCACTGGCAGCTCGTTCCACAATCTCATGACCCTCTGATTAAAGATGTTTGCTCTCATGTTCCCCTTAAATTGTTCACCTTTGATCATTAACCCATGTCCTCTAGTTATAGTCTCGCCTATCCTCTGTGGAAAAAGCCTGCTTGTATTTACCCTGCCTACACCCCTCATAAATTTGTAGACATCTATCAAATCTCCCCTCCGTCTTTTATGTTCCAAGGAATAAATCTTATAACTCAGGTCCTTCAGTCCTGGCAACATCCTTGTAAATTTTATCTGTACTCTCTCAACCTTGTTTGCATCTTTTCTGTAGGTAGGCGACCATAACGGCACTCTGTACTCCAAATTAGGACTCACCAAAGTCTTCTATAACTTCAACATAACATCACATTTTCTGTACTCAGTTCTTTGACTTATGAAAACCAATGTACCTAAAGCTTTCTTTACGACCCTATCTACCTGTGATGCCACTTTCAATGAATTATGGACCTGTATTCTCAGATCCCTTTATTCTACAGCACTCCTCAGTGCCCTACCGTTCACTGTGTAAGACATACCCTGGCTGGTCCTACCAAAGTCCAACATCACACTTGTCTGCATTAAATTCCATGTGCCATTTTTCAGCCCATTTTTCCAGCTGGTTTAGATCCCACTGTAAGCTCTGATAGTCTTTCTTGCTATCCAATACACCCCCAAACTTGGTGTCATCTGTAAATTTGCTGATCCAGTTAGCCATTTTATCATCCAGATCATTGATATTTATGACAAACAACAGACCCAGCACTGAGCCCTGTGACACTCCACTCGTCACATATCTCCACAGGCCTCCAGTCACAGAGGCAACCATCTAATACCACTCCCTGGCTTCTCCCACAAAAAAAATGTCTAATATCTCATCTTGAATGCTGAGCGACTGAACCTTCTTGACTAACTTTCCATGCAGAACCTTGCCAAATGCTTTGCTAAAGTCTGTGTTGACAATATCTACTGCTTTGCGTTCATCAATTTTCCTGCAACTTCCTTGAATAACTCTATAATTTTGGTTAAACATGACCTACCATGCACAAATCCATGCTAACTTTCTCTAATCAGTCCATGTCTATTCAAATACTCATATATCTAGTCCCTTAGAATACAATCCAATAACTTTCCCACTACTGATGTCAGGCTCACCGGCCTATAATTATTATTGGAGCCTTTTTAAAACAGCGGAACAATATTAGTTATCTTCCAGCCCTCCGGTACCTCACCTGTCGCCTACGGGTGATTTAAAGAACTCTGCTAGGCCCTCTACAATTTCTGCACTTGCCTCCCACAGGCCCCAAGGGAACACCTAGTCAGACCCTGGGAATTTATCCACCCTAATTCACCTCAAGACAGCGAACAGTTCCTCCTCTGTAATCTGTATATAAAGTTGATATCACTTTGCCTCACCTGCTTAGACAGAGACCGTCTCCTGAGTAAATACAGATGCAAAAAACTAATTTAAGATCTCCCCAATCTCTTTTGGCTCCATGCATAGATTACCATTATGATCTTGACAATCTGCCTCTCTACTAGAGGACTTTAGGTTCAGATGCAGGGAATAATTGTCAAACACAGTTTACTTAAAATGACATACTATTTGTTAGCAAGCTTGCATCACTCAGTTGAAAAAACAGAGGCCCCGCTCATACAGCCTGGGAAAATCTCCCATCAAGTGAGCCCTGAGTACTGCCTGGGGCTGTTTGTTAAACATTCGCTGTCACATACATACTCTGATTGTTACTAGGCATCTTGACAAGGGTACACAGAGTAGCTTTCTCATGCAACAAGCACTCCTTTGTTCTTACATTATTCTCACAGTTAGCAGATTAATTATCATGCAACATTAATAGCCAAGCTAAAAATAAATCAGTTAGGTTTTAGTCCTTTTAATTCTGTATATAATTCCTCAATCTTGCAGAGGACCAATTTAGTCCCTTGCAATCCTTTTGCTTGTAACATATCTGTAGAATCTCTTAGGATTCTCCTTCGCCTTGTATGCCTTCTTTTAGCCCTCCTGATTTATTTCTTAAGAGTCCTCTTACATTTCTTATCCTCCATGAGTACCTCATTTGTTCCTACCTGCCTATACCTGCTATGCACCCCCTTCTTCTTGTGACGAGAATACACATAGATAAGATGTTAGCTGTCCTGTGTGATCAGCAGTTGGTCTGCCACCTGTCTTCAAGAGAGAGATAAGGAACACAATGAAACAGCATCTGGAGATGTGTAATGAAGGGACGGGAGAGAGAGAGCTGTCTGGAGCGGCTCCCCCTTTGAACCCTGAACTGTTTGAAGTGATGGACAGGCGATACCCCAGCAGGGGGATAAAAAGGGACAGGTTCGCTAAGGCAGGACACACGACACCGGAGGTAACGAGACCCTGGAAGCGGTGCGCCTCTCACGAGTCAGTGGGAAGTACCGGACAACGCACAGGGTGGAAAGGTACGATCAGCGGGAACCCGGTGTGTGTCCGCCCTTGCTTGGGTGCCAGGTTCACTGCAGAGGATCGACCGCATCTGGAGGAGGGGTCACAGTCGGTGACCTCAGGTGACATCACCAAGGACCCGCCCAAAAGCTGTTTGTGAGCAATTATCGCCGGTCTGTGAGTGGAAGCCGTATCTGAATGATCAGTCGTTCCTGTTCTCTCTCTCTCTCTCCCCCCACGTTGTCCATCGCCATGGCAAGAATTACTGCGAACTGAACCACTAAATTGGACTGAACTTTGTGTCACTTTGAAATTGGTCATTTATCCCTAGACAACGATAGAGCTTGATTGATGCTGTTATCTTAATTCTGTGCACATGTGTGTTTATCATTGCTGAACTGTTGCATTTATTATCCTTTCGACTACTGTGTTGCTTGTTTCTTTAATAAAACTTTCTTAGTTCTAGTAATCCAGACTCCAACTGAGTTATCCATTTCTGCTGGTTTGGCAACCCAGTTACGGGGTACATAACATAAGTGGGGGCAGTCCGGGATTTTGAATGCTAAATTTGGGACGGAGTAAATTGATTGGAAAGACAAGACAAACAGCAGAAATGGAGGCTGAGGAATTTATAAAGGCGCCGACCTTGGAGGCATTAGAGGATGCCAGGAAATCGGAATTGGTAGCTGTGGCCAAACGGTTGAATCTTGCTAAGGTGAAGTCGACAATGAGGAGAGAGGAGATACACAGAGCTATCGTAGAGCACTATGTATCTAAAGGTGTATTTCCCCAAGGCGAGCTGGGGGTGGTGTCTATTGAAAAACCTGCTGGAGACGCGGTACAGGTGCAGCTTGAAAAACTGAGACTCGAGCACGAGTTCCGGGTACGACAGTTGGAGCGAGAAGAGAAGGAGAGAGAGGTAGAAAGGCGAGAGAGAGACAGTTGGAGAGAGAAGAGAAAGAGAGGGACAGACAGTTGGAGAGAGAGGAGAAACAGAGGGAAAGGGCATTCGAATTGGAGAAGTTAAGGTTAAGGGCCGAGCAGGGGCTTGTGCCGAACCAAGGTGGAGGGTTCCGGGCGACCCAGGAGGTTAGGCTGGTTCCCCCATTTGACGATACCGACGTGGATCGGTACTTTCTCTACTTCGAAAAAGTGGCTATAAGTGAGGACTGGCCGAGGGATAAGTGGGCTGTGTTACTTCAGAGTGTACTGAAAGGGAAAGCCCAAGAAGCTTACTCCGCTTTGTCCGCGGTGATGCCCAGAGGTATGAGGTGGTGAGAGAGGCCTTCCTCAGGATTTATGAGTTGGTCCCGGAGGCATACCGGCAGAGGTTCCGGAATGCGAGGAAGCAGTGGGACCGCACGTATTTAGAGTTTGCCCGTGAGACGCAGACATATTGTGAGCATTGGTGCGCCTCAAAGGGGGTAGAGGGGGATTATGACAGACTGCTACAACTGATCCTGATTGAGCAGTTTAAAGGTTGTGTCCCTGAGGGTATGAGACCCTACCTCGATGAGAAAGAGGCAGCCACGTTAGCCGCAACTGCTAAGTTAACGGATGAGTATGCGTTGACGCATAAAATGAAGTTTGCCCCGAGTAAAGGCTACCAGAAGGGTAGTCAGGACGGCGGGGAGAGTCCGCCGGAAAAGTCAGAAAGTAAGCCGGGGACGAGTGAAAAGGATAAGGTAGACCGGGAGCAATCTGGCAGGAAGTCTCCTGGGGTCGTCTGTTATAATTGTGGGAAAGCCGGACACTTTGCGTCCAGGTGCTTTGCCCCAAAGAAGGAGACGGGAAAAGGAAAAAGAGCAATTTTGAATGGCTGTATCGAGCTGTTAAGCGAACCGCTAGGGAAGGACAGGTCTGAAGAAGTCCAGGAAGGGCGCGAGAGGTTTATCTCGGCCGGATTGGTGTCAGTGAAGGAGGGGTTAAAACCAGTTCCAGTGCGGATCTGGAGAGACACGGGAGCGTGTCAGTCACTAATACTGGAGAGTGTATTAGAGTTTAGCTCAGAGACCCAGACTGGGGAGGTAGAGGTCAAAGGTGTTGGGGAAGGGACAGAGTCAGTCCCTTTGCACCAGATACACTTACAAAGCAACCTGGTCTCTGGACTAGTCACGATCGGGGTGAGGTCCGAATTACCGATGAAGGGCGTGGAAGTCTTGCTCGGTAATGACATCGCCGGAGGAATCATGCTCCCAGTCGTGAGATTGACAGGTCAGCCTGTCAGCATTGAGGCCCCGCCCATGGACTCACAGGTTCATCATGGGGCTGCGGTAGTGAATTTAGCTGCGGTGCTAAATTTAGCTGAAACGTTTTTGCCAACCTTGTGCGAGACGGGGGTAGTAAATGAAACGAAGGAGTGTTGTGAGACAAGAGGCAGTGAGGGAGCTGGGACAGATGTAGCAGTAGCCAGGAAAGAATTTGTGCAGACGCAGGAGCGAGGCGAGGGGCTGATGGTTTCGGCAGAGACAGCTCTCTCTGACACGGCTTTGACGAGGGAACGAGTAGGCTATTGTGTGGAGGAGGAAGTGCTAAGGAAAAAAGGGAAATCAAGTACAGTACCCGCAGATGAGGAATGGGGTGTGGTGCAAAAGGGTTATGGGGATGAGGTTTTTAACATGGCCCACGAGGTACCCCCCGGTGGACATTTTGCGGTGCTGGAGGAAACAGTTGGTGGAATCATGAAAGAGGTTTACCGACTGCCCAGGAGGAAGGATGTTATTGATCATGACCGACGCGAACTGAGACGGTCACAGGCTTTTGATATGCTAACAAACCTAGTCGGTGTTAGCGTGGAAATCAATGAAGCTTGGGGCCCCCTGATGAGAGGAAAAACCCATTTTGAAAAGATTAGTATGGGATCGATCAGATGGGAGAAGGCTATTGTTTTGGCCAGGTCTACTGATAAGGTCTCTCCCTTAATCCCCGAACAAAGCGACTCTTTAGGAGTAATTAAACGACTCGCACCCGTGTGGTTGATTGTCCCGAGGCAATGCAAAGAACTGGGACGTTGGGTGATGTCTGTTACAATAGGTCAGCATAGCAAACAACAATCATATAATGAGTAATTCAGAGACTAAAGGGCTGATGAACACAGAGGTGTGTATTGGCAATTTAATACGGCTGTTTGAAGCCAGCTTGATAGTGAACCTTGAAAAAAATGAATTCGGCCACACGAGGGTCACTTGCCTGGGAATTGTGGTGACACAGGGGCAGCTGGCAGCGATGCAAGCTACAGTGCAGGCTATCGCTGACCTCCCAACCCCGACAGACAAGAGGGCCCTCAGAAGGCTCTTGGAGATGGTGGGGTACTGTAGGAAGTTTTGCAATAACTCTGCGGTCAATACCCCTCCCCCTCCTACTAAGCCCTTGCGAGAGAAAACTGAGTCGGAATGGGACGACCCTTGTTATTGTGGTCCCGGACAAAACCAAATGAGAGGTTACATTGATCGAAATTCATCAGTGTTTTTGGCCACTATGAAGTTTGCTGAGTTGGAGCCTGGTCTAGGGGATTATTAATAACACATATAAAAGGAACAGAAAATGTGATGACTGTCTGTCAAGGTGTTGACAACTTCAAACTCGCTGTGTTAGCCAAATAGCTGATAAAGATGTATATTTGTGTGTGTATCAAATAATGTATTCATGTTTGTAATTTTTACCTCCTGGTAAAAATCCTTAAAGGGGGGGAGTGTGACGAGAATACACATAGATAAGATGTTAGCTGTCCTGTGTGATCAGCAGTTGGTCTGCCACCTGTCTTCAAGAGAGAGATAAGGAACACAATGAAACAGCATCTGGAGATGTGTAATGAAGGGACGGGAGAGAGAGAGCTGTCTGGAGCAGCTCCCCCCTTTGAACCCTGAACTGTTTGAAGTGATGGACAGGCGATGCCCCAGCAGGGGGATAAAAAGGGACAGGTTCGCTAAGGCAGGACACACACGCCACCCGAGGTAACGAGACCCTGGAAGTGGTACGCCTCTCACGAGTCGGTGAGAAGTATCAGACAACGCACAGGGTGGAAAGGTACGATCAGCGGGAACCCGGTGTGTGTCCGCCCTTGCCTGGGTGCCGGGTTCACTGCAGAGGATCGACCGCATCTGGAGGAGAGGTCACAGTCGGTGACCTCAGGTGACATCACCAAGGACCTGCCCAAAAGTTGCTTGTGAGCAATTATTGCCGGTCTGTGAGTGGAAGCCGTATCTGAATGATCAGTCGTTCCCGTTCTCTCTCTCTCTCTCTCCCCCACGTTGTCCATCGCCATGGCAAGAATTACTGCGAACTGAACCACTAAATTGGACTGAACTTTGTGTCACTTTGAAATTGGTCATTTATCCCTAGACAACGATAGAGCTTGATTGATGCTGTTATCTTAATTCTGTGCACATGTGTGTTTATCATTGCTGAACTGTTGCATTTATTATCCTTTCGACTACTGTGTTGCTTGTTTCTTTAATAAAACTTTCTTAGTTCTAGTAATCCAGACTCCAACTGAGTGATCCATTTCTGCTGGTTTGGCAACCCAGTTACGGGGTACGTAACATTCTTAATCAGGGTCTCAATATCTCTTGAAACTCAGGGTTCCCTAAACCTGTTATCTTTACCTTTTATTCTGACAGGCACATACAAGCCTTGTACTCTCAAAGTTTCACTTTTGAAGACCTCCCACTTACCAAATACACCTTTGCCAGAAAACTGTCCCAATCCAAACTTGCCAGATCATTGGCCTGTCTCTAATTTAGAATCTCAACCTGCAGACCAAACCTATCATTTTTCATATTTACTTTGAAACTAATGGCATTATGATCACTGGATGCAAAGAGTTCTCCAACACAAACCTGCCCTGTCTCATTCCCTAACAGCAGATTTGCATACTGATTAAGGAAACTTTCCTGAATACATTTGACAGACTCTGTCCCACCTAGTCCTTTTGCAGTATGGGAGTCCCAGTCAATATGCAGAAAGCTAAAATCATCTGTTGTAACAATCTTATGTTTCTTGCACTAGTCTGTGATCCCTCTTCAAATTTGTTCCTTGAAATCTTGGGCTATTTGATGGTCTATAATCTAGCCCCATTAACGTGGTCATACCTTTCTTATTCCTCAGTCACAACCATAACACCTCAATAGACGAGTTCTCCAGTCTGACCTGACGGAGCACTGCCGTGACTAGTTCCACTACAACAGAACTCCGAAATATTCTGTTGCCGGTCCTGGCCTTCCTGAAACCAAGTCTCACTAATGGCTACAATATCATAACTTCATGTGTTGATCCATACCTGAGCTCATCTGCCTTACCTACGATAATTCTTTCATTGAAAATATATGCAGCTCAGGTTCATTAGTCACACCATAACCTTTTGATTTTGTCTTTGTCTGAGGTCTTAAAAACATCTGTCTTCACAACCACCTGCAACTCCAGTTTACCTCCCACCCCCCATGCAGCACAATCAAACCTTACTGATAGGATATTAGTCCCCTTCCAGTTCCGGTGCAAATAAGAGACGTAGGAACAAATATCTGAGAGTATCTACATACATGAGTGATTGAAGGAGGCAGGATATAAGAAAGAAGGTATTAATATAATGAATGCTTTTTGTTTTGATTAAAAAAGCCAGAAAAATATTCTTTAGAATTACAGGGTACTTTGTCAAATTCTGAATCTTACATTTCATTAAAGAAAGCAAAGCTTTAGATAGGGTACAGAGGATATTGGTAATAGGGGTGAAAGATTTAAGTTATAAAGAACATTTTTTGAGAAGTTGTACCCTCATACTAGAGAAGGTCATAGGAATATTTCATATATTTCATAGTATTATTCAAAACATTCTGTGTTTCAATGGAGTAAGTGAGCATAATCTGTTTCCAGTGGCAGAAGGATCTGCATTCAGACCAAGCTATCAGAGGAGGATTATTTTGCACTAAAAGTTGAGAAAACCCTAGCTAATCCCTTCCACAAACAACAATCTTTCATCTTCAGTTCTACTTCTTTTCATGAACTACATCATGCAGAAAATAATGTTATATCTGATCCTAAAGATGAGAGATCATCACCAAGACAGCTCAACTATATCTCCGTCACATTTTGAGTTTATCCCTGCAGAAAACCTGATCTACACATATAGAGTTGGCTATTTCAATGTATTTCTGGATGGTTTCACTTGTTATGCTCTTTGCAAATCCAGTAGTAGTCAAATATGTTTCATGAATCCTATCTTGCACCGACTTCCACTGTTCAGTCATTCTTGTGTATGTTGACCTACATTGACTTCAATTGAGCAAAGGCTTGATTTTTAAATTCTCAGCAATATTTTTGAACCTCTCCATGATCAAGCTAATTCAATTTCAGATCTTCTCCAGTGACACAACATTCTGAGATATCTACACTCCTCCAAATTCAGCTCCTTCAGTGCTATCATGAACAAAGAATTTAAAGAACTGGAATACTTTCATTACTGGAACTTACATTTCAATCCATTAGCAAAACTTAACTTTGGAGTAAAGCTGGTGCTTCAAAAAGTAGACATCAATTTCAGAAAAAGGAAGGGGAGCATGTGGACTTTGCAATTGAAGTATGACTGGCCTGTTCCCTCATTTTCAAGCAGTATTTGCTAAAGTTACCAAAACAAAAGATGAAGACATGTACAAATCTTTTGCAGAAACTTACAGGAACCAAACAAGCTTCATGACAAAGATGTCCTGAATGACTGCTTTGATCTCCATTGCACCTCACAAAGCATGTTATGCTCATACATGGAATAACAGTTGTCATACAAAGGGATTGCATTTATAACAACACGACATTACATACCATTATTGAAGCATTGAATTAATGTCTAGTGACTTTTCCTACCTCTGGTGAACACCATTCCCCAATCCATCTGAATGGAAGGTACAATTGCCCAACTTACTACTCATATCTTATGAATTCATCACATGGATAAATGGAACTCATACTAAGCCATCAGATCAAATCAAAGAAACTACATTGGAAAAAACTCAAATGACACACAATGAGATCTCATTGGAACAAGATAACAAACAAAGACTTCATAATCAATTCCACAGAGCTATTGCCTGGACTGGATCATTAAAACAACACATATTCATCTCAGAACCAGCCATAAACCTATCTAAAAGACATGGTCACCTATTGCTTGAATTGAAATTCACATCAAAATCTAGTTGTGAATGCAACAATGACAAACATTGTGGTTTAGGAAAAGAACTGGAATGGAAATATTAATTGATATCCCCATTGAAGCTCCAAAAAAAAGAGACAATGGACAGAACTACCACCATCTACTCAATCATCTTATGGTTTCATACAGAACTTTGAAAAAAATAGACAACTTGATCTTTGAAATCAATCATTAAGATTATCTGTGGAAGAAAGTTTTCGTTTTGAGCAAACAAGTTAATGTATAAAAGCTTCCAATTCAAGGTCTACCTATGAACAAAGTACACAGGTGTTGCTGTAAGCACAAAAGGCAAATTGGGACACCAGTATGTTTCATACAGCAGTGACTTCCCAATAGCTGGTTGCACTTAGTTCCATTGTTTAAGTGTGAGACTGCAGAAAGGGCATGAGCCTTCCTTAAAGTGAATTGAGATTCTCAATGCCTAAGAAAACCTAGCTGTTTTCTGGAAGTGGATGAAGTATCCAGGCAGGCTGCAACCTAAGTTGCCAATGGAAGGGAAAGATATGCTTTGGCCATAATATTCACAATTATTTCGAATCAGATGGTATACCATGAATAAAAATTTGCAAATGTTGCAAAAGGATGTTTTCTAAATACATTAAGTATTTGTTCAAACAAAATTGTATCTTTTATTTATATACACTTCTGACAGCTGATAATATCACACATAACACCACAGTTTCAGAAAGATGTGGAGGATGTTCAAGAAGATGTAGACAGAGCACAAGGGAGATTTTATTGTCATCAAGAATGAAGGAATTAAAGGGGCCGGGGTAGCATTGATATAAAATTGACCAAGTAACTGTCACAACCACGGATTCAGCAGTGCAGTAGATACGGCAATTGCGTTCGTGAATTTGCATGTGTTAGGTAATTATTATTTAATCGTGATAGTATTTAACTCCATTCTTGTCGTCGTAGTTCTTGTTGAGACTTGGACAGAGCATAGCAACGCTTCGCTGCAGTTTTGTATCCGGCTTTCCCTGAGATATTGGACTTTCAAATCAACTGACTCTGAAGACTAACTGTATTCGTTGAATGTTTAGATGTTCTTTTCAGCCGCAGTGTAGGCTTAGTTTTCCTTTGAGAGTTTTAGTTAACAGCCCTGTTTGGCCTAGCGTTTATTGTTTTATTTTCCCTTTAACACTGTTCGTTTTAAAGTCTGTGAACTATCGACCTGCTTCAGTGTCTCTCACTTGGCCCATATCTGAACCGCGGTGACAGTTACAGTTCAAAGGTTTACTTATTATCAAAGTATACAACTCTGAAGTTCTTCTTCTCCGGGTAGTCATGAAAAAAAGAAAGAAAAGAACTGCAGGATGATCATTATTGGAAAATGCAAACGCATGCATTGTATTTTCTATGTATTACAGTATTTACTCAAATGCACACATTGTATTTTCTATATTTACTATGTAACTACTGCTAGCTCAATAGAAGGTATTCACTATGTAGCCATGACATTTGACCTGATCACTATTAATTCATGAAGAGAACTAGAATGAAACCAAGTAGAAAGATAACGGTGGCGAGTAAGGTGATGAAATATGTGGCAGTATGTCAACACAAGACTAATTAAGAAATAACTGTGGTTAGGGATGAGAGGACATATGGTCTAAAATGTAAACTAGGACATAATTAAGTTGGGGAGTAAAACAATAGTGGAAAGTCGAGAGCGGATATATTGATGATATGTAATCACAGGCCGAGTGGATATGATAATGTAGCTAAGATAGGGAAATTGCTATAAAAAATGCTGTATACAAACCTCGACGGGCAGTCAGCTACTAGCTTTCTGATTGTCTCAGCTTTGATTTACAAATTAAAGTTTAAAACGTCTTGACGAGTTTTCTGCGTCTCCTTGTCGTTTGTGAGAAACGAGAAACCACGACAAAATTGGCGTCACAAACAGGATCGGATAGAGACCCGCGAGGAAGGGAACGGCAGATTGGGACGCTTCCCGGTCCCTCGGGGACCCTCACGGGGCTAACAGAATTAAGGGTGTACCCAAAGAAAAAAGGTGAGCGCTTGTTGCGATAATTCGGACTAAGAATTCTGTTGGTTTTAGGGGGTCTCGGGGACTCAGAGGTGTGAAGCAACTGCCGAAGGGTCTCTCCGATCCAAAGAATCTGGCAGAATTGGGGATAAAAGGAGGCTCAGAGGATTAATCAAGAGCACGGCAGTGGGGGTAAGTACGAATAAAGTAATATTAAGTTAAGTAAGAAAATTCCACGTGGTGTTGGTAAGTCCCTGTGGATACCGCTTCGCATAAAACGAAGGTTTGAACAGGCAGGGAAGGAGAATTAAAAATCCTCGTGAATACCGCCTTAAGAAGTGTAAGGGTCTGCATAGGCGAGGTGTAAAAGGAAAAGGTTCTGTGGATACCGCCCTAAGTAGGGGTCTGCATGGGCAGAACGCAAGAAGAGATAAAGATAGTTCAATAGATAATTCAGACGCTGGTGAGATAAACCATAAGGCTAGGCATAGAAATAGAATTAGAGAAATAGTATTATTAAATAGGCAAGTCGTGAGATTCTAAAAATACCATAATGGAAAAAGGAAAATAGAGAACAACATGACAGAGAAAGGAACAGCAGTAGAAATATTGAGCAGAAAATTCCCGGTGTGTCAAGGTAAGATCGAGGAAATTTCAGAGAAATGGGAAAAAAGAACTAAAAAACTGGTCACGAAATGGCCTAGAGAAGGAACGTTTGATGTAAGCTTATGTGAGGAAATGGAAGCGCTAATTAAAAATCACAAACCCAAAGATAAATCTCAGGAAAGAGAGAAAAAAGGGAAGAAGAAATGGAAGTGTTAAAACTCTTTAGGATGGAGGGAGAAAGGTTAAGAAAGACGGGAGGTATATTAATAGCAAGTGAAAAAGACACTGAGAAACGAAAGGAGCAGTCTGATAAAGAAAAGGAAAAACATAACAGGGAGCCGGCTTCGGCTCTATACCCAGACCTGAAAGACGTAGAAAAACCTCCTCCCTATTATGAGAAAGAAACCCTTAAGCAGTGTCCGATGATAACAGGAAGAGTGGATCTAAATGGAGAAATTAAAGTCTGGGATACCGAGGAGGAGAGAAAGAATCATGAAAAGGAGCAGGAGGAACTACGGAATGTAATAGAAGACAGGGCAAAGACAGAACAGGAGAAAAGGGAAATAGAAAAAGAAATCAAAGGGTTACAGGAATTAAAAGCGAAAAGGGATGAAGAGAAATCTTTGTTATATGGGCACGGAACTGAACAGGCTAGAGCAGAAGGTAACTTGTCGAGAGAGCAAGAGTTAAGTAGCGAAAGAGAGGGTGCAGGAGAGTGTAGGCGGAGGATAGGAGATAGGAGCCTTGAAGGGGAAAAAGAGAGAGCGAAAAGGCAGATATTAGAAACAGAGGAAGAGACTAGGAAATTACAGCAGAGAATGAATTTCCAACGGGAGTTTGAGGATTTCACATAGGCCCAAGCAAATGCTAGCTCAAGGCAGAAAGGAAGAACTCCACGAGGAGGCCGAGGAAGAAAGGAAACCCCGGAAAGAATCATGTGGCAGCCAGCAAAAACGTGCTCAGAAACAGATGGGGAGTCAGGCGAGGAGGAGAGTCAGGAGGTGTGGGAAAGGAAAGGGAGAATGATGCCGTTGTTAGTAAAAGGATTGGGACAAGTACAGTATATTCCTCGGGGATCCCAGGACCTGGAAGGGCTGAAAAACACCCTGCCCAGCCTACATGAGGGCACAGGGAAGTGGATTAGGGCCTTTGAGGAAGAAACCACGGGACGAATGTTGGCTATGGGAGATTTGAAGGCGCTGCTGATAAGGCTGATGGGAACCTCCAAACTACAAGAGCTGATGGAAGTGGCTGGCATACAGAATGCGGACAGCACACTGATTGACGGGGCCAGATTTGACACAGTGAGGCAGAGGGTATGGGGGGCCCTCAGGGAGCTCTATCCACCCAAAATGGACCCCAAAGCCTTGAAAGGGGATCCACTGGGAGACACTGAAAATCCAGCAGCCTATATAGAAAATCAGTTGAAAAGGTGGAGACTGGAAACTGAACAAGAGGTGGACGGCAACCCGTTTATGACCTGGATGTTCCGAAATACCGTTTTGGATGCAATACCTCCCCAAGTTAAGTCTAAACTTGAGGAAGTGATTGGACTGATGTCAATGACCCCACAGGAATTCAGGGACCACGTAGTCCATGCAGTCGAAAAATATCGAAAAGACAAACGAAAGTTGACTGAACAGCAAGAAGAAGTGCAAAGAAAGCTGATACAAATGCAGCTCGAAGAACTTAAAAAAGGCAGGAAGATGCTGCCAGCAGTGACCGATTTAAGCACAGCCGTTGAAATGAATGAAATGCCATTATGGAGGGACCGGTCGTGCCGTAAGACAGAGCTCAGAAAACCCCATGCCAATAATAGACGTCTTTGGGGGAGCTTTTCCACAAATGCCCTATCAGGGACAGGATAAATTTAAACAACAGCCCAGACAGGACTGGAAATCCCAAGGAGGAGGGCAGAGAGGTTATGGGCAGCAAGGACCAGTAAGGAAACAAGGGGAAAGAGAGATACAGAGACAGTGCTGGGGATGTAACCAGCCAGGACACATGAGAAGGGACTGCCCACGTAAGCCTTGGGCCGTCACGTACCAGCGGGAATCAATGAGATGGGAACCACAGTCTAGCCAAGGACCAGTCCCCGCAGGGCCGAGTGGACCCGTGAACCCCTATGCAAGACATTAGGGGTGCCCAGAGAACCCAGGTGGGAAGGGACACTACCCAGTGATAACAAGGGAGGCAGAAGAGGAACCCATTGTTCAGGTTGTGTTAGAAGGGCAGCTGACACCAATGATGATAGATACTGGAGCCACGTATACTTGCGTACAGCCGCTATGTCCTTCACCTTCCCATGTCAGGAAAATTCATTAAGACTGTAGGGTTCTCGGGAAAAACACAGTTGACACAATGTACAGCTCCAGTGAGATTAAGGATGGGCAGCAAAGGAATAGTTTTGCCGATATTAGTGTCCAAAGGAACTCCGATGAATTTGCTAGGCAGAGATGCCCTATTAAAATTAGAATGTACCAGAAGTGGGTTGAGTGTGGAAAGAGTAAATGCTCAATTACTAGTGCGGGAAGTCAAGAAAGCTAATGTCTTCTGGATAGGAGACATAAAAGATCAGATCTGGGAAATCTGGGAAAAATGGAAAAAGGGCGTGCAGGCTATATTGCCCCAGGCCATAGCGCCCAAATCCGAGTTACATTGCACAGTGATTTTTGACGAAACTCAGAACAAAGAGTTAGGGGAGAGATGGCACAAGGAGGCAGGCAACCGGCAGCACCTAACAGGAGAAGCTATAATAATTGGGAGACAAGAGGCAGCCCTGCAAGTCAGGTGGGATACCTTCTTGGAGAAATGGCACAGGATACCGGAAGCTGAGCCCCACATAACGCTGCTGGTAAATGAGGGACATCAGTCTAAAGACCTAGGACCCTTAGTAAAGCCTGCTGGAACCGTAGCGGTGTGGAGGAAAATTATGCCACAGGTGTGGGCATCGGGAGACAACAACTATTTTAAAATAGAGGTAGATATAGATACAGAAGGAACAACAAAGGAGGTCGAAGTAACTCCCCAACCACACCTGACGTTATTGGGAAAGGAGGAAGGCCAGCAGAGAGATAACAGGCTGGATAGGTTACCATCTATTCTGTGGTCACAACATGACACGGATGTAGGGAGAATAAGAACAGCCAGTCCGGTAGAAATAAAGCTGAAAAAGGGAGTAGTTCCACCCAGGAGACCACAATATCCCTTGAAACCAGAGGCAGAAGAGGGAATAGCGCCAATGATACTGGGGCTACTGGAGGCAGGAGTACTCAAAAGGACAGACAGCCCATGTAATACCCCATTGTTACCTGTCCTTAAAGCAGATAAATCTAAATGGAGACTGATACATGACTTGCGAGCGGTGAATGAGGTAGTGGAGGACTGGCCTGCGGTAGTTCCCAACCCACACACGCTCTTGACTAATGTTCCACCAGAGGCAGGCTATTTTTTAGTGATTGATTTGTGTTCGGCTTTTTTCAGCGTTCCCCTGGCAGATCAGTGTCAGTACCTATTTGCATTTACATACAGAGACAACCAGTATACCTACACTAGAATGCCGCAAGGATTTAAACATTCACCACGCGTATTTAATCAAGTGTTAAAGGCGATCCTAGAGGGCATATCGTTGGAAAGTACATTGATACAGTATGTGGATGATTTGTTGATTTGCTCCGAAAGTGAGGGACAGTGTGAACAGGATACCATAACCCTTTTAGAGAGACTGGCACATGGAGGGCATAAGGTATCTAGAAAGAAGCTGCAATTTTGCAAGCAACAGGTAGAATACTTAGGTAGAGTGATATCCTTGGGAGCGAAGGCGATAGAGCCAGATCAAATTGAGGCTATAACTAAAGCTCCCAAGCCCCAGACAGTGAGACAGATGATGACGTTTCTGGGACTGACAGGATATAGTTCAGATTGGATTGGGAAATATGCTGAAATTGTAACACCACTAAGGAAAATGATGAAGGAAGCAGGACATACAAGCTTGAGGAGTAATCTACAGTGGGATGAGGAAGCGGAAGTGACTTTCAATACTATAAAGCAGGATTTGCAGTCAGCCCCAGCATTAGCTTTGCCTGACTACGAGAAGGCCTTTCATCCGACCAACCGACAGGAAGGTTACGCCATGGCAGTTCTAATGCAGGAGACTGGCACAGGTAAAGCAAAGCAACCGATAGCATACTACAGTGTGAAACTGGATGAGGTGGCTCAGGAGTACCCACCTTGTTACCAGGGATTGGCGGCACTATACTATGCATATGAAAAGGCATCATCCGTAACCATGGGCTATCCTGCGATTCTGTACACACACCACAAGGTAGCAGAATTACTGGAAAGAGGGAAATTCCTGTTGACACCAGCCAGGATAGCCGCATATCAGATGCTACTGACATTTCCAGATATAACTATACAGAGATGCACCACCAGTAACATAGCTGATTGCTGATTATGTCCCTTTAGGGTATGAAGGAGAACCCCATGACTGTGTGGGGAAAACAATGGCATTCCCTAAATTGAGAGCAGATTTACAATCAGAACCATTAGAGGACGAAGATAAAAAGGTCCTGTTCGTGGATGGCTCTTGTTACAGGGATCACAATGGGAATCACGCAGGGTTCTCAGTAGTGCAACAGGATCAGGCAGACTTCAAGGTCATCAGAATAGAGGCACGTCCCCAACCGTGCTCCGCCCAGCTAGCGGAAATCAGAGCTTTGACGGCAGCGTGTGAAATGATGGAAGGAGAGAAAGTAGATATCTATACAGATTCAGTATATGCTCATGGAGTGTGTCATTTGTTTGGGGCAGTGTGGAAACAGAGAGGTTTTAAAAAGAGCAATGGAGATCCCATACAGCACTGTCAGCAGATTTTAGATCTAATAAAAGCACTGATGAAACCTGGCTATAGTAAAATGCCAGGCACATAAAAAAGGAAATGATGCAGTAACAAAGGGAAATCAAGCTGCAGATGAAGCAGCCAGGAAAGCGTCTGGGTGTACATCCACTGTTATCGCACCCCAGGTAAGTCTAGAGCCGGAACCTATGGTAGAGGACCTAATTGAAATACAGGGAAAGGCAACTTTGGCAGAACAAACACTGTGGAGATGAAGAGGGGCCAAGCAGAACCCAGAAGGCCTATGGACCACGGAAGATGGCCTACTGGTAGCTCCCACCCCTTTACTGACTATCCTGATCTCAGAAGCACATGGGATGGATCATTTTGCAAGGGAGGAAGTAATAAGGAAAATAAAAAAGGATGGATTTTGGTCGCCTTATTTACAGGCTTCAGTAGACCATGTATTGTCACAGTGCGAGGTATGCACACAGAATAATGTTTGGAAAAGAATTACAACCCCAATAGGTCATATACCGGTACCTGAAGGGCCATTTAAACACCTAGTGATTGACTATGTAGACATGATAAAAACAGTAAGAGGGAAAAGATACATGTTGGTGGTAATCAACAGATTCAGCAGATGGGTAGAGGCAGTACCCTCGAAAGATCAAGGGGCAGGAACAGTGGTGAAATTCCTGACAAACGAAGTGATCCCAAGGTTTGGGATACCGACAGAAATGAGCTCAGACAATGGTTCAGCTTTCATCCAAAAAGTGGTCAAGTTAGTACTGCAAGCACTGAGAATAAAGCAAAGATTTGGATGTGTGTATCACCCTCAGTCGCAGGGTATGGTGGAAAGAATTAACGGGATCTTAAAAACCAAACTAAACAAAATCTGTGCAGATACTAAACTCAACTGGGTTGATGCACTACCGTTAGCATTAATGAGTTACCGCATGCAGACTAATCGGATGACGTGTCTAACACCGCATGAAATGCTAACCGGAAGGCCCATACCAGTGTCCCAGTGGAGAGGACCATATAAAGGGCCTAGTTTGGAACAATTGGAATTGGAATTAAAACAATACATGCGGCAATTAACTATGATACATAAGTCTATTTATGCACAGGATAAACAGAAAGAGCCAGAGATTGATCAAGGGGAAGGACCAATCAAGCCAGGCGATCAGGTCTACGTGCGAGCGTTTCGAAGAAAGTGGAACGAACCCAGAAGGGAAGGGCCCTTTACAGTAACCAAAGCATCACCCACCGCAGTTCAAGTGGAAGGACACTTCACCTGGTATCATCTCAAACATTGCACTAGAGCAATCCCGCAGGTACAGTCAGGTGGGCCACCCGAGGTAAGTGGTGAAGAGGAACAGTAGGGGACAGACAAGAGCAACAAGAAGCTGATACTGAACCGCAGGAACTTGACCAAGTAATAAGGAAAATTTTTGGTCCTGAGGACAGGCCCGAAGACCCTAAGGATGGGGTTATGGATGGTAGTACTCTTTCAGATAATGGGGACAACTTGGGGGTGACCAGTCCCGCCCCCCCCCCCCCCCCAGGATGATACACTCAGATACTCTTGTGCAGATTTGGAGACCATTAATTTGGCAGATGTGGCATGGGACTGTTAGGATCCCACAAAACCTGAGAGAAGGGAGTAAGAGGAGCACAACGGTTACCTCCGTACCATGGTACCAGAACATGTGGTACCAATGGGCAAATTATACAGCAGGGATGATGAACAGACAGAATTGTTATCTATGCTCAAGGGCAAGTCCGGTGCAACACGTAGCCCCCATGTCTTATAACTCCTCCATCTGCACGCAGTGGTGAAAGGAGCGGAGGGGGCAGTGTGCACGGCAGTGTCCAAGTGTAGTCAAGACCTGCAGTATGGGAATTTGTAGCGGGATGGATCCTTGTTATCAGAAGTGTATTGGTAACACACCAATGTGCCCTTATTGGTGTATGTTATACCAGGCTTCCTCGCAGTTTGATCAAAACAAGCTTGCCTCGAACTGTAATTACAGCAGACCGTGGGCTATAAATAAAAGAAGCCAGACACCCACATTGGGAAAGCTTAAAATGCAGGAACATTTGAGTTATGAATGTTTCACGCGGATGGGTGACCTCTCGGTTGGGCATTTCAGCAGCAACTGCGTTAAGATTTGGGATTTAACCCCAGGCCGAAGATACCAGACAGGTACCCCTATGCCCGAGGGTGCACTGAACTCCCAGACCATCCCATTAGCAGATACCTGGTGGCTGTGTGGACAGGAGGCGGATCTGAGATCCACGCTTCCCCTTAACTGGGCGGGTACATGTACGCATGTTATGCTGATTCAAGAAGTTGTAGTATCCCCTGAAATACAATTTGACACCTCGAGGCAACAGACACTAAAACGGAGGAAGAGAAAATAAGAGCCCGACCTGATGATTCGGATCGACAGTATAGGAAGGCCGAGGGGTATACCTAACAAGTTTAAGGCAAGAAATGAGATTGCTGCGGGCTGGGAAGCACTTATACCTATAATAGGAATTAGCAAAAATGTTGAATGGATAAATTATATATATTATAATCAACAGAGATTCATTAACTACACTGATGATGCACTAGAGGCTTTGGGACAGCAGCTAGATGCAACCAGTAGAGTGGCGTGGCAAAATAGACAGGTACTAGACTGGCTATTGGCAGAAAAAGGAGGGGTTTGTGTAATGTTTGGGGAACAGTGCTGTACTCTTATACCAAATAACACTAGTCCGGAGGGATCGTTTACCAGAGCAATGAATAAATCTGAAAAATCTAAGAAAGGAAGTTAAACAAAATGCAGGGTTTGGACGCCAGTTCTTTGACTGGTTAAACAGTAAACTAGGAGGATGGGGAGCGTGGGTGACCAAGATTGTAGTAACCATTGGTATTGAATTACTAAGCTGTGCGGTCATTCTGTGCTGTTTTCTTCCATGCCTCAAGTCGCTTGTAGTGCGTGCTGCAATGAAACGGTTTCCGATGCTCCTAGAAATGATTGGGTCGAGCCCTACAGAGAAAGAAGTACCGATGATGTATTCGTACAGGCTACGAGACACGCAAGACGAACAGGAGAGAGATGAAATATGTGGGGATTAGACTGTGAAGGCTCCTGAGTCTTTTTCCCTGTCTCAGATATGAAGGGACGGGTTTTTGGCCCAGTGGCCTAGGGAGGTAGGGAGAGAACACTTTGAGTCCTAAGCGCAGGAAACTATAGTTTAACCCAAATTTGGGAGTAAATGCGGGGCTTTATTTGAGCTTTTGTGCATAGACTCTCAGTCCTCTCTCTCTGTATGAGACCCTGTGGATCTCAAAGGGGAGAGTATATTGGAAAATGCAAACGCATGCATTGTATTTTCTATGTATTACAGTATTTACTCAAATGTACACATTGTATTTTCTATATTTACTATGTAACTACTGCTAGCTCAATAGAAGGTATTCACTATGTAGCCATGACTTTTGACCTGATCACTATTAATTCATGAAGAGAACTAGAATGAAACCAAGTAGAAAGATAACGGTGGCGAGTAAGGTGATGAAATATGTGGCAGTATGTCAACACAAGACTAATTAAGAAATAACTGTGGTTAGGGATGAGAGGACATATGGTCTAAAATGTAAACTAGGACATAATTAAGTTGGGGAGTAAAACAATAGTGGAAAGTCGAGAGCGGATATATTGATGATATGTAATCACAGGCCGAGTGGATATGATAATGTAGCTAAGATAGGGAAATTGCTATTAAAAATGCTGTATACAAGCCTCGACGGGCAGTCAGCTACCAGCTTTCTGATTGTCTCAGCTTTGATTTGCAAATTAAAGTTTAAAACGTCTTGACGAGTTTTCTGCGTCTCCTTATCGTTTGTGAGAAAGGAGAAACCATGACATCATCAACCCCCCCCCCCCAATCCCTCCTCCCACACAAAAAAATGAACAAAATGGAACAGGAACATCAACCTCCAAATCCCTCCTCCTACACACAAAAAAAAACCGAACAGAAATGGAACAGGAACATTATCCCCCAAATCCCTCCTCCACGTAAAAAAAACAAACAAAAACAGAACAGGCACATCAACCACAAATCCCTCCTATCACACAAAAAAACCGAACAGAAATGGAACAGGAACATTATCCCCCAAATCCCTCCTCCACGTAAAAAAAACAAACAAAAACAGAACAGGCACATCAACCACAAATCTCTCCTATCACACAAAAAAATGAACAAAATGGAACAGGGACATCAACCCCCAAATCCCTCCTCCCACACAGAAATAAAACAAACAAAAATGGAACAAGCACATCAACCCCCAAATCCCTCCTATCGCACAAAAACCAAACAGAAACGGAACAGGCACATCAACCTCCAAATCCCTCTGGCACAAAAATAAAACAAACAAAAATGGAACAGGCATCTCAACCCCAAAATTCCTCCTCTGGTGTAAAAAAAAATGAACAAAGCGGAACAGGCACATCAACCCCCAAAACCCTCCTCCCAGCACAAAAAAAAACTAGAAAGTTTGGGTGAAAAAACATGGAGTATTTTAAAAAAACAGTCTGAAAAAGTCTATAGTCTGTGTCCACATCCAAAAGGCAGAAAACCTGAGCATCACTTTCCGGGCACAGTAGCAGGCTCTCCCCTCTCAGGTACAGAGCGATCAAAATGTAATGGAATTCCCTCAGTCTGGCACTTAAGACCTCTGCTTTTCTTAATATGTATGAACTATATGGACTTTAATACATTTCCAAATTTATTGATGACACAATGCTTGGAGATATAGTGAACAATGAGAAAGATAGTAGTTAACTCCAAGAAAATGAAGGAAGACTAGAGTAGATGAACAGATAACAAATGGAGTGTGCTTAGAAATCCTTCCTACATTTTGATAGGAAGAATATAAAGAGAATGTAAACTATCCTATGAATCTATGGAATTTGTTGCCGCGGGCAGCAGTGGAGGCCAAGTCATTGGGTATATTTAAGGCAGAGATTGATAGGTATCTGAGTAGCCAGGGCATCAAAGGTTATGGTGAGAAGGCGGGGGAGTGGGACTAAATGGGAGAATGGATCAGCTTATGATAAAATGGCCGAGCAGACTCAATGGGCCGAATGGCCGACTTCTGCTCCTTTGTCTTATGGTCTTATGGTCTAAACTAGAGGGCACAATCTTAAAAGGAGAGCAGGACAGGTATGTACACAAAAAAGATTTATAGGAAGTGACAACTGGGCTAAGTAAGTCATGATGAACCTTTATACAGTAATCTTTTGCAATAACTTATGTACTCTGTCAATTCCTTAACACCATACTTTCAGAAGGAAGTGGAAGTATTAGAGAGGGTGCAAGAGAGGTTCAATTCATTTTTTTGGCTTTGATGGTAGGAGCAGGATTTATTGTCCATCCTATTTTCTGTTAGAAACTGGTGATGTGTTGTCTTTGAAACCTTTTTGAGAAGTAACAAATGTATTTTCCATTTTTTACCACAACATATAAGGAAAGCATCTCATTTTCCCACAGGTCTATGCCAGAATAAAAAATCGTTTGTGTGAATGGGTGCTTGATAGTTGATATCAATGAGATGGCCTGAAGGGACGTGCAACTGAGACGTGCAACTCCATGACCAGAATGTAAAAGGTGACCTAGTTCTGTTACTTCACTGATTTTTGCATCTAGCCTGTTCATAGTTTTCCACACTGCCAATGTTTTAGGTACATAATTTAGCAAAGCCAGCAGGAGGACAAGAAGCCTATTAAGAGTGTGCAACCTTTTTTCTGTTGATGTCCAAGAGGAACATGCCCCGTCCTGTAAAGAAAAATTCTCCTTTTCTTCTCTATTGGCAATCAGTCAGAACCTATAATTGAATATATTTATGAGTATGGATTAATGGAAGAATATTTTAATTAGGGAATTGCACAGCAGAGATTTCTTGATTTACCAAAGTTTATTAGGAAATGTACAGGAGGCTTAACTCAATAGCAGAGCAGCTGAGATGACTTAGCATTAAATAATATTTTACTAATAACTGCAAAATAACAAGCCATGAGGGGCCACAAGAGTGAAAATATATGTAACACAACAAGGTTGAGGCTGGCTGGTTCAATGGGTGAACAAAGGTCTGTGGATGAGATCTGGGTTTAAGTAGGCTGCAGGTGATGAGTTGGAAGTAAATGGCAGGTGACTCCTGTAGCTGGGTGTAGACTGGGAGGCACCTGCCCGTGCAGGCCTGACAGGATCCCTTTTCTACAGCTGGCACCTGATGGCCCAGGACAATCTGGATGGGTCCGGTGAACTCCTCAATGAGTGATAGATCCAAGATGAAATTGGACAGCACGCAAGACCCCTCCTCCAGGCCGTACCCTTCCCATTCGACCAGGTACTGCACACCGCATCCATGACAATGTGAATCCCTCAGCTAGCAGACTGTAAACACTAGACCACCTTTCACCATCTTTGGTTCTGGAGGTGCAGGCTCAGGCAGATTGAGTGGTCTATGGACAGTGGGTTTGAGGGATTGTGGCTGCTGGAGATGGTAAGTGACTGGGTTGATGCAGTGGGTCTTAAAAGGACCAATGAACTGAGACGGGAGCTTGCGAGAATCAATGCGCAGCGGCAGATCTCTGGTGGACAGCCATGCATGGCCCCCAGGCTGGAGTAATCTGGCTGGCTGCTGACAGTGGCTAGCTTGGCAGCAGTAGGCACGATTGGCAGCTAGGATGGCCTTCTGTGTCCTCTTGCAAACAGTCCAGCAGCAGCGAGCCAGGGCCCTGATGGATGGGACCTTCACTGTTGCTCCTCCATAGGGAACAACAGGGTTGGTGGCTGTGAAGCACTTCAAGGGGAGACATATCTGTGGCAGAGGAGATGTGTAGATGTGGGGCAGTTTGACTCAGAGCAGATATGCCTCCACTTGCTGATTGGCTCTTTCTAACTGACCATTGGGCTGCTGAAGATAGTTAGAGGGCAAACCCACTGAGATGCAGGCTTGGCAGAAGTGGGAGATGATTTATGGGCCCTGGTCTGACAAAATGTCCTGAGAGAAACCGTGGAGGTGAATTACATGCAAGAATGGTATATCATGGAAACGACAGCTAGAGTGTATGTCTGATTCTGTATGCTAATGTACCAGAATAATCACCAAAGATATTATCAAATTGGCAAACAAGGCTGGACTTGATGAACCAAACCAGGATAATGTAGATGTGTTATTGGAATTTCATGATAAAATACTTGCAAATGAGGGTTTGCTTTTATTTAAGAAGCAGAGTCTTAAGAGGAACAAAGCACCACTGGCATGAAAGCAATTCACTACAAAAAAAAGGCTTTGGGAGGTGTTCCTCCACAATGAGAAAATTGAGCTCTCTTTAAAGATGATAATCCCATACAAAGCACAGTGCTAGGTGTGACCGCATGAGAGAAAATCCTGTGCTTTGCTCTAAAGTTAGATAAAGCAGATCTGCCCAGATTTCTGTCCACACTTTCTTTAAAATTCATTCAACATCCACAGGAGCAGCCCTCACCATCAATGTTGCAAACTCAAACTCACTATCTCCAACATGCAAAAACCAGTGACAATACATTTACCTACATCTCAACAAGCAAAAGCACTACAATTACTTATTTACAAATACTTGAGTGGTAGACCACTCAAGCTCTTGAGCCTGGCACTGATATTTAATAAGATTATGGCTGATGTGATTACAACCTCAATTCAACATTCCCATCGATTCATGGTTGACTTCCACCCCCCCCCCCCTTAATCAAGAGCTTGTCTCAAAGAAGGTCTTCCTCAAAAGGCTGGTGGAAGCAGAGACCCAAGATACCTTCACACTCATCTACCATAACTGAGAATGCCCTTATTTAGATCCATCTTAAATGGGGGAAAAACTTGTTTGAACACAGTAACCCCCAGTTCTAGGTTCTCTGAAATGAGAAAACATCAATCTCCACATCCACATTATCAAGATTGCTGGATCTTGTATGGTTCATTAATGAGAAACTTGTAAGGGTATTTTAAATTATCTCAAGTTAAGATTGAATTATTAATAAAAATGTATTTTATTATTTTAAACTGAAATTCTTGAGCTCTGTACCGCAACAATAATTAGGTCGTAAATGCAAACCTTAGGAAGATCCACCATGTATTTTCCTGTAATCTTTCATTGCTGTTACTTGGTCAATTTTATAGCCATGCTGCTCCAGCCCCTTTAATTCCTTCATTCTTGATGGTACTAAAATCTCCCTTGTGCCTTCTCTACATCTTCTTGAGCATCCTCCACATCTTTCTGAAACCGTGTTGTTATGTGGGATTTTATCAACTGGCATTTGGAAGTCCATATACATCAAGTAATGTAATTTTCCTTGAACAAATGCAAAATGTATTTAGAAAACACTTCTTTTAAAAATTTGCAAATTTTCATTCATGAATCGATATAATTTGGAATATTATGGCCAAAGTCTCTTTTTTCCTTCTATCAGCAACTTCGGTTACAGCCTGCTTAGATGCTTTAAGCAGAGAAGCATTTAGGATGACATTGAAAACCTTATTGATAAAAGAATACAAAGAAGCCCAGTGTAAACAACAGAAAGATTGCTCTATCTCCAAAGCTACCAGTATCCCTATTTCATCTGTGTGTCTGAAATTGGCTTTAAACTCTTCAAAACCCACACAGTTGGAGTGAGTGGCAGCAATACATTCTTGGTACCTGCAATCTGGTTAGAAAAGAACACAAAAGCATCCCAGGAAACTCTTTGATGAATAGAAACTGTTCTAGTAGCCAAAGCAACATTCCTCCTCAATCAGTCCTCCTCATTTTCACATTTATGCTTTCCCCTATTTTAATGAGAAAATTGGCTGTAACATTTGTTCATGTGACAGTAATTGTAGTTAAGTCATTAATTGTTCATGAAGTGCTTTGAATATCCTAAGAATGGAAACAATGTTGGAGAATTACAATTCCCTTCCTTTACCTTCAATTACCTCAAGGTTCTTTATTATTCATTTCCAATAAGGAAAGATAGTATTTTTGTTCTTTTAGGTGTAGATTCTATTTATAGAGATCCATAACTCAATATCTTTTCTTAAGTAAATTATATAAACTGAAGACACTATGCCCGATACACAATCTTTTGCTGTCATTGGTGAAACCGAATGCCATCTTAACCTGTTATGGCTTTGGTAGGAGAGACATTAAGCAAGTCCTTGGCTAAAAATATTGAAATCTTAAACCAGTCAAGACTCCAGACAATACATATTTAACTCTCTATTTGCATTACTGAAGGCCTTTAGTAAACCATAACTTAATCTTTATGAAATTTTAAACATATTCTTTAATGGTATCTATTCCAAGGACATAAAGTATTTTCATGAGACTTCATTCTTTTTTATTAGATTCTCATCTTTTTAAATTCAGAGAACACCCTTTTTTGTTCACATATTTCACCAAGAACCATCATCTTGAAATATATAAAGGAAAATTAAAAAAAAACTATTTTAATTATTGGTGAAGGCAAAATACTGAGAACATTGAAGGAATTACATATAGTTATGCATGCTATGAATAGTATTATATTTTTATTCCTATTAATTGTAAGCAAATAGGTTTCAATTTCAAACAAGAGAAAGTCTGCAGCTGCTGGAAATCCGAGCAACACACACAAAAAGCTGGAGGAACTCAGCAGGCCAGGCAGCATCTATGAAAAGAAGTACAGCCAATGTTTTGGGCTGAAACCCTTCAGCAGGACTCTCTCCAATCCTGCCAGCATTGGTAGTCCAAAGGAGATTCACCAGGCTAATTTCTGAGAAGCGGTTGTCCATCAAGAGAGGCTAGAGCAGAGGTGGCAAACCTATAAACATACATGCCAAAGATGGCACATGCAAAAATGCTGTTTATACACAGCATTCAGTGCTGCCCCTCAATTCTCTAAACCCCACTCATAATAAAAAAGATACATAATGCCAAAAGGAATTAATGATTTTTTTTACAACAGCAGTGAAATGGTTGCAAGAACACCTGAAGTTGGATAATACCTTTTTGAATCCTCACAGACCTGGTGTACACATCAGTATTTGGATAGTAAGCTGCTGTGCCAGTTGGTGTTGGCTTCATGCTGCTTATATGTTTTCTTGTTGTGAGTTTACACTAGATATTCAATAATAATGATACGGTATGTAGTTTAGCATTTCCATATTTACTTTTTAATAATAAACATTTTACTTATAATAGTAAATGATGTTATTTGAGAGAAGAAGAAGAAAGCCCTTAACTCTGAGTGGAGTCATCGGGATGCCGCAATGACGGCGTTTTTTTTAGTAGGCTTTCTTATTTTTACGAGGCCGAGTTGCTAGCTCGATGCTCAACCCAGCATGGATGGAAAGCGTGCGAGGGAGCTGGCTGGATTCGAACTTGGGAGCCTTCGCTCTGAAGTCTGGCGCTGATGCCACTACGCCATCAGCCGGCCTATTTGAGAGTATTGATGAGATATTTTAAAAGTATGTCAAACCTTTTTATCTTGTTCAGAATGCCAGATACATGAAAGAAACAAAAATGTTCAAATCAAATTCAAGTTTAAGTTCAACTGTCATTCAACCACACATGGATACAGCTAAATGAAATAATATTACTCCAGTATCAAGGGACAAAACACAATACCAAGAGTCATACACAGCACAAAGTCACATATGATAGCACTAAAATACAGTCACACAAAAATAGTCTAAGTGCCTGAATCTACTAATGTGGCAGCAGTCTGCAGTCAAACACAATCCAGCTTGTCTTCTTCCAAGTGAACATGGGGGGGGGGGGCGCAACACTGACTCCAGCTTGGACGTTGTGCCTCACTGCTTCCAGTATTTCAGTGGAGTGCCTGATTCCAATGCCTCCCCCTGGGTGGCTGTAAACAGGTGACACCGTGCCTTGAGGCCCAGTCTTCATAGCGACCTAAGCAAATTCCGAGCCATCTGCCAATAAACCAAAGAATTGGACTCGCAATATTTCACACCACCAATATCCAAAAGGTTCTTGCAATCACAGAGAAAAGTGACTAAGATGATGTCTCGCTGTTAGACTGCACACCTCCTTCGTGCATCAATGCCTCTGTCACAGGCAGCATCAAGGTTCACACCAAGTCCAGCTACTTCAGTTTCTCTGCCAATGAGCAACTCGCTAATGGAGTAGACCTGCGGTACCTTAAGTTCTTAGTGTCCGGCAGGGTCTTGTGACCGTAAAAACATACATTAAAAAAAGATAATAACACCTTTGGTTGACTCTGTAGAAGCTGCCATCTCACCGGAAGCCTGGAAAAATGATGGGGAAATTTTCAAGAGTGGTAGAGTGAAAGATCTGGCATGATTAAAAATGGTGATAAAGCATATGCACCTTGTATTCTGAAACAGTGGTGTACCGGACTTTCTCCATAAAGTGGCTTTAGGAAACCGTTCATAAATGGCTTTACAATCAAAGTGGGTGAAAACAAAAAGAACACATTTCTTGTGAATTGAAGAACCAAAAACAGTCAAATATCTTTATGACTTATTTTTCAGGTAGTTCCAATTTAGTTGCTGCTGGTTTTGAGGTTTTAAAGATTATTGTTCAAGAGGGAAAACCACTCAGTGATGGGGAATATGTTAAAGGATCATTTCTAGAGTGTTCTCCTTTCATTTTTGATGATTTTCCAGAAAAAGGAAAATTATTATGTACATTAAGGATTTACCAATGAAAATAAACCCAGTAAAAGATAGAATATTAATGATGGGAACAAACATAGCAAAACAAGTAATAAAAATAGTATTTTATATAAATTTCTTTCCATTTGTCATGATAAGAGCACTGATGTTACGTCATCAGCGAGGCTAGCCATTCTTGCTGGATTTTGCATAGGTGATGAAATATGCTAAGAACAGGTGCAACCTAAACACAACATAGGGGCTGAAATATGTAAGGCAATAATAAAAGAATTGTCTGATCAACAAGTTTACCTTTTAAAAATAGTTTCCGTGACAAATAATGGTGTACCCAGCATTTGGTAAAGAGGTAGGCTTTATCAATCTGTTTGCAAAATATGTTGGACATCCACTGATAGGCTTACATTGTATAGTGCACACTGAGGCATTGTGTGCAAAAGCTGGTGAGCTTGAAGAAGGGATGAAAATTGTATCAAGGTAATTATAAACACAAGAGATTCTGCAGATACTGGAAATCCAGAGCAACACACACAAAATACTGGAGGAACTCAACAGGTCAGGCAGCATCTATGGAGAGGAATAAACAGTTAACGTTTTTGCCAAGCTCCTACAATAGGATTTAAGAGCCAAAATAATTATTTTATTTCTGGATGTGCTTTGAAGAAAAAAACTTGAGAATTTGCTGAGCGAGGTGAATTCAGTGTGTACAGGACTACTTATGTACAACAATGTTTATTGGCTAAGCAGAAACTCTGTTCTTAAATGATATTGAGTATTTGGATGAAATGTGTCTGTTTTTGATGAATGAAAAATTCTTGTCAGGAATTCTATGATGTGTTTTTTTGCAGATTTCTCCTCATATTAAATGACTTGAACACCAAATTACAGGGATCTGGCAAAACATAATGTCACAAACATGAGAAAATCTGCAGATGCTGTAAATCCAAAGCAACACAAAATGCTGGAGAAACTCAGCAGGCCAGGCAGCATTGAAGGAAAAATGTAAATAGCTGACATTTTGGGCTGAGACCCTTTATCAGGACTGGAAGAAGATGAGCAGTCAGGGTAAGAAGGTTGGGGAGGGGAAGAAGAAATACAAGGTGGCGAATGATAGCTGAAACCAAGAAAGGGGGAGGGGTGAAGTAAAGACCTGGGAAACACAATGCTATGTTTGTTAATATAAAAGCTTTTGAAATCAAACTGGAAATATTTAAAAGCCAAAAAATATCACCCATATATTTCTCAAACCTTAAAAAAGACACATGGCAGCTATTGAAATTCCTGAAAAGCCAAACATACAGAACCTTCCAATTTTGGAGCATCATTGGTTCAACTACTGAATAATATTAAGAGTTGAAAAAACTGCAAGATTCTTCAAGTTTGCAGACAGTGTAACATTAGACAAACTGAATTTGGAAATGTTGCAGTGGAGTGATTTTGACAATTATGAAAAGCAGTTGATTGATTTACAAAGCAACTCAATTTTGAGGCAACAATTTCTCCATTTATTGAGCTGAACTAGAAAATGTTGAAAAGATCAGTTAGTGGCTGGATCAAAGCATAAAAATCATGACAGAGGTTCTGAAAATCTGGAATTACATTCCTGAAGCTTTAACCTGTCTGAAAATCTTGCATTGGCAATATTAAAAATATTTTCATTAACATATTCATTTGAGTAATTGTTTTTAGTTAGGAGCAGAATTACTGATCAAACTAGTGATAGATGTATAGGTCTCAAACAACTAAATACAAGTGGATATAAAAAACTTGTCATTGTTAGTACAGCAACAAAAGTCTCACTGAGAATAAACCATCTTTATTTTCATTTCCTTGATCTTTTGTGAAATTATAAGCCTTGGTACTTATTCATATTCACATTTCTTATGTTACACAAGAGAGACAATAACAATACTATTTAGAAATGTCATTTTTCAATTGTCTTTTTTAAATAAAAGAATAATATTAACTTGAACAGGTTTTCTAAAATGCTTCATTTATTTCAATCTGTTTCTATTTTATCTTTATCAATAGTAATACAATGAATACAAGTAAATAAGCAACATGACTCATCCTTTTTTCCTTAAAAAGCCCATGGTTATTGTTACTACTACTAAATCAATTACCATCTCTGCTCAAAATTACTTCGTACGTGAAAGAATTTCTTTAGAAGATTATCGCCAATTTGGGCACGTTCTCAAAAAAGGGTTGTCACCCCTGGGCTAGACTGAGTTTGTATTCCATAGAGTATACAAGGAGGACCGCAGGTTCTTGTACCTCAGACACAAGAAAAGCTGCAGACGCTGGAAATCCAAAGATCCTTGTATCTCAAGAAGCCTTGACAAAGTAGATGTTGAGATGTTTTTACTGGTAGAAAAGTTATAAATAAGGGATATTGCTACAAAATTAGGGACAAAGTACATAAAAATTCACCTAAGTAGTGGAGCTCTCTGGCTTAGAAATCGATGAAGACAGGCTGTAGAGATGATTATTTTAAAGATCAAGTTATTGAGGGTTATGAAGAGCTGGAACTGAAAAGGCGAGACTAGCAGCTTTATTTGACTAGGCCTGAGGAGCTAAATATTTACCTCATGTTCTTACTGGAGCCGGGTAATGAAGTATATGGTGAAAGTCAGGCAGACCACAACACGGTATTTTGGTCATGAAGGGGTGGAATAGACAAACAATAGCAGCGTTAGGAAGCTGTCGCGGGAAGGCAGCATTGTGCAGTCAAACGGCGATCGGATCGAACATTTGACTGTGGGTCTGGCAATGAGATGATAGGGGCGTTTCATAATGATGGGTAGTCACCTACTTGAAGGAAGAGGGACAGTTCTGACTGGCCGAAGCCCAACAATAAATTCCAAAGCAAGTCCACCCGGTAACGTCCAGCAGCTCACGGTGTGCGACAACGAATATTTGAGCCTAGTCTTCCTTCTCCAGTGGGAAAATGTCCCCCAATGTCCTCAACCTTGAACCGCTCCATTCTGCTGCCTCTTCACAACATGGAGACCGGAAGGTCCCCGTGCAAGATACATAGACCTAATTAAAGTGGCGGATTCATCTCGTCTTGGTAGCTTCCACTCATCATTACCATTCCTCCCAGTTCGGGTTCACGTTTGCGGCCTTACTTACGTTCTCCGTACCCCGTTACTGCGCATTCTCTCGCTTCCGCCCTCACAGCCGCGTCTTCAGTTGTCAACTGCTCCTCGCGTCATCCATCCTCCGACCAATGGCAGGGTCCGGCTGCCGGGCACCTGCACAAATGAATGGTCCAATCACAGTCGTCGCGGGACGTGGTAGACGCGGAGGAGAGCGGAGGACCAATGACGAGAGAGGGCGGCTGATAAACATGTGCGCACGTGCTCGCGGACCGGAACGCGGAGGGTGTAGCCGTCGGGCGCGCGCGTACCCCCGGCTGGCTCGCGGCGGCGGCGGTGCGGGGCGCGCGCGCCGGGCGGAGTGTGGGCTTGGCAGACGGCGGGGGTGGGAGTGGAGTGGAGTGGAGTGGAGGAAGGGCTGTTTGATAGCGCGTGCTGGCGCTATGGCAGCGTTGAGCAGCGCGTGAGGAACAGAGGACGCCGAGAGAGAAAGAGAGAGCGAGAAAAATATCCATGGCCGGCATGGAAACACCCAGCCTCCCGCGCGACGTGAAGGTGAAACTGGCCGAGCTCGAACTTGAGCTCTCCGAGGGTGAGTTTCGTTGCCCCGAAGGGCGTTCTTTTCTTTTTCTCTCTCTCTCCCCTTTCCACCGCCGCAGGTGGCCGAGCGCAGCCCGTCGATCCCTGGCGTCGGGAATGGCTGGCGGACTCGATGCCCTTCCGCTCGTGTTCGCCGGCGCTGTGATCGCTTTTCCCTTCATTTGCCTTTGCAGAGAAAAAAAATTTAAATGTCTGCAAAAGTGGGCCGTGTTGGTGGAAAGGGACGTAGAGCATCCGGACTGACAAGTTGCAGTGTACAGATACATAGGAGGAAGCTGTTATATGCCTGCCGTGTCGCTGGGAGGTACTACTCTTGCATGGCAGGCAGGCAGCTTGCTCTGTTAGTTGGAGAGCTTCAGCTGTCTGCTTTCTGATGGTTCTCACTTGCTTAAGACAGTTACTTGCTTCAGCAGGGGAAAGTGCCCCAAGAGAGTGAGGGAGAAGTGTTTTTAATTTAGAATCAAAATATTCTAAGTGGGTATTAAAGATCACCGTGGTGTGGCACTAATTATATTCCAAATTTAGTTTGCGGTGAATTAGGATTTTTTTTTCCCTTTTTAGGATTTGATTCCAGATGCCGATTTAATTCGGCATTCCCTACCGCCCTACACCCACCCGAGCTTGTTTCTTTACTGCTTATTTTAAGTTAACGTCGTCTGCTTGTCTTGGTGTAGCAACCTCCAATGTAATGAAATGTGTGTTTTGAAGGGATGTTATGGAGTAAAAATTAATAGTGAGCCATATGAAGATATGTTTAGGCAAATAAACAAATTGGGCCAGAAGTAGGTTTTTTTTTAAAAAAGGAAGGAGAGAGGGAATTCCAAGACTAAAAACCTTGGCAACTGAAGGTATGGCTGTCAATGATGGATGATTTAAAATATAGAGTAGTGGTTTGAGGCCATAGATGAATGTATAAATAGATCAGATGTTAAAGTCTAGTTTTTTTTTAATTAAGGTTGTTAAATGTCAATAAGCAGGGATGGTGGGTGAATAAGACTGGGTGTAAGCCGAGTCACAAGCACAAGTGATATTTTGGATGACCTGAAATTTGCTGAAGGTGGTATATAGAAAACTGACAGGTATATTTTGGTATTTGGAGTTTACAAAAACACAGACTAGAATTTCACAGTCCTAATTCTTAATTGTTAGCTTTTTAAAAATCAGATGCATGATTAAAGAAATTCATGTTGTAGCTATGCAACAGTTAGATCACACCTGGAGTATTATGTACATCTGTATCTACCACATGTTGTGAAGGACACATTACCCTTGGAGGCTGGGTTGTATAGATAGATGAATATGATGTTGTATTTATAGGAGTGAATGCTTCGACAAATCAAGATTATCTTTTCAAGAATTTTGAAAGTTGGAGAATGTGCTCGGTGGTGCTTTTCTACCCTCCCTATTTCCTAATGGGGAACCAAGTACTGGCTGCAGCATCAAGAGCACAATGAGATGTGGGTCAAACACAAAATGTTGGAGGAACTCTGCAAATTAGGTAGCATCTATGGAAGGGAAATAAACAGGTAACATTTTGAGCTGAGGTCCTTCATCAGGATTGAAAAGGTAGGGGGCAGAAACCAGAATAAGAAGGTGGGGGGGGGGGAGTTGAGAAGGGAGTTGAAACTGGCATGTGGTAGGTGAAACCAGATTAGTGGAAAAGTGGTTGGCTGGGGGAGGGGGAAATGAAGTCAGAAGCTGGGGTGGGACAGATGGAAGGCTGAAGAAGGAGAGCTCAGTGAATCATGGAAGAAAGAAAAGGGCTGGGAACTGGAGGGAAGTGATGGGCTGAGGAGAAGGGGAGAGAAGGTAACCAGAACGGGAAAGGGAAAAAGTGAGGAGGGATGGGGAGAGAAGTTTTATGTTCACGTCATCAGGTTGGATGCTTCCTAGTGAAATATGAGGTTTTGCTCTCCCACCCTGAATTTGGCTTCATTGTGGCAATAGAAGAGGCCTTTGGCATTTGTCAGTATGGGAATGGGTAGCTGAATTTGCAGCAGTCAGAGTAAAGTTGTTTGACAAAGCAGTCCCCCACTCTGGGTCTCACTGATATAGAGGAGGCCACACCAAATACAATAGATAACTCTGAGAGACTCGCCTATGAGGTGTTGCCTCACGTGGAAGGACTGTTTGAGGCCCTGAGTAGTGGCAAGGCAGGAGGAGTAAGGGCAGGTACACTTGCTTGCAGGAATATGTGCCAGGATATTGTCCAGTGGGGATGGACAAGGGAGTCATGTGGAGAGCAATCAGTTTGGCTAAGGGGGAGAGGGAAAGATCTGCTTAGTGGTAGGGTCCCATTTTTCTTTTATTTATGAGATGGGTCAATTGACATTCAAAAATATGAAAGAGATGTCTCTGTTAATGCAAGTTTATTAACCAGACAGAGGAATTGAAGTCAGACCAATAAGTGATTTCATAGAATAGTGGAATATGACTAAATGGGCTTCATCTATTCCAATGCCAAGGATCAGTGGTTAAGAGTTGTATATGTTGAAGACCATTTTGCTTCTATCGTTATGTTAATCTGTAAGTAAGGTTTTCAATTGGTAATGTTTCTGGCCAATCTTTTGGGGATCAAAGTCAAAAGGTTGCATTTTGCTACATAATTATAGATATCTGAAGGCAGTGTTGATGCAGGAAAAACAATACATTGGATTTCTTCCTTGTCTTGAGTACATTGAGGGCTGGCTGCAGGGACATGGGAAGTGCCTCACATTTTTCCTTTTGTGGAGTTTTATTGTTTGAAACTAGCACAGTACAATGAAAACAACAGGAATTCTGCAGATGCTGGAAATTCAAGCAACATACATCAAAGTTGCTGGTGAACGCAGCAGGCCAAGGGTCTCGGCCTGAAACGTCGACTGCGCCTCTTCCTATAGATGCTGCTTGGCCTGCTGCGTTCACCAGCAACTTTGATGTATGTTATAGTACAATGGAGATAGGTTGGTCAAGATATAAAGTGTAACATCCTCTTCCCATCTATATGCTTCAGTGAATAATTTGAAGGTAACCTAGAGATTAGCCTCCACCTGTGCATATATGCAAGTATCTTCTGTGTACTGTGTCCCTTAACCACTGAAATTGAGCTGATATTAGTTCTGGAATCGTCGACGTCATCTTTTTCTTAAGCCTGTCACTTCCTACTGGGGCATAAGCTGCTGATAGGAACTCTCCAGAGTCCTCTGTCCTCGGCCGGTCTTTCAGATAGTCCCCAGGTGTAACCCATCTTCAAAGATCCATCCTCTGCCAGGGATGTGGTCTTTGGAGCTTCTGTTGGTGTTTGTGTAGCTCTGGATTTTTAGGAAATGGAGTTGCTAGCCCCGTGCCCAGCCCTTCTCCTCTCGCAGCCGGTCCATGGTGGAGTTTAGTTCTGGAGAAGAGGTGATTTATGTTAAACATTGTCCTATAAATTAGCATCTCTTCAGGAAACCTTTGGTGAAGTGCAGCACTGCGGTGAGAAACATTTTGGAAAACTGTCAGTAATACACCCTTGTTACCAGTCTGCCATGATATTGGGTCTTTGGCATGGTTAATTAAGGTTATGATATGTATGCCTTCATGTAGCATGTACTAGATGGACAAGAAAGTCAAATTTTATGTGGTTTCTCTTCTGTCCATTTTGGTGTTGTCAGATCTGGTGACGAAAAGAAATAAGGTGGTGCATGGTGGTTGATGCTGTTCATTTTATTTCTCTTGGAGTTGACACCTGGTAAAACTGGCATCTATTCCACCTTGAAGGAGAGATTCTATCTGGGAACAGCTCTTCAGTCACTGAGAGCCGGTGGTTGAGGAGGATTCTAGCCACGATATTTTCTGTGGCAGACAACAAGGAATCTTCTTTCTTGAAGGCTACTAATTTGGCACAAAGCTCATTGTCTACTGAGCAGTAGTCATCCTTATCCTCTGTAATGGCACAGTCTTTCCTCAGCCTACTGTCATCGCATTACTACCTTTATTTTATTCAGTTGGGCATGTCTGGAAACAGATTATCTATTCCAAGTCCAATGACTCCACGGACAAAGAATCCATCAAATGATGCTCTGAAACCTCTTGGAGAATTTGTATAACTTGCCTTCTGATTTGTGAGACACTCAAAATGCAGAAGGAGCATTTGGGTTAGCTCTGAGAACCTCAGAACTATTTGTTGGGGATACATTGAAGCACAATATAAACACTGAAAAGAGTGTTAGACCTGGCAAATACCCACTTGCCAACCACATTTGTGGAAACATCTGAGTGTCCCACATTTTAAAAATAGTCAGTGGAGGAGGGGATGAAGATTAATCAGCTTTTTACTTTTAAATAAAATTTATATGTAAAGAGGAATTGAGGAGGTTATTTATCTGTCACAATGTTATCTTGCATGATGTACTTGTGGAATTTTCTTCGTTTTGCATTTTCAAGAAAAGCATCCTAAGGCTGCTGTTAGCAGTTGATAGGTTTTATTATTCTTGATTCTGGAAACGGTTTCTTCTCAACGACTTTTCAGTCAGATATAAATATATGTAGGTGCAGTTGGTGATCAAATCCTGTTTTTAACAAGTTTTCTGAATGTGGTAGTTTAATGATCTGTGCCAACATAAATATAGAATTTTTTTAGTAAGTACAAATATCCAGGTATGACAATGAAGGTTCCAATTAGCTCAATGGAAGATTGAAATTTGAGAAGTAGTTGTTAGTCAATAACAAACAGATTCCATATGATGTGATCCAAAACAGGAAGGAATTTCTTCGTCTTAATCACAACTATTTAGGCAATATGATCTCATTGAGCTGATAAAGTACATTGTGCAATTTGGAAAACAAGTCATTTTAAAAAAAAGTTTTTTCTTGCAGTGTCAATATTGAAGCCTACAGTACGGTGATGTTATTATGGATACTTTCAATGGGGGTTGTGGGTTCTTTTAATGCAGCAATAGATTGTCTTGCATGATTTATCAGTTTGTTTTCAAAGAGGGATTGTGATATTTTCTGTTTGGGAGGAATCTAAGGAACTGTTTCCAGAAGCTATTTGAGCTTGCTCATGGGATGGGTGTATGGATGGTGTTGGGAAAAAGCTTGATAATGGTTGGAAGCCAAACCAATGGAAGGAAGTATTTTAATGTGTAAGGATAGAATAGTACAGCACTGTAACAAGCCTTTGGGCCAGTGTTGTGCTGAACTAATTAAATTGGTAATCAAATGCTCAACTAAGCTAATCCCTTCTGCCTATGTAATGTCTATACCCTTCCATTTTCCATACTTCCATGCGCCTATCCAAGAGCCTTTTGATTGCCACAATTGTATTCGGCTCCATTACCATCCAGGCAGTGCATTCTGGGCACCCACCATTCTGTGGGTGTGTTTATTTAATATTATATAAATGTGTGTGCGTATACGTGTGTGTGTGTGTGTATATGTATATATATAATATATAATAATATATAATAATATATAATAATATAATATGTTCATGGCCTTCTGATTTAGCCCATCCACTTCGAGGTTCAACGTGTTGTGCGTTGAAAATTGCTCCTGCACGGCACTGTGTCGCTATTGGAGTTATTTCTGCCTTCCTGTCAGTTCAGAATCAGGTTTATTATCACCGGTGTGAAATTTGTCAACTTAGCAACAGCAGTTCAATGCAATACATAATCTAGCAGAGAAAAATGATAATAAATAAAATAAAAATAATAAATAAACAAGTAAATCAATTACATATATTGAATAGATTTAAAAAAGTGCAACAGCAGAAATACTGTATAATTTAAAAAAAAGTGAGGTAGTGTCCAAAGCTTCAATGTCCATTTAGGAATCGGATGGCAGAGGGGTAGAAGCTGTTCCTGAATCACTGAATGTGTGCCTTCAGAATTCTGTACCTCCTACCTGATGGTAACAGTGAGAAAAGGGCATGCCTTGGGTGCTGGAGGTCCTTAATAATGGACGCTGCCTTTCTGAGACACCACTCCCTGAAGATGTCCTGGGTACTTTGTAGGCTAGTACCCAAGAAGGAGCTGACTAGATTTACAACCTTCTGCAGCTTCTTTCGGTCCTGTGTAGTAGCCCCTCCATACCAGACAGTGATGCAGCTTGTCAGAATGCTACAACTATGGTACAACTATAGAAGTTTTTGAGAGTATTTGTTGACATGCCAAATCTCTTCAAACTCCTAGGGAAGTATAACTGCTGTCTTGGCTTTATGACTACATCAATATGTTGGGACCAGGTTAGATCCTCAGAGATCTTGACACCCAGGAACTTGAAGCTGCTGACTTTCTCCACTTCTGATCCCTGTCAGGATTGGCATGTGTTTCTTCATTTTACCCTTCCTGAAGTCCACAATCGGCTCTTTTGTCTTACTGACGTTGAGTGCCAAGTTGTTGCTGTGGCGCCACTCCACTAGTTGGCTCCTGTACGCGCTCTCGTCACCACCTGAGATTCTACCAACAATGGGTGTATCGTCAGCAAATTTACAGGTGGTATTTGAGCTGTGCTAAGTCACATAGTCATGTGTATATAGAGAGTAGAGCAATGGGCTAAGCACACACCCCTGAGGTGCACCAGTGTTGATCATCAGCGAGGAGGATATGTTATCACCAATCCGCACAGATTGTGGTCTTCTGGTTAGGAAGTCAAAGATCCAATTGCAGAGGGAGGTTCTGCAATTTCTCAATCAGGATTGTGGGAATGATGGTATTAAATGCTGAGCTATAGTCAATGAACAGCATCCTGACGTAGGTGTTTGTGTTGTCCAGTTGGTCAAAAACCGTGTGGAGAGCCATTGAGATTGCGTCTGCTGTTGACCTATTGTAATGATAGGCAAATTGCAATGGGTCCAAGTCCTTGCTGAGGCAGGAGTTCAGTCTAGTCATGACCAACCTCTCAAAGCATTTCATCACTGTCGATGTGAGGGCTACCGTGCGATAGTCATTAAGGCAGATAAAGCAATAAGGTTTGAACCAGTCTGGCCATTCTCCTCTGATCTTGCTCATTTAACAAGGTTATTTTGCCCTCAGAACTGTTGCTCACTGGAAGTTTTTTGTTTATTGCATCATTCTCTGTAAACTCTGGAGACTGTTGTGTGTGAAAATTCCAGGAGGTCAGCAGTTACTGAAACTAAAACCATCCAGTCTGGCACCAATAGTCATTCCACAGCCATAGTCACTAAGATCACATTTCTTCTCCCATTCTGATATCTGGTATGAATAACAATTGAATTTTTTGACCATGTCTACATGCTTTTGTGCATTGAATTGCTGCCACATGATTAACTGATTAAATAATTGCATTAACGAGCAGTTGTACCTAATAAGGTGGTTACTGAGTGTTTATCTCCTGCACATCTCCTTTGAACTTGCCCCCTGTCATATTAAATGTATGCTCTGTTATTAGGCATTTCAACCCTTGGAGAAAGATACTGGCTGCCTTCTTATCCATGCCTCTCGTAATCTTATAGAGAACTCTATCAAAGCTCCCCTCGGCCTCCACTGCTTCAAAGAAAACAACCCAATCCATCCTCTCCTTATAGCACATCTTCAAATCCAGGCAGCATCCTGGTAAATCTCTTATGCATGCTCTCCATCACGTACACATCCTTCCTATAATGGAATGGCCAGAATTGAATGAAATACTCCTCATTTGACTAAAATAGTTTTATATAGCTGCAACATAGCTTCCAATTCTTGAACTCAATTCCTCGACTGTTAAAGGCAAATATTCCAATACCTCCTTTACTACTGTGTCAACATGTGTAGCCACTTTCAGGGAGTTTCGGATCATGGACCCAAGAAGCCTCTGCACATTGACGCTCAAGTTTCTTGCCATTAATAGTGTACCATCCTTTTACATTTGATCTTCCAAAATGCAACACCTCATATTTGGCTGGATTAAGCTCCATCTGCCATTTTTGTGTCTATCTGCAGCTGACTTGTATCCTGCTGTATCCTTTGGCAGTCTTCTACACTGCTCACAATGCCACTCATCTTTGTATCACCTGCATAGAACTTGGAATAGTACAGGCCCTTCAGCTCACAATATTGTGCTGATCCTTCAATATACTCCCAAGATCATTCTAATTTTTCCTTCCTTAATAATCCTGTCATATATTTGCCTATCTAAGAGTCTGTTTAAGGTCCTAATTCATCTGCCTCTATCACCACCCCTGGCAGTGTTGCACGAAATTACTACTACGTGCACAAAAGAAAAACTACCTCTGACATCCCCCCCCCCCATGTTTTTCTCCAAACACTTAAGTTATGCCCTGGGGAAAAAAATCCTGGCCTTTTGCCTCTTATCATCTTGTATACCTCTATCAAGTCACCTCACATACCTCTTCTCTCCAAAGAGAATTTCCTAGCTTGCTCTCTAATGTCGGGAACTTCTGGTAAATCTCCTCTGCATCCTCTCTAAAACTTTCACGTCCTTCCTATAATGAGGTGATCAGAATTGAACACAATACTCCAAGTGTGGTTTACCCAGGGTTTCACAGAGCTGCAACATTACCTTGTGGCTCTTGAACTCAGTCCCTCCCCAATTAATGAAGGCCAAAGCACCATATACCTTTTTAACCAACCTATCAACTTGTGCTGCAACTATTGACGTGAACCCCAAGATCCCTCAGTTCTTTCACACTGTTAAGAATCCTGTCATTAACACCACATCAAATCCATATAAATTGTATCTGCTGCTGTCTTCATCAATTTGTTTTGTCACTTCCTCAAGTAATTCATTCAGGGTCATGAAGCATGACCTGCCTCTCACAAGGCTGTGTTGACTATTCCCTAATCAGACTATGCTCCTCCAGGTGCTCATAAATCCTCCCTTTGAGAATCCTCTTCAAGTTTGCCCATCATTGACATCTGACTCACTGGTCTATAATTCCCTGGGTTGTCCTTATCACATTTCTTTAAAAAAGGAGTAAAATTTGCCACCCTCCAATCCTCTGGTACTATTCCAGTGGCCAGTGAGAATACAAAGATCAATACCAAAACCATAGCAATCTATTCTCTCACTTTCCATAGTGACCTGGGGTATATCCCATCTAGCTTGCGATACTTTATCAATTCTAATTTTTTTTCCCCAAAAGTTCCAGCTTATCAGCCTGATGCTGACTTCACATTCATCAAGGTCCCTCTCACTGGTGACAACTAAAGCTAAATTAAGAGACTGCAGGGGTAAAATGATCCTGATGGCAGTTATATACAGGCCTCCAAGCAGTAGCTGGGATGTGGACCACAGATTACAATGGGAAATAGAAAATGCGTGTCAAAAGGGCAATGTTATGATAGTTATGGGAGGTTTCAACATGCAGGTTGATTGGGGAAAATCAGATTGGTAATGGATCTCAAGAGTGAGTTTGCTGGATGCATACGAGGTGACTTTCTGGAGCAGTTTGTCTTTGAGTCTACTAGGGGATCAGCTATACTGGATTGGCTGTTATGCAATGAACTGAATGTGATTAGGGAGCTTAAGGTAATAGAGCCCTCAGAAGGCAGTGATCATAATCTGATTGAGTTCAACATGAAATTTGATAGGGAGAAAGTAAAGTCTGATGTAGGAGTAAAAAAAATTACAGTGGTATGAGAGGGGAGTTGGCCAAAGTAAATTGGAAGGAAATGCTGGCAGGGATGTCAGCAGAGCAGCAATGATGAGAGTTTCTGGAGAAAAATGAGGAAGGTGCATGATAGATGTATTCCAGAAATGAAGGGATACTCATGGCAAAATAGTACATCCACGCCTGACAAAGGAAGTCAAAGCTAATATAAAAGCAGAAGAGAGGGCATACAACAAAGCACGCTTTAGCAGGAAGACAGGATTGGGAAGCTTTTAAGAACATACAGAGAACAACTCAAAAGATTCATCAGGAGGGAAAAGGTAAATATGAAAGCTAGTTAGCAAACAATATCAAAGTGGATGGTAGAAGCTTTTTCAAGTATGTAAAAAAAAAGAGCTGAGGATAGATATAGGACTGCAAGAAAATGAGGCCAGAGAAATAACAATGAGGGACAAGGAGATGGCAGCTGAACTAAATGAGCGTTTTTGCATCAGCTTTCACTGTCGGGAAACACTAGCAGTGTGCCAGATATTGAAGGGTGTGAGGGAAAAGAAGTGAGTGCAGTTACTATCACATGGGAGAAGGTGCTCAAAAAGCTAAAAGACCTCAGAGTACGTAAGTCACTCGGACCAGATGAACTGCATCCTAGGGTTTTGAAAGCTGGAGAGGCCCCTCCAGCTTTCAAATCCCTTACTCACTCTTCCTTCAGTTAGTCCTGACGAAGGGTCTCGGCCTGAAACGTCGACTGCGCCTCTTCCTATAGATGCTGCTTGGCCTGCTGCATTCACCAGCAACTTTGATGTATGTTGCTTGAATTTCCAGCATCTGCAGAATTCCTGTTGAAAGGAAATGATAGACCAGTTAGCCTGACCTCAGTAGTGAGGAAGATGTTGGAGTCAGTTGTTAGTCATAGTCATGCTTTATTAATCCCGGGGGAAATTGGTTTTCGTTACAGTTGCTCCATAAGTAATAAATAGTAATAGAACCATAAATAGTTAAATAGTAATATGTAAATTATGCCAGTAAATTATGAAATAAGTCCAGGACCAGCCTATTGGCTCAGGATGTCTGACCCTCCAAGGGAGGAGTTGTAAAGTTTGATGGCCACAGGCAAGAATGATTTCCTATGACGCTCAGTGCTGCATCTCGGTGGAATGAATCTCTGGCTGAATGTACTCCTGTGCCCACCCAGTACATTATGTAGTGGATGGGAGACATTGAGCAAGATGGCATGCAACTTAGATGGCATCCTCTTTTCAGACACCACCGTCAGAGAGTCCAGTTCCATCCCCACAACATCACTGGCCTTACGAATGAGTTTGTTGATTCTGTTGGTGTCTGCCACCGTCAGCCTGCTGCCCCAGCACACAACAGCAAACATGATAGCACTGGCCACCACAGACTCGTAGAACATCCTCAACATCGTCCGGCAGATGAAACGGCTCTGACCCTTCTTGTAGACAGCCTCAGTGTTCTTTGACCAGTCCAGTTTATTGTCAATTCGTATCCCCAGGTATTTGTAATCCTCCACCATGTCCACACTGACCCCCTGGATGGAAACAGGGGTCACCAGTACCTTAGCTCTCCTCAGGTCTACCACCAGCTCCTTAGTCTTTTTCATATTAAGCTGCAGATAATTCTGCTCACACCATGTGCCAAAGTTTCCTACCGTAGCCCTGTACTCAGCCTCGTCTCCCTTGCTGATGCATCCAACTATGGCAGAGTCATCAGAAAACTTCTGAAGATGACAAGACTCTGTGCAGTAGTTGAAGTCCGAGGTGTAAATGGTGAAGAGAAAGGGAGACAAGACAGTCCCCTGTGGAGCCCCAGTGCTGCTGATCACTCTGTCGGGGACACAGTGTTGCAAGTACACGTACTGTGGTCTGCCAGTCAGGTAATCAAGAATCCATGATACCAGGGAGGCATCCACCTGCATCACTGTCAGCTTCTCCCCCAGCAGAGCAGGGTGGATGGTGTTGATCGCACTGGAGAAGTCAAAAAACATGACCCTCACAGTGCTCGCTGGCTTGTCCAGGTGGGCGTAGACACAGTTCAGCAGGAAGACGATGGCATCCTCAACTCCTAGCCGGGGCTGGTAGGCAAACTGGAGGGGATCTAAGTGTGGCCTGACCATAGGCCAGAGCAGCTCCAGAACAAGTCTCTCCAGGGTCTTCATGATGTGGGAGGTCAATGCCACCGGTCTGTAGTCATTGAGGCCGCTGGGGCGCGGCGTCTTCGGCACAGGGACGAGGCAGGACGTCTTCCACAGTACAGGAACCCTCCGGAGCCTCAGGCTCAGGTTGAATACATGGCAAAGTACTCCACATAGCTGAGGGGCACAGGCTTTGAGCACCCTGGTACTGACACCATCCGGTCCTGCAGCCTTGCTTGGGTTGAGACGTTTCAGCTGTCTTCTCACCTGTAGAGCTGTGAAGCCCCATGGTGGTTTCGTGTGGGGAAGGGGTATAGTCATGAGAGCAGGGTGGGGAACTGTAAGGAGGGGTAGGAGTGGAGAGTGGAATATGTGTTGGTTGGGGGCCGACAACAGATGGCTCATGTGGGGGATGGGCAGGGGCCACAATGTCAAATCTGTTAAAGAACAGGTTAAGTTCATTGGCCCTGCCCACACTGCCTTCCACTCCTCTGTTGCTTGTTTGCGGAAACCCAGTGATGGTCCTCATCCCCTTCCAGACCTCTCTCATGTTGTTCTGCTGGAGTTTCCACTCAAGCTTCCTCCTGTATCTGTCTTTAGCCTCCCTGATCCTGGCTTTCATGTCCGTTTGTATTGCCCTCAGCTCCTCCCTATTTCCATCTCTAAACGCCCTCTTTTTAGCGTTCAGGATGTCCTTAATGTCCTTTGTTGCCCATGGCTTGTTATTTGAATAACAAAGGACAGTTCTTGTTGGAACATTGCAGTCCACACAGAAGTTGATGTAATCAGTGATGCACTCTGTGAGCCCATCAGTATCCTCTCCATGTGGCTCACAGAGTGCCTGCCAGTCTGTCACCTCAAAACAACCCTGGAGCGCCTCATAAGCCTCCTCCGACCATTTTCTCACTGTCCTCGAGGTTGCAGGTTTACTCTTCACCAGAGGCACGTAGCAGGGTTTTAGATACACCAGGTTGTGATCTGACCTTCCCAGTGGGGGGAGGGGAGAGGAGCTGCCCTTAACGTTCGCGTACATCAATCCTGAGTCCTCTCCCCTCTGGTTGTACAGCTCACATACTACGTGAAGTTGGGCAGTGTTCTAGCCATGGTAACCTGGTTGAAGTCACCTGAGATGGTAATGAGAGCACTCGGGTGCTGGGTTTGTCGTCTGGCTGCGATGGTGTAAATGATGTTACACGCCGATGTCGGGTTGGCCGAGGGAGGGATGTACACAACAACCACAATTGCATGTGAGATTTCCCTTGGCAAATAATATGGCCGGAGTCCAACAGCAAAAAGTTCAATATCCGGGCTACAGACCCGTTCCTTGATCGTAATATGCCCAGGATTGCACCATCTGTTACTTACTAGAACCGCCAGCCCCCCTCCTCTACGCTTACCGCTGTCAGTGCAATTCCGGTCAGCTCGAACGGTCTGGAAGCCCTCTATGGAAACGCTTTGATCGGGTATGTCCTCGTGCATCCACGTCTCAGTGAAGCACATGACACTGCTCTCCCGAAATGTTCTCTGACTCCTGACAAGCGCAGTCAGTTCGTCCATTTTATTCCCTAGCGATCTCACATTTCCCATGATAAGAGAGGGGAGACACGGCTTATAACTTCTCTTCTCCGAAAGCCTCTGTTGTCTCGACCCCGGTCCTCTTCCCTCGCCTTTTTGATCCCCCTCTATCCTCTGTGTGTTTTCCTCCAGATTTCAGCCGGTATGTCCGCTGCTCTGTTCGCTAAACCGGCGGGCATGAGCGTAATTAATTGGTCCCTGGAATACACAATGCGGCCATCCTGCTGCCACGCTAATGAGACGTGTCCGAATGTAACTAATTCCAGCGCTAAAAAAACAAGTAAAACTCTCTCCACCAGCATGTTAGAGAGGGTGCAGCTTCAACGTGTTACAGTGAGGAAAAAAAAATACAACAAATAACTAAGTTTAAAAAGTTTAAAAGTAAGAAATTGCGGAGCAACTGTAACCGGCTGCATGCACGACCGGCACATGTGGATGGCGCAGGACGATGTTATGGAGTACTTGGAGACACAGGATAAGTCAGCAAATCTTGCTGACAAACTTGTTGGAATTCTTTGAGGAGATTACAAGTAGGATAGATAAAGGGAATGCTGTGGATGTTGTATATTTGGTTTTCAGAAGGCCTTTGACAAGGTGCCACACCAGGTTACGAGCCCAGGAAAAGTTAGTGGCATAGTTAGAGCATTGGCTGATTGGTAGGTAGCAACAAGTGGGAATAAAGGGATCCTTTTCTGGTTGACTGCCAATGACTAGTGGAGTTCTGCAGGGGTTGGTGTTGGGGCCACTTTTTTATGCTGTATTTCAGTGATTTAGCTGATGGACTAGATGGCTTTGTTGTCAAGTTTACAGATGATACAAAGATTGGTGGAGGAAACAGGCTGCAAAAGGACTTAGACAGATTTGGAGAATGGGCAAGGAAGTGGCAAATGAAATGCGATGTTGGAAAATGCATGGTCATGCACTTTGGTCGAAGAAATAAATGTGCTGACTATTTTCTAAATGGGAAGCAAATCTAAAAATCTGAGATGTGAAGGGACTTGGGAGACCTTGTGCAGAACACCCTAAAGGTTAACTTGCAGTGGTGAGGAAGGCAAATGCAGTGTTAGCATTCATTTCAAGAGGTCTAGAATACAAGACAGGGATGTGATGCTGAGGCTTTATAAGGCACTGGTGAGGCCTCACCATGAGCATAGTGAGCAGTTTTGGGCTCCTCATCTAAGAAAAGATGTGCTGGCATTGGAGAGGGTTCAGAGGAGGTTCACAAGGATTATTCTGGGAATGAAAGGATTATCATACTAGGAATGTTTGATGGCTCTGGGGCTGTACTCACTGGAATTTGGAAGGATGAGGGGGTGATCTCATTGAAATCTTTCAAATGTGGAAAGTCCTAGACAGAGTAGATGTGGAAAGGATGCTTCCCATGGTGGGGAAGTCTAGGACAAGAGGATACAGCCTCAGAATAGAGGGGTGTCAATTTAAAACAGAGCTGTGGAGAAATTTCTTTAGCCAGAGGGTGGCTAATTTGTGGAATTTATTACCATAGGCAGCTGTGGAGGCCAGGTCATGGAGTGTATTTAAGGCAGAGCTTGATAGATTTTTGATGGGCCAAATGGCCTAATTCAGCTCCTATGTCTTATGGTCAAAGTATTCATTAAGGAACTCCCCTAACTCCTCCGAATCCAAGCATGTGTTACGTCTTTATCCCCGTTAGGTCCAACCGTGACTCTAGTCATCCTTTTATACTTCACGTACATGTAGAACGTCTTGGGGTTTACCTTGATCTTACTAGCCATGGCAATGCATGTTCATTCTTGCTCCCCCAAGTCCATTCTTCAGCTTCCTGGCTGCCTTGTAACTGTCCAGAGATCCATAGATCCATGGATAGACATGTCAGAATGGGATGTGGAATTAAAATGTGTGGCCACTGGGAGATCCACTGCCTCCTCTACTGTAAAGATGAAGCCACACTCAGGTTGGAGGAACAACACCTTATATTCTGTCTGGGTAGCCTCCAACCTGATGGCATGAACATTGACTTCTCCAACTTCCACTAATGCCCCACCTCCCCCTCATACCCCATCCATTATTTATTTTTATACACACATTCTTTTTCTCACTCTCCTTTTTCTCCCTCTGTCCCTCTGACTATACCCCTTGCCTATCCTCTGTTCCCCCCCCCCGCTGTCTTTCTCCCCAGACCTCCTGTCCCATGATCCTCTCATATCCCCTTTGCCAATCACCTGTCCAGCTCCTGGCTCCATCCCTCCCCCTCCTGTCTTCTCCTATCATTTTGGATCTCCCCCTCCATCTCCCACTTTCAAATCTCTTACTAACTCTTCCTTCAGTTAGTCCTGACGAAGGTTCTTGGCCTGAAACGTTGACTGTACCTCCTCCTAGAGATGCTGCCTGGCCTGCTGCGTTCACCAGCAACTTTGTGTGTTGCTTGAATTTCCAGCATCTGCAGAATTCCTCGTGGTTCAGTTCCCAGTGATACTTTGGATGAGGTTAGCTGCTAATCTTGCTATTATTGGTTGTTTTTTGTTTGAAATAGCTACCTGATGGCCCTTTCAAAAGGTTTTGGTACATCTACAGTATTATGCAAAATTCTTAGACACATATCTTCAGCCTGGGTGCCTCAGACTTCTGCACAGTACTGTATTTGTCAATGTGGAGCGGAGCGCAAGTTTGTAAATCTGACGGGGTGTTGGGAATGGTGAGGGTGGAACACTGTGCAAAGGGGGGTGGGACAGGTCACCGAAGGAGTGCCAGGGGCAGGGGATGGTGTGGGTGCAGACATACTCAGCCCTGAGATAGCAGGCAAGTTCACTTGATTACAAACAATTGGTTTATTGACCATTAGAGAATGTCTCTCTGGTGCTACCCACTCCTTCCCCTACCTTTCTCCCCAACCATGATTTCCCCTCTCCCCACCCCCTTCCCTCTCTCAGTCCATAACAGAGACCCATATCATAATTGGGTGTATCATCACTCACCTATGTGATGAATTTTTTTTTTGCGGTAGCCGTAGAGTGCAATGCATGAAATTACTACAGCACTAGGTATATATACAAACAACAGGAATTCTACAGATGCTGGAAATTCAAGCAACATACATCAAAGTTGCTGGTGAACGCAGCAGGCCAAGCAGCATCTGTAGGAAGAGGTGCAGTCGACGTTTCAGGCGGAGACCCTTCGTCAGGACTAACTGAAGGAACTTCCTTCAGTTAGTCCTGACGAAGGGTCTCGGCCTGAAACGTCGACTGCACCTCTTCCTACGGATGCTGCTTGGCCTGCTGCGTTCACCAGCAACTTTGAGGTATATATACATGTAGGTACCTGAGACTTTTGTACTGTACTTTTACCTGTTGGCTCATCAGGTTACTGTTATCAGTGGGGATTTTATTAATGTTCTGTACATGCTCCGAAGTGTGACATGTCACCATGTGACTGGTAGTAGCTTTAAAACACTTGAACCATTTTATCTTCATTTGTTTTAGACACTTGATCTGTTGCTGTCTGGAGAGGGCGTAGGAAAATCCTCAGCAGGTTAACTTGCCGTGTAAATACTTGTCCAGCATATGATTTGTGCTGAATGTCAGTTTTTCTTTAGTATTGTTTTCGTTCTTTTCTCTCACTCCTCAGACTTCACACTTGGGAAAGGTACTATTGAGATAAATTCCCATTTGAATTTCTGGAATCTGAAGTGTTTTAAGAAAATTAACTCTCTTCATGCTTTCAATAGATCTACACCCTTTTGTTTTCAGGGTTCTCTAAGAGAAAGGCAGATCATATTTTGTTGTCCCACTCATAACATTTGAACTAACTTGTCTCGGCAGCTTTCCTCTCGTCCCTTGCCTGTGCAACCCTCAAGGGTGACATAATTGCCCTTTGCTCTTGTTTCCTTCCCTCTAGCATTCCAGACACCATTGTTTCATGTTTTGTTCATGAAGCAGACTCCTGTATACACTTGGAAGACCAATTAGAGAATTGATTATTAGTTTATTACCTGTTTGGTGCCACAGAAAGTTGTTGAGGCCAAATTGGAGATAGCTTTTATCCAACTCATTATTAAGTATGAGGTACAAAAAGCATATAATGAGGATAGGCAGATGATATTGAGATAGAGAATCAGCTGTGATTGTTTTGAATGGTAGAATGATTGTATTGACCTTGTAGTGGCCTCGCTCTGCTCCTTTTCTTTTACGTTTAAATGGCTAACTCCAGTGCCAATTTTTAAAAATTCTATACCCTTTTCTCACTTATTATATTGTCTCCAGGTGCTCTCCAATGAAGTCAACATGTGCTTGTGGAATAAACACAAACTCCTCTTTCAGCTAAGCACACAAATTTAAAATACCTTTTTTTGCCTCCATGGTTCTAGTCTGATCTGAATATTTTCAAACACTTCTATTCATTTTCACATTTGTAGCAGCCACTGTACTTTGCTTTTGAATTATGGCCTTTCCTTTTATAAAGCCAGATCTATTTGCATTTTGTTGAATATTTCTCAATTTGTTTGACTATAGGGAAAACTGCTTTGTCAGCTGCCTCAGCTTCCAGCTAGCTTTATACTAGCTGTTTTGCATTCTGGACAGAATTTAGCCAGGACTGAAATTTTACCCTCCTGTGCTTCTGTTTGGTGCTTTCACACCATTCAGCAGTGATTCACTGTTGTTGTTGATTGTTCCAGGGTGCCTCAAAAATAATTGTTTCACTTGTTTTGCTTTCCATATTACATAGGAAAATGGGGTTTCTGTTCTGGAATTTACTGATCTAATTGAGAACTGAATTGTGACTATAAATTTAGTTAATTGAATGTGAAGTGATTTAACACACCCCAGGGTTGTGAAAGGCATCATGCAAATACAGATACAAAAGAAAATCAGCGTGCAAGGAAAAACAAGTTTGGCAGCATCTTTGGAGTGAGGAGTGGCTTTTGGATTGACAGCCCTTTCAGGTCTTCTATTTGCAGATTCAATGTGTCTCTTTTGGGCATGCTTCCTCGTGTTTAAACTGAACTGGGACGCAGAAATCAAAATGATACCACCTTCAGTATAGTTGACTAAATGAAGGCATATTCAGCAGTGCATATGTTACAGCATTGTTTATAGAGTGGTGTTGGTGACACAATGAGGGGGATATAGCGTGCAATTGTTTTGGTTTGCTAAAGTGTAATTGGAGCATTAGGTTTCAATATGTGTTGAGCTTTGAGCTCTTTATAGGTTTTAGGTTTTTTGAGGTGGAAGGGACAAAGTGAAGGCCCATTAGCAATTTCTTGAAGCTGCTTATATGTTAGAAATCCTGTTACCCTGTTATCTCACCGAGTGTTCAGCACGAGGTCCCAGAAATGAGTGTTAATGGAATCGGTACTCTATGTATGTGAACAACAGACAGAAAATGCTGGAGGAACTCAGCAGGCCAGGCAGCATCTCAGAAAAGAGTACAGTCGACATTGTGGCTGAAACGTCGACTGTACTCCTTTCCTAGATGCTGACTGGCCTGCTGAGATTTTTCAGCATTTTGTGTGTGTTGCTCGGATTTCCAGTATCTGCAGATTTTCTCTTCTTTGTGATTGGACTCTAAATATGTGATGCTACTTTCACTCTTGCTGTTCCAGGAACTTGATGTGGACCTCTGTCCTATGTCTGTTGGATTAAGTTACCTGCAACTTGGTGAGGAAGGGCTGCTTAAGTGGGCTTTGTAGGGTGGCTGAGCCAAGTGTTGTGCTCATGTGTACGCACTCATTGTTGAGTGCACGGGCTTTGCTGAGAGCAGCAGCACTGCTCCACGTGTTGGCAGACTGGGATCCCATGCCCTGGCTCTTCCATAATTTCAAACGTGTCTACCATTGCAAGTCCCAATATGGCTGCCTTCAATTGGCAAATTCTACTTTGACTAAAGAAAAGTGTTAAAGTTAATCCAAGGTAATAGTCACATCTTACAAAAACACATTAAATTGCTGATACTTTTTAAAATATGGTATTGGATTGACAGATACACCTGGGTAGCTACATGGGTAGCTTGACACTAGATAGATAATAGTTGCTGTTGAGTCTAAACTATCTTTAACTTAGGCTATGTGGGAAATTGAATGCACGTGAATGGTAATCAAATAATTTTGCTTTAAAGAAAAATACATTCATTAATATTGTACAGTGGTATGTGCTAAATACTTTTGTTTTGCTATTGTGTATGAAATACAAGTGCTGCTGTTGGTACATCCGTTTTCAGTATGTTTTGGCTCTGCTCTGAGTAATGCTGCCGCTTCTAAACCTGACCCTTTTCCTATTTTTGCAACTGCTTCCTGTGCATTGCCTTCCGTGACTCCACTTCTGCCCATCAAAATTAAAGAGACAAGTGATTTGTTATGACTGGTGGTTTTTTCCCCATTTTCTTTTCTCATGTACGTGTGAATGGTGCGCATAGATTAGAAATTGGGGTCAAGCTAAATTGAAATCTCTGGAGCCTGAGGAGTATCACTTTTGGGGCTTTCAATTCTAACTTTTTAAAACTGAGATATTTTCACACATTTATTGACTAGCAACTCATTTAATATGTCATTGACATGTTCTTATCTGGTGACAATTAATACTTAAACTGTAAATTTTCTCCTGTTTCTGGAGACAAAACTTCAAACTTTTCTGAAGTTTGGAAAGTATAAATTTACAATTAAACTTTTTTTTCTTACGTTTTCTTAATGCAAGTGGATGTGGAGCGAGAAATTAACAGTTTACTCTTTATCTGACAGCCAGATGACAAAACAATTATTTCCATATCTTAACATTGTTCTTAGTCTTTGGCCCATTAATATTATTGCTGTAGTGTCCTCTGATCTGTGTTCTAACTGGCAATAATTCTGATTTTTGTGAATTAATGTACCTAACAAATCTATGTAGTTCATTGTACAGTCACAAGCCTGATAGGTTATCCAAAGTGTTACCAATTTCCAGTCTTCCACATGGAGCTAAAAGATGTTTTGATGTTACGAAGTGTCCCATCTGGCCCAGATTGGAATTTTTAATGAGATTGCATGATTCTATCTGTGTTCTTGCTTATGCATGTCTGTAATTTTTCAAAACATTACAGTCCTATAATTATGTAAATTAAGTATTATAAACAGTTTGTACTTCAGTAAATATCCCCCTGGAAATTCAAGCTGTCCTGCGCTTTAGTGAATAAGTAGATGGGGCAATTGTATGGGAGAAAGTTTTTGTATAATATGCAATTGAATTTTATCCATAAATATAATCCAGGTCCTCTACAGAGTCTACTAGACAATTGTAGTGATGTCAAATGGCAAGCAATGAATGTCAGTGCCATTCTTTTACTAATTTACTTTGTTCATTCAAAGCCTGGGCACATAAGGACCACTCATACCTACACATTTTAAGCAGAAGTTGAAGTTTGTTTCGGTATTAGTTAAAAGCAATCTTACATTGATCCTTGGAGGGGAGGGTGAAGCACAAGTCTTCTCACTACCTGGTCATCCATTAAGTGATTTTCTTAGTGTTTACTTGTGTGATCCTCCACTCTTTGCATGTAGGAGAGTGGGTATCTGGGATGAGCTTCCAGAGCAGGTGCAAGTGCAACATTTAAGAGGGTTTTGGATAGCTACGTGGAGGGAAGGGCTTGGGGGGGGGTGGTGGTTGTAGGCAGAATGAGATCAACTGGATCTAGCAAGGAGGATGCTGTGGTTGGCATAGACCAGTTGGGCCAAAAGACCTGTTTCCATGTTGCGTTACTTTGTAATTCTGTTTATGTACCCTTAACTGGCATGGAATGCCATAACATTGAATGCACTTCTAATGCCTCTGTATTCATTTTGTGCTCATCTTTAGAGAGAAACTTGAATGGCCAGTATTGCTGAGTGGTAGGAACTACGTTATCGTGTTCTTGCCAGTGTGTGAGAAAGGATTGTGCCAAATGGTCGGTAGTTCAGTTGATCTTCAACCATCAGTATAATTAATATACTGATATTGCATTTGTCATGTGATGTGAAAAATAATAACTAACATTAACATTTGGCTAGAAAATGTTCAAAATATCTTTGAGCCTATCAGGCAAAGTAAAATGTACTGTGTTTGTCTCCGTGACCTTTTCTTACTTTAAACATATATATGGAATATGTTTTGCTGACCTGCCTGAATGCATCTCTTGGACATTTTGACTTCAGCAGTACACTTGACCAATGGGAATTTACATATAGATCTTTATTAATAGATATAAAACATATCTTGCTGTTTGAATAAATATGGTACCTTATGGATTCATATGTGTTAATTGTATGGATTGAGCAGTTTTTCTGTGACATGGAACTGGATATTTGGATGTTTTCCTATGGAATGAATATTGCTGGTAATCACAATATGATTAGCAGCCACCTTTTTCATTTTTGAATTTTGATCTCCTATGTGAATTATTTTTGTTCATTATATTAACAGCGTTTGTTTTTAATCGCAAATGGCCCAGACATTTGCTGGAGCTTGTTTCTGCCGTTTTGTTTTCTTGGATGCTGATACAGGTTTATGATATTCCTCTAACAGGAACAACACAGTTCCTTTGTGCATTGGTTGCTTAATACTACTTTGCATCATTTGATAGTACTGGGGAAAAATATACTTTGCTGTAGTAACCAAGGCTGTATTTATTGCAGAAATCAAACCTTCAGAATGATTTGACAACCTTGGAGCTGAAGAAATTGAAGAATAGTTAAGATAGTTCTCCTATAAATAACTGGATTTATAATTTCCCTCTTCTGAGGAGGATTCTAATTTTTTTGTTCCTTGCACACTCTTAGAGGAATACATAGAAGAGTAAAGGTGTGTGCTTTAATCTTCAGCTGAATATTAAGGCTGCTGCTAGTAGTCTTTATTAGGCAACAGGGTACTGCAGTGTTCCATATTCTCACTTGCATTTATCCATTGGACAGCTTATCCTTTGAAAGTGGAAAAAATACTGAGAGTCATCTTTATAAAACAATATCAGTATTTTAGATTACATTAATTCCAGCTGTGCTTGTTTATCTGCAGTAAGGTTAGAGTTCAAATTGTGCACGGCATACTCTACAGTGCAGTAGTTTCATTGGTCTGATTTTGCATTATTACACCGACTAGCCTGTATATGCCAAAGTGGGTTCTGTTGATTAACAGTTTTTTGTACGTGGCAGTATCACTTGAGTTAACCAATTGCTTTGAAAGCCATTTACTCGTAATCTGTAAATTAACTTTTGAGTTTTGTAATTGAATGCCTTCTCAAGCTTGTGAGTGATGCATTGTGCTCCCACACAATAAATGTCTAATATGTGGTTTTTACAAATGCTTCTGGAAAATGGCTGAGTTGTAGAGATATACCTTGAGTTTATTTTGAGTTTGTTTCCCAATGTGTGTTTACCACATTAATTTAATTATGACCTGTTTCAATATGAATTCAAACATTGAATACTTGGTAAAGATTAAAGATTAGATTTGTTCGTCACCTCTGCGCTGAGACATATAGTGAAATGCATCATTTGCATCAGCAGCTTGCTCATTCTAGATACTCAGTACCCTCTATGCAAAGAAAAGTGGCGAATCATGGAAGTAAACATGAAGAAAAATACTTAATGGATGACCAACTTGTGAGATGACTTGTGCTTCACCCTCCCCTCCAGGGATCAATGTAAGGTTGATTTTAACTGAAGCCAAAGCAAGCTTCAACTTCACCTTTAAACTTGTTTAGTTATCGGTGGTCCCCTTGTTCCCAGGCTTTGAGTGCACAAAGTCCTAGCCCATATGTGTTGCCGTGCTTCCAACAGTAGTAGTGTGATCACTTGAGTTGAGTAAGCTGTTCTCCTAAGGGGTTCTTGGGCCTTCAGGTGGCTGTAGAGGCCATTCTGTGATCCATATATTCTGGTGCAGTGTGGGCAGAAGTGAGTGGTAGCTTTGTTAGTGGTTGGGTCTTTTGGTTCATTCTCTCCTTTTGCAGCTGCTGCTTGTTCTCAGTGGCACAGCGGAGGTCCCTTATCGCATATCTCCCTCTTGAACAGGTTTCCTCCAGATGTATCTGTTGAGTTCAGTGACTTCCCAGTTTTTAGATATAATGTCAAATTTTTTCAGACTGATTTTGAAGTTGTCTTTGAAGAGTTTCCTTTGTCCACTTGGGGTTCACTGACCTTCCTTCAACTGGGAGTAAAGCATCTGTTTGGGGATATGTGATTTATACATTCAAGTTACATGACTTAACCATTGGTGCTGGTGTTCCTTTATTGTGGTAGAAATTCTGCTCACGTTGGTCTCCTCCAGCATGTTGATGCTGGTATTTCTATGCTTCAAGTTGATCCTCAAAATCTTTGGTAAGGTTCTATGATGTATTTTTCCAGGGCTTTCTGGTGTCTACTGTAGGTAGATTCAGCTCCATGCAGTAATGTAGGAAGGACAGCTGCTCCATTGCTTTGTTTGGGGCTGTAGGTCATGGTCTTCAAAAGCTCCTCAATCTTGCATAGGCTCTATGATCACTACTTAGGCGATAGTTGATCTCTAAGTCTATGTCTGCTTTTGAGGAAAGACTGTTGCCAAGGTAAAGGAGGGTGTCAGCATTTTCAAGGGCAATATCTTCAGTCTTTATGGAGGGCTGGATAAATGACTGGTTGGGCGGTGGCTGATATAGGACCTGTGTCTTTTTTATATTCAAAACAAGACCCAGGGCTCTATATATCTTGCAAAGGCATTCAGGACACATTGGAGGTCTTCTTGAGTGTGTGCTGAGTTGGTGTTGTCATCCACTTTCTGATATGCAGATGACAGTGCCATGATAGTGGTGGTGCTGACCTTGTTCCTGGGCTTAAACCGGTTGAGATTGAAAAGCCTTTTATCCATTCTACACACGATTGGGATTCTTTGTAACATGCTTTGGCAGATGAGGTGAAGGATGTCAGTAGTAAAAATAGCAGATACCATGGGATTAATGATGCAGCCCTGTTTGACTCCTGTCTTGACTGTGAAGGGTTCTGATTCAGCACAACTATTGCTGAGTACTGCAGCTGACATGCCATCATACAGCAGCCTTAGTATTCATAAGTATTGGTCAAGGCAGCCATGTCCTGATAGTATGTGCCATAGAGCTTGATTGTCTACTGTATCAAATACCTTGTCAAATCTATGGAAGCCAAGTTGTTGCCTTTATTTACAGCATTTTTCCTGTAATTGGTGTGCTGTGAAGATCTTGTGTGTGGTACCTCTAGATGGGTGGAAAGCAAATTGCTGGGGGGTGGGGGAGAACATTAAATAAACACAAGCATTCCCAGAGTGCAACACTAAAAACTGCGCAGAGGTTGTCTCATCGACTGCAAGCTAATTGCTTAGCAAACACTGCAACATCAAACACCTCAACCCGAGCTACCAATATTCACCACCATTCTGTCAACAATTTACCAAAAACTAAAAACCAAAATTGTGAGGTTGAAGAGGTATTCATTCCCTTTGTAATTACTACGCTATCTTTCCTCAGGTATAAGAAATATATTGCTTATAAACTCACCCAAGCAGTTGATGTAGAAAATTGGAGGATCATCTGTTTTCAATTAATTCATAAGAATAAATACCCCCTGTCTCTGTAAGGTCCAACAGTATGGTAGCTTTTCAACAGACTAAGCCAAGATGAAGACAAAATAGCATTCAAGACAAGTCGGGGAAATGATAATAGAGAAGTACAAATCTGGGGAAGTGTATAAAAAAAGATCTAAAAGTCACTGAACAACTCACACGAAATGCTGGAGGAACTCAGTAGGCCCGGCAGCATCTAGGAAAAGAGTGCAGTTAATGTTTTGGGCTGAAGCCCTTCAGCAGGAGTGGAGAAAAAAGCTGAGGAGTAGATTTAAAAGCTGGGGGGAGGGGAAGAGAAACACAAGGCGATGGTGAAACCTGGAGGGGGAAGGATGAAGTTAAGAGTTGGTGAAAGAAGCAGAAGGCTGGAAGAAGGAAAAGGGGGAGGAGCACCAGAGCGAGGCAGTGAGCAGGAAAAGAAATAAGGGGAGAGAGATGGGGTGAATTACCAGAAGTTTGAGAAGTCATGTTCATGCCATTAGGTTGGAGGCTACCTAACTGGAATATAGGGTGTTGTTCCTCCAACCAAAGTGTGGCCTCATTACAACTGTGGAAGAGACCAAGGATGGACATATTGGAATGGCAAGTGGAATTAAAATGGATGGCCACTAGGAGACACTGCATTTTCCGGCGGATGGCTGTAGGTGCTCGGCGAAGCAGTCTCCCAATCTACATTGGGTCTCACTAATATACAAGAGGCCACACCGGGAACACTGAACACTGTATATGATCCCAACAGACCACAGGTGAAATGTTACCTCGTGGAAGGACTGTTTAGGGCCCTGAATGGCAGTGAGGGAGGCAGTGTAGGGACAGGTGTAGCATTTGTTCTGCTTGCAAGGATGAGTTACATGAGGGAGATCAGTGGGGAGGGGCAAATGGACAAGGGAGTTGCGTAGGGAGCGATCACTGCAGAAAACAAAGTGGGGGGAGGGGAAGATGTGGTGGTATCCCTTCAGAGGTGGCGGAGAATTGTGTGCTGGACGCAGAGGCTGGTGGGGTGCTAGGTGAGGTCAAGAGGAACCCTATCCCTGGTAGGGTGGCAGGAGGATGGGGTAAGAGCAGACGTATGTGAAATAGAAGAGATGCAGTTGAGGGCAGAGTTGATGGTGGAGGAAGGGAAACACCTTTCTTTGAAAAAGGAGGACATCTCCCTCTTCTGGAATGAAAAGCCTCATCTTTAGAGCAGAGGCGGAGGAATTGAAAGAAGGGAGTGGCTTTTTTTTAATTTTACAAGTAACAGGGTGGGATGAGATATAGTCCACATCGCTGTGAGTCCATGGGTTTATAGTGGATTCAAAGGCACTGAACATACCTTGGAGCCAAAAGTAGAAAAGACTTCCCACTTATTTTTTAAAAAAATAAGTGGAGAAAAAATACAAACCTGCAACCGTGCTGTGTAGGTCAGGTCGCCCCTCTATACTTAGTCGCTGGAGAAGAATAGGACTTGTAAGAGAGTCTACTGTGACACCCACAGTCACTCTGAGTGAGCTGCAGAAGTCAGTGGCTGCAACTGGAGATGATGTTCATGGTTCCACCATCTACAGCCTTGCACAAAAAGGGTATTTATGGAAGAGTGGCAAAGAAGAAGCCCTGGCTGGGGGAGAGAAGCATATCCTTGCCCTTCAAGACCTTTGCAAAGCATCATTTAGGAGATGCTGTAAAGATGAGGAAGAAGAAATTGTGGTTGGATGAGACAAAAGTGGAATTTTTGGCCTCAATACTAAGGGGTATGTGTGGCATAAGTCTAATACCACACATCAGCCAGGTAACACCATCCTTACTGTAAAGTATGGTGAAGGTGGCATCATGCTATGGAGATGCTTTTCAGCAGCAGGGATTGGAAATCTGGTCAGGATTGACAGGAGAATGAATTCTACTAAATACAGTGAGATCCTGGGTAAAGACCTGGCCATTGCCAGAAAGCATAACTGGCGAGGAGGATTGTCTTTCAGCAGGATAACTACCCAAAGCACACTGCCAGAGCATTCATGGAGTGGCTTCATATGAAGAAATTGATGTCCTTGTGTGGCCCAATCACAATCTTGACGTTGGCCTGATTGAACGTCTTTGGCAAGGCCTCAAGATTGCTGTTCACCGCCACTCCCCAACTAACCTGGCACAGCTTGAGTAATTTTGCAAGCAGGAATAGGCAAATCTTGCTCCATCATGTTGCACAAAGCTAACAGAGACTTATCCAAAAGGACTATTGGCTGTAATAGCTGTGAGAAGTAGATCAACTAAGTACTGAACAAAGGGAGATGAATAGATGAATACTTTTGAACTGCTGACATTTCAGTTTTTGAATTTTTAGCTTTTAATGCTTTACAATTTTCCCTTTTATGTGGGGACTTTACTATGGGGGGAAAGTAGCATGTGATTCACAAATAAAATTTCTCAGTTATATTGATCAAAATCCCTTTTTATAATACTCATTTATCTGAATAAAGGGTTGGGGACTGAATACTTTTACAAGGCACAATAAATAATTCAGGACTGTAGAAATATTTTGCTATAGAAAGTGGTAGAAGTCCATTTATATTAAAGTCATGGCACTTGGTCTTGATTTTTAATTGATTTGGAAGACAGCTCCACCTATCTTCTTATATAACTGGATCCTTGATTTCCTTACTGGCAGACCCCAGTTACTATTGACTGGTAATGACAACACCTCCACACTCACCATCAGCACAGGTGCACCATGAGGCTGTGTGTTTCGCCCCTGCTCTACTCATGTTACACTTGTGATTGTATGGTTAAGTATGTCTCCAGTGCCACATTAGAGTTTGCTGACTACATTACTATTGTTAGTCGAATCAAAAGTGTTGACAGATCACCATATAGGAGGGAGATTAAAAATTTGGTTGAGCCATTGGAGCAGAATTAGACCATTCAGCCCATCACGACTGCTCTGCCATTCCATAATAGCTGATCCCAGATCTCCCTCAACCCCAGACACCTACCTTCTCAACCCCATACACCTACCTTTTTCTCATATCCTTTGATATCCTGACCGATCAGGCAACAACCAACTTCCACCTTAAATGTACCACTGGTCTTGGCCTCCACCACAGTCTGTGGCAGAGGAGTCCACAGATTCACTACTGTCTGGCTAAAAAAAATTGCTCCTTACCTCTTCTGAAAAACAATTGAGGCTGTGCCCTCTAGTTCTGGATACCCTCACCATAGGAAACATCCTCTCCATATCCATCCTATCTAGTCCTTTGAACATTTGGTGGGTTTCAATGAGATCCTCACGCATGTTTCTAAATTCCAGTGAGGACAGGCTCAAAGCTGCCAAATACTCTTCACATGTTAACCCCTTCATTCCCAGAATCATCCTAGTGAACCTCCTCTGGACTCTCTCCGACAATACATCCTTTCTGAGATATGGAGCCCAAAACTGTTGACAGTATTCCAACTGGGGCCTGACTAGTGTCTTATAAAAACTCAGCATTATCTCCTTTCTTTTATATTCTATTCCCCTTGAAATAAATGCCTTCTTTACCAAAGACTGAACCTGTAAATTAACTTTCTGGGAGTCTTGCACGAGGACTCCTAAGTCCCTCTGCTCCTCTGAAGTTTGAACCTTCTCCCCATTTAGATAATAGTTTGCACCATTGTTCCTTTTACCAAAATGCATTGTCATACATTTTCCAGTGCTGTGTTCCATCTGTCATTTTTGCCCATTCTTCTAATTTGTCCAAGTCGTGCTGTAATCACACAACTTCCTCAGTACTACTCCCCCCACCACCTATGTGTGTCATCTGCAGACTTTGCCATAATCCATCATTTCCATCATCCAAATCATTGTGACAAACAATGTGGAAAAGCAGCAGTCCTAATATTGACCTCAGAGGAACATCACTAGTCACTGACAGCCAACCAGAAAAGGCCCTTTTACTCCCACATGCTGCCTCCTGCCTGTCAGCCATTTATCTATCCATGCCAGTATCTTTCCTGTAACGACATAGGATTTTCTCTTGCTAAGCAGTCTCTTGTGCGGTACAGGTCGAACTTCACTAATCAGACTACCTGCAATCTGGTTCCTTCGATAATCCGGCACTGATTATGTTTAATGTGATCCTTCTGTAATTCAGCATTTTCACTAATCGGGCACCCCTCAGGTCCCAATGGTGCTGGATTAGTGAAGGTCGACCTGTACCTTATCAAATGCCTTCAACCACAACAACTGGTCACTCAACGTCAGCAAAACCAAAGAGCTAAGTAGCATTAGGAGGAAGAAGCTAGAGGCCCATGAGCCTGTCCTCGTTGGGTTAGCAGAGGTGGAGAGGGGCAGTAACTTGAAATTTCTTGGCAGGCATTAACATAATCAGAGGATCTGACCTGTGGTCAGCATGCAAGTGCCTTCACAAAGAAGGCATGACAATACTTCTGCTTCTATAGAGGTTTGTGTAGATTTGGCATGTCATCTGAAGCACTGACGAACTACTTTAGATGCACAGTGGAGAATATCCTACCTGGTTGCATCCTGGCCTGGTGTGGAAACACCATGCCAAAGAATGGAAAAGGATACAGAAAGTGGTGGACATAGCCAGTCCATCACAGGCAGAGCCATTGAATACATTTACACGGAGCGCTGACGCAAGAAAGCAGCATCCATCATTAAAGACCCCTGCGATCCAGGCCGTGCCCTTACTACTATTACCAGGCAGGAAGTTTAGAAGTCTTGGGTCCCATAGCACTAGGTCAGGAACAGTTACTACCTTCCAACCATCAAGCTCCTGAACTGGCGTGGATAACTTCAAGTACCATTACTCTGAACTGATTTTATGATCTACAGACTTGATTTCAAGGATTCTTTACAGCTCATGTGCTAATTTTTAAAAATTTGCACAATTTGTCTTTTGCACATTGGTTGTTTGCCAGTCTTTCTTTATGTATAGTTTAATATAAATTCCATTGTACTTTTTTCCTGTAAATGTCTGCAAGAAAATAAACCTCAAGGTCGTATATGGTAACATATACGGACTTTGATAATTTACTTTGTACTTTGAAAATGTGCCCAGTCATAGCAGTCTTTATATTTGTAAGTTTCTGGAAGTGAGGTTTGATCTTGAGTTCCTTTGTTTCATACTACTGTTGAAAGTTCTTCTCCTAGGAGAAGAACTTCCAGGCTATATTGTTTGAATGTAGTTTTGAGGCCCTTGAAATACCCTAATTTTTCCTTTAAAATTAAATGGGGCAAATGTGAAATACTGTGATACTTTACAATACAATATATGGGTGATAATAAAACACTGTTCTGCTATAATGAGGAATGAAGTGATTACGATTACTACCCAAAATAATAACAAAACTTTAAGACCCTTTGCTCTGATTTATAATTTGTGTAGACTGGAATATTTCAATTCAGCATTTTAAATTAATCTTTGTCTTGTAGTGTGTTGGGGGGTGGGGTGCTGAATAGAAACTAGCAATGCGAGAAATAATTTGATATTCACTTAGTATTGCAATCACCAGGAGGAGAAAGATTATCTTGTTGCAATGAAAAATCTAAATTAGACGTATCTTCTATTTCATAGCAGGAATATGTTAAAAGTAATATGCAACATAGTTTGAGTAAAATTCCTCTGCCAAGAGGAGTAATTTTCCATTGATTGAGAATGGAGGTTGCCATGATACTTCATTTGTACCAGTTAGTTCACTGAACTGCCAGTACCATTCATCTTTGTTTACTTTAAAAGTAATTGTATTTAAGAATGCATTGTACTGTGGCTGCATGTTCACAGATCTTGTGTAATCAAGATTGCACTAACTTTTTGTTATGTTTTGTTGTAGAGTACTCCTGTGTGTGTGAAGTGGGATAATGAAAGCTCCTTGATCTGTAAATGAAAAGCTTGTGTTTGGGTAATAAACTTGTATGTCAAAGCCAGTTCCTTTTTCGTAATGGTTAAATATATTAGGGAAGAGCTGGAGAGTAAGGCATTTATATAACAATAGAATTTTATTGGGAATCGCAAACGCTTAACTGGTTGAGCTTTTAGTTGCTAATTTTTTGATTGAGAGAATATTGTGTGGATGAAAATTGCAGGGATTGAATTGTAAACAATACAAGTCTTTAGAGCTTTGAAAAGTTGGGAGTATCAGGAGAAATTAAAATCAAAGTGATTTTAACTGTGTAGGTTGTTGGATCTTTAAATTGGAAACTATAGTATATGAGCATTAGCTGCCTGCTAGAAAGTCAGTTTTTGCAAATTAATGGGGCAAATGTATTTCAGTCACCCATCTAAGGTTTTCAGTTGTTGTAAGTTGAGTGGTGTAAAAATGAGTGAATAATATTAGTGTAATTTATATTTACTGACTTTGTATTCCAGAACTAAAGCATCACATATGCTGGAAATCTGAAATAAAGGTGAAAGTGCTATAATTGCTCAGTAAATCAGGCATTCTCTGTGAAGAATGAACACAGTTCTTGATTCAGGTCAATGACCTTTCATCAGAACTTTGAAAAGTTAGCAATAGTTCGAATAGTACTTTATAAATGCATGTCTTACTTGCATTAATAAAAGAAATATGGAACTATGTTATTGGATGGTCTTATTTGCATTTCATAACCAACCAATATTGGTGGGTTTAGTGGAACTGCTGGCTGAGCTTTTCAGATGTTACCGTCAGTGTAATATGCCATGATTGTTAATTAAAAGAGCCTAGAGTGAGGTACAGCAGGGATCCCCAACCTTTTTTGCACCGCGGACCAATTTAATATTAACAATATTCTTGCGGACCGGCTGAAGGGGGGGGGGTGGGTGGTGTTCAAGTAGGATTAAGCTCACCTCAACATGTCTTTTACAGTTCGGTTTGCCAACTTTCTCACTTCCAAATAAGGGACAAAAGTAGCAGTCAAATCCCGGGATACTTTACCCCATGAAAGACCACCATGACCATGAAGCCTTGCGCGGGCACCTGTGTGCGCATGCGTGACGTGTGCATGTGATGTGCGCATGCGTGACGTGTGCATGTGATGTGCGCATGCGTGACGTGTGCATGTGATGTGCGCATGCGTGACCTGTGCATGTGATGTGCGCATGCACGTACATGCCGATTTTTTTCCCCCACAAATTGGCTTTGTCTTCATCTTCCCGACTATACTGTACATACATTATTTCTACTTTATTATAGACTGTATTATATTATTCCTGCTTTTACTATATGTTAGTGTTATTTATTTTCGGTTTTATGTGTTATTTGGTATGATTTGTTAGGTTATTTTTTGGGTCTGGGAACGCTCAAAAATTTTTCCCATATAAATTAATGGTAGTTGCTTCTTGGTTTCACGCCATTTTGGCACGAAAGGTTTCAGAGGAACGCTCTACCTTAGCGGAGGAAATACAAGACAAACCAATTTAGCCCAATATACGGGATGTCCCGGCAAATACGGGATAGTTGGGAACCCTATGTTCAAGTTCAACAGTGCGTGACAGGGAATGAGGAAAGATGCAGTTGACTCATATCGTTTCCTCACGGCCTGGTAGTACATGCTTTACGGCCCTGTACTGGTCTGCGGCCCGGTGGTTGGGGACCACTGAAGTACAGCATATCTCATTGCAAGTATTGGGATTGTTAGAAATCTAAAATGCAAATTAAAAAAATCCCTGCTTATTTGCCTTCAACACAATTGTTCAATGTTGCAACCTTCCACACCAGTGTTTAGATTCACCTTCATTTTATTTATCTCATGTACAACACAGTGAAATATGTCTTTTGCATTAATGTCCAACACACTCCAGCACCAACATAGCAACCCACATTGCAACACAACACAATGAGCAACAAAACAACAACAGCAAAACAAGCCCCTCTGCTCCCACCCACCCATGCATTTAGTCCTCCAACTGAAGTTGCAGGCTGTCTTTGGTCTGCAGCCTCCAATGGACTCACAAGATTTGCAGACATTGGGGGACTTTGTCTTCCCCGGTGAGCTCACAGACTCAGCCCTCCACCCATCGGAGCTCCAACATGTTTTCCTTTCTCTTCCACCTGTGGGGTTTCTTCCACCAGAGTTGATGGACTCATCAAGTGTTTGTTCAATTACCTGTGCTCCACTTTCATTCTTTTTCCTCTCTCTCAGAACCAAGATTGAATTCTTAATTTTCTCTCTATCCCATCAGCCATCACATCCAGTAACAGATAAAGCAATGCAATTTCTGAAATACTGCCATGTGACATTTTCCCCCTTTCTACCACTGACTTTTCCCAAAGGCCCATTCCTTATGGGATACCCTAACTCGCTCCAATTTCCATGAATGTCTTCTATCCACTTTCCTACAGCACACTTCTGAAGGCTGGTTTATACTTGTGCGTCAAATGTACACCGTAGGTACGGCGTAGTGGCTCACTCTACGCTGTACTGTACACAAACCCTATGCCGTAGCCTAACGCGCACCTCTCCCAAAATGTAACTACACGTCGCGGCGACGCAGACCGAACAAATGTGATTGGTCCGCTTGGTAGCATCACATTTCCTCATACGCTGCAGTAGCTCGCCATTGGGCGACTGAAGGGCAGGGGAGGAACTCTGGCTGCAATACTTTCCATAAAGCTTTACAGACCTCCGAAATTATGGAGGACCTTGTGCTTGACGCCAGTTTGTAGTTAGTTGCTACAGCCTGTTGACTTCCACCTGAAGCTAAAACTCAAATGGTGATTGCCAGTCTCTGAGTATACCATGTTCACACTGATGCAAAATAAATCATTGGAGACGATGAAAAATCGTCAAATCTACCTGCCGACATCCGAAAATATTTGAAATGCATTTCCTCGTCCATGTCTCTCAGTGGCCAGACAAGCACAGAAAATTCACCCTCCTTCAGTTTCAGTCACCATTGTTTGAAGTTTGAGTTTCTTCGTGTTGAGTTTTAACACGAAGAAACTCAACACAATGGCATAGAAACCCCGCCAACCAGCATTTTGGCAGTGAATTGCAGAGCGACGCAGACACACCAATGCACAAGTATAAGTGCTCACAACAGCATAGCCCACTTGAGTAGGCTACGGCGCAGGCTAGTACGCACAAGTATAAATTAGCCTTAAGCCGTTACTGAAGGTGCATGTCTTGCCTCTCTGTCTCCACCTTAGGCTCTAAATAGAATTTCCAATTAAAGTAATGTGCTACAAATTTAATACACTGTATTTGCTGTGTAATATTGTTACAATTCTCGGGTAGAAGGAAACTTTTTTAGTTATGAAGTTTGTTTCTTTGGGTTTATCAGATGAAGTTAGTACCTGCCAATTGTAAGTAAAGAAATGCTTATCCTCTATACAAGTTGTTATTGGAATTTATAATGTTGAAATTTGAACCTAAATGTTCTTTGGTTTGCAATAGTGGTAGGTGGAGTGGTTGAATGAAAAGTAGATCATATTAAGTGATTGCCTCAAATCGGATGAGTGATATGTACAAGTGATTCCGGTGCTAGACATCAAGTTTATCAGCATTGTTAACTTGTAGTCATGGCAAGAATGTCAATTATGGTGAAATGGAATTAATGAAATGGAAATGATCATTCATTGGGGCAAGTGAAGAGGGAACATTAAAATTGGCAGTGTGGTTTAGAATTCTGATGTTTAGCTCAAGCTAAATTTAATTGTTCTTAGAAGATTGCTGCATTGTAAAGGCTCTGTGATGCAACTTTTTTTTTCTGACTTCCTCTCTTGAAGGTGTACCCAATACTTCCTGTTTCCATCACCACTCTTCCATCTCCTTCCACCGCACCCTCCCCCCCCCCCGGAAGAATAAGTGTATTAAGAGTTATTCTGAGAAGGTCCTATCTGATGCTCTGGTTTGTTTCTAATTATTTGAAGGATTAATAGTAAAAATAAACTGAATGTAATTATTGCAGCAATGCTACTTCTGGAGCTCTAAATAATAAATTTGGTTTGGTGTTCAAGTGCCACTAAACACTGATCCAAAGCAGATACGGTGTAAATCAAAGTAGTTCTATCATTGGATGAATGGAAAAAAAAGTATGTTTCTTTACCTCATACAGTAAGACGATGGTTTCTTAAGGTCAGATTTATTTTTCATCCATTGAAATATTTTGCTTCATTTAAGGGGAAAAATGAAAAGGCATATGTTTGAATGCTTTTTGTAATCTCCTAAGAAGGTCAACTTTCGGACTTTCTCAAAGTGAGCTTTGGGGGAACTGTCCCTGACAAATTGCATTTATGTATCACTTGGATTGGAGAGAAATTTCTGGACAACAATCTGGAGTAGGTAACATGGGTGTCAGATGGTATGTGTTAGCATATTAGCATATTCATCAATTAAGGCTAGATGGCTGAAGTAAGGAATAGAAAAAGGGCCAGTCACATTGTTACATGTGTAGGTGAGTCATCCAAATTGTTTGGAGACTGGAACGCCAAATATGTAGGCAAATCCCTAAAATGAAGAAACATTTTGGGTGATTCATATTCCATAATGTTAACTGGAGTGCAGTCAGCTTACAAGTTTTAAGAGGCGCAAATAATTTCTGTATAACGTGGAGAAGATTTTTGTTTTAATCAAGTATGTATCCATTAAACACAAGTGTTCGATGAAAAATTCTGGATTTAATTCTGTGGAATGAATCTGAATAGATGCAGAGAGTATGTTTTTGCATAAATCAGTCAGATGTAGCATGGTTATGAAGAATGAACGTATAATAGGAATAAAAGTTCCCTAAATTGGGTTAAGGACAATTTTATTAAAGTGAAATCCCAAAATTTGTCTGGAAGCAACTTACTGAAGGTAAATAAGTTGAAACAATGAGAGGCATTTTACAAAGACTTTGGAAGGGTTCAGGAAAATTTGTAAGAAAAACAAAACGTAAATTCTTGGTAGGTCAAACAAGATCTGTAGAAAAAGAAACTGTCAACGTTTCACTGACCCTTCAAGAATTGGCTAAGATTATCAAACCTAGCCCAGATGACATGGTACATCAAACAAACATAAAAATCTTGTTTTAGCTGTGGATAATATGCAGTTGGACTTGAGGCAGATAAGTTTAAAATATTTCTTGGGTTTATGCTTAAGAGGGAAAGTATTTTGTCTTTGAAAATGGGCAAATTACTGGGCCCAGGTGCAAAATATCAGTCTTTAAAAAGAGGCTAGAGACCACAATGGAAGATCAGACTACTCTTTCAACCCTCATGGCAAAAAGACGACTGGTTAACTAGCTTTCAAGAAGGCACAAATTTAATGAGGGAAGTTGATAATAGGTTTGTGAAAAGAAGCCGAATGATTGAAGAGATAACAAAAATGGCAACAAGGGCAATTTGTTCTGAAAATTTGCAAAAAAAATTGGCAACTGTATAAGCTGTGTAGGATTTTAGCTGATTGGTCAGAGAAGTCCTGCATCACGATGTTGGCCTGAAACATCCCTTCGTCTGCACAAGTGTTGCCTGACCTCTGGTTTTTGCTACAGATTCTACCATCTACTCTTGGTCTCCAGAAAAGTGCAAGCCCAGGGATCCAAGGGATATGCAGGAAGTAGTACAATAATGGTTGACAAGTGATTTTGTGACTGGGTGGGAGAAAAGTAGTATTGGGGGTAAAATTGGGCTTACAACGAGATTCCATAGGAGCAGAATTAGGCCATTCGGCCCTTTGCATCTACTTCGTCATTCAATCGGATGATTTATTTTTCCCTCTCAACCCAATTCTCCTACTCTCTCCCGGTAACCTTTGATATCCCTACATTTATTATCAAAGTATGTATACTTTATAGAACCTTGAGATTTGTCTTCTTACAGGTAGCTACAAAACAAAGATACCCAGCAGAACCCATTAAAACAAAAAAGACAAATACCCAATGTGCAGAGGAAAAAAAAGGAAAAATTTGTGCAGACAATAAAAGTAAACAAATAGCATTCAGGACTGAAGTTTGTAAAAGTGAGTCCACACTGATTGTAGCAGGCCACAGCCACAGTGCAGAGATGAGTAAACTTCACGGAGTTATGAGTTGAGGTTCAGCACAGAGACAAGTAAACCCCGTGGTGCAGCAACTTGAACCTGCCCGTGCCTCTCCTCCAGCCCCGACACCCTGTATTTTTCAATATGGCCCGGCTCTTAAATCGTCCAGGCCTTGCTGTTGGACTCGGACCCTATTGCTTTGATATGTTCATGGGCAAGTGCCACGCCACCTCAGTTCGGCTCTGTGCTTAAATTGATCAAGCCTTTACCCGCTCTTAGGCCCGGGTCTGGGCCTCACCGCCTTGACTGTACATTGCCTCTGCTTGCCTCGGTTCTTCAGAATAGAATTTCCTCCAAGTTCGCTCCAGGGAAGGCCAAACATTGGCTTATTCCTCGCTCTCTGGCCTGGACCCTGCTGCCTTGATTCAGCACGTACACACAATGCCACAGCTGTCCTGCACCTTTGAGACTTAATCAGCACCATCTTAATGGACCTATCAACCTCTGCTTTAACTATACCCAATAATTTGGCCTCCAGAGCCATATTTGGCAATGAATTCCACTGATTCACCTCCCTCTGGCTAAAGAGATTCCTCCTCATTAAGATAAATGATGCTCATTTCATCCACTATTATTTGAGAAACACTTGGGAACAAGCTCAGCAAAATGAATGAACTAGTAGTTACACAGAGCAAACAAGTTTGAGAGTGGAACCACAGTAAAGAATGCAATAAAGATCAAATTCAAAATATAGAAAATAATGCAGATGCCATATCAAAATTACTTTCCATAATATGGTGATTACATTTCAAAATAGTTTTATCTGCAAGAAAGTGTATTGAAATGTTTTGAGGTTGTAAAAGAAACTGCAAAAATGCACATTTTCTCCTTCAAAACACATTTTTCCACACTAAACCTAGTCTTAAAAAATTTTCCTCAACTTGTGCTGTTTAAAGGTCTCATAAATGATTTTTTTTTGTATTTTTATCAGGCTTGTCCCATGTGATTTATTCCTACACAATCCTTGACAGTCTGAATATACGATAGTAACCAAATGGTGTCTTTCATCAGATTGTCATGGAAAAAGCTTAGTCCCAATATCTTTAAAAAGCCAATCATATCCTTTCATTGGAAAATCAAAGCTAGTTGATTTATTGTGTTTAATCAGCAAAAGCTCCAAAAAATCTGTTGGAAAGTGTTTGTATGAGCCAACAAATTGATAAATCGAATATTTAAACTAACTACATGAAAGACATTTCCAGTCCAACTTTTGGTTTAATTACTTTAATACCCATTTCCCTAAAATGATGTTTCTGCCATACACTTTAGAATTCACTCCCTTAGTAGTGCCACTTGTAAAATCTTCTTGAAAAGCCCATCTCCAAAGCTCAGGCAGGAAATGCTGTCTAAAAATCTCTTCTTGACATTGGTATTGTGCATTTCATGATCTCAGAAAATGTGTTAAAACAGAAAGAAGCCACTGTGTCTGTGATGGTAAAAGAAGGTCTAGTCAACTAAATTCAACTATCTGGTACTTGAACCAAAATCCTGCAGATTATAATTCTCAGAGAATTTAATGTGTGTGGTGAGGTTTCTGTCTGTGCCCTTTGTTTCAGACAGTAACGTGGCCAAGTGGTTAAGGCGTCAGCCTAGTAATCTGAAGGTCATGAGTTCGAGCCTCAGCTGAGGCGGTGTGTTGTGTCCTTGAGCAAGGCACTTAACCACACATTGCTCTGCGATGACACTGGTGCCAAGCTGTATGGGTAGTACCCTTCTCTTGGACAACATCTGTGGCATGGAGAGGGGAGACTTGCAGCATGGGCAACTGCCAGTCTTTCATACAACCTTGCCCAGGCCTCAGTCAACATCGAAAATCAATGGACAGCCGAAGAGAGGGAAAAAAAGTTCCAGACCTTCATGTGAGAAAGATTTCCTTAACTCCCCTCTAATCCTAGCAATTATTTTGACCACACTGATTACTTTTATTTTTATTTTATATTGAGATACAGTGCAGGACAGGCCCTTCCAGTCCAACGAACCGCTACCCAGCAACCCACCTATTTGACACCAGACTAACAGGATAATTTATAATGACCAATTAACTTGCTAACTGTCTTTCGAATGTGTGTGGAAATCGGGGCACCTGGAGAAAACACACTTTCACACAGAGGACAGCCAAGCTCATTGCAGGCAGCATTGGAATTGAATTTTGAATTCTGAACTCTGATGCCCTGAGCTGTAAGAGTGTTGTGCTAACCACTAAGCTACCACTTCACTTTACAAGTTTTGATTAACTTAAATTAAGCAGTCTGTCAATCTTGTATGTTTGTAAGAAAGCAACTCTTATGCATCCAATCTTAACTTGTAGCTATTGTTTTTTCAGTCCTGACAACGTCCTCTTAAATATCCTCTACATCCTTGCCAATACAATTGCATCCTTCCTGTAACATGGTAGCCAGATCTGTAGGTAATACTCAAACAGATCAACTTGTTTCCCTCATCTCTTGAGGAATAATAAGTTGATCTGTTTTGGAGGACATTCCTACTACCAAGAAAGAGATATTTGCTGCCTTACAGCACATTTAAGCTTCATAGATCCCCAGAGCCTGACTGAATGCATCCTCAGACTTTGTGGGAGGTGACAGGAAATTGCAGAAACTATTGTGGAAGTGTTTGCTTCATCGTTAGGTGCTAAAGACTGGAAGTGGCTAATATTGTTCTGTAGTTTAAAAATGGTTGCAAGAACAAGCCAAGGAACTGCAGGCCAGTCAGCCTGAGATCAGTTGTGGATAAGCTGCTAGAGAAGATTCTCAGAGACAACATTTGGAAAGACAGTCTGGTAAGATTAGAATGGCTTTCTGTGTGGGATGTTGTGTTTGATGAACCTTTTCAAAATTTTTTTGAAGAGGTAACTAAGAAGGTAGATGAGGGTAGGGCAGTGAATATTGTACATTTGGATTTCGGCAAGGCCTTCAACAAGGTACTTCATGGCGGGCTGATCTGGAAGGTTAGGAATTCAGGGAGAGCTAGCTACGTGGATTCAAAATCAGCTCTGAGGTAGGATGCTGAGGTGGTTAATGGTTCTTAGTGAACAATGGTGTGCTGTAAGGATCAGTGTTGAGATCTTGGTTATTTGTTATTTATACAAATGATTTGGATGCAAATATAGAAGATTCAAGTTTATTTAGCATGTGTACTTTGAAACATACAATGAAATCTGTCGTTTGCATTAACAATCAACACACTTGAGGGTGTGGTGGGGTCAGTCCTTAAGTGTCACCACACATTCCATTGACAACATGGCTTGTCCATGATGCCCATCAGAACTACACAGAATACAAAAAAAACAAGAACCAACAACAAAACAACACCAGTAAGTCAAGTCCCATTCCTCCCTTCCACCCATGCACTTACAGTTCTTTAACCCCAGAACAGGCTTCCAGGCTCCAGTAGACCCAGACAGGGGCCTGCAGACACCAGGCTTTGACTACAGTGAACTTGCAGGTAAATGTGAGGTGAAGTCAAGCCAGCATAGAACTTGTGCTTTGAATGGTAGGATACTTGTGAGTGTAATGGAACTGAGGGGTACAAGTGCGTAGGTTGTGGAAAGCAATGTCATAAGTAGACAGGGTGGTGAAAAAAAAGATTTAGCATGCTATCCTTTATCAGTCATGGCACTGTATATTGGAATTCGTACATTATGTTCTAGTTGTATAGGCTCTGGTTGGAGTATCGTGTACAGCTTTTGGTCACCCTGTTATTGGAAAGATGTGGTTAAACTGGAAAGAGTGCGGAAAAGAATAACACAATACCTGTGTGAAACCCCACAGCACCCAGTTACCTGTGATCTCTATCTCGGAGGCTTATGGCAGAACATCCTTCAAGTGGGTGAACCCTTACAAGGCATCAGGCCCTGACAGTGTAGCTGGTTGGGTTTTGAAAATCTATGCTGAACAACTGGTTAGAGTGTTCACGGACCTCTTCAACCTTTCACTGCTATAGTCTGAGGTTTCAAAAGAACAATAATCATTTCAGTGCCCAAGAAGAGCAGAAAAGCTGCCTCAGTCACTATCACCTTATAGCCGTCACATCTACCATAATGAGGTACTTGGTACAGAAGGGACGGTTAAACCTGAACTGGAGGGGGACTAATATTGTGGCAGGAGATTTGTCACTGCTGTATGATGGGGTTTAAAATAGAGTTGCAGGCGGTTGGGAACCAGAGTGCCAGAGCAGTTAGTGGAGAGGTTGAGGAGGCAGATGTTGGTAAGACTTCAAGGTCGGGAATCAAGGTTGAGCATGGTGCGACTAGTGCACTGAGCTGCGTATACAGCGGTGCTAGCAAGTTTGTGAACCCTTCAGGATTTTCTCTACTTCTGCATAAGTATGACCTAAAATGTGATCAGATCTCACTCAAGTCCTAAAACTAGATAGAGAACCAATTAAATTAATACCACAAAAAACATACTTGTTCATTTATTTACAAGTTTCCCCCGCCATCCGAAGGTAGAGCGTTCCTATGAAACGGTTCGTAAGCCGAAATGTTGTAAAGTGAAGAAGCAATTACCATTTATTTATATGGGAAAATTTTGTGAGCGTTTGCAGACCCAAAAATAACCTACCAAATCATGCCAAATAACACATAAAACCAAAAATAACAGTAACACATAGTAAAAGCAGGAATGATATGATAAATACACAGCCTATATAAAATAGAAATACTTTTCCACAATCGTTACTGAACTGTTCTCCATAGCGAAAATCTCACACAAGCGCCGTCGGCAGAAAATCTCATGCAAGCGCTGTTGGCAAAAGCACGGTGCAAGTGCTCTCCAGTAAACTTTAAGCTATGAAGCTGCCAAATCATACCAAATAACACGTAAAAATACACAGCCGATATAAAGTAGAAATAATGTATGTACAGTGTAGTATCACTTACTGGAATTGGGAAGACAGCGCAGAGCACACTGATGATGGTGTGTTAGACTGAGTCGTCGCAGGTTGGCTGGTGCAGTGGCCCCCACCCTCCAGGCCGCTGACCGATACATTGCCGCGAGGCATGCAGGGGTCCAGCGGTAGCCGGCAGGCACCCAGCACATCTTTTAGAAAAAAAGCCAAAATAAACATGCTAATTATTTAGGTGCTGCCCAGCAGGTAATTGTCGGCCCAGATCATTGCCGATTGCATCGCCTTTGATCTGGGCCGACATTTGCGTGTGAGGCGGCACCTAATTAGTTAGCATGTTTATTTTGGTTTTTTTCTTAAAGATGTGCTGTGTGTCTCCTGGCTACTGCTGCATTCTCCGTGAATCGGTACAGTATCTGTCCGCGGCCTGGGTGTTGGGGTGGTGGGACACTGGGGTGTCATCTCGTCATCTGTTTCCGTTAGAGCAGGCAGCTCATCTTCTCCTATGACTGCCTGCCTCGATGTCGAAGGTCGAGGTTCGTTGTCTGCTGTGGCTGATGTGGAAGGCTTGCTTGACTGCTGAGCCTCGCACGTTTTTCTATCACACAGTCCTTTGTAAGGACTCAAACCTTCTTGCAAATATCCCCTAAACCTACATACCCTTTCAAAATTAAAGTCGTACTTTATCATTGCAGTGAAAATCTCACGTGGTTGCTTCACTTTCGCTACTGCATTCGGTTTTGATTGTTATCCTTTCCTCTTCCAATTGCATCAGCTCTTCATCTATCAGTTCTTGGTCATGGGATGCCAAAACCTCTTCAACATCATCTTCGTCAGCTTCCACAAGCCGAACTCACTTAGTCCTTACTTTGTTCACTATGATCGAAACGCTTAATTATGTCTAGTTTTACGCTAAGTGTAACACCCTTACGAACTCTTTTAGGCTTTTCCGACACCATAGAACTCATCTTGCAAATGGCTGCTCACAGGCACGTGTTAAAGCAATGCCGTTCTGAATCCGGGGGAGAGTGGCTGCTCGGGGCGCGCGCTGCCTATTTTCGCGCGCTAAATTTTTTATTGCGCACTGCTTTTTTATCGTAACAGTGAAAACACCTTCTGAAAGTGAAAACAGGGTACTAATGTAGGTCTTTGGTAACAGTGAGGTTTGGTAAAGCAAACGTTCGAAAAGCGGGGGACACCTGTATTGAGAAAAATGATCCAATATTACATATATTTGTGGGAAAAATGTGAACCTCCAGTTCATTTAAAGGTGAAATTAGATGTTTCAATCAATAGGATAACAATCAGGTTTGAGTAAGGGAGGCACTGCCCTATTTGAAGAACATCAAGTTGTGTCTTCACTGTCAAAGATTGATCTTTGCCACACAGTTGTTTGGAAGTGTGCCATGCCTCGATCGAAGGAGATTTCTGAGGACCTCAGAAAAAATTGTTGGTGCTCAGAATGGAGGCTACAAAAAGAATACGGAACCATTTCTAAAGAGTTTGGGCTCCACCAATCCACAGTCGGACAGATGGTGTACAAATGGAGGAAATTCAATACTGTTGTTACTTTCACCAGGAGTAGTTGGCCAAGAAAAATCACTCCAAGAGCAAGGCGTGTAATAGTCCAGAAGGTCCCAGAAAGAAACCAGGGTAACATCTAAGGAGCTAAAGGCCTCTCTTGTATTGGCTAATGTCAGTGTTCATGCAGGCAGGCACTGAACAACAATGGTGTGCATGGCAGGATTGCAAGGAGAAAGCCACAACTCCAAGAAAAACATTGCCCGTCTAAAGTTTGCTAAAGACCATGTGGATAAGCCACAAGGCTATTGGAAGAATGTTCTGTGGACAGATGAATCCAAAGTCAAACCTTTTGGCTTAAATGAAGGGCATTATGTTTGGTGTAAAGCAAACACTGCATTCCAGTATAAGTACCTCATCCCATCTGTGAAACACGGTGGTGGCAGTGTCATGGTTTGGGCCTGCTTTGCTGCCTTGGGATCAGGATGACTTGGCATCATTGATGGAACTATGAATTCTAGATTGTAGCAACAAATTGTACAGGAAAATGTCAGGGTATCCGTCTCTGAACTGAAGCTGAAGATAAAGTGAGTCATGCAGCAAGACAACAACCCTAAGCACACAAGTTAGTCTATCAAAGAATGGTTAAAGCAGAAGAAATTTCACATTTTGGAATGGTTGAGTCGAAGTCCTGACCTTAATCCTATAGAAATCATGAGAAGGACCTGAAGCAAGCAGTTCATGCAAGGAAGCCCAGCGATATCCCAGAGTTGACGTGGTTTTGTAAGGAAAATGGCCTAAAATTTCTCCCATGCCGATGTGCGGGACTGATCAACAGTTATCAGAAACGTTAGATTGAAAACCTACAGAGAGCAACTAGAAGAAGCATTAGGAGGGAAAAGATGAAAGATAAAAGCAAGCTAGCAAACAATACCAAAGTGGATCGTCAAAGCTGCTTCAAGTATGGGGGGGAAAAAAGAGAAAAAAGTAGATATAGGACTGCTAGAAATTGAGGCTGGAGAGATAATAACAGGGGACAAGGAGATGGCAGATGAACTAAATTAGTATTTTGCATCAGTCTTCACTGCAGAAGACTCTAGCAGTGTGCCCGATGTTGAAGGGTGTGAGGGAAGAGAAGTAAGTGTAGTTACTATTACAAGGGAGAAGGTGCTCAAAAAGCTGAAAGACCTAGGGGTGGACAAGTCACCCAGACCAAATGAACTGCATCTTAGGGTTTTGAAAGGGGTAGTGGTAGAGATTGTGGAGGCATTAGTAATGATCTTTTATAAAAAAAAAATCCTTAAACTCTGGCATATTGCCAGAGGACTGGAACATTTTAGAAGAGAGGAAGGCAGCAGAAGGGAAATTATAGATGAATTAGCATGACCTCAGTGGTTGGGAAGATGTTGGAGTCAATTGTTAAGGATGAGATTATGGAGTACTTGGTGACAGAGGACAAGATAGGACATGGCATGGTTTCCTATAACAGAAAAACTTGCCTGATGAACCTGTTGGAATTCTTTGAGGAGGTTACAAGTAGGATAGATAGAGGGGATGTAGTGGATGTTGTATATTTGTTTTTCAGAAGGCTCTTGACAAGATGCCACATGAAGTTGCTTACCAAGTTAAGTATTACAGGAGAGTTACTGGCATGGTTAGAGCATTGGCTGATTGGTAGGAAGCAGTGAATGGGAATTGAAGGCTCCTTTTCTGGTTGCCAGTGACTGGTGGTGTTTCGCAGGGTCGGTGTTGGGACTGCTTTTTATGCTGTATATCAGTGATTTAGTTGATGGAATAGATGGCTTTGTTGCATGTTTGCAGATGATACGAAGATTGGTGGAGGGGCAGATAGTGTTGAGGAAACAGGGAGGCCTCAGAAGGACTTGGACGGATTAGGAGAATGGGCAAGAAAGTGGCAAATGAAATATAATGTTGAAAAATGCATAGCCATGCACTGTGCTAGAAGTAAATGTGCAATGTTAGCATTCGATTTCAAAAGGTCTAGAATACAAGAGCAAGTATGTGATGCTGAGGCTTTATGAGATACTGGTGAGGACTCGCCCTTGAATATTGTGAACAGTTTTGGGGTCCTCAACTAAGAAAAGATGTGCTGGTTTTGGAGAGGTTTTGGAGCAGGTTCACAAGGATGATTCTGGGAATGAAAGGATTATCATAAGAGGAATGTTTGATAGCTCTGGGTCTGTACTCGCTGGACTTTGAGGAATGAGTGGGAATCTCATTGAAACCTTTCGAATGTTGAAAGGCGTAGACAGAATAGATGTAGAAGGGATGTTTCCCATGGTGGAGGAATCTAGGACAAGAGGGCACAGCCTCAAGATAGAGGGGCGTCCATTTAATACAGAGGTGTGGAGAAGTTTCTTTAGCTCTAGGGTGGTGAATTTGTGAAATTTATTACCACAGGCAGCTGTGGAGGCCAGGTTGTTGGGTGTAATTTAAGGCAGAGCTTGATAGGACACAGCATCAAAGATTATGAGGAGAAGGCTGGGGAATGGGGCTGAGGAGAGGGGAAAAAGGAGCAGCCGTGATTGAATGGTGGAGCAGACTCAATAGGCCAAATGGCCTAACTCTACTCCTATGTCTTATGGTCTAAGTTATTGCTGTACAAGGGAGTCACACTAGTTACTGAAAGCAAAGATTCACATACTTTTTCCAACAAATACATATATTGGATAATTTTTCTCAATAAATAAATGAAAACAAGTACAATGCTTTGTGTTATGTAATTGGGTTCTATTTATCTAGTTTTAGGACTTGTGTGAAGATCTGATCACTTTTTAGGTCATATTAATGGAGAAATAGAGAAAATTCTTAAGGGGTCACAAACTTTTTAGCACCACTTTCAATGCGAGAAGTAGTTTAGGAAATGCAGATGAGCTCAGGGCATAGTTCAACACCTAGAATTGTGACATTGTAACCATAAGTCAGACTTGTTTCCAGGAGGGGCAGGATTGGTAACTCAGTATTCCGGGGTTCAGTTATTTTAGATGTGACAGATCTGGAGGGATTAAAGGAGGAAGGATGGTGTTACTAGTCAGAGAAAATGTCGCGGCAGTGCTCTGTCAGGACAGAATGGAAAACTCAATTAATGAGGCATTATGGGTGTAACTGAGAAATAAAGGTAAGACCACTTTAATGGCATTTACTTGCTGGACCTGGTAGTCAACAATCAGCTCCTTCATCACTGCCTTTGATTCAGCCAATGACAGTGCTGTCAGGAGGAAACTTAAATATGGCATTGAGCTATGCTTAATCTTAAGTATAAAGCTAGTAGATCAGCAGGCTAAGCACACAGCTTTTGGTGTACCTATGCCGAGGAAGATCATGGAGGAATTGTTGCCGATCTGAATTGACTGAGGTCTACAAGTGAGGAAATAAAGGATCCAGTTGCACAAGGGCATATTGAGGCCTATGGCCTGTAAGCTTATTGCTTAGTTTTGAAGGGGTGATGGTACTAAATGCTGCATTGTAGTCGATGAAGAGTGTCCTGATGTACGCATCTTCACTGTCCAGATGTTCCAGTGTTGAGTGGAGAGCCAATGAAATGCCAATGCTGTTGACCTGTTGTGATAGTAAGCAAATTGGAGCCAATTTGTTCCTCAGGCAGGGATTGATAGATTTCATCACTAAACTCTCAAAGCACTTCATCACAGTGGATACATGTGCTACTAGATGATTGTTATTGAGGTTGGTTACCTTATTCTTGGGCACCAATATCATTGAAACCTGTTTGAAGGTGGGTACCTCAGACTCCTGAAGTGATGGGTTAAAGATCTCAGTGAACACTTAAGCCTATTGCTCAGAACAAATCTGCAGTACTCTGCCATGTACCCTCTGTAGGCCAGATGCTTTCTGTGGTTTCACCCTCTCAAAGGATGCTCTGATGTTGGCCTCAGACTGAAATCACAGGGGTCATCGGGAGCTGTGGGAGTTGGTGAAGATGTCTCCATGTTTTGACGGTCAATATGAGCATAAAAGGCATTGAGGCCACCTGAGAATGAAACCTTGTTGTCACATATGTCGCTTGGTTTTACTTTGTTGGAGGTGATAGCATTCAAGCCCTGCCATAGCTGTCGAGCACCCTTCAGTGACTGCAGTTTGATCCAGAATTGCTATTTCACATGTGAGATGGCTTTCTGGAGGTCACACCTGGACCTTTTGTAGTTTACTTGGTCACCAGACTTGAGTGCCACTGATCTGGCCCTCAGCAGATTGCGGATATCTTGGTTCATCCAGGGCTTCTGTTTGGAGAAGACTTAAGTGATTTTGTGGGACACACTGGCCAATGACTGACTTGATAAAGTCTGTGACAGTGGTGCCTTATTTGTTCAGATCCTCTGAGTCCTTGAGCATGGCCCAGTCCACCTGACTTGAAGCAGTCCCGTAGCTGCTCCTTTGCCTTCCATGGCATCTCTTCGTTGTCCTTACTTCTGGAGCCTTGCTCTTTAGACTTTGCCTGTATACAGATAGGAGGAGGACATCCAGATGATCAAATTTCCCGAAATGCAGTCCAGGGATGGAACGGCGGGCATTCCTTGTGATTGAGTGTTCAGGTCCTGATGAAGGGTCAGGCAGCATCTATGGAAATAAATTGTCAGTGTTTCAGGTCAAGACCCTTCATCGTGACCTGAACATTTGACCACTGCTTATACTACCATAAAGAACGCCTCATGTTCCATCCCTAGACCATATTCCCTCAGCAACTGGATCCTTGACTTATAGGGAGACCACAGTTTGTGTGGATCAATATTAACAATCTCAGCTCAAGATCAACAAGACAAAGGAACACATTGTGGATTTCAGGAAGGGGAAGTCAGGAGAACACACACCAGTCCTCAGGGTGGCAGTGGAAAGGGTCAGTAACTTCAAGCTCCTGAGCATCGACATCTCCTTGGATTTATTCTGGACCCAATACATTAATAGATCTGCAGCTTTACTTTATTAGGAGTTTCAGGGGGTTTGGTATATCACAGGGACTCAACAGAGAACAAAGGAGAGTACAGCACTAGACAAGGCATTCAGCCAAAATGTGCTAATCTGCTGAATACTTTTTTTCTCTGTTAATATTTTATGTGCTGTATGTGATATATGTAATGTTTTGCACCTTTGTCCCTGAGGAACATTGTTTTGTTTAGCTGCATACTTGTGTAAGATTGAATGACAGTGAACCTGAATAATGAACTTAATGCAAATTTATAGTATATTTCCCTCTCCTTTGTATCATCTATATTCCTCTATTCCCTTCATATTTACGTGTTCATTGGAAAACCTCTTAAATTCCACCAAACTGTCTGCTTCCAGGCATCCTTTACTCACTGTACCAAAAAACTAAACCTCACATGACCTTCAAACTTCCCTCTCTTGCCTTAAATGCATCTCCTCTGATGTTTTGACATTCCTACTCGGGGAGGGGGGTAGTTTCTGACTGTCTTCCCTATTTTATGCTTTTCATTATTTTAAAACCATTTATCAGGTCTTCCCTCACCTTCCGATTGGGAGAACAACCCCAGTTTGGACACCCTTTCCTTGTAGCTCATCTCTCCACTCCAGGCAGCATCCTGAATAACGTGGCACAGGTAGCAATACTGAAATTACAGTCCTGAAAATTCTGTTTTAAATTTCTACCCAGCTCTCTAAAACTCCTTTTGTAAGACCTGTTATTGTATGAGTCATGACCTCTGGCTGCTCAACTTCCCCACTCCAAATGTCCTGTACCGACTGCGAGATGTTGTTGACCCTGGCATCAGGGAGGAAACACATCATCTTAAAATCTTTAATTGTGACCACAAAAATGCTTACCTGCACCCATTACTGTTGTGTTTATCACTCTGCCTCACTTCAGCCCTTCCATCTTTGCCCCATTTTTCTTGCACTGCTCCTTTTTATATTCTGTTCCTCATCATCATCAGATTCGAGTTTAATTACAATACTGAAATAGTCTCATCACCTTGAGAATGGTGTTATCAAATCAATTCTGATACTGTAAAACTCAATTCTACAATACCGCAATTTTTTTTGGTTAAATATTAACTTGACCTGTTGTCCTACTTAACCATCTTTTGAAGGAGTGTATCAGGATACTGAATTCAAACAGTATATAGTTTTTGCTAAATATTTGGTTTTTATGAAAATGTACAACTGTATCAGATGTGTGAAAATTTAAGACATATCAAAACTTCAGATGCTTGTAAAATTTGGTTGAGTTAGAAAATGAAACCATAGCATAATAAAGTAAAGCTCCTACGATTATCTTTAATCCCAAAATACGACAATATGAAATCCACTGGACATTTCACAAATAGAATTAAGATGCACAACATAAAATATAAAGCTAACTGACAGTTGACCAGTTTTGGTTTTGCATTTGGCATTACAGCAGAGGATTGCCTTCTACCCTGCTTTCAGTCCAAAAAATGGCAATTATGACAAATGTTCACAAACTTCCTTGGCACCTTCCCAGATGACGAAATTCTCACAAGCAAATTAAAGTTACTCATTAACTCTGTTGAACTGCAGAGCTTCAGATGGAAATCCCAGTGAAATGATTAGCATTCTTGTAAATCATAGTTCATTGTTTGCAAAGCATCATCCTAACAGCCTTAAACAGTTAACCTACAGTAGTTTCACATAATTGATCTCCAAATTACTGGTATGCTGGAAATATGATTACTGGTTGATGACACTTCATCAGAATTGGTTAGCTCTTGCATAAATATGAATGAGTTAATTGAAATAGTTGAATTTAATAACGGTGACCTCAGACGCATCTCCAATCTCCAATTCCCTTCTCACAAATCATTTGCACTAGTTTACGTGAACTGGAAAATTACCAGACTTTTTCACGGAAATGTTAACTTCTAGTTCCAAGGCAGAATGCATACATTATTAAATCTGTGCCAACTGCCATTCCTGTCAAGCTCAATTATAAAGATTTGTAAAACTCAATTTCAAGGCAATGAACCTACTATATTGTGAAGTAGTTAGAAGATATTATTCCTGAAAATAAAAATAACAAAACCTTTTTCAATGTGCTCATATCGTGAAAATTATTATCAACAATTCAGAAGGCAAAGATCCAACAACCTAATAACCTGAAATGTCAAAGCAACACAATTTCAAATAGTTATCTATTCCACCTTTTGCTGTGCTCTACAACTATTAAGCACTTTGAATTACAACCTCTGCAACAGTGTTCATGCTTATGTGGGTCATCCAGTTTAAAAGAGGTACTTCTATAAAGGTCTATTGCTGAATCAGCAGTTGAGGACAAATAGCAGGTTTTCCAAACATTCACATGATTTTCTTGACAAACAGAAATCTGAAATCCAATTTAGGCATTTACTTCAATTTGAAATCATCAATGATTTTCACAAGTAATAGGATATAAACATGTAAGAAGCAAGTGTTCAGAAAACAAGAGTTCCATTTTAAACTTAGGGTTACTCTCACAAGGATAGCCCAAACGGAAATCTGTGTGTGTGTGTCTGACTTTTGCAATTGTTTAGCTCAATATATAAATTGTATCTTAACATTTAAAAATTGGGTCACCACTTGTAAAAAAACATCTGGTGATCTTGAATAAACAGGCTTTCTGATATCAGGTTTGGACTGTTTTATTACATTAGAGGTAATGTTTGGAGCTACAGTTTTACAAAAATGATAAATGTCTAATACAATATAAAATTTATGTTCTAAGTTATGCTCCATACTTTCAAAAGTATGAACAAAGTAATTTGCAATATCGGTTCTATTCAAAATCGCTAAGAAATAAATATGCAAGAAACCTATTGCAAAATAATTTAACAAATCATATAACATCAAAATAGTTGTTGCGAATGGGGAAGCAGGACAGGAGGGGGGAAGATGACATAAGGAGGCAATGATTACCAGTGTGCAGTTAACTCTCCAGTATCCCTTCCTTCTCTGTGCTATACTTGTGTTTGAAATACTGCTGGTAGTCAGGCACTTCAGTTGTATCTTAAGTATTGGTAAAATCTAGTTTGAAGTATCTGGAGGAGGCAGGAGTAGTTTGCCTGCAAAGTGTCGATATTATATTGAATCATAATTCAGATTACGTGGCTATTCCTTCTGGACTTGCTTTGAAACAGCCAAGTCCTCTTCAGTTGTTATAATGTGAAATATAGCAGACACAAGCTAACGGGCAACCAACTGGGAAATGACCCCTTTATTCCCACTCTTTACCTCTGCTAGTCAGCTAATCTTCTGTCCATGCTAGTATCTGACCTGTACCACCATAGGATCTTATTTAACAGACTTGTGTGTGGTATCTTGTCAAAGGCTTTCTGAAAATCCACGTAAATAACGTCCACAGATTCTCCTTTGTTATCCTGCTTGTTATTTCCGCAAAGAATTCCAACAGATTTATCAGGCAAGATTTCGCCTTAAGGAAACCATGGTGACTTTGGCCTATTTTATCATGTGCCTCCAAGTATCCAAAACCTTATCCTCTTCCAACATCTTACCAACCACTCCAAGGCTAACTGCCCTATAATTTTCTGTCTTTTGCCTCCCTCCCTTCTTAAAAGAGTGGAGTGGCATTTGTGATTTTCCAGTCCTCTGGAACCATTCCAGAATCTAATGATTCTTGAAAGATCATTACCAATACCTCCACAGTCTCTTCAGCTACTTCTTTCAGAACCCTGGGGTGTAAACTACCTGGTCCAGGTGACTTATCTACCTTGGGAAGTTGAAAGGTGTCAATCACTGTCTCCTTGGTATAATAACAACAACACTCACTTCTGCAGCTTTTTTGCTGTATACAGTAATGATCTAAATGCAGGGAGCATGTTGAAAATGATATAGATGGTAAATAGCACATGGAATCTTTAAACTGCAAGAAGACTAAGATGGTCTGGAAGTTGGGCAGAGAAGTGGTAAATGGAAATTAATCTAGAAAAATGAAAAGTATTTTATTTAGAATGTAACAAGGGAATATACAGCAAAATGACTGGATGGAGAGAAGTGTGCCAAATCGGGGCGCTGAGAATATTTACAAGGTCGATATAGGTGCAGGCAGGCCAATGAAATGTGATCACTATATAAGGTATGTTTTACTTTGTTAGATGAGGTATAGACTACAAGATCAAAGAGGTTATTCAAGAATCGAGTCATAAGGCAGATACAGACCCTTTAGACCAATGACTCCATGTTGACCATGGTGCCCACCTAGATTTCTGCATTCGGCCTATACCCTTCTAAGCCTGGCCCTCAGTGCATCTGTCCAACTGCTTCTTAAATGGTAGTATTGTAACTGTCTCAGCCACATTTTCTAGCAGTACATTCCATATACTCTCCACCCTCCCTTACGAAGAGGTTTCCCCTCAGGTCCCTTTGAAATTTTGTGCTTTTCACACTCAAGCTGTGACCCCTAGTTTTGGTCTCCCCTGCCCTGGGAAAAGACTGTTGCCATTCACCTCATTTATGCCACTCATAATTTTGAACATTTTTATAGGGTCACCTATCATTCTCCTGCGTTCAAAGGAATGAAGACCTTGCCTGGCCAACCTCCATGACTCAAGTGGTCTAGTCCTGGCAAAATCCACAAAGTCTTTTCAGAAACAGATTTATTATCACTGACGTGATGTGGAAATTGCTTTGTAGCGTCAGTAGGGTGCAAAGACACTCTCTAAGCATACAAGAATAGGGCAAAACAAAAAGGAATAATGAGGTAGCATTCATGAATTCATGGACCATTTGGAAATCTGGTGACAGATAGCAAGATGGTGTTGAGTGTGGGCCTTCAGGTTCCTGTGCTTCCCCCTGATGTTAGTAATAAAAGAGTGCATAACCTGGTATGGTGAGTGTTCTTAATGATTGGTGCCACCTTGTTGGGGCCCTGCCTTCACTGGTAGGGAGGGTTGTGTCAATGATGAAGCTGGCAGAGTTTACAACCCTTTGCAGCCTGTTGTGATTCTGTGCATTGGAAACTCTGTACTAGGCTTCAATTGTATCAGTGCCCAAGAAGAGTGTGGTAACCTGTCTAAATGACTTTCACCCAGCGGCACTTACATCCACAGTGATTAAATGATTTGAGAGGTTCGTGTTGAAGCATATCAGCTCCTGTCTGAATGGCGACTTGATTCACTCCAGTTTGCCTATGGAAGCAACAGGTCCACAGCAGATGCCATCTCGTTGGCTCTTCACACAACCCTGGAACATCTGGATAGCAAAGGTGCAAACATCAGGATGCTCTTTATTGATTACAGCTCAGCATTTAACGCTGTCATCTTCTCTAAGCTAATCAGTGAACTCCAAGACCTTGTGCAATTAGATCCTGAGTTTCTTCACTTGTAGCTCCTAGTCAGTCCAGATTGACATAAACATCCCTTCCACAATCTCCGTTCGCGCAGGAGCACCATAAGTATGTGTGCTTAGCCCCCTCCTCTAATTGCTGTACACCTACAACTGTATGATTTGCTGATAACACCACTGTTGTGAGCTGTATCAAAGATGGTGATGAATCAGCAGACAGGAGGGAGGTTGAAAATTTGGCCGAGTGGTGTAATAACAACAACTTCTCACTCAATGTCATTAAGACCAAGGAGCTGACTTCAAGGGAGAGAAACCAGAGGTCCATGAGCCAATAGTCATCGGAGGATCAGAGGTGGAGAGGGTCAGTAGCTTTAAATTCCTGGGTGTCGCCATCTCAGAGGACCTGTCCTGGACCCATCATAAAGATATAATTGTGAAGAAAACAGAGCAGTGCCCCTATTTTCTCAGTAGTCTGTGGAGATTTGGGGTGTCATCAGCAATCTTGGCAAACATATCCAGCTGTGTGGTAGAAAGAATGCTGTCTTACTGCATTATGGCCTAGTATGGGAACACCAATGCCTTTCTGCAGAAAATCTTATGAAAGGTGATGGATTCGGCCCAGTACGTCTTGGGTAAAACCTTCCCAATCATTGAGCACATCTACATGAAACGTTGCAGTAGAAAAGCAGCATTCATCATCAAAGATCCTCACCACCCAGGCCATGCTCCTTTCTCGCTGCTGCTATCAGGTAGAAGATACAGGTACCTCAAGACTCACCTCTAGGTTCAAGAATAGTTACTATCCCACAACCATCAGGCTCTTGAACAAAAGGGGATAAACTGCACTCATTTGAAGACTCTTTTATCTTGTTATTTCATGCTTATTTATTGGCATTTATTTATATCTGCATTTGTACAGTTTGTTTATGGATTACAGCAGAGGTCCTCAACCTTTTTTGCACTGCGGACCAGCCGACCCTGGGGGGGGGGGGTGCTGGTATGGTAGGGTTGCCAACAGACAAGAGTAGCAGTCAAATACGTTGAGTTTACTGGAGAAAGACTGCAATGACCATGAAGCCTTGCACGGGCACCAGTGCGCATGGGTGCATAGGTGATAAGTGGCTAATACACTCAATTTCGTTTCTAAAAGGCTTTATCTAACAAATTTAATATTAAACACACAGCGCATATTTTCCTCGCATGAATATAGTGATGTCGATTATCAAGGGAGGACAGGGGGGCTTGAAGTAAGTGTTGAACAAACTTCCATTAGAAGTGGTAGAGGCAGGTTCGATATTATCACTTAAAGAAAAATTGGACAGCTATATGGACAGGAAAGGAATGGAGGGTTATGGGCTGAGTGCAGGTCAGTGGGACTAGGTGAGAGTAAGTGTTCGGCACAGACTAGAAGGGCCAAGATCGCCTGTTTCCATGCTGTAATTGTTATATGGTTATATAAGTCAATAGCATCATAACATTTTAAGTAATGTTTGGACACAGTACGTATTTTCCCCGTATGAACATATAAAATCATTGCAACACACCAATATTGCTGAATCAGTGGAAGCCCTGGGCTTGTTTTCCTGCAACAAGACGGTCCTATCGAGGGGTGGTGGGAGACAGCGATACTCGAAGGGGGTTCCTTATGTCCAGTCTATTCTGCAATTTAGTTTTTGTTGCATTCATTGCAGAAAACTCCGCTTCGCAGAAAAATGTTGGAAGTGGAAGCAACGTTTTCAGTGCTTTCGTGGCTATCTCAGGATATTTAGCCTTGACTTTGATCCAGAATGCCGGCAGAGATGTTATGTCAAACATACTTTTCAGCCCGCCATCATTTGCAAGCTTGAGGAGTTGATCTCCTTCCCGCGCTGACACGGATGACGCGCGGGTAATGACCTTGCATGCATAATCGCTCAACAATGGGCGTGACAGGGAATGAGGAAAGGTGCAGCTGACTCATATCGCCAAATCATATCGTTTCCTCGCAGCCTGGTAGCACATGCTTTGTGGCCCGGTGGTTGGGGACTGCTGGTTTACAGTTCCAGATGTTTACAGTTTTCAGATCCTGTTTACAGTTACTGTTCTTTCTTTTCTTTTTAAATCTTTTTATTGAGTAAGTATACAAAAAAGGTAAGCCATATAAACATTAATACAATGTTAAAGTATAATAAAATTCCAAAAGATAACAATACCAAAAAGAAAATACTACAAACAATGTAATTTAAGCATAAGAAACCAAGATAACATAATAGTATACTAAATTTTATATATATCAATGGAAAAAAAAGAAAAAAAAAAACCCCCAAAAAAACCCACCGTGCAGCTAACTAAAAGCAAAGCAAAGCAATGGGCTAACTTGAAACCAAACAGAGTTAAACTTAAAATCACGTCCTCAATCCCGACCTCCATTAAAACAGTGGAAAAAAAAAACAAGAAGGGTAAATATTACATTAAATGAAAATATCGAATAAAAGGTCCCCAAATCTGTTCAAATTTAAATGAAGAATCATAAAGGTTACTTCTAATTTTCTCCAAATTCAAACATAAAATCGTCTGAGAAAACCAAAAAAAGGTAATTGGAGCATTAAGCTCTTTCCAATGTTGTAAAATACATCTTTTCGCCATTAAAGTAAGAAATGCAATCATTCTACGGGCTGAAGGGGAAAGATTACTAGAAATTTTAGGTAGTCCAAAGATAGCAGTAATAGGGTGAGGAGAGATATCTATATTTAATACCTTAGAAATAATATTGAAAATATCTCTCCAAAAAGTTTCCAAAGTAGGGCAAGACCAAAACATATGAGTTAAAGAGGCTATCTGCCCCGAACATCTATCACAGAAAGGATTAATATGCGAGTAAAAACGCGCTAACTTATCTTTGGACATATGTGCTCTGTGAACCACTTTAAATTGAATTAGGGAATGTTTAGCACAAATAGAGGAAGTATTAACTAATTGTAAAATCTGCCCCCAATCATCCACAGAAATGGTAAGCCCCAATTCCTGTTCCCAATCTGCCCTAATCTTATCAAATGGAGCTTTCCTAAGTTTCATAATAATATTATAAATCATAGCCGATGCACCTTTCTGACATGGATTAAGGTTAATTATCGAATCTAAAATATATATAGGAGGAAGCATTGGAAAGGAAGAAAGTATAGTACTTAGGAAATTTCTAACTTGTAAATATCTAAAAAAATGTATTCTTGATAAGTTATATTTATTAGATAATTGTTCAAAAGACATAAGGGAACCATCTAAAAATAAATCCAAAAACCGTAAAATACCCTTAGTCTTCCAAGTTTGAAAAGCGCGATCCGTAAAAGAGGGAGGAAAAAATATGTTACCTAAAATAGGAATCGCTAACCCGAATTGATTAAGATCAAAAAATTTTCTGAATTGAAACCAAATGCGCAAAGCATATTTAACTATCGGGTTAGAGACCTGCTTAAGGCGTTTCGAATCAAAAGGAAGAGAGGAACCTAAAATAGAACCAAGTGTATAACCCTGAACAGATTGTAATTCCAATGCTACCCATTTAGGAATAGATAGTATGTCCCGGTCAAGTAACCAAAATTTCATATGTCGAATATTAATAGCCCAATAATAAAATCTAAAGTTAGGTAATGCTAAACCTCCATCTCTCTTAGCTTTCTGTAAATGTATTTTACCCAGTCTCGGATTCTTATTCTGCCAAATAAATGAAGAAATTTTAGAGTCAACTTTATCAAAAAAAGATTTAGGAACGAAAATTGGTAATGCCTGAAACACATATAAAAATTTTGGCAAAAGAAACATCTTAACTGCATTAATACGACCAATCAAAGTTAAATATAAGGGAAACCATTTAGATGAAAGTTGAGTAATATGGTCTATTAATGGTAAAAAGTTAGTCTTAAATAAATCTTTATGTTTACAAGTAATTTTAATCCCAAGATATGAAAAGTAATTATTAATCAATTTAAATGGAAATTTATAATATAAGGGAAGATGTTTATTAATCGGAAAAAGTTCACTCTTACTAAGATTTAATTTATAACCTGAGAAAAGACCAAATTGTGCTAATAACTCTAAAACAGCAGGAATGGATCTCTCAGGATTAGAAATATATAAAAGTAAATCATCAGCATAGAGTGATAATTTATGGGACTTTAATCCCCGAGTTATCCCAGTAATATTTGAAGATTCTCGAATAGCAATTGCAAGAGGTTCTAATGCAATATCAAATAATAGGGGACTAAGAGGACAGCCTTGTCGAGTACCACGAAAGAGAGGAAAAAAAGGTGAGTTTAAAGAGTTAGTACGAACCGAGGCTACAGGGGAGTGATATAACAGTTTAATCCAGGATATAAATTTCAAGCTAAAATTAAACATTTCAAGCACCTTAAATAAATAAGGCCATTCTACTCTATCAAAAGCTTTCTCGGCATCTAAAGAAATAACACGCTCAGGAACATTTTGTGAGGGAGTATAAACGATATTTAACAATGTATGAATATTATAAAAAGAGTAACGACCTTTAATAAAACCCGTTTGGTCTTCCGAAATAATAGAAGGAAGTACTTTTTCTAGTCTATTTGCTAATAACTTAGAAAAAACTTTATAATCAACATTTAATAAAGATATTGGTCTATAAGATGCACATTGAGCAGGGTCTTTATCCTTCTTTAGTATTAAAGAAATTGATGCTCTATTAAAAGATTCCGGAAGTTTACCAAGTTTCAAAGAAGCCTCAAAAACCTTATAGAGCCAAGGAATCAATAAAGAAGCAAAACATTTATAAAATTCAACGGTAAACCCATCAGGGCCAGGAGCTTTCCCCAGATTCATAGAAAAAATAACATTCTTAATCTCATCCATTGTAATGGAAGTATCTAATAAAGAAGACATATCCTGTGAAATCTGAGGGAAGTCTAACTTATCTAAAAAATCATTCATATATTTAGAATCTCGAGGAGACTCTGATTGATATAAAGAAGAATAAAAATCACAAAAGGTTTGATTAATCCCCACATGATCCAATATCAATCGATCATTTTGGTTATAAATCTGATTGATTTGAGATTTAACATAATTAGATTTCAATTGATTAGCCAGCAGCTTGCCAATTTTATCACTGTGAACATAAAAATCACTTCTTGTTTTCTTTAATTGGTTTACAATCGAGGACGAGAGTAGTAAACTGTGTTCCATTTGAAGTTCAGTTCTTTGTTTGTATAGCTCCTCAGAAGGAGCTATAACATATTTCTTATCAATTTCTTTAATCTTGTCCACAATTGCCATCTCCTCCTGCTTCTGTTTCTTCCTCAAAGCAACGGAATACGAAATAATCTGACCCCGAATATAGGCTTTAAAAGTGTCCCAAAGAGTGTTAACCGAAATATCTTCTGTATGGTTAATTGTAAAAAAAAAGCTCAATCTGTTCATTCATAAAATTAACAAAGTCCGAGTCCTGAAGCAACAGCGAATTAAAACGCCATTGTCTATTGTTTGGTATATTGGCCATAATTTTAATAGAAAGCTTAAGTGGAGCATGATCCGAAATGGTTATAGAATCATAATCACATTTAATCACTGAAGGAATGAGACGAGAATCAATGAAAAAATAATCAATTCTTGAATAGGAATGATGAACATGTGAAAAGAAGGAAAAATCTTTTTCCTGAGGATACAGAAAACGCCAAATGTCCGTCGATCCAGAATCAGAAAGGAAAAAATTAATCAAATTTGCAGATTTATTAGGTAAAGTCCGTAAAGGAGCCGAACGGTCCAAGGCTGGAGATAAACAGGTATTAAGATCTCCGCCCCAAATCAATGAAAACTCGTTCAAATTCGGAAACTGATCAAACAATGATTTATAAAATTCCGGACAATCCATATTAGGAGCATAAACATTAACCAAAACTACTTTTTTATTAAATAGTAAACCACTAACCAATAAAAATCTACCATTCGGATCAGAGATAATATCCTGTTGTATAAAAGTAACTGAGGAATCTCAGTTACTGTTCTATAGATTTGCTAAGTATGCCTGCCGAAAAAGAGTCTTAGGTTTATATGTGTACTCTGATAATAAATATTACTTTAAACTTTGAACTTTGAAGTCAGCACCGATAGAGCTAATGTCCCACATATATCCTGACCACTGGTGTGGATTTTGCATGTTTGACCTTTGTGTGGGTTTCCTCCAGGTACTTTGTCGTCTTCTCACATGGCTCATAAGGTGGATAGAATGGGACTAGGTTTAAGTGGACACTTGTTCGTAAATGTGGATCTGGTGGATGGAAGAATTGTTCCCATGCTGTGTGATTTGGATTTTATGCCCAAGAATTTGAAGCAGTAAATTTTGACTGAAATAGCTGGGTTGTTTTTTTCTTGGAACATTGAAGATTGTGGGGATGTTTGATAGAGATTTACTGGTTTAAATAGTTGGTATGTATCTCAGCAAAGGATTGATTATAAGTGGGCAAAAGTTGTGAAGGGGGTTTGAGGGGACATCCTTTACCGCAGTATATCTGCAACTTATTGCTGACGAGGGCATTGGAATTTGGGTCAGTCATGGCTTTCAAGAGGGAACAGAATAGACACGAGGGAAAAATACTTTGCTGAACTATAGGGATGAGACTATAGGATTTTTGCTCTCCAAAAGCTGGCACAGAAGTGGTGAGCTGAAGGGTCACATGCTGTAGAGTGATTCCGAGTCTAAGTTCTCCCCACTGACTGATTTCATCCTTGTGTATCAATGCTTCCAAAACTACTACACCCGGGTGAAATAAAAGAATCACAATAGTGTTTATCTAAGGATCTGCTTATTGAAAATTCTTCAGTCACTTAGATGATCAAACTACTTTAGAGTGTTGCATTCTTAAATGATGGGCTTCAGCATTTGTTGAAGGCAAGTAGAGGAAGATAAACAGAATCAGTTCCAACATAAAGCTTAATTTGTGAAAGGGTAATGACTAACCACATTCCAAATGAATGACAATGATATTGCTGGTACATCAACATATTTTGGGCAATATTGCGATCTGAGATAAGAATGGATAACCCAGGTTATCTGGGTTCCTTGTCTTTTAGATATAGGATGCCATTGGTAGCTGAGTTGGTGAGCACTTGGTCCTGAACTTTTAATAAAGCTACTATTGTGCAAAGATTTTATTATTTGGAACATGTATCCTGATGAATCTTAAAGCTGTATATTGTCGTTAATGTTACATTCATGAAAATATTTCAAAATCGTAGCATTTTGTCTTAACAATAATTTCCTTTAAATTTGTATTCTGTGGTCAATGTTATTACTTAAATATAATGGTTACATTCTCTGTTTTGCTAAGTAGTTGGCTGTTGATCCCAGTATCTTAGGAATACAGTTATCGTAAATATTTATTGTTGATATATTATTATCTGAATCTGGGGAATTTATGGCTTGTTTGTGGCTTCACGTCAGAAATGTTTTTCTGTACTTCATTGTTAGTGGAACATATGTTGGGGCTTTTGTGTCTCTTTTCCTTCCTCTCGTGGCTGAAGGTTTGAGTTCCCGGAAGTGGTTAAAACTAACTGTTCCAATGAACTCGATGAAAGCATATAGCAAGTCTCATATCAAATATGCACAATATGTAGTTGGGTTACTTGATGGTGAGTGCACATGTTTCTCACAATATTTGCCTTGCTGGAGTTGCTAGCTATTTCTCCCTTAGCCATTTCATACGTTTTGGGCTTGTTTTTTTTTTCCAAAACCTAAGTTCTGCATGAACTATCAGAAAGCAGTATTTTTGTGAGATTATTTGGATCAGATGTGGGTGATTAGTGAAACAAGTGGCAATATTGATTAAATCAGGACAACGGCCAAGCTGAGATATGAACGGAAGTGGAGGAAGGGGAATGGAGGGAAGAGTATCTCTTAAACTCAGAATTGATCAGTGTATCAAACCAGGTCTTTATGCCTTATAAAGATGTATGCGGGCCGCATTGAAATCATCCTCAAGATGAACTATTAAACTTTCTGATAGATTTTTATTCATATTTTAAAATTCAGATATAAGATTTACTTAGATTCAGTATTTTTTAAAAAAAATGCAGTTTTGCCTAGTTGCATTAACCATTTTTAATCGGATGACAGTCAAAGAAATGGAGTCTCCAGCTTGTTTCTGCCTGGAGCCAAAGACAAAGATCTTATTTGTCTCAATAGCAGAAGAAATTTCTGGAAGCAGTTTGAAAACTTATGATAGCAGGTCAAGAGAGAAATTGAGGTAAAGCTGCATGTTGTTGACTAACTGTGTTTAGATGATGATGGCCAAGGGCATTGTGTGGTTAGAAAAGGGAAGAGTCAAAGAGTAGATCATTGGGGACACAGGTGTCATCATTTGGGGTGGGTGGGGGGGAGAGGAACTAAGCAGTTAAGAGTGCGGTGGGTGGGGGGAGGCTGTTGGAAAATCTCCGTGGTTCCATAGCATGTATTGAAGCAAAGGCATGGTCAACAAATCCTGCTGCTAGCTGTGACTAGGTGAAAATGAAATAAACCAGCCAGACAACGTGTGTGTGTGTGTGTGTGTGTGTGTGGGGTAGGGGGGTGTGGGAGAGGGGGAGAGGGAATTGATGCCCTTTCATGAGAACCATGTAAAGGTACAGAACTGGAGAGAGGGGTAAGTAGCAGAGATGGCAAAAGTGCAAGTCTGTAAGGTGAGGGCAGGAGAGACTGAATGTCCAAATTGGTGACAAAATTTGCAGAAAGAGGATTGTAAAGGTATATCTGGGAGTGGTGTAAATCGGATGAGATGAAAAAGGTCTGAAATTACCTGGTGATAAAGAATCGGTGACCTCTGGGATTGTGATTGTATAAGGCCAGAATGGCTAATTTTCTGAATTTGATAAATCTGGTGTTGAGTTTGTCAAGCAGTTGTATGCCTAGATAGAATGGGAGATGTTCCTCGAGTTTGTTTTTGTTGGAGCAATGTGGGGAAAAGGAATGTAAAAATCACAGGGAGTGGATTTGAAATTAACGTGTTGGACATCTAAGCTCAGGCCCTCCTTTGCAAATTGAACAGAGTTGTTCAGCAAAGTAGTTAAACAGTTGCAAAAACAAACCTGTTGGAGGAACTCAGCAGGCTGAGCAGCATCTGTGGAAGTGAAGTGACGGTCAGCATTTCGAGTCATGACCCTGCAGTCAGGGCTGAGAGTGTCATGGAAGGTGGCCAGTATAAAGAAATGAGAGGGAGGATTGGGGTGGGAGCTGGCAGGTGATTGTAGAACCACCAGGTGAGGAGGGCGATTGGCAGATGGAGTTGGGTTGGGGTAGATTCAGGAAATGGCTGGGAGGTAATGGATAGAGTCAGAAGGAAGGAAAAAATGGGAACAAGTGAAGCCAGGTGGGGAGAGGGTTTAGGTAGACAATGGATGATGCCGGAATCTATTAAATAAGGAAAGTGATCAGTGGAACCGGGGTAGATGGAGGAAGTTAATGAAACTATGTGAAGTGGCTAAGAGAGAGAAGGAGAGAGGAAAAAGTAGGGAATACAGGTTACCTCGTGATAGTATTGGATTTGCTGATCGCCAAACTCTAAACTCAAAGGCCTTCAGCCCTGTCTGACTTTGATAGGTATGGGTACCCTCGCTAAAGGGAGGTTATTTTGGAACTACCCAATCTTCAAAGACTAGCTAACTTCCCTGATTATCCTTCGTGAGGAGTTTAGTTGTCAATACCTCTTCCTAGAGATGCTGCCTGGCCTGCTGCGTTCACCAGCAACTTTGATGTGTGTTGCTCCCATTACTTAAGTGGTGGTTTTCCCCCTTCCCTACCAAGGAGGAGATACTTGCAGCTAACAAAGTTGTTTAAATACAGTTTATTTTTAGTGATACAAGTTTAAATTCAAATAACATTCTTAAAACACATTTAAAACTCAGAGGCTTTATATCTCATGAGAGATTTCCATATTCCAAACCATTTCTAGAACAAAGGATTTCCAAAACACATACAATTCCTATAAGCTAAAAAGAGATAACCCATGAGCCGCAGACAAACCAGTCATGTGTTGCAGGAATCAAAGGTAGAGGAATGGATTGTAGTTCACCCCATGTTTCTGTCATTCTTCTTGATGTTCCTTAACCATTTCTAATAAGCTAGACTGCTTGCTAAATTTATACCTTTCCTTACCACTTCTGTGGCTTCACCTATATGGTATACTTTTTAACACAAGTGATCTTAAAGCTTCTGGAGACAGAGTTCCCATGTACCAAAAATTAATGCTGTTGAGCCGATTCTATGAATACATAAATCTTCCAACTATAATGTGTGTGGCCTCTGTCGGCCGTGGTTGACCATGATTACTGCGCCTCTGGTAGTCACTGGTTTGTCGAGCAGTGTTGACTGTGGCCATTGAGGCTGATCCTGGAACGGCAGACTCCGCCACAGTTGCTGCATGTGTAGGGCGTCATGGAATTGCTGTCCGCTGAGCTCTCAGTTTTGCTCCTCAAACTGACTCAGGATCACTCTTTCGCCTTGCTCAGGGTGTTGCTGAAAAGTACCTCGCCATTTGTTGCGGTCATCTGCTGCAACCTCCCAGCACTCTGTGTTGATTTTTAAGGCTTTCATGTCATGCTTACAGATGTCCTTGAAGTGAAGCTGGGGTCTACCAACGTTCCTCTTGCCTGTTGCTTGTTCTCTTTAGAGGATGCCCTTTGGCAGTCTACCATCCTTCATACAATGGATGTGGCCCAGCCAGCGCAATCTACATTGTCTTAAAAGCATGAACATCGTGGGAAGCCCAGCGTGGGAGAGCACCTCAGAGTTTGGGACTTTGTCTCTCCAGGTGATGCCGAGGATGCGGCGAAGGCTGCGCAGGTGAAAACTATTGAGTTTCCTCGCCTGCTTGGAGTAGATGGTCCAAGTCCGGCTACCATACAGGAGGGTGCTGATAGCGCATGCATTGTATACAGCAGTCTTGGCCTTTGTAGTGGGTTTCAGATTCTCCCAGACCTGTGAGGAGAGTCGAGCAAGGACCGATGCTGCTTTGCTGATGCGCCTGTTGATTTCAGCATCAAAGGAGAGAGTGTCGCTAATGGTCGACGCCAAGTATGTGAACTCGTGGACCACTTCTAGATCAGCTATTTATATGCTAAATAATAGTATCAATCAGGTCTGCAAGCTTCCTTAAACTAAATAACTTAATCAGCATTGTCTAGTTTCAAATAAGTCAAATTTAATAACCCATTGTTTTGTTCTGCACCTTTTGAGCAGTTAGCCCAGGTGCTGTGAGTTAGCAAGTCTGTGACTGTAGACGGTGTTTATTTGCAAAGCTGTCTTTTTAACTGCAAACTGATTAGTGTTTGCCAATTACATTAAGAACTGAGACTGTCTCCTGTTTACAACAAGCAAAACAAAGAAAGTTGCTCATAAACAACATTTTGATCTTTAAAAGTGTCAGCTGCTTGTGTTTAGAAAATTGAGCTTGGCAAGAGGAAAGAAGGCCCCCGGCCCATGACAATGAATATTCTCACAACCTGAAATTTGCAGTTGTAAGCTACTCAGGTAGAATACGAGTTGCTGTTCTTCTGGTTTGTGTTTAGTCTCATCCTGGCAGTGGAGAAGGTTGAGAACTGACAGTCAAGTATATGAAGGAGAGTTGAAATGGCTTGGGCCGGGAGGTCAGGAGATGGCCCATGCAGGTATCTGCAAGTGTTATACAAATGGTTGCAAGTCCATGCTTGATTTTGCTGAGAAATTCATAATTGCCTCTCCTGCAAATGAAGCAGGTGTATTATGTTGAGGAATGTGCCCAGGCTACCTACATATAAATATGGAATAGCATACCTTGGAAGTGTAACATCAGGGCAGTTTTGTTTATGTTGTGAACTTGAGATCATTGACAAGTTTGACTGCAACAAGGAGACCACATTCAGATCACTAAATGCTGTTGACTTTCCACTGACCTAGTAGATTTCTGCCTTCTGTGTTGCAGAGGAAGCTGCATCAGAGCACCAAATACGTTCTACTCAATTGGAAGAAATACAAATGATTCATTGGAACTGGTGGAGAGATGGTTAGAAACGGGGCCTCGGTGTTGATGAGCAATGAATCCGTGTTTTCTAGAGGGAATAGCCTCTTGGTCATTGTTGGCATTTGATTATTTTTAATGTGAGTTTTACCTCCATCTTCCCTTAATTCTTTCTGTGACATCTTGCATGCCAGTTTACACTTTACGCTTGTACTGTCATTTTCATGATTACCAAATCTGGTAGGTAAAAAGAGTGCAAAGTTGTGTGCCCTTTTCACCAAGGTCTTTTTCGTGTTGAAGTGGCGTGAGCACAATTTTCTCAACAAGCTCTCAGCAGCTTTTCACATAAAAATTAAAGTTTAATGTTTAAATAGAATGTTCAAAGAATTGCTGCTCTGGTACGTTCTGGATGATTATCCATGCTGCCTGTAAAAACCATGATTTTTATTTGGTGCTGATCTTAGCAAACAGATTGCTGGTAGATGTATTTAGTGCAAAAGCAGAACAGATATATTTAAAATAATTTTAAAAATCTGAACTTGGCTTGCTTCATGTTTTCATTCCTTTTCTTTGCCATAGTTAACGGTTTGGCTCAGATATTCATAATTGCCACTCCTGCAAATAAAGCAGATGTATTATGTTGAGGAATGTGCCCAGGCTACCTACATATAAATATGGAATGGCATTATTTGGAAGTGTAACATCAAGGCAATTTTGTTTGTGTTGTGAACTTGACATCATTGACAAGTTTGACTGCAATGAATGCTATTTCAATTACTATTAATTTGATTTGTCAGGTAGGAAATGTTCCCTTGTGTGATTGAACGTGGATTTGATATTCAAATCCTATTGAACTTGCACTTTTGTGTAGATACAGCTGTGGCTATTGAGATCTGTGTGCCTATTGTGCACTCCAGTGAGGCTGTAACTGAATTTCATAAACTGCTCCCGTTCTTAACTTCTTGTGCATGGTCCTTCACAAAAATATTAGATGTGATCCATTCTTCATCCCCTCCAGATGTGATCAAATCGTTACTCATCCACCATTTTGTTCAGCTAATTAAAACTGTAGCTTGGAGTTTATCTTGCTCATTCATTAATTACTTCTGGTCCAACTGACCTGCCTCATGGTTTTCCTAGGTACTACAGATTAAAATTTTCGTGTACCACACACAAAATACTGCAGGAGCTCAGAAGTCAGGTAGCATCTGTGGAAAGGAATAAACAGTCGATAGTTCAGGCTGAGGCCCTTCATTGGGACAGACCTGCTGAGTCCAGCATTTTCTGTGTGTTACTCTGGATTCCAGCATCTGCAGAATCTCTTGTGTTCAAAAGTTTTGTTCAGTCTCTCCATAACTTCAATGTCAGTCCAGCTGAACAGCCCATGATGAACTCATTTCCCTACCATGAGCTGTACAATGGTCATATAGTCATTAAGCACTCCAATTCTCATTCCAACTCTCTTCTCCTTTCTCTTCCTTTTAAAACACAGTACAATTTACATCTGAACTAGCTTGTAATTTTTTTTTTTGTTTTGTCACTTTCAGCAAGGTGACTACAGTCAGCCCTCCTTATCCGCGGTTTCCGAATACGCGGATTCAATCAACCGCGGATCAGGAAAACCCGGAAGTTCTCTCTCCAGTACTCGTTGTTTGAGCATGTACAGACTTTTTTTCTTGTCATTGTTCCCTAAACAATACAGTATAACACTACTTACATAGCATTTACGTTATATTAGGTACTATAAGTAATCTAGAGATGATCTAAAGTACAGGCAGTCTTTAAGTCGGATTTGTACTTAAGTCGGAACAGGTACATCCGGTATTATTTAGCGTCAGTTAGTCAAATGTTTGTCTTAGTATATAGTATGTATTTTACCTTTCTATGCATATAAAACTTAAGAAACGTATTTCAATAATTAAACCATTGCGTTGCTTAGTAATAATTGTAGCTTTCATCGGGGCAGGGCCTTTCACATGCTCCATTATTCTCACTTTATCCTTTAAAATTGTTCCGATCGTTGACTCACTGTAGCCTAATGCTTTTCCAATGACCGATGGCGTTTCACCTCTTTCCGATCGCTTTATTATTTCCACTTTATTTTCAATGGTGATTGTTTTCCACCAACGGAACAGAAACACTGCAGATTCAGCAGCAGCCGCGGGCAGTGGGTTCTGAGCTCCCCCGGGTCCTAAAGTCCACCTGCACTGAGACAGGTAAAATAAGGGACTTGAGCATCCGCATTTTTTGGTATCCGTGGGGGGTCCCGGAACCAATCCCCGCGGATAAGGAGGGCCCACTGTAATGTTATTGAATACTTGGGAGGCCTTTATCATATTAAAGAGAACTTTTGAAATGCATGTTATTGAATTTGTCTTGCCTTTTACATGGAAGCATTTTGTTTTTCCTATGCAATACTACAAGTCTTTATGTTGAATATTCAAAGTTTTATCTTTATTAGGACATTTGTTCTCATTTCATCATTTGACAAAGTGCATAAATTTGAAATGGATTTATTGCTATTCCTTTTTAAAAGATGAGGACAAAGAAAAGTGCAATTATACAGCACCTTTTAAGCCTCTTTCCAGGCATCTCAGACTGCTTTGCAGCCAGCAAAATGGTTATAGAACAGTTACTGTTGTAATGTTACAAATACAAGTATCCACAAACATGCAAAATTGTGATTGCATGGATGATAGAGTGACAATTAGTGTTCAAAATGTTGGGGATAAGTATCTGCAATATTTTTTAAATACTTGGGGAGCAGGCAGGGTTTTAAGACCATATGGCATAAGAACAGAATTATGCCATTTGACCCATTGAGTCTGCTCTGCCATCTGATCACGGCGGGTTTATTTTCTTTATTAACCCCGTTCTCCCCTGTAACCTTTGATGCCCTGACCAACCAAGAACCAATCAACATCCACTTTAAATATACTAATGACTTAGCCCCCACAGCCGCCTGTTCACCATCCTCTGGCTAAAGAAATTCCCCCTCATCTCTTCTAAAGGCTGTCCTTCTATTCTGAGGCTGTGCCATCTGGTCCTAGATTCATTTACCATTTAATGCATACTTTCCACGTCTTCTCTATCCAGGCCTTTCAGTATTTGGTAGGTTTACATTCTCCAGTGAGTACAGGCCCTGACCCATCAAATGCTTCTCACCTGTTAACCCTTTCATTCCCATGAACTTTCTCTGGACCCTCTCCAAAACCAGCACATCCTTTCTTAGTTAAGGAGCCCAAAGCTGCTCACAATTCTCAAAGTGCAGTCTGACCAATGCCTTATAAAACCTCAATATTACATCCTTGCTTTTATATTCTTGTCGTCTCGAAATGAATGCGAACATTGCATTTGCCTTGTCCATACTTTTCCAAGCTGTTTGAACCCCTTCTATTTAGCTTAAAGTCCTATCCACAGCCCCAATTATGTGATTTGCCACTCCCTGGGTGCAGCATGGTACAGGTGGAGACTGAACCATTGGAACTGCTCTCTTTCCCAATACTGGTGCCAACATCCCACAAATCCAAAGCCACTTCTTCCACACCAATCTTTGAGTCATGCATTTAGCTCACTGATCTTATTAACCCTGTGCTAATTTGCACCAATTATTTGGTTTTGCATTTTAAATTAGTCCTTAGCTGCTCAAATTTCTTCAGTATAAACTTTTTCCTCGTTCTTCCTACATTGTTGGTACCCACATGGACCACCACAACTAGAACTTCCCCTCCCATTCCAAATTACTCTAGAGGTCAGATGAGGTAACCTGAACCAGGGCATCAGGCAGACAATACAGTTTGCGACAGAATTCCCTGACTTTACCATTCCTAATTATCACTACGTTCCTGTTCTCTTCCCTATCCCCTCTCTTGAATAGCTCCCTGAAACATGGTGCCATGGTTTGTTTGCTCATCTTTCCAACTTCCCCCACTCTCATCCTCACAGGAAGCAATAATCTCAGACCTATTGGGCAAGCTTGAGGCTCCTCCAGCACTACCTCTTGGTTCACTCTAACTGCCTCACCAATAGACTCTCTTGTCTGGCCAGAGACTGAATTTGAAGTAGTTAATCTAATGGGTATGACTCCCTTTTGAAAAGTGTACAGGTAACTTCTCCTCTCCCTGATGCATGAAAGTGTTTGAAGCTCATATTCCAGCTCACCAACTTTGAGCCTAAGTTCCTTGAGCAAATCTGCTTGCTGCAGATGTGGTTACAATGGCATCCGCCAGCTTCTACATCATACAGCTGCTATGCATCACCTGATCCTGTACCCCTATTTTATTTCATTTGTTGTCATTTAGTATCTTTATAGTTAACTATTCATAAAGCCTTGCCTGTTCTTATCTGCTACTCACTTGTGCCATTGACTCCAACATTGGCCTACTCACGCAGTGGCTGCTTCAAAGTCATCTCTGGGACCTCAGCTGAGGTGAATTCACACACGAGACTTGTGCTTTGAAATGGTTCCTGCTCCTGCACAGATCTTGCTCTCACTACTCCAAAGTGGAAATTCATGCACAGCAAGATTTGCTCTTTTCAGTCGCTACCGTTCTGGCATAGGTCTTGCTCTTTGACTTGGCTATAATACCTGAAAGATAGTAAATCAAACTATGCCTTTCTCGAGTTGTCTTAAATTGATCTACTAAAGTCATTGTGAATTATCTAAAGGAAATTACTAACAGCCATATTTAAAAACGCAAACACGAGGAAATCTGCAGATGCTGGAATTTCAAGCAACACACATACAAGTTGCTGGTGAACGCAGCGGGCCAGGCAGCATCTCTAGGAAGATCCTGACGAAGGGTCTCGGCCCACAACGTCGACTGTACCTCTTCCTAGAGATGCAGCCTGGCCTGCTGCGTTCACCAGCAACTTGTATGTGTGTTACTAACAGCCATACTTAGGTTGACTACATGTACATCAAACTTTGTATGAAGAGATGGTGCGACTTACAGAAGGCCATCATGATTATGAAAAGGCAAATCTGTGCAAAATTAGAGACATTCAGATGCACAACAGCTGTGGCAGGGTTTGTAAGACATCACTTCCACTCAGGCAAAACCTAAAAACATAATTGCCAGTGATGCTTCACTTCCCAAAAGCTCAATGCCCTTTATGCATGCTTGAAAGGGAGAATAACACGATGCATGTGCAAATCCTCACAGCATCTGGCGATTCTGTGCTCTCTGTTCTAGAGGCCAACATTAGAACATCCTCCAAAGGGTGAGCTCTTGCAGGGTGTCAGGCCCTAACAGTGTACCTGGCAGGGTTATGAAAGTTTGTGCCAACCAAACTGACTGCAGTGTACAAGGACATTTTTAACCTTTCACTGCTGCAGTCAGAGGTTCCCAGTTGCTTCAAAAGGGTATCAGTCATAGAAGAGCAGGGTGAATTGCCTCAATGAGTGTTGCCTTGTAGAACTTGCAACTACTGTGATGAAATGCTTTATGAGGTTGATTATGGCTGGAATTAACTCCTGCCTGAGCAAGGACTTGCACTCACTGCAATTCATATACCACCACAGCAGGTCTAGAGTGGATGCAATCTCACTGGTTCTCCACTTGGCTCTCGAGCACCAAGACAACAGCAATTAATGCGTCAGGCTGCTATATATCGATTACAGCTTGGCATTCAACACTATCACCTACTCTGAATTCATCGACAAGTTTCAAAACCAGTGCCTTTATACCTCTCCCTCTGCAACTGTTCAGCTTCTTTATTGGGAGAAGTGTGGATCTGTAATAGCATCTCATCCACAATTTACAATCAACACAGGTGCACCTCAAGGATACCTGCTTAGTCCACTGCTTTTCTCTCTCCACACTTATGACTGGCGAGGCACAGCTCAAACACCATCGATAAATTCACTGATAATGATAGAATATCAGATGGAGATCAGGAGACATGCAAGACCACATATTCAACATCAAGGCCGAGGAATTGATTGTGGACTTCAGGAAAGGGAGCTTCTTCCCTTCTGCCATCAGATTCTGAATGGTCTATGACCCATGAACACCATCTCTTTAATCCTCTTTTGCACTTTTTTTTGTAACAGGCAGTAAATTTTGCCTTGCACTGTATTGGTGCTGCATAACAACGAATTTTACGACATTTATTTTCAGTGTTAATAAATGTTATTCTGATTTTTGATAAAGTAATTGATTAGCACATGTTGAGGTGCATTGATTGAAGTTAATTTCATTCTTCAGCACGTTACTTCATTGCTGAGCATATGCAAAGGAAATTCCATTTGGCTTTACAATACGGAAATAGAACTGGAAGGAAAGGCTGCAACAGGGATGTTAAAATGTGGGTTTGCTTTTTTTCCCAGACTCATAAGTGATGTGTCCATTTCTGTAGAAAAGTTTAAATCCTTCGTCTTGTGAAGGATACAAGCAGTGAATCACTGCCATTAAGTAAAGAGATTGACATTAAAATAGGGGCATCTTTCGGTCATGACAAAGTAGAAATGTATTGTAATAATTTGTAACTCCCTTGAAGAGAATGATCCTGCCAATTCTGGCAATGAAAGGGGATCCTTATAAGGGTTGCTTTTAAAATCTCCATAGCAAACAGTTGCTTGGCAACATCTGTTGTTAGTATGGTCTGTGAGTAATTGCTAGTTCAAATATTGTGAACTAAAGTTCCTTCTGTGTTTGTCAGTGGAATGCATGAGGCTTGTCAGAACTTCCTTTAAAACCATCCCTTCAGTGACCAGCTTTGTTCAGATTGACCAACTAATTACTCTTTAATCAAATAATTACTTAGTATAGTTTTAAAACTTTACTTTTCAATGATGCAAGGTGAAATGAATTGCTTTGTTTTTGGAAAGAAGGAAGATGTTTACATTTATATATTTCATGTTAAATAGTATTGGAAAGTTAATTGGAGACCAAGAAATTTGCAGCATTTCTGTAGATTTTGGCTGTCAAATTATTTTCAGACATTATTTTCAGACAGTTATCTGTAAGTAGAAGGCAGCTTGGTACATTGTACAAGTAGTACTACATTGAAGTGTTCATAATGTAAGACTAAATTATTCTGTTGAATGCCTAATGATATTACACTTAAAGTTCCTCGCCATAATTTTCACATTGCTAAATGTTAAAGCTAATTCTGTAACTTGGAAAAAAATGCCTTGGAACTTGCTGCATCTAAGATGCACAATTGTCCTGCTGTCTTCCTTTTCTGTAAAGCTAGATTTCCTAGTTAATGTTCTCATCGCATTCATTGAGGCCCTGTGGTTATGGTATCAGGGCCTTGCATGATGTAATGTAGTCATGTGATTGGGCTAGAAGAATCCCCAAAATGGCTGCAGACACATTTGACAGTTGTTAAAGCTATGCATACAGCTTCATATTGACTCAGCTGTCAGTTCCCCCCCATTTAAAGCATTGAAGAACTTAAACTGAAAATTTAAAAAGAAAAAAAAATGCATTTCAGCAAACAAATAATTATGAAATTGAATTGCCTTTCGTATTTGCTGCTGTACAATCTCTTAAAAGAACGGGATTGCAGATGCCCCAAGATTGTCTTGCAAGAGTTCCCAATCTTTTTTCATGCAATGGACCGATAGTATTAAGCAAGGGGTCTATGATCTCCAGGTTGTGAACCCCTGAGTGGAATATCCTCGGTAGAAGCCGGATTATTCTGACCAATGTTTGAGCACCCACTGTTATACTCTATGGAGTACAGACAGGAAAGTAGCATCGGATTTGGCCAACAGATTCGGGTATGTTGCATTGTCCATGTTCTTTTTGTGAAAGCTGTCAGGTATAATAGTTGTTGCAAGCATTAGTCATCCTTGAGCAGTTTCCATTTGTGGCATCATTTCTTTTAGGGAACTTTTTTTTAAAGAAAAAGTAAGGTGGTGTGAGAATCCCAAATCAAGGGAGGAATTAAATAAATACAGCACGAGTAATAAATACTTGTTCAGAAAAGGCAATTTTTTGATTGGTAAAGTAGGACATGATTCAAAAGGCTAACAAAATAAACGAGGTTGGAATTCTGGCTGCAGAAAAATTTTGCCTGTTGCTGGAAAGGTTTCTTATATTTGAGACAAGATGGGGTGTCGAGCAAGGAAACTAATGTTGCATAACTTTAGTCTTTGGTGGGCACGTTCCTGGGAACCATCAGAAATTTAGTGATTTGAGCTTTGGAAAGGGTAGGCTAATCAGTCAGCATGGGTTTGTGAAAGATAGGTCATGGCTAACTAATGTTAGTTGTGCATTGAATAAGGCCTCGCAGAAGGAATTATTAGTTAATATTACTCAATCAACAAACTGAACTACAAGCAACACACATAAAAGTTGCTGGTGAACGCAGCAGGCCAGGCAGCATCTCTAGGAAGATGTGCAGTCGACGTTTCAGGCCGAGACCCTTCGTCAGGACTAACTGAAGGAAGGAAGGAAGAACTGAACTACAACACTTGTAAGCAAGACTTTTAATAATTCACTAATCATACAATAAAGATTAAAATCTATTCCTGAGATTTGTTCAATGCCAGAAAGATTTCTTCAACATTATTGAAAAAAACTGAAGAATTGAGGAGGATATAAAGAAGCCCATGTGGGGCAAAGGATCACCAAGAGTAACTTCCTGATTTTCACATGAAATTGCAGAGTGTGACCATGTAGTTGCAGTGAATGAACTCTGACAGTATCACTCTCTCTATAGCAATAAAATCTAGTCCAATCAAAACTGTTAATGAAATGTTGACAATTATCTCAACAATTTGATGACAAAAAGCAAGGAAGTTGCTTTGTATGTGCAGAGCCTTGCCTATAATCTTAATGGAGAACTATGTTCAGTTCTGGATTCCATACCTTAGCAGGAAATATTGATCCTTGCAAGGGTGTGATTTGTTTTACCAGAATGATAACTAAAAGAATTATATTGATGAGGGCTTGTGGCATAACTTGCTTGAAATGTCATTAAACATAAAGGATTGGCAGATGATCAAATTGAGCTGTTTAAAGTGATTTAACAAAAAATGACTTGAGTAAATGCAGTTCAAAGGTTGGTAAATGGTATTGAGGTACAGATCAGCTGAAATTTAGTTTAACAACAGTTCAAGTTAGAAGAAATAAACATTTAATCCTATTCCTGCACATCTGTTTGTTTGGCAAAATTTATGCACTTTATTACTCATTTGAGATACTGTTTAAAGATGTGTTAAGGAACCTTTCTCTCTCCTGTAGTTCCAACTTTTCTGCCAAACATGGCAGAGGCTGCTATGTAAATAGGCACCTAAAAGTAGCTTCAGGTGGGCATTATTTGAAGGCAACAAACCTTGGAGGAACCCAGTAGGTTAGGCAGCATCTCTGGAGAGAAATGGACATACAACATTTTGAGTCAAGATCCTTCATCTGGGATGAAAGTCAGAGGGAAGATAGCCATTATAAAGAGGTGAGGGGAAGGGGAGGAGTAAGAGAAACCAGTTTGAATTCTCTGCAGGTTCAGTATTAACTGCAGTTTTATGCAGCATCTTGAGTTTCTGAGACTCCAATCTAGACTGTTTTGAACTCTTGATTTCTTCCATTTCGCAAGAAACTCAGCCTCTCTGAACTGATCGTGAGGTAAATATTTCAATTTTATAGGAGAGATCAAAGCATTACTGCCACAGCACTTGTAATTCCATAGCATGTGGTTACCTCTGTGCATTTCTGACCCTTGACTGCTGTGTTGTATCTTGATGTGCTTTTGTACTTCTATAATCACCTTTTGGGTATAAATATCTTGTGTGAACTAATGCCTGCTAGATTGCATCGAACTGAGAGCTGCTGACCAGTGGTTAGTATTGGGACTGGAACAGTTTCTGTCACAAAAATAATCTCTCAGTTTAGCAACACATGAAATAACCTCAAGCAATAAAATCATTTCATCATGGCAAAACTTTTTTTGTGCGTGTTTCTACTGTATTCAGTATTATGGGAAACCGTGCCCAATTTTAATAAATTTTCAGTTTCTTGTCAAAAAATACAATGGTTGTTTGATTTGTGAAGGTGCTAAGAAAAAGTAATCATTTTGAGTCCTGCATTGCAGTTAGTTTTAAGATTCAGAAAGGGCATTAGCGCAGCAGTATTACATCATGTGACTGCAGAAGCGCAGGGAATAGCTTTGGAACTTGGAGGCCCAAAATGTCATTGGTTATTGATTAAACAGCAGATGGTAAGAGGATTTCTAATGAGGATCTTCAGCTGGAAGACTGATGATACCACTAGTTGTAGTTAATCGCTCAAAAAGTATTCTTTGATGTATTTCAATTTTAACTTGGAGTTTTTTGTGAGATTCTAGCATTACCAAGATTTAGTTTTTGGCATTAGAGTGGTTGAGAAGGTGACGACAAGCTCCTTCTGAAAGTCATTTTGAAATTACTCCTGAAGTGATGTTACATGGGTAGTAATCAATATTTGGCTATTGATAATCTGTTTAAGTGAATCAAATTGATTTAAGACTGAATATTCTGATAGTGCAGATCTTGGGATAAAGATTTTTTTTATCCTTTAAGTATTCCAGCAATAAACAACTTCAACCCTCAGCCTCGTATATTTGACAGCTGGGTTCCAGATTAATCGGTTTGTGCTTTGCTGTATCATTATTTTGTACTGGTTGAGAGAGTCAGCAGCTTTTAAATTCCTGGATGTTAACATATTGATGACCTGTCCTGGACCCTGTACACTGATGCAATAACCATGAAAGCATGCTTGATCTTTATTTTCTTTGGGAATTAGCTAAATTCTTAAACTCAGTTAGTCTGCAGAAGGTGTAGTGCATGGGGTTATGGGTAGGTTGTACCATATGGGCAAGTGGACAGTGGAGAGGGAGAAATCAGCATGGGGAATGTAGGTTCCCTGAATTTGAAAAATTCAATGTTTATACTGTTAGGTTGAGGACTCCTGAGGCAGAATAGGTGTTCTTTTTCTAGTTTGCATTTTGCCTTGCTCTGGCACTGGAGAAGGTTGAGGACTGACCGGTCCGTGTGGGAATGGGAAGGGGAGTTGAAATGACATGCAATCAGGTCAGAATGGTTATTACAGATGGTGTAGATGTTCTGTATAATGGTCACTTTGTTTTGCCATTGTCAAGGAGGCTATAGCGAGAGCACAGAATGCAGTAAGTAGATCAAGTTTGGGATGCTGCATGTGAACCATTGCCTGATGAGGAAGTTGTTTGGATGTAGTGAGGGAGGAGGTGGAAGAATTGACCAATTCCCCCTCTGTGGTCATAAGGTACAGTATCAGTGGGTGGGTAAGGATGAGTGAACCAGGGAGTCATAGAGAGAGTGGTTTCTGCAGAAAGGGGCAGGAGTGAAAGATGTGATTGGTGGTGGGATCTTATTGCAGCTGGCTGAAATGTGGAAGGATGATGTTCTGGATGAAAGGTGAGGACCTGGGGGTGGGGGTGCTGTCAAAACAGAAGGCCTGAGAATGGAGCAAATGCTGTGAGGACTCCAGCCATAGCAGCCACGTTTCCCGAAAAGGGAGGATATCTCAGTTGTCCCGGAGCAGAAAGCCTTGTTTGAGAACAGAAGTAGTGGAGATGGAGAAACTGGAAAAAATGGTATAAAGACTGTTTACTATAATGCTGGTTTTAGCAGGGCTCCTAAATGTCACACCTGATGAAATGCTACTCTGATGTCAAGTATAGTTGCTCATGTGTTTCTTTGGGAATTCAGCTTTTTGGTTCATGTGTGGACCGAAGCTGAATTGTGTGTTGGTGAGCCAGACAGTTCCTCTGTCTGGCGGAACTGGTCCTCACCCTCAACGTTTTCTCTTTCAGCTCTTCCCACTTTCTCCAAGCTCAAAGTGCAGCCACGGGCACCTGGAATAGCCCCAGAAATGTCTGTCTTTTAATTGGCCAAGTGGAACAGACCATGGTCCAAGCCTTCCCTGGTAATGCTCCCGAACTCTTTTTGCGCTACATTGATGACTACATTGGTGTTGCTTCATGCACCTATGCTGAGCTCATCAATTTCATCAACTTTGCCTCGAACTTCCACCCTGTCCTTAAATTCACGATCCATTTTTGGCACCTCTCTCCCCTTTCTCACTCTCTAGCTCCATCACTGGAGTCAGATTGACTATCGATATCTTTTATGTACACTCCAATTCCCACAGCTGTCTTGACTATATCTTTGCCCACCTTGTCTCCTGTAAAAATGCTATTCCTTTTTCTCAGTTCCTTTGTCTCTGTCGCATCTGTTCCCAGGATGAGACTTTCCTTTCCAGGACATTGGAGATGTCCTCCTCCTTCAAAGAACAGGGTTTCTCTTCCTTCACTATTGATGCTGCCCTAACCTGCATCTCCTCATTTCACAGACATCCATGTCTTCCCACTGGCTTAACAGGGATAGAGTTCCTTTTGTTCTGCAATTTCCACCATCTTCAACAGGACCCTTCCACCAAATAGATCTTTACCATCCCCCGCTCATTGCTTTCTGCAGGGATCGCTCCCTCCGTGATTCTTTTGTACATTCGTCCCTCCTCACTAATCTCCCTGGCTCTTATCCCTACAAGCAACCGAGTGCTGCATCTGCCTATTCACCTCCCTCACCTCCATTCAGGGCCCCAAACAGTCCTTCCAGGTAAGTTAGTACTTCACATGTGAATCTTTTGGGGTTTTCTACTGTATCTGGTGCCCCTGGTGCAGTCTCCTCTACACTGGTGAAACTTGACATAGATCAGGGGCTTGCTTTGTTGAGCACCTTAGCTCCATCCACATAAAGTGGAATTTCCTGGTGACCAGCCATTTCAGTTCCTATCCCCATTCCTGTTCTGACATGTTGGTCCATGGCTTTGTTTTCTACCATGATGAGGCCACTGTCTCCAGTTGGAGGAGCAACACCTCATACTCTGTCCAGGTAACCTCCAACCTTGGGGCATGAACACCGATTTCGCGAACTTGTAGTAATTTTTCCCCTCCTCTTCTTCATTTCCCCACTCTAGCATCTTTACCTTTTCTCCCCCTGGTGCCCCCCTTCATCTATCACCTTCTAACTGGCCTTCTCCCCTCCCAACCTCCTTATCCTGGCTTCTTCCTCCTTCTTTTCCAGTCCTAATGAAGGGTCTCAGCCGAAATGTTGACTGTTCATTTCCATAGATGTTGCCTGACCAGCTGAGTTCTGCCAGCATTTTGTTTTATCTTTTTTAGTGTAGGCCCATCTGGCTCTTCAAACCACAGTGCCCCAGCAACTCCTGACAAATCTGATTAATCCTAACCATGGGACAATTTGCAATGAAGAGTTGACCTACCTGGTCAGTCTTTGGGCTATGGAAGAAAACCAGCGCACCTGGGGAAAACACACGCATTCCACAGGGAGGATGTATAGACTCTTTACAGATAAAGCAGAAATTAATCTCCTGACTCTGGAATATCCTAAGCTACACTACCATGGTACCCAATTTGTGGGTGTTGCTTTGGATTTCCAGTATCTGCAGGATCTCTTGCAATTATAATAACTAACTGGATAACTTTTGACTTTGTTGCAGAGGCGCTAATGTTATAAGTGGACTCCACCAATAGAATTTGATGTTCTGCAATTTGATCTGCTGGTTGTGACATAACTAAGCTCTGTCAATTCTTGCTGTTTTTGTTGTTTATCACGTCTGTAAGTTTCACTGGGTTGGCATTTACCCTTGGATATCCCTGCTATCACTTGCATGTCCTTCTGTATTCCTCATTGAACTAGAGCTGGTCCATGCATTAATGATAAAATGATAGGAGAGGTTTATAGTGAACCATGAGGTAAATGATTGTGAAAGTGTATAGTTATGATTCTGAGGTCTCTAGCACTTCACAAATGTCTAGTTTTGATCAGACTAGAACATTAGCAGATTTCATTGCAACATGACATGATAGAGGGGGTGCCCAATGTGTGAAGGTAGCACTTTGCCATCTCAAGGATTATGCAGTGAGCACTTCTATCATGAAAAGTTGCATCTTCCACAGGTAGATTGGTGAGAACAAGGGCAAGCAGATTTATTACTCTCATATACCTTCCCTTGTTGCAACTTGTACATATGGGCTAGTGTGATACACAATCTGCTGGAACATGACAGCAAGTCGAGCAGCATTGGTAGAAGTTAAGAAATTGTCTTTTTTTTTAGGCTGAAACCCTGCATCAGGACTGAGAGAATAGGTGTTTGGGGGAGCAGCAGGATAGATTTGCCAGCTGCTGTTGGGCTGATGGCATCTTCTGTGTGGGTGGGAATTTGATTCATAGAATTATCATTACATTTTGCAGAGAAATTTGAATGGTTGAGTTAAACAGAAGTTGCAAATCATTCTGAGGAACTGGTATGACTTATTGATCTCTCTGACCCAGCAAGCTGCCATTTATCAAAACTTTCCAAATCAAGCTACTTTGAAGATTGAACTTCCAAAAATTTATTTTTAGTCGAAGTGACATAGTTAAGTTTTGTATCTTACAGTGCCTGTCCTGACAATTTATGTCACTATTTTGTCACAGTCCAATTTATTTACAGATAGATTTACAGAGGGGTTTGGGAACACTGTATGTGATCGGCTGCCAACAGAGTTTATAGAATCTTTACAGTGCAGTTTGAGGCTATCTGGCCTTTTTGACTCCATATTCTATTTCAGAAGAGCAATTTCTTTCTCTTTTCCTTATAGTTCTAATATATTCCTTTTTAGTGTTGTTCCATTTTGAAAGCACAGTTTGACTTGGATTCTGCTATCTTATAGGCAGATTTCCAGATCAGAAATGTTCTCTGCTGTTTTTTCCACCTCATGTGACCCCTGTAATTCTTTTCCAAGTTATCAATCTGTGGTTCCCAGTTCTTGACCATTCTATAATGGGGACGGCTTGTGCTCTTCTCTCAAATCTATCAAACTTTACTTCAAGAAGAACATCCCAGTTGTTTTAATTGAATCCTGAGGCTGAAATTGCTCATTTGTGGTTCTGTGTGCTGAATCTTGTATACTGTCACTCCTGCACCTTTTTATAGTTCCTAAAATGAAATGGTCTGAACCTCTACTTTTTGCCTAACCTATGCTTTGTTCTGTTTAACAGATTTAATTTACTAAAATCAAATCTTTTAACAAATGTCAGAATTAAGCATTAACTTTGAAAGCCAATGAAATTCTGGGAATTTCCATTGAATCTTCCCTGAAAAGACATTCTTCTATCTTATAGACATTCTGAACCACAAAATCAGAGTCCTGTCCATGGCGAGTTCTTGAGTTTTCCAGTTTTACTCTTTTCATAGACACGCTTTACTTTTCTGTCTCAAGGACCAGCGAGTTCTCCCACCTCAACCTCACCCCACCATCCCTCTCTTTACACCCACTCCATGCAGTTAAGCTGTCAATACCTAAGCTTTTACCACCACCTCCTAGTTGACACCTACCTATGTTATGTATTTTCTGTCGGTCCTGATCCTATCACAGGCATTCCTTTGGATCTCTCCAACCCTTCCTCATCTCTGGAAGTTCCAACCTGTCTGTTTTCCAAATTCTTTCATCCTGAAGAAAAATCACCAACCCAGAACCTGAAATTCATTTCTCGCTCCATAAACATTGCTGGTTCTGTTTATTGAGTATTTCTGACATTTTTATCTTGTTATTTTTCTTGACTTTCTCACTGAATGCAGATGATAGCATCTGGCATTGTTTAGATATAAATTAATTCTATAATCGTTCTTTTCAATAATTCTTATCCAGGAGGGTAGTTCAAGGAAGAATTAATGTGATGAGTTCTGTGGTGACATATTAAATTGGTTGCTTTGTTGTGAAAATGGGGTGTCACAGTAGCGTAGCAGTTAGTGCAGTGCTTTGCAGTGTGCCAGCCATTAGAATGGAGTTTGAAATCCAACCCCCCACCCACTTCCTGAACAGAATTTATATACTTTCCTCATGACCATGTGGGTTTCCTCCAGGTGCTCCAGTTTCCTTCAACATTTCAAAGAAATGAACGTTAGGGTAGTGAGTTATAGGTATGTTATTTTGGCACTTGAAGCATGGTAACATTTGCAGAATCCTCATTGATTTGGTGCATGAATTTCATTGTACATTTCGATGTACATGTGACAAATAAAGCTAATCTAGTTTAGTCTATGAATATTTTGGAGTGAGAGTGTTTTGTAACTGAAGCAGCAGTTTGCTATTGTCAGTGAAATCAAAATTATCTTCCCATTCTTGTGTCGCTTTCTTCATATTGGTGTTTTTATTGATTTAATATCATTGTCATAAACCTAATATCGAGTTGCTAACACTTAAAAATTGCAACTACAGTTGTTATTCTGTATAAATTTTACAGCGGAAATCATGGGCATACACAATGGTCGAATTCTGTCTGAGTGCAGATATTATGGCATTGCATTACTTCATTTATCATGTGTGGTTTTTTATTGGCCAATCCAATCAGAGTAAAGGGTGCACAGTGGCATAGCTCGTGAAGCTGCTGCTTCATGGTGTGTGAGGCCTAGTTTTCATCTTGACCTCTAGTCCTTCCTCTGTGGAACTTGCATTCCCCCAGTGACCACATGGGTTTCCACGTATGGGATGGCAGATTAATTGGCGACTGCAAATGGTGCCTAGTTTGTAGGTAACTGGTAGAATTTAGTTAGTGAGTTGGTGAGAATTTGCTGAGAGTAGAAAATGGGATTAATGTAAATAAGGAGTTGATGGTCAGTGCAGACTTGGTGGGCTCGAGGGACTGTTACCATGTTCTCATTTTCTGCAATTAAAAGAGCTGAAATGACTTTTGACAAATTTCTTGAGAGTGACATTTGAAATATAAAAGAACCACGTGCAGCTTGTTATCTGTGGTTTGGCTACTACAATTGCAGAGGTATGTAAAACTGTTAGGTAATTCACTTACCAAAGTTGCTGGTGAACGCAGCAGGCCAGACAGCATCTCTAGGAAGAGGTACAGTCGATGTTTCAGGCCGAGACCCTTCATCAGGACGGCTTGCTGTGTTCACCAGCAACTTTGATGTGTATTGCTTGAATTTCCAGCATCTGCAGAATTCCTGTTGTTTGCGAGGTAATTCACTTGGCGTTATGTCATTTACTTTTACGTCCAATAGCATTTCCTGGACAATGAATGAATGGTTTTCATTTGTGGATCGTGCTTGTCATCAATGCCACTAATATTAAGGAATAATTGGAACGTTGACAAGTATAAAAAGCATTCACTGATTATGCATTGGCCAGGTTGTCTACAACCATTTCATGTTTGGTTCATATGTCTGAGAAGGAAATTGGAAATGTATGAGAGTAAAATGTGATAATAAATAAAGTAACTGAAGTATTATTTAAAGAGGCAAGCTTTAAGTATTCAACAATGCGGAAGCCTAGCAGACTTGACAGTATTGTAATCATGCTTCCTGCGGAAGCAAGCAATTTATTTACAGGTGGAGGGGGGTGAGGTATACCTCCGAAGCATCAGACATTATAGAGATGCTTTCCAATAAAGTTGTTTAATTTGTGTAGAAAAGTTGTCAGTTGTACTTTAATTATGTGCATGAACTCTTATCTGTTACTTCAAATCACGTGCAAAAGCTTTCTGGATCAAACATTTCTCCCTGTCTTGTTATTCATAGTTTTCTCTGAAGTATCATAGCCAGTTAGATTTGTGAAGTTTCTGATGGTTGTCCAATGAATTGAATGTTGAAAAACGATGGAAGGAAACTAAATAGGGAGTTGGCTTTTTGAAAGGATCTGTGGGCTCTCAGCTTTCATACTTTAATATTTTCTCTCTTAGCTCATGATATATGGTTATTGATGAAATACTCCACTTGTCTGTGTAAGTGCAGCACCATCACACTTGAGAATATGATGACATGTAAAATAAAATTAAAACTCCTCTCCATTTGGCACCCATCCATCACTGAGTCCCTTAGGCTGCAATGCTTGCTATCAGCAGGATGTGTGACAGTTATTTGCGGTCCATTCCTACATCTTGCCTCAAACCTGTACCCTCTGCTATTAAGAAGGATCATCAACAGGGATATGGGACCACCACCACCTGAAGATTTTCCTCCCAAACTGCACATAATCAAGACTTGGAAATCAAGTTCAGTGTCTTTATTGTTACCGGGTTGAAATCCTTGAATCCTCTGTCAGGAGAACAGTAGGTACACATCCATTGGAAAGACTGTGGTGGTTCAAGGAAGTGACTTACCACTGTCTTAAGATTAATTATACAGTGGCTTTCAACATTTTAAGCAGGATTAGTGTATTATTTTTGTTTTGTACAATTTTAGAGTGGAAAAAAAAAAGGAAAGGAGCACCATGCAAATGTTTGGGCACCCCAAGAGATTTGAGCTCTCAGATAACTTTTACCAAGGTCTCAGACCTTAATTAGCTTGTTAGGGCTATGGCTTGTTCATAGTCATTGTTAGGAAAGGCTAGGTGATGCAAATTTCAAAGCTTTATAAATACCCTGACTCCTCAAACCTTGTCCCAACAATCAGCAGCCATGGGCTCCTCTAAGCAGCTGCCTAGCACTCTGAAAATTAAAATAAATGATGCCCACAAAGCAGGAGAAGGCTATTAGAAGATAGCAAAGTGTTTTCAGGTAGCTGTTTCCCTCAGTTTATAATTAATTAAGAAAGGACCATTAACAGGAATGGTGGAGGTCAAGTTGAGGTCTGGAGGACCAAGAAAACTTTCCGAGAGAACTGGTCATAGGATTGCTAGAAAGGCAAATCAAAGCCCTCGTTTGGCTGCAAAAGACCTTCAGGAAGATTTAGCAGACTCTGGAGTGGCGCTGCAGTGTTCTACTGTGCAGCGACACCTGCACAAATATGACCTTCATGGAAGAGTCATCAGAAGAAAACCTTTCCTGCATCCTCACCACAAAATTCAGCATCAGAAGTTTGCAAAGGAACCTCTCAACAAACCTGATGCATTTTGGAAACAAGTCCTGTGGACTGATGAAGTGGAAATAGAACTTTTTGGCCACAATGAGCCAACTATTAAGCATGGGGGTGGATGCTTTGGGCTTGTGTTGCAGCCAGTGGCATGGGGAACATTTCACTGGTAAAGGGATGAATGAATTCAATCAAATACCAGCAAATTCTGGAAACAAACATCACACCGTCTATTTTTTTAAAAAAAAAGCTGAAGATGAAAAGAGGATGGCTTCTACAAGAGGATAATGATCCAAAACACACCTCAAAATCCACAATGGACTACCTCAAGAGGCGCAGGCTGAAGGTTTTGCCATGGCCCTCACAGTCCCCCGACCTAAACAGGTGCCCGAACCTTTGCTTCGGGCCCTTTTCCTTTTTTGTTATTTTGAAACTGTAAAAGATGGAAATAAAAAAGTAATCTTAAAATATTAAAGAAATGCGTCATCTTTAACTTTATGGCTTTTGGAAATCAGGTCATCTTTTACTCGCTTAGTTATTCACAGTAACAGAAATTTTGACCGGGGGTGCCCAAACTTTTGCATCCCACTGTAGATGGGCACTGAATGTTGGAGATACTCATGTTCCAAAAACAAATAATGAAACAAAAATGTATATACAATACTATAGTTAGTATAAGCAGTTGTTTTACATCTTTTATGTCTTTCCCTTTTGGGTAACAAAAGGTATCTTGATTCCCATTGATTGACTAAAGAAATTGCTGTATAGGGCAGGGTTGGAAAGAACTGAACTCTGAAGCTGTAACTTACCAATGAACCTTTTATAAGTTGGTAGTATTTTGATGAATTGTTGTCCGTGTGAAAACTGGTTTGAGCTGGGAATGTGTCTCTACTTGTTCCGAGGTTTGGAGGATTTCCGCCAATAGATTTTGCCATTGGAATGGAGTTTCAATACATATAGTTGCAAACACATAGTTGCAAAGTAATGATGTTGACAATAAGATTTAAAAAAAACTAGGCTAATGTCAATAATTCTGGCTTTGAACACACAATGTGAGACTGAACATTAATTTATTCAGGTCAAAATCTTTAATTTTATGAGCAGAACATACTTTACACTGGAATTTTTTTGGGAACCATAAATGCTTGTTGTGGTTAGTGTGGTTGGGTGCATTTTTGAATGCTTTTAAAATGTATTTCTTTCTCTAGGAAAGCGGGTACTAGTTGGATAACGTGGGAATTTTGCATAATGTACAAAGAATGAGAGGAGGTATTGTCTTAAAAGATTAACTGTCACTTTAAAGTGGTTCAAACATGAGAAAATGCAGATGCTGGAAATCCAAACAGCATACACTAAATTCTTCAGGAACTCAGCAGGCCAGCATCTATGGAAAAGAGTAAAAAGTTGATGTTCTGGGCTGAGAAGGGTCTTGGCCCGAAATGTTGACTGTTCATTCTTTTCCATAGATGCTGCCTGGCCTGCTGAGTTCCTCCAGCATTTTGTGTATGCTGCTTTAAAGTGGTTGTAGTCTAGTACACTCTTCTGCATTAGACAAATCTTATACATTTCTTAATAACATAGATAATGCGTTGTAATTTGTTTAGTTGGAATGGAGGAACATGGAAACCATTGTCTTTGGCTCCTGCCAGAGCTTTGCCTTGTTACTGATTTTTTTTTATATATATACCCAAAATAAATCAATGTCCAAACAGTATCTTGATCACTGGGCTAGAATGTGTTTGTCTTGCTTGCAGTTTGGTTGTAAACTTCTTAAAGGGTCCTCTTGACGAATTCAATCAGGAGGTCAAATGCAAGTGCATCTTATTTCTGCGGCTGAGCCTGGGGATATAGCTCAGTCATGCTGACCTGAAGGGCTGTGATGCTGTTGTGCCACCTATAGCTGACTTATGTAGTGTGATCTCCTTCATATGATTAGGATCCCTGAGCTAACTTGAAAGTACAATTAGGCAGTTTGTTATTTCTTTTATGAAGCATTGTAAAAAAAAAATGCTACAAACACGAGAAAATCTACAGATGTTGGAAATCTAAGCAACACACACAAAATGCTGGAGGAACTCAGCAGGCCAGGCAGTGCCTATGGAAAAGAGTTATAGTCAATGTTTTGGGCTGAGACCTTTCAGCAAGGCCCTGTTTGCATCATTCATGTGAGTTGCTGCTCCATATCTCAAAGATCCTTCATCACTAGAGTCTTTCAGTGGTATGTAATAGGTATATAGAATGAGTTGTTAGAGAAAATATTACAAGCAGGTGCAATTACATCATTAAAAAGACATTTTGACAGGTTCATGAATAGGAAATGTTTGGAGGGATATGGGCCAAATGCAGGCCAATGGGATTGCCTCAGGAAAGCACTTTGATTGGCATTTTATTTAGAGACTCCCATGCCCAATTACACCCATGTGACCAATTAACCTACCAACCAGTACGTCTTTGGGATGTGGAAGGAAACTGGAACACCCAGAGGAAACTCACCTGGTCACAGGAAGAGTATGCAAGCTCCGTGCAGGCAGCAGCGGGAATTGAACCTAGGTTGCTGGGACTGTATGCTAACCACTACACTACCGTGAGCCAAGGGGCCTGTTTTCATTCTATATAACTCTTATTCTGCATGCCTTCTACTTGTACTTTTGTGCATCCTCCAATTTCTAGATCCTGTACTGGTGACTAAGGCTTTAGTTTTCTAGCTTCTAGGTTCTAATTCCGTTCATGGATTTGTCTGCCTCCCCTAAGTTCAAAGTAAAATTTATTAACAAAGTACGTATACTGTTTGTCACCATATACAACCTTGAGATTCGTTTTCTTGTGGGCATACTCAATAAATCCATAATAGAATCAATGAAAAACTGCACCAACTGGGGCGTTCGACCAATATGCAAAAGACAACAAATTGCAAATACAAAAAGCAAAAAGTGATAATAATAGATGGTTGGTCAAGATGGTGCCAGTGTACAACAATCTCTTGGTCAACATCTTCCAGATAGCTCACAAAAATGTCTATTTTACTTCTGTTACATCTGTTTTTCATCTTAAATGTGTTTCTGGAACTGTTAGAGCCTGTGATTTACAGTCCTGGAGACTGAGTAATCCAGAGCTTAGGGTTAGGGTTAGTGCTTCGTATCTTCTATCCAGCATTAGGGTAAAAAAAAAGTCAGCCTAATTATGCCGCGTGGAAAGGGAAGAGGGACATTATGGTCACAAGATGATGCCAAATATCATCGGGAAGTGGTGAAGAGAGGGAGAGAAGAAGAATCGGATGAGGCTGGGGCCGCACGACTCCAGGATCAAAGAGTCAGGACAAAAAAAGAGAGAAGAGGAGACAGAGGAGGAGAGGCATGCACGTCTCCAGGATCAGAGACTAACAACAAACAGCAGAAGAGATGAAGAGACGGGGGATGAAAGGACTGCACATCTCCAGAATGACAACAAGAGGCACAAGGGTGGCAGATAAACCAGAAATGATGCCATCAAAAGTGTCCTTCGATAAACGAGGAGGAGCTATATTTGCTTTGCTACGCGTCGTTCTTCTTTAATAAACTGAGGTTTTCCACTTCAGTTTCCAAAGCAAAGCAATACCAATAGCATTCAGGAAAATTTAATGTTCATTCTGGTTACATCAGACTGCACTACCCTTCTCTCAAAGGGTGCCCCCACGGGTCACCCCATTGTCTAGTCTTAATATAACAGTGGTCTAGTTTGTTGGGACCTCTGGTGCTACAGTTTATATGCTGATGGTGATTTAGCAAGTAATTGGCCAGTTTCCTTTTAAGATATTCCTTGAAACTCTTCATTTTGATTAGGATTTTTACTATGTCCTTTGCCTTGGCATTATTTTCTGTTTTGCTCTGTCTCACACATTCATGGCCTGTGAAGTCTACTCTTGTGATAGTGCTCATTTATGATTCTGGTCAGCAAAGTTACTGCTTGCTATTTTAAATGACTGATTACAGCTAATTTAAGTATTCTGCTTATCTGAACTTCCAACAAGTTAAATGTGGCTTGAGATAGTAAGTAAGCTTGTATTGTAGAACGTTATGACCTTGCCTGGGTATTCCCAGAATTACAGGGGCCCGACAGGATTTAAAAGATTACGGTAATTTAGATAGAAAGCTCCAAAAAGAAGTTGGCTGACAGCTGTTTTAGCCAAAGGATGATCTACTATCCCTAGAAGTTGCCAAGTTAGCTCCCCATACTTAAAAGGTGGTGTAAATCATTTAGATTACAACTGCATTTTTTTTAAAGTGATGTTTGCAATCAAAAGGGTTGGGAACCATTGCTTAAGAGTACGTCTTGTCTTAACAAGACATACTCTTTTTGTGCCATTCTGAGCGATTTGTACAATTCCTTAAATGCGTTTGTGAGGCTTATGCATGTCATTGAATATGGAGACATAGAACATGTAAATACATCCTTGGCCTTCTCCAGTACCATGATGTGGTCAAAGACAAGCTAGAGCTGCAACTCATTTTCTACAATCCAGTGGGATGAATATTTCATTTTCTAATTTCAGGTGACCCACATCCTCTGTGTTCCTTTCTTACTCCTACCAGTTTGCCAAGATTCTCTATTCCTTCACCTTTTTTGTTTACTTGCACCTCAGCAGTTTGATTTGTCACCCCTATCCCATCACCCTTGTCCATCTCACACCAATCTATCTGGGTTTCTTCTTCCTTGACTTACACTTTCTAACCCATCTCCCCATCTGACTTCTATCTCACCATCAACCTCCCTTACCTGGTTTCACATCAACTTACAGCCTCTGTGTCTACCTTCCCCTCCCTTCCTTCCACCTGATTCTCTGTCTAATTATTTTTCCTTTTCTATTTCCACCCACCAGCCACCATACCTGTCTCACCTCTCCTTATTGTGAGCATGCTTTCCTAGCATTGAGATCTCATATTTCTTCACGTTTCCTCTAATTCTCCCACCTTTCCCTTAAGTATGGGACTTTATTAGAAATGTGTCTTGTTAGAGGGAAGGTTTCTCAAGCTCTTTGGACCATGAAGTCTGTACCACTAATTGACCACCCATTTTACAGTAATCCAAAAGTAATTCAATTTTGACTTGTTTTTTTGAGATGTGGATACCTAAATATTTATGGTAACACAATGCTGGAGGATCTCAGCAGATAACATAAAAGGAGGAGAATAAATGGTCACTGAGACCCTTCATTGGAACGGATAGAATGTGCCGATTGAAATCTCCATACTGATTGAAATGTAATTCAATAATTAATGAATATTCAACATGCCAGGAGGCTTTGGATGGTAAAATACAGTGTATTCTAGTTAATTGGGCCATTGGTTAATTAGGCACCTGCTTATTTGGGATATCTCTTTAAGAACAAAAACTAATTGAGAAAATTGTTGGGATTTCCTTAATTTATTTGGGACACTGTGCTGCTTAACTGGGGCAGGATACTGTTGCTGAACAGGTTCCAGCCAGCATCAGATGTACATGTGTAAATGTTAGATACTACACTTTGTTCAGAGCAAACAATTTTTAAATAGTGTCAGTTGTGTATGTTTGTGTTCAAACAGTGATTTTTGTCACTGATAGTTGCCGAGAAATAAGCAGTAAGAGAGTTCCGAACTGTTTTTTCACTGTGGTTTCAAGCATTCAGCTTGGAGATGCCAGAAACGGCTGGTAGTGAAAATGAAAAGATTGCATTGCTTCAAGTTAGGAACTACAAACAATTTGAAGGTATCTACAATTATCTTGAATGTTGCAAGGAAAATGAAAACTCGAAGGATGCTTGTTAGTATTGTATGAAAGCAGTCCATTATGTGCACTAGGTGTCAAAGCTGATTTTGTTCATTGTGTACACTGGATGAATTCCTCTGTCAATAACTACTAGGAACTAATACAGTTTTATAATACTGTACTATTGGTAGTGTTTAATTTGTTCTGTATTTCATTTAAATACATAGTTTGTTTCTTTGTCTTTTTTTAAAATACATTTTTAACTTCGGCTTATTGGGTCAGTTACTTAATTAGGCCAAGATGTACGGGTCCTAGTGTACTCCAGTTAAAAGGAATCATTGAAATAACCTAGTGCTCACTCACATTATCAGCCCTCTTGCTCAGCTGTTTTCCTTACTTCACTCAGCAATGTCCTGAGCTGCATCAGACTGCCTTGTCACATCACGGTAGACTTCGAGAACGCCGCCAGAGCTGTGGGACGACAGCTGCCTTCCAAGTGCACCAGATGTGCCTGAGGGCTGAGCTCAGTTTTGGGCGGAGGGTGGTGTGGGGGATGGGTAGTGGGATTTGTAAAATGCCTGGATGATAGTCTGGTCACAGAGGGTCTTGGTGCATTTTCTTTAGGGAATTATTCTGAGGCATACATTCAGCCTCTGAGCCTTTGAAACAGGAAACAAAGAGTCTTCACTTTGTATTGCCTGACTCAGACTGAAAGAATTGATTGGCCAGAGCTGCACATCCAGGCCACTTGTTATCTACAGTGTCTCTGGCTCAGTCATTTCCTCATTGTTATTTTCATCTTTTCCTTTTTTTAAACTGTGTTTTAGACCTTGGCCTTTGTGCTTTTTTTTAAGCTTTATTGTGAAAAGCCTGGAGAGAATACAAATTTCATTTCTACAGAGCAAAGACTTCAATGGCAAATTAGTCTGCATGGATAGGTTGGAAATTGTAATCAGTTACCAAAATTAGCTTTAAAATAACCCACATTCTGTAAGGATCGGTACATGAAGATTTGTGTGAGCTACACTCATTTTCAAGAAGCATTTGTCAGGTATGGAAACTGCCTTTTTGTGTTCGATAGTAGTATTGGTTTGAAGATATTTCTTATCCTTGCTGTTATTACAGTACTGTTTTATGCAAAGCGAAGCAATATACATTTGATATGCTGCCATTTAGTTCAATTTATTTTACGGTTCAGTTTGCAAATTATTTTCGTGTTCCTCTTAACTCTTGACAACTAAATATAGCATCCACTATATGGTGGTATCACAACATACCCAAAATCTTTAAGTTGCATTTATGTGGTCTTAATTATTAAAATTAACTGCATATTTGCAGTTCAATTGTTGAAAATATTTCCACAATTTGATGCGATGGCTATTTTTTTTTAATCTAGCCATTTGATTGCACCTCAGGGATTTGTTTATTTCACATTTTGTGTTTCCTTTACAATGACAATGAACTCTGCATTTAGAGATTTATTCAGTAAGGCTTTTAAATTTCTACTTTTGCCTTGTTTTTCTTTGGTTTTCTGTTTGAGCTTTTTTATATAAATTCTGCCTATTTTATTGACAAACATCTCATCGCTGTTCCCTGTTTTGCATATTTTATTTTCCTACTTGATAATTCTGTAATTTCAAAAACTTTCAGGACAAATGGTTGGTTTCACCATATCCATGTTTTTTTTTCTGAGCTATCTTTTCAAATGGGTTAAATTAAAGTCTGAGGGGAAAATTATGTACAAGTATAATATCATGTATTGCATTGAACTGCTGCTGCTAAGTTAACAAATTTCACAACACATACGGGTGATAATAAACACGATTCTGATTCTGACCAGTTTTTTTTTTACCAGCACCATAACCTAAAACATTTTCCATATAAATATTTGCTCTTCAGATGTAAATACTGTTATAATACAAGTTTGTGATAACCAGATAATTACTTCAAAGGTTTTGATTTGAGGAATAACTGTTAACCAGAAATTGGAGATAAATGCTGTGCCGCAGTTCTAGGTAGCATAGCCTTTTGACACATTCTTCCTGTGGTTCACAGCTGACTTGGTAATTCAAGTGCATGGCTAGATAAAAATTGCAAATCTGAAATAAAACGAAACACCCAGTAGGTCAAATAGTATCCATGGAAAGAAAAACAGTTCAGGTTTCAGGTCCAGGACGCTTGGTGTGAACTTTATTTGTGCTCATCACGGTATGACTAGAATGTTGTGGGAATACCTGCCTCCATCCTTCAGACAGTGTACTCCAGATTCCAGCCATCCTCTGGATGAAAAATCTCTTCTAAACTTACTATTTTCCCAATACCAATACTCAGTAGTTTTATAGTCTGTCCTATCTGTGATTCTCGTATCACCCTCCCTGGCCTCCTCTGCTCCAAAGAAAGCCCAGCTTCTGTATTTTCCTTGTAACTCTCCATCCCAAGCCAATCCTGATGAATCTTCTCTGCATTCTCTCTAATGTTGTCACACATTTGCTGTAGTGTTAGATGCAGAACGTGGTTTATAAAGTCAGAACATCATTGTACTTATGAATAAAGTACAACCTATGTCTTCATGACCTTATCTATCCATGCTGCCACCCTCTAGCATTCCTGGACTTGTTGATTAACATAGAACAAAGAACATTACAGCACAGTACAGGCTGTTCGGTCCATGATGTGTTGACCTTTTAACTTACCCCTACATCAATCTAGTCCGTCCTTCCTCCTAGCCCTCCATTTTTCCATCATGCATGTGCCTAGGAGATTTTGAAATGCTTGCAGGCCATTTTATGTACTCAACATTTTTTGTGTAAAGAGTCTGCATCTGATGTGCCCCCCTTATACTTTCCTTGAACCACCTCAAAATTATGCCCCCTTTTATTAGTCATTTCCACTTTGAGGAAAAAGCCTCTGGCTATCCACATGATCTATGCCTCTTATTATCTTGTACACCTCTATCAAGTCACCTCTTATCCTCCTTTTCTCTAAAGAGAAAAGCCATTGCTGACTCAACCTACCTTCATAAGACATGCTCTCTAGTCCAGGTAGCATCCTGGTAAATAGCTGCATTCACGCTAAAGCTTCCACATCCTCCCTATAATGAGGCGACCAGAACTGAACACAGTACTCAAAGTGTGGTCTAACCAGGGGCTTATAGAGCTGCAACATTATTTTGCAGCTCTTGAACTCAATCCCCCAACTAATGAAGGGCAATACATTTTACACCTTAGCAACCCTATCAGCTTGTGTGGCAACTTGGGGGGGGATCTATGGGCATGGACCCCATGATGTCTTTGTACCTCCACATTGCCAAGAATCCTGCCATTAAACTTGTATTCTGCCCTCAAATTTGACTTCACACTTTTCCAGGATGAACTCCATCTGTCACTTCTCAACGCAGTTCTGCATCCTGTTAATGTCCAGCTGGAACCTATGACAACCCTCCACACTATCCACAAGTCCACCACCTTTCGTGTCATCTGCAAACTTACTAGCTGACCCTTCCACTTCCTCGTCGAGGTCATTTGTAAAAATCACAAAGAGCAGGGGTCTCAGAACAGATCCCTGTGGAACACCTCACCAACCTCCAGGCAGAATATGCTCCATCTGCAACCACACTCTGCCTTCTATGGGCAAGCCAATTCTGTACCCACACAGCAATTTCCCTGGATCCCATGCCTCTTGAATGATCCTACCAATGGGAAACTCATAGGTGCTTTACTGAAGTCCACTGCTCGACATCCATCATTGTGCTTTGTCACATTCTAAAAGAATTTAATCAGGCTCTTGAGGCATGATCTGCCCTTCACAAAGCCATGCTGTATGTCCCTAATCAGACTGTGCTTCTCCAAATGCTCGTAAATCCTTTCTCTTAAAACTCATCTCGAATAATTTGCCCACCACTGAATTAAGACTCGCTGGTCTATAATTGCCAGTGTTATCCCTGCTTTTCTTGAACAAAAGAATAATAGTTGTCACCGCCCAATCATCCAATACTACTCCTGTGAGGATGCAAAAATCGTCACCAAAAAGCAGCAATCTCTTCCTTCACTTCCCATAGTAACCTGGGGACTGGCCCTGGGGACTTAACTGGCCCTGGGGACTTAACTATCCTAATATTTTTCAAAAGGTCCTGCATATAATTTTTCTTAATGTCGACATGTTCAAGTATATCAGCCTTTTTTACATTGCCCTCACAAACATCAAGGTCACTCTCATAGGTGAATACTGAAGAAAACTATTCGTTAAGGACCTCCCTTTTCTTCTTACTCCAGGCATGTGTTTTACAGTTTTACATATATATATATATATACACCACACAAACCACACACACACACACACACACACACACACCTGTATGTGTGTGTGTGTATATATAAAAATAATGTCTTGGGATTTCTTTAACCTTACTCGCCAAAGACTTCTCATGCCTCCTAGTTCTTCTAAGTCCATTTTTCAGCTCCTGGATACCTTGACACTCTCTAAAGCCCTGTCAGGTCCTTGCTGCTTAAACCTTAAGATTTTTTTCTTCCTCTTGATAAAATGTTCACATCTCTTGTCAACTATGATTCCTTCACCATTGCTTCCCTGTCTAAATGGATACAAACCTATCCAGAAACACCTGTTCCCAATGCTCCCAAAACAACCTCCACATTTCTGTTTTGCGTTTCCTGGAGTTCATCTATTCCCACTTTATGCTACTCAGTTCCTGCTTGATAGCATCACCATTCCCCTCCCCTGTTAAATAATTTCCCAAGCGTTCTGCTCCTATCCCTGTCCAAGACTGTGGTAAAGTTCAGGGAGTTGTGGTTGCCTCTGAAATTCTCTTCCATTAAGAGTTATGAGGCTTGACCTGGTACATTGCCTAGCACGAGATCTCATATGTCTGTCCTCTAGTTAACCTGTCTATATATTGAGTCAGGAATCCTTCCTGGATATACCAAACAAATTCTGTCCTATCCACCTCTTCCATACCAGGGAGTATTAATCATTATTTGGGAATTTGAAGTCCTTCATTGCATCAGCCGTGTTTAATTGCATCTTTCCAAAATCTGCCTCCTAATCTGTTCTTCGGTGTCTCTGTTGCTATTGGGTGAGGGCCTCTATAGAGTACTTCGAGTAGAGTTATTGCTGCCTTCCTGTTTCTGACTTCCACCCTCACTGACTTGGTAGATAATACAATGTCCTCCTGTTCTGCAGATGTGATACTATCCCTGATTAGCGATGTTAACCTACACCCCCATCACCTCTTTGGGTTGAGACCCTCATCAGGACTGGAAAGGAAGACGCAAGATGCCAGAATAAGGAGTTGGGGGTAGGGAAAGGAGTACAAGCTAAGAGGTGATAGGGTACTGTGGACAACCCCAATAGATTTGCAGATGCAATATTGTCTCAAGTGGAAGGACTGTTTGGAGCCCTGAACTGAGGTGAAAGAAGAGGTGAATGGGCAGGTATAGCACTTCTTCCACTTGCAGGGATAAGTGCCACCAGAGAGATTAGTGGGGAGGGACGAGTGGACAAGGGAATCACAGGGAGCGATTTATGGAAAGTGGTCGGGGGGAGGGGGAAGGTAAAGGTGTGTTTGGTGGTGGGATCCTGTTGAAGATGGCAGAGATTGTGGAGAATGATGTGTTGGATGCAGACGCTCATGGGGTGGTCGGTGAGGGCAAGAGAAACTATCTCTTTTAAGGCAGTAGGAAGATGGGGTGAGGGTGGATGTCCAGGAAATGGAGGAGATGCAGGTAAATGCAGCCTCCACCATTTATGGACTGGGGTTCCATCCACATAAAGCAATATTTCCTGGAGACCAACCATTTAAATTCCTATCCCCATTCCCATTCTGGCGTGTTGGCCACCTCTTTCTGTCATGATGAGACCATGTTGGAGGAGCAACACCTGATATTTTATCTAGGTAGCCTCCAACCTGATGGCATGAATGTAGATTTCTCCAACTTCTGGTTAAAAATTTCCTTTCCTCCTTCCCTCTTCAATTCCCTACTCTGGCCTCCTCTTCTGTCTTGTCCTCACTTGCCTATCACCACCTCCTAGTGCCCCTCCTCTGTCCATTTCTCCCATCATCCATTTTCCTCTCCTATCAGATTCTTCAGGCCTTTATCTTTTTCACCTATTACCTCCCAGCTTCTTACTTAATTTCCCCCCTCCCCCACCAACCTGACTTCACCTATCACCTTCTAGCTTGTAATCCTTTCTCTTCCCCACCATGTTATTCTGGTGTCTTCCCCCTTCCTTTCCAGTCCTGATGAAGGGTTTGGGCCAAAACATCAAATGTTTATTCCTATCCATGGATGCTGTCTGACCTGATGAGTTCCTCCAACATTTTGTGTGTAGTTGCTCTGGATTTCCAGCATCTGCAGATTCTCTTGTGTTCACATTTCAATCCATCCCACTGACTATAGTCTTGCCCTGTCAAGTGCCTGCCCTTCCTCTCAGACACTGCACACTGCATCTACTTGTATACCAACTGCACCATCCTCTGACTTACCACTCTGGTTCCCATCCCTTTGCGAAACTAGTTTAAACTCGCCCCAACCTCTCTAGAAAATCTGCCCATAAAGTTATTGGTCCCCCTCAAATTTCTTCAATATTAAGGTCCCTCAATATTCGGTTGGACCTAGCCATTCATTGTGCAAGTCCTGCTGCTATTTGTCATCCCAAAAGGAATAGCCCTGCACTTATCGTGATTAAATTCCACAAGCCATTGCTCTTGTATCTGTACCAGCAGATCCATATCATCATATCAATATATACAGTTGCAAGAAAAAGGTTGTGAACCTTTTACAATTAACCTGGTTTTCTGCATTAATTACTTATAAAATGTGGTCTGATCTTCATCTAAGTCACAACAGTAGACAAACACAATCTTCCTAAACAAACAATTGTACTGAGTATACCATTTAAACAATCACTGTCTAGGTTGAAAAAACAAGTATGTGAACCTTTTCGAGTAATGCCTTCAGCAAAAGCTATTTGGAGTCAGGTGTTCAAGTCAATGAGATGAGATTGGAGCTGTGGGTTGTAGAGGGGTCCTGCCCTATAAAAAGGGCACACAAAGTCAAGTTACTGGTAGAGCCTGCTTGTCTCAAGAAAGATCTGTTTGTGCATCGTGCCTCGATCAAAACAACTTTCAGGAGACCTTAGAAGAATAATTGTAGGGATGCATGAAGCTGGTAAAGGCTACAAAAGTATTTCTAAAGACCTGAATATTAAATAAGTCCACAGTAGGAGAAATTGTCTACAAATGGAGGAAATTCAGTATTGGTGCTACTCTCCCTAGGAGCAGGCGTCCTGCAAAAATCACACCAAGAGCACATCATGCAATGCTGAAGGAGGTGAAAAAGAACCCAAGGGTAACAACAAAAGACCTGCAGAAATCGCTAGAACTTGCAACAGTCTCTGTTCATGTGTCCACTATAAGAAAAATACTGAACAAGAATGATGTTCATGGAAGGAAACCATGGAGGGAATCACTGCTCTCTATTGCTACATGTGTCAAGTTTGCAAAAGACAACCTGGGTGTTCTACAGCACTTCTGGGACAATGTTCTGTGGACAGATGAGACTAAAGTTGAACTTCTTGGCAGAAATGCACATCGCTATGTTTGGAGGGAAAGGGGCACCACACCAACACCAAAATCTCATCCCAACTGTGAAGCATGGCAGAAGGAGCATTATGGTTTGGGGTTGTTTTGCTGCCTCAGGGCCTGGACAACTTGCAATTGTTGAGGGAACAATGAATTCAAAATTGTACCGAGACAAGACAATGATCCGAAGCACAAGAGCAAATTAACAACAGAATGGTTTAAAAAGAAAACAATTGTGCTTTGGAATGGCCAAGATAGAGTCCAGACCATAACCCAATTGAGATACTGAGGCATGAGCTGAAGAGGGTTGTGAAGAAGGTATCCCAGAAATATTGCTAAAGTGAAACAGTTAGGGAGACGTGGTCTAATGTGGGTTATTAGTTTAGGTAGATTATGTTTGCCTATTATTGTCTTAGATGAAGATCAGACCACATTTTTTGAATAATTAATGTAAAAAGCCAGGTAATTGCAAAGAGTTCACAAACTTTTTCTTGCAACTGTACCTATCAATATCCTCCTCACTATTAGGTGTGCTGATGAAATACAAGTCCATTATAACTAATGCATTACCTTTATCTGCTACTTTTGTAACTTTGGAAGTAAAACCTATTTCTGATTGGGCTTTGGTTTGGTTTTGACATTTGCACTTATTGTTTGAATAAGCCTTGTGATCTTTCCTGATTCTTGAGTTTGTAGATGAATGTAGATTAGACATACAGAATTTTTTTAGAAAGTTGCTCCCCTGTTTTCAAGAAAAAAAATCAACTTGTATAATTAATGTGGTTAACTTGAGCTCACTGTACCTACCAGCCCTCTCCAAACACCATTTTTGATGAACGTCTGTTATGTGATGTTGACACTCAAGTGAGGGATGGGATGCTGTGTTGTGTCCATTTGACTAGGCAATAACACTGGACAGCAAATTTTTTTCAGAAGTGTTGTTTCCCCAGATTTTTTATGGTTAAGATGGACTGCTTGAAGCTGAACACAAATATAATTTCAGATTACTTGTATCGTGTAGGAATTTAGAGAAACAAGAATTTAACTTCTATTGAATATAATGGGTTTAATTACATAATGGTGCTGATGCTTGGCAGCACCATTAGCTCAACTGAGCTAAAAATGCTTTGATTATTTTCATTTGTACTCAATGATTGTGGCTTCTCGCTTAAGTGTCCATCAATAATCAACCAGCATTGATGGATTACAGTTACCCTGATGACCATTTCTCCATGCCCTGTTGAAAACTTTCACCATGCTCGTCACTGACAGCGCCAAAATTTGCAGGGAAGAAGTCTAAGTGGGAATGTAGAAGATTAGTCTTTAGTGACATGTTGCACTTGGTTTTGTCTGCTTGAAGCATGTTGTCAACTAGCTGCATAATTTGGTGCTCTGTAGTTTCCAAAAAAATTTTCAACAACATCCAAGAATACCTTCGATGCGATTTTTCTCCAGTCCCACTGGAAGTTCTTCAAATTGCCTGTCATTGATTACCTGTTTGATTTGTGGATTAACAAAAATGCCTTCCTAATTTTGGCATCAGTTATTCTGGGAAATGTCTGTCTCAAATACTGAAACCTTTTACCTTCTTTGTTTATTGCTTTCACAAAATTTTTCATAAGCCTCAATCTTACATGAAGAAGAGGCAAAACTATCTTTTTTGGGTCTACAAGTGGATATGTGCCACACTTTTCTGCCCTGGAACCAACTGTTTACAGAGAGGCCAATCCTTTTTTAATGTAATGAGGTTCTTTAGTGTATCTGAGCTGCTTTCCTAGTAGCAGCACTACTATTTTCAGATCACCACAGATGTTCCAGTTGTAGTTACTGTACTGAGGTGTTTTCAACAAGACTTCCAAATTTTAGTAGTTTTCTTTCATGCGTAGTGCATAGCTGATTGGTATTGAAGGGTGGACATTGCTGTTGTGTAGTAGCACAGCTTTCTGGCTTAAGAATTAATAAAAATATGCCATAGTAGTAGGTCATACTGGCAACCATAAGCAGTCAAAAGCTCATTAATGTCAGTGCAGAAATGCAGATTATCAACCTGACCAAAGGATTGTGCCAAATCTTCTTAGTGCAGTGAAAGTCAGAAATTTTTTTGCCTAGTGACATCAGATTCCATCCTTGCAGTCTTGAACCCAGTAATTCTGCTTTTGCTTTTGACAAACCCAAGTCTCTGATTAGGTCATTTAATTCAGATTGGGTTATCAGATGAGGCTCACTCACGTAAAGGGTTCAAAATCTGCATCAGCATCTTTCTTGTTTTCAGTTCCTGGGTTGAGCATCATGGCATGTTCATGCGCCTCCTCCAGACTCCATGTCTGATGGTTTCAGTACTGGAAGATTGTCGTCATGTGGTACAGGTCTCATGGCTGAAGGAAAATGGGGTGTTCAATGGCAATCTCTTACTAACTTTTCCTTCAGTTAGTCCTGATGAAGGGTCTCGGCCTGAAACGGCGACTGTACCTCTTCCTAGAGATGCTGCCTGGCCTGCTGTGTTCACCAGCAACTTTGATGTGTGTTGTTCAATGGATTTCTTGTTTTTAGGAGAGAAACCAGGCACACAGGTCAGGCAGAAGTAGTAGTGTGTCACATGATCCTTCTGCTCTAGCCCTATCATTGGCACAGCAAATAGCATAATAGCACTGACTACCAAGTACCTCCGAGCCAAGCTCTAAGAACGACACCGCTTGTTGCGCAACAAATGTGAGGAGCTCAGGCTTTGCCTTAGTTGCCAATTTCACATCCAAGGTTGAGCTCACAGGCTTTCTTAATAAGAGGAGTTGTGCTCCGTCTTTGAGATTTATGTGTATATATGCCACAAATACTCCTGAAAGTACAATTACTTTATCATAATGAGTACACACAATGTGCTATGCGCATAGAGCATGTGCATCAACGTGATGTAAACTCAATGCATAGAACGGTGTGTGGGTGATGCTTTTATAGCCTTTCTAAAACCTGTCCTGCCATGCAGCATCCATACTTCCTTAGCATGCTCATACATGATGGAAAACTTTTCAGCTTACATTGTGGGCTACATTTTAATGGACTTTAATTATGAATTGAAAAACAAATATAGGTGACTTCAAAAAATAATGCATGATTGGGAAATTTCATGGCTATTTTCATGATCAGTGGCCCAAATTCATAAGATACACCCAAAAGTATTCAGGAAGCGAAATCCTTGTTGTTCAGTGTAATCAAGATGGTCATTAGTTGAATTATTTCCTGTGACAGTTTCACAGATAAAATTGTTTACTATTGCTTGGAATGTTAAGCCTCCTTTTAACTCAGCAGCACAAATCCTTCAATATTGTTTTTCTTATTGATACTGCATAACAACTGGGGATAGGTCTGTCTTTGTATTGTGTACACATTTGCTAAATAATGAAAGATTAAGACTTGTTTCTTTTTTCCCCATTCAGGTGATATCACTCAGAAGGGCTATGAAAAGAAGAAGGCCAAACTGCTGGCGCCATACATACCACAGACTGTAGGTAAGGTGTAATTGATTAACAAAATAGTAGATTAAAAGGAATGTGATGAGCTTTGTCATTCGGATTGAGAAAATGCCTTTGCTCCACCTCTGCCCATCACACACTTGATGTGATTTTTTTTCTTTTTAAGACCCACATTGTCCTCTGTGCTCATCATGTCCATGAGCTGCACTTTTGTTGATCAATTTCTGTTTAAACTGTTGAATGTACAATTTTCTGGTCCTTATGTTTGGTATTGCTATAAACTGTTTCCTTTCAAATTCACCCACTCCTCTTAATAAATGCCACTATATTTTCTTAAAAGAATTTTTAACATTGTCCCTGATCTATGTATGTGGTTGAATGTGTTACCTTCCAAATCCGTAGACTTGCGATGTTTCATGTAATTGTTTACCAGTGCTGCACTTGCTCAGTAGCTGTTAGAACTTTGACTGGGGGGACTGCTTCATCAGGCACCTTTACTGTCTCTGCAAGATCTCCCAATGGTTGCCCATTTCAGTTTGATGTCCCATTCCCACACTGACATGTCTGTCCATCGCCTCCTCTACTGCCAAGATGAGACCAAACTCAGGTTGGAGGACCAACACTTCATGTTCTCTCTGGGTAGCCTCCAGCCTGATGGCATGAAATTGATTTCTCTATCAACCGGGAATTCCATAACCCCCCGCCCCAACTTCTCTTTTTTTTTTCTATTCCTGGTTGCCCTCTCACCCCATTTAATCTGTGCATCGTCTCCCTGTGGTTCTCCTCCTCGCTTTTCTTCCGTGGTCTGCTGTCCTCTCTCATTAGATTTTCTCCTCCACCACCTATCGCCTCCTAATTTCTTCATACTGTCACCCCTACCCATTCACATTCCCGCTCACCTGGTTTCACCTATCACCTGCCAACTTGTAATCCTTCCCTGCACTACCAATTTATTCTGGTTTTTACACCCCCCCCCCAACTTTCTTTTCAGTCCTGATGGAGGGACTTAGCTTGAAATATCGACTTTTTTCCCCTCCTTTGATGCTGCCTGACTTGCTGATTTTCTCCAGCGTTTTGTGTGTTGCTTAAGATATCCAGCATCTGCAGGATCTCTTGTGTTTCAGAATTTTAAAATCTTTGAGTTGGTGAGCTGTAATCAATATATGCTAGTTATCATGAGAGATGGGTGAATGCATGTTGATATAGGAAGGTGTTCTAGATGAACTCATATTATTCTGAAGAATTGTCCTTAGTAGAAAAGGTCTTGTTTTGCTGTTTTTTTTTTACTACTTGTTTTCTGCTGTACATTGTAGGCATGGTATGTTAGCGTCGTAATCTGTGGTGACAGTTGTGGGCTTCTCCAGAGTTTATGTTGGTTGTTAACACACGCTACATGCTTTACTGTATGTTTTGATATACGTGTGATAAATTAATCTGAACTAAAGCAACAGAATAGTTAAGAATAGCAGAACAGTGTAATTATAACAATACAGTTGAATACCCCTTGTCTAAAATGCTTGGGGCTGGAAGTGCTTTGGATTTTGATTTTTTTTTGAATTTTGGAATATATTGTATATTGAGATAGAACCATAGAAACTACAGCACAGAAACAGGCCTTTTGGCCCTTCTTGGCTGTGCCGAACCATTTTCTGCCTAGTCCCACTGACCTGCACACAGACCATATCCCTCCATACACCTCCCATCCATGTATCTGTCCAATTTATTCTTAAATGTTAAAAAAGAACCCGCGTTTACCACCTCGTCTGGCAGCTCATTCCATACTCCCACCACTCTCTGTGAAGAAGCCCCCCCTAATGTTCCCTTTAAACTTTTCCCCCCTCACCCTTAACCCATGTCCTCTGGTTTAGATAGCTTGGGATCACTATCATTTCTGACTCTTAATTTATGTGCTACTGGTAAGCAGTCTTTATCTTACACTTCTTCATCACATATATGTACTTAACAGTAAAAATTATTACTCACCATTTAATATAATGAAAATGTATTGAGTGCTGGGTAACAAAAGCAGCACAGCAGCAAAACAATGGAAGGCTTTCAATTTCCACCTGTGATGCCGTATTTTGATTAAAAGGTTAAAGTACACTGTGTTTGTATTTTACTTTAAGGTTTAATGTAAGGTATTAAAACAATCAGCATTATAGACTTGTGAAGAAGGGGACCCACTTCATTGAGCTGTATTCTGCAAAAAGCAGGATCTCCCAGTGGCTACGCATTTCACTTGGACTTGCCATTCCCATATTGACAGGCCTGTCCATGGCCTCCTGTATTGCCACAATGAGGCCAAATTCAGGCTGGAGGAACAACACGTCATATTCTGTCTGGGTAGCCTCCAACCTGACGGCATGAACATAGATTTCTCTAACTGCTGGTAATTTCTGACCCCTTCTCTCTTCCATTCCCTTCCTACCTCTTCTCCTCACATGTCCATCACCTTCCTCTGGTTCCCCTCCTCCTTTCATGATCCACTGTCCTCTCCTATTATATTCCTCCTTCAGCCCTTTACCTCTTCCACCTGTCACTTCCTAGCTTCCTACTTCATCCTTCCACCCTATCCACCCACATTTCCCCTCACCTGGTCTCACCTATCACCAGTACAAGATTCTGCTGATGGTGGAAAAATGTCGACTGTTCATTAGTTTCCATAGATGCTGCTTGATCTGCTGAGTTATACCAGCATTTTGTGTGTGTTACTCATCTCTCACCTGCCAGGTTGTACCCTTTCCCCTTTCCCCTCTCCCCACGACCTTATTCTGGCTTTTGCCAGTCCTGATAGGGGTCTTGGCCCAAAACATAGACTGTTTATTCATTTCCATTACACCTTGAGTTTGGAGAAAGTGGATGGGGCCATAAGAGAAATTATTGAGAGTGAGGACCTGTTCCGCCAGACAAAGGATGGTGGTGTGGAGGGGAATTGTTTGGGTCTGTTGTGAAGAAAGAAGCAGAAAGCTTTAAGACCTTCTTGATGGGGGATAGAAGTGTAAAGCTCAATGACTTCATTTGTCACAATTCTTGGTTAAACATTTCTCCTCGAAAGTGATAGGTGCAGAGATAATTTCAGTACTGCAAGATTTCTGCAAGATCTGGGTTACCATGAGATCTTTAAAAATCAAAGACTGCACAGGAGAGCGTAGATGTTTAGTGTTTTTTTTATGTCCCCTGGGTAAGACCGTTTTGAAATGTTTTTATATTTATATCTGTGTATTTAAATTGTTCTACACTGAAGATCATCTGCAAAATTAGAATGCCAGAGAGATTCATGATGAATATAGTTCTACAGTGGCCAGTGAGTAGTTGGAGGATAGAATGAGTTGGGAGGCAGGGGGTGGGGGCAAAATTAAATTACTCTAATTTGTTTGGAATTAAATTTGCTAATTCTTCACAACTGGGAAAATTCTGACTTATAAAGCATGCGAGTTGTCATAGACAAGTCGTCTTTAGGATGTGGAGTGACTTGATAGAGGTGCGCAAGATGATAAGATATAGATAATGAATAGCCAGAGACTTTCTACCAGGGCACGTGGCTAATTCAAGGGGGGCGTAATTGGTAATTAAAGGGAAGCGTATTTGGTGGGGAGAATGTCAAAGGTATGCTTTTTACACAGGGAGTGGTGAGTGTGTGGAACGCACTGCCCAGGGTGGTGGTAGAGTGGATACTTTAGGGTAATTTTAGAAACTTATAGGCACGTGGATGCAGTGATTAAAAAGAGTGGAGTATCCTGGTGATCATTTTAGATGATTGAATCTAGTCCAGATGATCGCATAGTTGAGAGTTCACATACTATGGGTGTAGCTCACTCAGTGTGTCTTCTGTGATTTACTTCCCGTGCCATTCAGCTGTCAAGTGGGTAAGATGGCTCTTGAGGCTCAGTTGCTCCTTTTCACAGGTTTTTGGCCTCAAATAAGCTCATCTTCATTTATCCATTAAAAGACACTTTTTTTTCCTTAAAAGGGCATATTTGTTGTGCTTGAGCTTTCTCCCTTTTTTTGGGTTTCCTTTGCCACCCATCCACTCATATTTGACCAGGAAGTGGCGGGAGCAAACTTTTCATTGATAATCCTGGTATGCTTTTATCATATGCTCTCAGTGTCCCAGTTTTCCAAACATACACATTCCTGTTAGTTCCCTGGTGAGAGGAGGCCTGGCAGATGCTCTGTTTTTTATCAGTTTGCAGAGCTAATGATACTTCCTGATGAAAGTAATGTTGGTAATGATAGCCAAAAATTTTGACCTGTGTAACATGGTATGTTAGAATCTCTTTTATTAGCATTTGGAAGTCAGTAGAGTATAGCGTATCCTTTGTTTTGATTTGTTCTGCTGAAGCTGTTCACTATTAGTTGGAGTTGTGACTTTATAGTATGGAGTGGTTCATTTGTCTGGCTGGGTTGACTAAGATGATAGTTCCCTACTCTGTTAAATGATTTCACAATGCTGGTGCAAGGCATTTTGCACATGTTTTAATCATCACTTTAGTGGATGTCCAATAAACAGTAACCAAGAACACAATAATTTGTAACTATATGCTAATAAGTCTTTGTTTATGTAAATCAAAGATATTAACAACATCTAGATTCATAATTAAACCAACATGACTACCATTTGAGGCAGCATTGTTATAAGCACATATTGCAGCTTAAATACTTTTCTGTCAAGTTTTTCATTTTACAACAACTGGTTTTTGTAATTGAATGTGTACATTAGGACTTGTTAAATTCTTGCTATAAAATTCTTCTCTTTCCCATCTCCTATTATTTGTGCAATGTATCATGCATCATGAATGTTAATGACTTGTTCTGCAGTTACCTAAATTTCAGTAGCTCAGCAAGAACAAAGACTGCTTCATAAAAGATTGTGACGTATGAACTTCAACAAAGTAATTGGCACTTTTGGTATATAGGCCTTCCTCAACCAACATCTTTTGCGATCTTCAAAGTAAAGAATTTTAGTAGCCAGACAACTAAATTATTCAACCATACTTGACTGAAAAGTTATAAAATTGCTTGAACTGTTTAAGGAAGTTAAATTACCTTGTAAACCATAATATACAGGGCTTCATATTTTGGCAGTTTTCTAAAACATCAAAGTTGTATTATATTTTTCCAAAAATATCATTTAAAATTAGCAATTGTTTTTCATTGTGAAATTAGGAAGTGTTAATATGAAAGCCACCTTGTTTTCTTTACACTCATGTAGTCAGGTGTATATTTGCTCTCCTTCCCCATCCTGAAGACAACAATCAGGTCTTTAGCAACACACACAAAATGCTGGGGAACTCAGCAGGTCAGGCAGCATCTTTGGAGGGGAATAAACAACCGACATTTTGAATTGAGACCCTTCATCTCAAGGAAAGGAAAGAAGAAGAAGCCAGAATAAGAAGTGGTGGTGAGGAGAAGGAAATGAATCTGGCAGATGGTTGCTGAGACCAGGAGAGAGAGAAGGTGGATGAGTGGGGAAGGGGAGATGAAGTATGAAGGTAGGAAGTGATAAATGGAAGAGTTGAAGAAGCAATCTAGTAGGAGAGGACAGTGGTCTATGGAAGAAAGGGTTCTGAACTGGAAGAAGGCCAAATTTGAAGAAATGAGAAAGGATCTAAAAAGTGTGGATTGGGACAGGTTGTTCTCTGGCAAAGATGTGATTGGTAGGTGGGAAGCCTTCAAAGGGGAAATTTTGAGTGTGCAGAGTTTGTATGTTCCTGTCAGGATTAAAGGCAAATTGAATAGGAATAAGGAACCTTGGTTCTCAAGGGATATTGCAACTCTGATAAAGAAGAAGAGGGAGTTGTATGAAATGTATAGGAAACAGAGGGTAAATCAGGTGCTTGAGGAGTATAAGAAGTGCAAGAAAAGACTTAAGAAAGAAATCAGGAGGGCAAAAAGAAGACGTGAGGTTGCCTTGGCAGTCAAAGTGAAGGATAATCCAAAGAGCTTTTACAAGTACATTAAGAGCAAAAGGATTGTAAGGGATAAAATTGGTTCTCTTGAAGATCAGAGTGGTCGGCTTTGTGCAGAACCAAAGGAAATGGGGGAGATCTTAAATAGGTTTTTTGCGTCTGTATTTACTAAGGAAGCTGGCATGTAATCTATGGAATTGAGGGAATCTGTCCTCTTAGTCCTTTGTTATTTGATATTGCATTAGAACCTCTTGCAATTGCCATTCGAGAATCTCCAAATATTACTGGGATAACTCGGGGCTTAAAGTCCCATAAAATATCACTCTATGCTGATGACTTACTTTTATATATTTCTAATCCTCAAAAATCCATCCCTGCTGTTTTAGAGTTATTAGCACAATTTAGTCTCTTTTCAGGTTATAAATTAAATCTTAGTAAGAGTGAACTTTTCCCGATTAATAAACAACTTCCCTTATATCATAACTTTCCATTTAAATTGATTAATAATTATTTTTCATATCATGGGATTAAAATTACTTGTAAATACAAAGATTTATTTAAGATTAACATTTTACCCTTAATTGACCATATTACTCAATTTTCATCTAAATGATTTCCTTTATATTTAACTTTGATTGGTCGTATTAATGCAGTTAAGATGTTTTTTTTGCCAAAATTTCTATATATATTTCAGGCATTACCAATCTTTGTTCCAAAATCTTTTTTTGATAAAGTTGACTCAAAAATTTCTTCATTTATTTGGCAAAGTAAAAACCCGAGACTGGGTAAAATACATTTACAGAAAGCTAAGAGAGATGGAGGTTTAGCATTACCCAACTTTAGATTTTATTATTGGGCAATTAATATTCGACATATGAAATTTTGGTTACCTGACCAGGATATACTATCCATTCCTAAATGGGTAGCATTGGAATTACAATCTGTTCAGGGCTATACACTTGGCTCTATTTTAGGTTCCTCTCTTCCATTTGATTTGAAAAGCCTCAAACAGGTATCTAACCCGATAGTTAAAATATACCTTACGTATTTGGTTTCAGTTCAGAAAATTTTTTGATCTTAACCAATTTGGGTTAGCGATTCCTATTTTAGGTAACATATTTTTTCCTCCCTCTTTTACGGATCGTGCTTTTCAAATTTGGAAGACTAAGGGTATTTCACGGTTTTTGGATTTATTTTTAGATGGTTCCCTTATGTCTTTTGAACAATTATCTAATAAATATAATTTATCAAGAATACATTTTTTTTAGATATCTACAAGTTAGAAATTTCCTAAGTACTATACTTTCTTCTTTTCCAATGCTTCCTCCTACATACATTTTAGATACTATAATTAACCTTAATCCATGTCAGAAAGGTGCATCGGCTATGATTTATAATATTATTATGAAACTTAGGAAAGCTCCATTTGATAAGATTAGGGTAGATTGGGAACAGGAATTGGGGTCTATCATTTCCGTGGATGACTGGAGGCAGATTTTACAATTAGTCAATACTTCCTCTATCTGTGCTAAACATTCCCTAATTCAATTTAAAGTTGTTCATAGAGCACATATGTCCAAAGATAAATTAGCTCGCTTTTATTCTCATATTAATCCCTTTTGTGATAGATGTCCGGGGCAGATAGCCTCTTTAACTCATATGTTTTGGTCTTGTCCTACTCTGGAAACTTTTTGGAGAGACATTTTTAATATTATCTCCAAGGTATTGAATATAGATATCTCTCCTCACCCTATTACTGCTATCTTTGGACTACCTAAAATTTCCAGTAATCTTTCTCCTTCAGCCCGTAGAGTGATTGCATTTCTTACTTTAATGGCGAAAAGATGTATCTTACAACATTGGAAAGAGCTTAATGCTCCAACTACCTTTTTTTGGTTTTCTCAGACGATATTATGCTTGAATTTGGAGAAAATTAGAAGCAATCTTTATGATTCCTCACTTAAATTTGAACAGACCTGGAGATCTTTTATTCAATATTTTCATTTAATGTAATTTTTTTTCTCCTTTTTTTGCTCCATACTTTTTTTTACTGTTTTTAATGGAGGTCGGGATTGAGGACGTGATTTTAAGTTTTTTAACTCTGCTTGGTTCCAAGTTAGCCCATTGCTTTGCTTTGCTTTGCTTTTAGTTAGTTGCACGGTGGGTTTTTTTCCCTTTTCTCTATTAATATATATATATATATATATATATATATATATATACAGATATAAAAATTAGTATACTATTATGTTACCTTAGTATATTATATTTAAATTACATTGTATCATTTTTTTTGTATTAATATCTCCTGTAATTTTATTATATTCTAACAGTGTATTAGTGCCTTTATGGCTTACTTTTTTGTATACTTATTCAATAAAAAGATTTAAAAAGAAAGAGGGAATCAAGTAATGAGACCATGGAAACTGTTCAGATTGAAAAGGAGGACGTGCTTGCTGTTTTGAGGAAAATTAAAGTGGATAAATCCCCAGGACCTGACAGAGTATTCCCTCGGACCTTGAAGGAGACTAGTGTTGAAATTGCGGGGGCCCTGGCAGAAATATTTAAAATTTCGCTGTCTACGGGTGAAGTGCCGGAGGATTGGAGAGTGGCTCATGTTGTTCCGTTGTTTAAAAAAGGATCGAAAAGTAATCCGGGAAATTATAGGCCAGTGAGTTTAACGTCAGTAGTAGGTAAGTTATTGGAGGGAGTACTAAGAGACAGAATCTACAAGCATTTGCATAGACAGGGGCTTATTAGGGGGAGTCAACATGGCTTTGTGCGTGGTAGGTCATGTTTGACCAATCTGTTGAAGTTTTTCGAGGAGGTTACCAGGAAAGTGGATGAAGGGAAGGCAGTGGATATTGTCTACATGGACTTCAGTAAGGCCTTTGACAAGGTCCCGCATGGGATGTTAGTTAGGAAAATTCAGTCGCTAGGTATACATGGAGAGGTGGTAAATTGGATTAGACATTGGCTCGATGGAAGAAGCCAGAGAGTGGTGGTAGAGAATTGCTTCTCTGAGTGGAGGCCTGTGACTGGTGGTGTGCCACAGGGATCAGTGCTGGGTCCATTGTTATTTGTCATCTATATCTGGATGATAATGTGGTAAATTGGATCAGCAAGTTTGCTGATGATACAAAGATTGGAGGTGTAGTAGACAGTGAGGAAGGTTTTCAGAGCCTGCAGAGGGACTTGGACCAGCTGGAAAAATGGGCTGATAAATGGCAGATGGAGTTTAATACTGACAAGTGTGAGGTATTGCACGTTGGAAGGACAAACCAAGGTAGAACATACAGGGTTAATGGTAAGGCACTGAGGAGTGCAGTGGAACAGAGGGATCTGGGAATACAGATACAAAATTCCCTAAAAGGGTCGTCACAGGTAGATAGGGTCGTAAAGAGAGCTTTTGGTACATTGGCCTTTATTAATCGAAGTATTGAGTATAAGAGCTGGAATGTTATGATGAGGTTGTATAAGGCATTGGTGAGGCCGAATCTGGAGTATTGTGTTCAGTTTTGGTCACCAAATTACAGGAAGGATATAAATAAGGTTGAAAGAGTGCAGAGAAGGTTTACAAGGATGTTGCCGGGACTTGAGAACCTCAGTTACAGAGAAAGGTTGAATAGGTTAGGACTTTATTCCCTGGAGCGTAGAAGAATGAGGGGAGATTTGATAGAGGTATATAAAATTATGATGGGTATAGATAGAGTGAATGCAAGCAGGCTTTTTCCACTGAGGCAAGGGGAGAAAAAAACCAGAGGACATAGGGTGAGGGGGGAAAAGTTTAAAGGGAACATTGGGGGGGTGGGGCTTCTTCACACAGAGAGTGGTGGGAGTATGGAATGAGCTGCCAGACGAGGTGGTAAATGCGGTTTCTTTTTTAACATTTAAGAATAAATTGGACAGATACATGGATGGGAGGTGTATGGAGGGATATGGTCCGTGTGCAGGTCAGTGGGACTAGGCAGAAAATGGTTCGGCACAGCCAAGAAGGGCCAAAGGGCCTGTTTCTGTGCTGTAGTTTCTATGGTTCTCTGGTTCTATGGTTTAAAGGGAATAAGGGGGAGAGCCAGAGGGAAGTGATGGGCAGTTGAGGAAAAGAGAAGAGCTGTGAGGGGAGGCAGAATGGGAAAAGGAGATAATGGAGGAGTAATTAAAGGAAGTTGGAGAAATTGATGTTCATGTCATCAGGTTGGAGGCTACAGAGACAGAGTATGAGGTATTACTCCTCCAACCTGAGTTTGGCCTCATCATGACAGCAGAGAAAGCCATGGACAGATTTGTTGGAATGGGAGGTTGAATTGTCAAGGGTTGATAACCTGAAGAATCTACCTTTTGTAGTCGATAGAGCAAAGTTGCTCAATCTTAGTCACGTCTTAATGATGTAAAGGAGGCTGTACCAGGAGCATTGGATACATTAGATGACACCGACAGACTTTCAGATAATGTGTCACCTCACCTGGAAGGACAATTTGAGGTCCTGAATAGTGGTGAGGGAGATGGTGTAGGGGCAAGTGTAGCACTTGTCATGCTTGCAGCAATAAGTGTCAGGAGGGAGATGAGTGGTGAGGGATGAGTGGACAAGGAAGTCACGTACTAAAGCAATCCCAATGGAAAGCAGGGGTGTGAGGAGGCAAAGATGTGCTTCATGGTAGGATCTCACTGGAGATGGCAGAAGTTACATAGAATGATTTGGTGTTTATAGAGACTCGGGGTGTAAGTGACTGTGGGAAGATATATAATCAAGATAACTTTGAGAGTCAGTAGATTTGTAAAAGATAATGGGTAATTTGCTGATGTTGAGTGAGACATTGTTTTTGCAGCTTCATTCAACTAGGTGACCTATTTTTTTCTCCCCCCAGTAAATTGACTTATTGCCACCTGTTATGCATCCAAAAACATTACTGCTGTCAGAGATGGCATTGGAGCAGTGCTTAGCCGCAGAGTCATTTGTTTTGAGAGTAGAGCAAGGGCCAAGCAAGCAATGTTGAGGCAAACCTGTGTTGATGGTTGGTGAGGAGGGGATCTTGTTACCAATCTTCAGAGGTCTGCAGGTGAGGAAGTTGAGTATCCAGTTGCACAGGGAGGTACTTGGCACTGGAGAAACAACACTTTGCAGACAGCTAGCAGAAACAGTTTCATGCTTGAAATTTGACCTTTTTAATTTTTGACCAGTTTAGAGATGTCATTCTATCCTCTTAACTTGATGAGCAAATAGTCTGGTAAATTTTGCAGTTTGTTAGATGTACTTATTTGGTGGATGGTCAATGTGAACAGTATTTCATTGCTAATTACAAGGCTGCCACACTGGAGATCAGGGTTATTGAACTTGTGTGATCCAAAACTAGTTCAGGTGCACAGCAAAGTAATCCTATTTGAATAGACCCAATGAGGGGATATAAGTTGAATAAGTACAAGTTGAATACCCCTTATCCAAAATGTTTGGGGCCGGAAATGTTTTGGATTGAATTTTTTTGGATTTTGGAATATATAATGACATAGCTTGGGATCACTATCATATCTGACTTTGAATTTATGCATATACAGGTGTCCCCCGCTTTTCGAACGTTTACGAAACCTCACCGTTACGAAAGACCTACATTAGTACCCTGTTTTCACTTTCAGAAGGTGTTTTCACTGTTGTGAGAAAAAATTCAGTGCGCAATAAAAGGCAGCGCGCGCCCCGAGCAGCCGCTCTCCCCCGGATTCGGAACTGCTTTGCTTTAACATGTGCCTGTGAGCAGCCGTGCAAGATGAGTTCTATGGTATTGGAAAAGCCTGAAAGAGCTCGTAAGGGTGTTACACTTATGGTAAAGCTAGACATAATTAAGCATTTCGATCGTGGTGAACGAAGTAAGGACAACGTGAGTTTGGCTTGTGGAAGCTGATGAACATGATGTTGAAGAGGTTTTGGCACCCCATCACCAAGAACTGACAGATGAAGAGCTGATGCAATTGGAAGAAAAAAGGATAACAATCGAAACCGAATGAGTAATGATAAAGTACAACTTTAATTTTGAAAGGGTACGTCGGTTTAGGAGATATTTGCAGGATGGTTTGAGTCCTTATTAAAGAACTGTGTGATAGAAAAATGTGCAAGACTCAGCAGTCAAGCAAGCCTTCCACATCAGCCACAGTAGATGAGGAACCTTGACCGTCGACATCGAGGCGGGCAGAGATAGAAGAAGATGAGCTGCCTGCTCTAATGGAAACAGACGACGGGATGACACCCCAGTGTCCCACCACCCCAGTCCCCAAGCCACGGACCGATACGGATTCGTGGAGAATGCAAAGGTAGCCGGGAGGCACACAGCACATCTTTAAGAAAAAAGCCGAAATAAACATGCTAATTAATTAGGTGCCGCTGACACGTAGTTGTCAGCCCAGATCAGAGATGACGCAATTGGAAATCGGCACTGATCTGGGCCTTCAATTACATGTCGGGCGGCATCTAATTAATTAGCTTGTTTATTTCGGCTTTTTTCTTAAAGATGTGCTGTGTACCTCCCGGCTACCGCTGCTTTCCTGCATGCTTCGCAACAATGTATCGCTCGGCAGCCTGGAGGGTGGGGGCCACTGCACCAGCTGACCTGCGACGACTCAGTCTAACACACCATCATCAGTGTGCTCTGCGCTGTCTCCCCAATTCCAGTAAGTGATACTACACTGTACATACATTATTTCTACTTTATATCGGCTGTGTATTTTTACATGTTATTTGCTATGATTTGGCAGCTTCATAGCTTAAAGGTTACTGGAGAGAGTGTTCTTGCCAACAGTGCTTGTGTGAGATTTTCTGCGGACGGCACTTGCGTGAGATTTTCGCTACGAAGAACAGTTCAGTAATGATTGTGGAAAATTATTTCTACTTTATATAGGCTGTGTATTTATCATATCATTCCTGCTTTTACTATATGTTACTGTTATTTTAAGTTTTATGTGTTATTTGGCATGATTTGGTAGGTTATTTTTGGGTCTGTGAACGCTCACAAAATTTTTCCATATACATGGTAATTGCTTCTCCGCTTTACGACATTTCGGCTTGCAAACTGTTTCATAGGAATGCTCTACCTTCGGATGGCGGGGGAAACCTGTAAATGTAATTGCAAAGGAAGCACAACAGCGCCTCTACTTCCTTTGGTGTCTACAGAGATTAGGCATGACACCAAAAAAATTGACAAACTTCAATAGGTGTATAGTGGACAGTGTATTGACTGGCTGCTTCACGGTCTGGTATGGGAATACCAACCCTTTGAATGGAAAATCCCACAAAAGGTAGAGGATTTGGTTCAATACATCATAGGTTGTAAAGCCCTCCCAGCCATTGAGCACATCTACATAAAATGCTGTTGTAGGAAGGTGGCATCCATCATCAAAGATCCTCAACGCCTAGGCCATGCTCTTTTCTTACTGCTGCCATTACGTAGAAGGTATGCCAGCCTCAGGACTTACACCACCAGCTTCAAGAACAGTTACTACCCCTCAGCCATGAGGCTCTTAAACAAAAGGGGATAATTACGCTCTTCTATTAAGATGTTGCCACAACCAATGATCTAACTTTAAGGACTCTTTCTGTTGTTATTTCATGTTCTTATTATATATTCCTATTTAATTATATTTGTATTTCTGCAGTTTGTCTTCTATGCTCCACTTGATCTTTCATTGATCTTGTTCTATTACTATTCTGTAGATTTGCTGAGTATGCCTACAAGAAAAAGAATCTCAGGGTTGTATGTGGTGACATATGACACACACATGAGGCTACCTAACAAGATAAGAGCCCATGAAATTACGGGAAAGTTACATACATGGATAGAGCGTTGGCTGATTGGCCGGAAACAGAGAGTGGGAATAAAGGGATCCCATTCTGATTGGCTGCTGGTTACCAGTGGTGTTCCACAGGGGTCCGTGTTGGGGCCGCTTCTTTTTACGTTGTACATCAACGAATTGGGTTATGGGATAGATGGCTTTGTGTCTAAGTTTGCTGACGATACGAAGATAGGTGGAGGGGCCGGTAGTGCTGAGGAAACGGAGAGTCTGCAGAGAGACTTGGATAGATTGGAAGAATGGGCAAAGAAGTGGTAAATGAAATACAGTGTTGGAAAGTGTATGGTTATGCACTTTGGCAGAAGAAATAAATGGGCAGACTATTATTTAAATGGGGAAAGAATTCAAAGTTCTGAGATGCAATGGGACTTGGGAGTCCTCGTACAGGATACCCTTAAATTTAACCTCTAGGTTGAGTCAGTAGTGAAGAAGGCGAATGCAATGTTGGCATTCATTTCCAGAGGAATAGAGTATAGGAGCAGGGGTGTGATGTTGAGGCTCTATAAGGCGCTGGTGAGACCTCACTTGGAGTACTGTGGGCAGTTTTGGTCTCCTTATTTAAGAAAGGATGTGCTGACATTGGAGAGGGTACAGAGAAAATTCACTAGAATGATTCCAGGAATGAGAGGGTTAACATATGAGGAACGTTTGTCCGCTCTTGGACTGTATTCCTTGGAGTTTAGAAGGATGAGGGGAGACCTCATAGAAACATTTCGAATGTTGAAAGGCATGGACAGAGTGGATGTGGCAAAGTTGTTTCCTATGATGGGGGGGGTCTAGTACGAGAGAGCATGACTTAAGGATTGAAGGGTGCCCATTCAGAACAGAAATGTGAAGAAATTTTTTTAGTCAGAGAGTGGTGAATCTATGGAATTTGTTGCCACGGTAGCAGTGGAGGCCAAGTCATTGGGTGTATTTAAGGCAGAGATTGATAGGTATCTGAGTAGCCAGGGCATCAAAGGTTATGGTGAGAAAGCGGGGGAGTGGGACTAAATGGGAGAATGGATCAGCTCATGATAAAATGGCAGAGCAGACTCGATGGGCCGAATGGCCGACTTCTGCTCCTTTGTCTTATTGTCTTATGGACACATATATACTTTGATAATAAAATTTACTTTGAACTTTACTGAGCAGTCTTTGTCTTTCACTTGTTCATCATACATGTACTGATGTAGCCATTCAGTTCTTGGTAAACTTATCAATGAGTATTTCTGCTGCTTTGTGATCAGCAGACACGTTGTCACCAGAAATTTTCAAAAATTTAATGCCGTGCCTTTTAAATTTCTGTAACTGGCCTGTTGAATATTTACAGTTACCTTCAGTTTTCAGTTCATCGTGATAGGTTTTTGCTTGTTTCATGATCAGCATACCATTAAGCAGCATATGTTCACTCTGACACTGATGAATCCACTTTTTCAATACACAATCGAGATCTTCATTCTTTGCCATATGCAGTGTTTTTCTGTTTATCATGAACTTCTTTGCACTACATATGTGAGGTCACTTCTCAGAACTGTCTGTGGTTTGCAGAAACCTGTCAGCACACAAAAAATTTTCAGATTTTGTAATTTCCGGTAAGGGGTACTCGACCTGCATTTATATAAAAAAATTATTGCCCCTGGAAAAGGATGGGTATAAGTGTTGCAGAAAAATAATTGGTTGCAACTGTTACCCATCATGCAGCAAAGTTGTGATTAAAATATTGTTTCCTTCATAGATACTACTTAATGGTTACTGTTTTTATGACTTCTTTCTCAGTCATCAAGAACTAAATTGTAATTCCATGGCCATCAGTTGTGAAGTATTTCCTGGGTAATAGTGTATGTGCGCTTGCTCATGTTTCAAATAGTTATTGTGTGTTTTTAGTGTTGTTTAATTGGGCGTACATCAGGATGCCCTTTGTACATGCTTACAACAGTTTTATATCGACCCAGCATTTATTTCCAAAGATGGTGTTGAAAACATTATTCAGATGCGCAGTCGAGAGTATCCTGACAAGCTGCATCACTGCTTGGTACAGAAATTGCTTTGCAGCGGACGGGAGTGCTGCATAACCAGCCTACCTGCCATCAAGGACATGGATAAATAAAGATGCTAGAAAATGGCCAGTAACATCATGAAGGATTGCACCCACCCTGCTTATGGATTTTGTCCCACTCCCACTGGGGAGGAGGCTGCTCAGCTTCCATGCCAGGATCACCAGACTCAAAAGCAATTACTTTCCCGAAGCAGTAAGAATGATCAACACCGCCACCCACTAACTCCTCCAATACTTTATTATCAGTCACTTTATCTACAGCCTAGCATCACTTTATAGACGCACAGTCAATCTATTTATATTTATTTTGTTTGGTTTTGTTGCATTGCATCTGGGGTAACAATTTTTTTGTCCTCCTTTACACTTGTGTACAGGATATGACATTAAACAATCTTGAATTTTTTCTTTATAAGGTACATGTTTGTTTTAATATGCGCGGCATTTGAAATTTACACTGGTTGTTGCAAAGTAATTGCATCATGAGTGTACTTTGATTATGGACAAATAATACTGGTTTTTATTGGCTTGAGGGTGGAGATTATAGGAACAGCTTGCAGATGTAGATTGTGATGACTGTGTCACTCAAAGATTTATCTGTTCCTGTTCAAAATTAAAATATATGGGCAATAGTCTGTGAGGTTGCTGACAGATCATTATTTGAATTCTTAACTTGCAACAGGTTCACTTTAAACCTAAAGTGCTGAAACTTTATACTAACAGGGAAATTTGTTGCTCTGTTTTGATTAACTGCCTGTGTGCTCACTGAATGAATGCCAGTCTTCTATTATGAATATGTGCTGCATTTGTGTAAAGTAAACAGCTACACCCCCATGACTTATTTTAAGGTTTTGTTGTGTAAAGTAACCCTTTTAACAAGCAATTAAGGGAGACTGATGGAAAGGATCATGAGAGGCAGGTACCTAAATTATTACTAAAAGGCAACTAATCAAAACAGTATTGTCTTTGAAGATGGCAGTGTATGCATTCCTTGAGGGTGCTTTGTAATGCTGGTGATTTTATGTGAGGTTTGCATATCTTGATGTGATCCTGAAAGAATGCTGGTGGTTGAACAGACTCCTTTTGTAGTGTGACTTTCAGACATGGCAGTCTCCACAGCTGACTCACAAAGGACCAGCTTTATAAGAATGTAACATTTCTCCAAATGAGACCATATAGCCTTGCATTTTATTGACCTTTCTCAGAGCTGTGAATGCCAAAGCACAGCCATTATCTCTTATGACATTGCTGACTGTACAGGCTAAGAATGCTGACTCTCAGATAAATAGACATTTCTATTTATTGTTGCAGAACCCTGAGCTGGTCATGTCATGGGTTAGCTAAATGGTCAATTTTTACTTGATGTTATGGCACCTGTTTAGTGCTATTCAGTTAAATGCAGAGAAGCTTCTCCATCAAAAGCTGGTCTTGACACAATTAACATTTGTCAAATAACTTTACAACAATTTCCTGCTGATTATCGAACTGTACATTACATACCCCTGACCTTACAGTTTTATTAAGTAGCCTGGTCAAATGGCAGTTTTGTGATCAGAATTATCCTAGCCTTCATGTGATAAATATGAGGATTTCTGCTGATAACTGGAGTATTGACCTAAGTGTTTAGATTGCAACATTTTATATCTAAAGTATATGTATGGTAATCCACAATCTCCAAAGGGATCCTACAACCAATTGTATCTTTAAACCCCTCCCCCCCATCTTTTCACAGGGATCACTCCTTCGTGGTTCCCATGTCCATCCGTCCCTCCCCATTAATCTCCCTCTCAACATTTATCCCTGCAAGAGGCTAAAGTGCTACATCTCCTTCCTCACCTCCATTCAGGGTTCCAAACAGACTTTCTAGGTGAGGCAACACTTAATTTGTGCATCTGCTGGGGTTGTCTATTATATCTAGTGCTCTTGATGTGGCCTCCTGTATATTAGTGAGACCCGTCGTAAATTGAGAGACTGCTTTGTCAAGCTGCTTCCATCAAAATTGGAACTTCCTGATGGCCAGATGTTTTAATTTCGATTCCTGTTCTGACATTTTGGCCCATGGCCTTCTCATGACACGATGAGGCCACCCTCAGGGTGGAGGAGTAAAACCTTGTATTCCATCTGCATAGCCTCCGGTCTGATGGCATGAATAGCAATTTCTCCTAGTTTAAAAAAAAATCCCTTCTCCCTTCTATTCCCTACTCTGGCCTCTTACCTCTTCTCACCTGCCTATCACCTCCTCTTGGGTCCCTTTCTCATATGGTCCACTGTCCTCTTATCAGCTTCTTCCCTTTCCAGCCATTTACCTTTCCTTCCCCCCAGGTTTCACCTATTACCTTCTAGCTATTCCCCTTCCTTCCCCACCCCCCCCATCTTTTTATTCTGGCATCTTCTCCCTTCCTTTCCAGTCCTGAAGAAGGGTCTTGGCGTGAAACATTGATTGTTTATTCGTTTCTATAAATGCTGCTTGACCAGCTGAGGTCTTCCAACATTTTGTGTGTTCTTGAAAATATTATATGCCATATTGTATCTGGAATGAATAATGGTGCTTTATGGACCCACTTGCAAGGATTCTTCAACTCATGTTCTTGGTATTTATTACTTATTATTATTTATATTTTGTATTTGCAGTTTGATTTTTGCACATTGGTTGTGTGGGGTTTTCATTGATTCTCTTGTTTTTTTTTCTATTTACTGTGAATACCCATAAGAAAATAAATATCAGAGTAGGAAATAGTGACATGTATGTACTTTGTTAATAAATTTACTTTGAACTTTGAAAATTTGATAGTTTTGAAAACTGTGATTATCCTACTCCTACAGAATGTAAACTAAAGCACTTTAGCTCTTAATAGGCTGAATATAATTTCCTTATGACTAAAGACAGCGATGTGCTTTGGTCTTGCACATATTGCCAGTAACAAATTTATATCTGAATATACAACATCATTCATAAAATATCAATGACCATCAAAAATAATTATGGAACTGTGAGCTTTTGTATGTGGGACAATAATCTAAGAAACATTCCAGATTTGTTGTTAAAGTGCTGTAACTCTCAGATAGAATCTGTGCAAATCGACAGAATGTTAAAAATGAAAGATGTTTGCAAGTTTTATTGAAATCAGATATTTGAATTGTTTGCTTGCTAAGTTAAGGACATTTGTTTACTATTTTTGGATCCCCGATCTAGTAATGTCGTGGGTTATTTAAATTTCAGTTAATGACTGTTCAATGACAGTAACAAATCGGATGTTGTATTGCAGCAAAGAATCATTGCATAATTCGTGTCACCTGGCTTATTAATATGTCATATTGGGAAAAATTCAAGCCAGTGGCTGTACTTTATTAGGAGTTTGGGGAGATTTGGTAGTCATCGAAGATTCTAACAAGTTTCTACAAATGTATTGTGGAGAACATTCTGACTAGTTGCAACACTACCTGGCATGGAGGCGTCAATGCATGGGATTGAAACAAGTTGTTTCGGGTTATATGGTTGTCGACTCAGCCAACTCCCATCATGGGCACTAACCTCCCCACCATCAAGGACATTATCAAAAGGTAGTGACTCTACAAGGACGCTCAGAATCCTGGAACTTTTATTACTACCATTAGGGTGGAGGTACAGGAGCCTGAAGATGTGCACTCATTGTTTTAGGAACAGCTTCCTGCTCTCTACCATCAGATTTCTGAATGCTCCGTGAGCATTCTTACTATTTTGTTCTCTTTTTTGCACTCTTTATTTTTAAGTATATCGTTCTGTAACTCAGTTTTTTTTAATGTATTGCAGTGTACTACTACACAGTAAGATGCTTGTGCCTGGACAGTGCTGTTGAAGCTCACTGTATCCAGCAGACATGACAACAGTTTCTTCATCTACTTGCAACCTGCGAGGACTCTGTTCTATTTCCCATTTACTCTGCCTTCGTTCTACCTACTCTGAGTCTTCCCTCACTGGTTCCAGAGGATAACATTTTCCTTTTTCTTTAGCAATGACTTCCTCTGGCACAGTTGATGAGTCTTTGTTTTCTGATTCTGTACTCATTCAACTCCAGATAGGACAAAGATGGGTTTGCTCTTGTCCTTTCCTTGGACCATGCAGCTTCCATATCCGATGATCATTGTCATTTTTACTATTTCCATTAAGCCACATCTTTCATCCCTTCCTTGCCTCTAGTATTACAGATTCTTCTGCAGTTCTGTGGCCCACTCTTTCATCTGTATTCACCTCTTGCCTTCTCATTGAAACATAGGAAGCCTACAGCACAATATAGGCCCTTCAGCCCACAAAGCTGTGCCGAACGTGTCCCTGCCTTAGAACTACCTAAACTTTACCCATAGCCCTCTATTTTTCTAAGCTCCATGTAGCCATCCAGGAGTCTCTTAGTCCTATAATGGGAGTCCCTGTTGTTTCCGCCTCCACTGCCGCCACTGGCAGCCAATTCCACGCACTCACCACTCTCTGCGTGAAAAAACAAACGAACTTATCCCTGACATCTCCTCTGTACCTACTTCCAAGCCCTTAAAACTATGCCCTCTCGAGCGAGCCATTTCAGCCCTGGGGAAAAGCCTCTGACTATCCACACGATCAATGCCTTTCATTATCTTGTACATCTCTATCAGATCACCTCTCATCCTCTGTCATTCCAAGGAGAAAAGGCTGAGTTCACTCAACCTATTCTCATAAGGCATGCTCCCCAATCCAGGCAACATCCTTGTAAATCTCCTCTGCACCCTTTCCATGGTTTCCACATCCTCCCTGTAGTGAAGTGACCAGAATTGAGCACAGTACTCCAAGTGGGGTCTGACCAGGGTCCTAAATAGCTGCAACATTACCTCTCGGCTCTTAGACTCAATCCCACGATTGATGAAGGCCAATGCTCCATATGCCTTCTTTGAGTGTCCTATGGATTCGGACCCCAAGATCCCTCAGATCCTCCACACTGCCAAGAGTCTTACCATTAATGCTATATTCTGCCATCATATTTGACCTACCAAAATGAACCACCTCGCACTTATCTGTGGTGAACTCCATCTGCCATTCCCAGCCCAGTTTTGCATCCTATGAATGTGCCGTTTTAACCTCTGACAGCCCTCCACACTATCCGCAACACCCCCAACCGTTGTGTTATCAGCAAATTTACTAATTTTCTCGTGGTACCTTGGCATGCAACAGCTGCCTTTTGGTTTATTATTGTCAAGTTTCAAGGTACGGTGAAAAACTTGTCCTGCATACTATTGACGGATTGCTTTATTACAACAATACATTGAGGTAGTACAAGTATGCAGAATGAAGTATTACAGATACAGAGAAAGTGCAGTGCAGGTAGTCAAAAAGGTGCAAGGTCAATAACATGTATTTTGAGGTTGAGTCCATCTTCATGTACTAGCGAACTATTCAGGAGGTCTATAACTGTTAGATAAAAGCTATCCTTGAGCCTGATGGTATGTGCTTTCAGGCTTTTGTATCTTCTATCCGATGGAAGCGGAGAGAAGAGAGAATGACTGAGGTATGTAAGCAGCTAGGTTATGCTTGGTAGTGAGAACTGTAGACAGTCAGCGGAAGGGAGGCTGGTTTCTGTGATGTGCTGAGTTGTGTCCACCAGTCTGCAGTTCTTTGCAATCATGGGCAGAGCAGTTGCTTTCTGTGATGCATCATAATAAGGTGCTTTCTGTGGTGCATTGATTGAAGACCGGTAAGGTAGAGAGGTGTCAAATGGGATATTCTAAATTTCTTTAGCCTCCTGAGCAAGTAGAGGTACTGTTTAGCTTCGTTGGCCCTGAAATTGACGTGGTTGGACCAGGATAGGTAATTGGTGATGTTTACTCCTAAGAACTTGAAACCCTTAACCCTCTCAACCTCAGTACTATTGATGTAAACAGAAGCATGTCCACATCCCCTCTTCCTGAATGGTCATCTGGAGGAGCTCAACCAGTGAAGCTGCATCCATGAGAAGAATGATATTGTTGATGTTCTGGTTTGAAGCTCTGCATCAGGTCTGTGAGTAGGGAGGCATGATGATGGTGAGCATGGCCAGTAGTAGGGGAGTGACAAGAAAGGATTCTGAGGTGATTGGTGGACCGAGGAGGGGTTTAAGATGACAGGCAGACAGTGTCAGGCAAGGGGAAATGAGTGGGGGGAGGGGTTGGGAACCATTAGAAGAGAAGGGAGAGGTGAAGCACAATTGGGATGGATGGAGACAGGACGGGGAAGAAACCTGTGTGTGAAGTGGGTGGATGGAGCTAGGAGGGGGAAAGGGACCAAGGTGGGTGAAGAGACTTGAGAGAGAGAGTGGGAAGGAGTACAAAAATGGGAGGGTAGGGAAAGGGATGGGGAGAGGAACAGTGAACAGAGGTGGGGGCGGGGTGGTTACCTAAAATGAGAAACTGAGGAAATGCGAGATTGGGCACTATCAACCTGAGCAGAAGGGAAGCATTCTTCTTGAGACAGGAGCACATGTCAGATGTCATGGGACAGAAAACTTAATCTTGAGAGCAGATGCAGTAAGGACAGAGAAACTGGGAGAAAGGAATAGAATCCTTACAAGAGACAAAATGGGAAGAGGTGTGGCAGATGGGCTGAGAAGTGGCAGATGGACTTCAACCCAGATAAGTGTGAAGTGGTTCATTTCGGTATGTCAGATTTTAAGACAGAATATAATATTAATGGTAAGACTCTTGGCAGTGTGGAGGATCAGCGAGATCTTGGGGTCCGTATCCATAGGACACTCAAAGCTGCTGCGCAGGTTGACAGTGTTGTTAAGAAGGCGTATGGTGTGTCGGCCTTCATCATTCATGGGCTTCAAATACAAGGGCTGTGATATGTTACAGCTAGATAAGACCTTAGTGAGACGCCACTTGGAGTAGTGTGTTCAGTTCTGGTCACCTCATTGCAGGAAAAATATGAATGCTATAGAGAAAGACCAGAGGAAACTTACAAGGATGTTGCCTGGATTGGAGAGCAACTTGAGGTGATACTGATGGATCTTTGGTTGCTTTGGAGGTAGGAGAGTTTTTGACTCTTCGTGGTCAGGAACACAAAGAGCCTATCCCACTATTTCCCACTCCCATTTCCACTACCTCTGTTTTCCCCTTCCCTCTGCCCCACCCCTACTCCCTGTGCCTCTTTTAAAGTAATTGATATTGAGATTGATAATTGGTTGTTACCTCATTGTCCTTTGTGGGGATTTGGTACGATGACTTTGCTTTATTATAACAAGGGTAGCTTGTTGCTTAGCGCAATGTTTTACAGCACCAGCGACCCAGGTTCACTTTCCATTACTGACTGTAAGGAATTTGTACACTCTCCCTGTGACTGCGTGGGGTTTCCGCCGGGTGCTCTGGTTTCCTCACATGCTCCAAAGACGTACTGGTTAGTAAATTAATTGGGCATTGTAAATTGTCCTGTGATTAGGCTAGGGTTAAATTGGGGGTTGTCACCGGTGCGGCACAAAAGGGCCTATTCTGCACTGTATCTTAAGAAAAAAAAAGAAACAAGGGGTTGTGCTTTAAAAATGTTTAGTTAGCTGAGAATTGTATTGAAATAACCTGTGGCCATGAAAGGCATTGCATAAATACTAGCTGTCCTGTAATGAATTTGATTTGCAAGCTTTTGTGTTTTTTAAAAATATTTCATAATGTATATTTTTCATTAGGAGTTTGAGGAGATTTGGTATGTCACCAAAAACGCTCGCAAATTTCTATAGATGTACCATGGAGAGCATTCTAACTGGCTACATCATTGTCTGGTATAGGGGTGGGGGGCTACTGCACAGGATCGAAGTAATCTGTAGTGAGTTGTAAAATTAGTCAGCTGCATCATAGGCCTCTATAGTATCCAGGATATCTTTATTGGAGCAGTGCCTCAAAAAAGTGGCATCCATCATTAAGGACCCCCAACACCCAGGACATGCCCTGTTCTCATTACTACTATCAGGAAAGAGGTATCAAAGCCTGACAACACACACTTAATGATTCAGGAATAGCTTGTGAGCTTCTTCCCCTCTAGTTTCTGAATGGACATGACATTGAACCCATGAACACTACTTCACTACTTTTTAATTTTTTTTGACTACTCTTTTTAATTTAGCTATTATATATACACACACTGTAATTCTGTTTTCCTGTCTCTATTACTATGTATTGCATTGTACTTTTGCGGTAAAGTTAACAAATGTCATGACATACCTATACTGGTGATATTGAATCTGATTCTGATCTAACAAAATCTCCTTCCTGGTTCTATTCAGCTTCAGGTTTACACCATTAACCCTATTACAATACTTGTAAATTTGGACTCTATTTACATCAGCCCAAATCAAAATTATTGACATAACCGCTGAAGAAAAACTTTGCACACCCATGCAACTCCATTATAACCAGTTTTTCCCCCACTCTGAATTGCATAATGTTAAATTGTCTTATTTGTGCTAATATGACAATGTTTCAAGATGTCCTTTACGATGCGTTATTTTGTTTACCCATCACCTCTGCATCTTGAGGGAAGATCCAGATCAAATCGAGTTTTACTTTGTAACTGTTTCATTGCTGTAATGTCCTAAAGAGCAGAAATATGTACTCTGGATATCTTTTACTCAAATATTTCCCCCCCCCCGCCCCCATCTTTGCTGGATGCATATGGAGCTGATGGTGTTGATTTACAAGTATGAGTTCTTGACAATATTTTGTATGTGGACAAACAATATTTCTACAGTAAATCTTTTCGGAATCGCATTGGCCCTCATTGGTGTTCAGCTTTAATGTAGGGTGATGCTGCAGCTTTTTTTGCTGATATTTGGCATTGATTCTTCTGACAGAGTACATGATGCAGCGAGAAATAAAACTATTCTATTGGGATCAGCATACTTTGTGCTGCTGCTGCAGAGAAGAAGCAATGGGTAGAATTCCATGGATGTTGCTGACATACAGAAACTGAAATTTAGTGCTTAAAATTGGCATTCTTTCAAGCAGGTTTGCAGTTTTATTTGAGCAATTGTTGTTAGTTGTGCCATTAATAAGAAGAGGCACCGGCTGAATAATTTATCAGCCACCAAAGGCTTTTATGCATCGATTTTTGTTTTGGAATTTTGAAAGCGCTAGTTTGAAAATCTAATTGTGTAAATGATGTGTGTTGCATATTTATTGTCACCATTTTCTTTGCTTCATTTTGATGAGTTTCAGTCATTTGAGGCTGTGGTGTTAAATTGTGGTCCATGTTACCTCCTGATAACATCTAATTAAGTGATTATAACGCTTTATCTTTTAGGTCATTGCCTAAAGTCAAGCCTTTGTTGAATTAAACAAATAAATGATACCTTATCTAGTTCTTGAATATGTTCAATTCACTTCATATTTATTGCATCATTTTGAAGTGCTGCACATCTGCTATACAACAGTTTTACGTAATAAAATTGCACTATTAAATGGTGTTTTTGAAATAAATAATAGGGAACAGAGGAAAGTAGTTAATTTCCTTTCAGAAAAGGGTGTATTATATTTTTTGAATTTGGAGATGTTCTCAGCTGAAAAGCTACATCTCTGTTCATATATTTCAACAGTACGGCACCGAAGTTCTGTTCAACATTTTGTGTTTTGGTTCCGGTATTTGAGCACTTCATCTTAAAGCAGTGACTGCTGCAATATCAAATCAACACTGCCTGGTACTTTGAACATTGTTTTAAAAACAAAACCTGAAAAATGGCCTGAAGTCTGGCAGTGCCTACGGGGACAAAAGCCTTTTTCCCCCCCCCCCAAAGTATATTATTCATGATATATACAGTAAATAAAGATGTCTTTTTTGCTGTGTACTGTATTGTCAATTTTGTGCATCCTCTTAGAATGAGTCAGTGCCAAATGCTTCCTTCTCAAGCAATATATCCATGATTCTTTTGATAGTCTGTGGTTCTTCCTCACAGAGCCATTGTGGTTGCTGTACCGGCCTTTAATACGTATCTTAAGGTAGGGTCCTGCACTTTGGAATGTGCCATTTGGCAATATTCATTTGTGGACACTTTCCTACACTGGAAGTTCAACAAGTTTTGGGCAGACTGAAGTGAGTCGTTCAATCAGTTGATTTTCCAATGGCAGGTGATCATTGTCTCATTATCCTTCCATGGGAACAGCATGTTGATATATGGACAGGAAAGGAATGGAGGGTTATGGGCCGAATCAGGTTGGTGGGACTAGGTGAGAGTAAGAGTTCGGCACGGACTAGAAGGGCCGAGATGGCCTGTTTCCGTGCTGTAATTGTTATATGGTTATATTTTTGTGTTACATAGCTGCTTGGCTTAAATCTCGACAAGGACCTGCAACTTGGTGAATGCATGGTGCATGAGGTGGGTAGTGATCTTGCCTGCACTGCAGTAAATATAATTGTAGTCTGCAGTGGGATTGAGACCCCAACTGTGAATGCTGATGGAAAAGGTTCCCTCACTACTGGTCAAGTGAGATCATGGTTCTTGTTTGAGAGTTTGCGCACAGAGGCGTTTTGCCAAATGACTTTAATGGTCTGCTCAGAGAGTCATAGAACACTACAGCACAGAAGCGGGCCCTTTGGTCCATCTAGTCCATGCCTAACCATTAATCTGCCTCGTCCCATCAATTTGCCCAGACTATATGCCTCCCATCTGTATACCTATCTAAATTTCTCTTAAATGTTCAAATCAAGCCTGCAGCAGCTCATTCTACACTGTCACTGCCCTCTGAGTGAATAAGTTCCCTCTCATATTCCCGTTAAACATTTCACCTTTCACCCTTAACTCATGACTTCTAGTTGTTTCACCAAACCTCAGTGGAAAAAGCCTGCTTGCATTTACACTATCTATACCTCTCATAATTTTATATATGTCTATCAAATCTTTCAATCTTCTATGTTACAGGGAATAAATTTCTAATCTATTCAACCTTTCCCTCTAACTCAGGTCCTCAAGTTCCGGCAACATCGTGTAAATTTTCTCTGCACTTTTTCAATCTTATTTACATCTTTCCTCTAGGTAGGTGTCCAAAACTGTACACAATACTTGAAATTAGGTCTCACCAATGTCTTATACAATTTCAACATAACATCCCAACTCCTTTACTCAATACTTTGATTTATGAAGTGCATTGTGCCAAAAGCTTTTTTATGACCCTATCTATCTATGATGCCACTTTCAAGGAATTATGGATCTGTATTCCAAGATACATCTGTTCTACCACATTTCTCAGTGACCTACTGCTCACCATGTAAGACCTACCCGTATAAGTGCAACACCTCACACTTCTGTATTAAATTTCATCTGCCATTTTCCAGCGTATTTTTCCAGTTTGTCCAGATGGTGCTGCAAACTGTAGTCGTCTTCCTTGTCTGTTACACCCCGAAACTTGGTGTCATCTGCAAATTTGCTGATCCAGTTAACCACATTATCATCCAGATAATTGATTATAGATGACAAACACCAACAGACCCAGCGTGAATCCCTGCAGCACACCATTAGTTACAGACCTCCAGTCAGAGAAGCAACCATCTGCCTGCATCTAAGCTTCTCCCGCAAAGCTCATGTCTAATCCAATTTACTGTCTCATCTTAAATGCCGAGCAACTGAACAATCTTGACCAACCTGTCATGCTGGACCTTGTCAAAGACCTTTCTAAAGTCTGTGTAGACAACATCCACTGCCTTGTCTTCATTAATGTTCCTGGTAACTTCCTCAAAAAAACTCTATAGGATTGATTGGACATAACCTCCTGCACATTAAGCCATGCTGACTATCCTTGTTCAGTCACTGTCTATCTAAATATTGATATAGCTGGTCCCTTAGAATACATTCCAATAACTTTCCCACTATTGGCCTATAATTTCCTGGCTTATTCATAAGCGTGTTTCTTAAACTACATGAACAATATTAGCTATTCTCCAATCCTCTGGTGGCTCGCCTGTGGCTAAGGATGTTTAAATATCTCAGCTGGGGCCTCTGCAATTTCTGCACTGGCCTCCCTCTGGGTCCGAGGGAACAACTTGTCAGGCCCTGTGGATTTATCCACCCTAATTTACCTCAAGACAGCAAACACCACCTCCTCTGTATTCTATCTATGGTCCATGACCTCGTTGCTGCTTTGCTTCACTTTTGTAGACTCTGTGACTTTCTCCCGAGTAAATAGAGATACAAAAAAAAATTAAGATCTTTCCCCTGTATCTTTTGGCTCCACATATAGATTACCACTCTGATCTTCCAGAGGACCAATTTTGTCCCTTACCATCTTTTTGCTGTTAATATATTCATAGAAGCCCTTAGATTCTCCTTCACCTTGTTTGCTAGAGCAACAGCATGCCTTCTTTTAGCCCTGCTGATTTCCTCCTTAAGTGTTCTTTTGCATTTTGTATATTCCTCAAGTACCTCATATGTTCCTTCCTGCTTAAACCTGTTATGCACTTCCTTTTTCTTAACCAGGGCCTCAATATCAGACTAGGTTCCCTAAACCTGTTATCCTTGCCTTTTATTTTGATAGGAACTTACAAACTTTGTACTCTAAAAAATTTTACTTTTGAAGGCCTCCCACTTTCTAAGCATACCTTTGCCAGAAAACAACCTGTCCCAATCCATGCTTGCCAGATCCTTTTTGATACCATCAAAATTGGCCTTTCTCCCATTTAGAATCTCAACCCAAGGACCAGACGTATCCTTTTCCATAATTACCATGCAACTAATGGCAATATGATCGCCAGATGCAAAGTGTTCCCGTAAACAAACTTCTGTCACCTGCCCTGTCTCATTTCCTAATAGGAAATCCAGTATCTCATACTCTTTAGTTGGGACTTCAACGTACTGGTTAAGGAAACTTCCCTGAATACATTAAACAAACTCTTTTCCATCCACTCCTTTTATAGTACGGGAGTCCTAGTTAATATGTGAAAATGTAAAATCACCTGGTATCACAACCTTGTGTTTCTTGCAATAGTCTGCGAGTTTTCCACAGATTTGCTCCTCTAAATTCTGCGACTATTGGGTGGCCAATAATGTAATCCCAATAACATGGTCATTTCTTTCTTATTCCTCAGTTCTACGCATAAAACCTCACGAGGCGAGTTCTCCAGTCTATACTGTCTAAGCATTGCCGTGACATTTGGCCTGACTAGTAATGCCATCCATCCCCCTTTAGTATCTCCACTCTTATCACATTTAAAACAATGGAATCCCGGAACATTGAGTTGCCAGAACTACCCCTCCTGCAACCAGGTCTCACTAATGGCTACATTGTCATAATTCCATGTGCTGATCTGTGCCCTAAGCTCATCTGCATTTCTTATAATACTCCTTGCATTGAAACATATGCAGCTCAGAGCATTATACTCAACCTTTTGATTCCTGACTTTGTACGTAGGCTTCAGCATCTTTCTCCATAATCACTCTACTATCTGTTCTGTTCTCTGGTTCCTATCCCTCTGCAACTCCAGTTTAAGCCCCCCCCCCACCACCAACAGCTTCAGTTTAACCCCCCCCCCCCCCCATGCAGCACTTTCAAACCTACCTGCTAGGATATTAGTACACCTCCAGTTCAGGTGCAAACTGTCCCTTGTGTACAGGTCCCATCTTCCCTGGAAGGAAGCCCAATAATTCAAAAATCTGAAGCTCTCCCTGCACCATCTTCCTATTTCTGGCCTCACTAACACGTGACATGAGTAGCAATCCTGAGATCACAACCCTGGAAGTCCTGTCCTTTAAACTAGCACCTAACTCCTGGAACTCACTTTGCAGGACCTTATCACCCCTCCTAATCATGTCATTGGTAACAACATGGATTATGACCTCTGTGTGCTCACCCTTCCACTTAGGATTGCTAAGTACTCAATCTGAGATCTCCCTGACCCTGGTATCAAGGAGGCAATGTACCATCTGGGAAACTCGTTCTCCTCCTTTCTGTTCCCCTAATCGACAAATTATCTTTGACTACAGCTTGCCTCCCCCCCCCCCCCTTCTGAGCCACAGAGCCAGACTCAGTGGCAGAAAGCTGATCGCTGTGGCTTTCCTCTGCTAGGTAATTTCTCCCCCCCCCCCCCACCCAGCAGTTTCCAAAGTGATATATCTGGTGTTGAGGGGACTGACCATAGAGGTACTTTGCACTGGCTGCCTATTCCCTTTCCCTCTCCTGACGGTCTCCCAGTTACCTGTGTCGTGTACCTTGGGTGTAACTATCTCCCTGTATGTCATGTCTATCATCCCCTCAACCTATTGAATGATCCAGAGTTCTTCCAGTTCCAGCTACAACTCCTTAACATAATCTGTTAGAAGTTGCAGCCAGGTATACTTCTTGCAGGAGTAGTCTGGGACGCAGGAGGTTTCCCTATCTTACCATATCCCACAAGAATGACATTGCACTACCCTGCCTGGCGTCCCCACTGCTATAAATGTGCAATAAGAAGGAAAGAATAAATAACAGAAAAAAATCTACCTGCAGCCTTCCCCTCTGCTTGCTGAAGCCTCAACTGCCCACTCTAGCTCTGACCCACTCACACAATGGCTGCTCCGCTTAAATCTAACTTTTTATTGGACTTTGCTAGGTGCCTAATTATGCACAATCCAATGGTCTCCTTGGGAATTATGGTGCACAAAGTGTCGACTATTTGTATAGTAATAATATATATTATATAGTATAGTAATAATATAGAATGTTTTGATGTCTACTTTGACTACTGCCTAAAGTACTTGTGGTTGAAGATGTTTTATGACAGGAGGTTTTCTGCAAAGGGTGGTCAGTGTGGCAAGGTCCAGGGAGCATTGCATGATGGCAAGCTCATGTCCATCCCTGGCAGTGCTGGGTCAGACTGAACTTTAGGAGGTCATTATACTTGGTGTTGTGTCCTCAAGTTCTCTGAACTGCTTGATGCAGATGCATATTAAAATGAAGGCTATGTTGAGTATCCCACCCATGATTGTTGGCATCCATGATTTATGCAAGGCTATCAATAATACTGTTATGGTTCATGTCTTGATTGGTGATGGCCTTGGAAAGAATCTTTCAATTCACTTTGAATAGTGAAATACCTGATGTCCTCACTGTTTCTTCCTTGTTTTTGCTTATGGCTGAGGCTGATGATATCCTTTCTCAAGGATCTATCCAGTTGCAGAGTCAAATTAAACTGCTGACTTGTCATCACAGGAGTTCTATTGTTTCAGGGGATTGATCAGATGGAGCCTGTGCTCCTTCAGTGTCAGTGGCCACTGCCTCTTGAATCCACTTGTGTAAGACCACTTGAGAAAGAGTACAGTAAGTCCAAAGGACTGCACTCTCTCAGGCCTTTCTATCATGGATACCAGCATAGGATTTCCAAAACCTCTATGTCTGGCTCTGAAGATGTTCCCGAACTCTTCAGGTCTATAGATCACAGTGCTCCATCTGTGAAACTGTTAAAAGAAGTAACTTGAGAATCCAGCTCCATGGAGCAGACTCTGCCTCAGAATCCTCAAATATAATCTTTCAATTGAAAGAGTGAGGCTTACTGTCTCTTTACCTCCCAGAGTTCCTCCTCACCTCCCTCTGATTCTCTCATACTTTCTGAGCACTGACTAAGAATGTGGTGGAAATAGATGGGAAGGAAGGTCAGAGGTGGGTTAACTGTAATTGAGTTTCTCAACAAGTGGGTAAGGGAACAATGCATGTGAAGCAACCTTTGATAGCAATCCACTTCTTCAGTTGACAGAGCAGAGTGAAACTTTGTAGCAAACTATGAATTTTCTAACTGCTCCGAGAGCGATGTATCATAGCAGTATCTTTTCAATGCTATGTGACAGACGTGAGGAAGGAAATGCCAGGTGGATTGAAATGAGGAAATCTTCTGTGTACCTAACAAAGGTGAAGCTATGACTTGGGTCCAGTCATTTTCTATGGTTGCACCTATCATTTGAAGTAAGTGAGTGGAGTCAAAGGAATTTTAATGTCCAGATTATGCATGCCCAGCACCCCATGCTAAAATCACTATGTCACTTCATGCACAAAACTCACTTTTCTGGATGCTATCTTCCTGGCTTTCTACATTCTGCAGTTCTTTGGTCTATTTTGAGTGACAATAAACATTGGGCAGCCCTGTGAGGAGGCTATGCCCCTACAGTCTGATACCTGGCAATGTTAGGGGTGGGAAATTTAGGAAAAATTTTTAAAAATAAAATAGAACATTAGTTTTAATCATAGGTTTTTGATCAAGTAACTTTCATTGCCTCTCTACCTCCTGAATCTTTGCCTTACCAGCCACATTGAAATCCTGTGGTAAAGGAACTGTGTTCACTTCTCGGCCTTTTGGCTAAGATCAAGTGTAGTATCTGGTTTTATGTGTGTTCCTCCATATTTGCTGTCTGCCATCCCCCACCTCCCTTTGGAATCTTTATCAGCATTGTTGTTTTACCTGCTTTCCACTGTATGCTCGTGTTACTTCCTCTGCAGTGAAACCAATCTACCGCCTTGCTAAATCCAAATGGAATCTATACTAAATATTTATTTGATTTTTCGTGCTAATTTTTTAGCTTATCGATATTCATATCATTATTTACCTCCCTGGAATTTTTACATCTAATTCCAGTCTTTATCCAGCTGCAAACATGTTTGCTATTGGTACAATCATTGTTGATTTTGGTGAACTTTCACAGGTTTTATTTTGTAATCTGCGCATATTTTAGTTTTGTATTTCCCTGAATGGAAAAATTTGTTTCTTTTTGGTGCTTTGTCACTATCTCTTTGTATTGGCCTTTTCTGCATTTCCTAACAATCTGAAGTCAAACACCAAGATTTTTATTGTTTCGTAATCGATTTCTATATTCTGCTACCCCTTTGCCTTTTTAAACATGCATAGGTTGAGGTGAATATGATTACTGGACAAATTTGGAGGTCAAGTTTGTTATATCAAACTATCTCATTCCATAAGACATAAATAGAAAGGAAATGAGGATCTAACTACTATAATACTTACTCTATATTTATAGCCGCACTTAATGATTTTTTGAGATTATTTTACATTGTTGCTGTCCATTGTACCTCACTGGCTAAAAGCAGGAAGTTAAAAATTGCAGTACTGCTTCTTTTGATGCTGTTAAAACAACATAAGTCTCATTAACAGTGAGAACTTCTGGTTCAAAAAAAGCAGTATTGGATTTCCGTGTGCATTGCTACATCAAGTTTGCTCAGTTATCAGACCCAAGTCCAACATTTTCACTGTTGTAGGAAGAAATGAATGGATGTATGGCTGTGTTTCCAGGGGACCAGAAGGTGTTGGACAGGCTGGCGAGGAACAGTGTCCATAAGAGGCAGGTTCTTTGTGTTAGGGTATCATGGATCCCATTTAGAGAACATCTTCTGGCAGGAGATCTCTAAGAGTATGTACAGTCCATGAACAGCTTTACTCTGAGGAAGCCTATAATGCAGTAAGGTGCTGAAAATTCTCGGATTCTACATCTATCGAATCGCAATGTGGAAATCATTGACACAGCCAGCATTTACTGTCCGTTCCTACTTTCCCTTAAGAAGCCGCCACCTTGAGCAGCTGCAGTCCTTTTGCTGAGTTGGTGGATTGAGTCACAAGATTGAAAGTAGAGCAATACCAAGTCAGGATGGTGAATCACTTGGAAGGAAATTTGCAGTGATGTTCTCATCCACCAGCTGCCAATGTTGTTCTGGGTGATGGAGAAGATGTATTTGAGAGGCACCATTGAGCTTCTTAGACAAGAACTTTATAGATTGTATGCACTTCAACAATGGTTGGTAGTCTGGTGGTCGAGGAAATTTATTTACAGGATAGTGCTTATGTAGCTGGGGTAATTGAATTCTGGATGATGGTGACCCACGGGCTCATGATGGTAGGAGGGTGTGGCAAAATAATGCCATTGTAAGCAAAAAATGGACTCCCACTCTGCAGTATTTTATTACTTGGTGCTTTTGTGGTTCAAATTTTCTTTGCTACTTAACAGTCATGTCTGCATATTATCATAGTTTTGAATTATTCAAGGAATGTGGGCTTCCCTAATTTGGGAAAATAGTGATGAACTGACTACTTGAACTACTGCAGACCTTGAGGTATGGGTATACCCACAAACTGTGAGGGAAGTGTTGCAGAATTTTGACTCAAGGATGGGAAAGGAACAGTTGGGGGATAACTTCCAGATGATGGTGTTGCCATGCTTTTGTTTCCCTTGTCCTAGTTGGTGGAGGCTGTGGGTTCGGATGGTGCTATCTGAGCAGTCTTAGTGAGTTGCTGCAGCGCTGAGACATTTACAAAAAAATTGAACAGTCACCAGGGAATGCTTCCACTTGTGATGGAAGAAAATTATTAATGAAGCAATTGCAGATGACTGTACTCTGGGACTGGATGTTTGATCTTCAGCAACCACCTTTCTTTATCTGAGATATTATGGTAGCCATTTAAATGTTTATGTTTGATGTTCATTGACATTAGTTCGTACGGTCTTTGTCCCACTTGGTCAAGTGCTAACTTGATACCTGACTCTTGCCTCCCCCTTGGAACTTGCCCCTTTGATCCATGCTAGCACCAAAGATGTGATGAGGAAATGAAAAAAGTAACACACACAAAATGCTGAAGGAACTCAACAGGTCAGGCAACATCTGTGGAAATAGTCGGTGTTTCGGGCTGAGACCCTTCCTAAGACAGGAAAGGAAAGGGGAAGATGCCAGAATAAAAAGGTAGGGGGGGAGGGGAAGGGGGACTAGCAAGAAGATGATGAGTGAAGCTTGGTGGATGAGAAAGGTAAAGGGCTGGAGAAGGAGGAATCTGATGGGGGAGGGAAATGAATCATACGAGAAAGGGAAGAAGGAGGAGCATCAGGTGGAGGAGAGAGTGGGGAATAGAAGAAGGGGGAGGTGATTTTACAGGAAGGAGAATTCGATGTTCATGCCATCAGGTTGGAGGCTGCCCAATGAAAAACGAGGTGTTGCTCCTCCATCCCGGGAATGGCCTCATCATGGCAAAAGAGGAGGCTATCGGCCACTGTTGGAACGGAAGTGGGGATGGGAAAGAAAATGGTTGGCCACTGGGAAATTCTGCTCTTGGCAGATGGAGTAATGGTGCTAGACGAAGTGCCCCCCCCCCCTTTGCAATTTGTGCCAGGTTTCACCAATGCAAAGGAGGTTGCATCGGGAGCACCAGATACAATAGATGACTCCAGTAGATGGTAGGTGAGGACAAGAAGAGCTCTATCCCTGTTAAGATGGTGAGAAGGTGGGGTGAGTGCGTATGTCCAGGAAGTGGAGGAGATGCTGGTGACAGCAGCATCAATGGTGGAGAGAGGGAAACCCCATTCTTTAAAGGAGGACATCTCTGATGTCCTGAAAATGAAAGCCTCATCTTGGGAACAGATGCAGCAGAGACAAAGGAACTGAGAAAATGGATTAGCATTTTTACAGGAGACAGGGTGGGAAGAGATATAGTCAAGATAGCTGAGGAAATTGGTAGATTTACAAAATATGTTCGTCGACAGTTTCTCTCCAGAGATAGAAACAGAGATTGAGAAAGGGGAGGGAGGTATCAGAAATGGACAAAGTGAATTTAAGGGCAGGGTGGAAGTCGTCAGTACAAGGTGGGGAATTCTTGCTAAAGAAGTTGGCTCAGAGATGGAGGCGGTGGAAGAAGAGCTTGTCGTCACAGCTGACATGGAACTCATTGGAGTGCAGACGAAAAGGGACAAAAGTAAAGCTCTTGCTGAAGAAAAGATGTTCTTCCTCAAAGAAGGAAAGTTTGGAAGGAATGGTAAAGACAGGGCAGTGATGAGAACTGGGATCAGAGGTGGGGAGGAGAGTTGGTAGCATCAGAGGAGGGGGAAGGGTTGGGATATTCAGTGAAGGTAGAAGAAGATTGAGTCTCTGAGGACCCAAAAGGTGATGGGAGGAGCTTGAGAGACCCAGGGTTGGAGAGTGGTGGTGGGGAAATGGGTGCTCAGGGGCCCAACGGCAGCAAGGAAGGTCTTGGCTGGGAGAAGCTGGCAGATGAGTTTTGAGCTGGAGCCAGAGCAAGATGCTGTATAATTTGCCATCTGAACATGCCCAGGGTCTTTGGAACCGAAGTTGGCGAAGATTATATACCCAGTTTTGAGGTGTCCAGGACCATCAGATTCAGCAGGATCTGCTATCTAAGGGCATCTGATTGAATCAAGATCTAAGCAGGAGGTGACAGGGATTGCAGTCTGGGGTTGTTCAGTGCCAACAGAGCCGGAATTGGAGTTGGCAGGATCCATCATTTCTGTTTTTAATTAAAGTTGTGATGAAGCCCAGATCCAATTGGTTTCAGTGTAGCCCAAAATGGACATTGGTGAAAAGGTTATTGGAATGTAAATATGATGTGATAGCTTTGTTCATGAGCATCCATTATTGTGTTGTTGATTGAGTAATCACTGAGTTATAATTAACGATATTTCAAAGTTCGAAATAAATTTATTGTCGAAGTACATATATATCACCATTTACAATCCTGAGATTCATATACTTATGGGCATATTCAATAAATCTTTGAACAGATATATGAACAACACATTTCAAATGTTTGTTCCAGTACTAGCTATGGGGTTCAGCTGTTGTTAACCATGTTTTTGTATTCAGCATCTCAATTTTGCCTATCCGAAAAGAACAGATAATTGAGAACCAGAAAACAAAACAGATGGAATTAATTCTGAATGATCCCAAATTCATTGGAGTTCAGTGTCTTCTCAGTCCTAAAGAGAGCAGACTAAATTTTGACAACCTATTCTCATTTTCTTTTTATTTTAGTCTTGACAAAATTCTTATTAATCTTTCACTTGTTTAAAAACCTCAGTACAAATTGTCAAATTGCTTGATGATTATAAACTGGATATAGTGAAAATGGAAGCGTGAGCTCAAATTTCAGACTGAATAATTTAAATAGGCACAAAGGACAGATGAAATTTAATGGAGAATTATGTACAAAGTACAGTAAATGGCACTTATGCTCCGTATATTGTATTAAGATAAGGATGAAAGAGATGGATGAACTTGCAAGGCATAATACTAAATAGGCAACCAACATGGAGTAGCTTTGTGGAAAGCCAATCCTGCTTAGCCAAAGCAGAAGAACAAAATTTACAAGAAGTTATGACTAATGGATCATTTGCTTACTGTTTAGGCCTGGTCACCAGAACATAAGAGATGAGTTCAGGCACTGTCGGCAATACACAGAGATACAAGATTGATTCTGAATTATTAGGACGGGAAACGTTTAAAAAGAGATTGTTTAGAGTATCATAACGGTTGACTTGAAATACTGCTTCAAATTAAATGAGAAGAAAAATATATCTTGAATTCAGAATAATTTGTACTTTTACTTTTCTGGATTACATGTGACCAGGCATTAGATTGTTGGTTGGACTGCATCTCCAAGTTCAATATTTTTTTTCTTTGGAAAGAAAACTCAGCCCCCCCTGCTTCTGAATACACATCTTTTGTTAAATCATGACTTCCTGAAATGAATCGGTGCTTCTGTATGGTAATTTGTAATTATAAGAGAGCTTAGTAACCTGGTGTTATGACAACAGTCCTTTTCTTAACGTCAGCAAAACAAAAGAGCTAGTCATCGACTTCAGGAATAGGAGTTGATGCACATGCTCCTGTCTTTATCAATGGTGCTGAGGTTGATAGTATTGTAAGCTTTAAATTTCCAGGAGTGAGCATCATCAGTAGCCTGTCCTCGGCCAACCTTGTAAATGGCACAACTCAGAAAGCTCACCAATGCCTCTACTTAGGAGGCTAAAGTAATTTGCCATGTCCCCATCAACCCTTACCAATTTTTATTGATACATCACAGAAAGCCTTCTAGCTGCATGCATAATGGCTTGGTATGGCAACTGTTCTTCCCGTAATGGCAACACACTGCAGAGAGTTGTGGACACAGCTCACAGTTCAGGGAAACCAGCCTCTCCTCTATGAACCCTGTCTATACTTCTTGCTGCCTCAGTAAAGCAGCCAACGTAATCAAAGATCCCACCCAACTTGGACATTCTTTGGACGTCCCTTTCCTATCAGGCAGAAGATACAAAAGCCTGAAATCACACAATATGAGGTTCAAGGACAGATTCTGTCCCACTGTTATCAGACTGGTGAATAGTTCCTTAGCAGGAAAAGATAGACGCTTGACATCACAGGCTATCTTTTTGTGATTTACACCTTATTGTCTACTTGCACTGCACTTTTCTCTGTAGCTGTTAAACTTTATTCTGCATTGTCATTATTTTACATTGTACTGCCTCGATGGATTGTGTAATGAATTAATCTATATGAACAGCATGCAAGACAATATTTTCACTGTTCCTCAATAGATGTGCCAATAATAAAGCAATTTCAATTATGCAGAAAGTAGTAGTGAATTATCTGTCAGGGACGTGATATTATCATTAGTGAGTAGTTTTATGAGCACCAAAACTGTGCAATATTGTTTTTTTTTAAGACATAGATCTGATGATCTCACTTAAAACCAAAAGACAACTCCAGTTTTACTGACATGATAAAGGATAGTAGAGCTTTCCCTGGAGGTGTGGACCTTGATCTACAATAAATTCACATTGGTCCTTATAATAGTTATTCAAGAAAGTCTCCGAGCACACTTGGCAAACACTTTTGAAATGCTACAAAATGCTATTTACTTCGCTAATGTCACTATGGAGAAAGATTGAAAGAAGAGCATGAAAGCAACTTTATAGAAGAGCAAACTTCTGTGACTAGAGAAATGCGCTAGTAAGAATACATGTGGTAGATTGAGTGCACTTGTCATGTGCAAGGGGTAGGGAAAAAATGGAAAATTGAAAGCTTTGAAATATAAATGAGTAAAAGGAAGATACATCTTTAGAAACCAAAATGGGATACAATTCTGCCCAGAGTGAGAGGGGAAGTGATGTTGAGTATGCGAAAATCAGGAATGATAATAGCACATGACAGATATTGTGATATAAGAAAATAGAGATGAATACTAAGATGCATTAAAACAGAAATGCTGTAAGAAATTGGTCAGTTAAGTAGCATATGTGGCAAGAGAACATTTAAAATCAAAGACCCTTCAGCAAGTGGCCTATTCTCATGAAGAATCTGTCTTCAACCTGCAATGTTGTACCTGATTTCCTTTTCCACAGATGCTGCTGGACTGGCTGAGTCTTTCCAGAACCTCTGTTGTTTCAGATCTCAGCATCTATAGTTGGATTTATTTTTGAAGTTTTGGATTAATTACTTTGCCTTACTCTTAATTACTTCACTCCTAAGAATGTGTAAAGCAATGTGTAAAGCTTTTGTATTTTTAGGTAAACTATATATAAATAAGTTAATGTTAACACTTTGAAATCTCATCAATTTTCCATGTAAATTTAATCATTTTATGTTGAAGCAGGTCATTCGATATGAAATACTTAACATTATGCCATTTTTTTTGCCCTCATCACTTATGTTTTCTTAAGGTTAGAGTCATTCAGCACAAAAATATGCCGTTAAGCCTACTGAATCTGTGCTGGCCATTAAACACACATTTATGTCAGTTCTATTTTTATTATCCCCACATTTCTATCAGCCTCCAATTCTACTGCTTAGTTGTACACTGGGGGAAACATGCAGTTACCATATAATCTATGACCCACTCATCTCTGGGATGTGGAAAGAAGCTCATGCAGTCACAAATAAAGTGCAGCCTTCACACAAACACCAGAAGTTAGGATTGAATCTGGGTCACTGGGGCTGAGAGGCAGCATCAGTACTCGCTGCATCACTAAGCTGCTTTAAAATTAGTTGTTGTGTGTAGTCTGAAGGCTCAAGAGGCCGGTTGTCCTGGGGTTGGAGGCGTGAAGGGGTGGAGGGTGGGAAAGGGGCTTGTTTTGCTGCTGTTATCTTGTTCTGTTATTCTTCCCGCTTGTGTTGTTCTGTGGAAAATTGTGGGAATGTACTGTATGTTGGCGCCAGACAGAATACATGGTCACACATGGCTGCTTGCAGCACATCTTTGGATGTGTTGGTTGTTAGCGCAAATGATATATTTAACTATATGTTTTGATGTACATGTGATGAATAAATCTGAATCTGAACCCTACGGTTAAATTTTCAAAAATATATTCAGTTGGTTTAAATAATAAAATTACAAACTTCTGAAATAAAGCCACAGCAATGTCTTATTTAATTGTCATGTTTTGCCCTACTTCAAATTTACTCAGTTAAGGACATCTTGACTTGGTTTAAAATTAACACCAATTAAATGAGTTGATAGGTGAACTTGACCTCAATCAAGATGAAGTAATCTTTTATTCTGTATTTGCAAACTGTCAGTGCAGTTTAGCATGGTCAAGAGCTCTAGAATCTGTTTACAATAAGGGCTTGAACTTTTAATCTGAGATGTGAGTTGATTTGGGTACGAAGAGATTGCCTTTCTCCCTCAATATTAGCACAAAAATTAACTTACCATTCATTTCATTGCTGCTTGTGGGATATTGGCTTTTGAAGAAAGGCAGTTGTGTTGAAGTACACAAAAAAATCTATGCGCTTCATGAAATGCAGAGTAATGAGCTTTACTGATGTACAATAACATACCCCAAAATATTTTATAAATATTTCTATCAATTGTAAATCTTAGTTGTACGTAGAATATGATAGGAACAAAGTGCCTTATGTAGACCTTCCCATCATAAGAGTTGGAATTATTCTGTATATGAAACAGAATGTGTAATTTTAGTTCTTATCCAGATGCTCTGAAGATATATTACACTGCTTTTAGATACTGTCAAGAAATTTGTCTCTAACAGCATTTTTATTGGATTTTAAGGGGGGTAGATACTTGCTTGAGAGATTGATATTTGGAATTTGAAATAAGCAGTCCGCAGCTTATTACTTCAAATGAACAAGAAGCATAAAGGAATGATAATGTAGAATTTAATGCTTCTGAATATTCTTTGACTTCCTGAAATTCATAGCGATGAATATTTTTTCCCATCGGTAGTTTGATAATCATTTCACCTCTATAAAGAGCTTTTTCAAATTTGGTTAGTCTAGCACTTCCATTAATAACGTAAACATGTGGAAATAAAGCCTAAGGAGCTTAATGAGTAATCTGAACATTCTTTTGGGGCAATTGATTTAACAAACAAAAAGGGTTGTCAATACATTAATGTAAGTGTGAGGTGCTACATTTTGGTAGGACTAATCAAAATAGGACATACATGGTAAATGGTAGGGCGTTGAATGCGGTGGAACAGAGTGATCTGGGAATAATGGTGCATAGTTCCCTGAAGGTGGAATCTCATGTGGATAGGGTGGTGAAGAAAGCTTTTGGTGTGTTGGCCTTTATAATTCAGAGCATTGAGTATAGGAGTTGGGATGTAATGTTGAAATTGTACAAGGCATTGGTGAGGCCAAATTTGGAGTATTGTGTACAGTTCTAGTCACCAAATTATAGGAAAGATGTCAACAAAATAGAGAGATTACAGAGGAGATTTACTAGATTGTTACCTGGGTTTCAGCACCTAAGTTACAGAGAAAGGTTGAACAAGTTAGGTCTTTATTCAGGGGGGACTTGATAGAGGTATTTAAAATTGAGGGGGATAGATAGAGTTGATGTGGATAGGCTTTTTCCATTGAGAGTAGGGGAGATTCAAACAAGAGGACATGAGCTGAGAGTTAAGGGGCAAAAGTTTAGGGGTAACACGAGGGGGAACTTCTTTATTCAGAGAGTGGTAGCTGTGTGGAATGAGCTTCCAGTAGAAGTGGTAGAGGCAGATTTGATTTTGTCATTTAAAAACAAAAATTGGTTAGGTATATGGACAGGAAAGGAATGGAGGGTTGTGGACTGAGTGCGGGTAGATGGGACCAGGTGAGAGTAAGTGTTCGGCACAGACTAGAAGGGCTGAGATGGCCTGTTTCCGTGCTGTAATTGTTATATGGTTATACAAGTTACTATAGTCGGAATGGAGTTATCAGCAGAGGGGAATGTATGACCCAGAGTACTTAAAGAAATTCTATCTTGGAATAATTTGAAGGATAATTATGCTTTTTGATTTTCCATAATAATTCCTTGTGTGGGGCGAATCATTTAAATTTTGCTACTGAAATTAACAGTGACTATTATGTAGTTTTAGTGACAATTATGTAGGCCTGAATGACGTGCTTGGGTTTGAAGATATTTTTCAAGGTGCAGCCTCTTTTTAAATGAAGAGAAGTGTAGATTGCCAAATTCGATTCATTTTGAAAATTAATTAATCAATCAATCCTGTATCTTTTGAATTACTTGAATTCCAGTGCAATGGATTCCGGTTAATTGGGTCATTGGCTAATCAGGCAGCCGCGTATTTGGAACAACTCTTAAAGAAAAACTAAATCAAGAAAATAGCTGGGATTCCTTTCGTTTATTTGGGACACGCTGTTATTTAATTGGGGCAGGATACTGTTGCCGAACAGTTTCTAATTAGCATCAGTTTTGTGCACTTGTGTGGCTGTTAAGACACTACACTGTGCTTAGAGTGATCAGTTGCATGTGTTTGTCTTTGGAAAGCAGTGATTTTTGTCACTGATAGTTGGTGAGAAATGAGCAGTATGACAATTTGGAACTGTCTTGCTCACCGCCATTTCAAGCAATTAGGCTTGGAGATGCCAGAAACGACTGGGAGTGAAAATGAAGCGAATTTGCTACTTCATCAGGTTAGGAAATACAAAGAATTTGAGATTATCAACAACCTTCATGATTATTTCAATGAAAATGAAGATTTGGAGGATTCAGTTGTTGAGCCTTGCATGAAGGCAGTCCATTAGGTGTCTGCACTAATTTTGTTCATTTACAGTCAATAAAAACAACATGGCATCATGCTGGTTGTTGGTCATATCTGACAGTGACAGCGAAACCTGTGTGTGAGAGTTTTTAAGGTGGAAAAGCCTTTGCACTGGGACATTTCCACTTTCAACCTAGGAAGTCGGGATCCAGTGGTACGAGTAATCATCACAAACAGGGGTCTTACTTGGTTGCAGTGGATGACCATAATTTCTTCTGTGCCTTATCATGCCCTTCGCCCTCCGTGAGGCATTGCAGAACTGCCTTCTTGGATGTTGGATCTCACTGTTGATCTCATCTGCTGGAGTTGGCTTCCTATTCTAGGACAGGCATGCCCCTGTTTCACGGGGGTATGATCTTGCTGGCCACCTCACCTGGTTTAGTCCACTGGCAAACAGTGTATTGGAGTGTGGTTGCTGTCACATGCAAAGGGCTGCTTGGAGCCATAGGTGAGAGCTGAGTGACCGGTGGAGACAAAACCGAGTGAGCTGTCCCAGATGGACATGGAGGTGCTACCCCTCCCTGGACACCCCGTATACTGGATAAATTCCTCCATCGATAACTATTAGAAACTAATACACAGTTTTATAGTACCAAGTAGCATTGGTAGTGTTCTAATTTGTTCTGTATTTCATTTAAATACATAAATTGGTACTTAGTTAAATGATAGTTTGTCTTTTATTTTTAATTATTTCCATGAAACTTCAACTAATTAGGGAAGCAGTTTAATTGGGCCAAAATATACTGGTCCCAATAGGTCCCTATTAACCAGAATCCACTGTATATGTACACACAGACACATGTATGCAGTAAACTGAAAATTCACATGGATAAGTGAGAGAAAGAGCAGAAAGGAGAGAGATGTCTTAAAGATTAAACCTCTTTTGTTTTTGCAGGTGTAGATCCTTTTCAGCTTGAGCCCAGACTTCCTGGTCCTCTCCAATCTTCACCTTTTTCCTCTAATGTCCCTTTTGTGGCTGCATCCAGACAGCCCAAATCCAGAGCCTCCAATTCCAGAGATGAACGCTATCGATCTGGTAAGTCATGATTAAGTTAAGAAGAGGCGAGGAAAGATTGAACAAAACAGAATTGGTCTTTTATTGTGAATGACATTTTCATATGAGTGTTTTAATTGATTTGAAAATAATTGTATTGAGCAAATTTTCCATTTTTTGAAAAATGTCTTTTTAAATCCTATTTTGAAGTTGTTCAGCAACTATTGCACTGTGTAATCCAACATTTTTTGTGATGAGTTGGGTGTATTCATTTCTGAGCTTAGAAACATGTTGACCTTTCCTTTTTTTCCTGTACTATACACTCATTTGCACTGGAACTAAAAAGATAGCTTTAGTACTTCCTAATGCTTTTCAGATCTACCTGTGAAAGCAAAATGGTCCACAAAGATTTCTTCCATGAAATAGAGAAGATTGCAATATATTCTACTGTGGAGGATTTACTATGTTCTCTTTAAAATTTATACCCTTTATTATTAAAGGAATAAGAATAATTTATATTGCCATTCAGTACTGCAGATTGCTTCATTGGCTGTGGGAAACCAGTCACAGGGGTAATTTAGGTGGCACTTTATACAACACAATCACATGGTAGCCTTCACATGGTATTTGTTTTTTTTAATCTTTTATGGTATGGTTTCCTCGAAGCCATTATATATGTTTGGATTTTCACATTCCCTCCTGTTTATCTCTTCCCCCCCCCCCCCCCAAAAAAAATCTTGGAGCCATACACAAGAATTTGAAAATCTCGGTTGGAATGGAGCATTTGGGACGCAGAGCCTGTTTCCATGCTGTATTGCATCTATATCAGTTTTTAAGGCCAGTGTGGGACCAGTACATTTTGCTAAAAATAGAGAAAGGTGTTCAGCAGGTAGGCAGCTGGGAAGTTCATAAGATGATATGTCCCTTCCTCTGTTGAAGATGTTCCCATTTGTGCTCATTGTATGGACTTAATGTTTTTGGTGTCAGTCCCGGATTCCCAGGAGTGGGTGGGGATTTTGCACTTCTTTGCTTTGAGAACATTCTCGAATATTTTCTTTGCCGTCTAGTAATCTCTTCCTGTGACAGAAGTTAGAATAGAACATTTGGCTCACAAGTCTGGTGCTTACATACAAGTGACATACCACAATTATTGGAGCTAACAGTATAATTAGAGTCTTAGTACACTCGTGTGACTTTATTCTGCCTGCAGATGTGGAGGATTTTGTGAAGTCATTCACCTTATATCTCCAGTAATTTTTAGTGTCTGCTGTAATTTGTCCAGACCTTGAAGCGTACAGAAAGCTGGACTGGTCATGCTTAAATTTGTGCTGTTTATTGCGCTCCATGTCGAGGTCTGCATGGCAAATGAATCTATTGTTCACTTGTTTATTAGGATCATGATCTGCATGCTATTGTGAAGCCAAGATAAACTGGAAATTAATTTCTGCAGATTACCTTAAATATGGCTATTTCATAGTTCATTCTAATTGATAGAATCAGAGGCTTCAGTGAGGATGAAAAAGGCTATGGATATTGGTTTGTGCTCTATCCTGCCTTTCTCATGGAGTTGTCAAGCAGGTAAGATGTCCCATGTGCTGCTTGAGGGCTAGAATCCACACTGTGATTCATAGCTCTTTGGCCACTGCAAGAAGGCAGTGGAAAGCCCTAACACTGATTTTTTTTCCTGTAGCATACATCAGGGAAATCACTTTGTAGTTATAGCAGTTGGATTCTACTTATTTTGTGGTGATGTTTTCTGAAGTCGCCTGGCAGATCTGGATGTGGTAGATAAAGTTGTGTATTTGCTACGGGAATTCTTTATTATCAAGTTCAAAACTTAGCCAGGGATACTATCTATTCTCAAGGCCTTGTATTTTAGTTGCTATATGACCTCTTGATTGTCTTGTTGACCAGGGGCTGGACAGGGCTGGAGCAACTAGATGGCTGGGGGATGGAGTCAAGAGCTCTTTCATCAAGGACAGAGTTGCATTTGAGGAGATTTTTCAACTTCTCCTTTCAGTTGGCACTGACTGCCTTCTGCCCTTCATGAGTGCAGTGCCATTTTTGATTCTCGGCTGGTTTGGGCTTGAGATGGTTTAAAAACTTGACGAGGATAAGGAATCAGCATGCATTATGGCTGTCAGTGAGTTTCTTTAGCTCTTGGGTTCTTTTCACCCACCATACATGACCTTAAATTTATTGGTTTTCTGTCGGTCTTGGCTTTCAGGTTTCAGTGGTGGTTTTGTTCTCTATGTACCATGGTGGAGCTTCCAATCCAGGAATTTGTTGCATTTGTAGTTAATTAGCTCCTCAACAAGTTATTTTTATCAAGTCAGTGTTGGTTCTTTCTGTTTAAAAATGCAATAAGTCTCTTAATTGCTAATTAGGCTATATTCCAGATGTTATTTACACTCTGTAAAATAAAATAGTCAAGTTCTCTGTAAAACACTGTGTAGAAGTGATTTTTTTTTAATAGGTCCTTTACCACCATTTTCCTGTTCTGTTCAAATTTAATAGTTGTAGTTTTGGGATCTGGTTGATGCAGAAGACCGAGAATCAGGAACTGAACTGTTAGAGGTAGGAGATGCAGGCACCCTTGTGGTTTCTCACTCAAATGATGAGAAATCCTAGCAAACACTTGTGCTGGACCAGTACCATTGTGATCCTGTGCCTGTCTTCTGGCAAAATGAGCATGCATAATATGAACATGCTTCAAGACTTTGTCAGGAGTATCACAGTCTTTGAGTTACCTTCCCTTACTCTCACCTTGTAAATCACTGCCAGGGGATTACATCTTTTTCTACCTGATATTCATCTTGTCCAGGAACATCAGTTTGTCAACCTCAGTTGAGCTCTTTGTTCTCCCAGACAAAATGCTTAAAAGTCCTTTTGTCCACTAATCCTGTCTAAAGCCTTAACTGGAGTTGGTATTCTTTAGGCTGCATTTTTTAACACATACTACCTTATTCATGGCTCCAGTTGAGTCTTGCAGTTCAGTTAGAGTCACAGTGTTCAAACAGTATAGCATAGATAAAGGCCCTTAGATCCACGGTGCCCACTCAACTAGTTCCAATTTCCTGAGTTTGGTCCATATCCCTCCAGATACATATCCAAGTTACTTTGCCTCTTGAGTGCCTTTTAAATCTTTCCCCTCTCAACCTAAAATCTATGTCCCCTAGTTTTGGACTCCCCTACCGTGAGACGCATCTACCGTATGCCTTTAATAATTTAAAATATTGCCAAAAGATTGCCCCTCAATCTCCTAGTTCCAAGGAATAAAGACCAAGCCTGGTCAACCTTTCTCACAAACTCAGGCCTTCTAATTCTGGCAACTTCCCTGTAAATCTTGTCTGTCTTTTTACTTCAGCAAATGTCAGTGCTCAATTCCAGAGTTCTGATCGCCAATCAATGGTGATACAGAGAATCTCTCAAGTTACATTTCCAGTAAAGAAAGCGCTATTGCCTTTTCCTCAGTCATTCCAAGTATTCTTAAAATAAAAACAAAATTCTGGAAATACACGATTAACATTTCAGGTTGATCTTTCATTAAAATTTCAACAATGTGAAATCCTGATTGTTTCTCTCATCACATATGTTGCTTGACCACCTGAATATTTCCAACATTTTCTTGTTTTTATTTCAGATATCCAGTGTTTGTGTACTTTTTGCTTACTGTTTAAATGCCTTACTGTGATATATTATTTTAATAATGGTACACTTGTACTTTTCTTTGTATTACTTGATAAGTTTATCATGATGGAACTACTTGTGCATTAGTTCATCAAATCCAACTACTTTCCAGGTATTCTGGTTTCATAAGCCTCTGAGAATTGTCAGTAGGATTATGCACTATGCAGTTCTACATGTAAGTCTTATTATCCTGCTAGGAAAATTTATTCTTTAAGGTACATCTTAATACTTGTAATCTTGGTTAATTAAGCTTATTGACTTTTAGCAATAATGTTCCTTTGGTCATAAAATTATTAGGAACATCATGGTCCCTTGAACAATTTATCATATACTGTAGAGTACAAGAGTAAGTGCTTCAGGTTGATGGCCACTGAGTGATTTTTTTTAACCTCTAAAGTTGGGGCAAAGAGAACTTGGTTCACCTTATGATGAGATTTGCTACCCATAGTTTCCATTTCATCCAGCTCTAACATTGCTTACCTGAACGATATTGGAGAGTTGAATAAGCTGACTCTGACTTCTTAGATACAGATGTTAGCAATTAAAACGCCCTGTCAGCCTTTGACAGGAGACAAGGCAAGAGGCAAAATATTGGTGCCTAGGCTTTGTAACAGTTTACAAATTAAAAACTTCCACAATTGAATTAAATAATTCAAATATTAAGTTGTTTTCCCAACACATTAATAAATAATTGGATACTAAAATAAAATAAGTTATTAAATTGGCCTATTTCTTCACCGTCTCCAAGGAAAGAATCCTCATTCAAAGTGAAATATCCCTTTACTCCCTAATGAAATTTGTGCTGCTACTCTTAACATATGAAAGAATGGAGGCATTTTTAAACAGTTACTTTGAAATGTAATGATAAATTTAATGAACCAAACTACGCCTGCAACTGCCACTGAGCACTATTGTAGGACTGGCATTTATCATGGCATAACACTCCCTGCCATAGAGGCCATCTTCAGGAGATGGCGCCTCAAGAAGATGGCATCAATCTTTAAAGGTCCTCATCACCATTGGGGACATGCCATTTCCAACTTACTAGCATTGGGAAGGTGATACTCAAAGTTCCAGGAACAGCTTTTTCCCTAGTGCTATCAGGTTTTTGGATGGTCCATGAACACTACCTCATTTTTTCCTTTTGTACCAGTTATTGATTTTTTGTAACTTATAGTAATTTTTGTCTGGCATTGTACCGCTACCACAAAACAACAAATTGCATGACATGAGAAACTGCCGAAACTGGAAATCTTGAGCAAAATCCTGGAGGAACTCAATAGGTCATGCAGCATCTATCGAGGGGAATGAACAGTCAACATTTCAAGTCAAGACCCTTAATCGTGGCTGGAAAGAAAGGGGGCAGAAACCAGAATAAGAATGTCGGGGAAGGGGGAAAGTGTACAAGCTTGCAGACGTTAAGTGAGACCAGGTGAGGGGGAAGGTGGATGAGTGAGGAAGGGAGGATGATGTGAAAAGCGGAGAGATGATTATGTAGAAGAGTTAAAAGGCTGAAGGGAAGAATCTGATAGGATGGTGGACGATGAAATAGAGGTGGGAAATCAAGGGTGTGGTGGGCAAGTCAAGGGTAGAGGAGAGCTAAACAGGCGTGAGGGAAAACGGATATGTTTTGTAACTTCAAAACATTAAACTAATTTAAAGGAAGACCTAGGAGTCTGAAATGTGAGTCTAATTTTAGGTTTATTTTAAGTGAGGTACATGTATATCACACGGTAGTGTGATGACATGAGTAATTCTCCTATTTGTACATATAAATATGAATTATTTAAACAACCAAGAATGCTTAATTAACCTATATACACACGCACATACACACGCACGCCACTCACACACGCACGCCACTCACACACGCACGCCACTCACACACGCACGCCACTCACACACGCACGCCACTCACACACCCACGCCACTCACACACACACACGCCCCACACACACACACACGCCCCACACACACACACACACACACGCCACACACACACACACACACACACGCCCCACACACACACACACACACACGCCCCACACACACACACACACACACACACACACACACACACACACACACACACACACCACATGTAATCAAGGTTCTTGATTACCTGACTGGCAGACCACAGTACGTGTGCTTGCAACACTGTGTGTCCGATAGAGTGATCAGCAGCAATGGGGCTCCACAGGGGACTGTCTTGTCTCCCTTTCTCTTCATCATTTACACCTCGGACTTCAACTACTGCACAGAGTCTTGTCATCTTCAGAAGTTTTCTGATGACTCTGCCATAGTTGGATGCATCAGCAAGGGAGATGAGGCTGAGTACAGGGCTACGGTAGGAAACTTTGTCACATGGTGTGAGCAGAATTATCTGCAGCTTAATGTGAAAAAGACTAAGGAGCTGGTGGTAGACCTGAGGAGAGCTAAGGTTACCGGTGACCCCTGTTTCCATCCAGGGGGTCAGGGTGGACATGGTGGAGGATTACAAATTCCTGGGGATATGAATTGACAATAAACTGGACTGGTCAAAGAACACTGAGGCTGTCTACAAGAAGGGTCAGAGCCGTCTCCAGTTCCTGAGGAGACTGAGGTTCTTTAGCATCTGCCGGACGATGCTGAGGATGTTCTACGAGGCTGTGGTGGCCAGTGCTATCATGTTTGCTGTTGTGTGCTAGGGCAGCAGGCTGACACCAACAGAATCAACAAACTCATTCGTAAGGCCAGTGATGTTGTGGGGATGAAACTGGACTCTCTGACGGTGGTGTCTGAAAAGAAGATGCTGTCCAAGTTGCATGCCATCTTGGACATCTTGGACCCTCCTCCCTTGGAGGCTCAGATACCCTGAGCAATAGGCTGGTCCTGGACTTATTTCCTGGCATAATTTACATATTACTATTTAACTATTTATGGTTTTATTACTATTTAATTATTTATGGTGCAACTGTAACGAAAACCAATTTCCCTCAGGATCAATAAAGTATGATTATGACACACACACACACTCACACTCTTACTCAAATATTACTGAAATATTAAATACACAACTAAAACAAAGAAAGTGGTATGGAAACAGAGGGGAGTGGTTACTGAGGGTTAAAGAAATCAATATACATGCCATCAGGTTGGAGACTACCCAGACAAAATATGATGCAGCTCCTACAACCTGCATTTGGCCTCATTGTGGCGGTAGAGGAGACTGTGGAAATGTGAAATCGATTTGAAATCAGGAGATCCCATGTGTTGCGGGGTAGGGGGGGCAGAATGAAGGTGCTCAATGAAGCAGTCCTCCAATCTGTCAGGCATCACTGATATAGAAGAGGGTGCACTGGAAGCACCAGATCAAGTAAATGACAGACTCACAGGTGAAGTGCTGCTTCACTGCTCAGGTGCCTGAATGTTGGTGAGGGAGGAGATGTCGGGGCAGATGTAGCACTTGTCACAGCTGAAGGGAGATGTGCAGGAAGGGACAAAGGGACGCAGAGTGATCCCCGTAGAAAGCAGGGAAGGTGGATGGTGGAAGTGAAGATGTGCCTGGTGGTAAGATTCTCTTGGAGATGGCAGAAATTGGAGAGAATGATGTTTTGGACGTGGAGCTTCATGGGTGGTAGGTGAGGACAAGAAAAAGCCTAATCTGTTAGGTCAGGGTGGGATGGGGTGAGGGCAAGCTTGCGGGAAATGGAGCAGATGTGGGTAAGGGGACATCTTGGATGTTCTGGAAACAAAAATATCTTTCTGAGAACGGATGTGGCATAGCTGAAGGAACTGAGACAAGGGAATAGCATTTTTACAAGTGACAGAGTGGAAAGAAGTATAGTCTCGATAACTGAGAGTCATTGGGGTTATAAAAAAATTATGTTTGTAGATGACCTGTCTTGAGAGGTGGAGATAGATCAAGAAAGCGGAGAGAGGTGTCAGAGATGGACCAAGTAAATTTGAGAGCAAGGTGAAACTTGGATCATATTTGATGAAATTAATGAACTCAGCTTGGGTGCGGGAAGTAGCACTAATGCAATTGTCAGTGTAGCACAGAAGGAATTGGGGAGCATTACCAGTGTGGCTTTGGATCATGGACTATGCCACGTAGACATGTGGCAGTATTAATAAACTTAATTGGGATACAAATACGTATTTACCTGGCTGGGCAAAACGGCATTTTCATGGAAGTATGGAGGATAAATTATTTGAGCTAGAGCTGCTAGAATACCTTTTGGATTTACAGTTGATTTGGAGCTATTGTCATTTTTTCATTTGAGATCACAGCAGTGTAAGAATTCGGATCAATATGAAGATGCCATATTGAGGTTTAGCTTAATGAAATGGGTTTTGTAATTTGTGTTAGTTGTAACACAAGCATTCTTGTTGATGTGATTCTCAAAGTAATGCCGAAAATAAAGGTGAGTTCTGTGATTCAAATAACCTTGTGTCATAGAATTGGCGATTCCTATAGTTACAAGTATTTACTTGTTGCAGAATGATCTCATTGTCGTCCTTCTTGGCTTTTGTTCAGAAATTTCATCTGGACATGTCCTGCCAATTAAAGGATTAGCTACATTCATACATTTGAAAATATTTTAAACGATTGCTGATTTTAAATATTATAACCAGGTTTATTGCAGTTCATCATTGACTTTTGTAAATTTCCATTCCAATCCCTTTGGGGAAAATTTCTCTTGTATCTTGATTCATGAAAGGTTCTTGAATTACACATTGTTTTTGCAGGTTTCTTGGGATAACTTTATCTCTGTTTTCTTCCTAACCCCCACCCATCTGAGTGGCAGCTGGTTTCCGATAACTCCATGCAATGGTGTTCTTGTAATCTAAAACTCATTGCCTAGAGGACAGATTTCCATCTCAGAATTTCACAGCACCACACATTCCTTTCAGTACTTTGCATTAGAAGACTAATTTTTAATGTGTTCTTTTAAATCTCAGAGGTTGGCAGTTGCAAATTTAATCATATTGTTTGCTCATCTTTCTGTTCCCACAGACTTGCACACAGAAGCAGTCCAAGCTGCACTCGCCAAATACAAAGAGAGAAAAATGCCGATGCCTTCCAAGAGGCGCTCTGTGCTTGTTCATTCATCATTAGATGCATACACTCCTCCAGGTACACATCTGAGTAACAAACCCAGTCTTGGTATAATCTACATGTAATTGAATTGTACTGTTGGCTCTATTTGTCAAACTGTAAATTTGGGCCCGCTGCTGAACTCTGGCAGACAACTCATAAAGAACTCTGATTGATGTTATGGAGTTCAAATAATCATATTCTGTTGTTTGAAAGTTTGTTCTCTCCCTCTCCCTCCCCCCACGAACAGTGTAGCTGTATCAAGCGCAGACAGTGTACGTCAGAACCTTCCAAAAGCAGGTTGTTGCAGATCTGATTCATTGTGAAGGGAAGAGTACTTTGGAAACAGATTGCCATGACTAGAGAAATTTAAATTGGAATTGATAAAACTAGTATCCAAAGCATGAATATTCTGACCTCTTATTTATTTCTGAAATTTCCTTTCCTTCATACCCACTGCGTATAGTTTTGGATAAATTCTTAAAAGTAAGCTAACACAGCAGCCTATCACTGGACTGACCAAAGTTTTATGCAAAAGGAGAAGGATAGCTTTTTATATATAAAAAAGAAAACAAATAGGATTGCAAGACAAATATTGTGAGTTCCTAAGTTATTCTTCAGCGCAGCTATAATGGGAGAGGACATTTCATTATTTCATATGACCAATGTGTAGGTATGAAGGCTTAATCAGAAATTAAGAGAAAAATTGATTTTTACTCAATTAAATAAACTTAAAGAAACAGAAAACTAGACTTCTAATGTCTCTTTTCTCCAAGCAGTGTGCCATTCTCCAAATGAGAATAGAACTGCAAAGTAAGTCGTTACCTTCCTATATCTGTTTAACAATGCCATTGTACTTCAGTTTTACACCTTGTCTTGGATAAAATAATATTGTCATGAGTTGCATCCAGGAGGTAAGGTACACAATAGTTCTGATTTTTCTTTAGCAACAATGATGTTCATATCAAGTTTTTGAGGTAGCAAAGTGCTCCAAAGGGACTTGACAGCAGCACTGTTGCCATCAAAAAATTATAATCTAGCCACATGTCAAGGTAGAAAGATCTCAACTTAAAATTTGGTTGAAGATGAGCTTAAAAACACGTTCTAAAGGGAGAAAGGAAGTGGAAAGCTCCAGGGCTTTGGGCCATGGCATCCACAGAGGAGTTTAAGCATGGATGTCACCACAGAGTTGGGAGTCATCTTGGTGGTGATATAGTTGTGTGGTCTCAAGCTTGTCTTGGGAGTTAAATTTCGCGTCAAAACGATCAAAGGTATGGTTCACTTTCATTTATCTGGAAGAGAGGGATGGTGTCAGTAGTTAAGAAATGGAGTTTGTGATCGAATATGGCTTGGGCTTTTCCAGTCTTTAGTTGAGCCAAGTTTCTGTTCATCTAGTACTATTTGTTGGATATGCAGGTCTAAAAATCGAGGGCTAGTGAAATGGTCAAGAGTACTGTGGGGTAGAGGTGGATGTTCACAGGTAAATGAGAAACTAATGTGCTGTTTTTATAGTATGTCAAGCATGACGACCTTTGGATAAGAATAGAAACAACTATCCCACTTCCACTTGACCTCTTGTTAGAACATAGGAAATAGAAGCAGAAGTGAGCTATTCACCCTAGTTTACTTGCTCTGCCATTCATTAAGATCATAGCTGACCACTTTCCCACTTTCCTGCATTAACCTCCTATCTCGATTCTTGTAGTGATAAAAACTTATCAAGCTCTGTCCTGAATATGCTGATACTCAGTATTAACTGAGTTAGCATTAACTTTTTTGGTAAAGAATTCTAAAGATTCAGAGGTCTCTGGCTGAAGAAGTTTTTCCTCTGCTCTGAATGGCTGACCCTTTAATTGGAAATTATGCCTCTGATTTTAGACCCAATGGCCAAAGGAAATGGCATCTGGGCATCCATTCTGTCAAACCCTGTAAAATATTTGCTTCATCGTGTTCACCTTTTTTAAGTGTTGTTCTTAATATCATACAACAAACACATTGTCCTGGACAGTTGCTCAGTTGCAAGTATCATAAGATACAGGTCATCAGGTCCTGGGAATTATCACATTTTAGTCCATTAATTCCTTCAGTATTAAATCTTTACTAATACTCATTTGTTTGAGCATCTCATTCAACTTCCATGGTTGTTCCCCACTATTTCCAGGATATAGTGTTAGTCTTCAAGAGTACAGGGGAATATTTTCCAATTTCTCTAGTATTTTCTTTATGTCATTAACTATTGCAAATCTCTTTCTTTTAGAACATCGATAGTTATGTTTTATTTTCTTACAAGCATACTTCTATTTTCTGTCTTCTTTCCTTTATCTATGCCTTGACTAGATTTTGAACTTTTCGCAATCTTCTGGTTTGTTATTCTGGAAAATTTTATACACTTTTTGATCTACTGTGACCCTTAAACTTGATAGTTGCAGTTGGATCATGTCTCTTGTTGTGCATTTTCACCTATATTATTACTTGCACAATATATTATTCATTAAATATTATGTATTGTTAATATCCTGCCATACCTTTTCAATGTGGTTTTTCAGTCTAGCACAGTTAACTTATGCCTCATATATTTGTATATCGCTTTCTTTGATACAAGACCTTGACTGACAGCAAGCCAAATCACATGACTTTTTATATAAAACTTTATTATATTATGATCACTGATTGCTAAACTCACCTTAACATCCTAATACAGCTAAACTTTTCTCATTACATTTTGTTTTCTCAGAATGCCGATCTGGAAAATTGTCTCTTTTACACCAATCTTTGGTCACTTCACAACCAATTTTTGTCATGTCTATTATATTGTGCCAGTTCATTTCTCTATATGCCAATTAATTAACAGTTACTAATACTTTTATGGGTGATATGTGCAGTCAGATAAAAAGCCTTTATTATTTTTTCCTTTTTCCTTTTGTAACTTGGAAGGTTGCCCTTTGCTGTCAAACTTTAGTTATCATCACATAGCTTGCTACTTTGTGCTATCGTTTCATTTATCCTTATTATTTGAAATTTCTTCTTGCTAGCAATCTTAGCTTTCCTTCTAAGGCCTCAGTTTTTCACTGTAGCTTGGTACATGTGCCAATAGTAAACTTAATATCTGTCTATGTATCTGTAGTCCTCATTATTTGGTGTGTCAAGACACTGGTCACAGCCCAATTCATCATATCACAGCAGAGCAGCTTCCCTTGGTAATCAGTGGAGATTATTCCACTGTTGTTAGTTCATATACGTGAGTGTACTGGAGCTTGAGTTTTCCCTTTCGCTGGGTGGCAAATAAAATAAAATGACTTTTGTTTATCACTGTCATTGCTATGAAGCCTTAGCAGGATTTTTGGTAATAATGTGCTATATACAAGACATACAGTGCCTATATTTAAAATAAAAAGTATTCACTCCTAGTGGAAGTTTTCCTGTTTTATTGTTTTAGAACATCAAATCACAGTGGATTTAATTTGGCTTTTTTTTTTGACGCTGATCAACAGAAAAAAACTCATGTCAAAGTGAAAACAAATATCTACAAAGTGATCTAAATTAATCACAAATGAAAAACAAAATAATTGATTGTACAAGTATTCACCCCCTTCAAGTGGGTATTTAGTAGATGCACCTTTGGCAGCAATCATAGCCATGAATGTGTGTGGATAGGTTTCTTATCAGCTTTGCACATCTGAACACTGCAATTTTTCCCCATTCTTCTTTACAAAACTGCTCAAGCTCTGTCAGATTGCATGGGGATCATGATGAACAGCCCTTTTCAAGTTCAGCCACAAATTCTTAATAGGATTGAGGCCTGGGCGCTGACTTGGCCACCAGGACATTAACATTGTTGCTTTTAAGCCATTCCTTTGTAGCTTTGGCCTTGTGCTTGGGGTCATTGTCTTGCTGGAAAACAAATCTTCCGAATAACAGTTCTCTTGCAGATTGCGTCAGGTTTTCCTCCAGGATTTCCATGTATTTTGCTGCATTCATTTTGCCCTCTTCCTTCACAAGCCTTCCAGGGCCTGCTGCAGTGCCGCATTCCCTCAGCATGATGCAACCACCACCATGCTTCACAGTAGAGATGGTGTGTGGTGTTTCGCATATTCTGATCACCAAAAAGGTCAATTTTAGTTTCATTAGACCATAGAATCTTCTTTCAGCTGACTTCAGAGTCCCCATATGCCTTCTGGCAAACTCCAGCTGAGATTTCATATGAGTTTTTGTTCCAGCAGTGCAGTCTGTCCCATCTGAGCCACTGAAGCTTGTAACTCCTGCAGAGTTGTCATAGGTCTCTTGGTGGCCTCCCTCACCAGTCCCCTTCTTGCACGGTCACTCAGTTTTTGAGGACAGCCTGCTCTTGGCAGATTACAGTTGTGCCATATTCTTTCTATTTCTTGATGATTGACTTAACTGTGCTAGTGACTTGGAAGCTTTCTTGTAACCATCTTCTGACTTGTGCTTTTCAGTAACCTTTTCGTAGAGTTGCTTGGAGTGTTCTTTTGTCTTCATGGAACACACACAAAATGCTGGAGGAGCTCTCCGGCATTTTGTGTCTCTCTTGGATTTCCTGCATCTGCAGATTTTCTATTGTTTGTGACTGGGTTACTATACTGCGATGTCTCTTCCAGGGTTGCCTAACCTGAAGAGGTTTAAATCTTCCCTTCAGTCCTGATGAAGGTTCATGGCCTGAAATGTTGACTGTATTCTTTTCCATAGATGCTGCCTGGTCGTCTGAGTTCCTCCAGCATTTTGTGTGTGCTGCTTAGGTTTACAGCATCTGCAGATTTTCTCTTTGTCTTCATGCTGTAGTTCTTGCCAGGATACTGAGTCACCAGTAGTTCAACCTTCCAAATACAGATGTATTTTTACTACTCTCAATTGAAGTACCTTGAATGTACACAGGTGATCTACATTTAAGTAATTATGTGACTTCTGAAACCAGTTAGCTGCACCAATAATGATTTGGTGTGTCATATTAAAGGGGCTGAATACTTATGCAATCAATTATTTTGTGTTTTATATTTGTGATTAATTTAGATCACTTTGTGGAAATCTTTTTCACTTTGACATAAGAGTCCTTTTCTGTTCATCAGTGTCAAAAAAAACTAATTAAATCCTCTGTGATTCAATGTTGTAAAACATGAATACTTCGGCGGGGGGGGGGGGGGTGAATACTTTTTGTAAACACTGTATATCCCATAAAGGGTATTTGTACTTTGAATCGTTCTGGAAAAAGTGTAACTATCTTTTTTGAAATAAATTAATTTGAAAACCATATTTTAACATCAGTCTGCAGTTTCATAAATATAAGCAACTAAACAACTTGAGCCTGTTCTGCAGATCAATTATTTCACAACTAATCTGTATTTCCATTCCATTTACCCAATTTTCTTTCTCATCTGTTGACTCTCATACAAAAATTCCAAATGGCCTTCCTCAATGGAGTTTTGTGGCAGCAAGTTCTCCATTTCCACTGAGCTTTCTGAATTAATCATCTATAATTTCACTGAAGGTCAAAAATCAGGATTTACCAATTAGATAGTTTTTCTCAATCTACTTTATCAGGTCATTTAATTATAGGAAGTAACTTTATTAGATAACCTTGCAATTTTGGGAACACAAGGAGAAAAAAAAGCACCAAATTTTTGGAAGCTATCTATTTGTTAACCCTTATGATTCCTCATTTCATTCTGGAGAATCTACTTTTCTATGATGAAGCATATGATGTGATGCCTCAAACAGAATGCAAACATTATATCTTCTTGGTCAATTATAAAGAGAGCCGTTTCCAGATGAAGATCTCTTCTTTTCCATAGCTGGTAAGGTTAGTGAAAAACTGAGCCATAATGACAAAGTAGGGACTTTCAGCAAAAATGAAAGGCAGAGAAAGTAAGTTACCTTAAAATTTAATCTGGAGGGCAGTAATGTGCCCTGGTAGAAGATGAGGTGCTATTCCTCAAGCTTACGTTGGGAAACAAAATAGGATGCCAAGACAAATTGAACTGAGAGTGGGATGGAGAATTAAAAAGGGAAGCAACAAGGAGCCATGAGTTGCTCTGCAGACTGAATTCCTGTGCTCTGCAACTGGTTACCCAGTCTCAACAATGTATTTACTGGAGTAACACAAGATGCTGGAGGAACTGAATGGGTCTAAGGCACGGAGCTGGCATTTGATGTTTCAAGTCACAACCTGTCACGTGGACTGACAACTGCATAGGTGCTGCTTCCAGTCCAGATGAAGAGTCTTGATCCAACACACCAACTGTCCACTTTTTCTGTAGTTGCCTGACCCACTGAGTCAGCATCTTATTTGTTACTTCAGATTCTGGCATCCGCAATTTCTTGTATTGCCAATATATCCCTTGGTTTCATCCTATCAGAAATATTTCCTTTATTCTATCCATTACCTCCTCTTTAACAAATTGCCATCTTTTTTCCTCTTTCCCAGTTCTTAAACAGTAACTCTTTATATTGACATAGATGCTACATGATTTGCTGATTGTTTCTATCATTTTCTGTTTTCTTTCCAGGTCGCCAGCATCTGCAGATTTTGATTTTTATATTTGAGTATTTAGATTATTAGAACACTCAGTCCTCTTTTATTGTCATTTAGAAATGCATACATGCATTAAGAAATGATACAATGTTTCTCCGGAGTGATACCACAGAAAACAAAACAGACCAAAGACTAACACTGACAGAACCACATAATTATAACATATAGTTACAACAGTGCAAAGCAATACCATAATTTGATAAAGAACAGACCATAGGCACAGTAAAAAAAAAGTCTTAAAGTCCCGAATCGATCGACTCCCGAGTCCCCGATAGCAGGTGGCAAAAGGGAGAAACTCTCTGCCATAAACCTCCAGGCACTGTCAACTTGCCGATACCTTGGAAGCAGCTGACCGAGTCCATCCGTCCGAAAACTCCAAGCTTCCGAGCAGCCTCTCCGATACAGCCTCCCGAGCGCCATCCTCTGCCAAGTGCCTTTGACCTCTCCCCGGCCGCTGAAACACGCAAAGCCGAGGATTTCGGGGCCTTCAGCTCCGGAGATTCCTGTTACCACACAGTAGCAGCAGTAGCAAAGCAGACATTTCAGAAGTTTTCCAGATGTTCCCCTGTGCTCTCACGTCTGTCTCCATCAAATCAGAATTGTGCACGTCCCCTACTTGACAGATAACAGATATTCATCACTGAAGTGGTCGCGCATGCTGTCGTAGCGCCGCCATCTTCTCTCCCCTCCCAGATATTTGCAAGAATCCTGTTATTTAATCAATAAAGCACCTAATGTGTTAGAAGAGCAAATATTGCCCATATCAGTTAGTGTTGAAACCAAAGTATATTGCACACAAGATAGAAACAGATGGATTAGCATATATCAAATCCAAAACTTAGTTTAGTAATGATGTAATTTTCATTTGTTAGTATTGAACCTAAATGGGGTCAACAATAAGCAAATTTTAGAATTGATTAAAAATCTGGAGCTCGAGGAAACACAGCCACAGTTTTCTTCATTGTTGTCCATCGTCAGTCTTTGATCTTGCTCAGAACTTGGAAATAACATTGCAGAATAGAATTGCAGTAGTTAACAACAGTCATTAGTCTATTAATCCAAAATCCATGCAAGTATGTTTGAAGTTAGAAACTCAAAGTAAAATAAAATGTTTACTTTTTACACATAAGACCATAAGACAAAGGAGCAGAAGCAGGCCATTCGGCCCATCAAGTCTGCTCCACCATTTTATCATGAGCTGATCCATTCTCCTATTTAGTCCCACTCCCCCGCCTTCTCACCATAACCTTTGATGCCCTGGCTACTCAGATACCTATCAATCTCTGCCTTAAATACACCCAATGACTTGGCCTCCACTGCTGCCAGTGGCAACAAATTCCATAGATTCACCACCCTCTGACTAAAAAAATTTCTTCGCATTTCTGATCTGAATGGGCGCCCTTCAATCCTTAAGTCATGCCGTCTTGTACTAGACTCCCCCATCATGGGAAACGACTTTGCCACATCCACTCTGTCCATGCCTTTCAGCATTCGAAATGTTTCTATAAGGTCTCCCCTCATTCTTGTAAACTCCAAGGAATACAGTCCAAGAGCGGACAAACGTTCCTCATATGTTAACCCTCTCATTCCCGGAATCATTCTAGTGAATCTTCTCTGTACCCTCTCCAATGTCAGCACATCCTTTCTTAAATAAGGAGACCAAAACTGCCCACAGTACTCCAAGTGAGGTCTGACCAGTGCCTTATAGAGCCTCAACATCACATCTCTGCTCCTATACTCTATTCCTCTAGAAATGAATGCCAACATTGCATTCGCCTTCTTCACTACTGACTCAACCTGGAGGTTAACTTTAAGGGTATCCTGTACAAGGACTCCCAAGTCCTGTTGCATCTCAGAACTTTGAATTCTTTCCCCATTTAAACATGTGGCATGAATATGTTTTGGGGTTTGATGTTTTAATGTTAAAATTGGATCATGGTGAAATTTATATAAAGGATGAAGTATATTATGCAGTGTAGTTTTTGTATTATACAGTTTTTCTATTATCAATTGCATCTCTGGTCAAGTTACTATCTTAAAAATAAATGTTAAATGAGTGCAAGTAGAAGCAGATATGTCCACTTAAACTTCCTCTTTAGCTGGATCATACCTGATAATTTACTTAGTTTGTATTCTTGCCAAACCTACATCATGTGGTTCACTTAGTGTCCAAAAGTCTTTGCTTTAGCCTTAATAGACTCGATGCTTGTGAATCTACAACACCATAGGGTAGAGGATTCAAAAGGTTTGTGACTGAGCAATAAGAATTTGTCCTCATCTCAGTCCAAGATGACCAATTCTTTATCAGGAGACTTAACCTTATCGTTAGGACTTTGTGCTAGAGGAAACAAAACCCTCACCATTCTGCCATGCCACCTCTGATCTCCAACTCTCCATCATACTCTGACCCTGCCACCCACAGCCCCTGGCCAAACACCTCTTCAATCTCAGCTGTTTTAACTGTAATCTGTTTCCTGACAAATGGAAACAACCATCCAGCCTATATCTAACTTAAAAAAAAAAGCCCTGCTTTTTGCACTCGTCACCCACCATCCTTTGCTATCTTGATTCATTGGGATAGCAGTGATGAATCATGTTTGTTGGGCTTGTCATGTACAAAATATTTTGGTCATTCTGTACAACAATATCAGTGCTGCTTCTGAAGTGGTAAAGCCAAGGTACAATTAATAGACCATAATTGATACTTATTTCCAAAACTTGCAGCCAGAAGTGATAGACCGTTGTCATTTTCCTTTAAAATCTCACTTGTTTCAGTGGTCATTTCTTGTTCTTCTAAGCTTCAATGAACATTGGTGTATCCTACTCAAAGAGGACACTCCCCTTGTTCCTGTGATTGACCTAGTGAATCAGCATTGCACTGCTCTGAGCCAAGTATTTAAGGACATGTGCAAAGTGTAGTGGGTTTACTGATGTGAGCTTACCAAAGCCCTTTGCAGCTTTCGCGTGACTACCTTACTCTTGAACTTCATCCCTTTTAAATGTATTATGCACTATGATATTTGCATATTAACTTGCTGTATTTTGAATTTCAGCAATCCCAGGTCCCACTGTGTACCACAAGTTATGATCCAACTTCCTAATCATAAAAAATAATCTGATTCATATTACTAATCTCACATTATAACTTGCCAATTTGCTCACTATATCCCTTTTACAGGCGGCTTGCTTTCCATTCTGAGAGCTTGCTCATCTACCTGGCTTTGAATCATCAGCAAATGTGGAAACATCACTGTCTGCTGTTCCATCCAAGTCATTTATATAGACCATAAAAGATAGAGGGATCAGCTGATCAGTTTGGCAACAGCTGAAAACCTCATTGTAACTTGTTTACTTCCGCTCTTGATTTTGCTCTTCAACCAATTATCTTTGTCAATCCTATCAGGTTGCTATCAACCTATATTCATGTTATTTAAATGCACCATTTTTCAATTTGAATAGAAGAATTATGAAGCTAGAAGAATAGTGCAGATTAACATAAGTGGAAAATTATATATAAAAAGCCTCTTTTTGTGGTGTTTGAAATTAGTTTAAAAAACTAAATGGGTAAATAGAGTTTTGATAAACTAGAGTTGAGAATCTTTGAATGGAGCAGCATAGAAATGAAACTCAAAAGTATGGTTTAGTTCTCATTCTTAGCACTTACCGATAGCATCAGAGGGTTACAACAGAGGGTATAAGGTTGGAAATTAAATTCCTTGTAAATATGATGTAATACCTCAAAGTTTGTACTCAAATAATTATTTATATCTAGTTTTTATGTTATGTTGCTTGTGTGATGTGTAAAATAAAGACTATTCTTAATAAGAATCTGAGAATTAAAAATAACTTTCTTATTAACATTTATTAAGTCAGGCTACTTGTGGGATGCAAATCGTGTCCTGCAAATCCTTTGTCCGTTTTGTGTAATATGCACCCTATGAGGCTGTGTTACTGAGTTTAACAGAATAGCGACTACACTGTCCTAATGTTAGTATTATATTGAATGCAGACACATCCTCAGCATCAGAAGATGAGGGCTCACTCCGTCGTCAGGGCCGGATCACGTCCACTCCAAAGCAGGGCCATTTGAACGTTGAGCACTGGCTTAACAAGGTTATCCAGAGCTCCTCCACCTCATCCTCTGCATCGTCCACCTCATCACATGTAGGAGGGAAACCTACTGCTTCACTAGCTGACCTCATGGCGCATTCCCATTTAGGTCAGTAAATCTTTATTAATTTTATTCCTCTGCAGCATTATCAGAGAAAACTTTTACTATACATAGACTGTTGTCTAAATTGTCACAACTGAGTAGTGCAGATTCTGGTAGGCCTGATTTGCTAAGGGAAAGGGCAGGGCTATTGATTTGTTATGGTCTCAACTTTAAAACAAAAACATTGTATGACTAAGGTTGCTTACTCCTAATTGTTCAGTGTAGAAACAGCGTATTGCAAAAGGAAACACTTGCATTACATTGTATTACTTTGTTCATAACGTCAGAAGTTCCACAGTACCTTGCAATTAATTACTTTTGAAGTACACATATGGCAATTAGTTTGGCATCAATGCCCTGCAAGCAAAAATGAAACAGGCATAGCATTGATTTGTGTTTGGAGATGATTGAAGAATAATTCTTGGGAGAACATCATTGAAGGAAACACTCAGCAGTTCAAGCTGTTGTCGGTGTTGGCAAAAAAAAAGTGAAGATTGAGTTCGTCAGTGACTCTTCCTGTGAACTGGAAAAGCTTGATAATATTCGGCTTATATCCATGAAATTTAAAATCTAACCTGAAAGATGTTGTTTTTAATGTCTATTTTTGTGTTTATTTTTGTTTCTAGTTTGCATAATTTGTCTTTTGCTGTACCAGAATATTGCAAGGTACTGGAGGAAATTATCTGAAACTGTTCAGGGGAATCATTTCAGTTGCAGTTGTCAAAAATAGTTAGTGGGGTGATAGCTAATGGTGAGCATGGATAGACATACAGCAGAATTAATTAATTCTTTACATATCCTTTGTAAGTAGTCAGCATACTTACGATGTTGGCAATTTAAAATAGAACTTCATTTTTATTCTCTAATCATGATTGCCTCCTAATAAATATTATCCTAGCAATTTATTACTGAGTGGAAGTCATGACAAAAGGTATGTAAAGTTATTGGTTCTCACATTATTATCTCAAAAAATAAAAGAAATGCACTGTCACACATTTTTTGGAGTGATATTTCATTATTTTACAAACATCAATTTTTGTTGTAAACGTTTTTGCTTTCAGTGTTATTTTCTTTGCTTTATTCTTTGAACACTGAAAAATTTGTATTGATGATATGCAAACTCGAATAGATATATATTGCATAGTATCAAACAATGAACGAAACACAATGGTTTAATTTAGTATTTTGTTTGTGATTGTCTACATCTGTACACATGTACATTCATATCAGTGCATTTTATTCTGCTTGCATTGCATGTACACTCACATTCTTGTCTTATGCATGTGCTTGCTGTCTTTCAGGTGTGTGCTGCTTTCAACTCCCTACTGCACCCTCTTCAACTGTGGTGCACAAGCTCTTGTTTCCATTTTCCTTCTGGATGTATATTTTTTCATACTTCTGCTCCCTACCCTCTTTCTCCTCCTCCAATTTGATATCATGTTCACATGCTTTGCATCTGTTACACATGCTTGATTTCCACACCACGCCTCTTGTCCATCATTCCTATCCCAACCCTCTTCCCTGATGAGTTTGGTGGTGTTGGCTAGATAATTTTGGGCAGAGTCATGGGTGCATAATTAACAGCTTGGATATGTTGGGCAAATCCAAAGTTCTATAACTTACTGCAAGCTTTGGAACTGAAAATTGTGTTGTATCTACTGAAATTCCTTTTTCTGCATATTAAATTATAAAAAGGAAACTAATGCTCATCAAACATCACCTCCCTTTTGGAATCTACTGGTTCATTTTCTTGGCATTTTTCTACTTCATCTTTGTGTACTATGGGTTCGTTTGGGTTGCAAGAAGCTTTGTGCAAGGAATTGTGCTTCAACTCTTACGCTTGGAGATGTGTTGTCCCATTTTAATGTAGACAATATAGTGTTTTTGCCATGATACTTGCTCTGCCTCATCATTTTCTCTACCTTCTGCATCACTGCAAGACCATAAGATATAGGAGCAGAATTAGGCCATTTGGTCCATCGAGTCTGTTCTGCCATCTTATTGTGGCTGATCTATTTTCCCTCTCAGCCCCAATCTCCTGCCTTCTCTTCTGTATCCCTTCAAGCCCTGACTAATTGAGAACCTATGAACTTCTGCTGTACATACACATAAAGGCTTGGCCTCCACAGCTGCTTGTGGCAAAGAATTCCACAGATTCATCTCTCTCTGGCTAAAGAAATTCCTCCTTGTCTTTGTTCTAAAAGGACGCCCCTCTATTCTGAGGCTGTGTGCTCTGGTCTTCGACTCTCGCACCATAGGAAACATCCTTTCCACATCCACTCTATCAAGGTCTTTCACCATTCAATAGGTTTCAATGAGGTCACCCCTCATTCTTCTAAATTCTTGTGAATACAGGCCCAGAGCCATCAAATGCTCTTCATATGACAAGTCACTCAATCCTGGAACCATTTTCGTGAACCTCCTGTTATTAGCTAGCTTACTTTCGTATTCCATCTTTACCTCCTTTAATGACTTTTTTTCATTACCTTCTGTTGGATTTTAAAAGCTTCCCAGCCCTCTAACTCCCCTTTAGTTTTTGCTTTCTTTTGCTTTTATTAGCCATGGTTGTGTCATCTTGCCTTTAGAACACTTATTCCTCTTTGGGATGTATTTATCCTGTGCCTTTCGAATTGTTTCCGGAAATTCCAGCCATTGGTGCTATGCAATCAACCCTGCAAATGTTCCTTTCCAATAATTTCTGGCTGACTCCTCTCTCATGCCTCTGTAATTTGCTTTACTCTGCTGTAATACTGATACATCTGACTTTATCTTCTCCTTCTCAAATTTCAGGGTGAATTCTTTCATATTATGATTACTGCCCCTAAGGGTTCCTTTACCTTAAGCTCTCTAATCAATTCTGGTTCATTGCACAACATCTAATCCAGAATAGCTGATCCCCTAGTAGGCTCAACCACAAGCTGCTCTAAAAAACCATTTCATAGACATTCTAGAAATTCTCCTTTTTGGGATCCAGCACAAACCTGATTTTCCCAATCGACCTACATGTTGAAATCCCCCATGACTTTTGTAACATTGCCCTTTTGGCATGCATTTTCTATTTCCTGTTGTAATTTGTAGGATCACATCCTTCCTACTGTTTGGGGGTTTGTATACAACTCCCATCAGGGTCTTTTGTTTATCCTTGCAGTTCCGTAGCTCTATTCACACCTTTTGACCCTATGTCACCTCTTTCTAATGATTTGATTTCATTTTTACCAACGGTCAACACCACACTCTCTGCTTACCTACCTGTCCTTTCGATACAATGTGTATCCTTGGACATTAAGCTCCCAGCTGTAATCTTCTTTCAGCCGTGATTCAGCAATGCCTGCACCATCATACATGTCATCTGTAACTGTGATACAAGTTCATCTACATTTTTCCATATACTGTGTGCATTCAGATATAACACCTTCAATCTTGTATTCACCTTTTTCGATTTTGTCTGCCTTTTACATTGCAACTCATTCTGTTGCCTGCAATTTTGCCCTATTATCAGCCTCTCTTGCTGGGAGTCTCACTACAGACTGCCTTTGCACACACCCTAAGGTATTGAGCTCTTTGACAATTATACCCCTTATCAACCAGATGCCAGTTTCTATGAACTACCATCCATTACCACCACTGCTTAGATCCCATCATTTCTCAGTATTTATACTGTTAAATAATTTTCCATTTTTACTTGCTATCCTATCCCCCTTATACATTTATCTTTTGATGTCTTCATTCTGTTTCACAAACCACCAGCCGAAACGTAGTGTACACTGTGGAATAGATATCAGAGATTGTATTGCCAGTTGGAGGCACTAGAATGAGACACTGATAGTGTGTGCAGTTTATTAACCTGGAAAAGAATAAATGTGGACTAAATCGTGTGCCATGTTAGACTTCAGAGGATGGGATGACTGTGCATTTGTGTAACAGTGAGGACAGCTTAATTTCCAAGGTATCGAAGTGGTAAGTGATCGTGTTTTTCTGAACTGAATTAAAGTTGAGAAGTTTGAGGCTAGAGTAATCCATACGGAGATTTCATTTTTATGTGATTTTTATTGTTGGGCTATTTCATCAGCAGAGGAACAGATCTATTGCTGTCATGGTCATCTTTCCTTTTTTAATAATCACAATAGCTAAAATATAATGTTCCCTATTGACTGTTTACGTACCTAATATTTCTGTCATCATACTGGAAGCACTGGAAGTGACACTCTTATATTTGTATTGGTACCAAGACTAAGAATCAGTTGTTTATTTTTGAGATTGGCTTTGAGTTTTTAGTGTTTTTTACAGTTGCCAGTGATTCCACGTAGATTATCATTATTTTTAACTATCATTTACTGAATGCTTTGAGGAACAGGTAAAGGTTCAGAATCAATCTCATGCTTAACCTCTTTTCTGTCCATTAGTACTTTTTTATGAGTGACTTAGAAATGTCAGCACTTGAAATCATTGGATATGTGCCAGTGCTTGCTCAGCCATGAAATTATCTTCTCAATTTTAATGCCATTAATCCCTGCTTGTGTATCTTGTATTTTTAAATCAAAATTTGGTCAAATAGATAGTATGATTCATGAGTTTTTTTTTTCTAATTTCTATATTTCATTTGCTTATGTTTGTTGATAATCAATTATTTTGCAGCTCTAACAATCCAAGTTTGTACTTGATAGTATTTTCTTATTGAGAGGAATTTGGAGGTTTGGAAGAACATTAATTACCTTCATAAGTGTAGTAACCTGAGTCTGCAACTTGATACTCAATGAATCTGAATAATGTGGAGAATGTAGAACATAGAACAGCACAATACAGGAAGACGCCCTTTCAGTCCACCATGTCTGTACCAACTGTCCTATCAATCTCAACCAGTGGTTCCCAGACTTCTTTGGGTTACCACCCACTTCGCTCCAAGACCACACCCCCAGCACCCCCCCCCCCTTTCTGGCCATTACAATAAAACTATCAAGAATTTTGATTTATGGTATACAGTGAAAGAAAGTAGGAATTGCATATTCAAAGTAGTGACAAACAATTGCAAAACTTATTCAAATATACTTAAAGCTACAAATGCATTACTTTAATTACAGTAAAATAATTTTCATCAACAATTTTAGAGTGTATGTTAGTATTGCAACTACTCAGTACTTCATTGCTTTTTTACCTTTCAATGAGATGGATGGGCTTGGTGCACTGTTATCATCTTCTCAACATCAGGCTGAATGTCACTCGGTGGGAGTCTCAGATCCTCTCGTTCAGTAATTTGAAGACTTTTTTGTTGCTCTGAACGAAGTTGGGTGACTTGAGATGAAACCATGCTCCACTAAGTAGATCCTCTTGTTCAGTAATTTGCAGACTTTTCATTGCTCTGAAAGAAGTTGGGTGACGAGCTGAAACTATGTTCCACTAAGTATGATGTTGGAAAGTCAATAAAGAACATCTTGACCTTTTTTCACAGTATAGGATAGTGCTCAGAGATTTCTTTCTGCAACCAGAAGTCTTGATATGATTTTTCTGAACCTCAGCTTCAGCTTAGTGATTTTGTAGTAGGGTAGTTCTTCCTCCATCCTTCCTGTTAATTTCTCATTGCAAGTGTTCAGGAATAGATTGATTACCCAGTCTGGATCTAAAGAAGATCCCCAAATATCTGTGACATGTATTTTTGTAGCTCACCCAGGTGGGCACACTATTCTTGAAGATTATCATTTAGTGTCCTTTCTTTCTCTTTTAACTCAGAGAGGCTCGGAAATTGGAAAAGGTTGCGATGGCCAATGTTGCACTTAAATAGGGTATCTTGGACAGAAATGTGGAGACGACTAATTTGACTCTGATAAGATTCAAATAATCTACTTGTAATTGAAGATGGATTTCATTGATCTTTGCAAATAATTCTGACAAATAAGCAATGTCATGCATCATATTCTTGAGTTGATAACTGATTGAAGCATTCAAGTCTTCAAAGAAATTTAGCATAGTCTCAAAAACCACATGAAAGTGTTTCAGTTTCCTTTTGAGAGTCATCTGACTTCTGTGTGCAACAGCAAGCTTTCAAACTGTTCATCATTCTCAATACAAAGCTCTTGAAGTAGTTAAGAATTGAGAGAATGGGACTTCGTTTTATTTGTTGTTGTAGTTGTTGTTCCTTTCCACATCTTGTGACGCGTTGGATGGCAACCTTGCTTTTTTTTTTTTTAGGATTTTTGTCTGTTTTTTTACGAGTCCGAGTTGCTCAACGCTCAACCCAGCATAGATGAAAAGCTGGCCAGATTTGAACCTGGAGCCTCTTGTTTTAAAGTCTGGTGTAGATGTCACAATACTACCGACCAGTTTTAACTTTATTTCACTGTGATAACTGTATTTAATGGATTTTGCAGCTGATCAGTTAGATTTTTGTGACAAGATGTTGTCTGTGAATTCCACTGAATGATAAATATGTTAGGTACACTTTTTTTTAAAGAAAGTAATAACCCTATGGTGGTGTCCTGTCATTGATGGTGCCCCATCTGTCACACAAGCAAGAATGTTGGTGAGCAGAATGTCCTTTGAAAAATTGCTCAATAACTCAAAATATTGACTCCCCCTTCGGATCTGTTTCTAGTCCCCTTGCAAGTAACAGCTCTTGAACTAAACTTTCATATATTATGAAGTGAACATAACCAAGAAGCAAAGATTCATTGCTTGGCAAAGTTGACTCATCCAACTGCAGAGCAAATTCTGTTGTCTAAAGTATGTTTTACAATGTACTTCCACAATCTCAGACATTTCAACTATTCGTCTTTGAACAGAGTTGTTGTGGAGTGGAACTACTTTCATTATTTGGTCTGGTTACTTATGTAAAACTGTACTCAGAATCTCCCTCAGTGCTGGCAGAATTAGTACTTCTTCACTTGTACGGGGCTTTCCAGATTCAGTAATGAACAATGAAATGTTATAAAATCTCACAAAACATTTTTTTCATAATCACTACTTCGTTGTGAAGTGCTGGCAAATATATTTTTAAGTGTTTTCCACTTCTGAAGATAAGCCAAGTTCTGGTTTGCGTTATTAGAGTGTATTCTCTTCAAATATTCAAGGAGCCTGATTTGAAAAACAGACAGGTTGGCTGCTGTTGGTTGCTTGATGCTGGTATAAATCCATATTTCAAATACACCACACTGTACTGTCTACACTTTCTTCTCCATTTGGTCTGCTGCTTGCCATTTTTGTTATGAATTAGCAATCATGGTCAATTGCTTATTGTTTAAGTCCAACCTTAAGTGCTGCAATCAATTAAGGGGAAAGTTATAATGTCATAATAGCTTAGGCAAAACCTAATTCTACTCCAAAAGAAAGTCATACGAATTGTAAATAAGACAAGTTATTATGAGCCAACCAATCCACTAGTTATTCAACAAAACACTATAAAATTCAGAGATTTCGTAGATTTTAAAATAATACAAATTATGTATAAAGTAAAAAATGGACAGCTACCACAAAGTATCCAAAGGTTATTTAAAATGAGAGGAAGTCAACATGATTTGAGAGGAACATGTATATTTCAAAAACAAAGGATAAAAACAAATGTAAAAAAAAAATCATTGTATTTCAGTCAGAGGGGTGAATCTATGGAACAGTTGTAGTGAGAATTTAAAAACGTACCACACTTAACAAGTATAAAAATCATTTAAAAATAATTTAATAAACAAATATAAAATACGTGATTTAAAATGAATGGGAGTAATGTAAATAAATGATACTTGGAGGGGTAGGCGTAATAAGCTGTAGCTTCAGCCTACACCCTTTCAGTCTGTTTTAAAGAATATCTATTTTTTTGTTGTTGTAATTTTGTCCTACGAAATCATCGTTGAAAATTATGCTTTTTGTTATGTTTGTACTGACCGCAATAATTTTTTTTCTTTCTTTCATTCATTCATTCATTCTGTACCTGAAGACACATAAAATAGAGCAGCAATACCTTGGTTAGGCTGTCAGCTAGAGAAATATGGTCTAGACCACTTGAAAGGGCAGATTCTAAACTTTACCCCATTGAATGCCACACTCAAGTTCACAGGAATTGTTACTGCGTGCTGAGAGTATGAGAGCTGTACCAACTAACAGCGCCTAGAGTAGTGAATGGCAAAAATACATGGGTGGGCTCAGAAATAACATGATTTCTTCATGATATGCTAAACAGTGAATCATTACATTGCTTTTCAGTAACTATAACACACTTTGAACAGAGTCTCGGAGAATGGTGGCTAGCAAGAGAAAAGGTGATTAAGTGGTCACTGTAATCAATTACGAGGCACTAAGGATCAAAAGCTTTTATTATATAATTCAGTTCTGAAATTAAATTTGTAATCCCTTAGCTGCCACCGCCCCTTGCTACTGAGCACTCCACCAGTGCCCCCTTTATCTTTATTGCCCCCTTAGACTCCCACTGCCCTGGGGGGTCACAATACCGCTCAGTTTAGGATTCACTGATCTAAACTAATCACATCTGCCTGCCTACAGTCCATATCTCTCTGTTTTAAAAGATGTGCAGTAAAAGAAGATTCCAATGAACCCAGTAATATTAAAGGGTTCTCAGTACGCTCAAAAGGAAGGTTCCTTCATTTTCATTTGAAGAGAGTGCATGAACTAGGCCCTGGCAAATGGACAGGAGGTACAGCAAATATCATGAGGAGCACCAGATGCCAAACAGTCAGGATGTTTGAGTAAACACAAGAAATTCTGCCAATGCTGGAAGTCCAGAGCAACACACACAAAATGCTGGAGGAACTCAGTGGGTCAGGCAGCATCTATGGAAGTAAATAATCAATCAATGTTTCTGGCTGAGACTCTTTGTCAGGAAGGGGGAAGATACCAGAATAAGAAGTTGGGGGAGCGGAAAAAGAGCGATCTAGAAGGTGATAGCTGAAGCCAGGTGGGTGGGAGAGTTGGGGGGGTGTTGAACGAAGTAAGAATCTGGGAGGTGATAAGTGGAAAAGGCAAAGCGCTGGAGAAGAAGGAATATGATAGTAGAGGAGAGTGGATCATGAGAGAAAGGGAGGAGGAACACCAGGGGGAGGTGTAGGCAGGTGGGGGGAAGAGGCAAGAAGCCAGTGTGGGGAAATAAAGAAAAGGGGAGGGGTAATAATTGCCGAAAGTTGGAGAAATTGATGTACGTGCCATCAGGTTGGAGTGCATTGGGAGCACTAGCTGCAGCAGACGATCCCAACAGATTTGCAGGTGAAATGTTACCTGGAAGCACTGTTTGGGCCCTGAATGTAAGTGAGGAAGGGGGTATACGGATAGGTGTGTAGCACATGCCATTTGCAGGGATAAATGCCTGGAGGAATGAATGGACCCGAGAATCATGGAACAATCCCTGCGGAAAGTGGAGCGGGGGCAGTGGGGAGGTAAAGATGTGGTCGGTGGTAGGGTCCTTTCGAAGATGGCGGAAGTTGTGGAGAATGATGTGTTGGGTGCGGAGGCTCATGGGATGGTAGCTGAGGACAAGAGGAATTCTATCCTTGTTAAGGTGCTGGGAAGATGGGGTGACTGTGGATGTCTGGGAAATAGAGGAGATGTGGATGAGGGCAGCATCAGTGGCAGAGGAAGGGAAACCCCATTCTTTGAGGGAAGGAGGACATTCTGATGCCCTGAAAAGAAAAACCTCATCCTGAGGTTTTTAAAAACGCAAACACGAGGAATTCTGCAGATGCTGGAAATTCAAGCGACACACACCAAAGTTGCTGGTGAATGCAACAGGCCAGGCAGCATCTCTAGGAAGAGGTACAGTCGACGTTTCGGGCCGAGACCCTTCGTCAGGACTAACTGAAAGAAGAGCTAGTAAGCGATTTGAAAGTGGGAGGGGGAGATCCAAAATGATAGGCGAGTCTGAGTCAAAATGTGGTCGAAAAGTTGAAGAGCCAAAGAAATTACAGATGGGGAACCCCCTCCCCCTCCCACTTTCAAATCTCTTACTAGCTCTTCTTTCATTTAGTCCTGACGAAGGGTCTCGGTCCAAAATGTCAACTGTACCTCTTCCTAGAGATGCTGCCTGGCCTGCTGTGTTTGAGGTTTTTCTTTGTTTTTCTATTTCCTTTAGATATTCATAGTGTATCACTGTGCAAATAATGCACCAAATATTCTTGATGTGAACTGAACATTCTAAAATATTCAGTTCTGGTGCTCACCAGTAAATACAGTTGATTTCTCTTTGATTCATTTTGGCATGTTGTAATTTTTTAATTGATTATCATTGGAAGATGATCTGAGGATTGTCTGCATTAATAATGTGGAAATATTCAATGGCATTCTTGATGAAATTTGTAAGCTGTTTGGAATGGGCTTTCTGATCAGGAGATATTGCTGCTATATGTACTTAAATCAAAATAAGTTGACTATTCCAGCACAGCAGGATTAGGGACATTTAATTGTAAATCTTAGCTAATATTTGTGTTTGTTGTTATTTCTTTTCTAGCTGATTGAAGATCTAACTTGCACAAGTTGGGTCTTATTCATGAGATATGCTTGTTATTTGCTCAAAATAACGAACATTTTATTTGCTTGAATACTGTTCCAATGGTACATATTTTCTTAGATGAGCAGCCATCTGTTGGCCTTTTAATAACAAATATTCAGTAATATTTACCAAAATGATTTAGTGAATATGCAGCAATATAGTTATTAAATATCCTTTAAAATTTTAACACATTCTCTGGAGGTTTCTTTCAATCAAATAAGAGGCCACCCTCATTCAAATGCTTTTAGTTTTGGACTCAAAATACATTTCAGCTGTGTTAAAACCACACTAAATTATCTCAATTAAATCAAAAAGTATGTCTAAACTGGAGGGAAGAGAGAAAATTATTTTGTAATAGTGTCAGTGTTTGTTCATTCGGATTAAATTTATGATTATGCTTATGCAAATTAATTTTAACTGACATCTAGAGCTTTCTGTTATGTTTTTTTTCTGTCACACTTAAAGCAAAACCTCTGGGTCCTGTTTAGGAAAAAAAAGATTACCAAGTAGAAGTTTACAGGTAAATTGGTGGAGGGGTTTGAGTTATAGAGTCAGCATTTAAAAAAAAACATTTGGAAGTGGAACTGTGACTCACACTAATAAGTTTAATATTGAATGTTCCCTTTAATGCCTTAATAACAAAAGCTGTATTTCTTGTCTCTAGTGATGGTCAGTAAACTGCGAGTAGTTGGTGCAAATGCTAAGGCAAGGTACAAATATTTACTCTGAATGAAACATAGTGCGTGGGTGCAGCTTTAAATAGCACTCCCATGTGAGTGGTGCTCAAAAAGCATTATTGAAAAAATTCCATTACAAATATTTTGTCACCTGACATTGGCCATTTTCCACAATTGAATATCCTTCACTATCCTAAAGTGCGTACGTAGTTTTAAAAAAAAACTATTTCTAAAATTGTCCATTCTGAACTTGTATATGAAGGTAAATTTAACGGTTTGAGATTGAAATTCTGTCTTTTAAAAAGAAATGCAGTTGACACTAGCAAAAGTTTGGAAAGAAAAGCATTGTGTGAAAAATGATGTATCTTTTGTTTTGAGAACACTGCTCTAAGTTGCATGCAAAATATTTTGCATTAAAATATGGATCTGGATTACTTCAAGGCCTCGCATCTGTATAATAGGAAAATGCTTCTGTTAGACAAAGTCATATAAGTGTAGAAAAGAGAGGCCTGCAGTCTATCTGTACAAGTGGGTGCTAATAATTATTTAAAATTTAATAAATCAGATTCTCCTTGCCACCACCAATGCAAACTACATTATTTATTCTGTCATAACTTTGCATTTTCAATCCTGCTTGCATTTATTTGTTGGCAAGACAGTATGTATTGTTTAATTCCTGGAGATATGATGTATACTTCTGTCACTGCTTTGGTGGAGTGTAGGATAGTTTTAATGTATCCTCTCATAAAAAGAGGTTCAGCCTTTGTCTGTAAATATATTACTTCTCTGAAAACAGTGTGCAGGCTGTGCCCTTAATAACATAAACATCTCTGTATATCCTATCCTTAAGTTGAATATTATTGTTAAACTTTGTGAGTCCATCATTGTTTGGATCCCAAAAGTTATTACAATATTGAGGGGGGTTATTTTGCCCATCTAAAACCATGCCAGCCCTCTGTAGAACAATCCAGTCCCATACCTCTGCACTTTCCTGCATAACTTTAATTGCCTTAAATTATTGATCATCTCCATTTCACCATTCACTTTGGAAGCAAATTCCAAGTTTCTTCTATACTATCCATAAAAATGAAAAGTTCTCACTCGCCTTCCATATAACTTCAAGTTTTGTATATTTGTTTACAAGTAATTTGCAGTCAGCCTCTAACCACTATAGAGTATCTGCTTTGGAAGGAAGAATGAGAAAGCAAATTACTTAAATAGAGTTAGACTACACAATGTTATGGCACAAAAGGATTGTTGTCCTGGTGCATGAAACTATTGGTGTGGAGGTACAATTGTAATTTAGGAAGGCTGGTGGAATGTTGGTTTTTATTGTAAGGAATATAGAGTATTAAAAAAAAAATAGGGATATTTTGATGCAACTTTACTGGGCACCAGTGAGACTCATATCTGGAGTATTGCTTAGTTTGTGCTTTCCATATTTAAAGAAGGATATATTTGCATTGGTGGCAGTCTAGAGAATGTTCACTCAGTTGATTCCTGGAATGAAAGGGTTGATGTAGGAAGCGGGGTTAAGGGACTATTCTGATTGGAGTATAGAAGAACGAGAGGGGATATTATTGTAATATAAGATTTTGAAGGAAAATGAGTCACTTTGGTTCACATTGTGGGAAGGGTAGTGGGTACATAGATTGAGGAGTTCAAGGATTTATTCTGTGTATTTGACTCTTGGGAAATCTCTACTCCAGAGAATTGTGGAGAAGGAGCTATAGAACATGTTAGAGTTAGGGATTGATCAATATTTCAAGTACAAGGGAATTGAGGGGTGTGAGTATGAGCTGGTGAAGTTTCAGTCAATATTAGATATCCATGATCTTATTGGTAATTGATTTATTATTGTCACATATGCTGAAGTACAGTGAAAAGCTAGTTTGCATGCCATCTAGACAGATTATGCCATATACAAGTACATTGAGGTGGTGAAAAATTAAAACAAAATAAAAATAAAGCACAATGAAAAATATAGTTCAGCAATTACAGAGAAAGTGCAGTGCAGGTGGGCTGATAAAGTGCAAGGACCATGAAGAGGTAAACTGAGAGATTTGAGAGCTCATCTTTAGCATCTAAGACATCCATTCCTGAGTCTTACAATACAGGATAGATCTCTCCTTGTGTCTGGTGGTGCATGCTCTCAATCTTTTGTATATTCTGCCTGAAGGGAGGAGGAAGAATGGAGAATGACTAACTGAGATGGGAGCCCTCCTTGATTATGTTGGCTGCTGTCCTGAGGCAGTGGGAAGTGCAGATTGAGTCATTGGAGAGGAGGTGGGTTTGCTTGATGGACTGGGCTACATTCACAGCTCTTTTAATTTCTTAGTGCCATGCCAAGATTTGATGCATCTTGATGGGAGTATCTGTAAAAATTGGTTGACATGCCAAACCTCCTGAGCCTTCAGGACAAATTGTTAGTGCTATTTTTACACTTAGGAACTTGAAGTTCTCAACCATCTATTTTTATAGATGGATGTGTGCTCCACCTTGACCTTCTATTTAGTTTTACAGACACTAGGGGAAAACTTGTCTTAACTCCATGCCACTCTGCTCTCCTTCCTGTACTCTTCTCATAAGTTTCTTTAAAAATTCAGCCTGCTTTAATGGTGTCATACTCTACGGGTTGCTCCTAATCCTATTTTATTTTTATGTTGCCTTTTAATTTTTTCCTTGACCTTGTTTCTGCCCACCACTAGTTAGACTAGCAGGCTTTTATCCCTGAAAATCCTAAAACTGCCAATGTTGAATATGTGAAATAAAAATGGAAAATAGTGGGAACACTCAGCTGGTCATGCAGGTATTGCCTGGCTGTTTCCAGCATTTTCTGCTTTCATTTTAGGCCGAGAAACTTTCTTCTCTGGCCCCATTTTTGTAAATCTCAAGAACATTTACATTATCAGTATGACAAACAGAAGTAGATTGAGTCTTCCTATTGTAGTATAACCAGTGGTTTATTAAAATTAAGTATTACTTCTTATCTTTTGTATTCAGTGTCTCAATTTATGAAGCCCAGAATCACATGTGCTTTGTTGTCTGCTCTGTCAATATGTTTGTCAGTTTCAAAGATCTTTGTACAAGAACTCTCTTGCTTTGTAACTGTCTCTTCCATCATTTTAGGCTAATCAAATAAAACAAATCAAATCTAGTTAAATTATCCTTCAGTCCATACATAGATACAGCTGAATGAGACACCGTTACTGGGGAGCCAATATGCAAAACAGCAATCAAACTTTTAAAAAATAGCAAGTAATGTAAGTCAAAAGCATATTCACTCAAAATATAGATAAATAGTCAAGACCCTGTGCGACAATGTCCAGCAATCAATGGTACAGTCTCCCGGCAGTGTGCGGACACAGGGAATCCAGCCTGTCATTCCACCGCTCGAACGTGGGAGGACAGCACCAACAGGAGAGCCCAGGCCCCAGGCGAGCTTGGACACCCTGCTGTAAATGCTTCCATGTCTCTCACCTGGCCTGCAGTAGCAGGCAAGCACAAGGTTTAAGGCCTAGTTCTCGCTACAGTTGAAGCTATACAGCTCCCATGTCACCTATCTCTCCACCAGACAAGGGTAACAGGCCTGCGGCAACTTACGTTATCACAGAGTATTGCGATCGCAGGTGAAATGTCTAGAGACAATCTCCTACGGTTATAACACACCGGTCAGCTCCTCCGATATCCTGACGGGCTCCTTCAACTCTCAGCCGGCTCCTTCTCCATCTTCTTGGCCTCGGCCGGCTCCTTCTCCACCATTCTGGCCTCTACCAGCCCCTTTGACATATTGGCCTTCTCTGCTGCTGACACCAGTTCAGCTACTCTGATCACTGAGCAGCTCACTGATGGAGTAGCCCTGTAGTACCTGATGTTCTTGGAGTTGAATTGTCTTTGGGATTGTCAAAAAAAAGCAAATTTTACAAAGAAAAATAACACTTTTGGTTGGCGTTCGAGAGGCCACTGCGTTCGTACGCTCTGCCATCTTACTGGAAGAATGAACGCGATACACCATCTCACACTTCTGTTAAATTCCATTGTTACTTGTTTTTCAATCTTTCATTACCTATGTCCTTTTCACTTGTTGTTTTATTTGCTGTTTAGCACACCTCCAAGTTTGGGATCATTGGCAAATTTTGAAATTTTATTCTGTCCCACTTCAGAGAGAAAAAGTGGAGAACAGCATCACTGCTCATCCTTAAATATGACAACTTCTTTTAGAAGCGTCAACGTTATCAAAGTTGACATTAACCTTCATTTGTTATAGTGGGGGAGTCTAGGACCAGAGGGCACAGACTCGGAATATACAAGGACGTTCCTTAACAGAGGTGAGGAATTTTCTTCAGCCAGTGGAGTCTGAGAGGGTCTTGATTAGTAACAACATCAACGATTATGGGGAGAAGGCAGGAGAATAGGGTTGAAAGGAATAATAAATCAGCCATGATGGAAAGACGGAGCAGACTTGATGGGCTGAATGGCCGAATTGTGCCCCTTTGTCTTGTGGTCTAATATTCAAAGAGCTTCAATCCAAGCATCATGTGGGACTTTGTCAAATGCTTTCTTAAAATTATTTGAGGCAATAGTGCCTCATTTCCAGATTAGGTGAGATTCTTTCCAAATATTCAAGTATATCCTGCTTCTAATTGACCCATCCTTTATCTCAATTTGTTCTGCTCCTTTCACTATATCAGACTGTACCTGAAACATTTTCCCTCTTGAAGATAACAAACTCTATTGTTACAGTTTTTCTTGCCAACATTTGGTTCCATTTTACCTCTTGCGTTGTATTGAAGTTAACCCTTTTGCAATTCACAAGGTCCATTTCAGACTGTCTTTTGCCAATATCTGCTCTCAGTCTAAACTTTATGATGTATAACACTTCAGCTGACAAATCCACAGTCCTTCTGAATCTGGAGTTCTATTATGTAAACCTAGTCAAGGGGAAGGACTGGCAATAAATCTCCAAATCAGGGTCATGTGAAGCTGTAGATGTGAATTCCCATGTGTCATCTGCTCTTGTTGTCTTACTGATTGTGCCTGGGGGTTGGTACAGCCAGAGTTGCTGAGGTGAATAACTACAGTGTATTGTGTAGATAATACACACTGATGTATGGGGTTCCAATCAAACAGGTTGCCTTTTCTGGGGTGGTGGCAAGCTTTCTGAGAATTGTCAGCGATGCACTTATTCAGGCAAACTGTTACATTCCTGACTGTGCTTTAAGGATGATGGAAAAGCTTTAAGCATCAGCAATTGATACTGGATACTGACTTCCTGGTATGCTCTTGTAGCTGTGCAATGTACCCAACTGGTCCAGTCAAGGTTGTGATCAGTGATGATCTTCAGAATATTGCCGGATGGAGATTCTCAGTGTAAATACTAAATGCCGGCACTTGCTGGAGATGGTCTTTTCCAGCATTTCAGTAGTATTAATGTTGCTTATTACTTATCAGCTCATGCTTTATATTTGGCTTGGTCAGGTATAGGCTCAAAGTTCAAAGTAACTTTATTATCAAGGTACATATATGTCACCATATACAACCCAGAGATTCATTTTCCTGCAGGTATATTAAGTAAATCCAATAATCATAATGAAATCAATGAACCAAAAAGGTGAGCAGCCAGTGTATAAAAGACAACAAACTGTAAATACAAAAAGAAAAAAACAAAAAATAATTACTAAATAAATAAGCAATAAATATCAAGAACATGAGATGAAGTGTCCTTGAAAGTGCGTCCATAGGTTGTGGGAACAATTCAGTGATGGGGCAGGTGAAGTTGAGTGAAGTTATCTCCTCTGCTTTAAGAGCCTGATGATTGATGGATAATAACTGTTCCTGAACTTGGTGGTGTGAGTCCTGAGGCTCCTGTACCATCTTCCGTTGGCAGCAGTAAGAAGACAGCATGATCTGGGTGGTGGGGGTCCCTGATGATGAATGCTGCTTTCCTGCGACAACATTCCATGTAGATGTGTACAGTAGAGGGGTGGGCTTTACCCGTCATAGACTAGACCATATCCACTACTTTTTGCAGGATTTTCTGTTCAAGAACATTAGTGCTTCCATACCAGGAAGTGATGCAGCCGATCAATAAATATACTGTCCACTACACGTCAATAGAAATTTGTCGGAGTTTTAGATGTCATGTCGAATCTTTGCAAACTGTTGAGGAAGCAGAGGCTACTATGCTTTCTTCATAATTGCACTTGTGTGCTGGACCCTGAACAGGCCAAGGAATTTAAAGTTGCTAACCATCTCCATCACTGAGCCCACTCCCCACACCCCCTCCCCCCAACCCCCAGCTCAAAGACTTCCAGTTTCCTCCTTCTGAAGTCCTTGGTCTTGCTGATGCTGAATAAGAGGTGGTTGTTGTGGCCCCACTCAGCCAGATTTTCAATCTCCCTCCTCTCTGCTGATTCGTCACCACCTTTCATTCGGTCCATGACAGTAATGTCATCAGCAAATTAAATTATGGCATTAGAGCTGTGCTTAGCCACACAGAGGCAAGTGTGAAATGAGTCGAGCAGGGGGCTAAGCATGCAGCCTTGTGATGCACCTGTGCTGATGGTGATTGAGGAGGAGATGTTTTTGCCAATCCAAACTGACTGGGGTCTGTAAGTGAGGAAATCGAGGATCCATTTGCATGAGGAGGCCAAGGTCTTGAAGTTAATTTATTAGTTTTGAGGAGATGTTAGAATAATTGAAGCCTGATTGAATCAGGTGGATACCTCATTGCCAAAGCAAGAGGTTAAAAATCTCATTGAATACTCCAGTCAGTTGATCAGCAAAGGTCTGTAGTTCTTGGCCAGGTACCCCATCTAGGTCGGATGCTTTTCGTGTGTTCACCCTTCTGAAGGATGCTCTTACTTTGGTCTCATAGACTGAAATCACAGGGTCATAAGGGTTTATAGGAGTTAGTAATGGTTTCTTCATGTTTTGATGGTTAAGGCGAGCATAGAAGGCATTGAGTGTATCTAGAAGTGAAGCCCTGTTTTCACTCATTCGTGTATTGAGCGGTTGTGAATGAAATTAATATGGTGCAAGCATCCCTCCTCCTGACTTCATGAGACAAGGAAAGGCTGTAGAAGCTGAAGGTGGCTAGATCTAGAAAACTGTCCTATCTTTATCTACTTTATTTCACTGTTCTGTCAGTTTTATTACAGGCCTTTATTTTAACCTAGTACGTTTGGTCAATTGTATTTGTAGTCTGACTGCCAAGGAAGCAGAATGAAGCATCTAGCAGCTCCAGAGATTCTGGTTCAATCCTGACCATAGCACCATAAGACCATTAGGCCATTCAGCCCTTTGAGTCTCTTCCACCATCCCATCATATTTATTATCCCTCTCAAACCCATTATAAAGACAGTCATGGATGAGTCTGTCCCCACAAAATCATTCAGTCTTTCCCAACCAGAAGCCCTAGGCTATGTCCACACTAGACCAGATAACTTTGAAAACGCCAGTTTCACATAAAAACGATAGGCGTCCACACCAGGCGTTTTTGAAAATACCTCCGTCCAGATTAAAACAGGTACTTGGGCGAATCTCCTCCTACTGGGCATGCGCAGGACACATCTACAGAATTCATCCGCTTCAACGACTACGTCCGACTCCAAAGTTTGGACCGAGCAGCAGGTGATGGCTGCGACATGTTTGGTGTGGAATCTCTCCGTGAAAGACTTGGTGCGTGTTTGTCCGGTTACAGACTAGAAAAACTTAAAAGGAAATTGCCAAACGACGGACAGCTATTGGCTTTCGTGCAGGAGGACTTAAGATTAAAAAAACAAATACTTGAGCGTAAAAAGGCAACCGACAGGGAACTCACAGACAGTATGACCCGGCTGACGACGAACATTGAAAAACTGACTAACTCTGTTGCAGAGGGATTTGCAATGATGAGGAATATGATGGCTCCCCCCCAGTACTTTTCATTGCCACAATACCAGCCTCACAGTCACTACAATAGCTACACATACAGACACACGGACACACAGACCCCCAGGTGGCCCCACCAACATCTTCCCCACTCCCACAGAGGGGTCACCCTGGAAACATTTCCTACAGCATACAACATTTCTCTTCACTGATGAAAGGGATGACAGCTACAACTAAATGCAATAAGGCTTGTTACTGGGCAAGAGTGAAATTTGCTGTTACTTCATTTGTTTGCCTTTACTTTTGCCATGTCTTTCTGTATTATTTTGCTGTATTTAACATGTTCAATAAAAGGAGTTACTGGGCAAAAGTGATTTTATTTTTACCTGAGTAAAAGTGAAACTTACAATTTTCCTTTTTTGGCTGTAACTTTTTCAAGTCTATGCCAAACATAAGCTACTACTTAAAAATGACATTTTGGAAGTAGTGAATTGCATCTATTGAATGTTTGCACAAGCAATACATTAATAAAACATCTTGTTAAATGTGTAAAACATGTCTGCATCAGTGTTATCTCGTATTTCCATACAATGTGTTACATAAACGGCAACAATGAATATCAATTGAGACAGGTTATATAAAAACAACCAAACGTTTATTAAACACGGATAAACGATAAGGAAAAAAAAACAAACGAAAACTTTAACAGGAAGTTAACAGATATGCGGCCATTCACCAACTCGCCACTCGGCTCTGGTTCTTAAAGCGTTAAATGCGAAAACAGTTCTTAAAGTGATAAAGTCAGATATCGTTCTTAAAGCGATAACTTCAAAAGTCCAACAGACTTGCACGTTCAATTGGGAGAGACTTCTCTGGAGAAGGATTTCTTCACAGACGCAACTTTCCTGCTGGTTCTGTCCACAGGGTTCACGATGCCGAAGCAATTTAAATCAACTGACCTTAAATTCCTTTAGAGAGAAAGCGCAAACCGTTGCATGAACTCTTTGCTCTTTTTGGCAAGAGTTATCTCCGATGTAGGTTGTTACTCCAACGAAGACTCAATAAGGTCAATCCTTTATTAAACTGCCAAACGATGCCAACTCCTCTCGATCCCTTGATCCTGCACTTCGATAAATTTTTCATTCTCCTTTCTAACGTTGGAATTGAGTAAATCAACACATCTAGCAAAAATTTCCAGTCCAAATAATATGGTATCTTGCAACAGAACGCACACTCTGTTTTAAAAATGAAACTGCGTCACAAAAACAAACATGCAACAGAAACGCAGATGCAGCACACTCTACCTGGAAATCTACAAACTCAAAACCCCACTGCATCACCTGGATCGACCCTTATATAGTCATGGGTCACATATCATCACGTGACCTCACATTGGCGGGAAAATCACATCAGGTGACCTCCAAAAGACCATTACATCATTCTCACAAAAAAAATCAGATCTCCTTGAGCACGTAACACCTCCCTCTTTTTTTTTAAAAAAAAATAAATTTTGGTCTCTTGAAGAACAAAATTTTAACAATTTATACAAAAAAAATTACAAAGGTATAAAATTTACAAAATACACAACATATACAATCTTTCAGCCCTTTACAAACTCATGTACAGTAGGAGTGTTACAAATGTTAAAATATCACTCCAAAAAAAACAAATTTTCATTGTCCATTTAGCATCTAGATAGATAATCAGTGATCACATTATCTTTACCCTTAATATGAGTGATCAAAATATTGTACTCCTGTAACATTAAGCTCCAATTTAATAATCTATTTTTGTTTTTCATCTTACTCAAAAACACTAATGGATTGTGATTGGTATAAACAGTGAGTGGTTTATGCATAGAACCAACATACACTTCAAAATGTTGCAAAGCTAAAACAAGAGATAACAATTCTTTTTCTATTGTTGAATAATTTCTTTGATGGACATTACATTTCTTAGAAAAATAAGCTACCAGATGATCAACTTCATCACCATCATCTTTTTGAAGAAACACTGCTCCTGCAGCTTCATCACTAGCATCTACAGCTAACAAAAATGGTTTTTCAAAGTCAGGAGATTTAAGTACAGGTTAACTACATATTATAGCTTTCAATTTATCAAATGCCTCTTGACAAGACTCTGTCCAAACAAACTTCTCACTTTTCTTCAAGAGATTAGTTAATGGAAGAGCAATATTTGCAAAATCCTTACAAAATTTACTGTAATATCCTTCCATACCCAAGAATCTTCTGAGAGTTTTTCTACCAGTTGGAGTGAGTACTTCTAAAATTGCCTGAACTTTTGCTTGAACAGGTGCTAATTTTCCCTGACCCACAACATAACCAAGGTAAGTCACTGTGGCATGACCAAATTCACTTTTAGCTAAGTTAATAGTTAAGTTAGCTTTTGAAAGTCTCTCAAATAATTTCTCCACCGCCGTAATATGTGCTTTCCACGTATTATTCCCTGTAACCAAATCATCAATATAGACATCTGTATCTTTTAATCCCTGAATCACGCTACTAATCATCCTCTGAAAAGTACCTGGTGCATTCTTCATCCCAAATGGAAGAACATTATATTCATATAACCCAGATGGGGTTACAAATGCTGAAATCTCTCTACCTCTATCTGTCAATGGAACACACCAATAACCTTTTAATAAATCAATTTTTGTAAGGAATTTGGCCTGTCCAACTTTATCCACACAATCATCTACCCTAGGGATTGGATATGCATCAGTTTTTGTCACAGCATTCACTTTTCTGTAATCCGTACAAAACCTAATACTATTGTCTGGCTTAGGCACCATAACACACCTTGAACTCCAATTCGAATTAGAATGTCTAATAATATTATTCTCTAACATATACTTAACTTCTTGTTCAGCAAGTTCACATTTTTCCCTGTTCATTTGATATGGATGTTGCTTTATGGGTTTTGCATCTCCAACATCTACATCATGCTTAGCTATGGTGGTTCTTCTAGGGACGTCTGGAAATAAATCTCTGTACTTAAAAATTAACTGTTTCATCTGCTCTCTCTGCTCTGGCTGTAAATGAGCTAATTTTTCATCAATATTTTCCAGAATTTTTGAATTTGGTAACCTGGCTGAAATAATGTTGGGTTTAAAATGAGTTTCAGATGAATCCTCCAGTAAGTTTTCATCAAGATCAGACTCATTATTGATCACAACAGTCATAGTAGCAACCTCTCTCTCATAATACGGTTTTATCATATTTATATGACACAGCTGTGTTGTATTCCTCCGATCTGGGGTTTTTTACCACATAATCCACATCATTTACCTTAGATTTAATCTCATAAGGACCATAGAATTTTGCTTGTAATGGGTTCATTTGCACTGGGAAAAGAACCAACACCTTATCTCCAGGCTTAAATGACCTCAACCTAGCTTCTTTATCATACCATGTCTTCATCTTCTCTTGAGCTAACTTTAAATTTTCCTTGGCCAAGCTACAAGCTTTGTACAATCTTTCTTTAAATTTCAAAACATAATCTAGCAAACTAGTGTGTACTTCTTTATTAATCCACTGTTCCTTCAACAAAGCCAAAGGTCCTCGAACTTTATGTCCAAACACAAGTTCAAAAGGATTAAAACCTAATGATTCCTGCACTGCCTCCCTTACTGCAAAAAGTAGTAAATGTATACCTTCATCCCAGTCCTTTTCATTTTCCACACAATATGTCCTAATCATAGTTTTTAGTGTAGAATGAAATCTCTCCAAAGCCCCTTGTGATACTGGATGATAGGCTGAGGAAATAATCTGTTTTGCTCCCAGTTTATAAACTATCTGCTGAAACAACCCTGACATAAAATTACTACCTTGATCTGATTGTATTTCCTTAGGCAACCCAAAATAAGTAAATAATTTTATAAGAGCCTTTGTCACAGTTTTGGCTGTTATATTCCTAAGAGGTACTGCCTCTGGAAACCCAGACGCTGTGCACATAATAGTTAATAAATATTGATATCCAGTTTTAGTTTTTGGCAAAGGACCTACACAGTCTACAATGATTTTTGAGAATGGCTCACTGAATACTGGAATTGGATGCAGTGGGGCCACTGGAGTAACCTGATTAGGTTTACCAACAATTTGACACGTATGACATATTCTACAAAATGTTGCCACATCTTGTCTTAAACTAAGCCAATGAAAATGTTTGGAAACTTTATTCGTAGTTTTCTTTACACCTACATGACCACCCATAGGAATACTATGAGCCATAGTCAAAGTCTCATTTCAGTAAATTTTAGGAACTACTACCTGATGATTAACTTCCCATTCCTCACGAGCAGGAATTGTAGGTGATCTCCACTTTCTCATTAATACCCCCTTTTTAAAATAATATCCAACTGGTATTTTTTCAATTTACTATCTGGAAGAGCTTGTTCTTTTAATTTAACTATCTCAGGATCTCTACCCTGCTCTGCTATCATCTCCTTCCGAGATAAAGACAAATCTTCCTGGTGAGACTTACCATCAAAATCCTGATCAAATAATGTAGGCAAGAAAGTTTCTGATACATCCTCAAAATTCGAATCTTGATTTGAACTGTCATGGGTAACAACCTCATCATTTACATCAGTCTTTTTAGCCATAGCTCTTGTTACAACACAGGAAGAATCTGTGTTAGAATCCCTCTGTGGTTCCTCAGAATTTGTATTTATTGTCAAATGCACTTCAGGAAAAGCTTGTCCACCTGCTAAATCATTCCCTAACAAAAAAGAAACATCATTCACAGGTAAACTGGATTGTAGTCCTACTTTAACAACCCCTGTAACTAATCCTGACCTTAAATTTACTCTATGTAAATGTACTGGCATAAGGGCACTCCCTACCCCTCTTATATAATTTACCTCATCAGTGTCAGACTCATCACTAAACCTTAGCACACTGTCTAATATTAGTGATTGCGAAGCTCCAGTATCTCTAAGTATCCTTATTGGTTCTGAATTGGATCCTTCTTTCAAGGATACAAATCCTTCCTTCAAGGATACAAATCCTTCCGTTATAAAAGCTTCATATCCCTTAACTTGGTCAGACTCTGACACATCTTAATTAATATTTTCTAAACCCTGTGGTTTTACAGGTTTTTCAATATGCTGCACACAAGCATCTGGGACCACTTCTTTCTCTTTCCGTTTCAAACGGAAGCAATTAACTACTACATGTCCAGGTTTCTTACAATAATTACAAATAATACCAAAATGTCTTTCCTTCACATGTCTCCCTTCATCCTTACTTTTCTCACTAACTTCAGATTTAATTTCTGATTTACCTTGACTCTGTTGTTTTTCCTTTTAAATATTTTACCTGGAGAAAATTTATTCTTGTGAATTAAAACATACTCATCAGCCAATTGAGCAATCTCCTGCAATGTGGCAGTGTCCCGTTCACTTAAGTATGTTCTCACTTCAACAGGAATGCTTCTTTTAAATTCCTCCTGCAACATCAACTCTTTTAATTTATTATACTCTTCATTCACACTTTTAGAGGAAACCCATCCCTCAAAACACACAGATTTCTCATAGGCAAATTCCACAGAAGTTTTTTCCACCGATTTCTTGAAATTTCTAAATCTTTCTCTATACGCTTGCGGAACCATCTCTTATGCCTTTAATATATGCTGTTTAACAATTTCATAATCTGGTGCTTGCTCAGCATTTAAAGCTGTATAAATTTGTTGTGCCTTGCCTTTAATTACTTTGTAACATCACTGGCCATTGGTCTTTCATAGTCATAGTTGTACTTTATCGATTCCGGGGGAAATTGGTTTTCATTACAGTTGCACCATAAATATAAATAGCAATAGAACCATAAATAGCTAAATAGTAATATGTAAATTATGCCAGGAAATTATGAAATAAGTCCAGGACCAGCCTATTGGCTCAGGGTGTCTGACCCTCCAAGGGAAGAGTTGTAAAGCTTGATGGCCACATGCAGGAATGGCTTCCTATGATGCTCTGTGCTGCATCTTGGTGCAATGAGTCTCTGGAGCAACTGTTTTGAAATGTTGGAAATATGTGTCCACATCAGCTTCATTAAATGGAGGAGCCAAAATAACCTCACGACTAGCAATAAACTGTTTTGTAGAAGCAGAAGATTGATTCCCAGACTTTAATTTCTGCATCTCTAGCTCAAATTTCCTCTGGTTTTCAGCTTCTCTTTCTGCAAATTCCCTTTTTTTTAAGGGCCTCTCTTTCTTCGAATTCCCTTATTTTAATAGTCTCCATAGCCTGGAATTCCTTCTGTTTATTTACAGCTTCTAACCGACTCTTTTCCAAGTCAGCTTCTGATTGCTTTAACTTTATTTGTTCAACATGTAACTCCATTTCCAGATTACTCATTGGAAACTTATCTAACACCTCCTCATCAAATGAATTCAAAGTAATATAATGTTCAGCAATTTTTCTTTGTATGAAAGCCTTGGTGGAATTCCTCGTAATTCCTTTAATATCCAACTTTCTAGCAATTTCCAATACCTCAGGTTTTCTCGCATTCTCTAAAGCTCCCGAGTCAGGCGTCTTCAAAAACCCGTCAATATCCATTGTTGCCGAATACAACACACACACCAATCAAACCAAAAAAAAATCGGGTATTTCCCTTTTCCAAATCAAAATGGCAATTACCAGCACTTAAACTCAAAATCAGAACATTTCCTGGCCAAGCCCCCACGATTATGTTACGTAAACGGCAACAATGAATATCAATTGAGACAGGTTATATAAAAACAACCAAACATTTATTAAACACGGATAAACGATAAGGAAAAAAAACAAACAAAAACTTTAACCGGAAGTTAACAGATATGCAGCCATTCACCAACTTGCCATTCAACTCTGGTTCTTAAAGCGTTAAATGCGAAAACAATTCTTAAAGCGATAAAGTCAGATGTAGTTGTTAAAGCGATAACTTCGAAAGTTCTACAGATTTACACGTTCAATTGGGAGAGACTGCTCTGGAGAAGGATTTCTTCACAGACGCAACTTTCCTGCTGGTTCTGTCCACAGGATTCACGATGCCGAAAATAAACAATTTAAATCAACTGACCTTAAATTCCTTTAGAGAGAGAGCGCAAACCTTTGCATGAGCTCTTTGCTCTTTTCGATGTAGGTTGCTACTCCAACGAAGACTCAATAAGGTCGATCTTTTATTAAACTGCCAAACGATGCCGACTCCTCTCAATCCCTCGATCCTGCACTTGGGTAAATTCTTCACTCTCCCTTCTAATGTTGGAATTGAGTAAATCAACACATCCAGCAAAAATTTCCAGTCCAAATAATATGGTATCTTGCAACAGAACGCAGACTCCGTTTTAAAAATGAAACTGCGTCACAAAAACAAACATGCGACAGAAAGGGAGATACAGCATGCTTTACCTGGAAATCTACAAACTCAAAACCCCACTGCATCACCTGGAGCAACCCTTATATAGTCATGGGTCACATGTCATCACGTGACCTCACATTGGTGGGAAAATCACATCAGGTGACCTCCAAAAGACCATTACATCATTCTTACAAAAAAAAACAGATCTCCTTGAGCATTAGGCTGTTATACATCTATTGTCAGAGAAGTACTTGCATAAATAGCTAAACCACCTCCATACAAGCAAGGATGGAAAACAGGGCAAAGTGAGTACACTTACTTATTCAGTATTCAGTAAGTTATAGGTCAAAGTATTTGCTAAGTACATTTCTAACTCTTGCTTCAGTCTCGTTGCCGTCTGTTCTGAAATTGTTAGGTTGTGTGGTGGGGTTGAAATTAACGTAGACAATAAAATAAACCACACGTGCATGAAGCTGTCCGCCATTGTTGTTGTGGTGTTGGAGGTTACGTTCAAGAAAACAATGAAATGCTGCGCTGCCGCCACCATCAGTTCCGGCACGTCATGACAGCGTTTTTAGAAAGAACCGGTTACCTCGTACAGACTACACTGACCATTAGGTGTTTTCAGATTTATTCACTCTGAAGAGCGTTTTTGAAAAGCTCCGTTTTCGGGGGAGGAAGACGCCGTTTCAGTGTGAACGGAGGATCAAAACAACCAGAAAAAGCCTCGGTTACGGATTTATCCGGTCTAACGTGGACGTAGCCCTAGATAAACTAAGATCTGCAATCGGCTGAGGGCCAGATGAATGGTGTTGAAGTCTTGCGATCAAGGAAAATATGACCTCAGGAAAGCCATCATGCAAAGTAGAGGCTGGTGATGAAACATACCTACTCCCGCCTGAAGAATGACTTGGATCTGCTCCATTTTGCCTACCGTTACAATAGGTCAACAGCAGGTGCTATTTCATTGGCTCTTCGTTCAACTTTCGAACATCTGGACAGTGAAGATGTACACATCAGGATTCTCTCAAATAACTACAGCTCTACATTTAACACTATCATCCCTTCAAAACTAATCAATAAGCCCCAATGCCTTGGCCTCAATACCTCCTTGTGCAACTGGATCCTTGATTTCCTCACTTAAAGACCCTAGTCAGTTTGGATTGGCAACTATATTTCCTCTACAATTTCCATTAGCACAGGTGCACCACAAGATTGTGTGCTTAGCCCTCTGCTGTCCTTGCTTTATACTTCTGACTGTGAGGCTAAGTACAGATCCAATACCATATGGAGGAGGATTATTGAAAATCTGGCTGAATGGGACCACTCAATGAATCTCAGCAAAACCAAGGAGCTAATTACTGACTATTGGGGGAGAAAACCAGAGGTCATGAGCCAGTCATCATCTGAGGATCAGATGTGGAGAGTCAGCAACTTTAAATACCTCAGCATTGTCATTTCAGAGGATCTCTCCTGGGCGCAGCTCATGAGTGTCATTGTGAAGATGGCACAGCAGCACCTCCACTTAGAAGTTTGCCCAGATTTGGCATGCCATCTAAAGCTTTGACAAGCTTCTATAGATGCATGGTGGAGAATATACTGACCGTTGCATCATGCTCTGGTATAGAAATACCAATGCCCTTGAATGAAAAAGTAGTGGATGTAGCCTAGTCTATCGCAGGTAAAGCCCTACCCACTGTTGAGCACAGTTACAAGAAGTACTGTCGTAGGAAAGCAGTGTCCCGTTAAGGACCCCACCATCTTAGGCCGTGCTCTCTTCTTGCTGCTGCCACCAGGGAGGAGGTACAGGAGCTTCAAGTCCTACACTACCATGTTCAGGAACAGTTATTGCCCCTCAACCCAGAGAAGTTAACTTTTGTGACCCTCATACTGAACTGATTTCACAACCTCTGGAATAAGTTTTAAGGACTCTACAAATTGTGTTTTTGATATTTATTGCTTTTTTTTGTATTTGTAGTTTATTGTCTTTTGCACATTGTTATGGTTATTTGCCCGTCTTTGCAGTGTGCAGTTTTTCATTGACTAAATAGTGTTTATTTGTATTTACTGTGAATACCTGCAAGAAAATGAATCTCAGGGTAGTATACACGTCACAGAGTCATAGAGCTATACAGCATGGAAACAGGCCCTTCAGCCCAACTGGTGCATGCTGACTACAGCAACCTCCCTGCTAGTCCCTGTTGCCTGAGCTCGGCCTCTCCCCTCCACATATGCTTCCAAATACCTCTTAAATTGTGCCTATCTCGACCACCATATTACAGCTCATTCCAAGTACTCTGTGTAAATTCATTACCTCTCGACTGTCTTTTTAAATCTCTCCACTCTTAACTTTGTATCTGTGTTCTCAAGTTTTGGACTCCCCAATGCTAGGGAAAGGACTATGACCTCCCACCTTCTCTATACCCCTCATGATTGTATAAACTTCTATGAGGCTGCTCCTCATTTTCTTGCATTCCAGGGAATAAAAATCCAACTTGGTCAATCTCTCCTGATATCTCGGGCTCTCTTGTCCAGGCAGCTCCTTGGAAAATCTCTACTATACTCTCTCCAGCTTGACAATGTCTTTCCTATAACAGTGCAACCAAAACTCTACACAGTTATCCAAGTGCAGGCTCACCAATGACTTGTATAACTGCAATGTAATGTCCCAACTCCTAAACAGATGCCCTGACTGATGTAGTCCAGTATGCTAAATGCCACTTTCAACATCCTGTCAACTTGCACGGCTGCTTTCAGAGAACTACACACTTGTACTCCCAGGCCCCGCTGTTCCACAACACTTGGCAGTGCCCTACCATTCACTGTATAGGTCCTACCCTGGTGTGAATGTCCAAATGTACCACCTCACAGTATATGGTGACATATTTGTATTTTGATACTAAATTTACTTTGAACTTTGGTTTTCTTGCCTTCTCTTCAACAGCCTTTTTAATCAAGTTCCTATCAACGTTCATTTTAAATATATCCAATGACATTACCTCCACAGCTGTCTGTGCCAATGAATTCCACAGATTCACCACCCTCTGGCAAAATAGATTCATACTCATCTCTGTTCCATTGGGATATCCTTGTATTTTGAGTCTGTGCTTTCTGGTCCTATACTCCCTCACTATAGGAAACATCCTCTCCACGTACACTCTCTCTAAGCCTTTCAATATTCAATAGGTTTCAATGAGATCCTCCTTCATTCTTCTGAACTCCAGTGAGTCCAGGTCTAGAGCCATCAAATACTTTTATATGTTGCCCTTTCATTCCTGGGATCATTCTCATGAACCTCCTCCAGACCAAATCCAATACCCGCACATCTTTTCTTAGGTAAGAGGCCCAAAACTGCTCACAGTTCTCTATGGTCTGGCCAATAACTTATAAAGCTTTAGCAGTACATCCTTGTTTTTACATTCTAGTCCTCTTGAAATCAAAGCTGACCTTGTGTGCTGTCTGTGTGGAGTTAGCACTTCTCTCATAACCCCAAAACCTGCAAATTGATAGGTAAATTGGCTCTCTAGTTGTAGTTGAGTGGTAGAATCTGTGGACTTGTGGGGGGTGGGGGAATAAAAGTGAAGTTGGTGTAAGTGGCTCTTTGATGGTAGGTGTGCTGAAAGTGTTTTTCTGTTGCTGTATAAGAAATTATTGTAGTGTTATATGTTTTGTTAATGGGTATATTCTCTATCGCTTTTTGTGGTTGTCAAATGGTCCTTTCAAAAATAATCTGTTCTTGAAATTTAGGATGCTTTTATTTGCAATCAAAATATACATAATCATTTTCTTATAAATGATTGGAATGTAAAAGTCTGTGTGACGACTTTGTCATTGGGTTTGAGTGATGTATAACATTGTGACTGATTTTTTTAAAATTCCAGTTACTCAACACTTTTTTTATTCTGCCAGAGCTGACATCACAGACATCAGTACCAAAATAAGTTGGTTCCTGTGTGACTTGTTGCATAGAAAGTGCCAACATGCTGATTCCTGTGATAGCTGCTGGAAATCTAATTTAACAGCAAAACTGACTTTTTGGGTTTGATTGATATGAAGCAAGCTACAGAACATTCTGCATAGGCTTCAGTCTAACCTTCAGAATACTGAATACCTGGAAGCATTGTGCTATTCCTGGTCTATCCTGAACACACTTTTGTAGTGCGTCTGCATTATCACAAATATAAGCAAAAGAAAGGAATCAGAGGTGCAGGAAGGACAACAGTAAGCAACATATGGTCATTTATAGTTAGTATGGAAATTAGATTATGAAAGTATGAGTTATTGTTCCTTGCGTTTTAGTGGATCAAACACCCTTTATGGTTGCACAGGTTTGACCTGGATTTGAATATACTGGGCATAATTTCAAATGTTATTTGCAAATGGTAAGACTGGCAAATCTTACAAATGATGCAATAGACAATAACAGTTTAAGCAGATTTATAGATGTTAAGTGGGTCAAAACATGCCAGATTGAATATGGAATTCTAGATGATTCAATGGATAAAAATGAGGGCAGTCAATCTATCTAAAGCTTTAATTGGGTATGAATTGATATTTTAAGGGTTTTAATATTTTGTAATCACATTATGTATAAACTTTTGAATCTATGTGATTGTAGAATCTTGCCAGTATAAAGCAAAATAAGTGTTGTCTCCTACTGTAACTTGTTACCATCTTCTGTTCAGTTAGACTTTTCTGCATGAGTTTTCGAGACAAAATATTACAGAATGGACATCAATTCTGTCAGCTTCTGATCTTAGTACATAAAATAGATCCATTACTCATGTTCCTCATATTAATTGTAGATTTTGTAAATGTGGACCAGTCATGAACAAGCAGTTGGGATAACTGCTGGTAAATTTAGAAAAAAAGAAGGGAAATATATTTATCATCATCACATGTACAGTGAAAAGCTTTGTTTTGCATGCCACCCATACAATTAATCACATCAGTACATTGAGGTAGTACAACGCAAAAATATACAGAAAGTGCAGTGCAGTCAGAGAATAAGGTGCAAGGCCATAGTAAGATAGATTGTGAGGTCAACGGTCCATCTTATCATACTAAGAGACCATTCATTAGTCTTATAACAGCAAGATAGAAGCTGTCCTTGAGCCTGCTGGTACATACTTCCAGGCTTTAAGTAGTATGCATTCAACCTGAATCATAATGTGGTCATTTACTGAATAACTCGAGATGTTTCTATCTCGTTCTCTCCTTCACATACATCCTTAGCTTCAAGCTAAATATGTTGATGTAACAGTGCCTAGAAAAAAATATTCACCCCTCTTCGAAGTTTTCATGTTTCTTGTTTTACAACATTGAATCACAGTGGATTTAATTTGTTTTTTTTGACACTGATCAACAGAAAAGACTCTTTCATGCCAAAGTGAAAACAAATTTCTACAATTTGGTCTAAATTTATAAAAATGATTAAACACAAAATAATTGATTGCATAATTACTCACCCCCTTCAAGTCAGTATTTAGTAGATGCACTCTTGGCAACAATTACAGCCTTGACTCTGTGTAGGTAGGTTTCTATCAGCACATCTGGACACTGCAATTTTTACCATTTTTCTTTACAAAACTGCTCAAGTTCTGTCAGATTGCATGGAGATTGTGAGTGAACAGCCCTTTTCAAGTCCAGTCACAAATTCTCAGTTGGATGGAGATCAGGACTCTGACTTGGCCACTCCAGGACATTAACTTTGTTGTTTTTAAGCCATTCCTGTGTAGCTTTGGCTTTATGCTTGGAGTCATTGTCTAGCTGGAAAAACCTTCTCCCAAGTTGCAGTTCTCTTGCAGACTACATCAGGTTTTCCTCCAGGATTTCCCTGTATTTTGCTGCATTTATTTTACTCTCCACAAGCCTTCCAGAGCCTGATGCAGTGAAGCAACCCCACAGTATGATGTGGCCATGCTTCACGGTAGGAATGGTGTGTTTTTGATAATGTGTGGTGTTTGGCTTGCACCAAAAATTTAGTCTGATGGCCAAAAAGCTCAGTTTTCGTTTCATCAGACCATAGAACCTTCTTCCAGCTGACTTCAGAGTCTCCCACATGCCCTCTGGCAAACTCTAGCCGAGATGTCATGTGAGTTTTGTTGAACAGTGGCTTTCCCTTTTCCCTTTGGCTCTCTTCCATCTCAACCACTGAAGTTTGTAACTCTTGCAGACTTGTCATAGGTCTCCTGGTGGGTTTCCTCACTAGTACTGTTCTTGCATGGTCGCTCAGTTTTTGAGAGCGGCTTGCTGTAGGCAGATTTACAGCTGTGCTGTAAATCAACTGATCTTGGTCATAAAGTTGTAGGAATATGGTGTTTGATATAAGTTCCTTCAGTTGGACTGGGGAAAATTAACAGAGCTACCATTTGTAATCACTTTGCAGACAGAGCTGTTGTGTGAGCATTTCTTGACGGCCCTCTCAAATGCTGCCAGTTGTTATCAGTTCTATCATGGTATTGTGATAGTGATTTCAGCTATTTTTTGGAAAGCAGACAACTCTTAATTGAGGGGGTGAGAGGGGGTGTTCATGTGTAGAGGAAGGAAGTGAAGAGATAACCATTTGAAGAATAATTTTTCTTTTTTTTTTGTTTTAAGTGCATTCTCGAATCTTTTTTTCAGAAGGAGCTAATGTTCTAATCCTTTTCCCTTTTGTCAGACAACCACTCAGCACCGCCAGATGTGACCACAGGTGCATCAGAGCGTGTTACCCACTTTGAGAGACCACAAGTGTCTTCAGTTCGTGGTGTACCTCGAGTTTTCAACAGTGGCTCAATGGAGACTGCTGATGGTGAGTTGGGGTGGAATGGAACTAGTTCAACTTCTGGCACTGATATATTTTAATGAAGCAGACATAAAAAAGAAATACCTACTCATCTTTTAGTTTTCTCTGATTCTCAAATTAAACACCTTGCCATTTGGCTAAACACCAAACCTGCCATGTTTAATGCATTGTGGGCCTGCGACCACACAAGTCTGTATTGAATCCTTATATTTGTTTGACATTGAAAACTTAGCATTGTGAGGGAGCCATTCATCTCGACAATTTGGGCATGATTTGCCCAGATTATGTAATTTAAAAAATGTTGGAATGTCAAAAGTATTTGATATGTTAATAACCTAAGTATGTTAATAGTACAGTCATAAATATAACACAGGAAATATGGCAACCCATTTTGACACAGTAGTGCCTCACAACAGCAATGTAACAAACATCCACTTCTACTTTGGTTCATCCATAAATATTGATCAGGATACTCTGGTAAAAAAAACTCACTTCAGGTTATCTGGTTTGCCTTGCTAGCAAATTGTAAATTCACCTGAGAGGGCAGATGGATCCTTGGTTGACATCTAATCAAAGGAAACTCATTTCAGAAATGTAGCGCTCCCTCACTACTGCTTCAGTTGTCATTTTATGCTCAGAGTCTTCAAGGAGCTTCAGATTCCTGAGTGCAAGTGATATATGTTTTCTTAAATGATAAGTTGTGCAACAAATGTGAAGTTGAATAACATGTCATTTATTCAATTGAAAGTACTATGCACAATATGTTGAGACATTAATGATGCAAAATTCATTAAAAATAAAACTATTTCTCTGATTTTAAACACCTGATTTATCTCTTGAAGATGGCTTTACTTGTATACCTTTTCAGTCTGTAATATTTGAATTGTTTACAGCAGTGGCCGCCCAGCACGTAATTAATTAGCTTGTTTATTTCGGCTTTTTTCTTAAAGATGTGCTGGGTGCGTTCCGGTTACCGCTGTACCACTGCATGCTTCACGGCCTGGTATCGGTCTGCGGCCCAGAGGTTGGGGACCACTGGTTTACAGTATTTTAAAATAAAATCTGTGGATGCCATACATAGCAGAAAAATGTAGGGAAAATATTAATGTGCTTATTTTGGCAGGAGTACCTGTGAATAGTAGAGTTTCATCAAAAATTCAGCAGCTTCTGAACACACTCAAGAGACCCAAGCGACCACCTTTGAAGGAGTTCTTTGTGGACGACTTTGAAGAACAGCTAGAAGGTGCAAGTCCAAATAAAGATAATGTTTTTAAGATTAGTGAATATTGAATTAGCAGTGCTCTATCAGAGAAATTATATGAATTTAATTTTCAGATATCATTTGGCCAATCATGTTGGGAAAGCTTTTATTTTTCTCTGAGATTCTTTAATATAGTTTTGTGGTTTAGGGCACAACAATTAATTGTTTCCTTTCACCTTTACAGCCCTTGTATGTGATTTTTTTTTTATCCTTGTCATTTTCAGCAGCTTACGTTCTGGTACATTGGGAAAGTTGGAAATCAATATTGTAGTTTCGTGATTTAGTTGTTTAAGCTAGATTCTTTATTGATCCCAAAAGAAATTATAGTGTCTCAGTAGCATTACAAGTGCACAGATATAAAAATATACAAATATTAGAAGGGAAGGAAGAAAGAATTTAAAAAAAAAGTTACTTGAAACAGTCTAACAGGAAGGTGTCATCACTTCACGGGCTATAGGTTGACTCATTATAGAGCCTAATGGCCTAGGGTAAGAATGACCTCATATCGCGCTCTTTGGAGCAGCACAGTTGTCTGAGTCTGTTACTAAAAGTGCTCCTCTGTTCGGCCAAGGTGGCATACGGAGGGTGAGAATCATTGTCCAGAATTGTCAGGATTTTCCGTAGGGTCCTTTGTTCTATCACAGCCTCCAGTGTGTCCAGTTTGATTCCTATAACAGAGCCAACTTTTCCAATCAGTTTATTGAGCCTGTTGGCATCACCCGTGTTGATGCTAAAACCCCAGCACACACCACAAAGAAGATTCTACTGCCAACAACAGATTGGTAGAACATGTGAAGGAGAGGTCTGCATACTCCAAAGGATCTCAGTCTCCTTAGGAAGTAGAGGTGACTTTGGCCCTTCTTGTACACAGCCTCTGTGTTGGTCTCCACTCAAGTTCGTCACCCAGGTGCACCCCCAGGTACTTGCCCTCACCATCAATAGTAACGGAACAGTGTAGGCTTAGTATTGAAGTCCAACACCATCTCCTTTGTCTTACTGGTGGTGAGATGCAGATGATTCTGCTTGCACTGTTTGAGGATTGAAGTTTCAGCATTTAATTTGTTTTGAGGGATGTTGTGGTTAAGAATGTTGCAGCTTTGCAAAGGCATGAGCAGAGTTCTGTGTCAGTTTTCTTGTTGATGTACCCTGAATTGTTTGGGTAAGTCCTCAACCCTGCATTTTCTTGAGGGTCTACCAGGAAACCATTACAGCCTCCTTTCCTCATTCTTACCTGTATACTAGTAATTTTGTGACAGCATGTAAATACATGAGCTGCTCTTACTTCTTTTTATATAACTATTCTGCAACTTGTGAAGTGCTAAACTGATTGTTTGGACCAAGTGTAACTGCAAACACCGAAGCTTATTATCTTAAGCTGTTACACAAATTTCATGTGAATGCACCTCCCTATCATTAACACTTGAGATCAGTGCGAGTCTGCAGTAAATGTCAGAGATGTAAGTTATTCAAAAATTTAATTCAAAACAATTATCTTTCAAATTGTTGTGCTAGTTAATTTGATTTACCAACTTGCAGTGATTGACTCTGGCAGGGATTACTAGTCCATTGATGTGATAAGAGTTTGCTAAGGGGAAAAGTTTCTGAACTTGAACTATTTGAAGAACATGGGAAAAATCCTTTCCTACTGTCTCCTTAGTATAGTCAATTGTCATTTACAAATTACACATTTATATTGTCACTAATTTCTCTTAAGTATTGTGCCCTTAGCACTATAATAACCCTATAACCCTAATGCGAGGTTCATTATCCTCTTCCTTCCAACTCTGGTGACATTACAAAGAGTCAGAGTTCATTCCCTTGACCACAGTGTAGCGGCAACGGAACAAACTAATGTTGCTGCTGGTGATCACATGGGTAGCTATCCATGTATGACGTGCCCTCTGATGAATCTGATAATATTCAAGAAGTCAGAGAAATATATTCAATCCTTAACAACTAGCAAAGCATAGTCTTGAAACCATGAAACTTATGAAATTAAAATGAGCGATAATAAATGTACTTAAGTAGACTTTAGTGAAATTCTGCCCAGAATAAAGCATGGATATGGAATTCATTCCCTTTGCTTTCACTGCACCTCACCCACATGACTAACTATTATAATAAATATAAACGTGCAACACACAATACAATGCAGATGGAAAACAGATGCATGGCTCCTAAACACAGTATGCTGAATCATGATCTCTGATGTGATAAGATCTTGGCCCAGAAGTTTTTTTTACTTACATTAAAGCATCAACAGAGACCTATTGAAGTGCATTTTGAAGCCTCCCACAGGAAAATACTTTTTGAGAAAGGCAACATTGGTCCATCCATGGTCCATTCATGATTCTGTTGTAGGCCTAAACCTGTTTTGCATGGGGCTGTGAAAGAGTGATATTGTGTTCTAGTGTTCACAGCATGATTGTAAATCTTGGTTCTTGTTCTTTTTGTGTAGTTATGCACAACATTCATGTGATAGTCACGTGTGAAACATGACCTTTACATTGTCGCATGGCTGGGTATCTTCCCACAGCTGAAATTGGCACTATCCTGTTTTGTTGCATATTTGCCCCTGAATTATTGATTGAGTTCTCTGATCAGTAGCTCATCATGTTGGACAAATGAGTCAGTGACTGTTCGGAATGATGTATGTTTTTTGTGATGAATGGTAGGCCACTCATGATTCAGTGAAGATGAGTTGCAGATAACCTCTTTAACTTGAAGGCAACAGCCCTCACCTTTCATGTAGGCAAAGCATATTTTTGTGTATATACTTGCAGTGATGTCAGTCATACATAGGTGTTCACACTTTCTACAATCGGTTTTCTGATATGACTGTTGTATATGAAAGCATTCGACTTTCTAATGCTTCTGTTTTAAGAATGAGAACTATGAGACCACCTAAGATTTTATTTTGTTTTTGATATTGCTTACATTTACTACCTTGCTTCACTTTCAGCCCCTCAAGCTGACCCAAATCAGCCAAAACCAGAAGGTTTGCAGACGACGCCTTTACAAGGAGAACCATTAGGAGTAGTGACAAATTGGCCTCCATCGCTGCTGGCAGCTCTACAAAGATGGGGCACCACTCAACCCAAAGCATCTTGTCTGACCTCACTGGATACAACAGGGAAGCCAGTTTATACACTCACTTATGGTAAGGACCTGCTTACTAATTGTAATTATAGAATTTGTCATTGGTATTATCTTGTTGGTTGTATAGCTTTTTAACTCAAAGGCTGAATATATTTAGGGTATACCTTGCAAAACTTAATGATGAATTCCTTTTGTTTTATCTGTTTCAGGGAAGCTTTGGACTCGGAGCCTCAAACTGGCCTACACACTTCTCAACAAACTGAGCAGCAAGAATGATCCGCAGCTGAGACCTGGTGATAGAGTATGTTACTCAAGCCAAGGAATTTTAGGGTTCCTTTTTCATAAAATCATGGAAATATTAACACAGCCAAGGCTCATATAATAGTGCCAGCTAGCCAACTACAATAAAAGAACCCTTTCTCTGTGTACTTTTGCATTGAAGATTGAGTGACACTTTTGTATTACTTCAATTTCTAAACCAATGCAGAGGATATAGTTACAGATTGTGTTATCCTGATGGTCAGGTTTCATTCAGCAATCATTGAGCAACCTAACCTAATCAAACTACAGTGCATTCCGGTTAATTGAGCCATTGGTTAATTGGAGCAGCTACTTATTTGGGACCACTCTTAAAGAGCAAAAACTAGTTGAGAAATTTGTCAGGTTTCCCTTTGTTTATTTGAGACACTATGCCACTTAATTGGGCCAGGAAAATGCACCAAACAGGTTCTAATGAGTGTCAGTTGTGCGCACTTTTATGACCGTTAGACACTACACTGTGCTGAGAGAAAGCAGTTTTAAATAGTGTCAGTTGCTTGTGTTTTTGTTCAAAAAGCAGTTATTTTTGTCATTGACATTTGCAAGGAAATGAGCAACAAGATAGTTCCGAACTATTTTGCGGTTTCAAGCATTTAGGCTTGGAGATGCCAGAAATAGTCAGGAATAAAAATAAAATGATTTCACTACATCAACAAGTTAGGAAATATGAAGAATTTGAAGGTATAGACAGTCATCTTGCATATTACAACGAAAATGAAGATCTGGAGGATGTAATCATAGATAGCAATGTATGAAGGCAGTCCATTATCTGCACTCAGTGTCTGCACTGATTTTTTAAATTTACAGTCAAACGAAAGAACACGACAGCGTGCACTGGATGAATTCCTCTGTTGATAATTATTAGGATCTAATATACAGTTTTAATATACTGGTAGTTTCTAATTTGTTCTGTATTTCAATTAAACACATTTGTTACTCGGTCTTTTTTTTATATACCGTTTTAACTATTTCCACGAAGCTTTGGTTAATTGGGGCAGCTGCTTAATTGGATCAAAATGTACTGGTCTCAATTAACCGGAATTCACTGTATAAAGCATTTGCAACTAGCATAATTCAAAGACAATGCCACACACCCTGGTCATCCCCAATGCTTTCCAATCATTTTAGGTAGGATATATGATTAAAACCTTGGAATGATCACAACCTAGTGTGTGTGTGTGTGTGTGTGTGTGTGTGTGTGTGTGTGTATAAGTAATAGGAGCATCTTGTATGAATTTAAGACTTTAAGTAATACCAGGTTCTTCTCTTGCAGGTTGCTTTGGTGTATCCAAACAATGATCCTGTGGCGTTTATTGTGGCATTTTACAGTTGCCTTTTAGCAGAATTGGTTCCTGTGCCCATTGAAGTACCACTAACAAGAAAGGTAATCCTGCATATCTAAAGTTCTGATCCAAAACTGAACTTGGTTCTGTTGCATATTATTGTTGAGCCATTGATTAATACAATCTGAAATGAACTTCTCAAGTAATGTTTTCTTTGCTTTTGGTAGGATGCTGGCAGTCAACAAATTGGCTTTCTGCTTGGTAGCTGCGGTGTATCAGTAGCACTAACATGTGATGCCTGCCATAAAGGATTACCAAAGTCCCAAGCTGGGGATATTGTGCAATTTAAAGGTAATATCACATCACTGAGCACTGGATAACATGTCTGATCATCATGACATTTTTTGTAAGAGATGTGTAAACTGGCCGTTGCTTCATACAAGAGAGGGGAAAATATTTTTGTTAACGCTACTTGTTTGCAAACAGGTCTATCAATGGGGGGGTTGGGTGTGGCTGAGGGCAGGGAGTGTTCAAAATAAAATGAGCATGCTAGGAATCATCCATTAATTCATGTATTGTTTACAATTTTCTTTGTGATATTTTCTTTCTTTGGGTACTCAGAAATGTACTCCTGGTGTGTAGGTGACATGGTCATTTGAGTTCAGTAAGACAGAGAACTGATGAGTTTTTCGTCTAATTTTCCTCCATGGAATTGGACACAAACATTTTAAATTATGCACATGATTTGCAAGTCTTTAAAAAAATATGAATAAATTAGGAGAGGTCCATAAAATCTCTTCTGGGCCTACATCATTTAGCATCGTTGCTAATTCTGCCTCACAGCCCACTTTCCTGTCTTATCTACACACTATTTAATTTTGATTTCCTTTTTGTGATTTTTGTCAAGAATTCCCTCAAGTACTATGATTTTTGACTAATTGAGTGAAAACTTCACACCTTTTTGGTTGCTGATCACCCTGCCTCAGATTAAACTGTGTATCATTGTACTGGAAAGTTAACTCTGAATTTGCACGTCACAGATGTTGCCTGACTTTGAGTTTGTTTTGATTTCAGACTTTCCAGTATCCTCAGTTTTTTAGTAACATTGAATTATCTATTTTCTTTGTAGGTTGGCCTCGACTGGGTTGGTTTGTCACAGATGTTAAAAACTTATCTAAACCTCCTAAGGACTGGCACCCAGTGATCAGAGATGCCAGTAATAATATTGCTTATATTGAGGTATGTTTTAAGTTTATCTCATTGTGTGATTGTGCTTTATACATGATTAACCTGGTAAGCATGATTTGTTTTTCAAAATGTTTAGATTTCAATAAACAAGAATTTATCATCTGATCAATTATGTCAGCTTGAGATTATGTAGTATTTATATAGCATCTGTAATGTCGTAAACAACATAAGATTCTTCAAAAGGAATAACAAACAAAAATTCTACACGTACCCAGGGCTGAGAGCCAAAATATTGTTGAGAGGTAGATTTTTCCTTTCAAGGAAAGAAAGACAGATTTTGGAAGGGATTTGCAGATTTAACAGTTGCAAATGGTAGAGCACTCAAGATGCTATATACATGGATTCTGGTTAATTGGGGACACCGCTTATTTGAGATGTCTCTTAAAGAACAAAAACTAATTGAGAAAATAGCCTAGACGCTCTTCATTATTTGGGACACTATGCCACTTAATTAGGGCAGGAGATTGTTGCTGAACAATTACTAACTAGTGTCTATCATTTGTGCATGTGTGATCTTTTGACACTACACTGTGCCTAGAGCAAACAGTTTTTAAATAGCATCAGTTTCATATGTTTGTGTTCAGAGAGCAGTGATTTTTGTCACTGATAGTTGGTGACAAGTAAGCTGTAAGACACTTCAAGACTTCTCACTGCAGTTTCAAGCATTCAGACTTGAAAATGCTAAAATCAATGGGGAGTGAAAATGAAAGGGTTTCACTAACTCAACAAGTTAGGAACTACAAAGAATTTGAAGGTATCAATAATCATCTTGGAATATTACGTTTCATCCCCACTGGACACTTAGCTGCAAATCTCTGGCTCCAAGCAACTATTTGCATGCTACAACGGCAAAGCCTGGTACACCACCTCAACAGGCGGGCTTAACTGGGTACGGATGGCCGGCTGGTCTTGTATACTGGAGAGTTCAGGACATGCTTGTCCTAGCATGCGAAGTAGCTCTGGCAGTCTGGGCAAATGAGATCTACACAGGAAGGCAGTTCTGTAAAACTATATGGAGAGTGAAGTACATGATGAGGCACAGGAGAAGTCATGGTCATCCACTGCAACCATAGAAGACCCCAGATATGATGACTACTCGTACCACTGGAACTGGACATCCAAGGCCAAGAGGGTGGAACTGGCCTAGTGCAACAGATTTTCCACTTTGAAAACTCTCCTGCACAGGCTTCCTGTCATTGTCAGAGACGATGGTCAACCAGTAGTATTGTTGACAGTATTCTAATTTGTTCTATATTTCATTTAAATACCTAATTTGTTATTCAGTTAAATGGTAGTTTGACTTTTTATACCTTTTTAAGTATTTCTATGCAACTTCAGCAAACTGGAGCAGCAGCTTAATTGGGCCAAAATACACTGGGTCCCAATGTATTCCAGTTAACCAAAATCCACTGTAGTTTGGAAATTTGGAGGACTTGGAGAGACTGCAGAGATGAGGCACACAAGATAAGACAATGGATTGACTTTAGGACAAAGAATTCTAGAAATGAAGCTTTGTTTAATTATTTGGAAATGAGGTATAATTTACACAAATGAAAAATTTGAGATTTACTGTTTTGAGACAATAATGTGCAATTAATAACCAGGAAAGAGAACAGCTAGTCAGTAGTTTAATGGAATTTGTCAAATATGCCATCGTTTAAACCGGAAGCTGAAAAGTCCATGTCTCCAAGGTAACCTGGGTAATGTATACAAGTAATTTAAAAAGAGAACTAAATCCAAAATCTATTTCTGTGGCAGCAGGTCAAAGGGCATGGATTTGAACTTTGGTAGACAAGTTTGTTTGCCAAGTAATATTAATTTGCACAGGAGGCAATTAATAGCTAGAAGAAATTGCCAAGATAAGTGATGGAAGACAAAACATGTGAATAATAAAAAACTGAATGCTGCTATGGGAAGAAGTTTTATAGGATAAAAATTTAAAAGATCCTTCATTCAACCCTCTTTAATAATATACATGGAGAGATTAGTTAACACATAATCCATGCAATTTTTACTCAAAGCTTCTTTTCAGTTTTCCAGATTATGTTGCTTAATTTCATAGTGGTGCTAATTTTGGTCAGGGGATGTCTTTCCCATTGCTCACATGGTCAAGTAATATACTACAATCACTAAATCTTGTTTTTAAATTATTTAACGCTGACCTGGCTATAATGATGAAGACAAAATTATTACTAACAAGAGAAAATCTGCAGAAGCTAGAAATCCAAGCAACACACACAAAATGCTGGAGGAACTTAGCAGGCCAGGCAGAGTCTGTGGAAAAAAGTATAGTCAAGTTTTGGGCTGAGACCCTTCAGCAGAACTGGAAGAAATAAAAAGATGAGTAGATTTAAAAGGTGGGGGAGGGGAAGAGAAACATAAGGTGATAGGGGAAACGGTGGGGGGGGAATAAAGAACTAGGAAGTTGATTGGTGAAAGAGATACAGGGCTGGAGAAGTGGGGTTCTGATAGGAGAGGACAGAAGAAAAGGGGGAAGTAGCGCCAGAGGGAGGTGATGGGCAGGCAAGGAGATGGGTGAGAAAGGGAAAAGGGAATGGGGAATAGTGAAGGGGAGAGAGGTCACTACCAGAAGTTCGAGAAATTGATGTTCATGCCATCAGGTTGGAGGCTACCGAGAAGGAATATAAGATGTTGTTCCTCTAACCTGAGTGTGGCCTCATCGCAGCGATAGAGGAGGCCATAGATAGACATATCAGAAAGGGAATGGGTAGTGGAGTTAAAATGGATGGCCTCTGGGAGATCCTGCTTCTTCTGGTGTTTAGCAAAGCGGTTTCCTAATCTATGTCGGGTCTCACCGATATACAGGAGGCCACACCAACCTCATAGTTCCTGCCCCTACACCTCCCGTTTCTAACCTCCTACCCAAGATCCACAAACCCACTTGTCCAGGTAGACCCACTGTTTCAGCTTGTTCCTGCCTCACTGAACTCATAGCTGCATACCCTGACTGTGTTCTATCCCCCGCCATCCCCAATTCAGTCCCTTCCTACCTACATCCATGAAACTTCACTCACTTAGGATCTTTTCAATGATTTCAATAATTCACCGCTACTACCACCATTTCCAATGGGATCCCACTACCAAACACATCTTTCTCTCCCCCACACTTTGTTTTCCGCAGGGATTGCTCACTACACAACTCCTTGCCAATTCGTCCCTCCCCACTGATCTTCCTCTGGGTACATATCCTTGCAAGTGGAACAAGTGCTACACCTGCCCCTACACCACTTCCCTCACCACCATTCAGAGCCCCACACAGTCCTTCCAGGTGAGGCGACACTTCACCTTGTGAGTCTGTTGGGGTCATATACTGTGTTCGGTGCTCCCAGTGTTGCCTCCTGTATGTTGGTGAAACCCGGTGTAGATTGGGAGACCGCTTCGCCGAGCACCTACACACCGTCTGCCAGAAAAAGCAGGATCTCCCAGTGATCACCCATTTTAGTTCCATTTTCTGTTCCCTATCAGATATGCCAATCCATGGCCTCCTCTACTGCCACAATGAGGCCACACTCAGGTTGGAGGAACAACACCTTGTATTCCGTCTGGGTAGCCGCCAACCTGATGGCATGAACATCAATTTCTTGAACTTCCGGTAATGCCCCACCCTTCACCATTCACCGTTCACCATCCCCTTTTCCTTCTCTCACCCTAACTCCCCACCTGTCCATCGCCTCCCTCTGGTGCTCCTCCCACCTTTTCTTTCATCCATGGCTTTCAGTCCTCTCCTATCAGACTCCCCCTTCTCCAGCCCTGTATCTCTTTCACCAATCAACTTCCCAGCTCTTAACTTCATCTCTCTCCCTCCCTGTTTCACCTTTCACCTTGTGTTTCCCTCTCCAATCCTGTTGAAGGGTGTCGGCCTGAAATATCGACTGTTTTTTTTTCCATAGATGCTCCCTGGCCTGCTGAGTTCCTCCAGCACTTTGTGTGTATTGACAAGATTATTACTATTTTTTCTCTAACAAAATGGTCATAAATGGGTTTCAGTACAACTGCTTATGAAGGAGGGAGAAAATGTTTTCAATACAGATTTATTGCTGGTCCAAATTTGTGGCAAATTCAAGTGATTAGCCGGGAAAAATCTGTTCAAAGATGTCATCGAGGCTGCTGATTTGTATTGTTTATACTGTACATTTGGAAATTTGCACACCTTACTTTTGCTGGTGACAAAATTGGCAGGCTGGAGCACTCCTAAGGGCTGCCCTTGCAAATGTGAACTTGCTGAGAAGTCCTCACCACTGTTACAGTTGCATTCTAGCATTTTTCTGTTTTGGAGTCCAGTGGTTGAGCATCTACTTCACTTGTACTAGGAAATTTATCCAGATGGAACTCATGTTTGTGATGCTCCACCAGTCTAGAATTTTTGATTACTCTTTTTCTTTTTCAATATTTTTATTATTAATTTCTACATAAAGAATACAGAGAACAAGAAGTATATAAGTCAAATAAAAGATAAAATAATACCAATACATATTTGAATCACACTTGCAACCTCATTACTCTATATTCATGTAAATTAAATTAAATCATAATATTGAAATATGATTTTATTATTATACAGGAAAAAAAAATCTAAGCCCACTACCAAGATCGAAGCTGCTTGGTAAAGAAAGAAAGAAGGGGGAAAAAATCCTTATCGTATAGTGAAATATGTTAGTAGCCAACATCTGTACTTTAACAACAAATCAAAGATTTTGAAAATAGTTCAATGGTCCCCACAATGTGTGAAAGTCTTGGCTAGATTCAGAAATTGAACAACGGATCTTTTCTAAATTTAAACATGACATAACATCACGTAACCATTGAGCGTGAGTAGGCGGAACAATATCCTTCCATTTAAGCAAGAGCATCCTCCTAGCTGTAAGAGAAATAAAAGCCAAAATGTGCAAATCAGATGTCTCCAGATTAATTTATTTTTCTCCAACAATACCGAATAAAGCAGTCAAAGGGTTAGGCTTAAAATTTACTTCGAAAAGTACAGAGAAAGTTTGAAATACTTCCTTCCAGTATTTCCCAAGACTCGGACATGTCCAAAACATATGAATTAGTGAAGCTTCTCCTTATTACATCTGTCATAAAAGGGAGATATATCCGAATAAAAACGAGATAGCTTATCCTTGGTCATGTGGGCCCGATGGACCACTTTATAAATTGTAAGAGGGAGTGGCAGGCACACTCCCTCTTGGTTAACGATGAAGTGTTAACCAATTTAAAAATTTCATTCCAAGTTTCCTTAGAAATTGAAGTCTGTAAATCTTGTTCCCAAAGATTTTTAATTTTGTGTAAAGGAGCATTTCTCATTCCCAGCAACATACTGTAAATTTTAGATATTGAACCATTATAAAAAGGTTTCAAATTAAAAGTTACATCTAATAAGTTCTTATCGGGACTTTTAGGAACTGTATATAATTGAGATCGCAGAAAGTCTCTAATTTGTAGATATCGAGAAAAGTAGGTTTTTGGTAAGCTATACTTAGCTGACAGTTGTTCAAAGGAAAAGAGACCTCCTGCACACACAAATCCTGGAAGCATTTAATACTCAATCTATCCCATTCTTTAAAAACTAGATCTGTCATAGAGGTTTAAAATATTAATTAGAAAAAGTGGGACTAGAAAGAGAAAATCTCAATAAACTAAAATAATATATTTGTACCCAGATCCTCGAAGTATGTTTAACTACCAAATTGTCAGTTAGCTTACTTAAAGGTAAAGGAAGTGAGGATCCAAGAAGCGAAATGATAGAAAATTTATTAACAGATTTAGCTTTTAAAGAGACCCATACTGGACAGTCCTCACGGTTAATATAATATGACCAAAACACAAGTTTTCGTATATTGACTGCCCAGTAATAAATCCTAAAATTGGGTAAAGCTAAACCTCCATTTTTTTTTTTAGCTTTTTGAAGATGAACTTTATTTAATCGAGAATGTTTATTTTTCCATATATAAGAAGATAGAATAGAATCAAGAGAATCAAAAAAAGATTTAGGAATGAAAACGGGTAAGATCTGGAAAGGGTATATACATTTAGGTGAGATATTCATTTTAGTAGAATTAATTCGGCCAACCAACGATAACAAAAGGGGCGACCAGTTTGATAGTGCCCTGTTAACATAATTCAGTAGGGTAAGAAAATTTTCTTTAAGTAGGTGTTTATAATTCTTAGTAATTGTTACACCCAAATAGGTAAATTGATTTCTTACAGTTTTAAAAGGAAGGTTAGTATTAATTGAAACCTAATTATTCAAAGGAAAAAATTCACTCTTATGTAAATTCAATTTATATCCTGAAAATTGACTAAAACAGGGGAGCAAAGAAAGCACAGGAGGTAATGAAGTCTCAACAATAGATATAAAAAGCAATAGGTCATCAGCACAGAGCGAAACTTTGTGGGTAGTACCTCTTCTTACGATACCAGTGATTACTCTTAAATTAAATTTATTTTTCTTTACTCCTCCTCCAGTACAAGACAAGTAAAGAAGGAAGTTCAATGGGCATCACAGTATCTCAGACAGCAATGTTAGCACATTGCCATGTCCTTAGTCAAAGCTGTAGGTACAGTGAAGGTGAGTAAGACATGCTAAATGGGTATTTAGCTAAAAATATCTTTCCCCAACTTGTTGCTTGCTATCAAGATTTCCTTCTATTGTCATCTTCCAGTTAAGCAGTTTACACTCTTATCAATCAAGCCCACTGCTCTGACCAGAAGAGAAAGTTAAACAGTTCTATTGCTGTAATTTTAAAAGTGTTCCGTTGCAGGGTACTGTTCTGACATAATGGTAAACCATTATAATGAGTAATATGTTTTTCTGCAGGAGTGGCGTTCACTGGCATCTGGCCAAAACACCAATTCTTCATGTGTTAGTTTAGATTATTGCACTTTCACCTGTCGGATATCAAAACTTGACCTTTTTTTCCTTTCTTATTTTATTTTAAGATTTTGATGTCATTCCCGTTGGTTTCTTGGTAGAAATTTTATCATCCAGCTCAGAGCTGGAATCAGCAGGGTTCATGCTATATGATTCAGTGCTACTTCAGTTCATGATTTTGGCTAGTGAACCAACAAAGACCTAAAAAGTGGTTTAATGTGTCCCACTCTGATGTAGATTCTGCAGGGTACTTGAAGTAGGTTCTGATATCATGTTTACTTAAAGAGAGATTTTCTGGGATTGGTGGTTGATGCTTTCAGGTAGAGGAGAAAAAAACATAATTATTGAGCTGCACTATAATAAGTAAATTGGAACTTGTGATCTCCTAATTGCTGTGAATGAGTGGGTGGTAAAAATTTCTTTTTGGGGATATTGCACAAAAAGTATTAAAAGGAAGCTTTGAAGTTTAATTGATTGGCATATACTGAGCATTGTTGTAAAACATCACTTAATAAATATTGCAATAAAATACAACAAATTTACCAGAGTACTGTATTTAGTGAGCTTCAGTTAAGTTGGTCGTTGATGGTCTGCATGGCCTAAGTAGTCGGAAAGACCATTTCTATGCTGTATGTCCCTATGACTTTTAAGTTTAAATAGAACATATTCTCTATTTATATTGCAGGGGAGACATTAACAAATGTTTTGGATTTTAAAAGGGATGCTGGTCTGTGGCATGGCATTTTAACTGTAAGTATTGTTTCCCTGTTTGACTTTGAGAGGCATAGACAGTTTGCTTTTGCAATGCATAGTTAACGAGCATGCCTGTTCGCATTCTAAGCTGTATTGTTGTATTCCTGTATTGTTTCCTATCCACTCGCTAATCTTCACTGTGGTTTGAATCAATTGATTTAATTATTCTGAAAAAGATAGTTGAATTCAGATGGGTTATATAAATTAAGTTACTGTTATAAATATAGCTGTCAGTTAAACAAGCCACATTTAAGTCAAGCAAATATTACACACCATTTCCCATTAGTATTATCATCAATTAAGAAGTCACCACTAAGAATGCCAACTATTTTGAGAAGACGCAATTGTGTTGTAATTAGCTATTATACTTAATTGGCTGATACTTGACGTTGTTGGAGGGCTGTGTGCTTTTTGTAATTGTGATAAAGGGAAGCAGTAAATCCTTTAATAGATTTTAAAATTAGTTTCTTGTACACATGCAATATACTTTGGTGATATTTAAAAGCCTTACTAGCTACTGGTCACCTTGATTTAAATAATTCTTCCAGACTTCATGAGTTAAATTTACTGTCAAGGATTCATCTGTTGCCAACAGTTTGTAATTGAAGCGCTTTCTTCTGTTCTCATTACAACCATCCTACACATTTAGCAAACAAATCATGTCTAAAGCCATTCAGTTTTTTTTCCAAGTAAAGCTATCAAGTTGTTATCTGTTTATTCTGATATGGTACAGCTGAACTGTATTTTAATTTCTTAACCTCTCATGATTTAATTTTAAAAATGCCAGATTTATTCTCAGAAATCCTGGTCGCTTAACTGGAAATTGCTTCTTTTCAAGATAATTATTTTGATGATGCTCTAGTGTTGCTAAAAAGTCATGTTCAAGTAACGTTTTCTGTCGTGGTTAAGCCAGGAAGGGAGTAACTTCCAGGATGTTACTCCTTTTTCTTTGTGTTCCAAGAACACTTTCTCCTAGCACATTTAGCAATCTTTGTTTTTATTGGTAGTATTCTGTCTGGCACATTGCATAATTGGCTATATATTTGTTTCAGCTCCATCTTTTTATTGTATTACATCATATTTTGCTTTTTGCTATGTCTGACTTGTGTTGCTTCCAATTTGCTTCAGCATTTTGACACATATCCACAACTTTTGAGTGCATTGGATGATCACATTGTAGGAAATAATCAGATATCAGTTTATTTTCCCTCCATATTCGGAGGAACCTTTTAAATGTAGATTTTTTGCACATTTATGCTACCTACTTTGAGCATTGGTTGAGCCCATCCTTATGGGCTTGCAATTGGTAGATCTTTAGAATTCTAAATCAATTTGCTATTGCTTTTTCTCAGAGATTAGTGAATCTGGAATTCTCTGCGTTAGGAAGTAGCAGAGGCTACCCATTAAATATATTTAAGACACAGACTGATTTTAGTGTACTCGGGTAGTTAAGGGTCATAGGGGAAAAGGCAGGTAGGTGGAGCTGAGTCCATGGCCAGATCAACCATCATCTTACTGCTTGATAGAGCAGGTTTGATGAATCAGATGGTCTACTCTTGCTCCTTTTTTCTGTGTTCTTAGTTCATATGTCAGTTGTTAAAATAAAACTTGGTGTTGAGTGATGCGTGGCAGAGTTATTGTAAAGTTCAAATTCCATGGCCTTTGCTCCTTGGAGCAATTATTACTATCCCTCCATGATTTGTGTGTCAGTTGAAAAATATCTTTCTGATGTTTTTGATAGTGAAATGATTAGCCAGCTATTGGTAGACTGATGATTCTTATTGGCTTTCCCCAACTTGTTGCTTGTCTGTCAAGATTTCCTACTGTTGTCATCTTCTAGTTATGCTAATCACACTCTTGGCATTAGAATTCACTGCTCTGACCAAAGGAGAATGTTAAACAATTCTAACTGTGATCTTAAAGTTTTAAATTTCTTTACCAGGTATTGGTTCACATAATTATATGCCACTAAGGTTTACATAACCCAGAATCCATTTAAGTACCTTCCATCTGCATTATTCTAGCCATTTAACCTGATGCTGCAAGGGCCTGCTTGGTTTGGGATATCAGATTGCTAAACTGACTGTAGAAAGTTGATGAAGCTCTGAATTGCCATTGATAATTTTAAGTTGTATACATTATCGTTAGTATCCCATTTCACTGTAGTGACCCAAAGTAACGTTCTTTACCCTTGCCCACAAGGATAAGGGTAATTTTGTTGTCAGTTGATAACCTATGTGTAATTTGAGGTGTCATGCAAACCAATATTTTATATAATCTTGTTGACAGAGTGTCATGAACAGAATGCATGTCATCAACATTCCCTATGCTCTGATGAAAGTAAATCCTCTTTCTTGGATACAGAAGGTCTGTGCCTACAAAGGTAAGGTAATAGCAATATTGGAAAAAAAATAAGTAAATTCATTCAGATCAACACGTGTTCTGTTTTCCGTTGGTGATAGATTTTTTTTGTTTTCATAGATTCAAAATATTTAGCCCCTTATACATGTTGGCCCATGGCTTCTGTGTTTAGAATTCTGTCTGATGGAATTCTAAGTTCCAAGTTGCCCTCCTTCCTGTTTGGTTATTTCAACATGGAACGAGGTAATTGGCCTATCCAAGCCATGATGCATCCCTGCAGAAGAACAATCCAGTTGGTCACATTCCACCTTTAATTCCTCAGAGCCCTGCATCTTAATCTCTGTCTCACATGTCCATCAAACTCCCCTTTGATTCTTTTGACATATATGTACCCTAGGGGTAATTTACATTAGCACATACTTGGAATGAGGGTAAACCCATAGCTTGCCTCAGAGAGAACCTGCAAACTTCATGCAGGAGGGAACTGAGATCAGGATTGAACCTAAGTCACTGGAATTGAAATGGCAATACTCATTGCTGTGCCACTATGCACCCCAGCCTTGCTTCATGTATAGCTTTATACCTAAATTAACATGCGCTAATTTGCATTTATCTTGGAAGCAGGTTGGCCACATTGAGAAGTGAAGACAGAAGGAATCCCTGGCTTAATAATTAGAAGTATAAAGTACAAAAACAAAACTATATGTTCGGTGTTTACAAATATTTCTGAAGAGCTGTCCTGGGTCATTCTGTTTAATTCTGCATGCCACATCTTAGGCAGGATGTACAGGTCTGGTTCTGGGGCGGACTGGTATAGCTAGTTATTCTTTTCATAGAGAAACATTAATGCAAGTGTTCAAAATAAGTAAGCATTTTGAACAAATTTTGAGAAATTGTTTTGAGTGACAGAGTAGAGGTTTAGTAAAGGCCACAGATTTTGGAAACACAGAGTTGACGAAGTTATTTTTAATGTTGTAATTTTACATGATTTGCTGTATGTTGACTGAAAGGATTATGACTGCAGATTCAAATGTGCCACAAGGTGAAATTAGTTTAAGACTTGAAGGGAAAAAGAATGATAAGTCAATGGGAAAGGGGAGGGTAGTGGAGGTAACTGACATTTTCTTCTGACGGCCGGGAGTCAGAAATAGCCAATGATCTCTTCTAGTGTTGTAGTGTTCTGTGATTTTTACATGTGATATATCCCTCAACCTCTGTGTGTAGCAGTTTTACATTTTAACTGCTCTGGGGTAAAGAATTCACTCAAGCAATTCATGATAAATAAATCAATCTCCTATTGTCGGTATCTTTGAGTCTCCCTGCAATGAAAACATAATTTCTCCTCACAGAGAATGGTTAACAAACTAGATGAAATCAATGAGTGAATAAGTAAAGTTCTTCCATATCCTCAAAGACAAAATACAAACAAGGATCCTCTCATATCCCTTTTGCCAATCAACTGTTCAGCTCTTAGAACTATAGAACCATAGAAACTACAGCACAGAAACAGGCCCTTTGGCCCTTCTTGGCTGTGCCGAACCATTTTCTGCCTAGTCCCACTGACCTGCACACGGACCATATCCCTCCATACACCTCCCATCCATGTATCTGTCCAATTTATTCTTAAATGTTAAAAAAGAACCCGCATTTACCACCTCGTCTGGCAGCTCATTCCATACTCCCACCACTCTCTGTGTGAAGAAGCCCCCCCTAATGTTCCCTTTAAACTTTTCCCCCCTCACCCTTAACCCATGTCCTCTGGTTTTTTTCTCCCCTTGCCTCAGTGGAAAAAGCCTGCTTGCATTCACTCTATCTATACCCATCATAATTTTATATACCTCTATCAAATCTCCCCTCATTCTTCTACGCTCCAGGGAATAAAGTCCTAACCTATTCAACCTTTCTCTGTAACTGAGTTTCTCAAGTCCCGGCAACATCCTTGTAAACCTTCTCTGCACTCTTTCAACCTTATTTATATCCTTCCTGTAATTTGGTGACCAAAACTGAACACAATACTCCAGATTCGGCCTCACCCATGCCTTATACAACCTCATCATAACATTCCAGCTCTTATACTCAATACTTCGATTAATAAAGGCCAATGTACCAAAAGCTCTCTTTACGACCCTATCTACCTGTGACGACCCTTTTAGGGAATTTTGTATCTGTATTCCCAGCTCCCTCTGTTCCACTGCACTCCTCAGTGCCTTACCATTAACCCTGTATGTTCTATGTTGGTTTGTCCTTCCAATGTGCAGTACCTCACACTTGTCAGTATTAAACTCCATCTGCCATTTTTCAGCCCATTTTTCCAGCTGGTCCAAGTCCCTCTGCAGGCTCTGAAAACCTTCCTCACTGTCTACTACACCTCCAATCTTTGTATCATCAGCAAACTTGCTGATCCAATTTACCACATTATCATCCAGATCATTGATATAGAAGACAAATAACAATGGATCCAGCACTGATCCCTGTGGCACACCACTAGTCACAGGCCTCCACTCGGAGAAGCAATTCTGTACTACCACTCTTTGGCTTCTACCATTGAGCCAATGTCTAATCCAATTTACCACCTCTCCATGTATACCTAGCGACTGAATTTTCCTAACTAACCTCCCATGCGGGACCTTGTCAAAGGCCTTACTGAAGTCCATGTAGACAATATCCACTGCCTTCCCTTCATCCACTTTCCTGGTAACCTCCTCGAAAAACTCCAACAGATTGGTCAAACATGACCTACCACGCACAAAGCCATGTTGACTCCCCCTAATAAGCCCCTGTCTATCCAAATGCTTGTAGATTCTGTCTCTTAGTACTCCCTCCAATAAATTACCTACTACTGATGTTAAACTCACCGGCCTATAATTTCCCGGATTACTTTTCGATTCTTTTTTAAACAACAGAACAACATGAGCCACTCTCCAATCCTCTGGCACTTCACCTGTAGACAGCGACATTTTAAATATTTCTGCCAGAGCCCCCGCAATTTCAACACTAGTCTCCTTCAAGGTCCGAGGGAACACTCTGTCAGGTCCCGGGGATTTATCCACTTTAATTTTCATCAAGACAGCAAGCACCTCCTCCTTTTCAATCTGTACAGTTTCCATGGTCTCACTACTTGATTCCCTCAATTCCATAGATTTCATGCCAGCTTGCTTAGTAAATACAGACGCAAAAAACCTATTTAAGATCTCCCCCATTTCCTTTGGTTCCGCACAAAGCCGACCACTCTGATCTTCAAGAGGACCAATTTTATCCCTTACAATCCTTCTGCTCTTAATATACTTCTAAAAGCTCTTTGGATTATCCTTCACTTTGACTGCCAAGGCAACCTCATGTCTTCTTTTTGCCCTCCTGATTTCTTTCTTAAGTATTTTCTTGCACTTCTTATACTCCTCAAGCACCTGATTTACCCCCTGTTTCCTATACATTTCATTCAACTCCCTCTTCTTCTTTATCAGAGTTGCAATATCCCTTGAGAACCAAGGTTCCTTATTCCTATTCAATTTGCCTTTAATCCTGACAGGAACATACAAACTCTGCACTCTCAAAATTTCCCCTTTGAAGGCTTCTCACCTACCAATCACACCTTTGCCAGAGAACAACCTGTCCCAATCCACGCTTTTTAGATCCTTTCTCATTTGTTCAAATTTGGCCTTCTTCCAGTTCAGAACCTCAACCCTAGGACCAGATCTATCCTTGTCCATGATCAAATTGAAACTAATGGTGTTATGATCACTGGAACCAAAGTACTCCCCTACACAGACTTCTGTCACTTGCCCTAATTCGTTTCCTAACAGGAGATCCAATATTGCATCCCCTCTAGTTGGTCCCTCTATATACTGATTTTAGCTCCATCCCTCCCCCTCCTGTCTTCTCCTATCATTTTGGATCTCCCCTCCCCCTCCCACTTTCAAATCTCTTACTAGCTCTTCTTTCAGTTAGTCCTGACGAAGGGTCTCGGCCCGAAATGTCGATTGTACCTCTTCTAGAGATGCTACCTGGCTTGCTGCGTTCACCAGCAACTTTTATGTGTGTTGATACAAATAAGGATGTAATTTCTTATTGCTACTTAGTTGATTTGGAAATCTTTTAAAGATGAATAAAAATTCTTGTGTTTCAGGCCTAATTGTACAAACTGTGATCTTGATGCATGTTTTCTGCCCAGAAAGTTTAGGCATTCTAAACCTTGTTCACCCATCATGATTTTTATGTTCTTGTAACATTGAATCTCACACTTTGTCTTCTTAACTTTCTCAGCTGTTCTGCATTGTCAGCTACTTGTCGTGCAATATGATTTTGGGTATTTTCAGCAAGTTCTTCTGGGCATAGGAATTTAGTTTTCTGTATATATGTGCCAAGGATTAAATTTTCAGAGGGGAGAAAAAATTACGACATTAAATTTGATGATTGGATTTGAAATGATAAAAGCAATGTGAATATTTTTGCATCGTTCACTTTGCAACCTACATTCATTGTTATCGATAAAATGTCCAGGGGTTCCCATTGTGACAGTCAAAATGAATTTTCACCTGCAATGTATTAGAATTAGTGCTGCCAGCATTGTGCAAGGATTAGGAAGGCCTAGTTATATATTTTTTTGTGTTGCACTTTAACAGTGCTTCTTATAAACATAGCTAGGGTATGATTGTTGACAATTTTCTAACCTATTTAAGTAATCCAATTTTCTAAAATCTTATTTTAAGGAGTAGTTAAGAAGAGTGCAAAGTAAACCACTTTGTTTCCTTGCAGCTCACGTTGCTGTGGTGAAGTCTCGGGACATGCATTGGGCTCTCTTAGCTCAGCGAGATCAGAGGGATGTAAGCCTCAGCTCACTGCGAATGTTGATTGTAGCAGATGGTGCAAACCCATGTAAGTATGCAGATGACCATCCCTTGTCCCTAAATTTGATCTTTCAGATATTTCTGTCTCTATCTCTGGAGACAGCTTATCTACTGATGTCTACTATAAACCTACTGACTCTCACAGCTATCTGGACTATTCCTCTTCTCACCCTGTCTCTTGCAAAAATGCCATCCCCTTCTCGTAATTCTTCCGTCTCCGCCGCATCTGCTCTCAGGATGAGGCTTTTCATTCCAGGACGAAGGAGATGTCCTCTTTTTTTTTAAAGAAAGAGGCTTCCCTTCCTCCACCATCAACTCTGCTCTCAAACGCATCTCCCCCATTTCACGCACATCTGCTCTCACTCCATCCTCCTGCCACCCCACTAGGAATCGGGTTCCCCTGGTCCTCACCTACTACCCCGCCAGCCTCCGGGTCCAACATATTATTCTCCGTAACTTCCGCCACCTCCAACAGGATCCCACCACTAAGCACATCTTTGCCTACCCCCCCCGCCCGCTTTCCGCAGGGATCGCTCCATATGCGACTCCCGTGTCCATTTTTCTCCCCCATCCCTCCCCACTGATCTCCCTCCTGGCACTTATCCTTGTAAGCGGAACAAGTGCTACACATGCCCTTACACCTCCTCCCCCTACCACCATTCGGGGCCCCAGACAATCCTTCCAGGTGAGAAGATATTTCACCTGTGAGTCAACTGGAGTGATATACTGCGTCTGGTGCTCCCGATGTGGCCTTCTATATATTGGCAAGACCCAACACAGACTGGGTGATCGTTTTGCTGAACACCTACGCTCTGTCCGCCAGAGAAAGCAGGATCTCCCAGTGGCCACACATTTTAATTCCTCATCCCATTCCAATTCTGATATGTCTATCCACGGCCTCCTCTGCTGTAAAGATGAAGCCACACTCAGGTTGGAGGAACAACACCTTATATTCTGTCTGGGTAGCCTCCAACCTGATGGCATGAACATTAACTTCTCTAACTTCCGCTAATGCCCCACCTCCCCCTCGTACCCCATCCGTTATTTATTTATATTCACACATTCTTTCTCTCTCTCTCCTTTTTCTCCCTCTGCCCCTCACTTTTCCTTCTCCCTGGGCCTCCTTTCCCACGATCCTCTTATATCCCTTTTGCCAATCACTGTCCAGCTCTTGGCTCCATCCCTCCCCCTCCTGTCTTCTCCTATCATTTTGGATCTCTCCCTCCGCCTCCCACTTGCAAATCTCTTACTAGCTCTTCCTTCAGTTAGTCCTGACGAAGGGTCTCGGTCTGAAACGTCGACTGTACCTCTTCCTAGAGATGCTGCCTGGCCTGCTGCGTTCACCAGCAACTTTGATGTGTGTTACTTGAATTTCCAGCATCTGCAGGATTCCTCGTGTTTGCCTTGTCCCTAATATCTGGTTTTTAGCTGACCATCGTCACATTCATTTTGCTATCCAGTCTTCCAACGTCATTTTCTTCTGCCCCCAACTTTAAAGAAAAAAGCAAATCTTATTTCACATTACTCCAGTTATAAATACTTCAGCCACTCTCCATTTCTGGTAAAGTGGAATCCATCTTAACCAAGCGCTAGAGATGCAGATTTATAAATCTGGTCATCCAACTCTGATCTGAATGGATAATACTGAATTTTGGCATCTTGCTAATCTTTGCCAAGGCCACCAGTGGAAAGGAAAATCCCTCAGATTTTCCTCTATAACAAATAGTTTTAAATGCTATCCATTATTCTTAACCCTCATGTTACACCATTCCAGAGATCTGTGAGACCTTATTGCTGCTGATATTGGTTCATTTATCCACTTTTTTTCTTCATGCTCTTCCTTCCAGTGTCTTATTCTGAGATCTTTGTTTAGCCTTTTTTCCCCGCCTCTTCTGCCCTCTCAAAACTTACCGTGTTCACAAGTTTTGTATCGAGCTCTTTTAACCTGCATTTAATGTAGGTGGTGAACAGCCATCCGGCATTGTAAATGATTCCCTCCTTAGGTAGAAATTACAACCTGATTTTGAACTTCCCTTGTGAATGTGCCTGTTATATATTCCCTTCCATAAACTTAAGGATAATTTCAAACTCTCCTGATGTCTTAACCCACATAAAGTTCTATCCACATCTGTCTTAGCATGTTCGTGTTGATTCCCAGTATCACTGAATTAAATTTCTTGTTCTTTTATTTTTAAAAAGAGTTACCTCTAACATTTTTCACAGTACAGTGCATTTTCCCTGGAATTCTATCACTGAACAATTGAATGAATGTTGGATACATTTCAATTGCATATTTTGTATTTAATTAGATAGTTTACAATAAAATCCATCTGTCAGATCTGCAAATCTTACTGTCTAATGCATAACATAAATCATCAAGCCATCATTTTCATATGAAATAATACTTAGGGCTGAGCATTAAATGTTTGATGGACTGACAGTACTGTCCTTATTCAAGCAAGTTCTAAAAAGGGCTACAGTTTCAAATGTCTTGCAGTAATTTGTTTTTGTTTGAGGTAGCTCCTGATAAATTTTGATTAGCTTAGCTCTGTAAATGTTGAAATAGCAAAAATACTATTATACAACCACTTCAAATATAATTCAAATATCTGTCTGAAGAAACTCCTACATAAACTGACAGCATTCAGGGGAACCTCTTCAGTTCTCGAAAAAACACATAAATCAGAATGATTTGCAGAGTATATACTGACAAATCACAAACGCACAAAAGAAAACCAGATATCATCATCAGTGTTGATTTTGCAAGCCTTTCGCTTGGGGTGAAATCAGGTTCCATTTCTGACTTGTCAGGATCTGTTTCTTTTAACATCTACATACAGTACATGAGGATTTTCTCCACAGTATTGTGTGGCATGTTGATCGTAAACTAGTTGTACCCATTAAAACAAAGCTATTTGTTAAATAGATCAAGCCTAGGTTCACAGGCCCCAGTGCATACTCACATTTAAAATAAAAACTACAGGAAGGTTCCTGGAACAATTGCCCCACAGTTTAACAAGTTATTAAAAGTTGCTCTCAGATGGAGAATGGAATATGCAGAAATCAGTCATAATCAAGAAATTGAAATAACCTGCAGGATAGCACCACAGTACTGATCTCTGTTTATGTTGTGATAGAATTGTTATTCATGACTCACAACATGACTGGCTTACTATGCCGTCTGGGATAAACCGGTTTGTGAATTGTGATAAAGGGTTGAATTACAAACTGTATTCAACGCCTGAACAAAACACAGATAGAGAGGGCAGGGAGAAGAACATATGAAAACCTGCAATACAGCATCAACTGTACAGGAAATCTGGATACAATGTGTTTCATTTGTTGAAATGTGAGAAGAAAGTAGATTTAATTTGAATTGAATTTTGGTTTTAAAATCACTCTGCTAACTTTGTAATTTAAGCAGAGTAAGAGCTGTGAGTCATCAATTCATATAAAAATGAAAGTTATTTTTCTCCTGTTCACAAACAGGTGATTGTCAAGCTTCTAATACTTCTAGAAGTGCAATGGGGTGGCAAAAGGCATTTATTTTTATAACCCTTATTCCCTCTGTCATTTTCCTATCTTACAATAATTGTCTTGTTGACACTTAGCACCATCATTAGCTGGGTTAGGAGAAGGAAATGTGTTTATCGGGTCAACATTTTATTGCCATGAACTTGTGTATTCACTCTATTATACTGATTGATCGTGTGTTTCCTCCAGTAACACATTATTGCCAACATTAAAGCTACCAACACAGAGTCCTATAATTTAGTAACATCCTTTACTCAATTTCAAAATTTAATTCTTACTGAAAATATTGTTTTTTTATTTTTGCAGGGTCAATATCATCTTGTGATGCATTTATGAATGTATTTCAGTCACGTGGCTTACGACCTGAGGTGATCTGTCCATGTGCTAGCTCGTCAGAAGCTCTGACAGTGGCTATTCGCAGGTATTAAGTTCTCTCCATAATGAAAGTCTTGGGATTTTCCAACTCCTAATCTCTGAGTGTGTTGAAGTTTCCGAATTATTTTGACAAAAGGTTGTGTACTGTATCCATAATGTACTTTCTGAGAATTTTTTTAAAGCATTTCATGCAGTAATGTCATAATCAATAACTTTTCTTTCACTGCCAGATACTGCAGTGAGATTTGGAAATCTTAAGGGGAGAAGGCATGACTTTGCACCAATCCTTAACACAGTTAAATGGTGTTTAAACCTCTTCTAGCTTTTGGCTGTGTAGCAATATAAGAGGACAATAAAAGGAATGGTTATATGAGATTTTTCGACACTCTTATCAATAACCAGGCAGATTCTGGGTTCATAATATACAGAATTCGATTACTCTCAAGTTCATGTTTTCAAAAGATTAAATATAATTAATTATTTGGAATGGCCTTTAATGTGGAAAATCCTGTGACGAGATTGTATTTTCCTCTTTCAGACCTGGTGACTTAGGAGGACCTTTATCAGGGAAGATGGTGCTATCTATGAATGGCTTGAGTTACGGTGTAATACGTATGGACACAGAAGAAAAGCTCTCTGTTCTGACCGTCCAAGATGTGGGTGCTGTTATGCCTGGAGGTAGATTTACCCTGTTAGTTAAATTCATTAATCTTAATGGTGCTTCCTGCAGGGACTACTACAATAATTCAATTTTATAGTATATTTGAACTCTTGCAGCTTACTTGTGATCCCCTGTCCTGTCTCCTGTTTTACCAATGGCTGCCCTTCCTCTTTCAGATCATTGCTAACCCACGTTTTGCTTTCACCCACCCTCCCTGATGTATCCCCTCCTGGTTACTTAGCACTGCCACTGTGCATCACATCAAAGATCAAAAGTGGTGACCTACCTGGGATTATCCTGTAATTGTGTGCAGATTTTTGGATTCCTAAATATGAGAGATAATAATGAGTGGGTCTTGGCCCCGAGCATATTCTTTGGCATGGTAAAACCAGTTATGAGGGCATACTTTTTTTTATTGGAGAAAGGTACATCATTCATTATTCCATTTTGATCAATTCTTTAATTCCTTCAAATGTTTATCCACAACCCTTTTAACAAATTTACCAGATTGATAAATGGGTTGAAGGCATGTCCTATGAGGAATGGTCCAATGGAAGTCTAGAAGAATGAGAAGTGATTTTACTGAATTTCTGAAGGGGTTGCAGGGTCAAAACCAAGGGGATGTTTCTCCTGGTGGAAGAGGCCAGAACCAGGAGAGATTCAGGATAGAGGGGTGCCCAGTTAAGACAGAAACATGCTTTTATTTCCCTAGACTTCTGGACCGTTTGATTTCACCATCCCAGTAGGCCATGAACACGGAGTATTAATTATTTTTCAAGGTTAAGTTAAATTATTTAAGAATGTATGGCAGCAAAGTGTTATCATTAAATCAAAGAACTGTGCAGCACAAAAATAGGCCCTTTCAGCCCACCTAATCATGTTAGTCTGTGCTAATCCCATTTCAAGTCAAGTCAAGTCACTTTTTATTGTCATCTCGACCATAACTGCTGGTACGGTACACAGTAAAAACAAGACAACGTTTTTCAGGACCATGGTGCTACATGAACCATACAAAAACTACACTGAACTACGTAAAGCAACACAAAACTACACTAGACTACAGACCTACCCAGGACTGCATAAAGTGCACAAAACAGTGCAGGCATTACCATAAATAATAAACAAGACAATATGCACAGTAGAGGGCAGTAGGTTGGTGTCAGTCCAGACTCTGGGTATTGAGGAGTCTGATCACTTGGGGGAAGAAATTGTTGCATAGTCTGGTTGTGAGAGCCCGAATACTTCGGTGCCTTTTGTCAGATGGCAGGAGGGAGAAGAGTTTGTATGAGGGGTGCGTGGGGTCCTTCATAATGCTGTTTGCTTTGCGGATGCAACGTGTGGTGTAAATATCTGTAATGGCAGGAAGAGAGACCCCGATGATTTTCTCAGCTGACCTCACTATCCGTTGCAGGGTCTTGCGATCTGAGATGGTGCAATTTCCGAACCAGGCAGTGATGCAGCTACTCAAGATGCTCTCAGTACAACTTCTGTAGAATGTGATGAGGAGGCGGGGGTGGGAGATGGACTTTTCTCAGCCTTCACAGAAAGTAGAGACGCTGCTGGGCTTTCTTTGCTATGGAGCTGGTGTTGAGGGACCAGGTGAGATTCTCCACCAGGTGAACTCCAAGAAATTTGGTGCTGTTAATGATCTCTACGGAGGAGTCGTCAATGTTCAGCGGAGAGTGGTTGTTCTGTGTCCTCCTGAAGTCAACAACTATCTCTTTTGTTTTGTTCACATTCAGAGACAGGTTGTTGGCTCTGCACCAGTCCATTAGCCGCTGCACCTCCTCTCTGTATGCTGACTCATCGTTCTTGTTGATGAGGCCCACCACAGTTGTGTCATCAGCGAAGTTGATGATGTGGTTTGAGTTGTGTGTTGCAGCACAGTCATGCGTCAGCAGAGTGAACAGCAGTGGACTGAGCACACAGCCCTGGGGGGCCCCCGTGCTCAGTGTGATGGTGTTGGAGATGCTGCTTCCATTCTGGACTGACTGACAGATCTCCCATTCAGGAAGTTTAGGATCCAGTTGCAGAGGGAGGTGTTCAGACCCAGTAGGCTCAGCTTTCCAATCATTTTCTGAGGAATGATTGTTGAATGCTGAACTGAAGTCTTTTTTGTCCAGGTGGGTTAGGCCCAAGCGGAGGGTGATAGCAATGGCGTCGTCTGTTGAACGGTTGGGATGGTACGCGAACTGCAGGGGGTCCAGTGAGGGGGGCAGCAGGGTCTTGATGTGCCTAATGACGAGCCTCTTGAAACACTTCATGATGATGGATGTGAGTGCAACGATGGTGGCGGCCTTGAAGCACGTTGCTCAGGTCAGTGAGATTCTCAGCTAGTGGGTCTGCGCATCCTTTAAGCACTCTGCCAGCAATATTGTCTGGTCCAGCAGCCTTCCGTGGGTTGACCCTGCACAGGGTTCTCCTCACATCGGCCATGGTAAGACACAGCACCTGGTCGTTTGGAGGAGGGGTGGTCTTCCTCGCTGTCAGGTCATTTTCCGCCTCAAAATGAGCATAGAAATTATTCAACGCATCTGGGAAGGAGGCATCACCAGCACAGGCAGGTGGTGGTGTCTTCTAATTGGTGATGTCCTGAATGCCCTTCGACATGTGCTGCGTGTCGCCACTGTCCTGGAAGTGGCTGTGGATTCATTGGGCGTGTGCACGCTTTGCCTCTCTGATAGCCCAGGATAGTTTGGCCCTCGCTGTTGTTAGGGCTGCCTTGTTGCCTGCTCTGAAGGCGGAGTCACGGGTCCTCAGCAGCGCACGCACCTCCGCGGTCATCCATGGCTTCTGGTTAGCATGTGTAGTGATGGTCTTGGCCACAGTGACATCATCAATACACTTGCTGATGTGGCTAGTCAGTGGTGCCGTGTACTACTCTAAGTTGGTAGAGTCGCCATCGGTTACAGCCTCCCTGAACATGTGCTAGTCAGTGTGCTCAAAGCAGTCTTGAAGAGCAGAGATGGCTCCTGCTGGCCAGGTTTTCACCTGCTTCTGAACTCTGGAGTGTCTGATGAGTGGTCTGTATGCTGGGATTAGCATAACAGAGATGTGGTCTGAGTAACCAAGGTGGGGGTGGGGCTCCGCCCGGTACGCGTCAGGGATGTTTGTGTAAACAAGGTCCAACGCATTCTCCCCTCTCGTTGCAAAGTCCACACACTGATGGAATTCGGTGAATTCCTGTGGCAAATAAAATGGTCTGCATCTAACAGTCACAAACTCCACCAGCGAGGAGCAGTATCTTGAAACCAGCACAGAGTTTTTGCACCATTCCGTATTGATGTATACACACAAGCCACCACCGCGAGTCTTACCAGAAAGAGCTGCATCTCTGTCTGCTCGAAACAAGACGAGCCCATCCAGCTGAATGGCGGCATCCAGGATTTCATCAGAGAGCAATGTTTCTGTGAAAACATACGCACAGCAGACTCTGTACTTCTGCCGAGTATTTCGTTGGAGTCGGATGTAGTCTAATTTATTGTCCAGGGAGCGGACACTGGAGAGCAGAATGGACAGGAGAGCCGGCTGGCTAGGGTTTGTTTTTTGCCTGGCACGGACTCCTGCCTGCTTGCCTCGCTTCCGCTTCCTCGCACACCGCTTATGACGTCTCCACCTCTGGCCACCGGCATCAGGCGACCTGAGGAGGCCTGTAGGCCTGATCCCCTCAGCAAGCCGAGGTCATGTAATTTAACCAGCAGATCTTCATGAAGGTTTGTTTTTGGGTGATCTCTTTTTTTGTCTGCACTGGATCTGTTATCTCTACATTTCCTATCCAAATACATTTCAAACATTATAATTGTATCTACCTCCATGATCTCCTCTGGCAGCACCTCCTCAACAACCACCACTGTATGTGAAAATATTTAATTCCTCAGCTCCCTCTCACCTTCAATGAGTGTCCTCGAGCTCTAGGCACTTGGTCCTCAAAAAGTATTCAATCTATAGAACAAAGAATATGGAACTGTACATTTTTGAGTCCCTATAAATGAGAGATAATAATGAGTAGGTCTTGGCCCCAAGCATATACTTTGGCATGGTAAAACCAGTTTTTAGGGCATATAGCTGCTTCGGCCCACTACATTGTTCTGACCTTTTAACCAACTACAAGATCTCTGCCTTTCAAGTCTAACCTTCCAAAGTGAATCACTTTACACTTTTCTGGATTGAATTCATCTGCCACTTCTCAGGACTATTCTCAGTCCTATCACTGTCCTGTTGTAATCTACAATAATTTTGTAAACTATCCACAACACCAGCAACCTTTGTGTCATTTGCAAACTTACTTAACCACCCTTCCACTTCCTCAAACAAGGCGTTTATAGAAGTCACAAATAGTAGGGATCACAGAACAGATCCCCGAGGAACACCACTGATCACCAACCTCCAGGTACAATATGCTCCATCTACTGTCAGCCTCTGCCTTCTGTGGGCGAGCCAGTTCTGAATCCATGTAGCCAAGTGTCTCTGGCTCCCATTACTAAAATTCATAGACACCACATCTGCTGTTCCACCTTCATCACTTGGTTTTGTAATTTCCTTGAAGTATTCAGTCAGTCTCATGAGGCACAACCTGCCCCTCACAGAGCCATACTTACTAACTGTAATCAGACCGCTTCTCCAAATGCTCGTGACTCTTGTCTCTAAGAATCCTCTCCAATAGATTGCCTACCACAGTAGGAAGAATCACTGATCTATAATTCCCAGGATTATCCCTATTACCTTTTCTTGAACAAAGGAATAGCATTTGTTACTTTGAATCTTCTGTTGCTACTTCTATGGCCAGTGAGAATACAAATATCATTGCCAAAGATGCAACAATTTCTTCCCTCGCTTTCTGTGGTAACCTTGGGTCTATACTGTCTGGCCCTGGGAACTTGATCTATCCTAATGTTTTTCAAAAGTTCCAGCACATCCTCTTCTCAAGGTTGATGCTGCCTTCACATTTGTCAAGTTCCTATGAGAATCAGTGCAGCCAATTGAATTATCAGATTCCTTCCTATAACTACTGTCCTCCTTTCCAGACATATCTCTGTAAACTTTCTGTGGTTGTTCTAATTGCAACTACATTGTGTAGTGTGGTGAACTGGAACTGTACACAATAGTCCAAGTGTGATCTCACATGATGTCTCAGCTCCATGAAAGCAAGCCTGTGAAACTCCCACTTTCTCTACCCCATCCGTCTGTGTCATGGATATTCAGATCAGCGTGGCATGCTGCTAATTAGGCAAAGTAGATTCCCTTTCCAACGCTGTTTCCAGTATGGCATGTATTAAGATCTGGCTATATTTAGAAAACACTCTCTGCTTTGTTCTTTTGGTGATCTTAACTTTTTGTTTTCTGATTACCAATTCACAAACCTATCAAAATTGCTCCCCATGTTCACTGTTAAGAATTTGCATAACTTACATTCTCAGTTTCTCACCTCATAATCTAAAGTCTTGTAGTTGTGTCATTATCTTAGAAAATCTTTTAGACACTTTTTTGTTTCTTAACATTGTTCTTGTTCTACTATCCTTAAATCTGACTTCTTATTGTCAACCTGACATGTACTTTAAGAAAGTAAATGTAAATTGCACCTCCCATTCTTTATCAATTCATTTATCTGTATTCAAATGCATGTGATGTATACAGGCCCAATTGATCACTGATCAGTAGGGGTGTTACTCTTGGCTCATTGATAGCAGTCTTGCCTCTGAATCAGAAACACGTAATTTCAATGAGTATATAGTGATAACTAGTGGTTGAACATAGTACCAAAGGAATACTATACTTCTGGAGGTCCTAACATTCAGCTATGTTGAAAAAGATGTCTGGTCTGCTGAGTTCCTCCAGCATTTTATGCGTGTTGCTTGGATTTCCAGCATCTGCAGATTTTTTCTTGTTTGTGATTGGACCACTAAAACATATTGCCTTGCCATGCATCCTATTGTGATTCTGGGTTCTTGCTCGCTATAATTTGACTCTCTTGTCCCAATATTTATTACAGTCCTGATTATGGTTCAAAATTATTTTTTATTGTCTAAATGAACATTCTGGGAGTGAAAGACTTGTTCTGAAAAATCACGATGCCCAAACATAATGCACAGTTGGGTGTTTGTGCAGTCTATTACCATGCTATTTTGGTAAATCTGTACAATGTCATCAAGTACATATTGTGCATACAGTACTTCTATGGACCCATGCTGTTCAAAGTAATGCCCAGCATCAGGCACACTACAATTGCACAATCACAAATTGTGATTCGAGCTCTGAGTCATGACCCTTTCTATTTGGTGGGGGAAGGGGGTGGTGAATGGCACTGAAGAAAAAGACATCACGTAATCTAGGATGTTGCCTAGATTAGAGAGCATGTCTCATGAGGAAAGGTTCCAATCTATTTTTGAACAAAGTGGGCTGGTTCTGATTGAAGAACAAAAGTGCAAGATGATCTGAAAAATCAGCATAATTTTCAGCTCCTGTCACTAACAAAGAAGTTACTCAACTTGTATGGCAATTTGCACAAAGAAATGTTAGGAACATAGAACGTTACAGCGGTATATAGAAGAAGCCCTTCAGCCCATGATGTTGTGCTGACCTTTTAACCAAATCCAAAATCAATCTAACGCTTCTCTCCCGCATAGCCCTTCACTTTCTTTTCATCCATGTGTCTATTTAGAAGTTTCTTAAATGTCATTAATATGACTGCCTTTGCTACCACCTCTGGCAGTACATTTCACGCATCTACCATTGTGTTTTTGTGTGTGTGTGTGTGTGTATATGTATGTATATGCTTTTAAAAAAAAAAGGTACCTCTGACTCCCCCCCCCCAAATTTCCTCCAAATCACCTTAAGAGTATGACCGCATATTAGCTCTTTCCACCCTGGGAAAATGAATCTTGCTGTCCACTTATATATATCTCTTATCGCTTTATACACCTCTATTAAGTCACCTCTTATCCTCCTTTGTGCCAAAGGGAAAAGACCTAGAATGCTCAACCTCTCCTCAGGAGACATGCTCTCTGATCCAAACAGTATCCTGGTAAATCTCTTTGCATCCTCTTTAAAGTTTACACATCTTTCCTATAATGAGGTAACCAGTACTGGACACAATACTGCAAGCGTGATCTTACCATAGTTTATAGAGCTGCAACATTACCTCACAGCTCTTGAACTAAATCCCCTGACTAACAAACCCGTACACACCATATGCCTCTTGACCACCCTATCTGTTTTTATCTGTAGTAAAATTAATCTAAATATGCTGGCCCAACTTGTTAACTACTGATCAATTAGGTGCAGTTCTCAGCCATGTTACCTCTAGGTGTTACTCTTGGCTCATGATAATCTTCCATCTGATTCAGAAGTACATGATTGTAATAAGCACTTCAGATTTGAGTATATTGTCTATGGTCTAGATTGGTGGTTGAATATAGTACTGAAGGAAATACTACACTTGTGAAAGTCCCATCATTCATTCTATGTCACTATTAAGTTCATCCAGTACTTCAGGCAACTTTTTAATCTTCATTGAGGACTCAAAGATCATTGCCAGAGGCACAGCGATCTCTCCCCTCACTTCCTAAAGTAACCTGGGGTATATCCCATCTGGCCCTGGGGACTTGCCACTCACTGGTAAATACTGAAGCAAATGTGGACCTCCTTTACCCCCTCTGAGTCCAGACACATTTCCTCTTTATCCATGATTGGCCCTACCCTTACTTTAGTCATCCTCCTCTTCTTCACATGTTTGTAGAATGCCTTGATGTTTTTCTTAATCCTACTTACCAAGGCCTTCTCATGTCCCCTTCTAACTCTCTAAAGTACCCTCTTAAGCTTCTTCCTTGTTATCTTATGACTCTCAAGAGCCCTTTCTGATCCTTGTTTCCTAAACCTTAAGTATGCTTCTCTTTCCCTCTTGACTAGATGTTCCATAATCTCTTGTAAACCATGATTCCTTCATCCTACCATCCTTTCCCTGCCTCAATGGGGCAAACCTATCTAGAACCCCATGCTAGCACTCCCTGAACAACTTCCACATTTCCATTGTGCATTTCCCTGAGTACATCTGTTCTCCATTTATGCTCCCACGTTCCTACCTAATAGCATCATAATTCACCCTTCCCCCAATTTTATACTTCCCTATATCTTCTGCTCTTATCCCTGGCTAAATCTATGGTAAAGGTCAGGGAGTTGAGGTCACCGTCTCTAAAATGCTCACCAACCAAGAGATCAGTCATCTGACCAGGTTTGTTGCCGAGTAGAAGACAGTGTGTGGCTCTCTTCTTTAGTCAGCCTATCCACATAGTATGTCAGGAATCTTTCTGAGCCGCACTTAAATTCTGCCCCTTCTGAGCCTCCTGCACTAAGGAGGTATTAATCAGTATTAGGAAAGTTGAAGACTTCAAAAACAACACCTCTGTCATTTTTACTTCTGTCCTGCTCCTCGATGTCCCTGTTGCTTTTGGGGGGGGAGTCTATAAAATGTTCCCAATAGAATGATTACTCCCTTCCAGTTTCTGACTTCCAACCACATAATCCCTCCACAGCAGCTTCCCTTTCTGCAGCTGTGACACTATCACTGATTAACAATGTTACTCCCACACCTCACTTACTTCCGTTTTCTTTAAAACATCCAAACCCCAGAACATCCAGCAGCTATTCCTGCCCTTGTGACAGCAAAGTCCACAACGTTGTAGATCCATGCTCTAAGTTCATCATCATGGTTCCTGATACTTCCTGCAGTAAAGTAGGCACATTTGAACCTATCCAGTTGATTGCATTTATGCCATATCCACTACCTAGCCTTTCTCAGTCTCTCTACAGGATGTATCTACCTTTACACCAACTGCTACATCCTCTGACCTATCACTCTGGTTCTCATCTTCCTGCCAACCTAGTTTAAACCCTCTCCATCAGGCTCTAAGCAATCCTGACCACAAGGATATTGTACATAAGGAATGAAAGTTAACTGTAGCAAATCATAAACACAAGAAAGTCTGCAGATGCTAGAAATATGAAGCAACGCACACAAGATGCTGGAGGAACTCAGCATCAATGAAAATAAACAGATAGTCAAAGTTTCAGGCTGAGACCCTTCTTCGGGACTGAGAAGGAAGGGAAAAGATGTCACAATAAAAGGTTTGAAGCGGGGTGGCGGGGGGGAGAGAAAGGCTAGCTGGAAGATGATAGGTACAGCCAGGTAGGTGGGAAAGATCAAGGGTTGGAGAAGCTGATGTAGCAGGTCTGGGTGAGTACACATGGTCGAAGAGTCGGAGGGCAGCAGTGATCAGAGGGGGAGCAGTGAGAGAGGGTTTCACTGAACTCCCGTCGAAGAGATTTAAACTTCTTCAGGGTAGGCATCCCTCAAAGAGACTTCGTGGTGAAGTAGCAAATCACTGTAGCGAATGTCTCAGAGCAAAGACTTGTCATAGCAGATGATTTAGCTTTGTTTGTAAGATATATCTTCCCTACTGATCATTGCTTCTTTCTCTCTATAACTGTGGATTTTTCTTTGTCTGTGTGTCTTCCAGCATTGGTGTGCATTGTAAAGTTTGAAGGCACCCCATATCTATGCAAAACGGATGAAATTGGTGAGATCTGTGTGAGCTCGCGTGCTTCAGGGACATCATACTATGGACTTCCTGGAATGACAAAGACTGTTTTTGAGGTATGCAAAGCCAGTATGCAAATCAAGTTCAAGTTCCAGTTTAATTGTGATGCAACCATACATGAATACCCATGAATACAGCCAAATGAAGCAGCCAAGGTACAAAATACGATACCAGCAGTCATACGCAGCGCAAGGCACATATAGGATAGCGGTAAAATAGACACACAAAAAAAGGTCTAAGTCCGTGAATATTGCAGCAGTCTTCAGTTGAACAAAATACAGCTTGTCTTCTGCCAAGCAAACACAAGGGGCAGCACTGACTCCAGTCTTTATGCCATGCCACACCGCACCACCTCCGGCACTCTGGTGGAGCACCCAATTCCGAAGCCCTCCCCTGGAGACTGCAAACAGCCGACACCATGGTTTGAGGCCTAATCCTTGCTGAACTGAGGCCACACAGTGGCCCCGCCATTCACCAGTAAACCAATGAATTGGACTTGCAGCATTCCACACCACCAATGTCCAACAGGGTCTTGCAATCACAAGGTGACTAAGATCATCACTCGCTGTTAGACTGTACAACGACACACTTCTGTCGTAGGCAGCATCATGGGCCACACCAAGTCCAGTTCCTTTAGTTTCTCCACCAGTGAGCAACTCACTGATGTTCTTAACGTCTAGCAGGGTCTTGTGATTGTAAGGAATACATTTTAAATAGGCAATAACTCTTGGTTGACCCCATAGATGCCGCTGTGTCCAAGTGCGCTGCCATCTTACTGGAAGTGTAGTAGAGAGTACTAGAGTACTTCTTTAATTATTCAAGTTCATTTACTGCCTACATGCAAGTATATAATGAAAAATACTGAAGTTTCTCAAGTAAATTTGCAGATTTAATTTCTCTTTTCAAGGTTTTAAAAACTAGATCCATGTGCTGCTATTTTTCTTTCATGTTTTGGAGTCTGAATTCTGACTTTGTCCAAATTTTAATCCTCTTAGTGACTTTAGAGCTTTTGATAGAAGGGACTGGATAACTTTTAATGTAAGGGGCACAGGGAAATAGTATTTTATCTAATGTGTAGGGAATAGATTTGCTGGTAGAAGAACATTTCAAATATATAAAAAGGATATGTTAGTTATTCCCTTGGAGCAAGTGATTTGTAAATTTAGTTATTTCAAAATCTCAGCATTGTTCAACAGTGTATATTATGATTGTATGGATGCCTGAATTTTCCCTGTGATTGGGTCAGCATGTTTAATTTAAATAAAAACATTTTGATTACCGACAGTTGTTAGATAAAATAAACTCCTTGTTCCTGGTTCTACAACATAAATTCATACTTAGGCTGTGCTGCTCAAAAATATGAAAAAGTAAAAATAAAAATGGGACAACAGTTCAATTGTAGTGCAAAGCTATTTAAGAAGTAACAAAACAGCTTTAAGATTTTCAAGCAACAGCTTTAAGATTTTATCCACTATCACAGAAATGTGATTGTTTTGCCATCATTACCTTGCTTCTTTTGAGTTTTTGTTTTTTGTTCAACATTCAGTAAATTTCTTTGGCTACTGCACAAGCTGTAATTTGGCACACACCCTCCTTTGTCCTGAAATTGAGAAGGTTGGATTTCGGCACATGATTTGCTTGAATAACCCAGAGTACAGTGATGACTTAAACTGTTACTTCTCTAGGTCTTGAATGATTTACCTTTTAGAGTGATTAGTTAAAGACAGAACTGAAACAACGCCAAAATCAAAATTAAATAGAATAACATCATGTGTTATTTTTATTCCTGCTGTTTGCCCTGAAGTATTTGTAATATTAGAATCTCAAGCTTGTTCTTGATTGGCTCACTTCTAGTTACTGTTCATCCTTTTAAGAATTACCTCAAAAGCCTACCCAATTATATTAGAAAGGAGACATAGTCCAGCTTGTCAATATTCAGATCGTAGTAAACGTGTTAGAATGCAGGGCACTCAATTCCACAGCAAATAACATTTGCCAAACTTACAAGCTTTATATGATATTGACAAGAAGTACGATTCTCAACATTTTCTCAAACAAATATCTTAATGACTCACAGTATCATGTACAACAAGATTGGTAAGTTTGACATTACACCTGGATCTGTTTCTTTTTTGATGAAAGTTGAAAGACCCAACCATTACCAGATGCTGAGCCGATGCTGAATAATCACTTGACTGCTACTGTTTAATGTTTTAAATGTATTATACTCAGAGATCAGAGGGGTATCTATTTAGATATTGAATTCTTAAATAAGTTATCTGATGTCCTCTGTGCTTTATTTCAGTTATTCTATATTTCTTTGGAGATATTTCGCATTTTGTTGTAGTTATGTGGTATTTAAATGCTTTCTGAAGGGTTGTGATATATTTGCGTATTCTTTGGTTTCTCTTGGGTAGTATTGGAATAATTCATCTGCTGTTTATATTTTGCCAGGCTGTGCCAGTGAATGCTGGAGGAGTTCCTGTCAGTGAGCACGTCTTCACAAGAACTAACTTACTGGGCTTTCTAGGATCAGTAAGCATTTAAAAAAAAATAATCATTGGATAGAATTGTTCTGAGGTTTATATGTTTGTTCCTTGGTTTATATTGACACGACTATCAAAATTTGCTAAAATGAAATCAAGATAGATCATTTCCAAACCTGCAAATTCATAATTTTCCTTTAGAGAAAGGTAAGACGCCAATATTAATGATCAGTATAATGTAGCTAATTCTTAACTATCTTCTGAAACGATTATACGTTCAAAATTAGAATGAAAATCTGAGACATACCACTCTAACATTAAAATAGGGTACAGATTTAGTGATGATAAAAGATCTCATCATCCAGTCAAACCTTCTGTCTTCTGATATCCAAAATCAAAGCTGTTTTAAAATCCCAGATTTTAACACCACACTTTGGATTGGCCTTGTCCCTTTGGCCAGAGAGAAATATGGATAATGAACATTTGCATTAATTGGGTTGATTTTGGCTGTGCAAAGTTTCACAGCAATGAAAAAGAGTGTATACAGTGTACTCTGCTAGAGATTAAAAGTGGTTACTGTCGTTCTGATGCCACTATTTCTAACTGCAGCGACCCATAGTCGTGATATTTCATTTTGAACCTTAGGGAAACCAAGTATTTGTGGTAGGGAAGATGGATGGCCTGATGTTGGTCAGTGGACGGAGGCACAATGCAGACGATGTTGTTGCAACAGCTTTAGCCGTGGAGCCCATGAAGTTTGTTTACAGAGGGAGGTGAGTAAATTTCTAGCCATGGACATGATTTGCAAAATCAAAATGCTTTATGTATTCAGCTTCGGTAGCAATTACGGAGGGAAACATAGATTTTACGTCAAGTTCATCAGAAATGAATCAGTATGTCATTATCTTGAAATACTCTCTTTTTCTCAGTTCAGATGCTGCCTGATCTAAGCATTTCCAGACTCCCTGCTTTTTTATTGAAATAACGGTTTTTTAGCTAAAGTGAAACAGCTTTTGTAATTTTGCAAATTCTCTAAATGTTAATAATGTATCTTTTTAGACTGATATTCATGAAAGTTTATATATATGTGTGTGTGTGTGTATATATGTGAGTTTTACAGACTTAAACTGGCAGTATAAAAACCAATGTCATAAGATTGAAGTATGTAAATCGGACAATGCTTCATGAATATTGTCTTATTTAGTAAAGACAGAACCTTACCTATTCTTCGAATGCATTTCAACCTCATTGCACAAGCTGTTGTGCCTTCCTTCTATATCACAGTGCGTGTAATTGAAATACTTAATCATTTATTGCCTCATGCACATTTTTGGTCTTTAATCATTGACACAATTTATCATTTAATAAAAATAAACTATTCATACTATAATGCCAGAAAAAAAACACCAGTATAAATGGCTATTATGAGAACCTATTTCAAGGGAAAAGGTAAAGAACCATCGAATTATTCGTTCTGTTGAAATTTATAAACCCACTAAATGACTTGAGAAATCATTTGCTGTCTGTATATCAATTTTTTTAATAAAACAATGTAATTTTCAGCATTTTTTGTCTGTCATAGATGGTCTTTTGTAAGAGGTTTCATAAAAACGTTCACATTCTGATGAGGAAATTTACTCTTTCTACAAAGAATGTGAACAATATCATATGCATTAACGTTTCCAGTTTCCATGGTTTTAAATAGTCTTTTAGACAGTCTAAGAAAAATATTATGCATATTTTGAGGGGTTTTTTTATGGGACTGCTAAGTGTATAAGCTGTGAGTGTTTTCATGATCTCTGCAATCGAAGAATCTTTAAAGATAGTTATATAACTTGCACATATTTATAGGCAGGATTCTTACCTCTTATGGTTCTATTTTAGGATCGCAGTATTTTCGGTGAATGTACTCCATGATGAACGCATTGTATTGGTGGCAGAGCAAAGACCAGATGCTTCAGAGGAGGACAGTTTTCAGTGGATGAGTAGAGTCTTGCAAGTAATTAAGCTATTATCTCTGAGGGAGGCCTGTTTGATTTTTACTTTCAGCTTTGGTCTTTAAATACACAGTTTAAAGATTTAAATTGTACAGAGAGCTTGTGGCTCAGAAATTATTACAAATATGCTTTTCTTAAAGATTTGTATATTTTAGGATTCTAGTCAAAAATATTATTTACTGCATAGTTCCTAATCTGCCCCATAGATATTTGGCTGTTCAAAATTGTTATTTTCCTGGATCTGAAATGATGGAGAAGTATGAATTCTCAATAAAATTAGAAATATTTAAAGCACAGTTTAAACTTCTCCCGTATATTTAAAGTTACCATTTTCAGTATTATCAACAAATGCTGTCATTTGCATATTTAATAGTTTATTTTAAATATCAAATATGAGAACATAAGAATAGAACCATTCAGCCCCTCATTCCAGCTCCATCATTCTGTACGATGATGCTCATCTTTTCCTTTGTGCCACTTTCTTGTGTGAACCCTGGATCCCTTGATTTCCTGAATATTTGGTAAAATAAAAAAATCTGAAATATCTGAAAACAATTCATTGTTCTTTGTTATAATTGTACCCAAAGACTGAGCTCCACAGTCGTTTTGGATACAGAATTCCACAGACACAAAACCCTCTTGTGCAAGAGATTTCTTCTTGATTCTAACAGAAATGGCCAACGCTTTATTTTACTTCTTGGACCCCGGTTTTAAACATTCTCACCAGGAGAAACAAGTAGAGAGTTCTGTCAAGCCCTGTAATATGTATGTTTCAATGAGATTGCTTTGCATTCTCTAAGCTCAAAAGTATGGATCCGATTTGCATTGAACAGCAAGAACCTGGTGAACCTTCACTGCACTTCTTCACCACATTTGTATACCTCCTTTAGTAGGGTAATAGTAGTCCTGCACAGTATTTCCACCAGGGCTCTATAAAGCAGACCATAGGAGTAGAATTAGGCCAGTTGGCCCATTGAGTCATCCATTCAATCGTGGCTGATTTATTATCCTTTTCAAACTCATTTTCCTACCTTCTCCCCATAACCATACTGACTAGGAACCTATCAACCCCCACTTAAGTATACACAATGACCTGGCCTCCACAGCCACCTATAGTAATGAATTCCATGGGTTTGCCACCCTCTGGCTAAATAAAATTGAATCTATGTAATTGAAGCAAAAGCACAGCACTCATGTAAAATGTTGCAGTGAAGATCAGTATACTATTTTAGTGATTGTTTAGTAAGGGCTGAGATGGCCTGTTTCTGTGCTGTAATTGTTAATTGATTCATGTACAAGGGCACACATGTCTCTTTCAGTCTCTCACCATTTATTCAATACTTTGCCGTAGTATTTTTCCCCATCATACAGTTTCTCTTATTCCATGAATTTCTCTAAGCTATCTAAAACATTTCTAAATACAGAGTTTGGGATATTTATTTTGTAATCGATATATTGGCACGTAATACTAATATTAACATTGCTGGCTTAATATGGCTTTGAAGTTGAAGAAGAAATACTTCCAACTATGTCACAGGTTTACAGCAAATGAATGCGAGAATTCAACAAGAGAATGGTAATTATCTCATATTGATATTTTCCAGGCTATCGACAGTATCCATCAGGTAGGAGTTTACTGCCTGGCCCTGGTACCTGCTAATACACTTCCCAAAACTCCTTTAGGAGGGATCCACCTGTCTGAAACCAAACAGCGTTTTCTGGAAGGGTTGTTGCACCCATGCAATGTGTTAATGTGTCCCCACACCTGTGTCACCAACCTTCCTAAGCCTCGGCAAAAGCAGCCAGGTAGGGATAAGTCGCTAGACTTTATTTTGCCTATAGTTGAAATGAGTATGTTTCTCAAAATATCCTTTTTCTTATTAATAATCTTGAATCTGTATTGTAATGTTCCTTGATTAGACTGAGGGTTTGAAATTGTTAGCCCTCAATATGACATGTGCCAGGCAGAGAAATTAACCCTCTAAATGTAATATAAATGTTTAAAATTTTTTTCAATTGTCACTCATATTTCCAGAACAGCTACCTTACATCTCGCCATCAGAAATTGTTTTTTTTTAATTGAAATTATGTATTTGTTTATTTATTAGAGATACAGTATGGTAACAGACCCTTCTGGTCCAAAGAGTCAGTGCCTCCCAATTAAATCCATGTGGCCAATTAACCTACTTACCTGTGTGTCTTTAAAATATGGGAGGAAATCGAGCACCTGGAGGAAACCCATGCACACATGGGAAGAGCATACAGACTCCTTACAGTTAGCAATTGGAATTGAATCCAAGTCGCTGGCACTGTACTATTCTAGAAAATGTGTTTATCAAGTCAGTCACCATCCTGCAGTAAGGCTGTGTGCAGTAGTACAGCCTCAAAAGCCCCTGTTGGGAAACTTTTCCCCTAAAATTCCTTTGGCAGAATGTCTGTGAAATTTGCAACTGATTTCTCCAGCATTAGTGCAGGAAAGTTTTATTGAGATGATATCTCTCCATAGAGAGCTGAGGAACAGAGTGTTGTGACATGGTGTAAATGAATAATGAGAAGTTCAAGACTTCTAAACTTGAATCTGTATGCACAGAACTCCCAGAAAACACCAGATTTGCCACCTGTACCAGGCCGTAGGCTCTCGGGCAGGTGTGTGATGGAAGTGCATCCTAACAATCATGGATACACCTCTCAAATCCGTGATCACAAAGAGGATACCACCTGCAGGTTTTCCTCTTAAGTCTCACATGATCCTGACTTGGAAATACAATGGATTCTGGTTAATTGGGCCACCAGTTAATCGAGGCAGCCTTTTGTTTGGGATAACTCTTAAAGAACAAAAACTAATTGAGAAACAAAATCTAATCTAAGTCCTTCGGGGATGCTAAACATGCGTGACCCGAAATGGCAGCTGTCATTGAAAACAATGGAAATCATCAAATATTCTTGTTTTAGCCTGCTACAGCTGAGAACCATAACTGCATCTAAGATGTATACAGTCAGTAATGAAGTTTTAAATGCGATTGAACAATCTATCGCTGCTTAAAACTGACAGAAATAGACTGGACTGTGGCCAGCACACTGCCTGCTTAAGAAGCCACCAACGAAGGAGAGGTTGGACGTGCTGGTCTGATGGTACATTTTTGACTCCCAGTACCAACTATCTTGCTGGCAAACATACAGTCTCTGGGTACTGTATCAAAGGGGCATTAGGACTGCTTGCGGGGACTTCCGGTAGCGCTCATGGAGTGAAGTCGCGTTCTTGACTCGCTCCATTACCTCTGAGTTTTTTTTTCTATGATCAGCTATACTTTAATTAACCATTAAGGTATCAACTCTTACAATACTTTGAATTAAATTGAACTCTCTGATAACTGGATGGAACTTAGATCTGCTATGTCTAAGAATGGGAAAGACGGCAAGGATGGTAAACCTCCGGTTAAACCGAAAGGCATGGATTTTCCTCCGACTGAATCACCGGTGACTTTGAAAGCTATATCGGAGTTAATTCAGAGGGAAATTTCAACCTCTGTTAGGGAGATGATTCGTACGGAAATTGCAGGTTCTGTTATGGACCTGATTCATACGGAGATCTCAATTAATCTCCAGAAAATTGCCGATTCAATCGATAAGATGCAAACATCCATTGCGGAACATCAGTCGGCTATGTCTGATCTTCAAAAATCTGCGCAACAAAGTGAGCTTAAGATGGGGAAAATCGAAGAAACAATTAATGTAATGAAGAAGAAACTTGACTTTCTGACTTTTAAAAACTCTGACTTGGAATCTAGGATGCGTCGGCAGAATTTACGAATGATTGGGGTGCGTGAAGCTGTTGAATCTAACAACCCCATGAAGTTTTTTTCTCAACTTTTAAAAGATGCATTCCCTACTGTATTTCCTGACCAACCACCGCTACTGGATCGTGTTCACAGAATCCCATCACACTCGTCTAGGTCAGATAGACCTAGGCATGTTATTTTACGTTTTCATTACTTTCAAGATAAGGAGAGACTGTTTCGATTCGCTCGATCTAAAGGTTTTATTGATTTTTCGGATCTTAAGTTCCGATTCGTGGAAGATTTCAGTAAACCAATCTGGGACCAACGGGTTCGCTACAGATCTGTGATGTCGGAATTCTATAAGATGGATTTAAGACCAGCGCTGCTGTACCCTGCACGTCTAAGGATTCGCATGTCAGATGGAGTCCTTCGTTTTTTTGATTCTCCATCGGATGCCCAGAGTTATCTGGATCAATTGTCACCTTCAACATCTTAATTGCCATTTTTTTAAATTATCTCCGTTGATCGGAGGCTGTGCATTGGTTGGTTTTAACTTTTTCGTGCCCTATTTGGGCAGAAAAGTTTATTTTTTTGATTTCTTAATATGGTTGCTAAACTTTCTTTTTAACTGCGTCATTTCTTTCTTTTCCCAGGGGATTTTGGGTGGTTACTTCCTGTTTGTCATCTTACGTATTTCCTGTGTGGCCTTAAATTTTGTAGTTTTTTTAAAAATTTTATTTTGTTTTGCTTTTTATAACTAGTTTATGTTAATAATCTTATTTTTTCTTGTTTTTTTGTTTATTCATGGGTTTGGGGTTTATTGTGGGTTTTTTTTAATATATATTTTCTGGCTTTTGTTCTGTTGTGTGTGTATTTTAATTGAGTTACCTTTTTTTTTTACTTTTTTACTGTTTTACAATTAGCTGATCTTTTTCATATTTATACCTTTTTTTTAGGGAGCGTATACCGGAAGTCATGGGGGTAGTTTTAGCGCTTGCTTCTTTCCGGCGGGTCTGCTTTAGATTTTGCCTTGGAGTCTTGGGGCGGGGGTGGTGGGAGGGGCTTCACGTTTTAGTTTTTTTCTCTTTGGGCTATATACATTATTGAAGTACTGGTTGCGTCCTTTTTCCCGGTATCTTTTGTATGTTCTGTTTCCTCTCTGGGTTCGTGGGTCGAGCCTATCGTCAATCCCCCTCGATGTGGGTTGACTTTAGGATTTATGGAGTCTATTATTAATTTTGTCTCCTGGAATACTAATGGTCTTAATCATCCTATTAAAAGGAAAAAAGTTTTTAAAGTGTTCCAGAGACTTAAAGCACAAATTTTATTTTTACAAGAGACCCATGTACGGAGGGGGGACAGACTACGTTTTTTTAAATTCTGGAAGGGGTAACAATTTCATTCGAACTCCAATGCTAAGATTCGAGGCGTCTCTATTTTTATAGATTCCTCAGTTACTTTTATACAACAGGATATTATTTCTGATCCGAATGGTAGATTTTTATTGGTTAGTGGTTTACTATTTAATAAAAAAGTAGTTTTGGTTAATGTTTATGCTCCTAATATGGATTGTCCGGAATTTTATAAATCATTGTTTAATCAGTTTCCGAATTTGAACGAGTTTTCATTGATCTGGGGCGGAGATCTTAATACCTGTTTGTCTCCAGCTTTGGACCGTTCGGCTCCTTTACAGACCTTACCTAATAAATCTGCAACTTTGATTAACTTTTTCCTTTCTGATTCTGGGTCGACGGACATTTGGCGTTTTCTGCATCCTCAGGAAAAAGATTTTTCCTTCTTTTCACATGTTCATCATTCCTATTCAAGAATTGATTATTTTTTTATTGATTCTCGTCTTATTCCTTCAGTGATTAAATGTGATTATGATTCTATAACCATTTCGGATCATGCTCCACTTAAGCTTTCTATTAAAATTATGGCCAATATACAAAATAATAGACAATGGCGTTTTAATTCGCTGTTGCTTCAGGATTCGGACTTTGTTAACTTTATGAATGAACAGATTGAGCTTTTTTTTACAATTAATCATACAGAGGATATCTCGGTTAACACTCTTTGGGACACTTTTAAAGCCTATATTCATGGTCAGATTATTTCGTATTCTGCTGCTTTGAGGAAGAAACAGAAGCAGGAGGAGATGGCAATTGTGGACAAGATTAAAGAAATTGATAAGAAATATGTTATGGCTCCTTCTGAGGAGTTATACAAACAAAGAACTGAACTTCAAATGGAACACAGTTTATTAATATCGTCCTCGATTGTAAACCAATTAAAGAAAACAAGAAGTGAATTTTATGTTCACAGTGACAAAATTGGCAAGCTGCTGGCTAATCAATTGAAATCTAATTATGTTAAATCTCAAATCAATCAGATTTATGACCAAAATGATCGATTGATACTGGATCATGTGGGGATTAATCAAACCTTTTGTGATTTTTATTCTTCTTTATATCAATCAGAGTCTCCTCGAGATTCTAAATATATGAATGATTTTTTAGATAAGTTAGACTTCCCTAAGATTTCACAGGATATGTCTTCTATATTAGATACTTCCATTACTATGGATGAGATTAAGAATGTTATTTTTTCTATGAATCTGGGGAAAGCTCCTGGCCCGGATGGGTTTACCGTTGAATTTTATAAATGTTTTGCTTCTTTATTGATCCCTTGGCTCTGTAGGGTCTTTGAGGCTTCTCTGAAACTTGGTAAACTTCCTGAATCTTTTAATAGAGCGTCAATTTCTTTAATACTAAAGAAGGATAAAGACCCTGCTCAATGTGCATCTTATAGACCAATATCTTTATTAAATGTTGATTCTAAAGTTTTTTCTAAGTTATTAGCAAATAGACTAGAAAAAGTACTTCCTTCTATTATTTCGGAAGACCAAACGGGTTTTATTAAAGGTCGTTAATCTTTTTATAATATTCGTACATTGTTAAATATTGTTTATACTCCCTCACAAAATGTTCCTGAGTGTGTTATTTCTTTAGACGCTGAGAAAGCTTTTGATAGAGTAGAATGGCCTTATTTATTTAAGGTGCTTGAAATGTTTAATTTTAGCTTGAAATTTATATCCTGGATTAAACTGTTATATCATTCCCCTGTAGCCTCGGTTCGTACTAACTCTTTAAACTCACCTTTTTTTCCTCTCTTTCGAGGTACTCGACAAGGCTGTCCTCTTAGTCCCCTATTATTTGATATTGCATTAGAACCTCTTGCAATTGCCATTCGAGAATCTTCAAATATTACTGGGATAACTCGGGGATTAAAGTCCCATAAATTATCACTCTATGCTGATGATTTACTGTTATATATTTCTAATCCTGAGAAATCCATTCCTGCTGTTTTAGAGTTATTAGCACAATTTGGTTTTTTTTCAGGTTATAAATTAAATCTTAGTAAGAGTGAACTCTTTCCGATTAATAAACATCTTCCCTTATATTATAAATTTCCATTTAAATTGATTGATAATTATTTTTCTTATCTTGGGATTAAAATTACTTGTAAATATAAAGATTTATTTAAGATTAACTTTTTACCATTAATAGACCATATTACTCATCTTTCATCTAAATGGTTTCCCTTATATTTAACTTTGATTGGTCGTATTAATGCAGTTAAGATGTTTTTTTTGCCAAAATTTTTATATGTGTTTCAGGCATTACCAATTTTTGTTCCAAAATCTTTCTTTGATAAAGTTGACTCTAAAATTTCTTCATTTATTTGGCAGAATAAGAAACCGAGACTGGGTAAAATACATTTACAGAAAGCTAAGAGAGATGGAGGTTTAGCATTACCTAACTTTAGATTCTATTATTGGGCTATTAATATTCGACATATGAAATTTTGGTTACTTGATCAGGATATACTATCTATTCCTAAATGGGTAGCATTGGAACTACAATCTGTTCAGGGTTATACACTTGGCTCTATTTTAGGCTGCTCTCTCCCTTTTGATTCGAAACGCCTTAAGCAGGTCTCTAACCCGATAGTTAAATATGCTTTGCGCATTTGGTTTCAATTCAGAAAATTTTTTGATCTTAATCAATTCGGGTTAGCGATTCCTATTTTAGGTAACATATTTTTTCCTCCCTCCTTTACGGATCGCGCTTTTCAAACCTGGAAGACTAAGGGTATTTTACGGTTTTTGGATTTATTTTTAGATGGTTCCCTTATGTCTTTTGAACAATTATCTAATAAATATAATTTATCAAGAATACATTTTTTTAGATACTTACAAGTTAGAAATTTCCTAAGTACTATACTTTCTTCCTTTCCAATGCTTCCTCCTACATATATTTTAGATTCGATAATTAACCTCAATCCATGTCAGAAAGGTGCATCGGCTATGATTTATAATATTATTATGAAACTTAGGAAAGCTCCATTTGATAAGATTAGGGTAGATTGGGAACAGGAATTGGGGCTCACCATTTCTGTGGATGATTGGGGGCAGATTTTACAATTAGTTAATACTTCCTCTATTTGTGCTAAACATTCCCTAATTCAATTTAAAGTGGTTCATAGAGCACATATGTCCAAAGATAAGTTAGCGCGTTTTTACTCGCATATTAATCCTTTTTGTGATAGATGTTCGGGGCAGATAGCCTCTTTAACTCATATGTTTTGGTCTTGTCCTACTTTGGAAACTTTTTGGAGAGATATTTTTAATATTATTTCTAAGGTATTAAATATAGATATCTCTCCTCACCCTATTACTGCTATCTTTGGACTTCCTAAAATTTCTAGTAATCTTTCCCCTTCAGCCCGTAGAATGATCGCATTTCTTACTTTAATGGCGAAAAGGTGTATTTTACAACATTGGAAAGAGCTTAATGCTCCAACTACCTTTTTTTGGTTCTCTCAGATGATTTTATGTTTGAATCTGGAGAAAATTAGAAGCAACCTTTATGATTCTTCATTTAAATTTGAACAGATTTGGGGACCTTTTATTCGATACTTTCATTTAATGTAATACATACCCTTCTTGTTTTTTTTCACTGTTTTTAAAGGAGGTCGGGATTGAGGACGTGATTTTACGTTTAACTCTGTTTGGTTTCAAGTTAGCCCATTGCTTTGCTTTGCTTTTAGTTAGTTGCACGGTGGGTTTTTTTTGGGGGTTTTTTTTTCTTTTTTTTTCCATTGATATATATATAAAATTTAGTATACTATTATGTTATCTTGGTTTTTTATGTTTAAATTACATTGTAGTATTTTTTTTGGTATTGATACCTTCTGGAATTCTATTATATTTTAACATTGTATTAATGTTTATATGGTTTACCTTTTTGTATACTTATTCAATAAAAAGATTTAAAAAGAAAAGAAAGGACTGCTTGCATCGTCCGTTTTACTGAATTTTGGTTAACCCCTTCTGTACTGGACACAGCAATTCGAATAGATGAGTTCACAATACACCATCAAGATAGATCGATTGAGATTTTCAAAAGCAGAGGTGGAGGTGTATGCCTCATGATCAATTCCTTGTGGTGTACTAATGTGACATCCCAATATTGCTCACCAGACCTGGAATACCTTGCAGTTAAGTGCCGGCCATTTTACCGCCATGGGAGATTTCAGCGATCGTTTTGGTGGCGGTGGCCAATGTCAAACAATCTCTAGGCGAACTGAGCGATGTAACCAACAAGTATGAACCAATACATTCTGATGCCTTCACCATTATTATGGGGGATTTTACCCAAGCAAACTTGATAAAGTCACTAATTAATTATTATCAACAAATCACCTATAGTACCAGAGGAAATAACACACTGAACCACTGTTACACTAAGTTCAAGAGTAGCTACCGTGCTATCCCATGTCCACACTTTGGTAAATCTGATCATCTGTACTTGGCTCTACTTCTGCTTCCTGAGTATAGGCGGAGACTGCAGAACCAGTAGTGAGGACCAAGAAGGTATGGGCCTGGGAGGCATAGGAGCCCTTACCGATGCTTTGAATCGGTGAACTTGGCTGAACTCAGGGGGTCATCTTTAAGTCTGGATGAATATGCCACAGTTGTCACCAACTTCATTTAATCCTGTGTGGATGAGAGTGTTCCTATGAAAACTTACTGTACATTCCCTAACCAAAAGCCCAGGATGAACCAGGAGGTTCGTAGTTTGCTGAGAGCAAGATCTGTAGCATTTAAGTCTGGCGACCCAGGCCTGTATAAGAAAACCAGTTATGACTTGTGGAGGGCTAGTTCAAGAGTGAAGAAACATTCCAAGAGACGCGGGAGGTGTCATCAGATGCACGTCAACTCTGACAGGGTTTTCAGGCCATTACTTCCTACAAAGCCAAACCCAACATCATGAGTGGCAGCGATACTTCTCTGTCAAGAGATATCAAAGCCTTTTATGCTTGCTTTGAAAGGAAAAATGAAATCACAGCTATGAGGATCTCTGCAGCATCCAGTGACCCTGTGATCTCTGTCTCAGAGGCCGACTTCAGGCCCTCTTTCAAGAGGGTGAACCCGCACAAGGCTGCTGGGCCCGATGGAGTACCTGGTAAGCTTCTGAAAACCTGTGCTAACTCACTGGTGGGGGTATTCAAAGACATCTTCAGTCTCTCATTGCTACTGCTGGAAGTTCCCATCACTTCAAAAGGGCAACAATTATACCAGTGCCCAAGAAGAGCAGCATGAGCTGCCTTAACGTCTGTCGTCCAGTAGCACTCACATCTGTGGTGATGAAATGATCTGCACCTGCCTCGGGAAGGAGCTGGACCCACTGCAATTTGCTTATTGCCATAATAGGTCTACAACAGATGCGATCTCAATGACTCTCCATGCAGCCTTGGGTCATCTGGACAATGCAAATACCTTTGTTGGGATGCTGTATATTGACTACAGCTCAGTGTTTAACACCATTATTCCTACAATCCTGATAGAAAAACTACAGAATCTAGTCCTCTGTCTCCCTCTGCAACTGGATCCTCAGCTTCCTAACCAGAAGACCACAGTCTGTGTTGATTGGAAATAACATCTCCACCTCACTAACAATCAACACTGACACACTACAGGAGTCTGTGCTTAGCCCACTGCTTTACTCTCTCTACACCCACAACTATGTGGCTAGGCACAGCTCAAATGACATCTATAAATCTGATGATACAACCATTGTTTGCAGAATGTAAGATGGTGATGAAAGGGCATACAGGAGCGAGGTATACCAGTTAGTTGAGTGTCGTCGCAGCAGCAACCTTATAGTCAACGTCATCAAGACCAAAGAGCTGATTGTGGACTTCAGAAAGGGTACAATGAGGGAACACAAACCAATCCTCATAGAGGGATCAGAAGTGGCGAGAATGAGCAATCTCATGTTCTTGGGTGTCAAGATCTCTGAAGATCTAATCTGGATACTACATATTGATGCAGCTATAAAGAAGGCAAAACTGTGACTATAATTCATTCAGCATTTGAGGACATTTGGTTTGTTAACTGAAACACTCAAACTTTTACAAAATGTACCATGGAGAACATTCTGACTGGCTGCATTACTGTCTGTTTGGGGGGGGGGTGTGGTGGCTACTGCACAAGATCGAAGTAAGTTGCAGAAACTTGTAAAGTTAGTCAGCTCCATCATGTGTATTAGCCAGCCTCCATAGTCTCCAGACATCTTCAAGGAGCAGTGCCTTAGGAAGACGGTGTATATCATTATACCTACCACCCAGGACATGCCCTCTTCTCATTGTTACCATCGGGAAGGAGGTACAGAAGCCTGAAGGTACACACTCAACATTTCAGAAACAGTTTCTTCCCCTCCAAATTCTAAATGGACATTGAACTGGTGAACACTACCTCTCTACTGTTTTTCTTTCTTTACAAGACTTATTTTAACTTAACTATTTAATAGACATATATATACTTACTGTAATTCAGTTTTTGCTCTATATTTGTCATGTATTTCATTGTAATGTTAACGAATTTCTTGACATATGCCAATAATGTTAAACCTGAGTCTGATTTTTTTTTTAAATAGCCGGAATTCACTATGTTTGTTTGGGATACTATGCCACTTAATTGGGACAGGAGACTGTTGCTAAACATTTTCTAACAAGTGTCAGTTGAGTGCACTTTTGTGACTTTTAGGCACTATACCATGCTTAGAACGTACAGTTTCTAAATAGTATCCGTTGCGTGTGTTTCTGATCAAAAAGCAATGATCAACAAGAAATAAGCAGAAAGACAATTCAGAACTGTTTTGCTCACTGCAGATTCAAGCATTGAGGCTTGGAGATGCCAGAAATGGTGGAGAGTGAAAATGAAACGATTTCACTGCTTCAACAAGTTAGGAACTATGAAGAATTTGAAAGTATCTACAATCATCTTGAATGTTACAATGAAAATGAGGACTTGGAGGATGTAGTCATTGAAAGTATTGTATGAAGGCAGTTCATTATCTGCACTAGGGGTCTGCACTGATTTTGTTTATTTACAATCAACCAAAAAACTGGATGAATTAGAAACTAATACAGTTTTATGGTATTATAACATTGGTAGTGTTCTACTTTGTTCTGTGTTTCATTTAAATACATAACTTGTTACTCAGTAGTTTGTCCTTTTATATACCTTTATAATAAATTCCATGAAACTTTGGCGAATTGAGGCAGCTGCTTAATTAGGCCGAAATGTACTGGTCCTGACGTGCCCCAATTAATTGGAATCCACTGTATATTACCACTGTTGCATTGTTGCTGGATCTACTCCCTGGAACTCCCTACTTAAAAGTATGGGATTAACTCTAACGGAAGTTCTGCCGCATTTTGACACTGTGGGCAATTATGGATGAATGATAAATGCTGGTGCTGATAATGATGCCCACATACCCACATATCAAAAATAAAAAATTTAAAAATCCTATCTTTCATCTTTTTAAATTATGTTAGCAAGAAATATAATTACAAAAAATATAGCCTTCTGTTTTTCAATTACTTATGACTTAAATTTGTAATTCTGTTTTTGAGTATTATATTCTGGGAAGTAGTTAATCTAAAATGTGCATCAGTCAAGTGGTTCCGTTCTTTCCCTGTTAATAACCTAGCTGGGGTTATGCTGGGTTAATCCAGTGAATAATAATGCCTTTTCTTGTATTATTTGTTGCATACAGAAGTGGGTCCTGCTTCCATGATAGTTGGTAACCTTGTGGCAGGAAAGCGAATGGCACAGGCCTCGGGCAGGGATGTCACACAGTTTGAAGACAATGATCAGGCTCGGAAGGTAAGGTTTTTTGTGTGCTGTTAATTATATGTTACACTTGTTCAGGCTTTAGGTTGTCATTAGACTTGTTACAACTTACAACGGAACTTGTACTATGAAGTGGTTGAGTTGTTCTCTACCCCTTGTATAACATAAGCATTTTAGCATGTATTACAGAAATTAAATGAGAAAAACAAGCTAGGAGAGAAATAGTTCCAGTTCCCATTCTCATATAGTGCTCATAAATGATAGTAGCTCTGGAGTATTTGAGCCATGGGGATTCAAATTCTTGTCGGGCCCTGGAATCAAAGACAAGAATTTTAAAATCAAGGCATACTTGGACAGGGATGCACTGTAGGCCATGGAATGTGATAGGGATTTTGTGCCAAGAGCATTAGGTACTATTTTACTGCCCAAAATATTTGGCTGAAATGTATTTTTTTTAAAATTTCTTTCATTTTGATTGCATACGCCTATGTTCTTAAATTCTTGAAGAATTTTAGCAAGAATAGTGCCTGATTTGAATTTGGGATGTAATATCAGATGGGAAAGCAATCCATGAAGGTTGATCCTATTGCACATGTGGGGATTGCAGCAGCCAAGTTCAACACAGCAAGCTCCCAGAGTAAATTGTGACAATGACCAAATAATGTTTTTAGTGGTACTGATTGTCAGATAAATATTAACCAGGTTACTGGGATAGCTTCCTCACCTCCCTCCTCAACCATGTGAACAAACTAGCCAGCACAAGCACAAGGCCATGAATGGCCAGCACTGACTCTATCTGATGGCCATAGGTTTAGGGGAAAAGTATTTTTATCGCAGAATGTGAAAGCTTTAAAAAAAAAAATCCTGTGGTTAATTATTTTGACCCTGACTTTATAAGCAGCAGTAAGTATGAAGGGACCTTATCAAAAGCTCAAGGCTTGATGCTGGCTTGAAGAAAGGCAACTGTTCATATTGCATTCAGCTCTTGTTTCTCAGTGTAAGTTGTTAGTGTAGCTGAAACTCCACTGTTGCTATGTGATGCACTATTGTACAAATTTGTCAGGAGCAAATATTGCAAGTAATAGTTCCTTTGGGAGGAATTCATAGTTATTATTTATTGTGATTCTGTACTAGAAACCAGAACAGTTTTCTCCTTTGTTCATCTTCTCCCTTCTTTCTGCACACCTTAGTAACTCTAGCTAAAAGTAACTTCCCTGAGTATGTTTGTTTTATGGAGTTTATTTTTGTTTTTTTTTGTATTGTCTTGCAAGTTGATGCATTTTATTATGATAAAATGCTTGTTGGCAACATGCATTTGTTGCTGTATTTTAGCAATGTACTTGATGTCTGCACTGGCTTTGACTGATAAATAACATTGTTTCTTTTCTCAGTTTTTGTTTTTGGCAGATGTATTGCATTGGCGTGCTCAGACCACTCCAGACCATCCTCTTTTCCTCCTCCTGAATGCCAAGGTCTGTTAAAAAGCAACTTATTTTATACTTAAGGTATTAAAGTGAAAATAAGAGTTACTCAGTTATCTTATTTTGTATGTTTAGTCATGTCATTTGGACTGCAGGATCCATTTAGCTGTAGTGGAATGTGAGAGTCGTAAATTAACATTGAAGAATAATTGGTGGAAACTGAGTACTTGGTGGAAACTGTTCCAGCTGCTACCATCCGAGAAACGGTATCACAACATAAAAGCCAGGACCAACAGGCCCCAGGACAGCTTCTTCCACCAGGCCATCAGACTGCCTAATTTTTGCTGACTCTAACTGTATTTCTATATTATATTGACAATCCTGTTATATATAATATTTATTATAAATTACTATAATTTGCATATTGCACATTTACATGGAGATGTAACATAAAGATTTTTACTCCTTATGTATATGAAGGATGTAAGTAATAAAGTCAATTCAGTTCAATTCAATTCAATACTTGTGCAGTGATTTCAGTTGAATTTTAATGCCCTGAGCTTAAATTGCATCATGGGTTTTGAATATTTTTGATTCTCTTATATTAACGTATTTTGAGTAATGCACATTGCCCAACACCACATTGTTTGTCCAAGTGTTGCTTTCAAATGGCTTTATCATACCAAATGAAAGTTCGTCAAAATCTAATGGAAACCAGCAACCTGTATTACTCTGATGTTAAAAATCATTTGCACTTAAATTTTGAAGATCATAAGGGTTAACTTCTTACTGCTTACCTTCTATAATGCACCTGTATATATAACTTGTATCAGCAGCAGTGTGAGACGGTTATCATTATCTATAACAAATGATGCTCTTAGCATCACATGCCATATGTCAGTCAATTTTTGTGGTTGTAAAACAATTTAAAAGTGAATGCCAGGTGCATTTGATTGATGGCCTGAAGGAAAAGCTTTCTTTGCTTTGAACAATTTTTTGACCAAACAACAATGAGACACTGGCCTTGGCTTTTGTTAATTTTGTTTTTAAACTCTGCAGCGTTTTTTTTTAAAAAAAGCTGTTTGGAAACATAATGTCCATTGAAAGACAGTTCAACGTGACATGTCCTTGAGCAATGCCATAAAAGGAAGGCCCTTAACCTTTTAATGAGGTATTGTGGGTTATTAAATATGTGGATGATATTTTTGTGATGAGGTAGATGGGTGCAAGATATTGGTTGAATATATTGAGAGTTCTTATCAAGGCACTCCACGATAATGTACAAGAAGATTTGTGACAGCAGCTTCCTCTGTCATGAATTGATAAAGTGGTAAATTTTATTTTTCTCCCATCAGGGCACTGTAGTGAATACAGCTACGTGTATACAACTGCACAAGAGAGCTGAGAGAGTTGCTGCAGCCTTGCTGGAAAAGGGGCGTCTCAATACTGGGGACCATGTGGCATTGGTTTATCCACCAGGTAATGGGGCAAATGTTCCACTTGTTTGATCTAATTGTTAGCAAAATTTGCTTCAACCACACGAAAGTTTTAATTTTGTTGAATTGGGTAACTCCAGTTAAATTCATGAATATTTATTCACTCTTTCTTAGGAATTCTAATTTGTATAAAGACAAAGATTAGCTATATTTGGCACATGTACATTGAAACATATACTGAAATATGGTGTTTGCATCTATTCAAACCAGTTGTAATGGGCAACTTGCAAGTGTAGCCATGCTTCCTCCACTGACACAGCATGGCCAGAACTTAGTAATCTTAACCTGTACTGTATGCCTTTGAAATATGAGTGGAAACTAGAGCATCCGGAGGAAACCCATGCAGTCACAGGGATAACATACAAAGTCCCTCCAGGCATTGGTGAGAATTGAACCCCATCGATGATTGCTGGTACTGTAAAGCAATGAGCTAACTGCTACACTACCATGCTGCCTCAAGAAATTTTTGGCTCACAGGCTAGTTCGCATTAACTTGCATTTGAATGTTGAAGTCATCTTGGCTCATGAAATACTACTTGCACAGCAGTTGAGTGAATGCAGTATAGAATTTGTTTTATGATGGATTGTATCTAGATTTGCTGGCTACAGAGATGGTGCTTCCTGTATTCTCTGTCATGTGAAGCAAAAGATATTAAGAGATGATGTCTTGGATTTATATAATTATGATCTTCGATGGGATGAGTATCCAGAGCCAAAATCTAGGGAAAGGTGTGTACTAAGTAGTGTGGCAGGGCAATCCAAGCATAGTGACTAGGCACCTTCGTCTCATAGGTTAAGGTTTAGACATCAGCTGAATAACTGTTTGTTAAGGAAGTTAGGTTCTGAACTTAAGTGTTCTCTGCTCTAAGTTTGATGCAACAAGTTTTAGAGAATAAACTAATTGAAAAGTTGTCAACAAGGAATGTGTGTTTATTCTGCCTGTGAATGTGGCATGAAGTTTTACCTGTTGTTTGACATTGAGATTGATTAAAATTCATTGTATATGTTATTTTGTTCATTATATCATATGAGTAAAATCAATTTACCCTCTGTTTTATTGTTGATCTGAGTCCGATGAGGTTCACTTCTGTTTCTTTGAAATTTCCGAAATGAGTTCATCAATCACTATTTGCATCTAATTGTAAACAATTCATATTTCCATTAAGCATCTTAGGATATTTCATTGTCGAGCAAAATTTACTTTGGGCTGCAAATGACCATATGTTTGGTTAAAGAGAGTTTTTAAAGAGTATTTTAAAGCATGAGGGAGAGACAATAAAACCCTAAGACATAGGAGCAGAATTAGGCCATTTGTCCCATTGAGTCTGCTCTGCCATTAAATCTTGTTAGATTTATTTTTCCTCTCACCTCCACTCTCCTGTCTTCTCCCTGTAACCTTTGACACCCTTACTAATCAAGTGTGTCCCAATAACTTGGCCTCCACAGTTGTCTGTGGCAATGAATTCCACAGATTCACCACCCTCTGGTTAAGTAAGTTCCTCCTCATCTCTGTTCTAAATAGACATCCTTGTATGCTGATGCTGTGTCCTCTGGTCCTCGACTCCTACTAATGGAAGCATCCTTTCCACATACACTCTATCTAGGTTTTTCAATATTCAGTATGTTTCAGTGAGATCTTCCCCCCCCCCCATTCTTTTAAACTCCAGTCAGTGTAGGCCCAGTACTCCTCAGACTTTAACCCTTTCATTCCCAGAATCATTCTCATAAACCTCTTCTGGACCCCCTCCAGTGCCAGCACATCTTTTATAAGATATGGGGCCCAAAACTGCTCTGATCGCAATTTACCAGAGGTAAAGAAGCTGTGAAGTTTATAAAGGAATTCAAGAGCCAAAATTCCAAGCGTTAGAAAGCACAGTCATTATGGTGAAGTGATTAAAATTGGGCGTGACAAATCTACTGGTTAAGGTGCACATAAATCTAGAAGATTCTCGGAGTGAAAGAACTTTGTGCAAATCAGTGAACATGAGCCCAAGGACAGACATATGATGAGTTTAAAGACGTTGTCAGCAAGCAAAGGTATTTGCTTTTGGTGGCCAAGACTTGGGAGTGAGGAAATTATCGCTGGTAGTGCCTTAGTTGTGTATTAACTTATGGAAATAGAAATCCAGGGTGGCAGTATTGGAAAAGGTCAAGAATGGAGATAACAGAAGTTTCAATGGTAGATTTAATGTCAGAGAAATGTATACATGTACATCCTGAAATGCTTTTTCTTTGCAACCATTCAGGAAAACAGAGGAGTGCCCCCAAAGAATGAATGACAGATAATTGTGAGAACCCCAAAGTCCCCCCCCCCCGTTCCCCTCCCTCCCGCACGTAAGCAGCAGCAAGCAACGATTCCTCCTCCCCCCACTGGCAAAAAAAAAGACCCTTATAAGAAGTTCAACAGCGGTAGGACAGAGCAAATCAATGTTGTCCAATTAAAAATCATGCCTTAACCTTTTAAGAATTGTCAAGCAAAGCACTGAGATGGCAAACTTTATTTATAGGATTTTCTTATTCAAGTAATATTGGATGTTAGGTTAGTTTTATGACTAATCTGAGATAGTGAAATAATCCAGAGAGTGGAGATTTGAATGTTAATCTGCATGCAGGTGAAACTTGGTGTTCCTTCAAATGATGTTGCCACAGGAAAGTATGGGGATGAGAAACAGAAGAATTTATGACAAAAAGTACTGTTGAGGGTTTCAAGGCATCGCGATGCAGAAACGGGTTGAAAAACAATTGCTGCCAATTTTCCATTGTTTTCAAATGCTAGATCATGCTATCTTGTCTTTTGGTGACTCAGTAATATTAACTCTTGTCCATGAGTGACTTCATATGTTGATACAATGAGCGAGCAATGCTGAAGTTGAGGGTATTTCTTGAGCAGATATTTCTACCACTGCAGCAACACACCATTTGCACATTTTGCTCATTAAAAATTGGCAGTTGGGGGATTATTAATGCAGTGGTTAATAGTCCCTTATTTGTTCTTCAATTAAGTGTTTAATTTTTTAATTGCTCAGTTTAATTTCCAATCATGTTAAGTTTCACACACACAGCCCATATAAAAGCTGTTTTTGATTTTAAGCTATTTTAATAATGTATCAAAGCAATGCTTTGAAGCTGCAATTTAGTCATGTACGGTAAGGAGGCAAGGGCTACTGGGGAACATATAACAGAACTTATGTTTATATGTCCAGATCTGTGAGACTCTGACAGTTTAATTATCAGAAATGGATTTCATTCTGCACTAATAAATTTTGTCCTGCAGATTTATCCTGGAAGAATGGTGTCAACCAGCTCTTGCTTCATAAGTGTATATTCTGTAATACTTGAATGCATACTGATGACCCAATTTCATTTCCAAACCATTTGCAGGGATTTACATTAATTTTTTGTCTAACAATTGTCATTAAATATTGTTGTCTCTACATTACTAAACAAACAACCTCATTCTGTCTCTTCTTGCAGGTATCGACCTTATAATAACTTTCTACGGGTGTCTGTATGCAGGATGTGTACCTGTTGCTGTGCGACCACCTCATCCTCAGAACCTCGCCACAACTTTGCCAACTGTCAAGATGATTGTTGAGGTATGTTATTAAATCACTGAAGATTAGTTTTATTTGTCACATGTACATCCAAACAGTGGCCATTTTATTAGGTACAGGAGTGGAGTCCACTGTGATCTTCGCTGTTGTAGCCCATCCACTTCAAGGTTCAACCTTGCCACTGTTATAATGTGATTTACTGTCGACTTCCTGTCAGCTTGAACCAGTCTCTCCATTCTCCTCTGACCTCTCTCATTAATAAGGTGTTATAGCCCACAGAACTACAGCTCACTGGATGTTTTGTTTTGGTTTTTGCACCATTCTCTGTTAACTCTAGAGACTGTTGTGCATGAAAGTTCCATGTGCACAACTCACTAATCCGACTGTATATCTTTAGAATGTGGCAAGAAACTGGAGCACCTGGAGGAAACCCATCCCCTCGATGTATAAGCTCCTTACAGACAGTGGTGGGAATTACAGCTGCTGCTATAATCGTGTTACGCAATCTGCTTCACTACTGTGTCACCCGACTACACTAGGCACCTTTCCCAGAATCAATATTTTATGTTGCACCACTATCTCTGGATTGTTCCATGAACTTTAAGCACAAGATACTATTGATGATGGAATCTGGAGGCAATACACAAAATCACAAAATGCTGGAGGAACTTGAAGGGTCGGTGTACATCTGTAGAAGAAAATGAACAGTTGACAGTTTGGGTTGAGACCCCTCATTACTTGCCAGCTCTTGTTCCCATTCCCGCCCCCTCCATCCTTTTATTGGATGATTGGTCTCGAACTGAAACGTCAACTGTCCATTTCCCTTCATGGGTGCTGCCTGACTTGCTGAGTTTCTCCAGCATTTTGTGCTGTTCCATTAACTATCTTGCTTTAGAATTGACTGAAATCTTGTGAACTATGTTGCTACCTCTGAATAAGAATTACTACCTAATCAAAAAACAATAAAAACTAGATGCTGGAAATGTACAATGAAAACAAGAAATTCTGGGAGTACTTGGCAAATCTGGCAGCATCTATGGGGACGGAAATTGAGTTGATTTTGCAGACCAAGATCTTTGATCAGACCTCCCATAATTAAGGGTCATTGCCATCCATGTAGAAAATATGTTTAATGGAACTACTATGAAAGCTAATTTCCATTTAAAAATACAACTGGAAGACATGCTTACAGAAGCAATGTCCATTGTATGGATTTCCTAATATAACCATATCAATCACTATGCTGCAAGCCATGGGACAAATGTAACAGACAGAGCTCTGCTAAACAAAGGGATAGTTGTTAAGCAATACTTCAAAGTGCTTTTATGCCTAGAGCAGGGATTTTCAAACTATGGTCCATGGTCCCCTTGCTTAATGGTATTGGTCTGTGGCATAACGAAAGGTCGGGAACCCCTGGTCGAGAGGAACTAATGGTAGTATGTTATGTCACTTTGCTGTATATGCAAAGTATTAGAGATATTGTTAAATCAAAATGCTGTAATAAAAAGAAACATTCATCTTGATTAAGTAAATCCCTATTGAAGGAGAACTTCTCTGAATTATGAAAAAAGAAAATTTCTGAAGATTTACTCATTTGTATGTACTGTTTATATGACCACTGTGCAGCAAAGCTCGTATAGTCTCTGATAGAATAAAGTTCTGGATTGAAGCCAGCTCAAATGAATAGGACTTGTTCAGTCAACTGGCGTAAACCAGTATGGTAGTGCAACTGCTTTGCTTATTCTATCCACTTATTGCTTAACAAACATTTTTTTGGTTACATGAAACAAGAAGTACTCATCAAGCCATCATGTTTTATGTGTAGGAATCTATGCTTCAGTAAAATTCGGAGAGTAGGCAGGTAAAGTAGGTAATCCTAAATTGAGGCAGTGGCTTTATTTAACAATATTTCACCTAGGACAGTGAAAGATTGAAGGTGAAAAAACGAAGGTGACTGTAACACCTTAGTCTGAATGCATTACTTGTTTCCTAGTAATTTGGAATATATGAATTTAGGATGGATTTTTTCCCACTGTTTTACATGGGTTCTTCTGCTAAAAAAAAATGAGATTATTTTGTGCTATATTAGGTAGAAACAGGTGTCTCCCATTGAATCTGAACATTTATTGGGCTTGTTTATAATCCATCATTATTTTGTTGTCCATAAATCAAAGTGTACAGGTATATTAGAAATGAAAATGTGAAGAGACAAATACATTTCTCGGGTAAAATTCTCTCATTTTGATCAAAGATCCCTAGTCTGAACATTCGCGATATTTCTATTGTCATTAGGATTTTCTGTGCATTATCAGCATCATTTGATTTTAAGTTTGGAGTTTCATAGTGTAGGAATAAAGACAAGTGAAGTTTTTGGTTTGTGTGAAGGTAGTTGTCCCATTAACAGCAGAAACCAAGTTTGATAAGCAATGGGTTGTTTGTGAAATGAGTTGGTATTTGGGCCAGCTCATGTCTCAAGTCATGGTACATCCACATTATCTATAATGATACTCTGTAGGATGTATTCACAGTCCACTATTTACCTTTTCCTTCCAGGTAAGCAAATCTGTGTGCATACTCACAACACAAGCTATATTAAAACTGTTTCGTTCAAAAGAGGCAGCTTCAGCAGTGGATGTCAAGACCTGGCCAACGGTTATAGATACTGGTAAGATTTTACTAAATAAACATGCAATTTATTAGTTGGATGATAGGCTATTTAAATATTTATCAATCTATTGGAGAAAATTGATTGACATCATATTTTCATTGGTGACTGAAATAGTTCATACCTAGAATAAATCAGAAAAAAATGGAGAATAAGCCTTTCTGATCGGGGAAATACTGTTGTTCATAATATTGACCTATATTATCATATAGCTCAATATTAGGATTGCTGTCAGTGAGTATCTTCCTTAAGATACTGCACTTTAGAAGTTACTTATACAAATATACTATACAAGTATACTGTTTTGGATCCAGTTGAAGGGGACGATCTATCGGGGGAGCTGCAGTGACCAGGTCTCTGGCACTGAGTGTAGTGCTGTGGCTCAGAAAAGAAGAGAGGTGAAGAGGACTGCAGTAGTGATAGGAGATTCCATAGTTAGAGGAAAAGTGACGTGATTCTGGGCATGGGATAGAGACACCTGAATGGTATATTGCCTCCCAGGTGCCAGAGTCAGGGATGTCTTGATCGGGTCTGTGGCATTCTAAAGGGGAAGGGTGAATAGTTAGAATTGTTGGTGCATATTAGCGCCAATGACATGGGTAGGAAAGTTGAAGAGAGATGTTAGGGAGCTAGGTAGAAAGCTGATAAGTGCTACGTGCCAGTGAGGGTTAGAATCAGAGCATTTGGCAGATAAATGCGTGGCTGAGGAACTGATGCAGGGGTTCTAATTTCTGGATCATTAGAATCTCTTCTGGGGAAAGTACATCCTGACCTGTACGTAAGGGGTAGGTTGTACCTGACCCTGAGGGGAACCAATATCCTAGCAGGCAGGTTTGCTAGACCTGTTTGGGAGGCTTAAAACTGTTTTGGCAGGGAGATGGGAACCAGGGTGAAAGGACTAATGACAGGCCAGTCCGTTTACAAACCGAGGCAGTGTGTGCTGAGACTGCGAGCAAAGACAGGCTGATGGTACAGCAAAATTGCAGTCAGTGGGATGAGTTGCAATACAAAAGGGGAACGAAATTGAAAAGGGTGATGAATACAGGACTAAAGGTGTTATATTTGAATGCACACAGTATATGGAATTAGGTGGATGAACTTGTAGCACAGTTACAGATTGACATGTATGATATTGTAAGCATCACTGAAGCGTGGCTTAAAGAAGATTATAGCTGGGGGCTTAACGTCCAAGGATACACGTTGTATCAAAAAGGCAGGGAGGTAGGCAGAGTGGGTGGGGTGGCTCGAGTGGTAAAAAATAAAATGGAATCCTTAGAAAGAGGTGACATAGGACCAGAAGGCATAGAATCCTTGTGGGTAGAGCTAAGAAACTACGAAGGTAAAAATACCCTGACTGGAGTTATATACAGACCTCTGAACAGCAACAAAGATGTAGGCTACAAACTGCAACAGGAGATAGAAAATGCATGTCAAAAGGGTAATGTTACAATAGTCATGGGGGATTTCAATATGCAGGTAGATTGGGAAAATCAGGTTGGTGCTTGATTCCAAGAAGAGGAATTTGTAAAGTGCCTATAGGATAGCTTTTTAGAGCAACTCATGGTTGAGCCCACTGTGGGATCAGCTATTCTAGACTGTGTTGTGCAGTGAACTGGAGTTGATTAGAGAGCTTAAGGTAAAGACATAGGGGACAGTGATCATAATATAAAAGAATTCAGCCTGCAGTTTGAGAAGGAGAAGCCAAAGTCAGATGTATCAGTATTATAATGGAGTAAGGGGAATTACAGAGGCATGAGAGAGGAGCTGACCAAAGTTCATAGGAAGGAGACACTAGCAGGGATTACGGCAAAGCAACAACGGCCAGAGTTTCTGGCAACAATTTGGAAGGCGCAGGGTAGATGCATCCCAAAGATGAAATAGTATTCTAAAGGTAGAATGATGCAACTGTGAATGACAAGGGAAGTCAAAGCCAAAGAAAGGGCGGATAATAGTGCAAAAATTAGTGTGAAGTTAGAAGATTAGGAAGCTTTTTAACTAAAAAATTCATAAAGAGGGAAAAGATGAGATATGAAGGTAAGCTAGCCAATAATATTAAAGAGGATACCAAATGTTTCTTCAGATATATAAAGAGTAAAAGAGAGGCAAGAGTAGATATCGGACGACTGGAAAATTATGCTGGACAAGTAATGGGGGAGAAGGAAATGGCGGACGAGCTAAAGTACCAAAGCATTTTTCATCAGTCTTCACTGTGGAAGACATTAGCAGTACGCCGGATGTTCAAGAGTGTCGGGACAGAAGTGAATGAAGTTGCCATTACTATGGAGAATGCTTTGGAAACTGAAAGGTCTGAAGGTAGATGAATCACCTGGACTAAATGGTCTATGCCCCATGGTTCTAAAAGAGATGGCTGAAGAGATATGGAGGCATTAATAAAGATCTTTGAAGAATCAATCGATTCTGGCAAGGTTCTGGAGGACTGGAAAATTGTAAGTGTCTCTCCACTCTTCAAGAAGGGAGAGAGGAAGAAGAAAGGAAATTATAGGCAAGTTAGTCTGACCTCTATTTTCTGCTTAGGAAGCCTGACCTCTGTTGTCTGGTTGGGATGATGTTGGAGACAATTATTAAGGATGTGGTTTTGGGGTACTTGGAGGCACATGGTAAAATAGGCCAAAGTCAGCATGGTTTCCCTATGGGAAAATCTTTCCTGACAAATCTCTTTGAAATCATTGAAGAAATAACAGGTAGGATAGACAAAGGAGAATCGATAAATGTGTACTTGGATTTTCAGAAGGCCTTTGAGAAGATGCCACACATGAGGTTGCTAAACAAGATAAGAGCCCATAGTATTACAGGAAAGATAGTAGCTTGGATAAAGCAATGGCTGATTGGCAGTGGGGGGGGGGGCGCGGTGGAATGTGGGAATAAAGGAAGCCTTTTCTGTTTGGCTGCTGGAGACGAGTGGTGTTCCATTGGGGTCTATGTTGGGACGGCTTCTTTTTATGTTATGTATCAATAATTTGGATGATAGAATTGTTGGCTCTGTGTCCCAAGTTTGCAGATGATGCAAAGATAGGTGGAGGGGCAGATAGTGTTGAGAAAGCGGAGAGGCTACAGAAGGACTTAGACAGATTAGGGGAATAGGCAAAGAAATGGCAGATGGAATACAATGTTGGGAAGTGTTTGGTCATTCAAGTTGGTAGAAGAAATAAAAGCATAGACTATTTTCTAAATGGAGAGAAAATTCAAGTATCTGAAGTGCAAAGAGACTTGGAGGTTTTCATGCAGGATTCCCTGAAGGTTAATTTGCAGGTTAAGTCGGTAGTGAGGAAGGCAAATGCAATGTTCACATTCAGTTCGAGAGAACTAGAATATAAAAGCAAGAATGTAATGCTGAAGCTTTATAAGGCACTGGTGAGGCTTCATGAAGTACTGTGAGCAGTTTTGGGACCCTTATCTAAGAACTGATGTGCTGACATTGGCGAGGGTTCAGAGGAGGTTCACGAAAATAATTCCAGGGTTGAAAGGCTAGTCATATGAGGAGTGTTTAATGGTCTGGGCCTGTACTCTCTGGAATTCAAAAGAATGAGGGGGGAATCTCATTGAAACCTGTCAAATGTTGAGATTCAACAGAGTGGATGTGGATATAATGTTTCCTATGGTGGGAGCGTCTAGGACCAGAGGGGACAGCCACAGAATAGAGGGACGTCCAATTAGAATGGAGATGAGGAAGAATTTCTTTAGCCAGAGAATTATGAATCTGGAATTTCCACAGGTGGCTATGGAGACCAAGTCAGTGGGTATATTTAAGACAGAAATTGATAGATTCTTGGTTAGTCAGGACAAAAATGGTTGTGGGGAGAAGGCTGGAGATTGGGGCTGAGGGAAAAATGAATCAGCTATGATGAAATGGTGGAGCAGACTTGATGGGCAAAATGGCCTAATTCTACTCATATTTTATGGTCTTGTGTGTTGACCTGATCTGATCTCAGTCTGCATCTCTTTTTGGGCATGTAGAATTATTCAGAGTGCCTTCTGTGCTGGGAACAAGTTTTACCAATTTCTGAGTTCATTATAGTGCAGATGTTTTAATTTTGATCATTTTTGACAAATTTATGTATTTTGATCAGATGACCTACCAAGAAAGAAGCCCCCCCAGATATATAAAGCCCCAACACCTGAAATGTTGGCATATCTGGACTTCAGTGTATCTACTACTGGAATCCTGGCAGGAGTGAAGGTATGGCATCTTAACAGTTGGTTAGCTGAGTATTCAATTCAGACTTGTGACAATTATATGAAATCCTGCAAACTGCAATCTGATTTGGCCTCTGCCCATTGCTGAATAAATATATTTTTAATTGGTCATTCCGTATATGTACAGGTATTAATTAAGGGATTTGTAGTAGGATTTTAATCCTGTTCAACTCTGTACAATTTGGAAGGTACAACAGCACTGAACCCTAATCACATCTTTGACTGAAGCACACATATAAAATCTTATTCATAAAGCAAGATTTACTGGATTTCAAGTGAACTTTTTAAAAATACCAGTTACATGTCCCTATTTCCCTCCAGGCATTGTATATACAAATTATTTCAACTTATGAGATTGTGCATTTTGGACATTCAAACCATGATAGAACCTATACTGTGAATGGCAGTCCACTAATAAGATTGTGGAAAAGGGGGACCAGAGAGTATAAGTACCTGATTCACTGAAATCAGCTGTGGAAGTAAATGGAGCGGTGATGAAGATGTTTATCTTGCTGGCTTTCATCACTCAGGGCACTGTACTGATAAGAGGGGACATAATGAGTAAGATCACACTTGGAGTACTCTGTTCAGTTTTGGTTACCCAGTTATAGGAAAGACCTTGTCAAGCTGGAGAAGGTTCAGAAGAATATACAATGATGCTGCCTGGGCTAGAGGGAATTAGAGGGAGAGGGTGGATTGTCGTTCCTTGGAGCTTAGAATAACGAGAGGTTAGAAGTTCAAAAAATCATGAAGACTATGGATAAGGTGGACAGTCATTCTTTTCTCCAGGCCTGGGGAGTCCAAAGCTAGTGAGCATTGATAGAAAATGAGGGAGAGATTTAAAAGAAATCTGGGAGGTAGTTTTTTTTTACCTAGATCATAATGAGTACTTGGAATGTGCTGCTAGAGGAAGTGGTTAAGGCAGGTAGAATTACAGCATTTAAAAGGCATTTGGATAGGTACATGGAGGATAGGGGGATGGGCTTCGAAGGTTATGGACTGAACACAGGTAGTTGGGGCTAACAGGGAGGTTGCTGTGGTTAGCATGGACCATTGACCAAATGGCATGTTTCTATGCTGTACAATTCTATGACTAATTGCAAGGAATAAAATTTCACAGTAGTGGCGGGGAAAGGATGGTATACAGCATCACCACCTCACAGCACAAGGGATGCAGAGGATTCAATCTTGACCTTGTGTGCTTCATGTGGAGGGTTATCAGTTTTCCCTATGATAGTGTGGGTTTGCTCCATGTGCCCCAGTTTTCTCCCACACCCCACAGATGTGCAGGTTAATAGGTTAATTGATAACTGTGAAGTGTAGATTGTATATTGTGTATTGTGTAGATGCATGGGAGAATCTGGGAGGATTTCTGATGGGAATGTAGAGAGAATTTGAATATGGGATTAATGTAGTGTACACGGGGGGTGGGGTTGATTCTCTACATGGACTTGGTGAGCCTGAGGGCCTGTTTCTGTGCTGTGCTCTAAAGTAAATCTTGTATTTAAGCATGCTGTTTATTACATCAGGGTGTCTATAAGTCATCTCAGGCTCATGACATATTTTAGAGAAGTGTAATCATTGTTACGGTGTTGAACATATGACAGAATATTTATATACTGGTATTACAAGCTCCTCCAAACAGTAGTATCCAAGATAGTCTGCTGTTGCTAATATCAATTGATGGTAGACATTCAGCAGGACACTGGGAACTGTTATGATTGATGCCGTGGAATCTTTTGGTACTGCACAAGAGGGCAAGCATTTAACACCTCAGTGGTCACTAAGAACAAACTTCAGAGGGGAGGTAATGGTCTTTTGACTCTGCAGGACTTCTAGAGGAGGGCATAGAAATGGATTTGTTCTGTGATTCTTGTCACCTTGTGCACTTGGCAATTTCACTATGCATGCACATCGGCCTTGTCGTGAAAGCATCCCGTCTGAATCCTCTAAGGCAGTGTGGATTTGGACTGCCACCACTGCACACTCTTCCACTCCATACTCCCCTCTAATGAGTCTTTACACAGTGTTCCTAAGGCTCAGTGTCTGGCAAAGTTCCTTGTGATATGTATCTTTGTAACCTAATTCACTCATCCCTGATGGTGCTGTGAAGTATGAAGTGCAGTGACATCTTTTGTTCCCACCCAAACCCATATGGTGGTCTCTTGTCCAATTCCTGATTGTTGCCCTGAATGGAGGAGGAAGAGGAAGAAGAGACAGCAGACACTGTATTAGCTTTATTCTCCCAGATTTTATCCTCTCATCCCTCTTCCTGAGTGCTTCTCTCTCTTCCATAACAACCTTAATGTATATGGCTACTATTAGGAGTGTGCCTTTAAGTGCTGATATCTTCCGGTGACTGCTGCATTTGTGTTTGAGGCAGGTACAATCTCAATTTTTAAGCCAGTTGAAGAGGTACATGAATTGGAAAGATTTAGAAGGTTACTAGACAACAGGGTAACCTGTTGGGGCACCCTTTGAGAGAAGGGTAGTGCAGTCTGATGTGACCAGAATGAACATTAAGTTTTCCTGAATGCTATTGGTATCACTTTACTTTGGAAACTGAAACCTCAGTTTATTAAAGAAGAACGATACGTAGCAGAGCAAATATAGCTGCTCATTTAACGAAGGACACTTTTGATGGCATTATTTCTGGTTTATCTGCCACCCTTGTGCCTCTCATTGTCATTCTGGAGACTTGCAGCCCTTTCATCCCTGGTCTCTTCATCTCTTCTACTGTTTGTTGTTTGTGTCTTATCCTGGAGACGTGCATGCCTCTCCTCCTCTGTCTCTTCTTTCATCTTTTTTTTGTCCTGACTCATTGATCCTGGAGTCGTGCAGCCCTGGCCTCATCTGATTCTTGTTCTCTCCCTCTCCTTGCCGCTTCCCAACGTCATCTCTTGACCATAATGTCCTCCTTCCCTTTCCAGGCGGCATAATTAGGCTGACCATTTTTTTTACCCTAATGCTGGATAGAAGATACGAAGCAGTAACACCAAAGGATGCTGATTATTCTTGATGATGTAGTTGGCGCTCTCCTAAATGGACGTGATATAGTCACCGCTGTCCTTTGACTGCAGCAAAGGGTTTTATGGGTGTCTCAGAGTACGTCATTACAATAAGATTTAATGATCTCTTATTGATGGGTGGCAGTTAGATCTGTCCCAATCCTGCACATGCTGATGGTGGTTAGCAGAATGTGACCCTTCGAAATAGAGCTGCCCTGCGCTTTTGCTCTGGTAGGTGTCGCTGCTGAGGCCGGCCTTGCGCATGTGTCGGGCTGTCGCGTCCCGATTTCCATGATGGCCAATTGGGTCTCGGGTTAAAAGGGAGCCTGTTTATTTTGGCAAATGAGCAATTTTATATGAATATATAACTGTGAACTTCACCTGCATTCTGTCAGTTAGCGCATTTTAGTTTGATTTAGACAAAAAAAACTGCTGCTGTAATGCACAGTTTGCGCTAATTGGAGGTCACAAACAGACAGACAGAGCATGAGAGTTTTAGTAGTATATAGATGGGCCAAATGCTGGATAATGGAATTAGTTTGGATGAGGTCTCTTGATGGGCATAGACCAGTTGAACAGAAGGGCTGTTTCCGTGCTGTTGTAGCTCTTTGATTCTACAACTAGTGTTAATATGATTAGAATCTCACAGCAAACCTGGTTTTAAATGTTTTTAACTTTCCCTGCTTTAAGGCCAAATGCAATCATGAATACATATTCATTTGAGAATTGTCTTTATTGTCAACAGATGTCTCATGAAGCAACTAGTGCTATGTGTCGCTCCATTAAGTTGCAATGTGAGCTCTACCCTTCCCGACAGATTGCAGTTTGCCTTGATCCCTACTGCGGTCTTGGTTTTGCACTTTGGTGCCTCTGTAGGTAAGAAAAATGTTCCTAAAGACATTGATTATTAAGATGTTATCTGTTGGCCTAGAATATGGGGTGAAGGTAGAGGGTTGTTTTTATGATTGTTCCTTATGACTTTTCCCAGGGATCGGTGTCAGGAGCTTTGCTGTTAATCATATGGAATCGGAATTGGTGTATATTGTCACGTACCCAGATACAGTGAAAAGCTTTTCTTGCATACTATTTACGCAGATCAGATTGTTACACAGTGTATTAAGGTTGAACAAAATAAATCAATAATAATGCAGCGTAGCCGAGAAAGTACAGTGTAGGTAACCATTAAGTTGCAAGATTCATAATGAAGTAGAGTGTGAGGTCAAGAGTCCAACTTATTGTACTAGGGATCTATTTAATAGTCTTATAACCATGGGTAGAAGCTTTCCTTGAGAGATAATGTGGATGTAGGAGGCATGATCGTTGAGTTTGTAGGTGGCATGCAGATTGGTGGAGTTGATTGTATGAAGAGTAGACTTGGTCTGCAGGACTATAATAATGTGTTGGTTAACTAGGCTAATAAATGGCAGATGGAGTTTAATCTAGATAAATATGAGGTAATTCATTTTGGGAGTACTAATGAGGCTGGGACACCATGAATGGTAGGATCCTCGCGAGTTTTGAATATAGGCCTTGATTTGCAAGTTGAAAGGTCTCCTTGAAGGTGGCAGGACAGGTAGGTAACATAGCAAATGGATTCTGCCCTTTGTTACCCGGGGCATTGAATGCAAGAAAAGGGAAGTTATCCTTTAACATTATACTATATTGGTCAGACCCCATCTGGAGTACAGCGTGCACTCGTCACCACTCTATAGGAAAAATGTGATAGTGCTGAAGAGAGTGTAGAGGAGATTCACCAGGATGTTGCAGGGAATGGAGAAACTGAAGAGGCTCTGTTTGCTTTTCCTGGAACACTGGAGATTAAGAGACATAACTGAAGTATATAAAAAACTGAGGGGTATGAAAAAGGTAGACTGCAGGAAACTTTTTCCCAAAATCAGAGGAGCATAAACTAAGGGTAAGGGGCAAGAGATTTAGAAGGGTTCTGAGGGCACCTTCCTTCACCCAGAGTGTGTTGAGTACTTAGAATATTGTGTGAAAATGTGTGGAATCATTTAAGAAGTAGACAAGCACTTGAATTACTTGGGCACAGAAGATAACTCGTCAAGTATTGCAAGGTAATGATAATATGGATGTCTGCCCAATGGTTCACATAGACATGGTGGCCTGTTTTCATAGGGTATGACCCTGCTGGAGGAATTTAACTGCAAGAAATTAACTCTACCGTGGCAATTACATAATTCTTCAATTTGTAACAAAGTTAGTGTCTGCAAGTGCAAAAAGACCCCTATATTTTCATACAAATCAGTGATAATGGGAAACCAAAAGACAGTTCTAAAATGTAAAGTTGTTTTAATGCTAATGCACAGTCCTTGCGTGAGCAAACCAGTCGTGACAATAGAAACTATTTATGATTTAATGTAATGTCAAATAAAGAACAAATTTCTAGTTTAATTAACTGAGCTGAAACTAATGTGAAAATATCTTTCTAAGTGGAAATTCTTCTTTTGGTTTGGTATTAATAGGTGATTACAGAGCATGGCAAGTCAACATTTTGAAACTTAACCTGTGATAGCATAGTGAGTTCAGTCTGCTAAACTTTGGTGTCTCAGCTTGCGGAGTTGCTACATAGCTATGGGGAAGCATCAGAAATGTAGAGCAATACTCAGTTTTAAGGTGGTCTTATGATGGGTCTCTCAACACATTTGAGCAGCATGGAAAGAATCAATTTAAGTGAAAGAAAATTAAAGCTATTCTCTGTATGTTCTCACATTTATTTTTTGATTTATTTATTTGGTGAATTGTGTAGGCTTGCACTATGAGCACAATTAAAGATGTCAGATATAAATTTTCATAATTATTTTGTTTTTTTTTCTTAGTGTGTATTCAGGTCATCAGTCCATCCTTGTTCCTCCACTTGAATTGGAGAGCAACGTCTCTCTGTGGCTCTCTGCAGTTAGTCAGTACAAAGTGCGCGTGACTTTCTGTTCCTACTCTGTAATGGAGATGTGCACTAAAGGACTTGGTGCACAAACAGATGCACTCAAGGTAGGAGCCAGTAATGAATCTGGAGTTTACTTGGCAAATTGTGTCAATAACTGGGTCATTTGTTGAAGTATGCTGTGTTAGCTAGATGACAACAGTTTGTCTTTTCAAATCATATTTAATCTTGTTGAAGTTTATGCTAATGGCATATTTTGCAAAAGGAAATCACTTTACCTGTTCCTTATAAATCTAAGAAATGTCACTATTTTCATAATCTCTGCACTGTCATGATCTTAAGACCATGTTTTCTTTTTCCAAGGCAAAAGGTGTAAATTTGTCCTGTGTTCGAACATGCATGGTGGTTGCAGAGGAGCGACCACGTATAGCGCTTACACAGTCCTTCTCCAAGTTATTTAAGGACCTTGGACTATCTCTGAGAGCTGTCAGTACAACCTTTGGCTGCAGGGTCAATGTGGCCATCTGCTTACAGGTGAGAATTTCATGATATAAGCTAAATTAAACTGAAAATCTATTGCTTTGTCAATATCTTTCAGTGAAGAGTAAACCCTCAACTGAGGCAATGCCACAGGCTTCTACCGCTTTCTTGTTTCTGAAGAATACCTAACTGCCCCAAGTTTATCTTGGGCGAAACTACAAGTTTGATCTGAATGTCCAGTTTGAAAATTACAGGAAGTGAATATGTAGTAAAGCTGTTATGCACCTTAGGAGATAATATCCACCATTTTTCTCTGATCAGTTTAGAGCCATGGATCTATCCTTTGAAAATAGTCACCGGTCCCTGCATCTACAACCCAATCCCACACAAGAGAATAGTAATCAAGTCACCAGTGTATCAATGTGATGTTAGACTAATTGGCACTATCATTCTGATGTAATGAACTTCTGGTGCAGGAGTCTCCGATTTCAGAGCAAAGTCTTAGAATTTTGTTCTCACTTAGCAGTTAATTAGGTAGTGGTGGCTATAGAAGTAGAGAGAGAGGGAACTGTTTAAGGAGATGTGACAGAGTAGTTCTGTTTATGATGTACATAATGTGTTATGCCCTTGCCATTGGCCTCTTGAAAAGTACCACTGTGATTTAATTAATGGCTGTGCTTTGTCCATAGTTTCTTTGGATTCTGTATTTAAGCAGCAGTGTAATTTTTTTTTGCTAACCACTAATCCAGTGTCTTCAGTAACTGTTTTGCTGTTTCTGTTTGTCTCTTGTCTCTTGCTTATGCTTCTCTCTCTTTTAAATCTGGCTGTCCCTTCCTCTCTGTGGGCTGACCTGTGTCATCTCCTTTCCTCGTTTTCTCCTCCCTCATACTCTCAGCCACACAGGCTGGGCAAGCTGGCTGAGCAGGTAGAGTAATTTTTGTGTCTTTTTTTTGTCCCAGATTATCATCTAAGCCAGCTGGCAAGCTTATCTAAAATTTATTTATTGCAAAATGATAAAGCTTAGAATTGCTGCTTTATTTTAAAGCTGAATGATTTGGAAAGAATCATTTCAGTGGAAATTCATCTTGCAAAGGAAATATGTGACTTGTTGATAGAACTTAAGTGAACAGATAGAATGGCATTGGGTGAAATAATTTTTATCTATTGTTTTAATGGTAATTACCTATTAACACTGCTCTAAATCTTCCTATTATTTTGTTATTTAACCTCCTCTCTTGTTAACCCTGGTTTTATTTTCCACTGATGAATGGTAGATACCATGACTTTGTTTACAGTTTGAAAATGAGTTCACATAATTTTATCATGTTTGTGTTTGAAACCTAAAATGGGTACGTTATTGGAATACACATGGCAGGTAAACATTTTAGTCCCACCTGGACTTGCCTTAGAATGAGGTGCTGTCCTGTATGATGAGACATCTAAAATCAATCAATTTTAGTTCCAAGCTCCTGTTAGGTCAGCAGCAAGCGTCTATCAGTGGTGTCCATTTGTTTCTTCTGCATTTGCAGAATATTTTACCTGTGAAAAGTTATTTTACTTGTAGAGCACAATCTCACTTAAGCACTGCAAATTGGTAGGGACTACTTGCCATAGAAATTCGTTAATACCAAAGAATTTTTAAAAGAAAAAAAATAGTTGGAGGAGCAAGTGTAGAGAGGGAAACATGCTATTAAATTCAAATGTTATTTTATAGTTGCTAAAGGGTCTTGTTATCATGAAATGTATCATCTATTTTGTCTGTAATGCTTAATTTGCATTTAAGGATATTTACTCTTTTTAAATCTTTTTATTGAATAAGTATACAAAAGGGTAAGCCATATAGGCACTAATACACTGTTAGAATATAATAAAATTACAGGAAATATTAATATAGAAAAAAAAGTGATACAAACAATGTAATTTAAACATAACATACTAAGGTAACATAATAGTATACTAATTTATATATATCAATAGAGAAAAGGAAAAAAAAAACCCACCGTGCAACTAAACTAAAAGCAAAGCAAAGCAATGGGCTAACTTGGAACCAAGTAGAGTTAAAGAACTTAAAATCATGTCCTTAAACCCGACCTCCATTAAAAACAGTAAAAAAAAACAAGAAGGGTATATAAATATGGAGCAAAAAAGAGAAGAAAAAAAAATTACATTAAATGAAAATATTGAATAAAAGATCTCCAGGTCTGTTCAAATTTAAGTGAGGAATCATAAGGATTGCTTCTAATTTTCTCCAAATTCAAGCATAATATCGTCTGAGAAAACCAAAAAAAGGTGGTTGGAGCATTAAGCTCTTTCCAATGTTGTAAGATACATCTTTTCGCCATTAAAGTAAGAAATGCAATCATTCTATGGGCTGAAGGAGAAAGATAACTGGAAATTTTAGGTAGTCCAAAGATAGCAGTAATAGGGTGAGGAGAGATATCTATATTCAATACCTTTGAGATAATATTAAAAATGTCTCTCCAGAAAGTTTCCAGAGTAGGACAAGACCAAAACATATGAGTTAAAGAGGATATCTGTCCCGGACATCTATCACAAAAAGGATTAATATGAGAATAAAAGTGAGCTAATTTATCTTTGGACTTATGTGCTCTATGAACAACTTTAAATTGAATTAGGGAATGTTTAGCACAAATAGAGGAAGTATTGACTAATTGTAAAATCTGCCCCCAGTCATCCACGGAAATGATAGACCCCAATTCCTGTTCCCAATCTACCCTAATCTTATCAAATGGAACTTTCCTAAGTTTCATAATAATATTATAAATCATAGCTGATGCACCTTTCTGACATGGATTAAGGTTAATTATAGTATCTAAAATGTATGTAGGATGAAGCATTGGAAAAGAAGAAAGTAGAGTACTTAGGAAATTTCTAACTTGTAGATACCTAAAAAAAATGTATTCTTGATAAATTATATTTATTAGATAATTGTTCAAAAGACATAAGGGAACCATCTAAAAATATATCCAAAAACCGTGAAATACCCTTAGTCTTCCAAATTTGAAAAGCACGGTCCGTAAAAGAGGGAGGAAAAAATGTTACCTAAAATAGGAATCGCTAGCCCAAATTGGTTAAGATCAAAAAATTTTCTGAATTGGAACCAAATACGTAAGATATATTTAACTATCGGGTTAGATACCTGTTTAAGGCGTTTCAAATCAAAAGGAAGAGAGGAACCTAAAATAGAGCCAAGTGTATAGCCCTGAACAGATTGTAATTCCAATGCTACCCATTTAGGAATGGATAGTATATCCTGGTCAAGTAACCAAAATTTCATATGTCGAATATTGATTGCCCAATAATAGAATCTAAAGTTAGGTAATGCTAAACCTCCATCTCTCTTAGCTTTCTGTAAATGTATTTTACCCAGTCTCGGGTTTTTATTTTGCCAAATAAATGAAGAAATTTTTGAGTCAACTTTATCAAAAAAAGATTTTGGAACAAAAATCGGTAATGCCTGAAATATATATAGAAATTTTGGCAGAAAAAACATCTTAACTGCATTAATACGACCAATCAAAGTTAAATATAAAGGAAACCATTTAGATGAAAGTTGAATAATATGGTCAATTAAGGGTAAAAAGTTAATCTTAAATAAATCTTTGTGTTTACAAGTAATTTTAATCCCAAGATATGAAAAATAATTCTTAATCAATTTAAATGGAAAGTTATGATATAAGGGAAGTTGTTTATTAATCGGGAAAAGTTCACTCTTACTAAGATTTAATTTATAACCTGAAAAGAGACTAAATTGTGCTAATAACTCTAAAACAGCAGGGATGGATTTTTGAGGATTGGAAATATATAAAAGTAAGTCATCAGCATAGAGTGATATTTTATGGGACTATAAGGATATTTACTCATGGTTATATAAATAGTATCCTTCAATTTTAAGTATTTTGTACCAAAATAATTGTGCAATCTAGATTTGATAGGACAATTTACAATAAACCATGTACTGTATTTTGTGAAATATGGTGTTTTCCATTTGTTGAACATTTCTGATGTTGATATCAATACTTTTTCTTAGGGAACATCTGGACCTGATCCAACTACAGTCTTTGTGGATATGAGAGCCCTCCGTCATGACAGGTATGCTTATACTATTAATTTGGATTTTTTTTCTTGTTGTGTTCTCTCCTTGTATTTTTTATTTCATTTCAAGCATCATCCTCTTTAGATTCTGGCGAGTTATGAAGTGTCTGATTTTGATAGATTTAAAGTTTGATCAAGCTGTTTCACGATTAACAGCCAAGATAGACGCCTTTCCAGTCAGCATTTGCATTCTGATGGAACCTCCAACACCACTCTCCTTCATGTAGCCTTGTACTCTCGTTGCTTTATGTGCAGTCACCTCAGCTGCTAATAATAGTGAGCTTTACTTTTTAACCAATCTCTAATTAAATGTTGTTTCTTGAATTCCCTTTTGGATTTCTTGTAATCTTAGATTTACTGTATGGACCTAAGACTAAGCCTCATCTACAAGTGGAAGCTTTCTTGTGTACCTGCCAAATGTTATAATCTTAAGATCTCTATGTAATCACGATTTTTCTTGTGAAAAGACATAGGCTGATTAACAATTCCTGATACAAGGAGTCTATAGTTGTTACTTGCATTTCCAGTGCTCTGTATGTAAATATGGCCTAACGGCTGCTATATGAATTTTGGCATTATGCAAAATTTAAACAACCTAACAAGTTCTGTCAAATTCGCTTGAAATAAATTTAAATACAAATAGCTCAAAAATACTATTTGTGTGGAGCACTACCTACCATCTTTTGCTAATCTGAGTAATTGATTTTAATCTCCTACTTCCTGGTCATCTGTTTTGTATCCAGTTTATTCTTGTTCTGCCTCTTAGCCCATGACTCAACATGTTCTCACATTCATGATTCAACTATGCAGAACATTATTGAATGTGTTTGTATTCTTGACACATTACGTTTACTTCATAACCCTTTTCTAACCTCCGAGTTGTTACAAGAAATTCAATAAGATTGATCAAGCATGAAATGCCATTTTGACTACCCTTTTAATTATTCTATTGTAGTGAAATTTCTGATTGCTTGTTTATTTAGAACATTTGAACAAAATTTTAATTATCTTTCCTTTCACAGGTGTTTAGCTAATTGATCTATACTTCTGTTGATATGTTCTATTTCACTTGATGTAAAGAAAATCTGTTAATTGTCAGCTAACCCTTTGGCACTGCTCACTTTTCCATTGAACTATGACATTTGCTTTGTTATATTTTTTTCTATTGCACGTGTGGTGACGCATGACCAGAATGTTATCCGCTTTATTACATCTATTATTAATTATTGTTCCTTTTTCTTTCTTGAATATTCCACTACAATTTTGAAACTCTTCTTCCAATGTCATGTTCGTCATATTTGTTCCCTATTAAAAACAAAACTTTCAATATCTCTGCCAGTAATCATTTCATTATTCTGGCCTTCTTGTTGCTGTGAGTTAGAACTACATGGAGCCATAAAGTTTGCATTTGTATGTAGTTTCATGTATTCATAGAGATTTGTAGCAAGAAATGTTTTGGTACAGAATGCTTGTATGAAGGCATTGTTAATTGAACAAAAGAAAAAGTGCTAATTGAACAAAAGCAGAAGTGCTGTGGATGATGGAAATTGGAAACAAGGAAAAAGTTGGAAATATTCAGCTTTAATGATTTGGTTCAATGATTTTTCATCAGAACAAGGAGAGGTCCTAGTCTGAGTCTGGATATATATTTAAGAGTTCAAATATTAAAGAACATAGGCAGGGAATAAGATGGGTGTGGAACATTGATAGGAAAGGACAGTTAGAAAATTTTATGAAATAATTAAAAGCTTAAGTATTGATGGTGCAGGGCAAGTTGGGATGATACTAGGACAAATAAAGCAACTAAAAGTGTTAATGATAACTGAAGAATTGGGAAGCTTAGAATGTAGCAAAAGCACCCATAATCCAAAAATCATGGTGATATCTGTGATCTCTGGCAGATCACTGCTGGCTGACTTTAAACCCAGTTCAGAATCAGAATCAAGTTTAATATCACTGACATATGTCATTGTTATGGTTCATCAATTTTCCATATCAGCACTCATTGTCTTGAGAAAATGGAGATTAATTAAAGGAATACTCAATACTGTTACCATTACAAACAAGAAATATCAGTCACTAATAAAATTTCCTTTTATACCTGTTAAAATTTACATTCTGGCTCCTCTTTTATTTTCATGGATGTGTTGCCTCAGTATTGTAAGAAAGCAACCAAAATCTGGTTGAAATTTATAGCAAATATTCAACTGTAATACAACTCTTGCAGAGATGCCCCTTAAATCTATTGGTGGGTTAGTCATATTAATAGAGAAAAAAATAAGGGTATGTTGACAGATTAGAGAGTTTTCAAAGGGATTTTTCATCCTGAAAGTGCAAACTGCTGTGGTATCTGAATGTCCAAACATGGCTTTGTAAAAATTTTTGATGTATAAATAGAGTTTCTGATAGCCCTGTAATTTTGAATGTTCTTTGGTGACAGCTATTTTAGGTAACAGTGAGGTTGATTAACTGCTGTTAAAGAACCATTTCTGCGATGTCCTGTTGTTTTCCTTTCAGTTTTATCATTTTCAAATTATAACACGTCTAATCTTGTCTTCTGTGATGAGCTCTCTGAGACGATAGGTTATCTATGAGATAGCAGTAAAGAACCGGTGTTACATCCCCCATGGTGCTACTGCTCCACCACCAAACTCGACAAGGCAGGCTGTTAGAATAGAGATGATGTAAGCAGGCAGCCACATGCCACAGTATAGCTTTCCAACGTGCATAGGAAAGAACAAATGGGAAAGTTTGTGAATAGATCAAGGACAGAAATGATTGAATGAGTAAAGCATTGGTGATACAAAGCATAAGGGGATAATATTGGGGCAAGTAAAGCAACAAAGGTGAAGTTGTAAAGATAAAAATTACCCAAACTGCTGCTGTGATGTGAATTGGCTAAAGCAGAAGCAATATTATTCTTGTACTGCGTTTCTCTGTTTTGCGACTGCCCATAAAGTTTGCTAGAATTCTTTCTTTTCATAACGTTGCAATACTCGAAGGAAATCCTAAGGAATCTTTTATGTGGCACCCTCATCATGGCAAATACAGCATTACATCAGCCATAGGATGTAACCGAGTCCCATTCATCTTTTGTACATTGGCTCCTGGTCTGGCACTGCTCTATACTTAATCTCCTCATTGTATTCAAATTGCTCTGTAGCTTACTCTCTGCACATCTATAGCTCATGAGCTTTGTTACGTAGCATAATGAAGGAATGTAAATAATAGTGTTGAGATTCAGATCCTGAAGCTGTCATTTCTCTTTCCTAAATATATTGAATAGCCTATATTCAAAAGTGATAAATGCATGATAAAAGTAAGTCATTTTAAAATGGTAATTCCCATTGGAGGGAATGTTTATGTATATTTCTTTAATATACCGTTTCTTATTCAATTGAATAGAATGCTTTTTAAAGAACTAACTTCTCTTGTTCTAGGGTGCGTTTGGTAGAGAGAGGCTCCCCACATAGTCTTCCATTAATGGAATCAGGAAAGGTATGTGTATGAGAAAGCTATTCAGAGTTGGTAAAATCTTAATCTTATGTCTGAGTAGTCAGGCCTCAAAATGTGGGAGGTTAAGTTGAAAAGCAGAAAAATCAGGAATAAGTGTTGCCAACATTATGGGTTGTTTTAAGAATAGTGTTGTATTTGAAGTTTAGGAGAATTCAGAAATAAGTTGAGGAAAGCAAAATTGAAAATCAATAATAGGGACAGAAGATTCCTTAGATCTTCAACAGCTCAGGCAGCATCTTTCAAAAGACAAACAGAATTGATGTTTCAGGCAAAAGGTCCCTCATCAGTTCTGACAAAGGGTCTTTCACCTTAAATGTTAACTTTATTCTCCAAATTTTGCCTAATTTGTTAAGTGTTTCCCATGTACTCTGTTTTTCATTTAAGTTGAGAGAAACATTGGTCATGCTCTTGACAATAATCAGTGGGAGATATGACTGTGATAGAAAGGCTTTAAATGTATTGGGTATCTTTCAAACAGGAGAACACTGGGCCATGTAACATTTTAGCTGCCTTTTTCAAATATTTCACGACCTTGACTATTCAGAATGTGAATACAAATATCTTTCGGTCCCAGTGTTAATGGATAAAATAAAGTTGAAAAGGTTTGAAATTCAACAATAAAACCAAATGCATCAATCCTTAACTTTTGCTCAAACATGCCCTGGACATGGGCCTGAAATTTTAAGTCTACTTCTCTTGAATTTTATGATTTGCTGAATTTCTTCTAAAATATTTAAAGTGTAATAGAATTATCAGCAGAATCAAAAACAAAGCAACTGGACTAATATACTGATCTTAAGCTTCGTCCTTTTGATCTCTTTTGCAGATTCTCCCTGGAGTAAAGGTTATCATAACTAACCCAGAGACAAAAGGCCCGCTGGGAGATTCACACCTTGGAGAGGTGAGATTGGAAAATATCAAATGTCAATCAAAGCTATACGCCACATTTTCTACAACTTCAAAAGTGTAGGGTCAGAGAGCATGGAAACAGGCCCTGCGATCCAATTATCCAATTTATCCATGCTGACTGCATTGTCTGGCTCAGCTAGTCCTTTTTGCCTGTGTTTGAGCAATATCCCTCTGAACTTTTTCTATCCTGGCCAGATGTCTTTCCAACATTGCAGTTGTCCCTGCCTTTACAGCTTCATCTTGCAGCTCCTTCCTAAAACTCACCATTTCCTGTGTGGAAGAAGTTGCCCTTTGGGTCCTTTAAATCTTTTTCTTCTTACTTTAGATCTACGACCTTTAGTTTTAGATTCCCCTCTGGGGCAGCACGGTAGCGTAATGGTTAGCACAACGCTTTACAGTACAAGCGACCCAGGTTCATTTCCTGCCGCTGCCTGTAAGGAGTTTGTACTTTCACCTTGAGGCCACATGGCTTTCCTCCCACAGTCCAACAGTACAAACTCTGTAAATACAAAAAGAAAGGACTAATAATAGCAATAAATATCAAGAACATGAGATGAAGAGTCCTTGAAAGTGAGTCCATTGATGGGTGGGAGCATTTCAGTGATGGGGCAAGTCAAGTTGAATGAAGTTTTTTCAAGATCCTGATGGTTGAGGGGTAATAATGGTTCCTGAACCTGGTTGTGAGAGTCTTGAGGCTCCTGTACTTTCTGATGGCAGCAGCGAGAAGAAAACATACCCTGAGTGGTGGGGGACTGTTTCCACAATTATTCATGAGTTCTGTTTTCATCAAAGGTGCATTGTTGTATGAATGCATATTGACACAATTGGCATAACAAGATTTCACAAACAAGATGAATTAATAATTGATCAGTTTTCTGCTGTTGCCCACAGGCTGAGTGTTGAGCAGAATGAAGGGAGAACCCACTGTCTCCCCTACAAATGGTGGCATGGGATGCCTTCTGTCACTGTGGTGACACTTCGAAAACCAGTTATTATCTGTTCCGTTAATGCCATATTCCTTCTCTTTTGCTTTAAAATGTTGGATTAGCACAAACATTCTCAAACTTTTTTTTGTTTTCACTTCAGAGGTTCAGACCCCCTATTGACGTACAACCCTGTCTCTTTTTAAAAGAAAATCTAAAGATCTATTTTATATAAAAGTCAATGTGGAATCAAAAAGGCAATTCAAATGAAGCTAGAGACAGAATTGGTTACGCAACAGCTGTGACAGGGCTTGCATGCCATTATTTCTGATAAGGTGGAACCAAACAGTATAAATGGTGGTGATGCAACTCCCCAACTTTGAATGCTTGCCTTCATGTTATTTAAAGGAGAATAACACTATACTTGTGCAAATCCCACAGCATCTGTCAACCCTGTGATCTCTGACTTGGTTTATGACCTTGCTCCTTACTACCTGCACTGCATTTTCTCTGTACTGTAACACTTTATGCTGCACTCTTTATTGTTTTACCTAGTATTACCTCAATACATTGTTGTTATGAATTGATCTGTGTGGACGATATGCAGGACAAGTTTTTCACTGTACCTCGGTGGAAACCTGAAATACTTTGTAAGGAATACCAGAATCTTGGCATAAATAAAATTTGATAGTGTGAGAATCATGAGAGCCGTAGCACTACTGGTGGTGATAATGCATGCAGAGCCTGTTCGTTAGAGCTGGCATTCTCTTCACCCTGGCTTCAATTTTAATTGTCTTGCAAGAAACAAGCACCTGTTATTATCAAACATGTAATCTTTATCGGGCTTGTATGCAAACGTGGCTCGATAGCTAACTCTGCAAATAGTCACGTGACTCAGCGGTGAGAAGACTACCATAGACAATATATGTCCAGGGTCAGTGTGATTTGGGGTTCAACCAAATGGGAACATCATGATGTTCCGATTAAAGAAACCTCAATTTGAGCAAATGCTGTGTAAATACTGCTAGTACACAATTATCAGTTGGCAAGAGATAATAAATCGTACACAGCATAAAATTATAAAGAGAATATATTTACTAATTTCAGCTTCATCAAATATTTATTAAGAGAAAGAAAAAAATAAAAATAAAAGGGCCCATTATAGTTAAACTAGTCTAAATATGCATGTAACCGTTGGAGCTCTTCTCTTCTAAAACTGGATATAACCCTTACAGCACCAAACCCACAGTCTGTGTGAAAGCATCCACCACAGTCTGAACTAGAAGTCTATCTTGAACAAACTGATTCTCTCCCTGAGAAGTATTGGCCCTCCTCAGAGCCTTTCATCTGCACAAAGCTCTTCTTGCAATGGGGACTATCCTTGCCATGGCATACTGTGACATTTCCCTTCTGTCCCACTGTGGCACCTGCAAAAAAAACCCAAGCAATCTACTGTCCATCACAAATCTCTCTCAGCCACGCGCTCTCTAGAACTTTCTCCAGATCCCACCTTCCTGATTGGCTGATGCAACAATCCTAAGCTGAACAGCAGGGCTTCTTATTTTTAGCCAAAACCAAAACATTCTACCAGCAGAGCGCACTGCTTCTGCAGAAAACTGCTAAAATGAAATACCTACAGCAGAATAATAGCAAATCTTAACCAGGGCATTACACATTGTTAACCCAAATTTAATTTTTGGAGGACTGTGAATTAAACTGGTTTTTAGCTTTGCGCTCATATTTGTTCATTCAAGGAAATAATGATTATGTTGTCTTTCCTGCACAGATTTAGGAACAGCTTCTACCCCTCTGCCATCCAATGGATATTGAACCCATGAACACTACCTCACTATTTTTAAGTTTTAATTTGGCACTACTTATTTAGTTTAACTATTGTGTATGTAAAATATATTTTATTAATATAATTCAATGTTTTTTTCTATTATTATGCATTGCATTGTGCTTTCACGACATATGCTGGTGATACTAATTCTGATTCTGACAGATCTGGGTGAGCAGTCCACATAATGCCACTGGGTACTACACGGTTTACGGTGAAGAGTCCTTGCACGCTGACCACTTCAACGCCAAACTCAGTTTTGGAGATACACAGACTTTGTGGGCACGGACTGGATATCTTGGATTTCTTCGTAGGACTGAACTGACTGACGCAACTGGAGGTGAGTTGGTGTGCTTCAAGAAAAAGAAGTGCTGTTTCTTTCATTTGTTTATTATAATTAATTTAAATTTCAGTAAATATGGTAAGTTTCAAAAGGCATGCTGGTAGAATGGGAGTATTAGTAGAAATTTAAGTTATACCATTTCAGAACAGTGTCTACTGTTACAAGAATTAAAATGCATGAGATTTGAGATTTGTGACAGGATGAGTAAAGTAACTTGTTTAGAAAAAACTTGAGCATTTGTGGTTACATCAAAAATATGACTTTGGTAATTGAGGAAATGAAGACATTCATATACTTAAGGGAAGGTATTCTTATCTGTTACACTGAGCCAATGTTCCTTCTGATTTGTAATGACCAGTGTGCGCAAAAATTTTGTGCTGTGCAGTTTTTTGGCCAGTGACAAAAATGTGCACACTGAATAATTTCTTCAATAAAAACTGTATAAATAAGCCAGTTCTAAAATCTGCGGATAAATAATCACAAACTCTACATTATCAACACCGTCCACATCAAAAACCAGAAAATGAAGGTATACGATTTGTAATGAAGGTATAGGATTGTGAAATAGACTTAACATGCCAGTGAGGTAGAGGGTTGATGACCTTGTGTGCGCAGTTTAAATTCCTTTGTGTGCTGGTAGCAAAAGATGTGTGCGCATACACCTTAGAAGGAACATTGCTCTGAGCTAACTTCAAACCGAATTCTCTAGATATATGATAGCTATCTCCTGTTGCAGAACGTCATGACGCCCTGTATGTGGTGGGATCCTTGGATGAGACTCTGGAGCTGAGAGGAATGCGTTATCATCCAATTGATATTGAGACCTCAGTGCTCAGAACACACAAGAGCATTGCTGAATGGTAGGGCATAGATATTATAAATTAACTATCAGAATGATGAATTGATAGAAGCTTGATTCACTAACAACTTTGCTTTAAAATTCTTCTTTCCAAATCATGTAAACTGTGCATTGGGATGTGGGATGACTTTCTTTTGCTTGGCGACTGCTTAATGAGTACGGATTTCAACAAGAGAGTAATGAGTCGGGATAGAGTTGTGGAAGGAGAGGAATAAAAGTTGGCACATCTAAGTGATGAGGAAGAGAGTGGAAAGAAAAGATGCAGATAAAATTAGCTGAATAGACCTGCAGAATCTACACTACACTTGATCTCAGCCAGAGGTGTTCTTGCTTATATATGTAAGGCAAATGCCAAGAGAACATCATGGATGTAATTAAAACATTAGAGGAATCTCTGAGGCACTGGAGTGGAAGAAGGTCAGCTTAGAGACTGCCACATGAAGTATACATAAACCGGTTTCATGTGACGATCAAAGGTGGACAGTGTCAGGGAACACTATCAGTGTGGGTTCAGTGGAGTCAGAAGGCTGAAGGAAAGGGGAGGATTGATTCTGTACCACCAGAGTGTGTAACTCTAGAACAAAAACTCATAGAATGGAGATGCAACAAGGCTTCCAGGTGTGGGGTCAAAGAAATGGGATCTTTGGGCTTTTAGCAAACAGAGCACTAGAAAAGAAACAGTGACTTATAGTAAAGTGAAAAGTGAACTCACAAAATCACTGCACATGTCAGAGACACCATCTGAGCAATTTTTTTTAAATTTAAAGCATTCAGACCTGGGAAGGTTCCAAAGAACTGGAGTAAAACCATAAGAATTAGAAAATTAGCTGTTTTTTTTTAACCTTCCAAAGATTCATTGCATCAGTATGTAGAAATTTCTTGTCATCGCAGTCTTGAATATTGACCTTTGAGACCATGACCCCTTATGCTTCACACCTCCACCCGGTGGGGGTAGTAGGCTAAGAATTGTCAACTCCTTATGTACCTGGTCAAACCCTGTATAAAGGCTGATTTGTATTTGTGCGTCCCAGCTTGTGCCGTAGCCTACACAAGTGGCCTACGCCATTGTGAGCATTTATACTTGTGCGTTGGTGTGTCTGCACCGCTCTGCAATTCACCGCCAAAACACTAGTTGGCAGGGTTTCTATGCCACTGTGTTGAGCTTCTTCGTGTTAAAACTCAACACAAAGAAACTCAAGCTTCAAACAATGGCAACTGAAGGAGGTGAATTTTCTGTGCTTGTCTGGCCACTGAGAGACATGGAAGAGGAAATGCATTTCAAATATTTTCAGATGTCAGGAGGTAGATTTGATGATTTGGTTCATCGTCTCCAACCATTTATTTCGCATCAGTGTAAGCACAGTATACTCAGACTGGCAATCACCATTCAAGTTTCAGGTGGAAGTCAACAGGCTGTAGCAGCTAGCTACAAACTGGCGTCAAGCACAGGGTCCTCCATAATTTCGGAGGTCTGTAAAGCTTTATGGAAAGCATTGCAGCCAGGGTTCCTTCCCTGCCCTTCAGTCGCCCAATGGGAAGCTATCACAGCGTAGGAGGAAATGCGATGCTACCAAGCGGACCAATCACAGTTGTTGAGGTCTGTGTCGCCGCGAAGCGTAGTTATATTTTGGGAGAGGTGTGCATTAGGCTACGGCGTAGAGTTTGGCGTAGAGTACAGCATAGGGTACACCGCAACGCCGTACCTACAGCATACATTTGACGCACAAGTATAAATCAGCCTGTAGTCTGCAAGATGGAAGAATTGTGAAGGGAATGGAACAGTGATAGATCAGTGGCCATGAGAAGTAAATGGATTGTTGGAAGGCAGAGAAATGAAGTGATTTGGTAGTAGAATCTAGAGTAAGATGGAAGTGACAACTGTTGAAGGCAAGTTGCGCAAAAAAAAACTCTTGATTGCAGAAACAAAAATTGAATTTACATGGCTGCTCATTTGGTGGATTAAAGACTATGTGAAAGAAATAGATCTTCAAAGTGTTGTCCGTGAAAAAGTGGAATTTGCTTTTTAAGAGTAGAAATTTCTTTCCAAGAACATAAAAACAGCAACACAGTTAAAACTGAAATTCATTCAAATATTTGAGTAATGAATATTGTATGCCAGAGGACATAGTTAGATATGAGGAGAGGATTGCCAGTCAAAATCATGCAAGTATGCCCTTCCAGTTTAGTTCAACAGAGTTGAGTAATGCAGATGTGACCACAACACCAACTGATTAAAGGTACAGATAAAGAATTCGAGTAGATGGGCAACCTTCCTTTTAAAGAGAGCTTTATTTTTCATTCATCAAGCTGTTCCTTAAGCAACTACGACGGATACCCATGGATGGTGGTACAGCAAAGAAGTTGATCATGTGTTATCAATGTGCCACCTATCCTCATAATCGTAAATATGTTTCATGCATTATGTAGATAACTGGATCCCTAAGCACACTGTGAGTGGCAGCACAATGCTTTTCTTATATGTTCCTGATTTTTGTTTTTTTTTTTGTTCTTCCACAGTGCTGTCTTTACGTGGACCAACCTGCTTGTTGTTGTGGTTGAATTGGATGGTTCTGAGCAGGAAGCACTGGACCTGGTTGCCTTGGTTACCAATGTTGTTTTAGAAGAACATTACCTGATTGTAGGAGTGGTGGTTGTGGTGGACCCTGGGGTGATTCCCATCAACTCACGTGGTGAGAAGCAGAGGATGCACCTTCGGGATGGTTTCCTAGCTGATCAGCTTGATCCCATTTATGTGGCCTATAACATGTGAGCGCAGTGCTCTGACTGCCTATTGCTACTGCTGCCTCAGTGACAGTATTTGCCGGTGCCATGAATGTCCACGTCGATCTTGTATGCTGCACTAAGAATGAGAACGAAGAGAAAGCCAGACCATGCTGGGAGGCGATGCTGCGTGCATTAAAGCCATATGTCCAGTATGATCTGTCATCCATTTCTCATGATGATGTTCTGCAGAGCTCCAAAGGCTGTCGCATCAAAAGACAGCAGGCTAGCCTACTACACCACTGCTGGTGCCATATTAAATGTGAAGTAGTGTTCTAGAAACGCCACTGTATCACAACACATTCAACAGACTACACAACTGTAATGGGGACATATCTTGTTCATACATCCTTAGACTTCCTACAAGAATGGGAGGCGAATAAGTTCTGAGTTTTGAGTCACCAGTGTTACCATTTTCTTAAACCCCTGCTTTTCTCCACAGTATGTATCATCACACTCTTGTGTGGCTGTGGATTTGGAAGTTCTTTTTAAAACCTATTTATTCTGGATATAATTGGATAAATGGACAGGTGATCTATCCAAGAGCCAGGTGTGGGGGTGGGGCAGGCATTTTAAAGTTGTTGGCATCCTCAAGCTAATCCACTGTTCATGTCGCTGAGAAGTAAAGGAAGAATGATTGAGGACAATGCTTATGTTGAGTTCTGAGTTGTCCTGTGATGTTCGCACTAACGGCTTATGAGTGGAACTTTAGAAGAGTTTTAAATCCCACCCTTTTATTGTGATCTGCAGAGCTAGTGAGGATCTTGCCAACATTTCATTGTTGTGATTGCCCACTAACCATGATAATCTGGACCCAGCATCAGAAAGCCACAGTCGGACCACCTACCTACATTAGGAGCATTATCTCTCCAGGAAGAATAAATAAAAACAAGTATCCTGTTGTTTTAATGAATATCCTATCTGATCCATTTTTATAAAATACTTCCATTCCATGTGTCATTTCATCTATCAATTTCGACTGCAATATTGCATTTTGTAAAATAGTGAAAGGATTGGTCGATGTTATGTCAGACCTTGAAATGCTGCAGGAGTCAATCTACTGTCATGACGATATTCAGAGGGGTCCCTAATCTTCAGTAGCTTTCCTCAGAAAGTTACAAAGGGTTTGAATTGGTGTGAAATGAAACCGAAACCTTTCTGTTTGATTATGCCAGTTGCTACAATTTGCACCATGTTGCTGGCATGCACTTGCATACCCGCTGGCTTTTCATGCATTCTTGGTCTTGAGATATAACACAACTTGGTGATTGCATAAATAAAGTTATTTCACACATTTCCAGCTTTTTCTGCTAAAACATTTTTATTCCCCTGATGGGACCACAACATATGAGCATTCATTTGGTTTATTTGTCACAAGTAAGAGCTCCTTAAATTCTTACTATGAACATCCCAAGGAAACCATTTTACCCTTGTGTTCATGGCCATTTAAAAATTTGTGTTAAGTGAATAATCAGCACTGTATGAGATTATAATGCCTCACAACATTGTGGTGTTGTAAGTTGATTGGAGCATATTTTCCTTTTAAGGATTCAAGATTATTTAATGTCATTTCCAGTACACAAATATAATAGAGAACAAAATGATTTTTCCTCTGGATCTGATGCAGTACAAAACACAATAAGATGACAATTTTTTTAAAAAATCATAATTATTATAAATACATAAGATAGCTGATACACATTGATTGTATGTCCATAAAGAGATGCTTGGCACAGGAGTGTATGTACATATGGTGACTCTGATAGGAGGAAGTAATAAAATAGTGGTGGTGGAATGGGTTACTTGGCGGAGGTGTCAATCAGCCTTACTGCTTGGGGAAAGTAACTGTTTTTGAGTCTGGTGGTCCTGGCATGCATACTACATTGTTTCCTCCCGTATGGGAGTGGGACAAACAGTCCATGAACAGAGTGGGTGGGATCCTTCATAATATTGCTGCCCTTTTCCACACCTTTCTGTACATATATATCCTGGTGCCAGTGATGTGCTGGGCAGTTCTGACTACCTCCTCTAGAGCCTTCCTGTCACTGCAGTGCAGTTTCTGTACCAAGCAGTGATGCAGCATGTTAGAATGTTCTCTGCTGTGCATCTGTAGAATGTCATGAGTACTGATATACATAGTCCAGCTCTCTACAACCTCCTCAGAAATTGAAGGCTTTTGTGAACTTTATTGATTGTGTAGGATGTGTTCTGAGACTATGAGAGGTTATGTGAGATGTGCACTCCCAGGAGTTTGAAACTGCTCCCAATTTCCACTGCTGTGCTGCAGATGTAAGGAGGACTGTGAGTTCTCCTGAAGTTGATAACCATGTCCTTTGTCTTGTTGAAGTGATCTATAACTTACTAACAAAACAGGAACATCAACACAAATTTGAACTGCAATACAGATGTCAGAAATTGGAAGTCTTGGGCTAACCGGATATTTAAACAGAATTCTTGTGTTTGATGAGGGATTTGCAATGGGATATTGCAGTCCGCTGTTAAGCTTGTGCTAGCAATGTGGAGGAACCATTCAGCAGGACCTGAAAATCAAGGCTGAAAACTGCAGATACTGGAAATCTGAAACAAAAGCAGATTCCTGAAATAGCTGGTTGGACAACATCCGTGGAAAGAGGAACAGTCAACATTTCATGTTCCATTTTTATTTTAGATTTCTAGCACTCAGTATTTTTGAATCTCATTTACTTTGAGCTCAGTGACCCTACATCACATTTGTCACTTTCTCCGTTGGCTGTTTCTTTCTCCATATACTTTTTAACCTGATAAGTACTTCCGTCATTTTCTATTTTTACTTTAGATATTTTAGTTATCGCTTTGCATTTGAGGCGGTAGTATTTTTTAAAATATGTTCTAAGTCTGGGGTGACAATTACTGAAATTTTTTTTAGCCTCTGTTGTAACTTTTTTTGTGTGTGGAATGGAAGGCTTCTCTGGCATGGCCAAAATTTATTGTCTCTCTGATTGCCCTTAAGGTGATGGTGAGACAGTGCCTTAAATTACTGTAGTCCTTCTGATGAAGTTGCTGAAACAGTGCTAGGATTTAGAATTGTTCCTAGAGTGATATAATTCCAAGTTGGCATGATTCCAAAGGATAGAAGCAGAATTTACAGGGGATGGTGTTTCCATGCATCAGTGACGCTTTCTAATAATTTATCATAAATTTGGTAGATGCTGTTAAAATAGCATAGCAAGTAAATTGTAGTACATTAGTGTGCTAGTGGTGAATGAATGAAATGTTTGTGTGGGTGAATTAAGTGTCCAAAATATTAGGTGTGTTTTGTCTGGGATGATGTCAAGCTGCTTGAAGGTTAGAGTTTCACTTTTTTGAGCAAGTTGAGAGTATAATATCACAATCTAGAGACATGCCTTGTAGGTGGATAGAAAGGCCTCATGGAGTTGTAAGGTGAGTCACTTGTCACAGGATTGCTATTCTGGCTAGTACGCTGTCTAAATGGCTGGTCTTGTTAATTTTCTGGTAAATCATTATCATCAAGAAGTGGGACAATTCAGTGAGAGTAACACCGATGAATGAAAGAATGCTTTTCTGGAACATCTTGTTGGAACTACTCTTTCCTGACACCTGGAGCACAGATGAATGGCCTTTATAGTCAATCTGATATGATTGTCCTAAAATTGAGAGCATGAGAGAAGCATTAAATACAGAAGAGAGCAAGATCGGCATGGACATGAGGAGGTCTCTGTGCTGAAGATGATACCTGCAACATGTCTTCAGCGAGCACTTCTGCCTCAATGATGTACAAGCCAAAAGGGGTTAGGAGCTTTGTGCTGGCTTGGGTAAAGGACTGAAGAAGATTACTTCCAGTTTGGCAGGTTAGTACCGATATTAGTAATGGATCCCAGCTTCTGTAAATTAAAGGACAGTTTTCTGATGGTGCAAAAATTGGTAAAAGTGAGCTATGAGCAAGTCTTAGTCAATTGTGTGATCACAATTCTATCTCCTTTACCATAGCTTTGGAGAGGGATACGAACAGACAAGTTAGGGAAATGTTTAATTGGAGTAAGGGGTAATATGATACTATCAGGCAGGAACTTGGAAGCATAAGTTGGAAACATGTTCTCAGGGAAATATACGGAAGAAATGTTGCAAATGTTCAGGGGATATTTGTGTGGGGTTCTGCATAGATACATTCCAATGAGACAGGGAAAGGATGGTAGCGTACAGGAACCATGGTGTACAAAGGCTGTTGTAAATCTAGTCAAGAAGAAAAGAAGAGCTTACGAAAGGTTCAAAAAACTAGGTAATGATAGAGATCTAGAAGATTATAAGGCTAGTAGAAAGGAGCTTAAGAAAGAAATTAGGGGAGCCAGAAGGGGCCATGAGAGGGCCTTGGCGGACCAGATTAAGGAAAACCCCAAGGCATTCTGCAAGTATGTGAAGAGCAAGAGGATAAGAAGTGAAAGAATAGGACCAATCAAGTATGACAGTGGAAAAATGTGTATGGAACCGGAGAAGATGGCAGAGGTACTTAATGAATACTTTGCTTCAGTATTCACTATAGAAAACGATCTTGGTGATTGTAGGGATGACTTGCAGCAGACTGAAAAGCTTGAGCATGTAGATATTAAGGAAGAGGATGTGCTGGAGGTTTTGGAAAGCATCAAGTTGGATAAATCACCAGGGCCGGAGAGGATATACTCCAGGCTACTGTGGGAAGCGTGAGCGGAGATTGCTGAGCCTCTAGCAATGATCTTTGCATCATCAATGAGGACGGGAAAGGTTCCACAGGATTGGATGGTTGCGGATATTGTTCCCTTATTGAAGAAAGGGAGTAGGGATAGCCCAGGAAATTATAGACCAGTGTGTCTTTCTTCAGTGGTTGGTAAGTTGATGGAGAAGATCCCGAGAGGCAGGATTTATGAACATTTGGAGAGGCATAATATGATTAGGAATAGTCAGCATGGCTTTGTCAAAGGCAGGTCATGCCTTACGAGCCTGATTGAATTTTTTGAGGATGTGACTAAACACATTGATGAGGGTAGAGCCGTAGATGTAGTGTATATGGACTTTAGCAAGGCAGTTGATAAGGTACCCCATACAAGGCTTATTGAGAACATAAGGGGGCATGGGATCCAAGGGGACATTGCTTTGTCGATTCAGAACTGGCTTGCCCACAGAAGGCGAAGAGTGGTGGTAGACATGTTATTTTCTGCATGGAGGCCAGTGACCAGTGGTGTACCTCAGTGATCTGTTCTGGGACCCCTACTCTTTGTGATATTTATAAATGACCTGGATGAGAAAGTGGAGACATGGGTTAGTAAATTTGCTGATGACACAAAGGTTGGAGGTGTTGGTGGATAGTGTGGAGGGCTGTCAGGGGTTACATGAGGACATTGATAGGATGCAAAACTGGGCTGAGAAGTGGCAGATGGAGTTCAACCCAGATAAGTGTGAGGTGGTTCAGTTTGGTAGGTCAAATATGATGGCACAATATAACATTAATGGCAAGACTCTTGGCAGTGTGGAGGATCTGAGGGATCTTGGGGTCCAAGTCCATAGGACACTCAAAGCTGCTATGCAGGTTGACTCTGTGGTTAAGAAGGCATATGGAGCATTGGCCTTCATCAATCGTAGGATTGAGTTTAAGAGCCGAGAGGTAATGTTGCAGCTATATAGGACCCCACTTGGAGTACTGTGCTCAATTCTGGTCACCTCACTACAGGAAGGATGTGGAAACCATTGAAAGGTTGCAGAGGAGATTTATAAGGATGTTGCCTGGATTGGGGAGCATGCCTTGTGAGAATATGTTGAGTGAACTTAGCCTTTTCTCCTTGGAGCGACAGAGGACGAGAGGTGACCTGATAGAGGTGTACAAGATAATGAGAGGCATTGATTGTGTGGAAAGTCAGAGGCTTTTTTCCAGGGCTGAAATGGCTAGCACAAGAGGGCATAGTTTTAAGGTGCTTGGATGTAGGTACAGAGGAGATGTTGGGGTAAGTTTTTTATGCAGGGTGTGCTGAGTGCATGGAATGGGCTGCTGGCGGCGGTGGTGGAGGGGGAAATGATAGAGTTTTATAAGAGACTCCTGGATGGATACATGGAGCTTAGAAAAATAGAGGGCTATGGGTAACCTAGGTAGTTCTAAGGTAAGGACATGTTCGGTACAGCTTTGTGGGCCAAAGGGCCTGTATTGTGCTGTAGGTTTCCTTAGTTTCTATTCTATGGCTATATTTAAGTGAAGTCACAATTAGATGTTCATACTGATGTTCTACCAGTCCTGCTGCAACCAGACACTGATAGTATTGAACAATGATGCAATTAACAGAAAAGATGATTTGCACCATCTTCAGAGCAGAATTCAGAAAAGGTAAAGTTGAAGTTTTTTTTAAGAGATACAGCATGGTAATAGGCTCTTCCAGCCTAACAAATCCACATCACCCAATTACACCCATGTGACCAACTAATCTACCAACCCGTACATCTTTGGAATGTGGGAGGAAACTGGAGCACCCGGGAAAAAACGCCTCATCGTCATGGGGAGAACATACAGACAGTAGTGAGAAACAAACACTACTGTAATAGTGTTACGCTAACCGCTATGCCACAGTTCCATGGTAATATATACCGACTTTTACAGATATCTTAAGTCAAAAGTGCAGAATAGATTATCAATCTTGGCATTGTCACTGAACCTTGCACTCAGCAAATACATTCATTTCACATAATATCTAGAACCAGCACACTGCACTGTGTATGGCCAAAGAAATAGGCTTTAAAAAGATCCCAGCTGCATACCAAATGTGCTATAGGCTTCATTGTGTCTTTTAGTCCAGTTGTTCCAGTACATGTAAGGCTTTAACATCTGCCTTAAAAGTAGATGATTTCAAAGTTATGTCCAGACCAAATCTAATCCGTTACCACCTCATGAGTCAACTCAATCAACAAACTGGGGGAATTGCTTGACAGTGTTATCAAGATGCACTTCTAAACAGCATATGAAGTCAGTGTGGGATTCCTAGCAACCTTTGCCTAAACATGAACAGAAGTCAGAATTCTAAAGGTGTGTGTGATGCCAGTCAACAGCAAGGAGCACATACAAATTGAAGTTAGCAGGATTTGTACAGAGTATCTTCAACTGCATTAAAGAATTGATTGTACTTATTGGAGGCCGATTATCATTGACCCCTGATTGCCTAAGGATGCTGTCATAGGTCCAATCAGTTGCTGCCTTATCAGTGACCCTGCCTTCATCCAAGGTAAAAAAAAAGAGGATGTACACTTTACACTTCTGGCTACTCAATACCTTAAGTCAGAAGCTAGGTATTCCATAGTAGCCATCCCACTCAACAAAGGTCTCAAGTGTCTGCAAGCAAACATGTAGTGTTCACTATTTTCCTCTGTAAAATTTAATTCTATAACACTTCTTCCACAACACGCAGGACAATATAGCCATTCAAAGCCTAAATATTCATTCCCATTAGCAAAAGTGCCCAGTGTCTAAAAGTCACTGCTGAAACTTATGAGGACTTTAGCAGAATCTCTCAAACCTCTAGGAGAACTGGCGTCCACTTTTAAAATATTGTCTATCTAATGTAGTGGCAGCAGTTTATTTTTCTCCTGAGAGTGGTAAGTCTTTGGAATTCTCTTCCTCACAAGGTGATGGATGCAGATGTTTAAAATATTTTTTTCTGACATAAGCTGGTGCCTGGATAAGCAAGGGGGTGAAAGGTCTCTACAAGTAGAAGAAAATGGGGAATTGAAATTACATGCAGATTTTTTGAATGGCAGAACATGCTTAAGGACTTCTATATCTATCTGCTAACTTAAATGCTCATCATCCACCTACAGTATGCTGGTTATTGAAACAATCTGTCCCAAATTCTTCTCCTCCACTTAAAGTGGGTATGGACGAGAGATTCCAAGCAGTCACTGGGATTGTTGCTTTCTTCAAGGAGACTTTGAATATACCTTTGAATATTTTCCTCTGTCTGGTTGATAATGTCTTTGCATGACAGATACTTGCCTTCAAGAGGTAGCTTCTGAGATGCGGGAAGTATGGGAAATGGTATAGTTTTCCATATTTCACCAGGAACCTTTATCATCAGAGGACATGTGGTGCAGAGGGGATAGTTTGGTAGGGAATCATAGTCTGTCAAATGTTGAATGTAAGGCTTAGGCTCTCACGCTTCAAAGAATAAATGGATGATCCATCATTAATTCATTTGTTCCCATGTAGTCTAAATTTTAATTATTTAGCTTTTGAGTTCTTTACTCTTTTGAACAAACTGGATATGGAATTTTCTTGTAAACGTAAAAAGGGTCATGGTTTCTCCCATGGTCCACTTGCCACTCCTATCAGATTCCTTTTTCAGCCCATTACCTTTTCTGCCTATCACCTCCCTGCTTACTTTATCTTCCCTCCTCCACACACCTGACTTCACCTATCACCTTCCAGCTTGTACTCCTTCCCCTGCTCCCACCTGCTTGTTCTGGCTTTTCCTCCTTTTCGATCCTGATGAAGGGTCTCAGCCTGAGATGTCGACTGTTTATTCCCTTCAATAAATGCTGCCCTACCTACGGAGTTCTTCCAGCATCTTGTGTATGTTACTCTGGATTTCCAGCATCAGCAAGATCTCTTGTTTTTATTATTGTAGAGGGGAGCCATTCAATAATCTTGTACTTGTGGGATAGATGTTGTCCTTGAGCCCTGTGGTACGTGCTTCAGGCTTTTGTATCTTTTACCTGATTGGAGGGGTGAGAAGAGAGGATGTCTGGGTGCACCTCAACCTTTAAGGTTTTAACTATTTCATCTGCTCCCTTTCCTGGACCACTGCTTCCTCTGCCTTGACAGTGTTCTGTTTCATGCAGTTTTCATGGACCTGCCTTAAGTAATAATACTTAAAAAAAAGTCATGTCAATAGTTTTTCAACTTCAAAAGGTACTTAACGCAATCTATAATATACATGTACAGTATTTGCATTCAATGGTCAAAACCTTGTTTCACTCTCTGCTTTCCTTCATAGTCATTGAACCATACTGATTTTTTTTTAGTTCAACACTGTCATCACATGCTAGATAAAGGCAGGTGAATCTGTTTGTTCTGTTTGACAAAATGGCTCTCCAGGTTGTGGAAACTATTTGGAGCCAGAAGTGACAGATACATATAGGTGGTGACCGAAGGGGGTACCTAATGTGTTTTTCACCCACCATAGGTAACTACAATTTACTTCATACCCTGTAAGTGATTACACATTTTTCACAAAAAAAGTCACAGTAAAATAACCAAATTAAATGTACTCAGAATGAAATGGCCATTAAGGAGTTAAACATACATTTACCACTGTGCGTATAATGTTTCTTAATTATGAAATCTTGGTAGAATTAATGAGTATTCTAAGCACATTAAAAACTGATCTGTGACTAAGGTAACTTGCACAATACATCTTAGCTGTTTAAAAATGTTGTCCTTTACTCACCAGAAACAGAAATAGCCTTGTTTAAAATTGCTGTATAAAGACAGTATGTCTGCAATATTAGTTCAAACAAATCAATTTTAAATCTTTTTGGCCTTGATCCTTGCAGATTGTTGTAAAAGCCCTTGTGATCTTAAGGGGTGGAGTATATTTACTGCTTGCTCCTTACAGAAAGTATTAAGAGCAGGCAGTATATTTTTCAGCTTAAACAGCTGCAAGTTTACATGTGAAGAATTGTCATATCCCTTTACAATTGTGTGAATTGAGAGTGACATGTCTTGGCTTATGGAATGTTAAGGTGTTTTCATCCGGTTAAATTCAGTGCTCTCAATTATTCTTATTTTCTCAGTGACGCCAAATCCAGGTAGAAGTTCACTGCGTGTGAATTTAAGTAGCATTCTGATTTGAAAAGTTTATTTGAAATTATGTGATTAAAATGAATGATGACAACATGATCTATTTTTTGGATAAATATGTTTCAAAACCATTATAGAATTGTCATTGTCCCAAGACCTCAAAATGTGGGTTCAGGCAGGGTCATTGCCAGGTGTCTTCTAGGAAAGCAGCACATTTTAAATGTACTTTCATCTATAAGATAGTATAGTTGTATATAATTGGTGTGCATAGCCTTTTTCAAACAGCTTGACAATTACTGCTGATCATAAATCCATAATAAGCTCAGATAATGTGGCACAGTATGCAAAATTTCACATATACTTTATTTTAACAGTCTGGAAAGTAGAAATATGTGCTGGTCCTGATTTTTACAACCTAAAACAAACAAATGTATTTCTAATAATATTGTATAGAACCAGAAATAGATTACAAAATCTTTAATGTTTCCATAACATTTATATTAAACTTTGGGATATGGACATCAATGGCAAAATTCCACTTCCTCCTCTTCCTGGTATCCTTGGAAAAACTGCTGAGTCTTCTGCTGAACACTTGACTGTCCTTGTGATTATTGTTCCTCCTTGCTCAGTGTGAACACTATTAAAACTGCAAGATAGTAGTCTTCAAATCCCGCAGTGCTCTTGGACCATCTCACCACATCTCCCTCATTCTTTTTCCCCTCTGTTACCACCAACCTCAGCAATCTCCAGTCTTCTAGCTCTCTGAGATATGTGTACTTCTTCATTTCTGGCTTTTTGATCACCTCTGAATTTAATTGAAACAAACCTTCAGCTGCCAAAGCCTTCAGCTCTGTAATTCTCTCTCTCATTTCTCTCATCTGTGTTCCTTTAGGCATACCTGAAAAGCACCTGGCCTTTTTTGAGGTTTGCTGTCAAATGTTTGTTAATGCTGCATTGAAGTGCCTTGAACTTCTGTTATATTACAAGTGCTAAGAAAAAGTATCATTTTAAAGGTCAAGGCCCCACTTAATGTACTCTGAATATATCATTTGTATGCTAAATGTTATGATTTTATGTTGCCTTGTAAAATCAAAGCCATTTCTTTGAAAATTGCCCATGGAAATTAGTCACAGCTCAGTCAGTGGGATGATTTGATGGGTATCTGCCACCTTCTGCTTTTGCATCTAAGGTATAACAATGGGAATTATATTCTGGAAAATATATTACAGATCAGCCATGATCTAATAATTTTTTTCTATTTTGCATATTTCTGAATACTTTAAGACCATATGATATCGGAGCAGAATTAGGCCATTTGTCCCAAAGAGTCTGCTCTGCCATTTCATCGTGACTGATCCAATTTTCCTCTCAGCCCCAGTCTCCTGCCGCCTTCCCATATCCCTTCATGCCCTGACCAATCAGGAATATATCAACCTCTGCCTTTTTTAAGTATATAAAGAAGATACTAAAAGATTTTTTAAGTATATAAAGGGTAAAAGAGAGCCGAGGGTAGATAGAGGACCACTACAAAATGATGCTGGAGATATTGTAATGAGAGATGCGGTGATAGCAGAGGAACTGAATGCATATTTTGCGTCAGTCTTCGCAGTGGAAGACGTCTGCAGTATACCGGGCATTCAAGAATGTCAGGGAGGTGAAGTTTGTCCAGTGAAAATTATGACTGAGAAAGTGCTCAGGAAGCTTAATGGTCTGAGGGTGGATAAATCTCCTGAACCTGATGGAATGCAGCCTTGGGTTCTGAAGGAAGTAGCTGGCGAGATTGTGGAGGCATTAATGATGATCTTCTAGCATTGTACCGGATGACTGGAAAATTGCAAATGTTACTCTGCTATTTAAGAAGGGTGGGAGGCAGCAGAAAGGAAACTATACACCTGTTAGCCTGACATCAGTGGTTGGGAAGTTGTTGGAATCAATTGTTAGGGATGAGATTAGGGAGTACCTGGAGGCATATGACATGATAGGCCAAAGCCAGCATGGTTTCCTGAAAGAAAAATCCTGCCTGACAAACCTACTGCAATTTTTCGAAGAAATTACAAGCAAGGTAGACAAAGGAGATGCAGTAGATGTGGTGTACTTGGATTTTCAGAAGGCCTTTAACAAGGTGCCATACATGAGGCTGCTTAGCAAGATAACAGCCCATGGAAGTACAAAGAAGTTACTGGCATGGGTCGGCAGAAAACAGAGAGTGGGAATAAAGGGATCCTATTCTGGCTGGCTGCCGGTTACCAGTGGAGTTCCACAGGGGTCGGTGTTGGGACCACTGCTTTTTTCGATGTATGTCAATGACTTGGACTATGGTATTAATGTATTAAATTGTTGATGATACAAAGATAGGTGGAGGAGTGGGTAGCGTTGAGGAAACAGAGAGCCTGCATAGAAACTTAGATAGTTTAGGGGAATGGGCAAAGAAGTGGGAAATGAAATACAATGTTGGAAAGTGTATGGTCATGCACTTTGGTGGAAGAAATAAATGGGCCTACTATTATTTAGATGGGGAGAGAATTCAAAATGCAGAGGGTCTCGGGAGTCTTTATGCAAGATGCCCTAAAAGTTAATCTCCAGGTTGAGTTGGTTGTGAAGAAGACAAATACAATTTTGGCATTCATTTCCATAGGTATAGAATATAAGAGCAGTAAGAGCAGCAATGTGATGTTGAGGCTCTATAAGGCACTTGTGAGACCACACTTGGAATATTGTGTGCAGTTTTGGGCTCCTTATTTTAGAAAGGATGTACTGACATTGGAGAAGGTTCAGAGAAGATTCCCGAGAATGATTCCAGGAATTAAAGGGTTACCGTATGAGAACATCTGGCAGCTCTTGGGCTGTATTCCCTGGAGTTCAGGAGAATGAGGGGGGATCTCATAGAAACATTCCGAATGTTAAAAACCCTGAACAGATTAGATATAACAAAGTTATTTCCCATGGTAGGGGATTCTAGGACAAGAGGGCACGACTTCAGGATTGACGGACATTCTTTTGAACTGAGATGCAGAGAAATTTGAGGGTGGTAAATCTGGAATTTGTCACCACGAGCGGCTGTGAAGGCCATGTCACTGGGTGTACTTAAGGCAGAGATAGATAGGTTCTTGATTAGCCAGGGCATCAAAGGGTATGGGGTGAAAGCAGGGGAGTGGGGATGACTGGAAAAATTGGATCAGCCCATGATTGAATGGTAGAGCAGACTCAACTGGCTGAATGGCCTACTTCTCCTATATCTTATGGTCTTATAAAGACTTTGCCTCTACAGTTGATTGTGGCAAAGAATTCCACAGAGTCACCACTCGCTGGCTAAAGAATTTCCTCACCTCTATTCTAAACGGATGCCTCTCTACTCTGAGGCTGTGTCCTCTGGTCTTAGACTCCCCCACCATAGGAAACATCCTCTCCAAATGCCCAATATTAAGTTCTTTCAGCATTCAATATGTTTCAATGAAGTCACCCCTCATTCTTCTGAATTCTAATGAAGACGGGCCCAGAACTATCAAACGCTCTTCATATGACAAGCCTTTCAATCTTGGAATCATTTTCATGAAACTCCTTCGAACCCTCTCCAGTTTCAGCTCATCCCTTCTAAGATAAGGGACCCAAACCTGCTCACAATACTCAAGTGAGGCCTCACCAGTGCTTTATAAAGTCTCAATATTACATTCTTGCTTTTACAGTGCCTTTAAAAAGTATTCATCCCTCTTGAAAGTTTTCATGTTTTTTTTTACAACATTGAATCACAGTGGATTTAATTTGGCTTTTTGACACTGATCAGTGGACTAAACTCTTTAGTGTCAAAGTGAAGAAAAATTTCTACAAATTTGTCTAAATTTATTGCAATTATTAAACACAAAATAACTGATTGCGTAAGTATTCACCCCCTTCAAGTCAGTATTTAGTAGATGCACCTTTTCAGCAATTACAGCCTTGATTCAGTGTGGGTAGGTCTCTATCAGCTTTCATATCTGGGTACCGCAATTTCCCCCCATTCTTCTTCACAAAACTGCTCAAGCTTTGTCAGATTGCATGGGGATCGTGAGTGAACAGCCCTTTCCAAGTCCAGTCAATGTTCACAATTGAATTGAGGTCTGGACTTTGACTTGGCCACTCCAAGGCATTAACTTTGTTGTTTTTAAGCCATTCTGGTGTAGCTTTGGCTTTATGTTTGGGGGTCACTGTCTTGCTGGAAATCAAATCTTCTCCCAAGTTGCAATTCTCTTGCAGACTGCATTAGGTTTTCTTCCAGGATCTCCCTGTATTTTGCTGCATTCATTTTACCCTCTACCTTCTCAAGCCTTCCAGGCCCTACTGCAATGAATCGTCCCCATAACGTAATGCTCACCACCACCATGCTTCACAGTAGAGATAATGCATTTTTGACGATGTGCAGTGTTTGGCTTACACCATAGATGGTATTTAGTCTGATGGTCAAAAAGCTCCATTTTGGTTTCATCAGACCATAGAACCTTCTTCCAGTTGACTTCAGAGTCTCCCACGTGCCTTCTGGAAATCTTGAGCTAAGATTTCATGTGAGTTTTTTTTTTCTAAGAGTGGCTTTCTATTTGCCACTATCCCATAAAGTTGCGACTGGTGAAGCACCAGGGCAACAGTTGTATGAGCCATTTCTCCCATCTCAGCCACTGAAGTTTGTAACTTCTCCAGAGTTGTCATAGGTTTCTTGGGGACCTCCCTTACTAGTCCCTTCTTGCATGGTCACTCAGTTTTTGAGGACGGCCTGCTCTAAGCAGATTTACAGCTGTGCCATATTCTTTCAATTTCTTAATGACTGACTAACTGTACTCCAAGGGATATTAAGTGACTTGGAAATGTTCTTGTATCCATCTCCTGACCTGTGCTTTTCAATAACATTTTCGTGGAGTTGCTTGGAGTGTTCTTTTGTCTTCATGGTGTAGTTCTTGCCGGGATATTGACTCACCATAAGTTGGACCTTCTAGGTACAGGTGTATTTTTACTACAATCAATTGAAACCACCTTGACTGTACACATCACAGTCTCCATTTAATTATGCGACTCCTAGAACCATTTGGCTACATCACTGATGATCTGGTGTGCCTTATTAAAGGGGGTGGATACTTATGCAATTAATTATTTTGTGTTTTACTTTTGTAATTAATTTAGATCACTTTGTAGAGATCTGTTTTCACTGACACCAGAGTCTTTTTCTGTTGATCAGTGTCAAAAAAAAAGAGGCAAATTAACCACTGTGATTCAATGTTGTAAAACAATAAAACATGTAAACTTCTAAGGGGGTGAATACTTTTTATGAGCACTGCATATTCTAGTTTACCAACAAACAATTAATTTCAGTTTTGAAATTTCCAGTTAATTTAACCATGGCAGCTTTGTGAATGAGAGACTTCCAGCAAGAAAGTTGTTAGCTTTATTTACCAAAATTAACGTTACTGAACTTCACAATTTATTCAATTTTGAAGAAATTATCATCTATAAATTTGGATGAGGTGGTTTTGTACAAACTACAAGCAGCAGGTGATTTTAAAAAATCAGAAAAATATACCTTGCAAAATACATCCAAAAAAATTGGCCTTGCTATTGTTTGGTTATTGACAACGATAACCAACTTTGTCATACCCTATTATAATGTGCACTAATGTATTCCAGATAATGTATGAGCAAATACCTTCACAGTAGGGTATTACGTTAAAAGAACCAACTGAAATACCAATCATGGAAAATTAACAGGAAAATTAATGGCACTTAAGACAAATGGGTGTAATCCAATAGCTGTAGTAGAGACATGGTTGCAAGTATGGGTGTTCAGTTACCATGATGCTATTACAGCTAAGGGCATCGGAGTTCAAAGTTTAATCCGATGCTGCCTGTAAGGAGTTAGTACATCCTTCCTGTGAATGCATAGGTGTCCTCTGGGTTCTCAGATTTCCTCCCACATTCCAAAGACATACGGATTAGTAGGTTGATTGGTCATTGTAAATTGTCCTGTGATTAGGCTAGGGTTAAATAGATGGGGCTGTTGCTCAGTGTGGCTCGTTGGACCAGAAGGGCCTGTTCTGTGCTGTCTTTCTAATAAATAAATAACTGGTGAAGGTGACAATTAGTTTACATGGATCAGTTCTTCAGAATGGTGTCCTGGGCCAGTTATCTTCAGCTGCTTCATCAGTGAACATTCATCCATTATAAGAAAAGCACATTTCTTTCTACTTTAAGTTTGATTTGCTGCTCTTCACAATTCATGTTCTCAGGCAGTAAAACTGGAACAACATTTAGGTCAAAGCAGCTTACTTGATTAATATCCCATCAAGTTAATCCTTCTTTCTCCAGCAGTGTACAGAGGCTACTGCATATATCTTCTATATAATGCAAATTCTTCTTTGACAGCATGCAAGTCCCTGCTCAGGCAGCACAGTGGCACAGGCTGTAGAGCTGCTGTCTCAATGTTGACCTCTGCTGTCAATCTGGAATTAGCTCATTCTTCCTGTGACTACACGCGTTTCTTCAGGGTGTGCCAGTTTCCTCCCACGTCCCAAAAATGTGCAGGTTTGTAGGTGAATCCGTCACTGTAAATTGTGTTTAGTGGAGACGGATAGTTGCCGGGGTGAAGGAGTTGATGGGAGTGGAGGGAGAACAGAACATGGGATTAATTTGGGATCAGTGCAAACAGGTGCCTGCTAGTGTGGACTCGGTGGCAGAAGGTTCTTTTTCCATGTTGTATATCTCTGACTCTAGCACCTTGAAAACTCAGAACCTTTGTTACATAGTGAAAAATGACATAAGAACTGAGAATTCCCCTACAAGTCTTGAAATTTAAAATACATTAACATTCCTTTTCTCACTGCCAGGTCACACTGTGGCCTCTCATGAATGACATGTCAATTTTCATACTTTTACTGACAATACCACCATTCATGAGCTCTCTACTGCCTTTAAGTTGTACTCCTCAGTCCTTGTCTAGAAAGAAAAAAAGAACTTACTCATTCACCTAACCCCCCCCCCACTCCATCTTTTTATTCTGGCTTCTGCCCCCCTCCCCACTTCCTTTTCAGTCCTGATGAAGGGTCTAGCCCTGGAACATTGACTGTTTATTTTCCTCCATAGATGCTGCCTGACTTGCTGAGTTCCTCCAACATTTCTGTGCACGTGTTGCTGCAGAAAGAAAGAGTAGATGTTTCCTTCATTTAAATAGTCAGGGGACCAAAGTCATTGCCTTAGTTCCTAGCCATAGTCTCTGACCCTTAACCAGTCTTGTCCTGGCCACTTCTTGAGAATAGTTGAGCCACTCATAATCTTGGCATCCCTATTTGACACCCCTCTGAGATTCTGAATCTGTGTCATCCACCTATTAATATTAGCCATCTTGAATTTCCATGCCTTCAGCTGGCCAAGTCCCAAGCTCTGAATATCCCACACTAAATCACTCTCCTCTCTTCCTCTCTTGTCCTTGAAACAAGCCTCAAGCTTGTGCTTACCCATCTTACCAATATCATCTTATGTTTTTGTCAAATTTTGTTATTGATCACTGAAACATCTTGCAATATTTTACTGTGCCCCTTACATGCTATGTACTGTAATTAACTTTGTCTTCACTTGGAGTGGTCTAGTGGTTGCAAATGAGCACCACAAAAGGGAGAAAATAATTTTGAATAGAATTGGAGATATGCTGTGAGCAGTGCTAGCTTGCCCATTCATTCTAACTTTATCCTGTCACAGGCTGGACAGTAGCTATATGTGTGAAATACCAGGAGTGCAGAAATACGGAGATCTTGAGAACAACATTCTGATAAAGGGTCCTTTTCACTTGCATATGCTGAAACTAAATAGGCTAAAAATATTACAAAGAGAGTCTTTTACAATTGACAGCCCCTTTTTTGTCATATGATGTTAAATTATTCTACACAGTCTACCCCATTTATGTCATAACTAGGGGCAGTCTGGTTGTCTGTTTTTCAACATTCCTCTGATCATGTACATCTGTGCCTTGTTTAATACGACAGCCTTGTGCTGGCTGAATACAAGTGTCGTCTTCTGTTGGGAAGAATAAATAATTGTTTGCAGCAAAAATGGGCCATGCAAGGACTGTTCTCTGAAACTCCTGAAGCTCCTTTTATTACCCTGCATTTACTTACTGATTTTGTAGTTTTAAGCATAGCACTATTTAATTCTTAGATAGCATTGAAGTGAATGGGGATAGGATGGGATAGAATCGGAAGCCATGGAGTTTCAGAGAAGAATTGGGTTCAATGTATTTGTTGTGTATTCACAAAGAAACATTTAAAGGAGGAGATGGGATAGCCAACCAGTTGCTGTGAATCTGACTCATTTTAGCCAGGATAACTGGATAATGGATATGCTTTTGTCTCATGCACACACACAGCACCCACAATTAAGTGAAGCTCAGGGTGCATGACTCAGTCTCCTGATATGAGATTGATAGTTTTCCCAATTCTCTTCCTCATCAACAATGATATCTCCATAGCTTGGTTAGAGATAGACCACCTGCACTTTCCCTTGATATAACACTATATAGTGGGCTGGGCTCTGGCCTGGTAGCTACCTTCAGTTAAAAGTTGGTAGACTATAGACTACTCTGCAAAAGTAGCCTTGTGGAAAGTTGACCTCTCTTGCTAAACATGGGACATGAAATAGTACAGCACAGAAGCATGCCCTTTAGCCCATGATGTTGTGCCAAACTAACAAAGCTAATTAAACCAATTCTTTCTACCTGCACACTGTTCAAAAACCTCATTCTCTGCATATTCATGTGCCTTTCTGAGATCCTCTTAATGCCCCTATTGTATCTGCCTCCACCACCACTTTTGATGGTGCACTGCAGACACAGCCACCACTCTGTAGGAACAAAAAACTTGCACCACATCTCTCCTTTTGAATTGTCCCCTTTTCACCTTAAATGCATTGCCTCTAGTATTAGACGTTTCTACTGGGGAAAAAAAGATACTGACTGTCTACTACCATCTATTCCTCTCACAATCTTATAAACGTTTGCCAATTTTCTCTCAGCCTCTGTGGCTCCAGAGAAAATGACCTTGGTTTGTTCAACCTCTCCTTCTAGCACATGCCCTCAAATCCATGCAGGATCCTGGTAAACCTCTTTTGCACTCTCACCAAAGCCTTTAATGGGGTGGCCAGAAGTTAAGGCTGTATTCAAGATGTGTTATAAAGCTGCAACATAATTTGCAAATTGAACTCAGTGCCTCAAATAATAAAGGCAAGCATACAAGATGCCTTCTTCACTGCTCTCAACTTATGTAGTCACTTTCAAGGGAACTATGGACTTGGATCCTTTGATGCCTCTGTACATCAATGCTGTTAAGGTTCCTGCCATGAACTGTATGCTTTGTCTTTACACTTTGATCCCCCAAAATGCAATATCTCATGTTTGCCTGGATTAAACAACAAACCTAATGTTGATCTATGTAATCAAAGAGATGAATGGAGATTTTTTAAAAAATCATTTAGCTACTCTTTAGCTTGGATTTCTCTGACCTTTGTCTATCAAAGAGGAATACAAGTAAAAGATGCAGCTAAATTTGAATAAGGTTGCAACACCTTGTTTTTGGGTTGCTCTGGTAGGTATGAAAGGAACAGAAACTTGTACTCATTGTGCCTTTCACAACTTCAGGACATCCAAAGAATATCAGAACCAATGAAGTTCTTTTGAAATGTTACTATTGTTGCAACATGGGAAATGCCTCATAAATAATGCACTATAGCCTCTCACAGACAGCAGTGATATACTGAGCAGTTAATGTTTCTAGTAGGAAGGGATCTAGCCAAGCTTTACTAATAGCTCAGGCACTTGTTCCATGACAATGTGCAGAAGAATCCAGTGTGAGAAATATCAGTATCTAACACAGAGTGGTGAATGCGTGGAACACACTGCCAATGGTGGTAATAGGCATGACTTCAATAAAAAAAATAGGCACGACTATATTAGGGCCATTTAAGAAACTCTTGGATAGGCACATGAAAGAAAAATGGAGAGGTATGTATGAGAGATAGTTAGATTGATCTTAAGAGTAGGCTAAAACATCAGCACAGCACTGTCTGCTAAGGGACCTGTACTGTGCTGAGATATTTTATGTTCTAATATATTCAAATTTATCATCCTACCAATATTCTGAATCCAGCTATGCTTAATAAGAGATATCGTTGTGTGAAATTCCACATATTAACCACAAGCATATGTAATCCTCCCATTAATATCATTTACAATATCTAATCACACTGTTCACATGCTGCTTGAGTAAACTCGTTAATTTTCACTGTCCTAAATCCTATTTGTGGAAATGTCTAAGACAAAGGCTGTTAGTTGATAACCCACATATTCCTGTGCACACCAGAATAGTTCTAGGTTCTGTCTGCCCAGTTGCAACAGAGATGCTGTACCAGTATTGCTTTCAATGTCCACCAGTTTAGAAACGCACAATGAAGGGTCTTGGCCCAAAACATCGACTGTTTACTCTTTTCCATAGATGCTGCCTGGCCTGCTGAGTTCCTCTATCATTTTGTGTGTGTTGCTTGGATTTCCAGCATCTGCAGATTTTCTCTTGTTAGAAATGCACAAAAATCAGTTTGTTCTTGATTAACGTTGATTACTCAAAAACTTTCATTGTTGTACCGTGGAGAGCATTCTGACAGGTTGCATCACTGTCTGGTATGGACAGGTCCGAAAGAAGCTGCAGAATGTTGTAAATCTAGTCAGCTCCATCTTGGGCACTAACCTACGAAGTACCCAGGATACCTCTAGGGAGTGGTGTCTCAGAAAGGCAGCATCCATTATTAAGGACCTCCAGCACCCAGGGCATGCCCTTTTCTCACTGTTACCGTCAGGTAGGAGACTCGGCAATTTAGGAACAGTTTCTTCCCCTCTGCCATCCGATTCCTAAACGGACATTGAAGCTTTGGACACTACCTCACTTAAAAAAAAAATACAGTATTTTTGTTTTTGCATGTTTTTTAATCTATTCAAATATGTAATTGATTTACTTGTTTTTTTTTCTCTCTGCTAGATTATGTATTACATTGAATTGTTGCTGCTAAGTTAACAAATTTCATGTCACATACCGGCGATAATAAACCTGATTCTGATTGCTTCCACCTAGAATGCATATGTTTGTAAGCACTATTTTATGATACATTTAGGCTAGGCCATGATGCTCCCTATGTCAGATAGCTTGCTGTACTACCAAGCTGGCCGAACACAAGAAAAACACACTGTTCACTGAGGCAGTGTGAAAGCAGATCCAGGGTGCACCTGTAGCTGGGCATGAGCCACTGTTTTTTGGATGCATAAAGGAAAATGAAACTCGGGCTCACAATCTTTGTATTAAATGTGTCTTCCTGGGACCATGTTCTTAAGATTTAGCTGCGTTTTTCACTCATATTTTGTTTGTCTTTCCAATGATCTGAGAAATCCAAGTCGAATCATTTATTTCTCATCTCCGTTAATCTCTTTCTTTACATAAGGTAATGCAATTATTCAGCTGGGCTCCTCCAACAATATCTCCCAAACATGTACCCTTTACCAGCAAGAATAAGGACAGCAGGTACATCACCTGAAATGCCTCTCCAAGTATCACACTATCCTGACTTGGAAATGTATTGCAGGTTCTAAATCCTATAACACATTATTCAACTGGACCATGTGAATACCTCCAATGAACAGTCTCCTCTTCGTATGCTGAGAAGGACTACAGCGGTTCAAGAAAGCTGCTCACTGGCACCTTCTCCAGGATATTTAGGGTTATGTGATAATGTTGACTTCCAGCAAATACTAGATCCAAAAAATTAAATTTGAACAAAGGCAGCAATCCAAGTGGGCAATGCTGAAGGAATTTTGGCCAGGCAGTATCTATGGGGTGGGGGGGGGGAGTACAGTCAACATTTCAGGCTGAAACTCTTCAGCAGGGCTGGAGGAAAAAAAGATGAGTAGATTTAAAAGGTGAGGGAGGGGAGAGAGAAGAAGCATTAGGTAATAGTTGTGGCAAAATGTAGAGCTGGATTATTGATCTTCATTTCTCATTTTTCAGAAGAGTGCTCAACATCAGGGAAAGGACTGAAGTAAAATTTAAGCTGAAAATTTTGGGATACAATACTTGATTGTGTGGACCAGTATTCATTGCTTACATACATTCAAGATCTGCACTGAAATAAGTCATCCTTTTGATCAAAACTAGGAATAATCACTTCCCAAGATTAGACTTGACATGCTTACCAGTTTTTTCCTTGATCTCTAGAGATCAAATTTGACCCTGTGTAAAGCAATTACATTGTAATTAGAAATTTGTAAAACTATTACATAAAAAATAGTGGCTTTACATTACTCAGGTGATGGTGTGTACTAGATTTAGCATCCATTTATAGTTAGTAGGTTAGAAGTTTATCCTACATCGATTACAAGAAAAATTATGTATCTTAAGTTCCATGTGTTTTAAAAACCACATATGCCAAGGTATGTTCTTGAGATTGATAGATCTCCTATCCCTCATTTTTAATAAAACATAATATTACACCCAGAAGACCAAGGAGATCATTGTGGACTTCAGGCATGCCAGGAGTCACACTCACATCCCCATCTACAATGGAACTGTAGTGGAGTGTGCACCACATTTCCGAGGATCTCACCTGGTCCCTGAACTCCTCCATCCTGATCAAAAAGGCACAACAACACCTTTATTTCCTGCGGAGCATCAAGAAAGCTCACCTCTGTCCCAGGATACTGTTGGACTTTTACCGCTGTACCATTGAGAGCATATTCACCAACTGCATCTCAGTGTGGTATGGCAATTTTCCCGTATCGGACTGCAAAGCACTCCAGTGTGTGGTGAAAACTGCCCAGCGGATTATCAGCACCCAATTGCCCACCATTGAGAACATCTACCATAAATGCTGCCTGGGCAGAGCAAAAAGCATTATCAAGGATGCATCTCAGCCTAACCATGGACTTTTTACTCTCCTCCTATCCAGTAGGCGCTACAGGAGCCTCCGCTCCTGCACTAGCAGGCACAGGAAGAGCTTCTTCCCTGAGGTTGTGACACTGCTGAACCTCTCATCTCTCGCTAAGCAGTATTGCATCCGTATTGTACTGTCTCAGTACTTTTATATTTGTGTGCTTTTTTTTAAATTCACAGTTATTTTGTAAATAACATTATTCTTTGCATTTCTGGTCAGATGCTAACTGTGTTTCATTGGCTTTGTATCTGTACTCGGCACAATGACAATAAAGTTGAATCTAATCTAATCTAATATTTACCAACTTCTGGCAAACAGATTTAAGAAAAATTGTACAATAACATATTTTGAGCAAATATTGGATTCTGTTTAGAGATAAGTTCACAATGAGCTGGTGAGTTATTCTTTTATTTCGTTGTCTATGTAGCAGTACAGCACAGAGTAGGCTCTTTGGTCCTTCGAGTCACACCACCTCAGCAACTCCCAACAAACGCAATTCACCCAAATCTAATCACAGGACAATTTACAAAGAACCTATCCGGTAGATCATTGGTCCGTGGAAAGAAACCAGAAGGCCTGAAGAAAACCCATGCAATCCAAGGGGAGGATGTACAGAGACTCCTTAGAGAACAACACCAAAATTGGACTCCGAACTTCAGAACACCCAGGCATTGCACTAACCACCACGTTATTGTATCCTTGAGAAATCTACACGCCCCTAAGTTCTGTTGCTGCCAGCAAGACGTTTATGGAAATATTTCATTCATGATCTAGCTTATTCTCAGTCTGGCTGGCCACTTAAGCTATCCAACAACTATGATTACATTTAGCTGCCCTTTATCAGAGACCTTGCTCCGCAAAGTGGTGCAGGGTAACATCGTAACCAGTCATCAAGGAGAAGGACCTTGAAAACCCACCCTCATAGTCCTTATCGTTGTCTGTAAGCTTGTCGCAGTCAAAAGCTCTTCAATGTCTCTGATGATCAAAAATGTTGAACATAATTTTAATAATATGAACATATTAAAATACATTTACAAAAAATCCTTAACTGATAGTAATTAATTAGAAACATACAAGGAATAAAAAAAAACAAACTGCTTAACCACTTCCTATTTTTTGATCAAAGTCAATGCAAAGCTAGGGTCTTAAATCTAAACAAAGCAAGGAACAAGGGTATTAGGTATGAGATAACCAAGGAGATCAGTGAGAAACAGGATAAAACTGTAAAAGCTCTCTTCTCACTGCTACAGGGGCCTCAAGACTCACACCACCAGGTTCAGGAACAGTTATTACTCCTCAGACATCAGGCTTTTGAACCAAGGTAGATCATTTCACTCAACTTCGCTTGCTCCATTACTGAAATGTCCCCATAAACCATGGATTCACTTTCAAGGACTCTTCATCTCCTGTTACAGATATTTATTGCTTACTTACTTCTTATTATTTATTTATTTTTTCTTTCTTTTTGTATTTTCACAGTTGGTTGTCTTTTGCACACTGCTGGTATGGTCTTTCATTGATTCTATTATAGTTCGTTATTGGATTTATTGAGTTGGCCTGCAACAAAATTAATCTCAGGGTTGCATGTGGTCACACACACACACACACACACACGCACGTATATGTATATATGTGTGTGTGTGTATATATATATATATTATATATATAGAGTACATATACGTACTTTCATAATAAATCTATTTTGAACTTCAAGAAATGTTAATTTCTGATGGATTGAGAAAGGGGAAAATTACATTGTGAAGTAAGTAAATGGCAGAATATCAGATGTAATACTCTGTTCCAGTTTTTGTCACACAGGTCCACTTAAAGCTTCACCCAGCTTTGAAGGAGGTAGCAATGTGGATTTATTGTTTGTGATCTCTCAACATTTCTTTAATTCTTCGACAAATATAACCTCAATATTTAAGGAAGGAGGGAGAGACAAAGCCAGGAATGATGACAGTGGACCAGACATCTGTAATAGGGAAAATATTGGGATCTATTATTAAGGAAGTGGAAGAAGGTAATTAAAACATAATAATGGTATTGAATAGAGTCCACATGAATTTCTGAAAGACAAAATTACTTTTGGTAAATCTATAATTTTGAGTTAAATGAATAGAAAAGGATGAACCAACAGATGTGAAGAATGTTGTCTTTCAGAGGGCCTTAAACAAGGTGTCATGCAAGAGCTTATTAAACAAAATTGAAGTTTTTGAGATAGTGGGTAATATACCAGCTGGGAGTGAGAATTGGTTAATAAACAAATTCAGAATAAAGGGGCCATTATTACATTAGAGGAATGCGAGGTGCTTTCTGAAGTAGTGTTGGGGCTGATTGTTCGCAGGCCACATCAGTTGTTTACAGCCCAGATCAGTAATATCACTGCAGGATAAGTCCAACATATGACTTTGCTGATGATACAAAGCTGGAACAAACTGAAGGTCCATCTCCAACTGTGCACCATCCTGGCTTAGAAATATTGCCTCTTCTTCATTAGACCTGTGACAGGTCTAACTCCAGTAACATCCTGCCCAACACTGGGAATACTTGGCAATGGTTCAAAGTTGCAAACTGCTATTCCACCATTTACACTTGTTCACTGGGGATGTCTGAGATACCTTATCCAATGAGTATCTGTGCTGGTGAAAGGCAGATGTGATTTGTCTGCATTCTGATTGAGCCCCAAGCCATTGTGCTCCCACTGCCTTCTAAAAGAATCACAGGAGGTCTGTAAGAGATTAAAAACAAGTATCAGAATTTCTGAGAAGAAAGGTTTTGATTGTTTTTCACACTGCTACTATTCTAGTTCAGATGTGTGTTGCGTGGAATATGATTGGATGACAATGGAAAATTCACTCGGTAGCATGGGACTCCTTTGTTACATCTTTGAAGCCTTGAACTGAAACAGCATTGTGCTTTCCACAGCCCCACTCTCAGAATTTTGTGTACTTGGCCTCTCTTTGTGTTGTGGCTTTCACCACTAAGTGGCAGTCTATGCACAGCTCACAGAAACTTGCTCAGCTTAATTCGTTAAATAATCAATCACAGAATACTGAACAGCACAGGAACAGCTCCTCCAGCCCAATGTATCCGCATGAACTGCGATGCCAGTCAAAGCTAATTTCCCTGCATCTGTTCTACATCCCAGAATTCTGTGCCTGTTCAAGTCACTATCTAAGCACCTCTTAAAATTTACCCCCAGCTTGCTTCAAACGGGCCTTCAGATTTTCACAAAGTTTCTTTTCAGTATGTGGATAGTTCTACTAAGGAAATATTTTCTGCCCTTCCCTGGTTGTCCTGAAGGAATCTAGAGTCAACTGCTTTATTATGAACCTGATTTCTTTAGACTGATCAATCGTACAGTTCATCCTGACCCTGTCTCCACCTGATATCAAAACAGGCAGTGGTTACCATAAACAACAGGAATTCTGCAGATGCTGGAAATTCAAGCAACATACATCAAAGTTGCTGGTGAACGCAGCAGGCCAAGCAGCATCTCTAGGAAGAGGTGCAGTCGATGTTTCAGGCCGAGACCCTTCGTCAGGACTAACTGAAGGAAGAGTGAGTAAGGGATTTGAAAGCTGGAGGGGGAGGGGGAGATGCAAAATGATAGTAGAAGACAGGAGGGGGAGGGATAGAGCCGAGAGCTGGACAGGTGATAGGCAAAAGGGGATACGAGAGGATCATGGGACAGGAGGCCTAGGGAGAAAGACGGGGGGGGGGGGTGACCCAGAGGATGGGCAAGAGGTATATTCAGAGGGACAGAGGGAGAAAAAGGAGAGTGAGAGAAAGAATGTGTGCATAAAAAGGAGTAACAGCTGGGGTACGAGGGGGAGGTGGGGCCTAGCGGAAGTTAGAGAAGTCAATGTTCATGCCATCAGGTTGGAGGCTACCCAGACGGAATATAAGGTGTTGTTCCTCCAACCTGAGTGTGGCTTCATCTCTACAGTAGAGGAGGCCGTGGATAGACATGTCAGAATGGGAATGGGATGTGGAATTAAAATGTGTGGCCACTGGGAGATCCTGCTTTCTCTGGCGGACAGAGCGTAGATGTTCAGCAAAGCGGTCTCCCAGTCTGCGTCGGGTCTCACCAATATATAAAAGGCCACATCGGGAGCACCGGACACAGTATATCACCCCAGTCGACTCATAGGTGAAGTGATGCCTCACCTGGAAGGACTGTTTGGGGCCCTGAATGGTGGTAAGGGAGGAAGTGTAAGGGCATGTGTAGCACTTGTTCCGCTTACACGGATAAGTGTCAGGAGGGAGATCAGTGGGGAGGGATGGGGGGGACGAATGGACAAGGGAGTTGTGTAGGAAGCGATCCCTGCGGAATGCAGAGAGAGGGGGGGAGGGAAAGATGTGCTTAGTGGTGGGATCCCGTTGGAGGTGGCGGAAGTTACGGAGAATAATATGTTGGACCCGGAGGCTGGTGGGGTGGTAGGTGAGGACCAGGGGAACCCTATTCCTAGTGGGGTGGTGGGAGGATGGAGTGAGAGCAGATGTACGTGAAATGGAGGAGATGCGTTTAAGAGCAGAGTTGATAGTGGAGGAAGGGAAGCCCCTTTCTTTAAAAAATGAAGACATCTCCCTCGTCCTAGTGGTTACCATATGGGCTTCCCCTTACCCACAGAAGCAAGCACTGATCCAAGCAAATCAGCAGTTCTGGTTCAGCAGAAGGAATCCAAGTTGTTCACTCTTCATGTGTTGAACCACAGACTGTAAATTTTTGTTCACCTCTCAAGACCATCCCAGTCTACATGACCAGAGACTAGGATAGATCATGATTCAATCCCTTCAAAGCATCTCTCCTTAACAGTAAAGTAACCACTGTTTCTCTGACCATAACCTTTTATGTGTTTCCTTCACCCTGTCATTAGAAGAGTTACGATTCCCAAACACACCTTAGAAACAGGATTTCACCAATTCTCACAATTCTAAATCAGACACCTTAATTTTTTTTAAAAACTGGTCAAAAAGATTGTTGAAACAGCATTAGGCTGGTTAACATCTAAAAGATGAACTGCGAATTTACACTTAGTTCAGGAAGATGCTTCTAGTTTCCTTTACAGCAAGCACTTGAGACATGGACAAATCCACAGGATCAGATGAGATCTATCCCAGATTACTGCAAAAAAATGAGATAACTAGGCCATTGACAGAAATCTTCTACATCTTCATATGAACAGGTGAGATACCAGAAACTGGAGGATAGCTTATGTTATTCCTTTATTCAAGAAGGGCAACCGGGATAAGTCAGGTAACTAGCGCCTACTTGTAGGGAAATTATTGGAGAAAATTCTAAGTGACAGGATTTATGTACATTTGGAAAGGCAGAGTTAATTAGGAGTAGTTGGCATGGCTTTGGATGGGCAAAATCCTGTCTCACTAATTTGAATGAGTTTCTTGAAGATGCCCCATTTAGTAGGCTGCATTAGAAGGGTAAGGCACATGTGATCTAAGGCAGGCTGGCTAAATAAATACAAAATTGCCTTGGTGATTAGAGATACAGACTAAGATCGAACACGCCATTTATATATTTCAATTTCTTAAGGTATCTCTCCTTTCCAATTAAAGAAAATTGGAGGATTATGAGATATGTAGGGTTAGATTAATTGTGGAGTAGGTTTAAAATTTGGTACAACATCGTGGGCCAAAGGGCCTGAATTGTGCTGCACTATGTTCTAAACATTGCTACCAACTACATTCTTGCTATCGTTTTCTGTGTTTAAAAAAAAACACACTTGTCTCACAAATTACCTTTAAACTTTTCCCCTCTGACCTTAAATTTATGTCCTCTAGTATTCGACATTTCTTAGAAACATAGAAAATAGGTGCAGGAGTAGGCCATTCGGCCCTTCGAGCCTGCACCGCCATTTATTATGATCATGGCTGATCATCCAACTCAGAACCCCGCCCCAGCCTTCCCTCCATACCCCCTGACCCCTGTAGCCACAAGGGCCATATCTAACTCCCTCTTAAACATAGCCAATGAACTGGCCTCAACAGTTTGCTGTGACAGAGAATTCCACAGATTCACCACTCTCTGTGTGAAGAAGTTTTTCCTAATCTCAGTCCTAAAAGGCTTCCCCTCTATCCTCAAACTGTGACCCCTCGTTCTGGACTTCCCCAACATCGGGAACAATCTTCCTGCATCTAGCCTGTCCAATCCCTTTAGGATCTTATACGTTTCAATCAGATCCCCCCTCAATCTTCTAAATTCCAACGAGTACAAGCCCAGTTCATCCAGTCTTTCTTCATATGAAAGTCCTGCCATCCCAGGAATCAATCTGGTGAACCTTCTTTGTACTCCCTCTATGGCAAAGATGTCTTTCCTCAGATTAGGGGACCAAAACTGCACACAATACTCCAGGTGTGGTCTCACCAAGGCCTTGTACAACTGCAGTAGTACCTCCCTGCTCCTGTACTCGAATCCTCTCGCTATAAATGCCAGCATACCATTTGCCTTTTTCACCGCCTGCTGTACCTGCATGCCCACTTTCAATGACTGGTGTATAATGACACCCAGGTCTCGTTGCACCTCCCCTTTTCCTAATCGGCCACCATTCAGATAATAATCTGTTTTCCTATTTTTGCCACCAAAGTGGATAACTTCACATTTATCCACATTAAATTGCATCTGCCATGAGTTTGCCCACTCACCCAACCTATCCAAGTCACCTTGCATCCTCTTAGCATCCTCCTCACTGCTAACACTGCCACCCAGCTTCGTGTCATCCGCAAACTTGGAGATGCTGCATTTAATTCCCTCATCCAAGTCATTAATATACATTGTAAACAAATGGGGTCCCAGCACTGAGCCTTGCGGTACCCCACTAGTCACCGCCTGCCATTCTGAAAAGGTCCCGTTTATTCCCACTCTTTGCTTCCTGTCTGCTAACCAATTTCCACCCAGGGGAACAATTGTGACTAGCCACCTATCACACTCATTTTATAATCTTCTGTCAGGTCACTCCTCAGCCTCCAACACTCCAGAGAAAATAATGCAAGTTTATCCAATGTCTCTGCATGGTTAATACTCTCCAATCCAGACAACGTCCTAGTGAACCTCTCCTTCACCCTCTCCCAACTCTCAAGATCCGTCCTGTAATGCAGCAACCAGAACCACACACAATACTACAAAAGTAGCAGAATAAAATCTTTTTTAAAGCTGCAACATAACTTGCAAACTTTTCTACTCAATGCTATGACCAATAAAGGCAAGTGTGCCTTACCTTCTTTACCATGCTTTCCACTTATCACTTTCAGGGACCTATGGATTTGCACCTCAAGATCCCTCTGTACATAAATGCTGTTAAGGGTCCTGCCATTAACTGTATAAACCATATTACAATTACAGCATGGAAACAGGCCATCTTGGCCCTTCTAGTCTGTGCCGAACTCTTACTCTCATCTAGCCCCACCGGCCTGCACTCAGCCCATAACTCTCTGTTCCTTTCCTGTCCATATAGCTATCCAATTTTACTTTAAATGACAACATTGAACCTGCCTCAACCACTTCTGCTGGAAGCTCGTTCCAAACAGCTACCACTCTCTGAGTAAAGAAGTTCCCCCTCATGTTACCGCTAAATGTTTGCCCTTTAACTCTCAACTCATGTCCTCTTGTTTGACTCTCCCCCACTCTCAATGGAAAAAGCCTATCCACGTCAACTCTATCTATCCCCCTCATAATTTTAAATACCTCTATCAAGTCCCCCCTCTATCATGGTCTGGTTTGTGAAGTCCGCATTCTGGTTCATGGTCCGGTCCGGGGGCTCAGGACTCCAGGTCTTCCAGCTGTCCCTCGTTTGTTGAGTTAATCATAGGCACCCGATTCCCATCTTGGGGCTTGGAATATGAGTGGCCTTGGGGTCGAGTGTGAGCTGCTGCTTTGTCTTGTCAGTCCCCCTGGGAGCAACCTGCTAGCGGAAGGCTAGAGCGGCCACTTGCCATCTTTAGGCCGCATTGGAGAACCATCCCCTCATGGAGCCTTCCTGTCAGTTGTCAGAGCGGTCTTTGTGGTCTGGATTCGGCTGTTTCCCGAGCCAGCTGAGTGGCTGCCAGCTACTCTCAGCTAGGTAGGGATCCGGCTATTTCCGTATCCAGCTGAGGTTGCTGGCTGAACTGAGACTTGGAGCTACCCTGGAGCAGAGGTGGAACTGTCTGTCGTTCTTTGGTGTTGTCTCTTCTTGTCCTCGCCTCCATGGGGTAAGACAGGCTGTTTTGGGTTGTCCTGCAGGGGGATCTGTCTTGTCTTGTCCTCACCTCCGTAGGGTAAGGCAGGCTGTTCTGGCGTTGCCCTGTGGGGGGGTCTTGACTTGTTCTCGCCTCCGTGGGGTAAGTCAGGCCGTTTTACTGTTGCCCTGTGGAGGGGGGGGGAAATCTGTCTTCTCTTTGCCTCTGTTGGGTAAGTCCGACCATTCTGCCATTACCCGACGGATGGTCCTGTCCCACCTTGGTATGGAGAAGTTGAGTCCCGGCTCTATGTCTATGTACTGTCCTGTCTCATGTTGGTGTCATGTTAAAGATGAGTCCCGGCTTTTCGAAGTTTAAGTCCCGGCTCTCTGTTGATGTACACTTCCCAGTCTGTCTCTGAGCTCCAGCCTCCAAGTTATCAGCCTCCGCATTCCAAGACCCCAGCTCCCAGCCTGCAGGCCGCAAGAGCCAAGACCCCAGCCTCGAACATCCCGCAGCCAAGCTCCAAGGACCCAAGCCTCGAGGATCCCACAGCCAAGCTCCAAGAACCCAAGCCTCGAGGATCGCGCAGCCAAGCTCCAAGAACCCAAGCCTCGAGGATCCCGCAGCCAAGCTCCAAGGACCCAAGCCTCGAGGATCGCGCAGCCAAGCTCCAAGGACCCAAGCCTCGAGGATCCCACAGCCAAGTTCCAAGGATCCAAGCCTCGAGGATCGTGCAGCTAAGCTCCAAGAACACCAGCCTCGAGGATCCCGCAGCCAAGCTCCAAGAACACCAGCCTCGAGGATCCCGCAGCCAAGCTCCAAGGACCCTAGCCTCGAGGATCCCGCAGCCAAGCCACAAGGACCCTAGCCTCGAGGATCCCGCAGCCAAGCTCCAAGAACACCAGCCTCGAGGATCGCGCAGCCATGCCACAAGAACCCAAGCCTCGAGGATCGCGCAGCCATGCCACAAGAACCCAAGCCTCGAGGATCCCGCAGCCAAGCCACAAGGACCTTAGCCTCGAGGATCCCGCAGCCAAGCTCCAAGAACACCAGCCTCGAGGATCGTGCAGCCAAGCCCCAAGAACCCAAGCCTCGAGGTTCCCGCAGCCAAGCTCCAAGAACCCTAGCCTTGAGGATCGCGCAGCCAAGCTCCAAGAACCCAAGCCTCGAGGATCCCGCAGCCATGCCACAAGAACCCAAGCCTCGAGGATCGTGCAGCCAAGCCCCAAGAACCCTAGCCTCGAGGATCCTGCAGCCAAGCTCCAAGAACCCTCGCCTCGAGGATCCCACAGCCAAGCTCAAAGGACCCTAGCCTCGAGGATCCCGCAGTCAAGCTCCAAGGACCCAAGCCTCGAGGATCCGGCAGCCAAGTTCCAAGGACCCAAGCCTCGAGGATCGTGCAGCCAAGTTCCAAGAACACCAGCCTTGAGGATCCCGCAGCCAAGCTCCAAGGACCCTAGCCTCGAGGATCCCGCAGCCAAGCTCCAAGGACCCTAGCCTCGAGGATCCCGCAGCCAAGCTCCAAGGACCCTAGCCTCGAGGATCCCGCAGCCAAGTTCCAAGAACCCAAGCCTCGAGGATCCCGCAGCCAAGCTCCAAGGACCCTAGTCTCGAGGATTGTGCAGCCAAGCTCCAAGAACCCAAGCCTCGAGGATCTCACAGCCAAGCTCCAAGAACCCAAGCCTCGAGGATCACGCAGCCCAGCTCCAAGAACCCAAGCCTCGAGGATCGCGCAGCCAAGCCACAAGAACCCAAGCCTCGAGGATCGCGCAGCCAAGCCACAAGAACCCAAGCCTCGAGGATCCCGCAGCCAAGCCACAAGAACCCTAGCCTCGAGGATCCCGCAGCCAAGCTTCAAGAACCCTAGCCTCGAGGATCCCGCAGCCAAGCTCCAAGAACCCTAGCCTCGAGGATGCCGCAGCCAATCTCCAAGAACCCTAGCTTCGAGGATCCTGCAGCCATGCTCCAAGAACACTAGCCTCGAGGATGCCGCAGCCAAGCTCCAAGAACCCTAGCCTCGAGGATCCCGCAGCCAAGCTCCAAGAACCCTAGCCTCGAGGATCCCGCAGCCAAGCTCCAAGAACCCTAGCCTCGAGGATCCCGCAGCCAAGCTCCAAGAACCCTAGCCTCGAGGATCCCGCAGCCAAGCTCCAAGAACCCTAGCCTCGAGGATCCCGCAGCCAAGCTCCAAGAACCCTAGCCTCGAGGATCCCGCAGCCAAGCTCCAAGAACCCTAGCCTCGAGGATCCCGCAGCCAAGCTCCAAGAACCCTAGCCTCGAGGATCCCGCAGCCAAGCTCCAAGAACCTTATCCTCGAGGATCCCGCAGCCAAGCTCCAAGAACCCTAGTCTCGAGGATCATGCAGCCAAGTTCCAAGAACACCAGCCTCGAGGATCCCGCAGCCAAGCTCCAAGGACCCTAGCCTCGAGGATCCCGCAGCCAAGCTCCAAGTACCCTAGCCTCGAGGATCCCGCAGCCAAGCTCCAAGCACCCTAGCCTCGAGGATCCCGTAGCCAAGCTCCAAGGACCCTAGCCTCGAGGATCGTGCAGCCAAGCTCCAAGAACCCAAGCCTCGAGGATCTCGCAGCCCAGCTCCAAGAACCCAAGCCTCGAGGATCGCGCAGCCCAGCTCCAAGAACCCAAGCCTCGAGGATCCCGCAGCCAAGCCACAAGAACCCAAGCCTCAAGGATCCCGCAGCCAAGCCACAAGAACCCAAGCCTCGAGGATCCCGCAGCCAAGCTCCAAGAACCCTAGCCTCGAGGATCCCGCAGCCAAGCTCCAAGTACCCTAGCCTCGAGGATGCCGCAGCCAATCTCCAAGAACCCTAGCCTCGAGGATCCCGCAGCCAAGCTCCAAGAACACTAGCCACGAGAGTCCCAAGCCAAGATCCAAGAACAAAAGCCTGAAGTCCTCAGCCTCCAAGCTCACGACCCAAGACCCAGCCTGCAGCCAAACTCAAGACCCAAGACCCCAGCCTCAAACCTCAACACAAAGATCCCAGCCTGTCTCCAAGCTCAGGCCACTAGACCCCTGCCATGTCCTGTCCTGAAGCCATGTCATGTCCTTGCCTGGTTCTGGGGTCCGAGCCTGAGACAAGACCCAGGACCTGGGTCCTTGTCCAATCCTGGGCTCAGAGTCGATGCCTGGTCTCCTAGTCCATGGTTTCTAGTCCTGGTCCCGCTTTCCCTGGCCCAAGTCTGCATTCTTGTCCCTGCTCCTTGCCTGTATCCTGTCACGTCCCTACTCTAGTCGAGTCCTGTTCCTTGTACTTCAGTGTCTGTGTCTTGCATTTGGGTCCATTCCCAGCACCCCTTTGAGACACCCTCAAACTTCTACACTCCAAAGAATAAATACCTTGTTCAACCTTTCTCTGTAACTTAGGAGATGAAACCCAGGTAACATTCTGGTAAATCTTCTCTGTACACTCTCAATTTTGTTGGTATCTTTCCTATAATTCAGTGACTAGAACTGTACACAATACTCCAGATTTGGCCTCACCAATGCCTTCTACAATTTCAACATTACATCCCAACTCCTATACTCAATGCTCTGATTTACAAACGCCAGCATACCAAAAACTTTCTTCACCACCCTATCCACATGAAGATTCCACCTTCAGGGAACTATGCACCATTATTCCCAGATCCCTCTGTTCTACTGCATTCTTCAATGCCCTACCATTTACCATGTAAGTCCTATTTTGATTAGTCGTACCAAAATGTAGCACCTCACATTTATCAGCATTAAACTCCATCTGCCATCTTTCAGTCCATTCTTCTAACTGGCCTAAATCTCCCTGCAAGCATTGAAAACCTAATTCATTATCCACAACACCACCTATCTTAGTATCATCTGCATACTTACTAATCCAATTTACCACCCCATCATCCAGATCATTAATATATATGACAAACAACACTGGACCTAGTACAGAATCCTGAGGCACACCACTAGTCACCGGCCTCCAATCTGACAAACAGTTATCCACCACTACTCTCTGGCATCTCCCATCCAGCCACTGCTGAATCCATTTTACTACTTCAATATTAATACCTAACGATTGAACCTTCCTAACCAACCTTCAATGTGGAACCTTGTCAAAGGCCTTACTGAAGTCCATATAGACAACATCCACCACTTTACCTTCATCAACTTTCCTAGTAACCTCTTTAAAAAATTCAATAAGATTTGTCAAACATGACCTTCCATGCACAAATCCATGTTGGCTGTTCCTAATCAGACCCTGTCTATCCAGATAATCATATATATCATCTCTAAGAACACTTTCCATCAATTTACCCACCACTGACTTCAAACTCACAGGCCGATAATTGCTAGATTTACTCTTAGAACCCTTTTTAAACAATGGAACAACATGAGCAATACGCCAATCCTCCGGCACCATCCCCATTTCTAATGACATTTGAAATATTTCTATCAGAGCCCCTGCTATTTCCACACTAACTTCCCTCAAGGTCCTAGGGAATATCCTGTCAGGACCTGGAGACTTATCCACTTTTATATTCCTTAAAAGCGCCAGTACCTCCTCTTCTTTAATCATCATAGTTTCCATAACTACCCTACTTGTTTCCCTTACCTTACACAATTCAATATCCTTCTCCTTAGTGAATACTTTTCTCTTACATTACACCACCCAAAATGCAAAACCTTACATTTGTCTGGAATAAATACCATTTGCCTGCCCAAGTCTGGAAATAATGTTGTCATGGTCCGGTCTAAAGTCTGCATTCTGGTTCACGGTCCGGTCCACGGACTCCGGACTCCGGGTCTTCCAGCTGTCCCTTGTCTCAGTTGGACTTAACCATAAGCACCTGATGCTCATTTTGGGGCTGGGAATATAAGTGGCCCTGGGAGCGGGCATGAGTGCTGGGTCGTCTTGTCAGTCTCCCTTTGGAGCAACCCACCGGTGGAAGGCTAGTGCAGTCATCGAGATGTGGATTTGGCTGTTCTGTAGCCCGCCGAGGTTACCGGCCACCTCGAGTCTTGTAGCCACCCTGGACCTAGCTCTCTTCCTGCCCCTTGCCTCCATTGGGTAAGCCAGACCAATTGCCGTTACCCTGCGTTTGGTTCTGTCCCTTCCTGTCCCTTGCCTCCATCGGGTAAGCCAGGCCGTTTGCCCTTACCCTGCGGTTGGTTCTGTCCCTTAACTCCGTCGGGTAAGCCAAGCTGTTTGCCGTTACCCTACGGTTGGGTCCATCCCTCCCTGTCCTTGCCTCTGTGGTGGGGGAGAGTCCTGCATCCTGCCCAGGAGTTTCCTCAAAGTACCCTTGCCCCATCATGTCCTCATCTAGTCTCAAAGACCCTGAGCCTTGTCATGTCTTCGCCTGGTCTCCAAGAACCCAAGCCTTGTCACATCTTCGCCTGGCCTTGGGGTCCGAGCCTGAGTCAAGACCCAGGTTTTGGGTCCTTGTCCAGTCTCTTGCTTGGAGTCCACACTCAGGCTCCTTGTTTCGAGTCCCTTGTCCTGGTCCTGCTTCCCTAGCCTAGACTGTGTTCCTGTCCCTACTCCTAGTCTGCGTCCTGTCCCGTCATTCAGTTTTGTCCGTTCCTGTTCCTAGTACTTCAGTGTCTGTGTCTTGCATTTGGGTCCGTTCCCAGTGCCCCACCTTGTGACAAATGTGGCTAAAGAGGAGAGAAAGATCTCTGACAAGACACAAATAATTTCCTCGCTCAGCTTAGGGTAGATTCCATCAGGCCTTGGGGACTTATCTACCTAATATTTTTTATTACACCACACCCAACAGTATCACCCATGCCCTAGAATATCAACATACTCCTTTTCAATCCAACTATCGTGCATGTCCTTCTCTTTGGGAATACTGATGCAAAGTACTCACCCTTGCTTGCTTCCAAGGCTCTGCATTAGTTCTCTTCTTTGTCATACAGTGGATCTACCATTTCCTTTGCCTCCATCTTGCTCCTAATACACAGTACATATAAAATGCTTTGCAAATATCCTTAATCCCAAGGACATGGGGCATTTCTGGTCAATGACTCTTCATGATCCCTAGTTAAGATCTTTCCTGTTTCTTTTACATAGGCAGCATGGTAGAGTAGCAATTAGCGCAACAATATTACGGCACCAGTTGTAAGACTGGGGTTTGATTCCTGCCTCTGTAGGTAAGGAGTACACAGAATGTTGGAGGAACTCAGCAGGTCAGGCAGCCTCCATGGAGATGAACGTCAATGAGTCAATGTTTTAAGCCGAGGCCTCCTTCGGGACTGTGAGGAGGGTCTCAGCCTGAGGTGTCAACTGTTTGTTTGTTTCCACGGTGCTGCCTGACCTGCTGAGTTCCACCAGCATCTTGTGTATTTTGCTTTGGATTTCCAGCATCTGCAGAATCTCTTGTGTCAAAGAGTTTGTACGTTCTCCCTGCTACTGCACAGGATTCCTCCAGGTGCTCTAGTTTCCTCCCACTTTCCAAACATGTAGGGTTAGAGTTAATGAGTTGTGGACATGCTATATTGGCACTAAAAGCATGGCAACAGCTGTGGGCTGTTCCCCAAGTACAATCTTCACTGATCTGATATGACACACATGATGCATTTCATTGTATGTTTTGTTAAGACCATTTGACCCATCGAGTCTGCTCTGTCATTCCATTATGGCTGATTTATTATTCAACTCAACTCCAGTTTTCTACCTTCTCCCCATAACCTTTGACACCCTTACTAATCAATAATCTATCAACCTCTACTTTAAATATACCCAATGAATTGGTCTCCACGGCCATCTGTGGCAATGAATTCCACAGATTTACCGCTCTCTGGTTAAAGAAATTCCTTCTCATCTCTATGCTAAAGGGACATCCTTGTATTTTGAGGCTGTGCCCTCTGGCCCTAGACACTCCCACTATAGGAAATATCTTCTCCAAGTCCACTCTACCTACTAGAGGTTCCCAACCTGAGGTCCATGGACCCCTTGGTTAATGGTAGGGGCCCATGACATAAAAAAGATTGGTAACCCTTGATCTAGACCCTTCAATATTTGAAACATTTCAATGAATGAGACCTCCTCACTCTTCTAAACTCCAGTGGGTACAGGCTGAGAGCCACTAAACTCTCTTCAGACATTAACTCTTTCATTCTCATGATCATTCTCTTGAACCTCCTCTGGACTCTCTCCAATGCTAGCACATCCTCTCACAACTGCCCAAAACTGTTCCTAATACTCTAACAACATACATCAAAGTTGCTGGTGAACGCAGCAGGACAAGCAGCATCTATAGGAAGAGGCGCAGTCGATGTTTCAGGCCGAGACCCTTCGTCAGGACTAACTGAAGGAAGAGTGAGTAAGGGATTTGAAAGCTGGAGGGGGAGGGGGAGATGCAAAATGATAGGAGAAGACAGGAGGGGGAGGGATAGAGCCGAGAGCTGGACAGGTGATAGGCAAAAGGGGATACGAGAGGATCATGGGACAGGAGGTCCGGGAAGAAAGACGGGGGGGGGGGTGACCCAGAGGATGGGCAAGAGGTATATTCAGAGGGACAGAGGGAGAAAAAGGAGAGTGAGAGAAAGAATGTGTGCATAAATATGAGTAACAGATGGGGTACGAGGGGGAGGTGGGGCCTTAGTGGAAGTTAGAGAAGTCGATGTTCATGCCATCAGGTTGGAGGCTACCCAGACGGAATATAAGGTGTTGTTCCTCCAACCTGAGTGTGGCTTCATCTTTACAGTAGAGGAGGCTGTGGATAGACATGTCAGAATGGGAATGGGATGTGGAATTAAAATGTGTGGCCACTGGGAGATCCTGCTTTCTCTGGCGGACAGAGCGTAGATGTTCAGCAAAGCAGTCTCCCAGTCTGCGTCGGGTCTCACCAATATATAAAAGGCCACATCGGGAGCACCACCGGACGCAGTATATCACCCCAGTCGACTCACAGGGAAGTGATGCCTCACCTGGAAGGACTGTTTGGGGCCCTGAATGGTGGTAAGGGAGGAAGTGTAAGGGCATGTGTAGCACTTGTTCCGCTTACACGGATAAGTGCCAGGAGGGAGATCAGTGGGGAGGGATGGGGGGGACAAATGGACAAGGGAATTGTGTAGGGAGCGATCCCTGCGGAATGCAGAGGGGGGGGAGGGAAAGATGTGCTTAGTGGTGGGATCCCGTTGGAGGTGGCGGAAGTTACGGAGAATAATAGTGGAGGAAGGGAAGCCCCTTTCTTTAAAAAATGAAGACATCTCCCTCGTCCTAGAATGAAAAGCCTCATCCTGAGAGCAGATGCGGCGGAGACGGAGGAATTGCGAGAAGGGGATGGCGTTTTTGCAAGAGACAGGGTGAGAAGAGGAATAGTCCAGATAGCTGTGAGAGTCAGTAGGCTTATAGTAGACATCAGTGGATAAGCTGTCTCCAGAGACAGAGACAGAAAGATCCAGAAAGGGGAGGGAGGTGTCGGAAATGGACCAGGTAAACTTGAGGGCAGGGTGAAAGTTGGAGGCAAAGTTAATAAAGTCAACGAGTTCTGCATGCGTGCAGGAAGCAGCGCCAATGCAGTCGTCGATGTAGCGAAGGAAAAGTGGGGGACAGATACCAGAATAGGCACGGAACATAGATTGTTCCACAAACCCAACAAAAAGGCAGGCATAGCTAGGACCCATACGGGTGCCCATAGCTACACCTTTAGTTTGGAGGAAATGGGAGGAGCAAAAGGAGAAATTATTAAGAGTAAGGACTAATTCCGCTAGACGGAGCAGAGTGGTGGTAGAGGGGAACTGATTAGGTCTGGAATCCAAAAAGAAGCGTAGAGCTTTGAGACCTTCCTGATGGGGGATGGAAGTATATAAGGACTGGACATCCATGGTGAAAATAAAGCGGTGGGGGCCAGGGAACTTAAAATCATCGACAAGTTTAAGAGCGTGAGAAGTGTCACGAACATAGGTCGGAAGGGATTGAACAAGGGGTGATAAAACAGTGTCGAGGTATGCAGAAACGAATTCGGTGGGGCAGGAGCAAGCTGAGACAATAGGTTGGCCAGGACAGGCAGGTTTGTGGATCTTGGGTAGGAGGTAGAAACGGGAAGTGCGGGGTGTGGGAACTATAAGGTTGGTAGCAGTGGATGGGAGATCCCCTGAGCGGATAAAGTCGGTGATGGTGTGGGAGACAATGGCCTGGTGCTCCTTAGTGGGGTCACGATCGAGGGGTAAATAAGAGGAGGTATCCGCGAGTTGTCGCTGCGCCTCGGCAAGGTAGAGGTCAGTACGCCAGACTACAACAGCACCCCCCTTATCGGCGGGTTTAATAATAAGGTTAGGATTAGTGCAGAGGGAGTGGAGAGCAGAGCGTTCCGAAGGAGTGAGGTTGGAATGGGGACAAGGTGCGGTGAAGTGGAGACGGTTGATGTCCTGTCGGCAGTTGGCAATAAAGAGATCCAGAGCAGGCAGAAGACCAGAGCGGGGTGTCCATGAAGAAGAGGAGGGTTGAAGACGGGAGAAGGGGTCATCGGTGGGGGTGGAAGAGTCCTTGCCGAAGAAGTAGGCTCGGAGACGGAGACGGCGGAAGAAAAGTTCCGCATCATGGCGAACACGGAACTCGCTGAGGTGTGGGCGAAGGGGGACAAAGGTGAGGCCCTTACTGAGAACAGAGCGTTCTGCCTCTGACAGTTGAAGGTCGGAGGGGATGGTAAAGACCCGGCACGGATGAGAGCTGGGATCAGAGGAGGGAGAGGGGAGGCTGGGGGTGTCAATGGAGAGGGGAGGGTTGGGGTGAGAGGAAGATGGAGCCTCTGAGGGCCCAGGAGTTGACGGTGGGATCTGAGGAAGACGGGGCTGCGGAGTGGTGGTGGGGGAAGGGGAGACGGGAGTCACAACAGCAGCACATAAAGACCTGGCCTGGAGTTCAAGGCTGGAGTCGCAGTTGGTGGTTGTGCAATCACTTCGAATGTGTCCATGGTCGTTGCTGGAGTCTGGGTTTTGAATATGTCCTGAGGTGTTGGAGCCGCCGAGATCAATGGCAGGAGCCGCAATTGAAAGTTCATGCCTGCTAGCGTCGGGGGCCGGCAGGCTCTGGAGTCCATAGATGTAGAAAATACTCTAAGTACAGTCTGAGCAAAGCCTCACACCCTTGCTTTTGTATTTTAGTGCTCCTGAAATGAATGATAACATTGCATTTGCTTTGCTTAGCACCTACTCAACCTGCAAGTTGTAGAGACCTGAACGAGGACACCCAAGTCCCTTTGCACATCTAATTTCTCCATTTGCTCCCTCTTTAGAAAACACTCTCTTAATTCCTTCTACCAAAGTGTGTGACCAAGTGTATATGATTACACACTTGGTCCATTTTCCTAATCTGTTTGTCCTTTTGCAGACTCCCTGCTTCCTCAGTTATATCTACCCCTTCACCTATGTTTGTATCGTCCACAAACTTGGCCACAATGCCATAGATTCCATTATCCAAATCATAGACATATAACGTGAAAAGAAGCGGTCCCAACACCAACCTCTGCAGAAACCATTAGTCACCGATATCCAAACAGAAAAGGCCCCCTTTACCCTTTATTCTCACTCCTTGCCTCCTGCCAGTCACCTTCTAGCCACGCTAGTATCTTTCATGCTGGTATGTAATACCATGTGCTCTGATCTTGTTTAGCAGCCTCATGCGTGGCATTTTGTCAAAGGCCTTCTGAAAATCCAAGTAAACAACATCCATTAACTCTTCTTTGTCTATCCAGTCTGAGTTCCTTAAAGAATTCCCACAGATTTGTCAGGCAAGGTTTCCCGTTCAAGAGACCATGCTGACTTCAGCCTATTTTATCGTGTGCTTTCAAGTATCCCATCAGGCTCAGAGGGTTATATTTTCTTGTCTTTTGCCCCTCTCACTTCTGAAAGAGTGGGATGACACTTGCTATTTTCGAGTTCTCGGGAAATATTCCACAACCTAGTGATTACTGAAAGATAACTACAAATGCCTCCACAATTTCTTCAGCTACCTCTTTAAGAACCCTGTGGTGTAGTCCATCTGGTCCAGGTGACTTCTCTACCTTCAGCTTCTTGAGCACCTTCTCCTTGGTAATAGCAATTACATTCACTTCTGCCCTGATGCTCTGGAATTTCTGGCATAATACTGGTGTCTTCCACAGTGAAGACTGCCCAAAATACTTAATTGAATTTGTTCACCATTTCTTTGTCCCCTATTACTACCTTTCCAGCATCATTTTACAGCAGTCTGATATCCACTCTCACCTCTTTTACTCTTTATATATCTGAAAAAATCTTTTGATATCCTCTTAAATTATTGGTTAACTTACCCTTTATATTTCATCTTTTCTCTCCTTATTGTTTTTCTCATTTCCTTCTGTTGGTTTTTAAAAGCTTCCCAATCCTTCAGCTTCCCCCTTTTTTTTGCTATATTATATGCCCTTGCTTTTGTACTGTCTTTGACTTTCCTTGTCAGCCACGGCTGCTGCATCCTCCCTTTGCAATACTGCTTCTTGAGGATGACAGTTTACAGAGTTCCACAGGTATATGCAACAAATAAAGCTAATTGTTATCTTTAAAAAATCTTACTCTAGAGCCAGAAGTCTAATTTCAGCTTCCTAAGCCTCCATGTGCTGTATTTTTTTCTTTTTGACCAAACTTACAACTTGTCATACAAGATTCACAGACCTTGAATATTGTTTCATCCCTACAGGAATATGCTCGTTCTGAAGGCTAATCAACTGGCCTTTAAGAATAACTCCTACATACTGTATCAAATGTGGATTTACTCTCAAAGAGCTGCTTCCAATCTCTTACCTCCAGTTATGGCCTAATTGTACTGCAATCAACCTTCCCCCAATTTAGCACTTTAACTTTCCTGCCTTTAAAATTTACAGAATGAAGATCACTATTCCCAATATGTTACCCATGTAAGACCTTACACCGAGGAATGAGCTGGACCAGATGTATAAGTTTTTATTTCGATAAACAGCACAGTAACAGGCTTTTCCAGCCCACCTGGCCACCAAATCACACCCATGAAACCAATCAACCCGTACGTCTTTGGAACATGGGATGAAACCAGAGTGCCTGGAGGAAATATACACTGTCATAACTCCTTACAGACAGTGATGGAATTGCACCTGGGTCGCAGCATCCAAGATGGACCATTTACATACTGTTTCAAGAAACCTTCTTGGATGATCCTATCAAATTCTGCCCCTTCTAAGCCCCGACACAATGAGACTGCAATCAATATTTGAGAAGTTTAAAAATCATGCAGGACATTCACCTTGTAGCTTGTCAGGATCTGCCTCTGTATCTGTCTCTCTGGCTATTGGGAGGCCCACAGCATTACCCATCAAAGCGCTTGCTTCCCACTTCTACCTAAGTGGACTCGCTGGATGAGCCCTCACGGAGTAAGAAAGATTTTTATGGGAAAATCACGCCTTTGCGCTTTCACAAAGCGAATGCAAAAATAATCACGTTCAAACGGTCTGCCTGGGCAAGCTGTATTCGCACTCCTGCAAGCACCCGACTTTGGGTTCGACATATCCAACCATTGACGAACTAATTGCATCCTAGTGACACCAGAGACTGTAGATACTGAAATCTGGAGCAACAAACAATTTACTGAAGGAATTCAGTGGGACAAATGGCATCTAGGGGAGGAGTTCAGGAAATCTGATAGAGGGGTTGGACCCGAAAATTTGACAATTCCTTTTCTGCTGGACCAGCTGACTCTCTGCAGTAGTTTTACTTTTGATAACCAACCCCTTTGTTTGAACTTCGCGTAACCTTCCACTTTTTGTACAAACACACCAAGAAATCCACTAGCTATATATATGTATATCTCTCTCTCTCACTCTCACTGATAGTTAAAAGCCGATGATGTAACTGAACCTTGAGATAAGAACGACCCTGTGACAGTTATACATGCGTAGTTTTGCTTGGTTGTGGCTTGCATCCAATTTGAGCTGAGTCTTTCCCAGTAACAGCTCTCGGAAAGCTGCGCAGAATGGCCATTGATTTTCGCAGTCTTCACATAGCGGGGTCCCTGCTCTTTATTATGGGCTTTCTCTGGAGAGGAGCTGAGGGCGGGAATCTTTTAGTGGTACCTTTGGATGGAAGTCACTGGTTAAACCTGAAGATTCTTATGGATGAGCTTGGGAAAAGAGGCCACAACGTGGTCGTGGTTGTGCCCGAAGTGAACGTGAAGATGGGCCCGTCTTCCCACTACACCACAAAGATTTACCCTGTTCCCTACGGCAGTGAAGAATTGAACAGCATTATACCAAAGATTGTACCCAACACATCGTTGTTCCAAAAAGCCGCCCGTGTTTTAAAACAGACGGCTGTACTTCGCGATTTATCCCTGACCAGTTGTGAGAGTTTGCTGTACAACACGGAGCTGATGCAGGAGCTGGCCGAGGGAAAATTCGACGCTCTGCTGACCGACCCCTTCTTCCCCTGCGGTGCGATCGTTGCCGAGTACCTTTCGCTCCCCGTCGTGAACTGGCTGCGAGGACTACCTTGCGGCTTGGATCATTTAGCCACGCAGTGTCCCAGACCGCTCTCGTACGTGCCCAGATTTTTCACCCAGAACACAGATCGAATGACCTTTCTCCAAAGGGTGAAAAACCTCCTGGTCGATCTCTTGGAGCCGTGGCTATGCCATTTTATATATTCATCGTTCGAAGATTTGGCCAGTAAGTTCCTCCAGAAAGATGTAACCCTGGTCCAGCTACTGGGCCGGTCTTCCATCTGGCTAATGCGATATGACTTTATCCTGGAGTACCCCAGACCCCTGATGCCGAACATGATCCTTGTTGGAGGCATCACCTGCACGGAGAGGGAGCCGTTGCCTCGGGTGAGAGAAGTACTGGTCAAATTGATGAAAAATTAGGCGAGGGGAGGGAGAGGTCCCCCTAATTTCTCCCGCCATTTATTGCAGTGGAAGCTGGGTAGGGGGAGGTATTTCAATTAATATTTAGGGGAACTAGACAGCAAACGAAATTAGAACCATGCTATATTGTGCTGAAATGGCCCATTTAATCTACCCCTTCCTTACCAAACTTTTTGCCCAATTATACAAATCCCCTTTATCCTCAATTGGACTATACCCTTCACTGACCTGCCTCATTAATGATCTGGCCAAATATCTCTTAAAAATGCAGTGATTGTATTTGATTCACATGCCACCTCTGACAGCCAGTTCCAGATATTTACTCTCTATCTTTAAGAAATATATTGAGGGCTTGTTTAAAACTGTATATCATAGCATTTTCCTTTGAGAGCATTGGTGATCACTTCATGCCTGAAGATGCTAAAGCATCTGCCAGATTCCTTGTCCCTGAAAAGTACAAATCTCTGTTTTAACTGTTGCAGGAGCTGGAAGAATTTGTAAATAGTTCTGGAGAGCATGGGGTTGTGATATTTACCCTTGGTTCAATGGTATCAAAAATTCCTCTTGAAATAGCCAATCGCATTGCAAGCGCATTTGGGCAAATCCCTCAGAAGGTGAGTCTTGGGAACACTAAATGAAAATATTGGTTTATAAAAGAGATAAGCATTCAGGTCAATTCTACTCTACAACCTCATAGACATCCTGTTAATTTACACTACTAATGTTGTTACTAATGTATGACTTATTATTAATTAGTATTATTACTAATGCTACTAATTTAAAGGAGTCAAGTCCCATGGAAAAGGGTGAGGCACTAGATCTGGACAGACTCTGGCCATGCAAGGTTGCCAAACTAATGAACTTACTGTTGTGAAAATATTCTCACAGCATCAACCCTGTCATGTACCTTAAGAGAGACGGCTGTTGCAATAAGATTCTTTCCATTCATCTACCAAGGGGATGTATAGCTATTCAATCCCTCCTCGTAGGGTGACCTTAAAAATCAGTCTAATTATTGCTGTATTCCCTCTAAAGCAAGCATATCTTATTTGTTTAGAGAAGGTAATCAGAACTGCACAATTCCCAAAGTGCAATCTGAAAGAACTTCTATATAATTGCAGTAAAAATTCTTTGTTTTTACATCAATTTCTTTGTCATAAATATAAGCGTCCCAGTGTTTCTAATTACTTGTACCTGCATGTTCTGTGACTTTTGTCTACTCATATCCAGTAATATCAATATTTTCCAATCTCTTAAATATTTTCCAATCTCTTACCTTTTAAAATTATGTCTTTCTATTTTTCTTTCCAAAGTATCTGCTCACATTTGTTATTATATTTCAGCTGCTATATTCTTGACTACTTCCCTAATTTGTCTTTCACCATTTGAATTTCCTCACTCAGCCTAGAAGCTGCACATTAGGATAAGTCCCAAAATCTGATCATGCCAACCCAGCAGTGATCTTTTTATTCCCATTGATTTTTCTGTTAACCAGTCCTTAAATTGTCTGTATACTGCACTCAAACCCTTTAATCATTCTTTTGAGTAATATGCATGATCCCCCAGGTTACAGAAATTCACCCTTACAAAATTCACAAATCACTGCCCAAGAGTTTGTGACAAGGAATAAAATTTTTTCGAGATAAAAATAAACATAATGTTACTTTTATTCAACTTGTGTTTCTTGATTCATGCACAGATGACACAAGTTCACATGATTGAAAATTGTGACCCAGATTGTTTTCCTGTTTTCTAGGTATGTAATGCACCCCCCCCCCCACACCCTGTAATGCAAGCCTTGTCTATACTCCTTATTGCCTTATTGAACATATTTGGATTTATTGAATGTAGTTACATTTACAACCATTGGTTCTCTATAATTGAACCTGCTAGTTATAATCTCCAGAAAAAAACTGCCAAATATAATTTCCAGTAGTAATCTCCAGTCATATTAAGGTTTTTTTTTAGTGAAAGAATGACATTATTAAATGCATGGACTTTTCCTGCTGTGCTTTTAGGCTATATGGTCTTTAGTCCCTTGCCTTCCTCCTCCACATTGACCTGATGATGAGAATGCTTGTTCGACCTGGTGCTAAAATATAGCTGCAGAATCAATATTGCCTTAAGCCAGTAAACATCAACAATGTATACTTCCCAGTCAATTAGCATCACTAGAAATTGGGGAAGGCTATGGCTGGCAAAGAAAGGAAATGACAGACAGATGATATGAAAAGAACTCTGCACGGGCATGTCATTGCAAAAGACTGAGGCTTCCTCATAGCAGCACAAATAGCCAATACTGCTTCTAGAACATCGCCCTAGGAGTTCTGGCAGATGCAGCATGGGGACCTTGAGCAAGGTAAGCCTTAGAGCAACTGCTCCAGAGTATAAGTGGATTCCCAGGAAGGTTCTAAATTGTACGCAAAACTGCTTTTCAAGAGCAGACACACAAATGGAGCTGTGTCATGCTATCAGGGGCTTGTAACATTGATTTGTGGCAGTTCAGACAACACTTTTTGCCATGCCCACTCGTGAAGGAATGGTATGCAATCTTTATTTGCAGTCTTTGCATTGCAAGTGACAATGGACAAATTTGAGACATTGGTGGGGGAAACACACGAAGAATATTCTCTTTCCTGAATAACATGGTAGAGTGAGGAGGAAGAGATGAGCATTGAGAGGGGAGAATGAGATGATGGCAGGGGGAGGAGAAGGACGAACAGGGAGAGAAAAAAAATGAGGAAGGAGGAATCATCAAGAAGGGAAAGTGGAGAATAGAAAGAGAAAGTTTGAATAAATACATAAATTGTGCAGAAGGGGCAAGAGGGGAGGTGAGCAGGGAGAGAAAATGAAAGGATGAGGATAGAGAGAAGGAATGCAGATGACCTAGAAAGAAGGGAGGAAGCAGAGGGTTGTGTAAAAGGAAGGGACATTGGAGAAATATGAGGGGTGATTGATAAGTTCGTGGCCTACGGTAGAAGGAGTCAATTTTAGAAAACCTAGCACATTTATTTTTCAACATAGTCCCCTCCTACATGTACACACTTAGTCCAGCGGTCGTGGAGCATACGGATCATTTCTTTGTAGAAGTCGGCATCTTGGACCTCCAGGAAATGGTCCACAGCAGGGGTGATTAATAAGTTTGTGGCCTAAGGTAGAAGGAGATGAGTTATACAGCTCTCGTTACCTGCACATGCAGTTCAACTCTTTGAGTGAAAATGCAGAAAGTTTGAAGTTAATAACTCATCTCCTTCTACCTTAGGCCACGAACTTATCAATCACCCCTTGTAATCCCAGGTTCTACTGGGTATGGAATGCAAGTCAATTCTAATACATTTCCTCTGAAAGCTGAGGTTTAATTTGCCATCCATGCTCAGGCCACGGAAAAGCTTAGAGTGGCATCAGGTCTTCATCTCTGTTCAGATTCAGGTCTAATTGGGGATCGCCCACATCATCTGTAGCTTCTTGAGACTGGCATTAGTTCACTTCAGTCCAGGTTAGTGTGGCCAACAGGAAACAGTCCTGGATCTGCACAATTTGCTTGCTTTCTCCTCTTTCTGGATCACATTGCTTTCTTCTGGTTCCTTGCTAATCTCTCTAATCAGCATTCTCCTCTCTTCATCACCTCGTTCCTCTCAACATCTCCTTTCTGATGACCCACTTAACACTTCTCTAGCACGTCCTGGAGCTTTCTTGCAACATGCAAGTTATTATGTAATTGGAAGTTGCTAATGTACTTAAAACTGGCTCTTTGTTTCTATTTTTTTTCTCCACTTACACACCAACATATCTGTTCATGTTCATTGCTCTGTTTTTGATGTTTTTCTCTTTTTTTCTTTTCCTTTGTTGGTAACTCAGCATTGCTTTGTTAAAGGTCCTGTGGAGATATACTGGAGAGGTGCCCACTACACTGTCACCAAATACAAAGCTAGTAAAATGGTTACCACAGAATGACTTACTTGGTAAGGTACTAATCCAATATTTATCTGAATTTAGCAAAGTATCTGTCTCATAGGAAGTACTTGGTTAAATCATTTTTGATTTGCAAATGGGAGCTTCAAGACGCCCCTGAACACTTTACATCCAATTAAATGTTACTGAAGAATATTCACTGTTGTAACGTGAACACCTAAACAAATAATTTTAGCAAGCTCCCATAAACAACAATATTCTCTTTTTCTGCTAGTTTCTTATGAGTTAGAAGGAAGCCATTTTGCCCATTGAGTGTATAGGAGCTTTTGGACTATTGCCATTCATTCCATTTCCCATTTATTTCACTTTAACCTACTCTTTTTCATACACCCATCAACCACACTGCTACTATCTCCTATCTTCAATAGGGGTAATTAAAAATTGCCAATTAATCTCGAGCGCTCTTTGGGGATGTGGCAGGAAACCAGAGTGCCTGGGAGAATACGGGGATTGCTCGCAATGTCACAGAGAGAACATGCAAACATCACACAAACAGGACTCGAGGTCAGGACTGAAGCCATGTCGCTGGCACTAACTGCTGCATTACGTTGCCCACCACGGTAAAACTGTAATCAGTAACACTGAACAAATAACTTGCTCATGGTGATTTCGGTCTGAAGCTAAACACGGGAGGAGTACTCAAGGCAACTCCCTCACTTCACATCAAAGGTGTGCCTCAGGATGTCTTGCTTGTTTAGTCACTACATTGAGTCAGCATTGGAGTTGTGGAAAGACATCGCGAGAAAACAGGTCCTTCAGCCCACTGAATCTGTGCTCACCACAAGCCATCCATTCACACTGTGTATGTGTGTGTGTGAGGGGGTGGAAACCAGGGCACCCCGTCACAGGAAGTGTCAGCATCCTCACACAGGCAGCTTCCTCACGGCTGGGGAAGGCAGGTGAAGCCAGGAGAGGGACGATGAATGTGGAGACAGTGACTGGGAGGTGCTAAATGTGCTGGAATCTCATAGATAAGGAAGATGATAATAAGAACCACTGGGGAGAGATGAAGGGTGTTGTGACTGTGAACAAAGTGAGATGCTGAAGCTGGTGGATTTGTCTTCATTCAGCAAAAACAAGCAGGCATCATACTGGAGACACTTTAAGAAGAAGAGTACCTGTACTCCTGACCCAATATTATATCACATTTTATACAGCAAAGAATGAAGGTAACAACAGGACAGTTACAAGGCATTTATATTGCTTACTTTGAGTTTCAGACACCCAGAGCTTCACACCCAAAATGAGTGTTAATCACCTCTTTTTTTGTAGCAGCATTCACGCAGACATCTCAGATGAATGGATGTTTCCCGGTTTGCGATCAACCTAAATCTGCAGCTCCAGGAAGACCATTGTTCTGGACTGCACTTTAAATTCAATCTACCATCCACATTCAGGACTGAAGGCTGGCTGCTGTTGAAATGAATATTTGCAATGTACCATCACTCCAGACAAAGGGCAGATGGAAGTTTCTGGTGAATAATGTATGGAGAAAGGAGGGAGGCAGTGGGCATGTGTTCCTGCAGTGAGTGCATGTGTCCGTCTTTATGCGTGGGCATATTGCCCACACAGCTCAGCCTCGTGTTCAGTTGTCTTCAACCCCTTAACAATAATCTCATCAGCAAGCAGCCCTTAACACTGTTCTGCTGCCATAGCTCAGGAACTTACGATGCTTTGGTGACACCTTGCCTCAGCTGAGGAAGGAATCTACAGTTCCCACGTTGGCCTCCTTAGCCACTCAGAATGCACAGAGGCAGAGTGCTAACAGTACATCTTCAATTCTGAGGGATTGCCTAAAATCTAGACGACATAGTTTAGCTTTACTTTGGAGAGACAGTGTCCAACTTGTTTAAAAAGGGTGTTGAGAGATGGAAATAGGGAGGAGCTGAGGGCAATACAAACGGACCTGAAAGCCAGGATCAGGGAGGCTAAAGACGGGTACAGGAGGAAGCTTGAGTGGAAACTCCAGCAGAACAACATGAGAGAGGTCTGGAGGGGGATGAGGACCATCACTGGGTTCCCGCAAACTAGCAACAGAGGAGCGGAGGGCAGTGTGGACGGGGCCAACGAACTTAACCTGTCTTTAACAGATTTGACAGTGTGGCCCCTGCCCATCCCCCACATGAGCCATCTGTTGTCGGCCCCCAACCAACACATATTCCACTCTCCACTCCTACCCCTCCTTACAGTCCCCCACCCTGCTCTCATGACTATACCCCTTCCCCACACGAAACCACCATGGGGCTTCACAGCTGTACAGGTGAGAAGACAGCTGAAACGTCTCAACCCAAGCAAGGCTGCAGGACCGGATGGTGTCAGTACCAGGGTGCTCAAAGCCTGTGCCCCTCAGCTATGTGGAGTACTTTGCCATGTATTCAACCTGAGCCTGAGGCTCCGGAGGGTTCCTGTACTGTGGAAGACGTCCTGCCTCGTCCCTGTGCCGAAGACACCGCGCCCCAGCGGCCTCAATGACTACAGACCGGTGGCATTGACTCCCACATCATGAAGACCCTGGAGAGACTTGTTCTGGAGCTGCTCCGGCCTATGGTCAGGCCACACTTAGATCCCCTCCAGTTCGCCTACCAGCCCCGACTAGCAGTTGAGGATGCCATCGTCTACCTGCTGAACCGTGTCTACGCCCACCTGGACAAGCCAGCGAGCACTGTGAGGGTCATGTTTTTTGACTTCTCCAGTGCGATCAACACCATCCACCCTGCTCTGCTGGGGGAGAAGCTGACAGCGATGCAGGTGGATGCTTCCCTGGTATCATGGATTCTTGATTACCTCACTGGCAGACCACAGTACGTGTGCTTGCAACACTGTGTGTCTGACAGAGTGATCAGCAGCACTGGGGCTCCACAGGGGACTGTCTTGTCTCCCCTTCTCTTCACCATTTACACCTCGGACTTCAACTACTGCACAGAGTCTTGTCATCTTCAGAAGTTTTCTGATGACTCTGTCATAGTTGGATGCATCAGCAAAGGAGATGAGGCTGAGTACAGAGCTATGGTAGGAAACTTTGTCACATGGTGTGAGCAGAATTATCTGCAGCTTAATGTGAAAAAGACTAAGGAGCTGGTGGTAGACCTGAGGAGAGCTAAGGTACCGGTGACCCCTGGTTCCATCCAGGGGGTCAGTGTGGACATGGTGGAGGATTACAAATACCTGGGGATATGAGTTGACAATAAACTGGACTGGTCAAAGAACACTGAGGCTGTCTACAAGAAGGGTCAGAGCCATCTCTATTTCCTGAGGAAACTGAGGTCCTTTAACATCTGCCGGACGATGCTGAGGATGTTTTACGAGTCTGTGGTGGCCAGTGCTATCATGTTTGCTGTTGTGTGCTGGGGCAGCAGGCTGAGGGTAGCAGACACCAACAGAATCAACAAACTCATTCGTTAGGCCAGTGATGTTGTGGGGATGGAACTGGACTCTCTGACGGTGGTGTCTGAAAAGAGGATGCTGTCTAAGTTGCATGCCATCTTGGACAATGTCTCCCATCCACTATATATGTACTGGGTGGGCACAGGAGTACATTCAGCCAGAGACTCATTCCACCGAGATGCAGCACTGAGCGTCATAGGAAGTCATTCCTGCCTGTGGCCATCAAACTTTACAACTCCTCCCTTGGAGGTCAGACATCCTGAGCCAATAGGCTGGTCCTGGACTTATTTCATAACTTACTGGCATAATTTACATATTACTATTTAACTATTTATGGTTCTATTGCTATTTATTATTTATGGAGCAGCTGTAACGAAAACCAATTTCCCCAGGGATTAATAAAGTATGACTATGACTTAAATGCTTCAGGTAGATTCCCCACTGCCTTGAATTATTGAGGCTACTGACTGAAAAAACAAAATTATTAGCAGAGTAATAGACACCAGATGAAGGGTCTCAACCCGAAACATTAACTGTCCATTTCCCTCCGTACATGCTGAGTTCCTCCAGCAAATTGTTTTTCCTCTGGATGACAGAATTGATGGGCTGTGTGACCAAGTTTGCGGGTGATATAAAGATAGATGAAGGGGAGGTAGTGTTGAGGAAACAGGGAGTCTCCAAAAGGACTTGGACATATTGGTATAATGGGCAAAGAAGTAGCAGGTGGAATACAGTGTATGGTCATGCACTTTGGTAGAAGGAATAAAGGCATAGACTATTTGCTAAGCAAATTCAGAAATCAGAAGTGTAAAAGAGACTTGGGAGCCTTAGTGCAGGATTCCCTAAAGATAACTTACAGTCTGAGTTGGGGGGAAGGAAGGCAAGTGCATTAATTTCTAGAGGACTAGAATATAAAAGCAAGGATGTAATGCTGAGATATTATAAGGCATCCCGCCGTTGGAGTGGTGTGAGCAGATTTAGGCCCCTTATCTAAGAAAGGAGGTGTTGGCATTGGATAGGGTTCAGAGAAGATTTACAAGAACGATGCCGGGAATGAAAGGTATGAGACGTATGAAGTGTATGAGAAGCGTTTGATGACTCAATGTACTCACTGAAGTTCAAAGAATGGGTGGGGGGGGGGCATCTCATTGCAAGCTATTGAATATTGAAATCCTCGATGAAGTGAACCTGGAGAGGATTTTTCCAAAAGTAGGAGAGTCTAGGACCAGAACGTACAGCCTCAGAATACGAGGATGTCTCTTTCAAATAGAAATACAGAGGAATTTCTTTAGCCAGATGGTGATGGACCTGTTGATTCATTGCCACAGACAGCTGTGGAGGTTGTTATTGGGTATGTTTAAAGTGGAGGTTGGTTCTTAATTAGTTACTGTGTCAATGGTCACAGGGAGAAGGCAGGAAAATAGAGTTGAGAGGGAAAATAAATCAGCCGTGGTTGAGTGACAGAGAAGACTTGATGGGCTGAATATCCGAATTCTGTTCCTATGTCTTACGTTTTTATGGGTTCCAGCATCTGCAGTCTTCTGTGCCCACTGAAAATTGTTAAGCAGCCAAGTTATAACATGTCACATTAATGTTTGACTCTGTTTGCTTCACTCTTCTGTGAACCAGGACATCCTAAAACACGAGCCTTCATCACCCACGGAGGGGCCAATAGTATCTATGAGGCCATCTGCAGTGGTGTGCCATCTGTTATGCTACCACTGTTTGGCGATCAGGGATATAATGTACAACGCATGGTCAATCATGGTGCTGGTATCCAGCTGGATATAGAAGAGATGAGCTCTCACGATCTAGTAAATGCTTTAAATACAATTATCAATGATACGAGGTGAGTGAAGTGAATGATTCCATTCTTAATTCTAGGAAAAGAGAATGATTTGCATTAACTTAGTAACTCATGACCTTGGGGTATACCAAATTTCTTGCAACTGATGGAGTATTTTTACAGGTTTTGTTGACATGTATGAAAAGAATGCCATGTTAGGTGTGCAGAAATATTAATGTGACATTGATCAGATAATTTTTCTTAGTTTTTCCTGGTGATATTTCCTGAAGAGTATTGACTCAAGTATTATGGAAAACTTACTCTTCAAATAATGTCATAGGTCCCTTTATCTTGTATAGAGGGGCACCTTGCCCTGTAGGTGATACCTTCCCCAGCTGGTTCCATTATCAAAGAACAAACTGATTCACTTTCAAATCAAAACTTCATTTGGAATCACACAGTTTGATAAAAGCTGCTTGAATTGACTGAAGACTGTTCAAGTATAGTGGAGTAAATCAGGTATCTTTATGTCACTCTATGCTAATTCTCAATTAATGTAAGAATCTCACTCTGTTCCTTGGCAGGTACAAGGTTACGATATGCAATAATGCTTTTTCTTAAGTAAATTGTTTCACAGTATCTCTGCATTGGGTAAAGAGTTATTTTTCCTTAGCTGGAAGGAAAAGGGCTGTAGTTACTCAATCTATTATGTTACCTGTAAGCTATGGTTGGTGAAACATTATTTTACAAGGTCCCTTGGTGGCCATGGTCCATTTTGAGATTAGCTCTTGTGCTTCAAGTAGGTTCCCTTCTATGTCAACATTATGCCCAGTACTTCAAACTAATATTGAATGGCCTTTTCTACTGCAGGTACAAAGAAACCATGACGACATTATCTGCATTGCACAGCGATCGGATATTTGAGCCGATCAACCTCTCAGTCCATTGGGTGGAATTTGTGATGAATCACGAAGGGGCAGAACTCTTACGTCCTGCAGCACACGACCTTAACTGGATCCAGTACCACTGTCTAGATGTCATTGGTGTGCTGCTTGTCTCTTTGGTGGCTTTCATATACTTAATATTTAAATGTTGCTCATTATGCTGCAAGAGGTACTTGTGTGGAGACAAGAAATCGAGGAAGGGAAAATCAGAGTGAGGTAGACAATAATCATTTTTTAAGTATTTGAAGATTTAGTTTGCCTTTATTGTTGGTTAACAGGTAACTCAGTCCATGAGAAAAAGAGTCTGCTTATTCCACCCAGTTCATTAATGATGGGTATTGATATGTTTGGATGTGGGGGTGGGGGGGGGGAAATAGAAGATGCATGGGGAAAGAAATTGCCAGGGTGGTGTTAGGAGTGGTGACTGAGGGAAGCTGTTTCAATGATCAAGATTCTCTTTGTTCTTTTTGGATTTTATAATTTCCGTTTGACCTCGCTACTATGGGAATGAGCTGGATGAATTAAAGGATACGGATTTTTTTTTTCGTGATTGTTAATTTTTGACATTATATATTTCATGAGTTGATGCATTAAAAGAATTTGGATTAACAGTAACAGGTTTACTGAAATTTGTCTAAGAATGAGCAAATCCTCATTTTAAAATATGTTGCATTTGACTTTCATAAGATTTTGTTCTGACTAGATTTCTTATCTGCACTTGGAAATGAATTATACCATACACCATGATTCTTTTAACTTGCATATGAGATGTATTTTCAAAGTTATTTTGATTATATATTTTAATGAATTTTGTGCATAAATCACAAATGAGTGTCTGTGGTACTGTGAAAATAAGGCAGTTCCATTGTGCTATGCTTATAAAAAAAAACGTAGGTAATAGGAATCCCTTATAAAGAAATGAAGGCCATAGTGTCAAAAGAGGATGAAAGAAACACGGAGTCAAGGCATCCCAAAACATACAACCTGTGGAAAGATCTGGTATATAGAAATATGGATATTTTAGATGTACAGTAAACAGAACTTTAATAGGAAGTATCAGAAAATGTGTCATTATTTCATGTTGATGTTTTTATGATCAGGTCAAAAGTTAAAAATGGTAGGTTAAATTACTTAAAAACAAATGGATTACCACCTGTTAGCTTACCAGTTGGAAGCTGCCAACCAGTCACAATTAAAAATACATCTGTAAGTTAGAATAACTTCCGAGGAACTTCACAAAAATGGAAAAAGGAAGGGCAATCATGATTGCACTGGGACAACTGAGGACAAGATGTTCAGCAGTAGGCAAGTTGATTCAGCATGGAAGTAGATCAACATGACTGACTCTTTGTCCATTTTAACATGGGTATATTTCCCATGAGTACAAAGGCTTTTCTCTAATTGCTCAATACAGGCAGTCATCTGCTGAGGAAAGTCAATCAGTGTGTACTACATGGACTGTTGGAAGAGGTATTGTCACATGTTCCAAGATATATTGTAAAGCTTATCTTGTATGCTGTTCATGCAGATCAAATCATTACATGATGTACAAGCTAGAATAAGGTAAACAATAACAATGCAAAATAAAGTGTAAAGGTTATTGAAAAAGTGCAGTGCCGGTAAGTGATGAAGTGCAACAGCCAAAAGGCCATCGCATTGTACAAGAGGTCCATTGAAGGTCACTAACAGTGGAATAGAAGCTGCCTGCTGGCGCCAATGATTCTGCTCTCAGTGTCATGTCAAGGCTCGGAATTTGGTGACCACCAAAGGACCGTTATCCAACCAATTTCTTTCTTTTTAAATCTTTTTATTAAATTAGTACACAAAAAGTAAACCATGTAGACACTAATACACTGTTGCAATATAAATTTGCAAGAGATATTAATACACAAAAAAAAGTTAGTACAAACAGTGCAGTTTAGATATAAAATAACAAGGTAATATAGTAGTATACTAATTTTCCATACATATCAGTAAAGAGAAGAAAAAAACCAAAAAAAAACCCACCGTGCAACTAATCTAAAAAGCAAAGCAAAGCAATGGGTTAACTAGGTAACAAGTAGACTTAAACAACTTAAAACAATCACGTTCTCAAACCCGACCTCCATTAAAAACAGTTTTAAAAAAAAGCAAGAGGGGAATGTAAATATGGACAAAGAGAAAAAAAAATTACATTAAATGAAAATGTTGAATGAAAGGTCTCCAAGTCTGTTCAAATTTAACTGAGGTATCATAAAGATTACTTCTAATTTTCTCCAAATTTAAACATAGTATCGTCTGAGAAAACCAAAAGAACGTAGTTGGGGCATTAATCTCCTTCCAATGTTGTAAAATACATCTTTTCCCTATTAAAGTAAGAAATGCAATCATTCTACGGGCTGAAGGGGAAAGATTACTGGAAATTTTAGGTAATTCAAAGATAGCAGTAATAGGATGGGGAGAAGTATCTATACTCAATACCTTTGAAATAATATTAAAAATGTCTTTCCAAAAAGTTTCCAAAGTAGGACAGGACCAAAACATATGAGTTAAGGAGGCTATCTCCCCATGACATCTGTATCCAACCAAGTTCTGATATGAAGTTACAGTAACAATTAGGAAGGGAACTGTCTTTACTCAGATTAAATGATCCAGCCCATTATTTATAACTGAAGGATTGTGCTGCAGGGTGTCCTCCACCTCCCTACCACCTCACAATCTCCTACAGTTAAATAGTTTGGTTTTATTCACTATTTGACGTTCTACACGAGGCAGTCATTTGTATGAAGCAAATGGAATAAAACCTTTATGCTTAGGGGAAACACACCTGTGACTATTGATAAGGAGTAGGTAACCTTATCCTTGCCTCTGCACCTGATTGTCCCAGTGCACTCTTTCTTCCTCTATCTTTAGTAAAGATTGTCTGAAATTCTGCTATCATCCAATTCACAACAATTACCATTCACCCCTTGCTTGCTGACGATCAATACACTTCCTTCAAGTAAAACCTCAATTTTAAAATCCTCACATTTGTTTCCAATTACACATACAACCTCTCTCCTCTCTAGTTTTGTCATCTCCTCCTCTAACTGGTGTAAATGCTTTTCCTTTTGGCCTGTAATCAAAAATTCTCTCCCTAACTCTCTCAACCTTTTTACCCCCTTTTTTTCTTAGACCTTTTTCTCCTCAAATCTGCTTCTTTAAACTCCACCTTTGTAACTAAGCATTGTTTTTATCCTTCCTGAAGTCGTTCTTAAATTTTGATTAAATGTTTTTTGAAGTGCCTTTGGAGACATTGCTTTATTAAGTTCTTGTATTCTAACTTGTAAGTAGTTAATCTTTCAGTGATCTGCAATAACATTTAACATTCTCATTCTTGTGTTCAAATGACCTTGGTCTTCCATCATCTTTATCCTTGTGATTTCAGTGCCCTATAGTCCTTAAGAGATACCGGTGATCATCTGCTTACAGCTGATAATTACTTTGCTTCACTCTTTAGCCATGCCCTCACTATCTTGGTGCTATGCTGTGGAATTTCCTCCCTGCACCCGTCTACCTCTCTCCTTTAAACCTATGATTTCTATTGAGCTATTGGCCTTGTCCAAACATTTCCTCATGTGGATTGCTGCAAAACAATGACACAGCTAGTACAGCCATTGCCTCACAGTATCAAAGACTCAGGTTCAATGCTGACCTCACATTGGTATGAAGTTTGCACATTTCCTCAGGTACCCCAAAGATGTGCAGGCTAGTAGATTAGTTGACCACTGTAAATTGTACCTAGCGTAGGAGTAAATCTGAAGGGAGTCCATGGGAAGATAGGGAGAATACAAATCGGTATTAATGTAGGATTAGTGTGAATTTAATTGGTGATGGCAGGTGTAGACTTAGTGCAATAGGCTGAGATGGGCTGGAAAGCCTGTTTCCATACTGTAACTTTAGTCTGAGTCACCTCTTGGGAAGTACAAACTTTGTAGTACTACATTGAAGCCACTGTCTTCCAGCAACTTGCTGTTACATCAGATTTTTCACACCTGCAGTTTTTTTTCTGTCCAATGATAATGCTCAGAACATCTTGCCATTATTTGTGCAATTAAATGACTTAAAACTTGCATTGTGGACAAACTAATATGGAGCTATACATGCCATTAATTACATTTGGCAGATGCTTGAATTCAATGTGAATTAGAACTCAACCAGATGATGGCCCTAGTCTTTTCATCAATGAGCTGATGAACTTTATTTTATAGGGAAGCATTCACCTTTCACGAATGAGTGCAGTGAAAAACTTCGACGTTAAAAAAAAACCTACTATGTGGAAGGAGACATGGTACCAGTGAATCAAAGTAACAGCTTAAACTGGAAAACTTTGCTGTACAAACCTGAGGGAGAAAAACTCCTGGTTGTGAGTGTGCCCATGAACCAATTTTCTTGCTATGAAATGAAGATCTTTCTAATGCCTTGCAGCAGAAAAGATGTTTGCAAAATGACGTGATGTTGTTGACATGTCTTTTTTCCAAAGAACTAGATTGATTTTGAACATGAATAGGCAGGGGATTGAGGAATATAGACCACATTCAGGCAAATGCAGAGTTTAAATTTGGCATCGTGGTCAAAACAGACATTGTGGGCCAAGGGGCTTAGTCATGTGTTGCACTGTTCCGCATTCTACATTAGAAACTTTCCACAGCTGTTGCAGAATACTGATGAATATTTGCTGTACAACACAAAATTGATGTCAGAGCTTGTGATTAAAAGTTGAAAACTGACTGACCCTGTATTTATTGCCCAGTTTTATTCCTACTACGAACTTGCTATGAGGAATTCCTTGTGTTTTGATTATTTAATTGCTGTGTCCAAATCTATTCTCATAGATTTAGGACAAGGACCTTTTTGCCAAAAGACAAAAAAGCATGTCAGCCTCTTTTAATTGTTGTGTGGCATTTCTGACATTCTCACCTTCAAATTTCTTCACAAAAAGACAATGCTGGGGGAGATGATGAGCTTAGCCATCTGATGTTTCTTCGTGATACTTTTGCAAGCTGGAAACGAGCAGCTGGGTAAATAGAAAATGTTTTCTCCCTGTTTTTCTATCAACAATTATAAATTATAATCTTTCCATTGAGCAATTAAACTTTCTATGTGAACAGAACTAGTATGGGAATATACCTGCCATTATATAATTTTTCAATGTACCTACCTGTCGGATTTGATAGGATTCTAAATAATCACATGAGGGAGAGTGGAAAGGATGACTGTGCTAAAAGGATTGAATAGATGAGGCTTCTGAGACACTTAACCCAGCTTGTTGAGGCTGATGTTTAAGTTGCATGCATCTAAGAGTAATAGATTACCAAAGTTCATTCAGTTGACTGAACAAGCTGAAACTTAGTACTTAATTGACATCAAGTGTAATTCTCTGCAAACCACATTTCTGTTTTACATTACCGAAAGTTTCCTTTGGAATTTTAAACTATTCCCTAAGAAGTATCGGCCACAAGAATTAGCACAGGAAAAATGTTCCTACGGTATCAAAATAAGATATGTTGATTTTACTGTATAGAAAACAACTGATCAGGGAAAAACTATAAACGGTAGAATGTGTAAGGGACCGATGAATTTACTGAGCATCCAGACTTTTCTCTAATCAGAGCAGATTTATGTGATAAATATATAACATGGACTTTGAATTCAGTCTATGAGCAATCAAATGAACTGCAAACCCCAGTTTCAGTGATAAATACTACAGCTATTTGCTATCTTAACTTAAAACAAAGAATGTTGGAAATAAGCACCAGGTCAGGTAGTATCTGACAAGAGGCATATAGAATAAAGGTTTCATTGGATGATATTTTATCATTCACGGGAGAATGTGGAAACTCCTTACAGGTAGAGGCGGAATTGAATCCGGGTTACTGGTGCTGTGATACTGTTATGCTAACCACTGCACTATTAAGCTATAATACTGCACAATCAAAATGCCTGTTTTGCATCGCACATAGTTTCCTAAAACCCAATTAAATTCTAATTGATCTTATTATAATCTAGAATCTTCATTGTTGGTGAGAGCTGCTTTCTCATTGTTCGGTTTAAATGCATCTTCCACATGGAGTATAGGAAGTGAGCAGATACGGGCATCCAGGAGCTTGGAGAATGGTGGACGCAACGGTGTTTCCCATAACTACTGCAACAGGAAGATTGAAAGGGAAGGTGGAGTAATGAAGAAGGAAATATGATGACATAAACTCAATCAGAAAGTGAAGTAGAGGGAAAGAAATATTGAGTATGAGAAAGAAAAAAAAAGACATGTTATTTTCTAATTCAACACAAAATAATATAAAAGAATGAGATCACCCATTTAATTATTCATTTTATATGAGATTTAATAGTCATTTAGCTCCATGCTGTTAATTCTTATCCTTTAACTGAACTTTATTTCTAAATGCAAATTCTATAAGAAACTCCTAAAGCTATCTGTGGAGCTTTATAAACAGATCGTGTTTTTCAATAACTCAAAAGGCATCTATTTTCAACTTGTATATGAATATGGAAAAACATTATTTCAGTGTCATAAGCCTGGATAATAATTTCTTCCTTCACTAGTTCTCAAGTGTCAGTGTGAACGGATGCTCACTTGGAATAATTCAAAGAGGACAAAGAAAGTAACTGAAAGGCATTCAAAACATGACGTCAAATTTCTGAATGGTCCTTGAACACTACCTTATTATTCCTCTTTCACACTATTTATCTATTAGTTTTTAGTGTCTTGCACTGTACTGCTGTGCAAAACAACAAACCTCACAACATACGTCAATAATAAATCTGATTCTGAAGCAAGACCAATGCCTTAATTGCCTGAGATTTCTAAGTATGACTTGGCTTATACAGTAGACACGCCACTGATTAGAGTTCAGCAATGATGCCATTTAATGGCCTCCCATAACTATTAAAAGGGAGGCTTTCTTTGACCACTTTTATTTGACTTGAATTTGAGCATTGGGAAATAACCAGCCGTTAGGGCAGAAATTCTTTAGATCTCAGTGTCTTAGAGCTCCTTTATCACAGGGCTCAACTTCAAAGTAAGGTCAGAAGTAGGAATGTTTGTTAATGATTGTGTATTGATCAGTGTCTTTCCAAATTACAAGGGCAATGTTCAGACTTGGGCTAGTAAGTGGCAAGTAACACTGCATTGCAAATGTGTGCCAAAGGTTGGGAGTTCTGTGGTGTGGATCATCTCCAGACTTGCTAAAATCTCTCCACCATATACATTCATGGTTACTTTATCAGTTACCTCCTGTCAATGAGTATATGTTCATGGTCTTCTGCTGCTGTTGCCCATCCACTTAAAGGTTTGACGTGTTATGCACTTAGCAATGCTCTTCTGCTTAACACTGTTCAGCATGTGGTTATTTGAGTTACTGTCACCTTCCTGTCAGCTTGAACCAGTCTGGCCATTCTTCACTGACTCTCTCATTAACAAAGCATTTTTACCCATAGAACTGCTCACTAGATGATTTTTGTTTTTTGCACCATCCTCAGTAAAATCTTGAGACCGTTGTGCATGAAACTCCCAGGAGATCAGAAGTTTCTGAGATACTCAAACCCAACCCGTTTGACACCAATAATCATTCTACAGTCAGTCACTTAGATCACAATTCTTCCACATTCTGATGTTTGGTCTGAACAATAACTGATCTTCTTGACCATGTCTGCATTACTTTATGCATTGAGTTGCTGCCACATAATTGGGTGATTTGTGAGTCTGCGGGGGTCATATACTATATCGGGTGCTCCGGTGTGGCCTCCTCTACATCAGGGAGATCTGACATCAGATTAGAGAACCGCTTCATTGAGCACTTTGTTCCAGCTGCCTCATAAAGCAGGTTCTCTGGTGTTCAATTCAATTTCCCAGTCCTGTTTTGATGCCTGTCGACGGCCTCCTCTGCTGCCACAGTAAGACCACACTTATATTCCATCTGGGTAGCCTGCAACCTGACGGCATGAAAATCAATTTCTCTAACTTCTGGTAATTTCTCTCCCCCCCCCCCCCCACTCCACTTCTCTCTTATTCCATATCTCATTCTTGCTCCACTTTTACCCCTTCTCCTCACCTGTTCATTACCTCCCTTTGGTGCCCCCTTCCTTCCCTTTCTCCCATGGTCCATTCTCCTTTCCTATCAGATTCCTTCTTCTTCACCCCTTTGCCTTTTCCACCTATCACCTTCCAGCTTCTTACTTCATCCTCCGCCACCCATCCACCCACCTTCCCCCTCACCTGGCTTCACCTATCACCTGTCAACTTGTATTCCTCCCCCCCCCCACCTTTTTATCCTGGATTCTTCCCTCTTTCTTTCCAGTCCTGATGAAAGGTCTCAGCCCAAAACGTCAACTGTTTATTCCTCTCCAATAAATGCTGCCTGACCTGAGTTCCTCTAGCATTTTGTGCGTGTTGCTCTGGATTTCCAGCATCTGGAGAAGCTCTTCCATTTAAGACTTTGGCACTTCATCCTAGATTGGAAAGATGTTTCCATTGTTTCATTGTAACCAGACCAAAATACTGGAACTCCCTATCTAACAACAGAATGGGAATTTGTCGATGTCAGTAAAACAAAAGAGCTGATTGTGGACTTCAGGAAGGGTAAGACTCAGGAATGTGAACCAATCCTAATGGAGGAATCAGAAGTAGAGAGAGTGAACAAATTCAAGTTCCCGAGTGTCAAGATCTCTGAGGTTCTAACTTGGTCCCAACATATTGATGCAACTATAAAAGAGGCAAGACAGTGGTTATAGTTCATTAAGAGTTTGAAGAGATTTGCTATGTCACCTAAAACAGTCAAAAATTTCTATAGATGTACTGTGGAGAGCATTCTAACCAGCTGCATCACTGTCTGGTATGGGGAGGGTGGTTACTGTACAAGACAGGAAGAAGCTACAGAACATTGTAAAATTAGTCAGCTCCATCTTGGGTACTAACCTCCATAGTATCCAAGATACCTTCAAGTAGTGGTGCCTTAGAAAGACAACATCCATTATTAAAGACCCCCATCACCCAGGGCATGCCATCTTCACATTGTTACCATCAGGAAGGAGGTACAGAAGCCTGAAGGCACACACTCAGTGATTCAAGAACCGCTTCTTCCCCTCTGCCATACGATTCCTAAATGGACATTGAACCCATGAATGCTACCTCACTTTTTAAATATATATATTATTTCTGTTTTTGCACTATTTTTAATCTATTTAATATACACATATATATACCTACTGTAATTGATTTATTTACCTATTTATTTTCTCTATATTATAATGTACTGCATTGAACTTTTGCTGCTAAATTAACAAATTTCAAGGCACATGCCGATGATACTCAACCTGATTCTCCAAAGTTTCAACAATGTGACTCACCACCTGCTTTCAAAAGTAACTAGGGGTAGCAATCAATACTCAATGCCATGACTTTAAAGAATAATCACAGGTAAAGCTAATGTAGCAATGCCTTCCCAATGTTCACACTCTGCTCAAATGTTGGTGAAGGAGGTTACCAGCTTAAGTTGCTTTTTCCAGCGAATTCCAGAACAACTTGCGGCACAGTGGTGTGGCATATGCTTGAGTTTTCTCTGGCTGGTCCAGTCCCACCCACATCCTAAAGATCATTCTGGTTTTTAGCTTAATTGTCAACTGTGATCACTCCTTCAGTGAGTGGTCAGAGAATCCAGGCAAAGTTAATGGGCATGAGAGAGTGAAAGAGTTATCAGGAAATAAGTGGGAGAATGGGATTGCTCTGAGGGTTGGAGTAGACTTGATGGCTGAATCACCTACTCCTATACCATTTGCGCAACTCTCCCTCACTTAAATCCAAATCATGCGCTAGTCTCGACACCATCAATGATGTCGAGGTCCTCATCGATGACAACGATGGATGAACAACATACCATTTGGACATATGAGAAGCCTTCCAATTGATAGTGACAGAGCAAGGGATAATGAAAGGAAAAGTGACCAGGACTTTGGGCTGTGTGATTACAAAAATAACTATAATTACTTAAGTTATAACTCTCATGAAGTTCTCTGATTCTCTGAGAAGACCTTTACCTGTGCAATCTCCAACTTAAGTGTGCTCACCTACTAGAGTCACAGCCTCACAGCACCTGAGGATAAGTTTCAATCCTGGTTTCAGATTCTGTCTGTATGGAGACTGGATATTCTCCCTGTAGCTGAGTGAGGTTCCCATGGGTGCTTCAGTGCCCTCCCACATCCCAAATACATGCTGGTGGGGGGGTTGACTGTCCTAGGTGTGTGGATGAGTGGGAGAATCTGAACGGAGTTATTGGGAATGTGGAGGGAATAAAAAGTAGGATTAATGCAAATGCATGACAGATGGCCTGTGTGAAAGTAGTGGCTCAGACAGCCTCTCTGATTATGACCCTACCCCGCCCCTATTTCATTACTTCTTTACTCTCCTCGAAATTATAGCTCCACATTTCACTGTGGGAATAGCTCAAATGCACTCTGATAGCACACGTTCACAACTTTATTCTACCTTGGGAAATGTATGGAGGCAAAGGGGATGAATGATTCTGTTTCCACACATTCCGTTAGTGAAGAACACCTTTGATGAAAACCTAGTATGCTAAAAAGTTGAAGCTGTCCACTGGTTTATGGGGTTTACTTTCAAGGGTGAATAATTGAACTGCTTTATAATGACAAGTGGGTTAGACTAGGGTTACGTAGAATAGAGAGAAGTATGGGAGGATCTAGTTGAGGTGTTCAAGATGGTTTTATGGATAGGTAGAATCTATATTTTTTTTCTGACTTGTCACAATGTTCTGAAACACAAGGATTGCGTCAACAGCGCATGTGCCAAGAAACACAAATTGAAAAAAATGTTAAGTGTATTTATTTAGTTTTATTCATGCAAATTCCACAAGAGTGATATTTTCCATATCCCAAAAATTTGGGCAGAGTTTTGTGAGCTCTGTGTGGGTGAATCTCTGTTACCAGAATTGCCGTAGCACCTTTATCAGCAACAGGGAAAATGCTCCATTCTAAGTATTATAAAGGAGGAGATAACAGGTCATTTGGGAAATATCAACAGATTAGATAAAGTCAGAATAGATTTATGAAAAGGGAGGTCATGTCTGACAAATGTACTGCAGATTTGCTGAAAATGCATCCAGCAAAATCAAGTAGGGGTAAATCAGTGGATGTGGCAAACTTGTATTTTTAGAATGCCTTTTCTTAAAAGGTTAACGTGTAAGATTAAAGCACATGGGAGTAATATACTGACATAGCTTGAAAATTGGAATATTGGAATACAAACATTCATGTGTAGCACGTAGTAAAGTCAGCTGGTATGTTCGCCTTCATTGTGGAGAGGGTTCTGGGATAGGAGGATAGAATATTGAACACAGAAGACTACAGCCCAGTACAGGCCTTTGGCCCACAGTGTTGTACTGACCTTTTAACCTACTCTAAGATCAATTTAACCCTTCCTTCCTTCCCTTCTACATACCTCTCCATTTTCCTATCATCCATGTGCCTATCTAAAAGTCTCTTAAATGTCCCTAATGTATCTGCCTCTAACACCACCTCTGGCAACATGGTCCACACACCAAAAACCTCTGTGTAAAAAAAATTTACCTCTGACAACCCCCACCCCTTTACCTTAAAATTATGCCTGTCCCCTTGTATTAGCTATTTTTGTCTGGGAAAAAAATATTTGTCTGTCCACTCGATCTATACCTGTTACCATCTTGTACACTTCAATCAATTCAACTCTCATCCTCCCTGAGGAACAAGGACAACTATCTACAATCATACAGGACTTGGTAAGACCACATCTAGAGTTTTGTTTTGATGTTGTTATTTAAATACGAGTAAAATGAATGTTCTTCCAGACTGGTTGCTAGGATGGGAAAATTGGAACCGCTTGATTGGTTAGGCCTGTAGTCCTTGAAGTTCAGAAGAATGAAAGGGAGTCTCTTTGAAACCCATAGAATTGTGACAAAGTGCCAGGGCGTTGCACCCCTGGTTGTGAGTAGGAATGGATAAGAGTTCTAGGACCAGCAGTGACAGCCTCAGGATATGGGGTATGGGGCACCACGGGAGCATAGCAGTTAGTGTGACACTATTACAGCTCGGGGTTTGGACTTTGGAGTTCAATTCCAGTGCCGCCTATAATGAGTTGGTATGTTGTCCCTGTGAGTGTGTGGTTTTCCTCTGGAGAGTTGTTTGGAATACTGTGCGGACACAACAGGAGCGTTCCCGTGCAGGTCTGACTTGAAAAAGCAGCAAGATTTTTGACGGGAGTTGTTGATTAGAGTGCCGTGCAGATGCAACAGGTGTGTTCCCACACAGGTCCAACAAAGAGCTTTTAAAAACCCAGTCTCTATAAAAATAGAGATACTGCCTTGCGGAGTAGTCGTCGCTGGAATAGTCCTGAGTCAGAGCAGTAAGGCTTTGGCTCAACAAGGCTTCGGCAGGAACAGCCAGAAGCAGGTTAAGTAGGCAAGTTCATTCCTTCTTTCTTATTTAATTCTAGAGAGAATAGGGGTTATGTCTACAGAGCCAGTGTTCTGTTCTAGGTGTCAAATGTGGAATTTCCAGGAGAGTCCCATGCTCACCAGGTGGATCAAGATGCAGCTCCTTAGAGACCGTGTGAGGGAACTGGAACTGCAGCTCGATGACTTGCTAGGGAAAGAGAAGCAGTGATAGACAGGAACTACAATGAGGTAGTCACCCCAAGGCTACAGGGGACAGATAAATAAATGGGTGACTGTCAGGAGAAGGAAGAGAGAATGTCGGATAGTGGAGAGCACTCCTGTGGCCTTCCCCCTCAACAATAAGTACTCCATTTTGAGCACTGTTAGAGGAGAACGACCTACTTGGGAGAAGCAACAGTGGCCATGCCTCTGGCACTGTCTAGCCCTGTGGCTCAGAAGGGCAGGGATCTGAAGAGGGTGTTAGCAGTAATCAGGGGTCATGTAGGCGATTCTGGGGATGTGAAAAGGAAACACAGATGGTAGTTTGCCTCCCAGGTGCCAGGGTCTGAGATGTTTTTGGATGCGCCCACAATATCTTAAAAAGAGAGGGTAAGCAGCCAGATGTCATGGTACATATTGGTACCAATGACATAGGAAGAAAAAGGGAGGAGGTCCTGAAAACAGAATACAGGCAGTTAAGAAGGAAGCTGAGAAGCAGGACCTCAAGGATAGTAATCTCGGGATTGCTGCCTGTGCCAGGCAACAGTAAGGATAGGAATGGAATGAGGTGGCAGATAAATGCATGCGGATTCAGATTTAGACCATAAGACAAAGGAGCAGAAGTTAGCCATTTGGCCCATCGAGTCTGTTCCGCCATTTTATCATGAGCTGATCCATTCTCCCATTTGGTCCCACTCCCCCACCTTCTCACCATAACCTTTGATGCCCTGGCTACTCAGATACCTATCAATCTCTGTCTTAAATACACCCAATGACTTGGCCTCCACTGCTGCCCGCGGCAACAAATTCCATAGATTCACCATCCTCTGACTAAAAAAATTTCTTCGCATCTCTGTTCTGAATGGGCACCCTTCAATCCTTAAGTCATGCCCTCTTGTACTAGACTCCCCCATCATGGGAAACAACTTTGCCACATCCACTCTGTCCATGCCTTTCAACATCCGAAATGTTTCTATGAGGTCTCCCCTCATTCTTCTAAACTCCAAGGAATACAGTCCAAGAGCGGACAAATGTTCCTCATATGTTAACCCTCTCATTCCCAGAATCATTCTAGTGAATCTTCTCTGTACCCTCTCCAACGTCAGCACATCCTTTCTTAATTAAGGAGACCAAAACTGCCAACAGTACTCCAAGAGAGGTCTGACCAGCGCCTTATAGAGCCTCAACATCACATCCCTGCTCCTATACTCTATTCCTCTAGAAATGAATGCCAACATTGCATTCGCCTTCTTCACTACCGACTCAACCTGGAGGTTAACCTTAAGGGTATCCTGTACGAGGACTCCCAAGTCCCGTTGCATCTCAGAACTTTGAATTCTTCCCCCATTTAAATAATAGTCTGCCCGTTTATTTCTTCTGCCAAAGTGCATAACCATACACTTTCCAACACTGTATTTCATTTGCCATTGTATTTCTGGGTAATTGGGACCTCTTCTGATGCAGGCGGGATCTGTACAGAAGTGACAGGTGGCACACGAATCTGAGTGGGACCAATATTCTTGCGGGCAGGTTTAATAGAGCTGTTGGGAGTGGTTTAAACTAATATGGCAGGGGAATGGGAACCAGTATGATAGACCGAGGATGAGCCAGCGGGTTTACAAGTAGATGATGGGTGTAACATGAATAGAAGGAAGGCCAAGCCAATGATTGGGTACAAATGCAAACAGAGCAAAGAGTTAAATTGTACCACAGAGGCAAAATTGAAACGGGTGAAGAATGCAGGTCTGAAGGTGTGTAGCATTCGGAATAAGGTGGACGAACTGGTGGCGCAGTTGGAGATTGGTCAGTATGACGTTGTGGGCATCACTGAATCGTAGCTGAAAGAAGGCCATAGTTGGGAGCTAAACATCAAAGGATATACGTTGTATTGAAAGGACTGGCAGGAAGGCATAGGCAGTGGTGTGGCTGTACTGGTAAGAAATGGATTACATCTTTAGAAAGAGGTGACATAGGGTCAGAGAATGTTGAATCTTTGTGGGTGGAGTTAAGAAATTGCAAAGGTAGAAAAATATAGGCCTCCAAATAGTAGCCACGAAATGGGGTTGAGATTCCAAAGGGAGCTGGAAGAGGCATGTAATAAGGGTAATGACACAATTGTAATGGGGCACTTAAATATGCAGTGGGATGAGGAAAATCAGGTTGCTGTCGGATTGCAAGAGAGGGTATTTGTTGAATGCCTACGAGATGGCTCTTTAGAGCAGCTTGTGCTTGAGCCTACGAGGTCTAAGGCTGTCTTAGATTGGGTGTTGTGTAATAACTCTGATCTTATTAGGAAGCTTAACGTAAAGGAACCCCTTAGGAGGCAGTGATCATAATATGATTGAATTCATACTGCAATCTGCAAGGGAGAAGCATAACTCACAAGTATCAGTATCACAATGGAATAAAGGGAATTCCAGAGGCATGAGAGAGGAGCTTGCCCAGGTGGATTCGAGGAGGATACTGGCGGGGATGACAGCAGGGCAGAGGTGGTTGGGAGTATTTCACAAGGCACAGGATAGATCTGTCCCATAGAGGAAGAAGTTCTCAGATGGCAGGAGTAGGTTCTCAGATGGTTCGCAGATGTCACCATGGCTGACAAAGGAAGTTAAGGACTACATAAAAGCTAAAGAAAGGGCATAGAAGGTAGCAAAAGTGACTGGGAAGTTGGATGATTGGGAAGCTTCTAAAATCCAACAATAGGCAACTAAAAAAGCTATAAGAAAGGAAAAGGTGAAATATGAGGGCGAACTAGCCAATCATATAAAACAGGATACCAAAAATTTTTTCAGCTATATAAAGAGTAAAAGGGAGGTGAGAGTTGATATTAGACCTCTAGAAAATGATGCTAGTGAGGTAGTAACTGGGGACAAAGAAACAACAGATGAACTTAATGGGTACTTTGCATCTGTCTTCACAGTGGAAAGCACTAGCAGTGTACCCAAGTGTTAGGGAGCAGGAGTGAATGCCATTGCTATTACAAAGGAAAAAATGCTAGGCAAACTCAAAGGTCTTAAGGTGGATGTCACCTGGACCAGATGGACCATATCCCAGAGTTCTGAGAGAGATTGCTGAAGAGATAATAGAAGCATTAGTCATGACCATTCAAGAATCACTTGATTCTGGCATGGTTCCAGAGGACTGGAAGATTGTAACTATCACTCCGCTGTTTGGGAAGGGAGGAAGGCAGAAGAAAGGAAATTATAGGCCAGTTAGCCTAACCTCAGTGGCTGGGAAAGTGTTAAGGTTGTTGTAGTGTGGATGAAGTTACCGGAGAGACAGAGTCACTGGTAGATACAAAGCAGCTTCTTTATTCGACACAACAAGGTACAGCAGGCATCTTACGGATGGAAACGCTTTCCGCAGAAAGGTCTGCTAGCCCAATGTGGGCTCGATATTTATATGCTAAACACAAAGGCCATCGCTACTTAAAAGTTATAGACAATACTTAAACAATGCTTCCTATTGAAGCTACATACAAACATCACACATTCGGATTTCATCCTTTCCTTCTGACGCCAACATGTCTGGGTTGGTATCCACAGCCTTTAGTTCAATCCACAATACATTTGTTTGGCATTTTACGTGCTAACATAGAAGACAATTAATATTTATAATGTATAGATAATACTGTCTTCAAAACTACAGCATCAGGTCAAACTACCAGAAGCATCTGGTATTCACACCTTTTAGGAAGCCCATTGTGGTGGACTCAATCCACAGTCCTTTGTCAAACAGTTAAAATAGAAGTCTGGTGGCCAAAGTCATTTAAGTGTAAACAAATCATCTACCCAAAAAGAAATCCACTCTAACAGGGGTCTATTATTAAGGATGAGGTTTCGAGGTACTCAGAGACTAATGATAAAATAAGTCAAAGTCAGCATGGTTTCTGTAAAGGGAAATCTTGCCTGACAAATCTGTTAGAGTTCTTTGAGGAAGTAACAAGCAGGGTGGACAAAGGAGAGGTAGTGGATGTCATTTACTTGGATTTGCAGAAGAAATTTGATAAGGTGCCATACATGAGGCTGCTTAAGAAGATAAAATCCTTTGGTGTTACAGGAAAGATACTAGGATGGACAGCAGAATGGCTGACAGGCAGGAGGCAGCGAGTGGGAATAAAAGGGGCCTTTTCTGGTTGGCTGCCAGTGACTAGAGGTGTTCCTCAGGGGACAGTAATGGGACCGCTACTTTTCACATTGTTTGTCAATGATTTAGATATTGGAATTGATGGCTTTGTGGCAAAGTTTGTGGCTGATACGAAGATGAATGGCGGAGTAGGTGGTGCTAAGGAAGCAATGCCATTGCAGCAGGAATTAGACATATTGGAAAAATGGACAAAAAAGTGGCAGATGGAATACAGTGTTGGGAAATGTATGATAATGCACTTTGGTAAAAGGAACAATAGTGCGGACTATTATCTAAATGGGGAGAAGGTTCAAACATCAGAGATGCAGAGAGACTTAGTAGGCCTTGTGCAAAACTCCCAGAAGGTTAATTTACAGGTTGAGTCTGTGGTAAAGAAGGCAAATGCAATGTTGGCATTTAATTCAAGGGAATAGAATATAAAAGTGAGGAGATAATGCTGAGTCTTTATAAGACACTAGGCAAGCCACACGTGGAATATTGAAACCTACCGAATGTTGAAAGCACTAGATAGGATGGATGTGGAGAGGATGTTTCCTATGGTGGGAGTAACCGGAACTACAGGGCACAGCCTCAAAATTGAGGGGTGACCCTTTCGAACAGAGGTAAGGAGGAATCTTTTTAGCCGGATTGCAAATGTTACTCCACTCTTTAAGAAAGGAGGAAGGCAGCAGAAGGGAAATTATAGACAAGTTAGCCTGACCTCAGAAGTTCAGAAGATGTTAAGACTCAATTGTTAAGGATGAGGTGATGGAGTACTTGGTGATACAGGACAAGATAGTACAATGTCAGCATAGTTTCCTTCAGGGAAAATCCTGCCTGATGAACCTGTTGGAATTCTTTGAGGAGATTTACAAGTAGGATAGATAAAGGAGATGCAGTGGATGTTGTATATTTGGACTTCCATAAAGCCTTTGACAAGGTGCCACACATGAGGCTGCTTACCAAGTTAAGAGCCCATGGTATTACAGGAAAGCCTCTGGCATGGTTAGAGCATTGGCTGATTGGTAGGAGGCAGCGAGTATTCCTGTAAATGATAGTTAAGGTTCTGTCTGTGTATTCTGGTTTGAGAATGGCTGCAGTTTGAGCAGATGTTGTCTCCTGACTTTTCACACCTTTTGGTTTCGTGTTTAAATTTCACCTTTGGGTTAAGTAACGACTATGTCTGTAACTGCAGTATGTTTGAATAATGTCTCACAACTGCTTCTTTGGAGCAAGATAAGGGTTGAAGCTCACACAGACCCACAAAAGACATCTCCTAGTTTTCACACATTTTGGTTTCGACAAAAGGTGACGATAAGGCAGGGCAGTCCTTACATTCCTTTCCTAATTTCGGTAGAGTCTCTTATCTAAATTATTAAATTCTGCTCTATTTGAGTAACCAGAATGTCTGTTGATCTGACTGTTCTTTGTATTGAGATATTAAAGGATCAATCTGTCTTGCTAACATGTAAATGCTGAGTGTCCAGACAAGGACATGCAGGATGTGAGAATTAATTATACTCATTTCTCTGTTTACCTCTGCCTGATGTGATTAAGTATTCTTTGTCAAGTACGTTTACCTCTGTTTTAGGTGATTAGGTAGTGGCCTTTGTCTTGGACTATCACTGTTGCTAGGCTCCTGTGAAAAGAATGATATAAAAAACTGTATCTCGGTGTTTCGACATAGAGACTTCGAGTGGCTGACTCTCTGTAAGTGCAGCTAGAATGATCTCTCTCATAGCTTGCTACTAATAAAGGTGGAAAAGAATCAACTGTGGTACTTGTTTCATTACATCCAGTTGATCACCATTGACATTGGGACCGCTTCTTTTTATGTTGTATATAAATGATTTAGATGATGAAATAGATGGCTTTGTTGCTAAGTTTGCAGATGATACAAAGATTGGTAGAGGGGCAGGTAGTGTTGAGGAAACAGGTAGGATGCAGAAGGACTTGGACAGATTAGGAGAATGGACAAGAAGGTGGGAAATGAAATACAATGTTGGAAAATGCATGATCATGAACTTTGGTAGTAGAAATAAATGTGCGGACTATTTCCTAAATGGGGAGAAAATCCAAAAATCTGAGATGCAAAGTGGCTTGGAGGTCCTTGTGCAGAACCCTGAAGGTTAACTTGCAGGCAGAGTCAGTGGTGAGGAAGGCAAATGCCATGTTAGCATTCATTTCAAGAGGTCTAGAATACAAGAGCAGGGATGTGATGCTGAGGCTTTATAAGGCACTGGTGAGGCCTCACCTTGAGTATTGTGAACAGTTTTGTGCCCCTCATCTTAGAAAAGATGTGCTGGCATTGGAGAGGTTTCAGAGGAGGTTCACAAGGATGATTCCAGGAATGAAAGTGTTATCATTATGAGGAATGTTTGATGGCTCTGGGTCTGTACTCACTGGAATTCAGAAGGAAGAGAGGGGAATCTCATTGAAACTTTTTGAATGTTGAAAGGCCTAGACAGAGTAGATGTGGAAAGGATGTTTCCCATGGTGGGACAGTCTAGGACAAGATAGGATAGAGGGGTGCCCTTTCAAAACAGGGATGCAGAGAAATTTCTTTAGCTAAAGGGTGGTGAATTTGTGGAATTTGTTGCCACATGCAGCTGTGGAGGCCAGAACGTTGGGTGTATTTAAGGCAGAGGTTGATAGGTTCTTGACTGGACATTGCATCAAACGTTATGGGGAGAAGGCCAGGAACTGGGGTTGAGGAGGAGAAAACAAAAGGAATGGTGGAGCAGACTCAATGGGCCAGATGGCCTAATTCTGTTCCTATGTCTTATGGATATGGAGAGAAGGCAGGTGTGTGGGATTGAGTGGGATCTGGGATGAGCTGTGATGGAATGGCGGAGCAATCTCAATGGGCAGAATGGCCTAATTCTGCTCCTATGTCTTATGGTCTTATGGGTGCTCTAGTTTCCTCCCATGGTCCAAAGACATAGTGGTTAGTAGGTTAATTGGTCATTGTAAATTGTCCTATGATTGGGCAGGGTTAAATAAGTGGGCTGCAAGGCCTCACCTCTCATTGGGCCAGAAGGGCCTGTTCGGTGCTGCATCTCTCAACAAAATAAATTTCAGCCTGAAATGAGATTTTCCTTCACACTGTCAACGGCAAACCAGTGGAACTCTACCACAGAAGGCAGTGGAATCTATATTTAAGATAAAGATGGATGGACTTTTTACACAAAAAAGCAATGATGAGTAAGGGGAGAGAGCAGGAACATGGTCTTAGGATGGAGAATCATCCATGGTCACATTGAGGTACCAAGGTTCAAGATTCAAGATTGTTTATTGTCGTACAAGTGTAAAGGAGTACGGAATAATTGATACTCCAGATCCAATGCAGCATTAAAAAAAATGAGAATTAGCATAAAGATATAATTTATATAAATATAAAAGCAATCCTATAGAACAATACAAGTAAAGTGGCAGTGGATGGGAGGGGTGTTGGGGAGATGAATGGTGCTGAGGGGCTGTGGAGAGGAGTGGATGTAATGGTGGTGAGGAGGGTTAATACATGGAGGTGTTGCTCAGCTTGAAGGCTGGGGTTGAAGAAACTATTTTTGAGTCTAGTGATTCTGGCATGGATGTTACATTGCCTCTTATTTATTTTCTTTCTTTGGAGATACAGCATGGAACAGGCCAGGCTGTAATAGTGGCATGCTAACTGCTGCATTACTGTGGCGCCCTCCCTGATGGCAGTGGGACAAACAGTCCATAGCAGGGTGGGTGGGATCCTTCATGTTATTGCTCAAAGAGCTAGATGGTCTTCTTCGGCTCCTGTCCTTCTACATATCCGTTTCAAGTGGATGTTGCAGGTCTCTCTTTGTGCACAGGAAAGGACATGATTCTCCACCATACACTACCTTGCAGAATGTTTGGACAGTTCTGTCCCTCAGAACTCAGGTCATAACTTTTCTCTGGTAGGTGAGGTGTGGTTTGTGCTCATTGAGAAGTAGGGAATAGGTAACACGTGCCTGGGAAATTTCAAAAGAGGCAACTGCTTGAGATAGGAACCAGGTTATGCAAGACTTGGCCAAATTTCTAACCCAATATGTCAAATTCCATTTCCTATCTAGCTACTGTTCCTTTGGTTGGTCTATAAAAGTGCTGTTTACAAGTAAAATTTTTCAGTATGTAGCGATTTCTAGCAATACCGGGAATGCTAAAACCCATTTATAATGTTTAATACAGCAGGGTAGAGTAAGTAAGATTTCAGATTTGGATGCTGCAACAGAGCATAAATTGAACACATTATCACTTTGCATGCTACCAAATAGTCAAATGTCTTTCTTGGCTGGAGTTCAACTGCACGCTCCCAACATTTTACTGGATTATTAATTGTACTACAAGGTCAGAGTGTACTTCTTCCTTTGCAATCATGCTGGCTCCCAACAGAGCAACTCTCGTACTCCCATTTTCCCTTGGTTTTTGCTCCATAATTTGCTCTCTTTCACATGTCCATCAACTCCCCTCCAAGGGGTAATTTGCAGTATCCAATATAGCAGGGTTCCCACCCTGGAGTCCACAGACCCCTTGCTTAATGATATTTTTCCATGGCATAAAAACGGTTGGGAACCCCTGCTGTAGCCTACGAACATTCCTTTGGCATGTGGGAGGAAACTGGAATAATCGAGGGAAAACCCACTGGTCACAGAGAGTACATGCAAACTATGCACAGGCTACAATCCAACCATGTCTCTGGAGTTGCACTTTCATGCCAGTACGTGAAATAACATTTTATAAAATATTAGCAAATGTTATGTTTTGGGACCGGCTCCTCATATCGCCTGCAGCTCGAAATCTGCAACACTGGAGTTTAGCTTTTTTCATAAAAGTATGGAATAAGCCTGAAAAACAAGGCTTTGCTCCAAGACTTTTATACACAACTGGATCAGAGCCAATTCTAGGCTACATGTGACAGCTTTGTAAAATTCTACTTTTGAGTGGTGTTTACATTTCCTGTTCCCTAAGGCTTCTTGAATGCCATGAGAACTAAAATGCAGAGTGCAGTGATTTAATATGAATCTAAGATTGCATAGATAAGCAAGTAGATAGCATGAAATTCTGAATGCATACAAAGCTCTAAAACTGTTCACTGTATTCTAACTCTTATTACAGGAGCGCCTAATCACTGCTTCTAATCTCCTTACAAATCATGATATAATGCTGAGACAAGTGCCAGCATGTAGTACGATAGCATGATTAGTTTAAGTTTGTTTCCTGCGTGTAGATGTCAGATCCTGCTTACACTTACCTTCCTGTGCCTTCCATTGTAAATGAGGGCTTATTGTTCCGAAATATATTGGTTAATATAGCACATTATTACATTACAAGCTGCTGTCGCCTAAACATAAAAATAGTTTGCAAGGAGACCTTTTGAAGCAATTTAGGCACTCCTGTAAGACTTACAATCTTGTGCAGAGTTCATCCTGCCCCTCCTCTGAATAAACAATTCTTTGCGTGACAAGCGGCTGTAACTGAACTACTGAGTGATACGGTGTTTGTTTTTTTACAGGGTGCATTATGCTTTCTGTTTTTTTATTATGTGGTACAATGCCAAGTAACGTATCTAAATTACACATATTACTACACTTTAAAAGTTTTTACTTTCACAAGATGGTGGCTGAGTCGTATTGTGATTTTAAATATCATCATTAATCACAACATCCAGACTGATACTCCAGTGCCGAATTAAAGGAGCGTTGGACTGTTGGACACTACTTTTTAAGATGAAAGGTTAAACCTTTTGTCCAGTTTCACTTTTGCCCAGTCAAGTTGATGGACAGCAAGAATAATTTCCTTATGTCCAACCCTTTAAGATGATATCAGTTGGGAACCAGGATGAGCTAAATTGGATCTAATATTGTCTTGGTGGAAGGAGACAGAGGGTAATAGGAGGATTGTTTTTCAGATTGGACACCCGTGACCAGTAGTGATTGGTGCTGGATGTCCCGTTCCTTGTCATATAAGTGACTTGAATGGGAATGCAGGTGGCATGATTAATAGCAACACATTATTCTCCACAAATTCTGCCATCTCCAAAGGGATTATACCTCCAAGCTTATCTTTATTTCTCCCCCTGTCTGCTTTCCACAGAAAATGCTCCCTCCCTGATTCCTTTGTCCATTCATCCCACCCCACCGATCTCCCTTACGGCACTTAACCTGGCAAACGGCCCAAGTGTTACACCTGCCCGTTCACCTCCTCCCTCACCTCTACGCAGGGGCCCAAACAGTGTCATTTTTCTTTCCCTCTGCTATCCAAATCTGGTTCTGTCTTTCAGGAGAAACCTCAATGGAATCACCCCGAAGTTAGTTACATTTGAGTTTTTATGTTCTTAAGTGCAAAGATAACAACATGTGATGGAATACCATTTTGATAATTACAATTGCACAATTTACTTTGAGTGCAGGCAGATGGTTCCGTTGGATTACATATTTGCAACAAGAGCACATCTTAACTGACAAGGCAGCTCTGTGACATTCAAAACTGTTTTAGGGCAGAGTAATTTTGATGGACAGCCTAAAAGTTTCGGAGGACAGAGGCCCCTGACATTAAAAAAAATGCGTTGTGAGGGCTGACTCTCGGGCTACACAAATATTCCTTCACTGATGATATCTGATACCTGTGTTAATATAGGCTCTAACACTCTCTGTATATACGGTCTGTGCATAAGAGACTGTGTCATGGTTATGTCAATATTAAATAATACATTTAGGCGGAGAGGGATAAATGTTTGAAAGATCAAGGAATTGTGGTTTATTGGAACTGACACAGAGAAAGAGTTGAGCCAGCATTGATCAGCAATGATCACATTGGATGGCAGGACAGGCTAGAGGGACCTGTCTGCTAGTCCTGCTCCTATTTTCTTGTGTTCTCACTGTCTGTGAAGAGTTCATATGAATACAGTACCAGCAACTCTTACGTTCCTTTCCCCCGTACCTTACCATTAGAGTATCTGTTTGATCAGCTTACAAAATTAAAAGGCACCATAAAATAACGATTCTAAGTTAGCTTTATAAGTAAAATGATATATTCAAATCAAAACTCAGCTGATTGGCATGCACATGGTTGGCTTGCTGTCTGATCCAGGTCTCTGATCACCCTTGTGCATTCCCTAGATTTTAGAACATAGAGCACAGGGCAGTACAGCACAATAGAGCGCCCTTGGCCTATAATATTGTACTGACCTTTTAACCTTCTCCAAGGTCAATCTAACCCTCCACATAGCCCTCCATTTCTCTTGCATTTCTTAAATGTTCTTTATGTACCTGCCTCCAACACCACCCAAGGTAGTGTGTTCCATGCACTTACCACTCTCTGTATATAAAAAAACTACCTCTGCTATCTCCACACAGAAAGTTAAGAGCAGATACCATTTCATTGGCTCTTCACTCAACTCTGGAACAGCTGGATGGTGAAGATGCATCCATCAAGATGCTCTTCATCGACTACAGCTCTGCATTCAACACTATCATCCTCTCAATACCCCCTTGTGCAATTGGATCCTGGGTTCCCTCACTTGCAGCCCCAGTCGGTTAGGATTGGCAACAGTATCTCCTCCACAATCACTATCAGCACAGGCGCGCTACAAAGCTGTGTACTTATCCCCCCGCTCTACGCGCTTTGTACCTATGTCTGAACTCTAATGCTGCATTTATAAGTTTGCTGATGACACCACTGTTGTTTCCCAAGTCAGAGGTGGTGATGAATCAGCATATCACATAGGAGAGAGATTGAAAATCTGGCTGAATGCTGCCACAACAACCTCTCACTCAATCTCAGTAAAAACCAAAGAGCTGATTATTGACTGCGGAGGAGGAAACCGGACATCCGTGAGCCAGTCCTCATCAGGGAATCAGAGATGAAGAGGTTCAGCAAACTTGAGTTCCTCAGAATTATACCATCAGAGGATGTGTCCTGGGTTCGTTATGTAACTGCCATTACAATGAGGGCACATAAGCGTCTCTACTTTCTTAGGAGTTTTCAAGGATTCAGCGCGTCATCTAAAACTTTGATAAATGCCTATAGATGCACGGCGTATGCTGACTGGTTGCCTCACGGCCTGGTATGGAAACACCAATGCCCTTGAAGAGAAAAGCCTACAAAAAGCAATGGATACAGAGCAGCACATACAGCCCAGTCCATTCACGGGTAAAGCCCTCCCCACCACCGTGCACATCTACTTGGAGTGCTGTGGCAGGAAGGCAGCCTCCATCACCAAGGGCTCCCGCCATCCAGGCCATGCTCTCTTCTCATTGTCGCCGTCAGTAAGGAGATGCAGGAACCTTAGGCCCCACAACATCAGGTTCATTGATTTTATTGTGTTTCTTTATACTTACTGTGAATGCCTGCAAGAAAATTAATCTCAGCGTTATATATGGTGACATATTTGTACTTTCATAATAAATTTACTTTGAACTATACTTACCTCTAATCACCTTAAAATTATGCCCCCTCTTATTAGCCATTTCTGCCCTTGGAAAGGGTCTCTAGCTGGCAACTCTATTGATGTCTCTCATCATCTTATACGCCTCTATCATGTTGCCTCTCATGCTCCTTCTCTCCAAAGAGAATAGCCCTAAGCTCGCTCAACCTATCCTGATAACACAATTGCCACAGTTTTACAGAGTTGCAACATTACTTCATGGCTAATGTCTCTCTACTGTTACCTAACTTGATGCTCCTGCATAAGGCTACCCCAGCAACTTAGGCGTTGCTCGCAGAAGACAGCTGATTTCATTGGATGAAACTGTAGTCTTGGAGAATGACCTCAAACTCCTGGAAATGGCCTTAGAAGTTTGAATTACTTTGCAATGAACAGCTTTAGCCTGAGCTGTCTGAATGACAGGGAACCAAAGAAAATTGGAGTGGGAGTGGATCACTCACCCCTTCAAGCCTGCCCTGCCTTTAATTGTGATCATCACTGATCTACCCCAGGCCTTAAATTCTCCTCTTGTTGGATTCCCTCAGCCCTCCATTCTTCTAACTTTTGAAAATTTATCTACCTCCACTTTATAAATGCTTCTAACAATTCAAGCACAGAGTGCTGCTGCAAAATGAGGAATGATGCCTTTTCAAGAGAGGAATCGTTGCCCAGAGCCAGGGTAGCCCATCAGCAATCCTTATGATCTGCTAGGGGCTAACGTATTGGCCTGTAAATACCCATGCATCCTATAATTCACAGCCAGTATCACAGCAGACTCAGCAACAAATTACGTTGTAAAAGCTGGAATTTTGGCTACCACTTACTGTTTGACGGCCAAGCCCATGACTGTGTGAATGAGGATTGCCATGGCTTCACCACTGGCAAGCTCTGTGCCAAATTTGTGCTGGAATTCTGCTCTATATTTTGATATTGCATGCAGACTCTCTGGTAGACTTCCAAATATTTCCCTTGGGTATTTTTCAAGCGTGTTCATTAACTTTCTTTCTTTAGCTTGTCACATGTAAGTTCTGGCCTGAGGCCTCTGCACAAGAGCTTGCAAGCTAGCCTCACCAGCACTGTTCACTGTCCTCATTCTGGGTCCAAGATGCTATGTGTCCAGTGACTCCATGATGGCACAGACCTCCAACGAGTCACAGTACTGAATTAGTTGCTTTTTAACTGTTTCATTTTTAATTTTTTTTAGGTTTGTAAGGATGGTTTGGGGAGCAGGGAGGGGAGTTAGGGGTTAGGTTGGGGTTTAAGAATAGGAACGTAGGAGAATTAGAATTCAGGTTGAAGTCCAAGTCTCTGCTCCATGAGTGTGTTGGTTGTTAACACAGAAGATGTACACTCAACAAATAAACTTGAATCTTGAATCTTGATTCAAAATATGCAGATCATAATTTATTACTTTCTTACATGCACAGTGAGCTAGAGATTGAGAAGTGTATTCAAATGTATTCCTTGTCAATATCAGCTCCTGCACTAAAAGGCCACCCGAGATATATAAAAAGATTTGCAAGATTGAGATTATGGTGGGAAATGAGGAGATGGAGGTATAGAATGGATGTTTACACCATCTGCATCTTCCAATCAAGAGTGAATGTAGCCTAAGAAGGAAAAAAAACAGTATTTTTCTGCTATTGACTGACTCTTGCAGTAGCATTAGTATTGTAGTCCATGGGAATAGATCCTTAAAAACATTAGCTTTATTTGTCACGTGTATTGAAACATACAGTGAAATGCATCATTTGCATCAATGACCATGTTCGTCCGTTGTCGTCGTCGATAAAGACTTCAGCATCATTGATGGTGTTGAGACTAGTGCGTGATTTGGATTTAAGTGGGGGAGAGTTGTGCAGCGTCAGCCTCACTCTCTCTTCCCAATTCCCATCTGGATCCAGTGGCAAGACATAGTCGAGACGACTGGAGATGGGCATAGGCGCAGTGGATGACCAGGAGGTTTTCTGTGTCTTGTCGTGCTCTACACGTTCCACAACGTTTGCAGAGACGGCCTTCTTGACTGTTGGACCTTCCATGGGTCTCGTCTGCTCAATCCACCGGAGTCAGTCTTCACATGCTGGGATAGACATCTCCCTACCTCACCGAGGGTATAAGACCCATCGGCTACCCTCACCTGGTTTGTTGAAGCCGTTGCCCAGGGTGTGGCTGCTGTCGCATGCAAACAGCTACGGGGAGCCACAGATGAGAGCTGAGTGCCAGGTGGGGACCAAAGGTGGACTAACTGCCTTGAAAAGGACGTGACATGTTCCCCCAACAGAGGTGCTACCCCTCCCTGACACCCCATACACCCTGTTGACCAACACAGTCCATGAATGTACGGGGGATAGTTCGCAGTGGTCACCATGCTTCCAGGGTCACTATAGCATACCCACAACTTGCTAACCCTATCCGAAATCGGAGCATCTGGAAACCATGTGGTTACAGGGAGAATGTACATACTCTTTACAGACAGCAGTGGAAATTGAACCCCAATCTAAGATCGCTGTTGCTGTAAAGGGCTACACGAACTGCTACACTACTGTGCCGCCTTTGAGATCTCTCTGCATGACTGTCAGCTCCTCTGCCTTTGAGCACTGTCTTAAAGGAGTTCTAGATTCTGGTCTTGACAAGGCGCTCTCCTTCTGCATGCCAAACTCATCATCAGACTTCAAGACTCGGACTTCTGTCCCTCCCTCTGCAACCGAATCTTCCACTTCCTCACTAATCATCAATGCAGGTGCACCTGAAGGCTGCATTCTTAGCCCTTGCTCTATTCTCTGTGTGGTTCAGCACAGTGCCAATGCCATCTTCAAATTCGTCAACAAAACAACTATCGTTGGTTGAATCGAGGTTGTGATGATAAATCACTGGCTGTGTGTTGCCACAAAAAACAACCTCTCACTCAGCACCAACAAATTAAATAGCTGATTGCTGACTTCAGGAAAGGGCAGGAGAGTAAACTTGCATCGGTCTACATTGGAAGATCACCAGTGGGGAGAGTCATCAGTTTAAGTTCCTGGGTGTTGACATATTGGGTGACCTACACTGGGCCAGCACATAGGTGTAATCATAAGGAAAACACATCAGTGTGTTACCTTGTTAGGAGGTTAAGGAGGTCGGCTTGTCATTGAACACTGTAACAAACTTCTCCAGATTTACTGTTGAAAGTATCCTGACTGATTGCGTCATGGTCTGGAACAGCAGTTCTAGCGCAGGAACATAAGAAGCTTTAGAGAGCCGTGGTCTCATCACCGGTGCATTCTTCCCCACCACTGGTAATATCTGTAGGAGATACTGCCTTAAGAAGGCAATATCTATCATCAAAGATCTCTACCATCTGGGCCATAGCATTTTTTCACAGCTACCATCATGCAGGAGATACAGAAGTCTAAAGTCTCACACCACGAGGTTAAAGAGCAACTATTTCCCTTCATCCATTTGGTTCTTGAACCCTAATCGCTGCAGTTTTCAACACCATGACCACTTTGATCACCTTACACTAAAACGGGCTTTATTTTAATCTAATTGTGTTTTCTTGCAAAAGTTCTGCTTATTTTATGATTAAGTTATGTTTTTCTTATGAATGCTGCTTTATGATGCTATATGCCTTTGATGCGGCTGCAAGTTTTCCATTGTACTTGTGCAGACGTATACGAGGGGTGATTGATAAGTTTGCGGCCCAAGGTAGAAGGAGATGAGTTATTAACTTCAAACTTTCTGCATTATCACTCAAAGAGTTGAACTGCATGTGTATGTAACGAGAGTGTCTTGGACCTCCAGGTGGTCCACAGCAAGGGTGATTGATAAGTTTGTGGCCTAAGGTGGAAGGAGATGAGTTATACAGCTCTCGTTCCTGCAGGTGCAGCTCAACTCTGAGTGACAATGCAGACGACCGCAGGGCTAAGTGCGTAAATGGAGGAAAAATAAATGAGCTAGGTTTTCTAAAATTGACCCCTTCTACCTTAGCCCACAAACATATCAATCACCCCTGTACTTGTGCGTATGACAATGAATTTGACTTTGACTACCTCTTCTGTCAATACTTTCAATGTGTCATCCAAGATACCTGGAGCCCATTCTTCCCTACTTTTCTCTACTTCCTAGGTTGGACAACATATTGCCTAGTCTCCAGCTCTTTAAGAAATGAGGCCTGGCTTTAATCAGGACAAAACAACTCTAAGTGGGAATAAGTTATTAATTTGGAATATTGTGCTCAGTTGTGGTCGCCTCATTACAAGAAGAGTGCGGAAGCTTTGGAGTGGGTGCAGAGGAGATTTACCAGGATGCTGCCTGGATTAGAGAGGATGTCTTATAAGGATAGATTGAGCAATCTAGGGCTTGTCTCTTTGGAGCAAAGGAGGATGAGAGATGACTTGATAAAAGTAACCAAGATGATAAGAAGCATAGATTGAGTACTTAGCCAGAGACTTTTTCCCAGGGCAGAAATGGCTAATACCAGGTAACATAAATTTAAGGTGATTGGAGGAAAGTATAGGGTGGATTTCAGAGGGGGGGTTTCTACACACCGAGCTGAGTGAATGGAACATGCTGCCAGGGGTGGTGGTAGAGACAGACACATCAGGGGCATTCAAGAAACTCTTAGGTAGGCACATGGATGACAGAAAAATGGAGGGCGATGTAGGAGGGGAGGGTTAGATCAACCATACAGTGGGTTAAAAAGTCAGCTCACCATTATAGGCTGAAGAGATTGTACGGCACTATAGTAATGATATTAGATCCCACTGACATAGCCTGCTGATGGCTGCTGTCTTATGATGAATGGACAAAAGTTAATCATCTTTTGTGATGTTTGTAACTGCTTTAGGGGAGAACTGAACTTAACCTTCAGAATATTTGTGATGGAAGGACAATAGTTGGTACAATGGAGTTAGAGTTTCAAAGTTTAAAGACATACTCCTCTTGCTTATTCATATACTGTATTTGCATATTAATATGTTCTGAACATCAAAATCATTCATAGTGCTCTGGGGGTGAGGCCTAGTTGGCTACCTTGTACAGTCTTGAGAGAAAGCTTGTCCTGCCCCACTCCAATATCTTGAGGTAAAACATGAGCACTGAACTTGGAGTCAGTTTGTCCAGTGTGATGCTTTGGGACATCTGTGCAAGTTCATTGCAATCTTTTCTCATGGGGCTATGTTGAATGCGTTTCTCAAAATCTATTCTGTCTAAACCCTTCCTTGATTGAACGAAATGAAAGAATGAATAAAGCATGCTGTTTAGTTCAGCTGTCGCTGCCAGCTCTCCTTTAACGGATACTTCAAATAAGTTGAATAGTGGAGAACGTGCAGCTAATGTCAAAATACAGTTCAATTCCACAGGGAAAGCCATTTCAGGATTTTAGTTCTATCTTTTAAACTTACCTCATATCCAATGAGAACCTTGCTCCAATATTCATTACATCGCAGCTGCATGTTGCATTATAACACTTTGTACTGTAACTGTTCGTTTGAATAGTTCTTTTTAAACTTAAGGTGCCACACTGTGTTGGCAAGAAGCTCACTGGGATTTTGCAGAGGCAATAAAATTGTACTGAAGATGTTTGCATGTTAGAATGTTGTAAACTGAAATGCAGGGGACATGAGTGTGATTAATTTTGTGGAAAGAGTGGAACAGAAACAGAACAGAATGAACTACTCTGGGCTCACTGTTTTATTTTTAAAAATCCAAATTATAATGTAAACCAATACAAGATAATGCAAAGGGCTCTGCAAAAGGTATATGACAATAAAACATTTAGCTCTTAATTTTTAATCCCCACCTAACATGGAGTCTGATTTTAATGTAGCCTCTGCTTTAGACTCAGACAGTTGCACACAAACCAAAGATTGAAAAGGGAGCTGCCTATGATATATATGGGTCTTCTTTTTTGTTGATGTGAAAGTCAGGAATATTAGGCAGGGCTGGACAATGGGGACTCTGTCTATTGCAGTTGGCAAATCTAAAGCAAAACCAATTTATAACTTAGCACATACAGATAAGGACAAGGGAGAATGATTATCTAGACCAGATTTTGAAACTAATTAATATTGGAACTTTACAGCATCGAATGAGCCTTTCTGGCCATTAAAATACATATGTGTTAGATGGTTGAAATAACTTCCCAACCAGCTCTGCTCCCTTTTTTTATTTTGGCACATTCCTATCCAAATTCCGTATTGAAAGTTACTAACTCAGACTTTGTGGAGAAGTGCCTGCATTTCACTGGGCACAGAGAGAGCCAGCACTTCATAGCACCAGAGAACTTGTTCAATCCCAGCTTCCAGGGAAATCTGTGCAAAGTTTGACAATGTGGTTTTTCTCCAGGTACTCCAAGTACCTCTCATTTTCCAAAGACATGTAGTTTGTTAGGGTAATTGGTTACTGTAAATTCTCCTGTATGCGTAGATGAATGGTAGAACCTAGGGGAGAAAAAGATAGTTTAGTGTAGGGTTAACGTAAAAATGAGTGTTTGATGGATTTGGTGAGCCAAAGGGAATAGAGTCATAGAGAAGTACAGCACAGAAACAGGCCCTTCAGCCAGTCTAATCCATGCCAGAACTTATTTAAACTGCCTAACTCCCAATGATCTTCACCTGCACTATGACCCTCCATATCCCTACCATCCATGTAGCTATCCAAACTTCTCTTAAACGTTGAAATTGAGTTCGCATGGACCACTTGTGCTGGCAGCTCATTCCACACTCTCACAACCCTCTGAGTGATGCCCTCATGTTCCCTTTAAACTTTTCACCTTTCACCCTTAAGCTATGATCTCTGGTTGTAGTCCCGCCCAACATCAGTGGAAAAAGCCTGTTTGCATTTACCCTATCTATACCCCTCATAATTTTGTATACCTCTATCAAATCTCCTCTCAATCTTCTATATTCCAAAGAATACAGTCCTAATCTATTCAATCTTTCCTTATAACTCAGGTCCTCCAGACCTGGCAACATCCTTGTAAATTTTCTCTGCACTCTTTCAATCTTGTTTACAGCTTTCCTGTAGATAGCTGACCAAACTGCACACAGTACTTCAAATTAGGCCTCACCAATGTCTTATATAACTTTATCATATCATCCCATCTTCTGTACTCAATATATTGATTTATGAAGGTCAATGTGCCAAAAGCTTTCTTTATAATCCTATGTATCTGTGACACCATTTTCAATGAATTGTGTGTCTATATTCCCAGATCTCTTTGTTTTACCATACTCCCCAGTGCCCTACTGAGTAGGACTTACCCATTCACTGTGTAAGACCTACCCTGGTTAATCCTACCAAAGTGCAAAACTTTGTACTTGTCTGTATTAAATTCCATCTGCCATTTTTCAATCCATTTTTCCAGTTTATGCAGGTCCCTCTGCAAGCCATGATTGCCTTCATCATCCATTACAATCTTGGTGTCATCCACAAATTTGCTGATCGAGTTAACCACATTATCATCTAGATCATTAATATAGATGATAAACAACAATGGACCCAGCACCGATCTCTGCAGCACTCCACTAGTCACAGCCCTCCAGTCAGAGAGGCAATCATCTAATACCACTCTCTGGCTTCTCCCACAAAGCCAATGTCTAATCCAATTCACTACCTCATCCTGAATGTGGAGTGACTGAACCTTCTTGTCCAGCCTCCCATGTGCCATCTTGTCAAATGCCTTACTGAAGTCCACGTAGATAACACCCTCTGCCTTGCCTTCAACCACTTTCCTCGTAACTTTCTTGAAAAACTCAATAAGATCGGTCAGACATGACCTACCCCACATGACACCATGCTGTCTATCCTTAATCAGTCCATTTCTATCCAAATACTAATATATCTGGTCCCTTAGAATATCTTCCAATAACTTTCCTACAACTGTTGTCACACTCACTGCCCTAAAATTTCCTGGTTTCTGGTTAGAGCCTTTTTTAAAATAGCAGAACAACATTAGCTATACTCCAATTGGCTATCCTGTTGCTAAGGGTGTTTTAAATTTCTCTGCTAGGGCCTGGCAATTTCTACACTCACCTCCCATAGGGTCCAAGGGAACACGTTGTCAGGCCCTGGGGATTTATCCACACTGATTTGCCTCAGGGTAGCAAACACCTCCCCTTCTGTAATCTGTACAGGTCCATGAAGTTAATGTGTTTTGCCTCATTTCTATAGACTCTGTATCCATACCCTGAGTAAATACAGATGCAAAGAATGCATTTAAGATCTCCCCCATCTGTTTTGGTTCTACACATGGATTACCATTCTGGTCTTTCAGAGGACCAACTAATATACATGTAGAATCCCTTAGCATTCTCCTTCACCTTGTCTGCTAGAGCAATTTCATGCCTTCTTTTAGCCTATCACAAACAAGACAATTGGGTTGGAGGAGCAACACCTTATATTCCATCTGGGTAGTCTCCAACCTGTTGGCATGAACATCGATTTCTCGAGCTTCCGGTACTTCCCCTCCCCTTCTCTACTCCCCATCCCCTTTTCCCTCTCTCACCTTATCTCCTTCCCTGCCCATCGCCTCTCTCTGGCGCTCCTCCCCCTTTTTCTTTCTCCCATGCCATTCTGTCCTCTCCTATTAGATGACCCCTTCTCCAGCCCTGCATCTCTTCCACCATTCAACTTCCCAGTTCTTTACTTCACCCCTCCCCCTTCCCTGGTTTCACCTCTCACCTCGTGTTTCTCCCTCCCCTCCCCCCACCTCGAACTCTGACTCCTCATCTTTTTTACTCCAGTCCTTCTGAAGGCCCTTGGCCCAAAATGTCAACTATACTCTTTTCCATAGATGCTGCCCGGCCTGCCGAGTTCCTCCATCATTTTGTGTGCGTTACTTGTTTTAGCCTTCCTGATTTCTTTCTTAAGTGTTCTCTTGCATTTCTTGTACTCCATAAGCACCTCATTTGTTCCTTTGCCTATACCTGCTGTGCAGCTCCTTTTTTCTCTTCACCAGGGCCTCAATATCTCTTGAAAACCAAGGTTCCTGACACTTGTTATCTTTATCTTTTATTCTGACAGACTTTGTACTCTCAAAATTTCATTTTAATACCTCCCACTTTCCAAGTACACAGTTGCCAGAGAACAGCCTGTCCCAATCCACAGTTGCCAGAATATTTCTGATACTATCAAAATTGGTCTTCCTCAAATGTAGAATCTCAAATTGCAGACCACAGACTCTTTGCATATTTACTGTGAAGCTAATGGCATTGTGGCCACTGGAGTGTTCCCTTACACAAACTTCTGTCACCTTCCCTGTCTCATTCCCTAATAGCAGATCCAGTATCACACGCTCTCTCGTTGAGCATTCTACATACTGAGGAAGGAAACTTTCCTGAACACATTTGACAAGCTCTATCCATCTAGTCCTTTTACAGTATGGGATTCCCAGTCAATATATGGAAAGTTAAAATCACCTACTATAACAACCTTATGTTTCTTGCAACAAGTCTGCAATCTCATTACATATTTGTTCCTCTAAATCCCTAGGACTGTTGGCTGGTCTGTAATATAAACTTGTTTCCAAGCTGTATCTCTCTATGACACTATGATGTTACATTCTGATTTCTCATGTAGGTGCCAACCTCTTGGCAGCTGCTGGCCATGAAACATAGCTCTTTGCCCAACTATATGGCTCTGTTAGAACAACCTGTGTTGGAACAGCATTTCCATTCAAATGAATGGAGAAAACCAGTGTGAGGAATTTAGTTAAGTGGAGTTTTACCATTACATTATAAATTTACAGTTTTTGAAATGTTTTAAATTTATTTAAATGTTTTCATTGCATTCAGTGATTTAGGTTTATTTGTTTGGGTTTATTTAATTATTCTGAAAACTCAATTTCATAAAAGTCTATTTCTTTAATATTTGTAATACCCTTTGAATGTTTCTGAGGAGAGTTTGGGGAGGCTGGATTTAAATCTGTGAAAGTTTTGAAGTGAGAAGGTAATTGATTAAAATGTACAAGATCCTGAAGAATCTTGACAGGATGGACAAAAGGGAGACATCTCCTCTTGTGGGAGAAATCCTGCTGAACATTAGAAGGGTTGAAAGAGAGATGAAACTAAACCTTTTTCTCTTAGCAAGTCAAAAGTCTTTGGATCTCTCCCTTCCTCAAAAGGTGATAAAGTTGAGTATCTGAATATTAAGGCAAATGTCAATAGATTCTTGATAAACATAACAGTGTAAGGTTACTGGGAAAGAGTGGAATGTAGTTACAATCAGCTCAGCCATGATCTTAGAAGTAGGCTTGAAGGGCAGAGGAAGGTACTCCTCATTCATTTGGCTATTCATATGTCCTGTACATCCAAGCCATTCATAGTGCTCTGGTGCTGTGGATTAGCTGGCTACATGCTGCAGTTTTGAGAGAAAGCTTGTCCTGCCCCAACCCGTGAGGTAAAATTTAAGCAGCTGAGTTTGGAGCCAATTTGTCCAGTGTGTTACCTTCAGGGCGTCTTTTCAATGGATTTCTAGTGAGTGTGCTTCTTGAGAGCTACCCTGTCAAAACTCTTTATTTATTTGAAGGAATAATTAAAGCAAATTGTTTGGATTAACTATCACTGCAAATCATTCCTTAATGGTTCTCCACATACTTTAAATAAATTGAATAGTGGAAATGTTATTCAAAGTATAGGTCAGTAGCACACAGAAAGCCATCTCAGAATTGTGGTTCTATCTTTTAAACTTGTCTCATATCTTAAGAAAATCTTACTCCAATATTCCTGGCATTAAAGATTCATGCTGCTTTATAACACTTTACACTTCACCTGTTCCTACATTTTTTTTTGGACGGAACCTTTTCTCTCAAATACATTTTGATATTCATTTCAAAGATATATTATCTAGAAATTCCACGATTTAAGTTTTAACATGTCGCAGTTTGCGTGCTTGCAGCTGAGTGTAAGATTACTGGAATGTGTCCAGAAGTTCAGATTCAGCATCAGATTTGTTTACCACATGTAGCTCGAAACATAAAGTAAAATGTGTTTTTTGCATTACAACAACCAACACATCCCAAAGGTGTGCTGGTGGCGGCCGCAGGAGTCACCACACATTCTGGTACCGGCATTGCGTGCCCACCATTCTCGGCAGAACAACGCAGAACACAACAAAACAGGACATACCAAGCAATAAAGCAACAGTAAGAAAGCCAGGCTTGTTCCGTTCCTACCCCCCACACCACATCTACCCGTGCACACACATAGCCCTCTAACCCAAAGGCAGGCTGTCCTCAGCCTCCAGAGGACTTGTGCGTTTGCAGACATTGGGTCTTTGACTTCCCCAGCTGACTCGCAGAGACTCACGTACTCAGGGCTTTGACCATTGGGCCTCGATTTCTGGACAAACATTTTCCACTCATCGAGGCATCAGTGTGGTGCTAGGCTGGGTGACCTTCTGGATTATTGGACCGTAGTCCTATTAACGCCCCAACACACTTTTAATTTTCTTGTTAAACACAGTATTATGGTACATTTTAGTGAACATGGCAAGTTTAAAGATGGGAACCGAGCACTGAGAGGATGAAAGGGATCGGGCGCATTGGTGAGACTCTGAGATTTCAGAGCAATTGAGTAAATGATTATCAGGGTTTTACTGTTTTGACCTTTTCAAGGCTATTTTACATACTTTGCAAAGTTCACCCAGTTATGACCTTATGATCAAGTTCTCATCCCTGATGCAATCTCTGATTCGGGGCCTATGTGATGATGTCATTTCATGTTGCACTGCAGGTCAAACTGGACCATATTTCTTGGGGTAGCCTGTCACTGGGCATTTCTGGAACAAATGGATTTCTAAGTGTACCACGGAACAGGAAGGCCTACAATGTAAGTAACTTGCCTAATTCCCTGAACATCCCTCTGCACTCTCCTTCCCCTTCACCACCCAGTACATCCATATCTTCAGCCAATTGGCCCCAAGTTCCTCATTACACCCCTTTGCTGCCATTCCAGAGCTGTAATGATTTCCCCAACCCTACAATCTCAGTGTCTTTGATCTTAGAATCAGAATCAGATTTATTATCACTGAGAAATTATACAGAATTTGACATTTTGTGGCAGCAATTGTCACATGGCGGGGAACTGGGGGCAAGGGTGGACCCAAATGCAAGACACATCTTGTGAGGTTACTTAGATTTAGTTTATTGTTTGATATCAGGAGAGCTAGGCAGGAGCAGGAGTAGCGAACTGGACAAGGACTGAGGTCCATGACTAGGCTGGGACCAAGGGTCTGGGCTCGGACTCGGAATTGGCTCCCAGAACTAGAGGAGACATGAAGAGGCTAGGGTATGGACTCCGAGCCTGAGACTGGGCAAGGACCCAGTACCTGGGTCTTGCCTCGGGCTTGGACCCCAGAACCAGGCATGGACATGACATGGGCTAGGGAGAGGAGGAGCATGGAAAACAGAGTCTCAGTCTCGGGAGAGCAGGTACATGGAACCATGGACACATACACAGAGCACAGAGTCGAGACCCCTCCTTAGGTACAGGACATAGGGCCGGGACTCGCACACAGAACAGAGAGCCGGGACCCCTCCTTGAGTACAGGACATAGGGCCGGGACTCATGACCCTCCGCGGGGCAACGGCAAGACGGCCTGACTTACCCCACGGAGGCGAGGACAAGACACAAGACATAACCCCCCGCGGGAAAACGACAAGATGACCTGACTTACCCCACGGAGGCGAGGACAAGACACGATAAGACATGACCCCTTGCGGGGCAATGGCAAGACGGCCTGACTTACCCCACGGAGGCAAGGACAAGACAAGACAAGACATAACCCCCCATGGGGCAACAACAAGATGGCCTGACTTACCCCACGGAGGCCAAGACAAGACAAAACATGACCCCCCGCGGGGCAATGGCAGACGGCCTGACTTACCCCACGGAGGGAAGGACAAGACAAGACAAGACAAGACATGACTCCCCGCAGGGCAACGGCAAGATGGTCTGACTTACCCCACAGAGGCGAGGACAGGACAAGACAAGACCAACACGAATGAACACCAGACAGTACCTATCTAGCTCCGGTGATGGAACTAGACCGAAGTGCAAGCGAGGGCTGCAGACGAGGGCTAGAGGCGAGAGAGGCAGAGAAGGGATTCAGACAAGAGGGTAGGACAGGAATCACAGACCGCCAGGGCCAGGACTAGACTCAGAACTGGAAGCCGCCAGGGCCAGGACTTGACATGGTACTTGAATGCTGCCAGGGACAGGACTTGACATGGTACTTGAATGCCGCCAGGGCCAGGACTTGACGTGGTACTTGAATGCCGCCAGGACCAGGACTTGACGTGGTACTTGAATGCCGCCAGGGCCAGGACTTGACGTGGTACTTGAATGCTGCCAGGGACAGGACTTGACGTGGTACTTGAATGCCGCCAGGGCCAGGACTTGACGTGGTACTTGAATGCCGCCGGAGCCAGGACATGGACATGGTACTTGGATGCCGCCGGAGCCAGGACGTGGTGCTTCGAACCTCTGGGTAGTGCCGAGCTCTCGACTCGGCCTGGGAACAGTAGACAGCGGCTCTTGATTCTCTCCGGCGGGTTAACTGACGGACCCACCTTGATGAGGAAACATTGCAGGCTCGCTTCGGCAAGGTAACTGGACAGGATTGCTCTGGGAGGAAAGCCGAATTACAGGCACTCGCTTTGGGCGGAGACAAGGCTTGCTCCGGCCAGATGACATTGGCATGCTGTGACTTTGCAGACTTTGCAGACGCTCCCACACTGAACGACTGAAAGCCGGAGACTATAAACTGCCGGTTCAGCCGAGTGTTAATTGCCTGTAATCACCAAAGTCGAGGGACACGGGAAAACAGGGAATCAACGGTCCGGATCGTAATATAAACAAGGTAAATTTAAAGGGACCCCGATCCGGACCATGACAGCAATACAGTGAAAAGACATAAAATTACCATAAATTGCAAAACTAAATAGATAGTTCAGAAAAAAAGTCTGTGGGTTCAAGGACTATTCTGAAATCTGATAGTGGAAGGAAGGAAGGTGTTTCTGAATATTTGGATGCAGCTCTTTAGGCTCTTGTGCTCCATCCCTGGTGGCGGTGATAAGAAGAGGGCACAAGTCTCTTTTGTAGGTCACAGTCTACAAGATGGTGAGGGCCCTTGGTGACTCAATCACACAGGTGAACTGCTAGTTCTGTTTCCCATCCCAAGCTCGATGATAGTTTACTGCCTGTCATCCTATGCCAACCTCCCCAACTATGTTCTGGGGTAGCCAGGAGAGGAGTGACATTGCACCTATTGCATCTGATGTGATGCGATAGTTCATTAATCAAAACGGGTAGTTGACATGAGTGAGGCGAAGATTACTATAAAAATGTGTGCATGATAGTCCACACAGACTCAGTGGGCCAAAGAGCCTCTTCCTGAGCTCCATGGTAACTTGTGACTGAGTGGAAGATTACTGGAAATGTGTCCAGAAATTCAGCGTCACTGTGAAAGATGTAAGCCGAATCAAAGCTGAGTATAGTCGAAGTTTTGTTCGCTTCCTGGAAGCAGCCATAAGAAAGGATATGAGCAGTAGTGTAAGATGCAGACCAGTCATCATGGAGTCATCCAGCAACGAAGTGGGCCCTTCGATCCAACTGGTGCATGTGGACCAAGGTTCACATCTAAACCAGTCTTATTTGGCCCGTATCCTTCGAAAGATTTCCTGTACCTATCAAAGTGCCTTTCAAATATTGTTAATGTACCTGCCTCAACTCTTCCTCCAGCAGCTCATGGCCACGCTCTGAGTGAAAAGGTTGCCCCTCAGGTTCTTGTTAAGTCGCCCTAAATGTATGTTTTCTAGTTCTTGATTCTCGAATCCTGAGAAAAAGACTGTGCATTCACCCTATACGTGTCTCTCATGGCTTTATACACCACAATAAGATCACCCCTCAGTCTCCTATGCGCTAATCAATAAAGCCTTACCCTGCTCAAATGCTCTCCGCATCCCAGTCCTTTGAATCCTGGCAACATCTTTGTAAATCAGTTGGAAGTAATTGAACGATGTTTGGAAGTGAAAGCACGTAGCTCCTTGTAAAAGCCTACTTTATCCCTAACCTGTCAGGACTACTAAGCAGGATAGGCTTCCTGCCTTATTGCCTGTAGCCCCATAAGTTCTGTGCAAATTTGATACCATCCCCTAAGCAATCAACACTAGCATACACAGACAGGCTGTTTCTTTCAATATCTGGAACCTTTGCCCAAAAGCCTGAATTAAATGTTTACCTTACAACAATGATTAACCCTCAAAAGCAAATCATTACCTGATGTCACATAAGATGTTGTGTTTATTCAAAGGTCTAGAGATGCCTCCAGCCTATTTTTGGAGTTCACATAGTGCAGTAGGCTAAGGGTAGCTGAGATTTAATGGGGCAGTCTTGTTAATAGCAAAGCTAGTGCAATCTATTTGCACTGATTGCAATGATCACTCATACTGGTACATAGTAAACACTTGCCTTCACCCTGACACTGTCTGTGAAAGTAAGACACAGCTATAATTTCAATGCAATTGTCATGTGTGAAGCCAAGCAGAGCTGCAGAACGGATGCTGTTAATGAGAGAGAGATAAAGAGAGACAAGGGAGAGCCATTCAAAATGCTAATAAGAGAGAAGAGAGAGATAACGAGAGAGAGGCATATAATTCAGTATGTTGGCGTCTGCCACAGACTGTTTGCTTTGAACCTGAATTGTTCATTAACAATCCTGCTGAGACAATAGGAAGTGTGAAGTTTGATGGATAGGTGATACCCCATCAGGGGGAGGATAAAATAGCAGGTTTGCTAAGGCACAGACGCACATGCCATGAGACCCTGGAAAGAGCATTGTGCCCCACAAGTTGGTGGGAGTTTGGAGGACCAATTCGTGGAAATTGGTCAGAGGCTCACAAGGTGTAAAGGTACGACCGGTGGGAACCTGTTGTGTGTCCGCCCTTGCCTGGGTGCCGGGTTCACCACAGAACGATCGCATCCAGAACGGAGGGGTCATAGTCGGTGACCACAACGGGATCTGAAGGCCTCGAAAGGTTTACCTGAAACCTCAACTGTATCTCTCACTCTCTCTCTCTCTCCAACGGTACAACAATGATTACTTCGAACTAAACTAGATTGAACTGAACTCTGCTTCACCTTAAGACTGATCATTTTACCCCTAGACTGCAATAGAGCTTGGTTGATTCCTATTACCCTATTTCTGTGTATCTGTGTATACTATCATTGCCAACCTGTTACATTTATATCCTTGCCGTTAGTGTACTGTATTACTTATTTTTTTAATAAAACTTTATTAGTTTCTAGTAATCACAGACTCCAACGAGTGTTCCATTTCTGCTGGTTTGACAACCCAGTTACGGGGTACGTAACACAACCTTCACAGATGGATTGTTGGTGGCTTTCCCTGTGCAGTGCTGCAAGGCACTGTATCTCCTATTGTGGGTTCCGCCAATTGTCATGCACTGCAACAGCAGCTCTTCACAGAACATGAAACCTGGGGGCGGTAATGCTGAATGAATGGATTATGCAGTGATGGAGGGGAGAATTGTTTCCAGAAACTCAGGAGAGCTGAACAGGATGGCAAAAAGCTGTGTCTGCAGAAGGCATGTTTTTGGTGCAAGGGAGACATGGAGAACCTCCAGGACCCAGCCAGGCACTTCTGGTGGGACACTGACAGGGAGGATGTGAGTGCTGTCTGAGAATGCCTGCCCTGCAGTGCAGGTAAATTCCTTTGCCTCCTCTTCCTCTTGCTGTGGGCCAAAGGAAATGTGGATGAAAGTAGAGGGGAGGAGAAGATGGCGGCGCGACGCAGCGCACGCGGCTGCTCTGAAATGATATCGGTATTTGTTAAGTAGGTACCGTGCACAATCTTGATTTGATGGAGACAGATGTGAGAAGCACGGAGGAACATCTGGAGAAACTTCTGAAATGTCCGCTTCACTGCCATTACTTCTGTGCGATCGAGAATCTCTGGAGGGGAAGGTCCCAAATCCTCGGCTTTGCCTATTGCCTGTTGCCGGGGCCGGAGTCGAAGCGCTCGGCAGAGATAGTGCTCAGTGCTCGGTGTTGGAGGGCTGGTCGGAGGCTCGAAGTTTTCGGACGGACTCAAGAGTCAGCTGTGTTCAGGTGATTCCAGGGTGCTGCATCGGCAAGTTTGTGGCGCTGGAGGTTCATGGCAGGGAGAGTCTTTCTTCCTTCTACCGTCTGCGTGAGATGATGGGACTTTCGAGAGACTTTGAGACTTTTTTTTACGGTGCCCATGGCCTGTTCTTTATCAAATTACGGTTTTGCTTTGCACTGTTGTAATATGTTATAATTATGTGGTTTTTGTCAGTTTTTCAGTCTTGGTTTGTCTTGTGTTTCTGTGATATCACACTGGAGGAACACTGTATCATTTCTTAATGCATGCATTAGTAAATGACAATAAAAGAGGACTGCGTGTCCTCATAATCTAATCTAATTTGGGGTGACCTTCCCAATGCAGTAGTGGTTAGTAAACTGTGAGAAGCTGCAGTGGTCCTGAGGCCAGGAGAGAGATAGTGACTCCTACCCTGAAGTCAATGGGCAAACCCAAAAATGTATGTAAAATGTATGATCATTTGGTACTACAGTGCAGAAAGAGGTTGTATGGTTCATTGTGTCTACACCAGCCTTGGACCAGCTCACTAGTGACAACGCTTAGCCCTTTTTCTGTAGCCTTGCAAAATTTTCCCCACTGTATATTTAAAACATATGCTTAGCGGCCACTTTATTAGGTAAAGGGACTGAGACTGATGGGACTGCTGTACTGACAGTCAGCGTGGACCCGATGGATCAGTTTGTGGTAGGTGAGCCTAATTAATCAGCGCTGAAACTGGCTGACGCCAAACACAATGGAAACTAAGGAGCAGTTGATAACAGGAAGACCAACAATGGTGGAAATAGTGCTGCTTGGCCAGTCCAATCACCGTAATGAGCATGAACCTTTCATGCTGCATCCACTGGAAAGGTACCTAGTGTGAAATTTGCGGGTAGATAGCAGGACTGAATAGCCCGTGATGCAGCATATTTCAGTTCGAGAAAGAAGCGTGGAAAATATTAACTAAGACAATGCAGTCCTAAGTAAATAATTAATCTGTCAGTCTGACATTGATAAACGATTTTCACTGACCGCCAATGATAGGGTTTAAGGTGAGGTTTGTTGGTAGGTTTTACTGGGTGGTATTTAAGTATAAAAGGTTCTTCTGACTCTGCCACTGAGTTTTGAGTTGCCTCCCAGGATGGCTTCGATTTATCATGACATTGGACGGTTTATGTGTCTCCTGCTTGGCTTGCAATGGTCTTGCATCTGGGCTGAGAGTGGAAAGCTGCTGGTCGTCCCTGTCGACGCGAGTCACTGGCTCAGTTTGCAGACCATAGTGGAGGAGCTTCATGGGAGAGGACATCAAATTGTTGTCATTTACCCTGAAAACTCTCTGATGATTAAACCATCCCATTACTACACCAGCAAGACTTACTTCACTCCCTTCAGCAAAGAAGAGGTGGTGCAAATACACAGAAATCTGATACAGATTGCTTTTTACAATGGGACCCTTTATGAAAGAGTTAGGAGTACTTTGGGACATATTGGGCATTACAGGGACTTTGTCCTGACTAACTGTGAGTATTTATTTTTTAGTGCAGAGCTGATGCAAGAATTGACTGAAGCAAAATTTGATGCCATACTGACAGACCCCTTTTCACCTTGTGGTATAATTGTTGCCGAGTACCTCTCTCTTCCAACGGTGAACTTACTGCGAGGCATTCCTTGTGGTTTGGAATATTCAGCCGCTAAATGTCCGAAACCACTCTCGTATGTGCCAAGAATGTTTACAGGAAACACCGACCGAATGACTTTTCTCCAAAGAACTGTAAACGTGATTGGCAATTTTCTAGAAATGTGGTTGTGTCATTTTGTGTATTCACCATTTGTAGATTTGGCCGTTAGGTTCCTCCAGAGAGATGTGACCCTGGTCCAGCTACTGGGCCGGTCTTCCATCTGGCTACTGCGATACGACTTCATCCTGGAGTACCCCAGACCCCTGATGCCAAACATGATCCTTGTTGGAGGCATCAATTGCAAGGAGAGGAAACCTTTGCCCCAGGTGGGAACATTATTGGTGTGAATTCAATGGGTGCACATGGCTTTGTGAATGTAGCAAGCACAAGTGTAAAATGGCAGATACACGCTCCACTTAAAATTGAAAAGTACAGCAGAAAATCATGAAGTAACCCCCTACAGATGCTGCCTGATCTAGTGAGTACTTTTAATACTTCTAGTTTCATTTCATATTTCCAGAAAAAATTTCTGAATCTCTCCTGTACAACCTTCCTCTCTCATACCCCACACTGTTTTTCTGCAAAATCCTATTAGTTATGTCAGTTCTTGTCCCTCTCCATCACACTTTCTCTCCCATTGATCCCTTTCCCTCCCAGCCTCCCACATTGCCTCTCATTCTACTTACAATCCCTCCCCCTCACAGACTCTGCCATTCACCTGGCCCCACTCTTAACCACCGCCCAGAACATCCCCTTTTCCTTCTCATCCCTGTGCACACTCATCCCCATACTTCTGTAACCCTGCCTCACTCTCTTTCATATGCTCTTCCTCACTCACCCTTTATTTTTCCCACATACTCTCCAAACACTCTTTCCCCACCATTATCCACATTACCTCCCCCCTTCAATGTCCCCCATTTGTCTCATGCTTCCACTTTCTCTGTTTTCCTCGCTGTGTGCCTATCGCTGTCATCCTGTTTTTTCCCCTTCACTCAGCTGAACTATGCCTTCCCTCACATTTGTCTCTACCCTTCTCCCTGAAAGCCCTTGCAAATATAATGTTTCTTTTCAAAAGAAGTGGAAATCAGAAAGTCAGATAATCGCAGCCTAGTTTGCCTAACATATGTCTTCAGGAAAATGTTAAGAGCTATAATTGAATGATCATAGAAGGACATTTAGAAGACTTCAGGGTAATCAAACAAAGCCAACATTGCCTTATAAAGCAAAATCACATTTGACAGGTTTATTGGTGATTTTGAACAAGTGCTAGATGCTGTGGATAAAGAGGAAAAAATGAATATACTGTTTTTGTATTTTAAAATCACATTTGTTAAATTGCTGCATTTAAGCCTATTGCAGAAAGTGAAAGCTCACCCACATGAGAAGATGTGGAATTGTTCATTTTGGCATAGTCAGTGACGAGTGACCCCTGAGATATAGGGGGATCTGAACACCATTGTGTGCAATTTGTTAAAAGCTAGCATATGGGTACTGCAAGTAATTTGGAAAACTAACGGAAGAGTTCAACTAGAGCAGTGATTCCCAAATGTTGTTGGGTTATTGTCCCTTGACTCTCAGACCAGTGACCACAACTTCTTTTTTTCCGGCAATTACATTAAAAATATAAAGAATTTTGATTTACGATGCACAGTGAAAGAAAACAGGAACTGCAAATTCAAAGCAGTGACAAGTAATTGCAAAAATTATTCAAGTATATTTAAAGTTACAAATAAAATTAGTTCTTTATTTAATTACAGTCAAAAAAATTTTATCGATAATTTTAGAGTATATATTAGTAGTCTAACTATTCTCTACCTCATTGCTTTCTCACCTTTCATTGATTTGGATGGGTTTGGTGCAGTGATATCAGCTTCTCAACATCAGGCTGAATGTCACTCAGAAGGAGTTACAGATCCTCTCGTTCAGTAATTTGTAGTCTGTTTCATTGCTTTGAAAGCATTTGGGCAACTGCACTGAAACTGTACTCCACTAAATATGATATTGGAAAGGCAATAAAGAACACCTTGATCTTTTTCCACAGTGCAGGATAGAGCTAAGAGATTTCTTTCTGCAACCAAAAGTCTTGATAAGATATTTGAACCTCAGCTTCAGCTCAAAGTCATTTTGTAGCAAGATCAGTTCTTCATCCTTCATTCCTGTTAACTCCTCATTACAAATAGTTAGGAATGGTTTTATTACCCAATCTGGAATTTAGATCGAAAGAAGATCCTGAAATCTCTCTGACATGTCTTAATGTAGCTCACTCAGGTGGGCACAGTATACCCGAAGATCATCATCTGGTATTCTTCCTTTCTCTTCCGATTCAGAGATGTTCAGAAATTGGAAAAGATCACAACAACCAGTATGGCACTTAAACAGGGTTAACATGGACTGATTTGACTCTGATATGCTTCACATTATTTCCTTGCAATTGAAGATTTATTAAACTTGGCGATAATTCTAACAAATGACAAATGTCATGCCAAATACTCTTAAGTTGATTACTGAATGAAGCATTTGAGTCTTCAAAGAATTTTACCCCAGTTTTGAAAAGTGTGAAAAAAAGCATTTCAGACAGTTTCCTTTTGAGAACCATTTGACTTCTTGTGTAACAGCTAGAATTCAAACTGTTCATCATTCCCAATACAAAGCTCTCAAAATAGTTGAGAATTGAGAGCGTGGGACTTGATTTTATTTACTGCTGTGATAACAGTACTTAATGATTTTTGCAACTAATCAATTGGGTTTTTTTTTGCAATTACACTGTGAATTACATATGTTAGGTACAGTTTTTTTCAAAAAACTAAAATCCCCATGGTGGCATCCTGTTCCCAATCTGTCACACAAGCAAGAATGTTGGAGAGCGGAATGTCCTCCTTTGAAAAATTGCTCAATGACCCAAGATATTGATTCCCCCTTCATATCTGTTTCTAGTCCCCTTGCAAATAACAGCTCTTGAACCATGCTTTCATCTTTTATGAAGTGAACTTAACCAAGAAGTGAAAGTTCATTGCCTGACAAAGTTGACTCATCCAACTGCAGAGCAAAATCTGTTGTCCTAAGTATGCTGCACAATGTGCCTTCAGATATTCCACCCTGCAAAAACTAATTTCAGGGAGGTAGCACACCCCCCCCCCCCACCCGGCAACCCCGTATCCCCCCCACCCCAGTCGACCTCCAAGGGTGTATGTAATACTTTGTTTAGTGATTTTGTCTAATCTGTAAACTAAGTTGGGTATATGCAGGAAATGTAACATTAAAATGTGTACTTATATTATATTATATTATCATGTTTATTCAATTACGACTTTAAGCAAGTCTACAGGGAGTCTGCCCTCATCACGTAGGACATCAATAGAGTAGCTCCTTAGCAGCCAGCCAGCTAGTTTAAATAACGTTAGCTATGCTAATGAACAAATGACACCTGTTAAACTCACCTCAACATGTCTTTTACAGTCTTAACCCACCATGGGCAATAGAAAAGTCACTGTTGCAAACAGTGCAGCGAGCAACACTGTCATTATTTTTGAGGTCGCCTGTAAAGCCCGCCCACAGAGAAAACTGATCCGTCTACTTAGCAGGGGTCCCCAACATTTTTTGCACTGCAGACCGGTTTAATATTGACAATATTCTTGCGGACCCGCCGACGGGGGGAGGGGTGGGGGGTGTTAATCATGACCGGAATATAGGTGATAGGTCAACTATAAGTCACTTATAAGTGGCTAATACACTCAATTTCATTTCTAAAAGGGTTTATCTAATGATTTTAATATTAAACACACAGCGCATATTTTCCTCGCATGAATATAGTGATAAGTCAATTATAAGTCACTTATAAGCCAATAGCATCATAGCATTTTAAGTAACGTTTGGATATTAAACACATAGCACATATTTTCCTCGTATGAACATATAAAATCATTGCAACACACCAATATCGCTGAATCAGTGGGAGCCCTGGGCTTGTTTCCCTGCAACAAGACGGTCCTATCGAGGGGTGATGGGCGACAGCGATACTCGAAGGGGGTTCCTTATGTCCAGTCTATTCCGCAATTCAGTTTTCGTTGCATTCATTGCAGAGATATGATGTTGGAAAATGAAGCAACGTTTTCAGTGCTTCCGTGGCTATTTCAGGATATTCAGCTTTGACTTTGATCCAGAATGCCGGCAGAGATGTTATGTCAAACATACTTTTCAGCTCGCCGTCATTTGCAAGCTCGAGGAGTTGATCTTTTTCCCGCGCTGACCTGGATGATGCATGGGTAATGACCTCGCGTGCATTCAACTTCAGCAGTGCATGACAGGGAATGAGGAAAGGTGCAGCTGACTCATATCGTTTCACATCGCCAATTCATATTGTTTCCTCATGGCCCGGTGGTTGGGAACCACTCTTAGCACGAAGAGAGACCAATCAGGATACTCGCACTCCCTCTCATAAAAATCGATTTCTGGGATACAGTATTGTATATAATTTCCAGGCGTCAGAGAGCCACTATCAATATGCGGGAAACTCCTGGAACTTCCAGGAGAGGTGGGATGTCTGCACCTCCCACATTCTCAGACATTTTGCCTGTTTGAATAGAGTTGTTGCTGAGCGGAATCGCTTTAATTATTTGGTCTGGTGACTTGTGCAAAACCTTTCACAGAACCTCCCTTTCTACTGGTAAAATCAACTCTTCTCCAATTTTATGGGACTTTCCAGATTTAACAATAAGCAACTAAATGTGTATTAAGCATGCAAGCTATCATCATTTTGCTGTGAAGTGCTAGCAAACATGTTTTGAAGTGTTTTCCATGTCTGAAAGTGTTCACAAGGTGACTGAAAATAAGCCAAGTTCTTGTTTGCTTAATCAGAGTGTATTCTCTTCAAATGATTAAGGAGCCTTCAAATACCCTCAAGATCATTCAGAATGGCAGATTCTAAACGTCATCTCATTGAATGTAATACCCCAATTCACAAGAATTGCATTACTGTGTGATTGGAGTATGGGAATCATACCACCCACCACTGTACTACAGTGGTGAATGCTAAGAATGCACCTAAAATGTGGCCTGGAAATAACATGAGTTCTTCAGTCTATTCTTCTCATGATATGCCAAATAAAGAAGTGTCCCATTGATTTTCACAACTAAAATATGTTTTGAGCAAAGACTGAGACCAATGGGTTAACAAGAGATGTGGTGATTATGCAATCAATTATGAGACACTGAGGATCAAACACTTACACTAAGTAATTCATTCCTTAAATTAAGCCTGTAATCCCTCTGCAGTCCCCCTTGTCACTGAGCACTTCCCCCTACTGCCCCCTTTATCTTTAGAAACCCACCACTGCCAAATGGGCAATATTGCCCACTTTGGGAACTAGTGAGCTAAGAGGAATTGAACTCAGAGGGAAGTTTTTCATTAATTATATCATGAAGAACTCGTGAAGACTTGTACACAAGTTGGTCTCAAAAAGAGTTGTGAATAATGAACCATACTGAGTGGTGTATCAGAGTGAAAAGCAAGCCAGCAGGTTTACTTGTACAGCACTTTTCAAACACAAGGCAGTTCAAAGTGCTTTATATAGAACAAGATATAAAAACCAAGCATCAAATTTCAGACAGTATATAAGTGAATAAAATCACACAAAAAATAGATATGATAAATAGAAGTTACAGTGCAGCAGATTCTAATTAAAAGTTACTGTGAAAAGAAAAGTTTTAAGCCTTGATTTAAAAGAGCTTAAAGATGGGGCAGATTTCAGATCCTCTGGAAGATTATTCTTGATATGTGGAACATAGCAACTAAATGCTGCTTCACCATGTTGAGGATGGTAAACAGACCCGCCTAGACAATCTGAAAGCTCAGGAAGGTTCATAATGCAGCAGGAGATCAGAGCTGTATTTTGGCCCTAGACCATTCAGTGCTTTATAAACCAGTAGTAATATTTTAAAGTCAATCCTCTGATGGGCAGGAAGCCAGTGATCTGAGAACTGGAGTGATAAGATCTACTGTCTTGGTCTTAATGAGGACTCTAGTAGAAGCATTCTGAATGAGCTGCGGCTGTCCAAGCGATTTTTTACAGAGACTTGTGAAAATGCCATTTTAGTAGTCAAGCCTGCTAAAAACAAATGCATAGATGAGCTTTTCTGGATCTTGCTAAGGCATTAGCCCTTTAACTCTCGCTATATATTTGAGATGGTAGATTCCATATTTCTGAGGCATAATTAGTTTTGCTTATGAGTTGGCGCAGGTCAGACAACGAAAGATTTAAGTAAAGGAGCTCTCACAGAATTTCAGCAGCGCTGTTGCAAGAGGCCTCACGAATTAGCAAAGGCAAATAAAAGTAAGGCAGGGACAAGTGGAGCGCCCATTGCGTGAGTTGGGAGGGAGGCTTTGACTCATCAGGCTTGGGCGAGGTAAGTATCTGGTAAGTTTCTTCTTCTTCATTCTTCATTCTTTTCCTGTTAGTACATAATTAGAGCAATGAGAATGGCTCCAGGGGTGGAGACTGTTGTGTTCTTTGTGTGAGATGTAGGAACTTTGGGAGAGCTCCAGAGCACATCGACACCAGGAGCATTGAGCTAAGGAACAGGAGCTGCAGCTTGATGATCTACACCTTCTACAGAAGACTGAGGAAGTGGTAGATAGGAACTATAGAGAGATAATCACCCCTAAGTTGCAGGAGGTAGGACAATGGGTGACTGTCAGGAGCAGGAAGGGAAAAGGGCAACCAGTTCAGAGTACCTCTGTGACCTATCCCCTCAATAATAAGCATACTGTTAAGGGTTTGACCAACCTGGGGGGGGGGGGGAGCTGCAACAACCGGGTCTTTGGCACTGAGTCTGGCGCTGTGACTCAGAAGCGAAAGGGGGAGAAGAGGACTGCAGTACTGATAGGAGATTCCATAGTTAGAGTAGACAACATGAGTTTCTGTGGGCATGATAGAGATGCCCAGATGGTACGTTGCCTCCCAGGAGCCAGGATTAAGGATGTCTTGGATCAGGTCTATGACAATCTAAAGTGGGAGGGTGAGCAACCAGAGGTCTTGGTTAATGTTGGCACTAATGACATAGGTAGGAAAAGCAAGGAGGTCCTGGAGAGAGAATTTGGGGGGCTAGGTAGAAAGCTGAAAAGCAGGACATCCAGGGTAGCGATCTCTGGATTGCTGCCTGTGCCAGGCACCAGTGAGGTTAAGAGTAGGATGATTTGGCAGATGAATGTGTGGCTGAGGAACTGGTGCAGAGTGCAGAGTTTCAGGTTTCTGGATCATTGTGATTTCTTCTGGTCAAGGTATGACCTGTCCAAAAGGGATGGGTTACACCTGAACTTGACGAAGAGCAATATTCTTGTGGGCATGTTTGCTGGAGCGGATTGGGAGGGTTGAAACTAATTTGGCAGGGGGATGGGAACCAGAATGATAAGGCTGTTGTTCACAAGCCGAGACAGTGTGCAGTGAGACTGCCAGGAAGGACAGGCAGATGAAAGGGCAAAATTGCAGTCAGGGGGACAAAATTGAAATGGGTGTTGGATGAAAGATTGAATGTTTTATATTTGATTGCATGCAGTATACGGATTAAAGTAGATGGTCTTGCAGCACAGTTAGAGATTGGCAGGTATAATGTTGTGGACATCACTGAGTCATGGCTGAAGGAAGAATATAGTTGGGTCAGCAGTTAGGCTGAGGGGGTGTTGTGACTCTGCTGTAAAAAATGAAATCAAATCCTTAGAAAGAGATGACATAGAATCAAATTATGTAGAATTCTCATGAGTAGAGCTAAGAAATTGCAAGGGTAAAAAGATGATGTGAGTTATATACAGGTTTACAAACAGTAGCCAGGATGTGGACTACAAAATATAATAGGAGATAGAAAAGGCTTGTCAAAAGGGCAATGTTACGATAATCAATATGCTGGTAGATTGGGAAAATCAGGTTTGGTCTGGATCCCAAGACAGAGAATTTATAGAATACCTTCAAGATGAATTTTTAGATCCCCGTGTGGTAGAGCCCACTAGGGGTTCAGCTATTCTGGATTGGCTGTTGTGTAATAAACTGGATTTGATTAGAGAGCTTAAGGTAAAGGAACTCTCAGGAGGTAATGAATTCACCTTGCAATTTGAGATGGAGAAGATAAAGTCAGATGTAGCAGTATTACAGTGGAGTAAAAGGAATTACAAAGGCATGAGTGAGGAGCTGGCCAAAGTTGATTGGAAGGGAACACTAGCAGTGAAGACAGCAGAGAAGCAATGATTGGAATTTCTGGGAGCAATTTGGAAGGTGCAGGATAGATACATCCCAACAAAGAAGAATTTATTCTAAAGGTGAGATGATGTAGTGGCTGGCAAGGGAAGACAAAGCCAATATAAAAGCAAAAATGAGGGCATATAATAGAGCAAAAATTAGTGAGAAATTAGATGATTGGGAAGCTTTTAATAACCAACCGAAGACAACTAAAAAAGTCATAAGGGGGAAAAGATTAAATATGAAGGTACACGAGCCAACAATATCAAAGAGGATATCAAAAGTGTTTTTCAGATATATAAAGAGTAAAAGAGAGGAGAGAGGAGATATTGAACCATTGGAAAATGATGCTGGACAGGTAGCAATGGGGGACAAGAAAATGACAGAGAAACTGAATAAGTATTTTGCATCAGTTTTCACTGTGAAGACTCTCGCAGTATGCCAGAAGTTCAAAACTGTCCGGGGGCACAGGTGAGTGCAGTTGCTATTACTAGGGAGAAGATGCTCGGGAAACTGAAAGGTCTAAAGGCAGTTAAGTCACCTGAACCAGATGGACTACTCCCCAGTATTCTGAAAGAGGTAGCTGTGGATATTGTGGAGGCATTAGTAATGATCTTTCAAGAATCACTAGATTCCAGAATTGTTCCAGAAGACAGAAAAATTACAAATGTTACTCCACTCTTCAAGAAGGGAGGAAGGCAGAAGAAAAGAAATTATAGGACAATTCTGACCTCAGTGGTTGGAAGATGTTGGAGTCCATTGTTAAGGATATGGTTTCGGGGTACTTTATGCACATGGTAAAATAGACCCAAGTCAGCAAGGTTTCCTTAAGGGCCAATCTTGCTTGACAAAATCTTTGAGGAAATAACAGGCAGGATAGACAAAGGAGAATCAGTGGACGTTGAGTACTTGGATTTTCAGAAGGCCTTTGACAAGGTGCCCCACTTGAGTTTGCTTAACAAGATAAGAACCCATGGTATTACAGGAAAGATACAAGCATGAATAGAGCATTGGTTGATTGGCAAGAGGCAAAGAATGGGAATAAAGGAAGTCTTTTCTGATTGGCTGTCAGTTACTAGTGATGCCCTGCCAGGGTCGGTGATTTGGATGACAGAATTAATAGCTTTATGTCCAAGTTTACAGATGGCATGTGTTTTATTAAGGAAGCAGGGTGTCTGCAGGAGGACTTGGATACATTAGGAGAATGGGCAAAGAAGTGGCAAATGGAATACAATGTTGGGAAGTGTATGGTCACACACTTTGGTAGAAGGATTAAAAGCACAGACTATTTTCTAAACAGGGAGAAAATTCAAAAATACGAGTTGCAAAGGGACATACAGCATTCCTTAAAAGTTAATCTGCAGGTTGAACTGGTGGTGCGGAAGGCAAATGCATTGTTAGCATTTATTTTGAGAGGACTAGAATATAAAAGAAAGGATGTAATGTTGAGGCTTTATAAGGCACTGGTGAAGCCTCACTTGGAGTATTGTGAGCAATTTTGGGCCCCTTTTTTAAGAAACAATGCGCTGGCATTCAATAGGGTTCAGTGGAGATTCATGAGAATGATTCCAGGAATGAAAAGCATATCATATAAGGAGAGATTGATGATTCTCAGGCTTTTCTTGCTAGAATTTAGACGAATGAGAGAGATCTCATTGAAATCTATCAAATGTTGAAAAATAGAGTGGATGTGGAGAGGATGTTTCCTATAGTGGGGGAGTCTAAGACCAGAGGGCCTAGCCTCACAATAGAGGAATGATCATTTAGAACGGAGTTGAGGAGGAATTTCAGAGGGTGGTGAATCTGTAGAATTCGTTGCCACAGGCAACTGTGGAGGCCATTGGGTGCATTTAAGGTGGAGGTTGATACGTTCTTGAATAGTCAGGGCATGAAAGGTTACGGGGAGAAGGTAGGAGAGTGGGGTTGCGAGAGAAATGAATCAGCCATGATGAAATGGCAGAGCAGACTTGATACGCTGAATAGCCTAATTCTGCTCCTATGTCTTATGGTCTTATGCTTCAATATGTTTCCAGTATATTATCTACATACCCAGCATTACCAGATAACAATGGCAAAGGAACGCACATAATTTCCCGGACTAATTCTGTACTGCATGGGATTCCACATCAATATCTTACCTTCCTGAGTGACTTGTCCATAACAGATCACACAAATGATTGTCCCACAACTGAGTATCATCAGCATTTCCTGGATAACTATTATTAGATCCAAAGTGACAGAGGTCTCAGTCTGTCACAGGAAGAATGTTGTGCCAAACTAATAAATTAGTAATCAAATGGCAAACTAAATTAAACTCTTCTGCCAACACAATGTCCATCTCCTTTAATTTCCCTCACATTCATGTGCCTATCCAAACATCTCTTAAATGTTTGTAAAGTATCTGGCTCTACCACACCATGCCAGGCAGCATATTCCAGGCACACACCACTCCCTTCGTTAAAAAAAAACTTGCCCCTCACATCTCCTTTGAACTTAACCCCCCACCCTCACCTTAAATACGTGCCCTCTGGTATTAGACATTTCAACCCTGGGGGAAAGATACTGTCTGTCTACTCTATCTCTGCCTCTCATTAGCTTATAAACCTCAATTGGATCTCTCTTCATCCTCTGAAAAAACAACCCAGACAAATCTTGTAGTTGCTAAATATTTAAAAAGCTTTTTTTCCCTTTCCAGGACCTGGAAGACTTTCTGAACAGTTCTGGAGAACATGGTGTTGTGATCTTCTCCTTTGGATCCATGATTTCTGACATGCCAATCTCGACAGCCAACGTGATTGCAGAAGCGCTTGGTCAAATTCCTCAGAAGGTGATGACAAAAGGAGGCAGATTTTTGCCTGGTCAACACACGCACAACAAATTTTCACAGCTGTGTACAGTATAGTCAAGCTAAGTTAGGGTTCATTGTGCTTTAATATACGTAATGTGTCTCAACTCTTTCACCTCAATCAGAGTGAATATTGTTATTTTTAATTTTTAGATTTAAGAAATGAGGACTGTGTCTTGGATTTAATCCACAGGAGTTCGACAACTGTCCAGAGTTCAGTAAGGGATTGTGAAGTGACCCAAGAAGTTAGAGAATGTTCGAGCACGGGGTGGGTCGGTGGGGGTGGGGGTGGTGAGGGGTTAGGAGTCAACATCATTCTCTGGTCTGAGCCTTTACGGAGTTATCCCATAAGTCCCAATGTCCTGTTCTTCCCCACACCTGCTACCCTGCTCTACTTTGATTGTGAGCTTTGCCTTGCATTGCTACCCTCCAGGCTTGTTTATGGAGTCCACCTACTAAACTGGTTTGTCCTCGGGGGGGGGGGGTGATGTATGTGTGTGGATGCTTATGCTTTCAATCCCTTCCCCTGTGTGACAGCCAGATGCCCCGTGAGCCTGTTGATCCTTCAATGGAACCGGATCTCCAGAAAGCCATCTCACATGCGAAGTGGCAATTCCAGACCAAACCGGAATCACTGAAGGATGCTCAACAGCTGTGGCAGGGCTTGAATGCTCTCACCTCCTACAGAGAGAAACCAAGTGGCATGCAATAGGTGACAACGGAGTTTCACTCCCAGATGAGCTCAACGCTTTTTATGGTCGCTTTGACTGTCACAAACTTCCACTGCCCCGGAAGACTCAGTGATCTTATTCTCTGAAGCTGAAATGGGGGTATCCTTCAGAAGGGTGGGCCTACAGAAAGCATCCAGCCTGGACGAGATGCCTGGCCGAGTACTAAAGACCTATGCTGATCAACGGGCTGGGTGTTCACCTATATCTCTAACCTCTCACTTTGGTAGTCTGAGGTAACCAACTGCTTCAAGCAGGCTTAAATTATACCAGTGCCCAAGAAGAATCTGGTAACCTGCCACAAGACTATAGTCCAGTACTACTTAGATTCATTGTGGTGAAGTGCTTAGATGAAACATATCAACTCCTGCCTGAGAAGCAACTTGGATCCACTCCAATTAGCCTACCAGCTCAAGGTCCACAGCAGAGGCCATTTCACTGGCTCTCAACTCAACCCTGAAACATCTGAACAGCAAAGACTAATCAACAAACTTCAAGTCCTTGGCCTCAATACCTCCTTGTGCATTTGGATCCTTGATTTACTCACTTGCAGACCCTAGTCAGTTTAGGTTGACAACAACATCTCCTCCACAATCTCCCTCAGCACAGGGGCACCGCAAGGCTGTGTACTTAGCCCCCTGCTCTACTTGTTTTATAGTTTAGACTGTGAGGATAACTACAGCTTCGATGCTATATTTAAATTTGTTGACGGCACCACTGTTGTGGGTCAAATCAAAGGTGGTGACGGATCAGCATATAGAAGGGAGACTGAAAATCTGGCTGAGTGGTGCCATAGCAACCTCTCCCTCAAGGTCAGCAAGACCTCGGAGATAATTATTGATTTCAGGAGGAGAAAACTGGAGGTCTAAGAGGTCCTCATCAGGAATCAGAGGTGGAGATGGTCAGCAACTTTACATTCCTCAGTGTTATCATTTCAGAGGATCTGCCCTGGGTCCAGCATGCAAGTGCCATTACAAAGAAAACACATTTGTGCCTCTACTTTGTTAGAAGTTTGCGAAGATTCAGCACGTCATTTAAAACTTAGACAAACTTCTATAGATGTGTCATGGAGAGTATATTGACTGGTTACATCAAGGTCTGGTATGGAAACTCTAAGGCACTTGTAGGGAAAATCCTGCAAAAAGTAATAGATACAGCCCAATCCATCACGGGTAGAGCCCTCCTAACTATTGAGTGCATCTACAAGGAACACAGTTGCAGAAAAGAGCATCCATCATCCAGGCCATGCTCTCATCTTACTGCTGCCATCAGGAAGGAGGTGCAGAAGCCTCAGGACTCTCATCCCCAGGTTCAGGAAGAATTATTATCTCCCATCACTAAACTGTTCCCACAACCTGTGGATTCACTTTCATATTCATTGATTGTTAATTGTTATTTTTTCTTTCTTTTTGTATTTGCACAGCTTGTTGTCTTTTGCACATTGATTTTCCATCCTTTTAAGTGTGGTCCTGCATTGATTCTATTGTGTTTCTCGTATTTACTGTGATTGCTTGAAAGAAAATGAATCTCAGGGTTGTATATGGTGACATATAAGCACCTACTTTGATAATAGATTTACTTTGAACTTTGAACGCTACTCATTCCAGATCTGACTTTGGGTTGTGATTTAAAGTCCGTGTTTCTCGTGTATTCATCCAGAGGCCCAAGTTTAATACTGAGTTCAGCTGTCATCTTGGAATTTGCCCATTCTCCCTGTGGCCAAATGGTTTTCCTCCAGAAGCACAGATTTCACGCCACATCCCAAAACTGTGTGGCGTGGCAGCCTCTGCAAAATTCCCCCTACTGGGTAAATTAGAGATGGGATCTGGTGGGAATTGATGAAAATAAATGTTAGCAAGACCAAAGAGGTGATTATTGACTTCAGGAGGAGGAAACTAGAGGCCCATGAGCCAGTCCTCATTGGGGGATCAGAGGTGGAGAGGGTCAGCAACTTTACATCCTTCAGTGTTATCACTTTGTCAGTGCCATTACAAAGAAAGCACAGCAGTGCCTCTATTTCCTTATAAGGTTGTGAAGACTCGGCATGGCAGCTAAAATTTTACAGATGGGTGGTAGAGAGTATATTGACTAGTTGCATCATGATCTGGTATGGAAACACCAGTGCCCTTGAATGGAAAATCCTGCAGAAAGTAGTGGATATGGCTCAGTCCATCACAGGTAAAGCCCTCCCCATCATTGAGCACATCTACATGGAGTGCTGTCATTAAGGACTTGCAGCAGCAATACATAATAATAGAAAAAACTGTGAATTACAGTAATTATATATATAATAGTTAAATTAAATAAATAGTCCAAAAATAGAAATTTTAAAAATAGTGAGGTATTGTTCATGGGCTTAATGTCCACTCAGAAATTGGATGGCAGAGGGGCAGAAGCTGTTCCTGAATTGTAGAGTGTGTGCCTTCAGGCTTGATGGTAGCAAAGAGAACTGGGTGATGGGGGTTTAATGCTGGCTGCCACCTTTTTGAGGTATCACTCCTGAAAGATGTCCTGGATACCACAGAGGATAGTGCCCGTGATGGAGCCGACTATTTATAACTCTCTGCAGCTTATTTTGATCCTGTACAGGTCCTCCTCGCCCCTCCATACCAGATGGTGGTGCAGCCAGTTAGAATGCTCTCCAGGGTACATCTGTAGAAATTGGTGAGTGTCTTAGGTGACAGACCAAATCTCTTCAAGCTCCTAATGAAATATAGCCACCGTTGTTCCTTCTTTGTAGCTGCATCTAAATGCTGGTCCTAGGATAGGTCCTCAGAGATGTTGACACCCAGGAATTTGAAACTGTTCACCCTTTCCATTTCTGATCCCTCTAAGGACTGGTATGTGTTCCCTCATCTTATCTTTTCTGAAGTCCATAATCAGTTCTCTGGTGTTACTGATATTGTGTGCGATGTTGCTGTAACACCACTCAACTAGCTGATATATCTTGCTGCTGTACGCGCTCATCACCACCTGAAATTCTGCCAGCAATAGTTGTATCATCATTAAATTTACTGATGTTACAACTATTGTTGGCATTTGAGCTGTGCCTAGCCACACAGTCATGGGTGAAGAGATAGTAGAGCAGTGGGCTAAACACACTTGTCTGAGATGAACCGGTGCTGATTGTTAGTGAGACAGAGATGTTATTTCTGATCCGCGCAGATTGTGTGGTTTTATGGTTAGGAAGTTGAGGATCCAGTTGCAGAGGGAGGTACAGAGCCCCATGTTCTGGAGCTTTTCAATCAGAACTGTAGGAATAAAGGTGTTAAACACTGAGCTGTAGTCACTAAACAGCATCCAGACATAGGTATTTGTATTGTCCAGGTGATCAAGGCTGCATGGAGAGCCAATGAGATTGCATCTGCAATAGGCAGTTTGCAGTAGGTCCAGGTCCTTGCTGAGACAGGAGTTGATTCTAGCCATAACCAACCTCTCAAAGCAATTCATCACAGTAGATATGAGTGGTACTGGACGATAGCCATTAAGGCAGCTCACCCTACTCTACTTGGGCACTGGTATGATTGTTGCCATTGACATGCATCTGATTACACCTCCAACCTCGTTCGGAATTGTTCCTTTGCTCTTGAGATAATCCTCTGCAAGTCTTATCAGAGGGCAAGGCAATGCTTTCTGTCTATGTCTCAGGTTTAAATTTGATCCCAGGGTCCTGTGTGAGTTCCTCCCACTGAGCCAGACAAAAATCTAAGGGGATAGATAAAATGTGACTCAGCAGGTGACCTTTGCCTCTCTTGTGACAGGTGGTGTGGAAGTACAGTGGAGAAAGGCCCGCGAAGCTGGCACCCAACACCAAGCTCCTGGAATGGCTGCCACAGAATGACTTACTGGGTAAGGGAGCAACATCAGTTGATAATGTCTTCCCCCATTGGTGGTTGGGTATGAGAGCTCGAGCCGGTTCATTAGAGAGGTGGATGCCTTTACTGAATTTCCTTGCTAATTGTACTGATGCATACACTAAAGAAGGAAATTATTTTATTGAGGTAATCTGGGTGCATTCTTTATAAAGAGATCTTACCCCCAGTTTCCTCCTGCAACTAATGCACCTCTGTGCCCCTAAAGGCCTTATTTGAGAGAGTGACAGCCAATGGGTCACAGATATATTTTTTTCTGTTTCAATTTGGCCTCTGGGCTCACCCAGAGTTGGGTTGAGTTGTCTGTGAGGCTTAGTACCTGATCAAACCTGGAAAGAAAAGGTTTGTGAGATAAGTGTGCCCAGATAATTACTACGACAGCTTCAGAACATTTCTTGAAAGTTATATTTTCCACTTCCTGAGCTTGGGACATTACAATAGATTTTTTTTTCGATGGATGCATACAGTAGTTGAGTGGAAGATTGGCACAGGATGGCATATCCTCAAACACTTCCAATTTGTCCAGCTTGCACATGCTCAATGAAACATCTTCTTCCATAATTATCTCTGCATATAGGATCAGGAGGAGTCCAAATGGAGCTCAAGCCAGTCCTGCTATTCTGTCTGTCCAACTTCATTAACCAACCCTTTCCCTAAAATCCCCTGAAGTCTTGGGTAGTTAAAATCTACCAAAAATTTAAACTATTGATCACTGAAATCAGAAATAAAAACAGAAAATGCTGGGGATACAAAGCAGTAGGAAATGAAGTTAATACTGCAGTTCAAAGACATTTCATCAAGTTAACTATTGACCAAGTCACTGGACAACAAATCTTCTAAAAAGTGTTGCTTCCCCAGAATTTTTTTTTGTTTATGATTGACTGCTTGAAGATGAACACAAATATAATTTCAGACTACTTGTATCACGTAAGAATTTGGAAAAACAACAAAGTAACTTTTATTGAATATAATGTGTTTAATTGCATAATGGTGCTGATGCTTTGTTATAGTTCAACTAAGTTAAAAATATTCTGATAATGATTTTCATTTGTACTCAGTGTCTGAGGTTTCTTGCTTAAGTGTCCAACAATAGTTTGCCAGTATTGATGGATTCCAGTTGCCCTGGTATCTTTTCTCTATGACTGCAATGTCCTGGTGAAACCTTTCACCATGCTCGTCACTAACAGCACCAAGATCTGCAGGGAAGAAGTCTAAATACAGAAATTGAATCTTTAATGACATGTTGTATTTCATGGTTTTATATGCTTGAAGCATGTTTTCAACCAGCTGCATGTACTTTGGTGCTCTGTAGATGCCGAGAAAAATTTCAATAACTTCCTTGAATGCCTTCCATGTGATTTTCTCCGGTCCCACTAGAAATTCTTTGAATTGTCTGTCTGATTTGTGGACCAACAAAAATGCTTTCCTTAATCTTGGCATCAGTTATTCTGGGAAGCATCTGTCTCAAATATTAAAATCCTTCATAAAAATTTTTGTGCCTGGTGATAGCAAATTCCATCCTTACAGTCCTGAACCCAGTAATTATTACTAAAACCTGTCCTGTCATGCAGCAGCCACACCGCCCAAGCATGCCTGGACAAGATAGGAAACTTTCCAGGTTACATTGTAGGCAATATTTTAATTGACTTGAATTATGAATTGAAATAATAAACATAAGTTTGTTTTAAAAATGGCGTGTGATAGGGAAATTTCATGGTGATTTTCATGATCAGTTGCCCAAAATTCATAAGATACATATAAAGGTATTCAGGAAGCAAAATCTTTGTTGTCCAGTGTACGTATCAGTTATCATTTCTGGAAGCGTTTTTCAAATTTTGCCCACTTTCAATGTGTCCAAGTAGTATTACCTTCACTCTTGAGAAGTTAGGCTGTAATTTTCAAGTGTAGTCATAAACTCTGCTAGTAGTTTCTCACAATCCAGTTTCACAAGAAAATTGCTTTGGGGTGTTAACACTGGAAGCTCTTCTTCTGCAGCACATTGCTGAAGGAGGGGGATTCAAGGTTGATTAGGGAATGATGGATTAATTTCTTGTTTTCCATTGTTCTGCGTACTAGCACATCCCAAAACTCGAGCTTTCCTGACTCACGGAGGGACACATGGAATCTATGAGGCGATCTGCGCTGCTGTACCGATGGTTATCATTCCTCTATTTGGAGATCAGCGAGAAAACATGCTGCATATGATACATCAAGGGGCAGGGATTGGTTTGTCTTTGCAAGATATTAACTCCCAAGATCTCGTGGAAGCAATTACAAATGTTATCAATGATACCAAGTAAGTGACATTCTCACAACTTTCAGCTACATGAAAACTTCAAAGTCTTCGTGCCTGCCTTGAAAACATCAAATAGAGCAGATATTTCTGGTTGTTGTGAAAAAAGCTTCACACAAGCTTGTTATAGAGTTTCTATCTTTAACATACACTCTGTGGCCACTTTATTAGGTTCCTCTTGTACCTATTAACGTGACCACTGATTATATGTTCATGGTCTACTTCTGCTGCAGATGATCCACTTCAAGGTTCAACGTGATGCTCTTCTGGACACCACTGTTGTAGCATGTTTCTACTTGAGTTACTGTCACCATCCTCTCAACTTGAACCAGTCTGGCTTTTCTCCTCTGACCTCTCTCATTAACAAGATGTTTTTGCCCACTAAACTGCCACCTTCATGATATTCTTTTTTTTTTGCACCATTCTTTGTAAACAGCAGAGACTGTTGTGTGTGTTGTGTGTAAAAGTCCCAGGAGTTCAGCAGTTTCTGAGATACCCAAATCAACCTATCTGACACTAACAATTATTCCATGGTCAAAGTTTCTTACATCACATTTCTTCCCTATTCTGATGTTTGGTTTGAACATCAACAGGACCTTTTGTCCATGTCTGCATGCTTTTATGCATTGAGTCGTTGTCACATGGTTAGCTGATTAGATATTTGCATTATTGAGCAGGTGTACAGGTGTACCTAATAAAGTGGCCACTGAGTGTATCAAGACCCACGCTGTATTTTTTATACAACTTGTACTTTTTATGCAAGTTGGAAAAGCATAAAGTTTTCCCTTATCTTATCTTCTCATTCATCTTGTGTTAATTGGATGCTTTAATCCCCAATTCAGGTGTATGATTTCTTCTTAGTTGCTAAAGCCTGAATCTGGATGTGGGAGAAGTCCTTCCAGAACGGACCTCTTATGTGCATTGAATGAATTAAATTATGCATTGGTGAATGTGCATTTCAACACTGTGCAATTCCAAATATTATAACACAGACTGCATGAAGTAAGATAAAATGTAATCACATTAAAAGAAAGTTGTCCTTAAGCAAAATTAATTTGAAACCAGACATTTCAAGGTTGCATAGCACTGCCAACGATCAAGGCAAAGTTAGAAGGTTACATTCCTGATGAAGGGTTTCAGTCCAACATATCGACTGTATCCTTTTGCATAGTGCTGCCTGGCCTGCTGAATTCCTCCAGCATTTTGTGTGTGTTGCTTGGATCGGCAGAATCTGCAGATTTTCTCTTGTTTACTACGGTAGACTAACAGCCTCTATCTCTGAAGTCCGAACATTGAACACAGAACAATATAGCACAGTGCAGGCTCTTTCGACCACAATGTTTTGCCGGCTTTTCAACCTACTCCAAGATCAATCTAATCCTTCCCTCCAAGATAGTCCTCCATTTTTCTTTCGTCCATGCGCTTATCTAAGAGTGACTTAAATGCCCCTAGAGTACCTGCCTGAACCACCACACCCAACAGTGTGTTCCATGCAGTCACCACTCTTTGTGTAAAAAAAATTGTCTGACATCCCCGTCCCCCGCCATACTCTGCTCCAATCAACTTAAAGGTATGTCCTCTTGTATTAGCCTTTGCCGCCCCAGGCAAAAGGTGCTGGCTGTCCACTCTATCCATACCTCATATTATCTTATACACTAGGGGTCGCCAACCCATCGATCGCGATCGACTGGTCGATCTTTGAGACTTTCCCAGTAGATCCCGAAGAAAAGTCAAAAATAAATACACAAATACTGTTGAAATGTGAGCATTATCAAAGTAATACTAATTAGGATAATGGTAATATAGCAATATTTTCGTTAAAAAGCTGTTTGTAAAGAGAGATTGTTTCCGGGTTACGGGGGTTTAGTTCCGTTCTTTCTGCCCAGTGCGCATGTGTGTAGCTCCCCCGCCGTGCACCGCGTTTTCAGCGTAGCCTGTGCTGCGTCAAAGTGACCAATCAGATTAGATAAGAGTACAGACTGTCACAGACATCAATATACGGCAGTGGTCCCCAACCTCCGGGCCGCGAAGCATGCGGGAGTGCATCCGAAATAAACAATCTAATTAATTAGGTGAATGTCGGCTCAGATCAGAGGCGACGCAATTGGCACTAGCTCGCGATACCCTGATAGCAAAGCGGAGGCTCCATGAAAGAAGGCGAAAACATATAAATTCCATCCAGAATGGGAAGAGGAATTTCTGTTTACCTTGGTGAAAGACAAGTGTGTATGTATGTTGTGGCACCAAACACAAGCACTGACTAAAAGAGGGAATCTGGAGCGGAACCACAACACCAACCACCAGAAACGTAAAGACACCTACTCCCCAGAGAGCGCAATTCGTGCCTGGAAAGTTGAGCTGAAATCGGGGTTGAAGGCCCAGCAATCGTTTTCCACAAAACATGCTGCTCAAAATAAGGCTGCTATTGAAGCATCATTTTGTGTAAGTCACCTTTTGGCTGAACACAAGAAGCCTTTTACAGATGGCGATTTATTCAAGGAAGCAATGGTCATTACCGCAGAGACTGTTTTTAATGACTTTAAAAACAAAAACGGCATCACAACCGCAATACATAATATACCGCTTGGCCCTGCAACAGTGACAAGGAGGGTAGAGTCATTGTCAGAGGACGTGGATACTTTTCACTACAGTTCGATGACTCCCTGGATGTAATGCAAACAGCTCAGCTTGTTGTTTTTGTCAGAATGGCTTTCCAGAATTTTACAACAAAGGAGGACTTCCTCACTCTTTTGCAATTAAAGGAAAGAACGAGAGGTGAGGATATTTACAATGAGTATAAAAAAATATGTCCGTGAAAATGACATCCTCATTCATAAACTGGTGGCAATTACTACTGATGGGGCCGAGCAATGCACGGTGTGTGTGTTAGTTTTATAGCACTATAAGTCAGTGCCTACTTCGGGTCAATTTAGCTACGTGAAATTTCATTTTCACAGATGAAAATGATTAAATCTATGTACAGGAGCTGACTTACTGACAGACACCTCACTAGGGTTGCCAACTTTCTCACTCCCAAATAAGGGACAAAAGTAGCAGTCAAATCCTGGGACGTTTGTGTTTACCCTGAGAAAGACTACCATGACCATGAAGCTTTGCGCGGGTACCTGTGTCCGCATGCGTGTATGTGCCGATTTTGTTTTAACCCCACAAATCGGTTTTGGCTTAATTTTCATTATTTCTACTTTATATAGGCTGTGTATTTATCATATCATTCCTGCTTTTAGTATATGTTAGTGTTATTTTAGGTTTTATGTGTTATTTGGTATGATTTGGTAGGTTATTTTTTCGGGTCTGGGAATGCTCAAAATTTTTTTCCATATAAGTTAATGGTAATTGCTTCTTCGGCGTAAACTATTTCAGCACGAAAGTTTTCATAGGAACGTTCTATCTTAACGGGGGAAATACAGGACAGTTGGCAACCCTACACCTCACAGACTGTCTCAGACTGGCTGTCTCTAGTTATGAGCCAAATTTCAGGGAACTAGCAGAAAGTATTCAGCCCCAGTCATCACACTGAGTGCAACAGTCAATTTTTATTCATTTATTTTTGGTGTTGAAATAAAATTAAATAATGAAACTTAGAATTAAAGGTGTGAAGTATTGTAATATTCTTAAAGAAAGACAACTATGGCCTGTTTGATATGCTAGTTACAGTGTTTTCTTGTTTGAATTAATTTGAAAGTTTGACAAAAGTGTTTTGTGTAATTCAAATACAATTCGCCCAAATAAAAGGCCTCAAATTGGAAGTACAATCTGAGCTGTTTTTTCTCTAAACAATTTAGTAGGTAGATCTTGCCTTTCACTGAGGTCGAGGTAGGGGATCTTGGGCTTAAAAAAGTTGGTGACCACTATTATACACTCTTATCTGATTGCCTTTATCTTCTCTGCTCCAAAGAGAAAAGCACCAGCTTGCTCAATCTTTCCTCATAGGAGATGTTCTCCAATCTAGAGAGCATCCCGGTAAATCTCCCCTGTGCCCTCTCTAAAGGCTCCTATAATGAGGCAACCAGAATTGAACACATCACTCCAAGTGTTGCCTGAGCAGTTTTAGAGAGCTGCAGCATTATCTCACGACTCTTGAACTCAATTCCCCTACTAGTTAAAGGCTAAAACACCATACACACTCTTAACCACCCTCTCAACTTGTGCTGTAACTTTGAAGGATCTATGGAACTGAACCCCAAAATCCCTCTGTTCCCCATACTGCTAAGAATCCTGCCATTAACTGTCCACTCTGCCTTCAAGTTTTGCCTTCCAAAGTGCATCACTTCACACTTTTCTGGATTGAATGCCATCTGCCACATCTCAGCCCAGCTCTGCACCTTGTCAATGTCACATTGGTAACTTTCTCCACTATCCACACCATTGGCCTTCATGTCATCTGCAAACTTAGTAACCCCCACCCCTTTCCACTACCTCATCTAAGTTATTTATAAAAATGACTTTAAAAAAGGGTGTCAGAACAAATCCCTGTGGAACACCAGGCAGAATATGCACTGTCTACCACCCTCTGCCTTCTATGGGCAAGCCAGTTCCAAATCCATTCAGCCAAGTTTGCCTGGATCGCATGCCTTCTGACTTTATGATGGGAAATCTTGTTGAACACCTTACTAAAATCCATATACACCACATCCAAGGGTCTACCTTCATCAATTTTATCACTTCTTCGAAAAAGTCAGTCAGGCTCATGAAGCATGACCTACCCCTCACAAAGCCATTCTAACTATCCCTAAACTGACAATGTTTCTCCAAAGCTCATAATTCCTATCTCTGAAAATCTTCTCCAATAGTTTGACAATACTAATGTAAGACTTGGTAGTCTGTCATTCCCATTATTATCCCTATTATCTTTCTTCAACAACGGAATGACATCTTCCATTTTTTATACCGTCTTCTGGTACTGCTCCTGTGGCCAGTGAGGCCACAAAGATCATCAGCAAAGGTGCTGCAATCTCATTCCTCACTTCCTGTAGTAACCTGGGATATATCCTGTCGGACCTGGGCACTTACCTATCTTTATGTTTTTCAAAAGTTGCAACACTGCCTCTTTCCTAATTGCAACATGCTTCAGCCTGATTTACACAAACCTCACACTTGGCAAGTTGCCATATTTCATCAACATTTTAAAAGCCACTGAGTGATCCTGTACTTTTAATCAATTCCTATCCAAAATATAATTTGCACTCAAATTTTAAACAGGCTAAACAATGGAAAAACTTAACCGACCCCACTTTAAGCTAACTTCAATAGGCTAAGGGCCAAGTGCTGGAATTAGTACTTTGGTTGGCATGGGTACCATGAGTTCAAGGTCCTGTTCTATGTTGTATGTGATTTTACTATGGTAAGACTTTAAAACAAAGGAATGCTATATGTAATCACTCATGCAAACACATGCATTTACATACCCACATATCAACTAGAATTTCAGCAGCCCTCTTTCCCAGTTTCCATTCTTTAATCAAAGACCCAATACTAATAAGAAAAAACAATTGCTCTACAATCGCGGACTATGACTCTCACAAAAACGCTCACGTTCCCAGGGGCACCCTTCATTTCACATTTATTGCCTGTGGGAGATGAGGTTCTTCATTTCTCCTTTGGTATCACGCACTTTTCCAGATTTGGGTTTACTTATATTGCATTTTTCATATTAGTCTGCCATGCTTGAAAGCACAAAATCATTTAATTCATGCCAGTTATCACTGAGATTAAGATCAGACTAAGTCCAAACAAATGTGACAGCCAGTGTGATCAATGTGTAGGGAAAGCTAATTGTTCTGCCTTCACATCTTTTGAATTTAGTGCAGGAAAAATGTCTCTTACTCCTGCAATGTAAGTTGGCTACAGTCACTCTACGTGATGTGTTCAGAGGAACTTTCTCATGACTTCAGACAGATCCTTATAAAGGCTCTCACTTACTGTGACCTTTAGCTTGGAACCCTTGTTTTTGTTATTTCCCAGTTACTTCCATTTCTCTTCCTCCCTTGGGCTGTCCCATAAACACACAAGGTTTGAGCATGAAAAGTCATAATCAAATCTTTTTTGTCTGGATCTCAGTGATTCTGTTGCCAGAAATTAACTTTGATGGTTGTCCCCTACTTGTCTAGCTCACTGATTCAACTTAGATGAGTGATCTCACTCTGTTAACCTTGCCCTCTCCCTTTCTCTTCTACTTTGTCTTGGTCAAATGTTTGCCAGAAATCCAGGATACCCACATGAAATACAATGAAATATAATGTGAACTGTGTCTCCCACATCACATCTGGGATCAAATTTATTATCAACAATCCCCTGACAATCTGTACACATTTCAGGTTGGTTCGATCTGCAAAGTGTTACAGTAGATACATGTGTTAAGGATGTACAAAGGCAGGGGAAATGGAAGGGACAGAAAGAAGATTGCAGTAAGGTGGAAGATGTTATAGTGCACTGTAAGTACAACTGATCTGGCTGCTGAATATCACTCATTACTCATTAAGATATAGAGCTTAAAACCAACAAAGTCTTTATTTCTGCTATTTGTTTTGTTTGCCTGGACTCTGAGTAAACTCTAGACTTTGGTATCCTGTGTCAGCCATGCTTGGTGGGCTTTTACAAGCTAGTGCCAGGAGTTCAAACCTATTACATTTATAACACCAATCTGATTTTATAGGCAGACAAAAGTTTTGTAACTTTTTTGATAATCTGTCTGAAGCACTCATATGATCTGCGGTTTTCCAGACTCTCAGGTTGCCATGGTTACCTGAGTTCCTGCCAAAACTGCCTTTAATGCCATTGAGCAAAACACTTGCTTCATGTCTTGTCTTATTTCAATTGTAACAGCAGTTCTTGTTGCCTTCTGAATAGTAAAGTTAAGGGATAAAGAGTTTAGCCTGAATCTGTTCATCACTTAATCCTAACACTGACCTGTGACCCAATACCTTGTTGGAATTACAATGGATGACTAAAATCTTCAGATTGACAATGTGATCCCCAGTTGTTTCCTCTGGCATCTGGTTATGAGCACTGAAGTTATTTGGATATTTCTGGATTGCAATGTGCTCTCAACAATCTTTCCAAATGGATGTCCACTGCATTCATAGTGCCAACAAGTTCCCTGTGGTGCATAAATGTTAGTCTCTGCTAGGAATATCACTTCCCTCCACTCAGCACATTTTGTTTTTCAGCATTTTCATGCATAGCCTCTACAATGTACAAGAACATGCCAAGTGCTCGAAGTAAACATTAAATCCACCTTTGACTTTATTGTCAATAGCTTTCCAATATAACTTAGTTTTGCAGTTATTGCCACAATTTTACAATTTTATGTGTCTTATTTTACGCGACTTTCTAAAGGAATTTCTAAATACAGCAGATTCCTGTTAATTGAGACGCATCAGAACCAGTGCATTCTGGCCCAGTTAGCTGAAGTGTCACGGAAATAGGCAAAAAAGTATAAAAAAAGACAAACTACTGTTTAACTGAAGAACAAATTATGTATTTAAATGAAATACATAATAAATTAGAACATCCAAAACTATTACAGTATGTACTATAAAGCTGTGTATTAATTCCAAATAGTTACTGATCAACAAATTCATTCATGTACGCTAATGTGTTCTTTTGATTGACTGTAAATGAACAAAATCAATACAGACACCCAGAGCAGATAGTGCACTGCCTCCATTCATTGCTTTGGACAAAAGTACCCTCCAAATCTTCATTTTAATGGTAACATTCAAGATGATTGTTAATACCGTCAGATTCTTTCTAACTTATTGAAGGAGTGAAATTATTTCATTTTCTCTCCCAGCCATTTCTTGTACCTCCAAGCCTGAATGCTTGAAACTACAGTGAGCAAAGCAGTTCTGAATTGTTATACTGTTTATTAGTCTCCAACCATCAGAGAGAAAAATCACTGCTTTTTGAACACAAACACGCAAGTGACGCTATTTAAAAACTGTTCATTCTAAGCACGGTTTAGTGTCTAGTGGCTACACAAGTGCACACAACTGAAGCTAGTTAGAAAACGTTTGGCAACAGTCATCTGCCCCAATTAAGTGGCATTGTTCCACAGTCCCAAATCCCAGCTATTTTCTTAATTAATTCTTGTTATTTATGAGTTGTGCCAAATATGTTGCTGCTCCAATTAACTGATGGCCCGATTAAGTGGAATCCACTGCATCCCATCTTCATTACTAAAGCATTGTTGATTCTTCTGAATTCTTACTAGAGCACAGTGATACCATCACTCATTTATTCATTTCAATACAGCTACAAGAAAACACATCGAACAGTAGAGTGATGCAGCTGGTTGAGGAATTCCTAGCTCCAGCAACCTGGGTTCAATCCTGACCTCGGGTGCCAGCAGTGTGGAGTTGCACATGCGACCATATAGATTAACCTTGGATGATTTGGTTTCCTCCTGTATCCCAAAGATGCGAAGGGGTTGGTAGATTAACTGCCATGTAAATTGATGAGTGGCAGAATCTGGGAGAGCTGATGCGAACATGGGGTGAGTAAAATGGGATTAGTGCAGGTAGGTAGGTAACCTTTTCAAAATGGGCACAGTGGAGACAAAGAAAGTGGAAAAGCTTTACCAAAAGTGGGAGGAAGACTTTTTCATTAGACTAACCTTGCAGTCTGCCGGCTTATCGTTGAAACCAACCACTAAAAAGAGAGAGAGAAATATGAAAGAGAATTGAGCTGAAGATGGAACAGGTGAATGATGAAAATTGGAATAAAATTGTGAGTGTGGATTGAGAACAGAAAGCAGCAGTGATATAGTCATCATTGTACTGGAATAAGTGATAAGGGGAGTCACTTGAGTAGTCCATGAACAAAGAACTTTCCTCCTGTTGTACAAAACTCAGATTTGCAGAACATCACACGAGGAGGTGGTGGTGAGAAGGGACTTCATGTCCATGGTGAGAAGATGAGCTGGGAAATGTTGAATTGGTGGAAGGCCCTGGAAGAGATATGGAAATGGACTTCTTGTGGCAGATTTTGAGTCTAAATTCCTTTTTTTACTTATGCTATATCTACAATTGTAGTATTAGTTTGATGAGTGTGGTATCCGGACTGAATTATAACTGCAGTACCAGGATCAGTAATGCCATCAATAATGCTGCATTCGTTGGTTAGATCCAAAGAGGTCTTCTTGCTTCAAGGACTGATTACATCTGGTTCTGAGAGATCTTCAGTAGGAACCATTGTCTTAACAGTGCAATAACTTTATGTTTCAGGTACAAGGAAACCATGATGAAGCTGTCTTCGCTGCACAAGGATCACCCGTTCAACCCACTGGAGCTCTCTGTCCATTGGGTTGAGTTTGTAATGAAGCACAGAGGTGCCAAACATTTGCAGACTGCAGCTCAAGATCTGAATTGGATCCAGTTCCATTGTTTGGATGTCATCGGCACCCTTCTTGCTGTGACCTTATTATTTGTCTACCTAGTGACCAAGTGCTGCTTAGTCTGCCTACGAAAAGTGAAGGGCCACAGGAAGAACAAACTTGACTGAAGAGCCTTCTTAAGATGAGGCTTCTCCAGGGCATCTGATTGTCCGAAGCCCAAAACTTTCCCCCACTGTCATATGGCAGACTCAAATCATAATTTTCACATTCCGCCCCCTTCCATTTGTAGCTATACCTCCAACATCCAAGTTCTGCTTTGCATTTCTCTCTCAAAATGCCACTCTCCCCTTCTCTTGTCTTTCCCTTAGCCTCCCTTCCTGCCAGCTTTTGGAGTCCCACCTGAATACCTACCAACAGCTCAGTGAGGGCTGATGTTTATAACTGCTGCTGTGAAGCTCCTTCAGATGTTTCATATTGTTTGAGATACTGGTGAAACACAAAATGCTGCTATAAGACCATAAGACATAGAGCAGAATTAGTTCGTTTGGCCCATGTAGTCTACTCCACTATTCAATCACGGCTGATTTATTTTCCCTCTCAGCCCCATTCTCCTGCTTTTCCTTGTAAGCTTTGATGCTTGTACTAATCAACCTCCGCTTTAACTGTATCCAATGACTTGGCCTCCGTAGTTGTCAACGGCAATAAGTATCATTATTACTGTTGCCCCACTAATGGCAAAAGCTCATTAGCGGGGCAGCAGTATGGTCGCATTGTTTATTCCAGGGACCAGCTGATTGCGCTTATGCCGGCCCGTTTAGCGAACAGAGCGGCGGACACCCCTGCTGAAATCTGGAGAAAAACACACAGAAGATGCAGAGGGGGATCACAAAAGCGAGGAAAGAGGACCGGGTCGAGACAACAGAGACTTATGGAGAAGAGGAGTTTGGTGGGTAATAAAATGGATGAGTTGACCGCGCTAGCCAGGAATCAGAGAACATTTCGGGAGTGCAGTGTTATGTGTTTTACTGAAACGGGACTGCACGAGGACATACCCAATCAAAACTTTGCCATGGAGGGCTTCCAGACCATTCGGGCTGACCGGAAGTGCACTGAGAGCGGTAAGCGTAAAGGAGTTGAGGGCTTACTGTTCTGGTTAACAACGGATGGTGCAATCCTGGTGATATTACGATCAAGGAACGTGTTTGTAGACCGGATATTGAACTTTTTGCCGTTGGACTCCGGCCATATTCCACCGAGATACAACACTGGACGTCACGGGAGGTTGTTCCTGCCTGTGGCCATTGAACTTTGCAGCTCCTCCCGTGGAGGGTCAGACACCCTGAGCCAATAGGCTGGTCCTGGACTTATTTCCATCTGGCATAGTTTGCATATTGTTGTTTGATTGTTTGTGGTTTTTGTATGGCTATATTTATGTTCTATTCTTGGTTGGTGCGGCTGTAACGAAACCCAATTTCCCTCGGGATCAATAAAGTATATCTATCTATCTATCTACCTGGACTGTAGTTATGTTAATGAGTTCTCTTCTCAACAGAGATTCTTATTTAAGGCATTAATGCACTCCTAACAAGAAATCATCAGCAAAGTGCTCCAACACAATGTATTCTGGGAAAAATAAGCAATATTCTCCATTTCTCAGTCCACAACAACACCATAACCCCCACACTGCCCTTGCAATAAGCAATACCGTTCTGTTAGCTTTTAAATATTTGCCTTATCTGCTTAATAAATTTTTATGAATGATGCACGAGGACACCTAGACCCCTTTGCATCTCAGAGCTCCGCAATCCATCGCCATTTAAATGATATGCATTTTTACCAAAAAAATCCTGTCAAACTGGACAGTCACACATTTTCTTGCATCGTACGAGGGGTGATTGATAAATTTGTGGCCTAAGGAAGAAGGAGTCAATTTTAGAAAACCTAGCACATTTATTTTTCCTACATTTACACACTTAGTCCAGCGGTTGTGGAGCATACGGATCCCTTCTTTGTAGGAGTCGGCATCTTGGACCTCCAGAAAGTGGTCCACAGCAGGGGTGATTGATAAGTTTGTGGCCTAAAGTAGAAGGAGATGAGCTATTAACTTCAAACTTCCTGCATAATCACTCAAAGAGTTGAACTGCACGTGCACGTAACGAGAGCTGTATAACTCGTCTCCTTCTACCTTGGGCCACGAACTTATCAATCACCCCTGCTGTGGACCACTTTCTGGAGGTCCAAGACACTGACTTCTACAAAGAAGGGATCCGTATGCTCCAGAACCGCTGGACTAAATTTTTAATGTTGGTGGGGACTATGTTGAAAACTAAATGAGCTGTTTTCTAAGATTGACTCCTTCTACCTTAGGCCACGAACTTATCAATCACCCCTCGTATACCTTTTGCAATATCATTGTCCAGTCAATTAATCTGTCTCTATCCTCTTCTAGCTTCAGGTGAACTCAAAGCAATCGTGCAATCTTTAATGAAATGATTAAAATTGCTTGATTAGTTTATAGCTTTATAGACAATAACGTTTGTTTTAGTGCTAAGTTTTCTACAAGCCTATTGTAATCTTGATTCCAGGTTTAAAGATACCAAACACAACTGGGCAAAGTTTCTCAGAGAATGTAAGCAATAGGAAATTTGTAACCTAGAGTGAATTGTGGAATATTACATCACATTAAACAGAGTACTGTATATGTTCATTGGCTGTTCCTCTCAAATGCAAAATGTGTTCAGTTTGATTTGCTGGCAAAATGACTGGTTCCATCTTGCCCTGCTGCCTTTACTGCAATGTTAGAATATGGATTCCTATTATGGAGACAGCAATGATAGGGCTCTTACCTTGCCATTAGGGTGTTACACTTTCTTCCCATTGGGAATAATGCCCCATTGCAGTACAGAGACCATGTTGCGTAGTCAGAGATGCTGCCCATTGGATGAGGCTTTGAACTGGCCTGCCCTCACGAGTCAATCTGAATGATCCTAAATCATTATTATGAGAACAAATGAAATCTTCCTGCCTGATAGTTGATATTAACTCAACGTCACAAAATCGGATCAATTGGTGGAATGTCGATCACTTTTTCCTTGCCATGCGACCTTGACTGTCAGAGTGAGTCGGCCTCACATCTGCGCACAAGTGAAATGAGGTGTCCAGAGGAAATAAAGGAAAAGCCTGCAAAATGAAGCATGGCTTCCCACAGTACCCCATTTTCATGATCATGATCATCTGACACTTACTCCTCTGATGGCCCTGCACCCTGAGCTCTCAGTTCAGAGATGCATCAGGACGTAGCCTTCACACCAACCCTGATGCTCAGCAGTCGGTTGCTTCAGGATGGCAGCTGCCTCTCACCCCAAATACAGACTGCACTCAGTTACTTAAAGACCCCATTTTGTGAGGTGACCCTTCAATGCTCGTCTAGATAAAGTGACACAGCCAATGAGCAGCAAAGGGGAGTCTCAGTCAGAATTACCAGAAGATCATCATCAGTGTGATGCCAAGACCTGCGCACTGATGCGGCTGAACCCAATCCACTCCGTAATTTTGTTCCCACTCTATCTGTGTACCTATCTGTCCAATAAACCAGCTGAACAACCAGCAAAAACACTGGAAATATTCAACACATCGTGCAATGTCTGTAGAGAGGAAAACAGGTACAAAATTCTTCACAAGATTTCTGCATCTGACTGCAGCTGCTAATAGTCCGTGTTAGGGAGCTGGAGTTGGATCGTTTGGGAGACCGAGCAGTTGATAGACCCGAGTTATAGAGAGGCAGTCCCACCAAAGCTGCAGGATAAAGGTAGCTGAGTAATCCTCAGTGTAGAGAAAGGGAATAGGCAATCAGTGCAGAATACCCGGTGGCCATTCCCGTTACAAATAAGTATGCCACCTTGGACACTATTAGGGGGAGATGACCTACCAGGATAAAGCCATAGCAATCAGCTTTCTGGCATTGAGAATGGCTCTGTGGCTCAGAAGGGAAATGGAGGTGGGGGAGGAGAGGACAGCGGTATTCATTTGTTAGGGGAACAGACAGGATGTTCTGTGGATGAAAATGAGAGTCCTAGATGGTATGTTGCCTCCTAGGTGTCAGGTTCAGAGATGTTTTCGAATGAATCCACAGCATTCTTAATGGGAAGTGTGAACAGCCCAAAGCCATGGTCCCAATTGGCACCAATGACGTCGGCAGGAAGGGTGACAAAGTCCTGCAAAGTGACTTCAGGGAGTTAGGTGCTAAGTTAAAAGACAAGAACTCCAGGGTGGTGATCTCAGGATTATTACCAGTGCCACATGCTGGTGAGGCAAGAAATAGGAAGGTAGTGCAGTTTTGTATTTAGTTAAGGAAATGGTGCAGGAAGGAGGCTTCAGATCTTGGGTCATTGGATTCCCTTCATGAACAGATGGGAGCTGTTTGCACGTGAACTGGAGGTGGGAACCAAATTCCTTGCAAGAAGGCTAGTTGCTTGGAATAAGGGATGAGAGAAATTAAAGTAGAGTTGCAAGGGCATGGGAATCAGAGAGGGAAGCCGGCAAGTGAAATGACTGTAAGAAAAATGGATGCAAATCCTATAAGCAAAAACAAAAATCAACTGTTTGAGCATGGTGTGGCTAATGTTCTGAGATGATTCTACAATGCAAGTAATATGTAGGTAAGGTAGATGATCTCAGAGCATGGATCAGCTTGTGAAATAATGATGTTTTAGCCATTAGTGAGACTTGGTTGCATGAAGAGCAGGATTCTGATTTTCTGGGATTCCGTTGTTTTAGAATGATAGAGGGGTGGTAGTAAAGGGAGAGGAATGGCTTTACTCATTACGGAAAATGTCACAACAGTGCTCAGAATACATACTGGAGGGCTCATCTACTGAGGCAGTTTGGCTGGAACTTTACAATAAAAAAAGGTTAACCACATTGATGGGACTCTATCATAGACCCGTCAATAGGCAGGGATTTAGAGACAGCCTGTTGGGTAAACCATTGTTTTTGTTGACTGCAGATCATGATCTCTCTTTGGGTGCTGTGCTGTTGCTTGGTGGGTGGTGGACACTTTTTGCTGAAGTGGGTGGGGGGCAGGTGGAGGGGGAGGTTCAGGTGTTGATGCTTGCTGCTGCTTGCGCATGGGAGGGGGAGAGGGAGCTTTGGAGTTCTTATATTTTTCATGGTATGCCTGCAAGGACAAGTATTTCAGGTTGTATACTGTATACGTTCTCTGATAATAAACAGAACCATTGAATGGTTTGAACCTTTTGGAAACCCTCCTCACACTATTTTATCCTTTGCTATTTCTTCCCGATCTGTAGTAATGAGCTTAAGGGGTGCAGCTCACTAGCCAGGTTTGACAGGAACCTGTTATAGGAATTGACTGTGATGTGACCTTTGACCCTGGGGCATCCACCGCTGCTTGAATTTTCTCAGCACACTTGTGTTATGCTTGTGCATCGAAGGTGTGACCACAGTAAGTGATGCTTGGTTTAAATAATTCATGCATGTTGTATCATGCTCTAAACCCTTAATCTTCTAATCTTTTTTACCATCTTCCCTTAAGGAGGGATAAAAATTGTTTGCAGACTTTTGATGTATCTTGTAATCTCATGTGCAGTAATTTCCTGTTTCCTTGCGCATTCGTGCTGGAAGGTGTCCAGAGTTTAATTCACTGTTTAGGTCTTTCTCTCCATGCACTCAGGTACTATTGTATCAGGAAGATTAGGTCTGTGAGTAACACACAAAATGCATGAAGAACTCACCAGGTCAGGTAGCATCTGTGGCACAGTTTTATTATAGAGGGATGTCCATTTAGAACAAATATGAGCAGGAATTTCTTCAGCCAGAGGATGGTGATCTGTGGAATTCATCGCCACAGGAGGCCAAGTCACTGGGTATATTGAAAGTGGAGGTTGATAGGTTCATGATTACTCAGATTATCAAAGGTTACAAGAAAAGACAGGAGGATGGAGTTGAGAGGGATAGTAAATCAGCCATGATGGAATGGCACAGCAGATTCAATGAGCCGAATAGCCTAATTCTGCTCCTGTGTCTTATGATCTAAAATGATCATTGTCTTGAGATTTTGGCAATGTTCCTTGTAATCCTTACTGGTAAAAATGATGTCATCCAGGTAACACTGAGTGCCTAGTTAGAGTGCAGGTGCAGATGCTATTTCAAAAATAAACCTATTATAACGATAAAGACTTTGTGAGAAATACTTTGGACTCTTCTTCCATCTGTAGATAGGCCTCAGCTAAGTCCACTTTGTTGAAGAGCTTTCCTCTAGAAAGATTTGCAAATATATCCTTTCTCCTGGGCAGAGGGTATTAATCTATGTTCAATACTGGGGTTGATGGTGACCTTAAAATGACCACAGGTCTTAACAGACCTATCCTTCTTGGCTACTGGGACCATAGGTGTAGGTCATGGGCTCCACTCACCTTTGGAAAGAATTCCTTCAACCTCCATGCGGTCTAGCTCGCTGGCTACTTTATGACGGATGGTATAAGGATCTGGATGGACTTTGTAAAACCTGGGTGTGGCATTTTCATATGACACTATTTTATCTTTGACATGTTTGAGTTTTCCATTGCCATCCTTGAACACTGCTGTGGCATCATCTAGTACCTTTCCTAAGTACTGATCAGGAAGATAATGCCGGTGAACCACAGTTACGTACAATGCTTCTATGTACATCTCTTTTGAATTACTCTCACTGCAATCTGCAGCATGTAATTTCCCTTTAAACAATGTACTTTTAAACCAACTCAATGATCCACAGAGTTCACGATCTTCTGAAGGACTCAACGGACATGGCCGGAAGTGAGGTGTAGGGAGGGAGTCTCGAAGCCATACTGAAATGCAGGAAGATGAGGCCCTCCTTACTCAGCAACTTGTTAGCAAAGGTGCAGTTGTTGGAGAGCAAGACTGAGGACCTGAGGGCGAGATTGCTGGGTTGGAGGAAAATGAGAGTTTGTTGTGTGCTATGTCTAAGAGAGACATGGCTTTCTCCCAGCACACCAGATACAGTGGTCAGACCTGAAGGCTTCTTGATCTACTGAGTGGACCGAACTGCTGATTCTGAAAAGACAAAAGGTGGAGGTGTGTGTTTCATGATAAACTTTCGGTGGTGCTCTGATATGGCGGATTTGACCCCACTAAATCATTCGGTCTTCCCCAACCAGAAGCATTGGATTAACTAAGAGATCCGCAATCTGTTGAGAGCCATTCAAGCTTTGTGACCAAGTAAGGTACAAGAGGTCCAGGTACTTCCTTTGGAAAGCCATCTCATGGGCAGAGTGACAATTCCAGCCTAAACTTGAATCAACAAGGGATGCTCAACAGTTGTGGCAGGGCTTGAATACTATCACCTCTTAGAAAGTTAAATTAGGTAAAATAGGTGACAACAGGGCTTTGTTTCCAGATGAGCTGAATGCCTTCTATGCTTGCTCAGTCCTGAGCCAGGGGACCTAATGTACTTTGATAATAAATTTACTTTGAACTTGGGGGTGTTGCATGCTAATGGTGGATGGATCTCCAATCAAGGTGTGGTTATCCTAGTCAGTCATGGCCCCACAATGCTGGCCCTCCTGTTTTTATCACATCCAAGCCCAATGTGACACGTTGTTTGTTGTATTTCTCTGTTACAAATATCATTTCCACAGGAGTTATCTTTTCTCTGCTATAAGCTCTTAGTTGGATATCTGCAGGCTGTTCAAACTTATTTTGTGCAATGACTAAAACAACTGACCCAGCATCCAATTCTACCTTAATTAATTTGCCATTCATTTCTCGTGTAAGCCATGTGACTTGTTTCCTGGTGAACACAGCAGGCCAGGCAGCATCTCTAGGAAGAGGTACAGTCGACGTTTCGGGCCAAGACCTTTCGTCAGGACTAACTGAAAGAAGAGCTAGTAAGAGATTTGTAAGTAGGAGTGGGAGGGGGAGATCCAAAATGATAGGAGAAGACAGGAGGGGGAGAGATGGAGCCAAGAGCTGGACAGTTGATTGGCAAAAGGGATACGAGAGGATCATGGGACGGGAGGCCTAGAGAGAAAGAAAGGGAGGAGGAGGGGAAAACCAGAGGATGGGCAAGAGGTATAGTGAGAGGGCAGAGTGAGAAAAAGGAGAGAGAGAGATAAAGAATATATACTATAATAATAAATAAATAAATAATAGATGGGGTACAAGGGGGAGGTGGGGCATTAACTGAAGTTAGAGAAGTCAATGTTCACACCATCAGGTTGGAGGCTACCCAGACGGAATATAAGGAGTTGTTCCTCCAACCTGAGTGTGACTTCATCTTACGGTAGAGGAGGCCGTGGATAGAAATATCAGAATGGGAATGGGACGTGGAATTAAAATGTGTGGCCACTGGGAGATCCTGCTTTCTCTGGCAGACAGAGTGTAGGTGTTCAGCAAAACGATCTCCCGGTTTGCGTTGGGTCTCGCCAATATATAGAAGGCCACATTGGGAGCACCGGATGCAATATATCACCTCGTACCCTCATACCCCATCCGTTATTTATTTATTTTATATATATATTCTTTTTCTCTCTCTCCTTTTTCTTACTCTGTCCCTCTCACTATACTCCTTGCCCATCCTCTAGGCTTCCCCCCTCCCTTTCTGTGGGATAAGGGTTCCTCTTTAATATTCTAGTTGTCCATTCAAAAGTCTTAAAACAGTGGGGCCTTGAACCTGGTAATATGAGCTCCCCTCTCCTGTTGTAACTTCTGGCCAATGGGAGAGGGGAGCAAAGAGAAGTTTTTGATTGGTATTGGTATTGATTTATTATTGTCATGAGTCAAGATGCAGTCAAAAGCTTGCCTTGGATGTTGTACATGCAGATCAAATCGTTACACAGTGCATTGAGGTATAGTAAGGTAAAACAATAACAATGCAGAATAAAACGTAAAAGCTACCGAAGGAGCGTGGTGCAGGTAAACAATGAAGTGCGAGATCATGATGAGTTAGATTGTGAAGTCAAGGGTCCCTCTTATCGTACAACAGGTCCATTCAAGAGTCTGATAACAGTGGGGCAGAATCTGTCCTTCAGCCTGGTGGTATGTGATTTCAGGCTTTTTGTATCATCTGCCTGATGGGAGAGGGAGGAAGAGAAAATGTATAGGGTTGGTGTTCCTGTTGCCTGGAGTCATTGATTCAGCATCCAGACCAAACTGGAGACCCTTCACAGGAGAGGACATCAAATTGTTATTGTTTCCCTGGAACTCTTTGAAGGCATCCCATTACTACACCAGCAAGATTTATTTCATTTCCTTCAGCAAAGAAGATATGGAGCAGATACACAGAAATATGATAGAGCTGGCTTTTTACAATGGGACTGTTTTTGAACAGGTTTGGAGGAAAATGCAGCATACCAATGGTACAGGCAGTATGTCCAGTCTAACTGAGAATATTCCAAACAGGAGAAAATCTGCAGATGCTGGAAATCCAAGCAACACACACAAAATGCTGGAGAAACTCAGTAGGCCAGGCAGCGTCTATGGAAAAGGGTATAGTTGATGTTTCAGGCCAAGACCCTTCAGAAGGACTGGACTCTTTTCCATAGATGCTACATGGCCTGCTGAGTTCCTCCAGCATTTTGTGTGTGTGGCTTAAATGTGAATATTTATTGTTAAATGCAGAAGTGATACAGGAGTTGTTAAAGCAAAATTTGATGCCCTGCTGACAGACGGTTAAAGCACTTGGCAAGTACCCCTCTCTCCCCACTGTGAACTTACCGCAATGTATCCCTTGTGGTTTGTAATACTCAGCCACTAGGTGCCCCACGCCACTCTCGTACATGCCTAGAACTTTCACAGGAAACACCAATTGAAAGACTTTTCTCCGAAGGACTGGAAACATACCGATTAACTTTTTGGATCCATTGCTCTGTTTCTTTGTGGATTTGTCATTTGAAGATTTGGCCACCAGGTTCCACCGGAGAGATGTGACCCTGGTCTTCTATCTGGCTGCTGCGATACGACTTCATCCTGGAGTACCCCAGACCCCTGATGCCAAACGTGGTACTTGTTGGAGGCATCAACTACAAGGAGAGGAAGCCGTTGCCCCGGGGGAAGCAGTACTGGTGTGAATTAAATGATTGGCATGTCTCACTGTGACAAGTGCAAGTACAATCATGTAAAATGGCAGGTACTCATCTCCTGGGTATAAGAAATTGGTGTACTGTTGAACTATTTGACTTTGAAGGTCACTCAGGCAGCATTCAATTTAATCTGAGAAATGGTAATGAAGAAATGGGGATAAATTTGGATAGAATGTACATTAAGTTGAAGATGACCAAGAAGGCAGTATTCCATAAAGTTGCTACCCTAGTCCTTGAGGATTCTGTCCACGCTTTGGTGACTGGCTGCAGTTCACCCTGTCGACCATGCACACTGTACATAGTGCAGGCTGTGATTACTGCCTTGTGCGCTGTGGGGAACAGGTCCACGTAGGTAGCTGGCTAAGGTAAATCTAGTAAAACCAGGAAAGGCGGGAGGAGAAGATGGCGACGTGACGCAGCCTCTCCGGTGAAATGATATCCTATTTGTTAAATAGGGGCCGTGCACAATTCTGATTTGATGGAGACAGCCGTGAGAAGCACGGAGGAACATCTGGAGAAACTTCTGAAATGCCTGGTTCGCTGCCACTGCTACTGTGCGATTGAGAATCTCGAGAGGGAAGGCCCCAAATCCTCGGCTTTGCCTGCTGCTGGCGGCCGGGGCTGGGGGCGAAACGCTTGGCAGAGATGATGCTCAGTGCTCGGTGTCGGAGGGCTGGTTGGAGGCTCAAAGTTCTCGGACAACTCAGAGTCGGACTGTGGTCGGGCATGACAGGGAGAGTTTTCTTCCTTTTCCCATCTGTGTGAGATGTGGGACTTTCGAGAGACTTTGAACTTTTTTTAACCGTGCCCATGGTCTGTTCTTTATCAAGTTACAGTATTGCTTTGCACTGTTGTAACTATATGTTATAATTATGTGGTTTTGTTAGTTTTTCAGTCTTGGTCTGTCCTGTGTTTCTGTGATATCACACCGGAGAAATATTGTATCATTTCTTAATGCATGCATTACTAAATGACAATAAAAGAAGATTGTGTGTCCTCATAATCTAATCTAATCTAAGTGCAGATCCTGCAAATGTGTAATAAAAGCAGAGAGTGCTGGAATTACTCATCAGGTCAGCAGCTTCGATGGAGAGAGAAACAGAGTTAATGTTTCAGATTGAAGACCCAAGAACAAAGCTAGGAAAGACCTGAGTGTGTCTGATGTGCTCTGGGGCAGTATCTCCCTGGGAAGGAGAAGTTATGAGACTCGCAATTTTCATTGGTAGCTTGGTGCTGAATAACTGAGCTCTGATGAAAAGTCTTTGACCTGAGACATGGACTCTGTTTCTCTCTCTACAGATTCTGACCAGTCTGCTGAACCCTTTCAGGACCTTCCCTGAATTTGATTCCCCCCATTTCATTTGGTGCTTTTGCCATAAGTCTTTTTCTGTTCCCCTTTCTCAATTCATCAGCATCCTTAAGCATCAATCAGATGAACCAGACTGCATTTTCCTAGGGATTTTGCTCATGCTACTGGGTTTAGAGTTGGGGAGTGGAGCCCTTAGCAAGCAAAGGAGGAAATGGGCAACGTATTATGAGAAGACTTCCCCAGCACAAATTCCCATTTTAATTTTTTTTTCTTTCCAAGTTCTGGAAAACTTTTTGAACACTTCCGGAGAAAATGGTGCTGTGGCCTTCTCCTGATTGACAAGCCAATCTCAACAACCAACATGATTACAGGAGCATTTGGTCAAATTGCTCAGAAGATGTAAACAAATGGTGGCAGAATTTTGCTGGTCAACACATGCACAACAAACTTGTACAGCCAAGACAACTCCTTCAGTCCCTTTCACTGTGAGACAGGCAGTGGCAGCAAGAGCCAGAAGATGTTTGATCAGAACGCGTGTCTGTATTCATTCCAGGCCTGCCTTTGGGTTGTGATCCCAAGGTCCCCGTTTCATGTGTATTCATCCAGAATACCTAATGAGAGAGAAAAACAAAACACAGCTGGAAATCTGAGGAATATCAGAAAATGCTGCAAATATCCACAGGTGAGTCAAAGTCTGAGGAGAGAAGAGTAGAATTAATTCTCGTGTCAATGAGTTTCCTTCCGAAACCATTAACATTTGCAACAAAGAAAATGCACACTGAGGTGCATTAGAAGTTTTTTCTGTGTGTGCCAATGACCAGACAATCTATTCTTAATGATGTTACTTGAATGATAACCAATGACCAGGATCACTGGAGTGGTAGCCGTGGGGTCATTTACATCCACACGAGGAAGCTTCACTTTAAAATCTCACTAAAATAATTACACCTAGAACAGTACAGCAACCCCTCAGTACTGCATCAGAGAGTTGAGGCATGACTTTCTCTTTATGTCTTGAGTTAAAATTGATTCCGGGGCTCGGCTACATTGAAACCTTAGGGAACGGGTAAGATTAGTTTGACAGGAGCAAAAGAGGCGGAGGGGTGACCTCAGAGAGCTTTGCAGAATCAAGAGGGGCAGAGACAGGGTAGATGATCACAGGGTAAGGGAGTCTAAAACAACAGGGGAAGGAGACCTGAGGGGCATGTTTTCCACACAGAACTGTAGGGAGCAGGCTGCCAGAGAAAGTCCAATTACAATGCTTAAAAGACAGTTGGACAGGTACGGGAGAGGAAAGACTTAGAGGGATATGGACCAATGCAGGCAACAGGGGCCATCTTAGGTAGCCATCTTGGTCAGCATGGATGAGTCGGGCCAAAGGGCTGAATGCTGTATGACTCTGCAAATTACCTTTAACTCTCCTGTTACAGGTGGTGTGGAGACACACTAGAGAAAGGCCCTTGAAGCTGGCAACCAACACCAAGCTCATGAAATGGCTACCACAGAATTACTTGCTGGGTAAGAGAGCTACGTTGGTTGATAAGTACAACAGGTTCTGCAGATGCTGGAAATCTAGAGCAACAAACTCAAAATGTTGGAGGAACTAAGCAAGTAAGGCAACATCTCTGGTGAGGAACAAACAGTCAATGTTTTGGGCTGAGACTCTTCATCAGGAGTGGAGAAGAAAGTGGGGGAAAGCCAGAGTCGGGTGGCTGGGGGATGGGGGCTGCAGTAAGAAGCAGGACGATGGAAGGTGGATGGGGTAAAGGGCTGAAGAAGGAGGCTGATAAGAGAGGTCAGTGGACCGTGGAAGAATGGGAGGGAAGAGGAGCTCCAGATGGAAGTGATGAGCTGGTGAGGAGAAAGGGTGAGAGGGAAATCAGAATGGGGAATAGAAAGAAGAGAAGATGCAGGGGGTTGAGAACTTACCAAAAGTTATATAAATAGATGTTTATGACATCAGGTTGGCATAGGTTGATAGTATCTTCCTCCACTGGTTGTTGGGTATGGGAACAGGCACCAACTATAGCCTGTTAACAGGAGGGATATATTGTATGCCTTTATTGAAATACTTGATATGTAAAATTGAAGTTTGCAGAGTTGCCGAGGTGGCCAGAATTTCTGATTTCTTGTGTTCACCAGCTATAGCTGCCATTGAACAGAGGGTGAGTTTCTTGGTAGCCTCCATGATGCTCACGAGAGGCTTCTCCTTCACCTTTACCTCTGCAGCAGTTGCATTCACAGCCAACCTCACTTAACTCATTTACACAATAAAGTAGAAATCAGCGAGTCATAGAGTCATCCCTCACATAAAGAGACCCTTCATCCACATTGTCCATGCTGGTTATCCAGTATCCATTTATACTAATTATACTAATCCCAGCTCTTGGTCTGTGCACTTTGGCGATTCAAGTGTTTGCCTAAGTACTTCTTAAATATTGCGAGAGTTTTTTTTACCCTATCTCGGTGAGGTTTAGATTCCAGTCACCCCCTCAGTGAAAAAGTTCTGCCTCATATCCTGTCTGACCTTCTTGCTGTAAGCGTAGGTACCTCTGGTATGGAGAAAAGTTGCCTAATACTTATCCTGTCTATGCCCCTTGTATTTTTCTACATCCCTATAATCTCCCCACTCAGCTTCTTCTACCGCAAGGGAAAGAAACCAGCCTGCTCAGATCTCCTCATACCGTAACTCCAATGTTCCACTCCACCTCCAGCCATGTCCTGATGAATCTCCTCAGCATCCTCTCCAGTGCAACCACATCCTTCCTGTAGTGCAGTGACCAGAACTGTACACCACAGCTGAACATGTGCTTGAAAAGCTGTACCATAACCTATCAGCTTTTATATTCTGTGCCCCGTCTAATGAATGCAAGCATCTGAAGTGCCTTCTTCACTACCTCTTCCAGATGTGCTGCTACCTTTGGCAAACCTTGGACTTGCATACCAACTCCTTCAGTTTCTCAATACTCCTTAATGTCCTACCTTTTTTAGTAGATGTTTACCCTTAATGCTCTTCCCAAAGTGCTTACTTCACACTTATCAGGATTAAATTCCATCTGCTTCTACTCTGCCCATTTTAGCAACTGATCAGCTTCATCCTATAGTCATCCTGTAGTCGATGACTGCTCTCCTCACTAATATCAGGCAGCAGCTGTGAGTTTCTTGCTTCCAGCTTGTTACTGGGCCCTGGGTGAGCCAGGCCGAGGAACCTCCATGTCCAGCACCAGAGCAGAAGTGAAAGGGAGGAGTCTGGGTTCACAGGGAGATGTACAGTCTCTGCTCTCCCTTGACTCTATTCTTAAAGCTGTCATCACCCTACTGTTTGCATCCTCCACCTAAGATGAGCCTCAGGAACCAGAACCAAAAGTGTGAACAGACTTTGCATTTTGTAGAACATAGAACAGTACAGCACAGGAACAGGCCCTCTGACCCACAGCATTGTAGCAAACCAGCTAAAAAACAAATCAAAAACACTCAAACACTAATCTCTCCTACCTCACTAAGTCCATATCCCTTCATCTTCCTCACATTCATGGGGCTATCTAAACATCTCTTAAAAGCCTCTAACGTATTTGCCTCTACCACCATACCAGGCAGTGCATTCCCATTATCCACTACTCTCTGAGTAAAAAACTTACCCCTCACATTCCCTTTGAAACTACCCCCCTCACATTCAATGCATGCCCTCCAGTATTGGACATTACAACTCTGGGGAACAGAGACTTCCTGGCTATTCCATCTATGCCTCTCATAATCTTATAAACCTCTATCAGATCTCCTCTCAGCTTCAGCCACTTCAGAGAAAACAGCCAAAGTTTATCCAGCTTCTCACGATAGCACATGCCCTCTAAACTTGGTAAACCTCTTTTGTACTGTGACAAGAATACACATAAAATTAAGATGTTTGCTGGCCTGGGTTAGCATCAGTGACATCAGCAAGTGGTCTGCCACCTGCCCTCAGGGGAAGGAGAGATAAGGAACAATGGAGCAGCGTCTGGAGATGTGTAATGAAGGAACGGGGGAGAGAGAGCTGTCTGGAGCAGCTCCCCCCTTTGAACCCTGAACTGTTTGAAGTGGTGGACAGGCGATGCCCCAGCAGGGGGATAAAAAGGGACAGGTTCACTAAGGCAGGACACACACGCCACCCGAGGTAACGAGACCCTGGAAGCGGTATGCCTCTCACGAGTCGGTGAGAAGTATCAGACAACGGCCAGGGTGGAAAGGTACGATCAGCGGGAACCCGGTGTGTGTCCGCCCTTGCCTGGGTGCCGGGTTCACTGCAGAGGATCGACCGCATCTGGAGGAGGGGTCATAGTCGGTGACCTCAGGTGACATCACCAAGGACCCGCCCAAAAGCTGTTTGTGAGCCATATCGCCGGTCTGTGAGTGAAGCCGTGTCTGAATGATCAGTTGTTCCTGTTCCCTCTCTCTCTTCCCCCACGTTGTCCATCGCCATGGCAACGATTACTGCAAACTGAACTACTAAACTGGACTGAACTTTGAGTCACTTTGAAATTTGATCATTTACCCCTAGACAACGATAGAGCTTGATTGATGCTGTTATCTTAATTCTGTGCACATGTGTGGTTATCATTGCTGAACTGTTGCATTTATTATCCTTTCGATTACTGTGTTGCTTATTTCTTTAATAAAACTTTCTTAGTTCTAGTACTCCAGACTCCAACTGAGTGATCCATTTCTGCTGGTTTGGCAACCCAGTTACGGGGTACGTAACAGTACTCTCTCCAAAGCCTTGACATCCTTCCTATAGTGGATCAACCAGATCTATATGCAATACTCCTGATGTGGCCTAACTAAAGTTTTATAAAGTTGCAACAGAATCTCCTGACTTTTGAACTCAATGCCTCGAATAATAAAAGTAAGCATTCCATAAGCCTCCTTAACCACCTTCTCGACCTGTGTAGGCACTTTGAAGGAGCTATGAACTTGATTACTCTGCTCAGCAAAACTGTTAAGGAGACAGCCCTTAACAGTGTACTGTCTCCTTGTATTTGCCCTACTAAGGTGCAACACCTCACATTTATCTAGGTTAAAGTCTATCTGCCATTTCTCTGCCCATATCTACAAATGATATATACAGTATTGCACTGTATTCTTCGCCAGCCACTATCCACAACTCCACCAATCTTGGTATCATCTGCGAGCTTACTAACCCTCTCATCTATATTTTCGTCCGGTCATTTGTATAAATCACAAACAGCAGAGGTCCCAGTACAGATCCCTGCAGAACACTACTAATTACAGACCTTCAGCTCAAATAAGCCTTCGATCACTACCCTCTGTCTTCTATGCTCAAGACAGTTCTGATTCCAAACAGCCAATTCACCGTGGACCCCATGCATCCTAATCTTCTGGATTAGCCTTCCATGAGGGACTTTGTCAGACACCTTACTAAAATCTATGTAGGTACCATCCACTTCCCCACCTTCATCAATCTCTCTCGACACCTTGTCAAAAAACTCAATCAAGTGGATAAGACACAACCTGCCCCACACAAAGCCATGCTGGCCTAGTTAGGCCATGGGCTTCCAAATGCTGATATATCATATCCCTAAGAATCTTCTCCAGCAATCTCCCTGCAGCTGATGTGAGACTCATGTCCTGGGTCTATAGTTCCCAGCATTTTCCCTTGTTCCCGTAGGTAAAGATACAACATTAACCACTCGCCGGTCCTCCAGATCATTGCCTGTGCCTAGAGAGGACATGAAAATACTTGTCAAGGACCTAGCAATCTTGTCTCTTGCCTCATTCAATAACCAGGGGTAAATCCCATCAGGCCTTGGGGACGTATCCACCTTAATACTCATTAGGAGGCCCAACACTTCCTCCTCCTTGACCACCAAACTCCCTAACGTATTTATACACTCAGTACTGATCGCCTGGTTCTCCACATCCTTTTCCTTGTAAAAACAGAAACAAAGTACTCATTAAGTACCTCATTTACATTTTCTGCATCCAAGCAAATGTTCCCTTCTTTGTCCTTGAGTTGTCCTACCCTCTCCCTAGTTATCCTCTTTCTCTTGATGTATGTATAGAATGCCTTGGGATTCACCTTAATCCTACTTGCCAAGGGCTTTTCATGGCCCTTCCAAGCTTTCCTAATTCCCTTCTTTAGTTCTTTTCAGGCTTCTTTAAGCTGCTCATGTACTCCGTTTGATCCTAACTTCTGAAGCTTTGCATACTTTTTCATCTTCTTCTTGACTAATTTCATCAGCTCTCTGGACATCCATATCTTTCCATCCCTGTCCTTCCTTCTACCAGGAACATACCTTTCCCATAGTCTGTGCAACTGATCTTTAAACACCCTTCATATGTCTGCTGTGAACTTGCCAGAAAAAAGGTGTTCCCAACTAACGTTTCTGCCTAATGCCCTCGTAGTCTGCCCTACCCCAATTTAATACTCTCCTGCAAGGACCATACCTATCCTTGTCTGTAACTATCCTGAAATTGAGGAAGTTGAGGTCACTATTTTTTAATGGCTAACCTACTCAAAGGTTTATTACCCATCAACACCAGGTCCAGTACAGCCCCTCCTCTGGGGGAGATAAAGGTGAGCAATTTCAAGTTCCTGGGTGTCAACTTCTCCAAAGATCTATCCTGGGACCAACATAGAATTACAAAGAAGGCACGATGGGAGGTTGAGGGGACTTGCTTTGTCACTAAAGACTCACAAATTCCTACAGATGTACTGTGGAGAGCGTTCTAACTGGTTGCATCACTGTCTGGTATGGAGGGGCCACTGCGTAGGATCAGAAAAAGCGGCAGAAAATTATAAACTCAGCCAGCTCAGTCACCAGCATTGAGGACCTCAAAAGGTGATCCCTCAAAAAGATGACATCCGTTATTAAGGAACTCCATCACCTACGACATGCCCTTTCCTCATTGCTACCATCAAGGAGGAGGTACAGTAGCCTGAAGACACACTCTCAACATTTCAGGAACAGTTTCGTCCACATCCACCACCAGATTTCTGAGTGTTCAATAGACCATTGTACATTACGTCAGTATTTTCTCTCTCTCTCTCTCTCTCTCTCTCTCTTTGCACTATTTATTTAATTTCAGTTATATATATATTACTTATAGTAATGTATAGTTTTATTATGTATTGCAATGTACTGCTTCAGCAAAACAATAAATTTCATGACAAATGCCAATGATATAAAACCTGATTCTGATTCTGATTTGCAGATATTGAGAACTTATAGGCTTTGTGCCAAATGATTTGCACACAACGGGCTGCAGTTTGTAAATAAAACCAACCTATCAAAGGTGTCTGGAACTTGTACTTTTAAATTTGTGGTCGCTAGGCTTCTCCCTCCCCAACCTTATGGAAAGCATGACTGAAAATTGATGCTAGGGTTTCAAAGTTCTTACCCCGAAGAACAATAAAGCTAGGGATCCTTTGTGTAAGAGAACATTCCTGTAAACATTTTAGTCTCATGATTGCTCAAGCTAATTCAGAAACAGGAAAGGGGCAATAACTCTATTGGGTGTTTTTATAGACTCCACCCAATAGTAACAGGGATATCGAGGAGCAGATAGGGAGACAGATTCTAGAATGGTGCAATAATAATAAGGTTGTTGTGATGGGAGATTTTAACTTTCCTAATATTAATTGGCATCTTCTTATCACAAGGGGTTTAGATAGGGTGGAGTTTATTAGGTGTGTTCAGGAAGGTTTCCTGACACAATGTGTAGATAAGCCAACTAGAGGAGAGGCTGTACTTGATCTGGTATTGGGAAATTCTGGTATTGATCTGGTCAGGTGTCAGATCTCTCCGTGGGAGAACACTTTGGAGATAGTGATCACAATTCTTTCTCCTTCACCATAGCGCTGGAGGGGAATAGGAGCAGACAATTTGGGAAAACACTTGATTGCAGTAGGGGGAAATATGATGCTATTAGGCAGGAACTTGGGAGCATAAATTGGGAGCAGATGTTCTCAGGGAAATACATGGCAGAAATGTGGCAAATGTTCAGGGAACACTTACATGGAGTTCTGCATAGGTATGTTCCATTGAGGCAGGGAAAGGATGGTAGAGTTAAAGAACTATGGTGTACAAAGTATGTAGAAAATCTAGTTAAGAAGAAAAGAAAAGCTTACGAAAGGTTCAATAAACTAGGTACTGTTAGAATTCTAGAAATTACAAGGTTGCTAGGAAGGTGCTTAAGAATGGAATTAGGAGAGCCAGAAGGGGCCATGAGAAGGCCTTGGTGAGCAGGATTAAGGAAACCCCCAAGGCATTCTACAAGTATGTGAAGAGCAAGAGGATGAGCTGTGTGACAATAGGACCAATCAGGTGCGATAGTGAAAACGTGTGCACGGAGTCAGAGGAGGTAGCGGAGGTTCTTAATGAATACTTTGCTTCAGTATTCACTAGGGAAAAAGACCTTGGCAATTGTGGGGAATACTTACAGCAGACTGAAACACTTGAGCATATAGACATTAAGAAAGAGGATGTGCTGGAGCTTTTGAGAAGCATTAAGGTAGATAAATCACTAGAACCGGATGAGATATACCCCAGTCCGCTGTGGGAAGTGAGGGAGGAGATTGATGAGCCTCTTGCGATGATAGGGACAGGAGAATTACTGGAGGATTAGAGGTTTGCAAATGTTGTTCCCTTGTTTAAGAAAGAGAGTAGAGATAACCCAGGAAATTATAGACCAGTAAGTCTGACTTCAGTGGAGAGGATCCTGAGAGGCAGGATTTATGAGCATTTGGAGAGACATAATCTGAAATGGGATAGTCAGCATGGCTTTGTCAAGGGCAGGTCGTGCCTTACGAGCCTGATTGAGATCTTTGAGGATGTAACGAAACACATCGATGAAGGTAGAGCAGTGGATGTAGTGTATATGGATTTCAGTTAGGCATTTGATAAAGTTCCCCTTTCAAGGCTTCTTCAGAAAGTAAGGAGGCATGTGATCCAAGGAGACCTTGCCTTGTGGATCCAGAATTGGCTTGCCCAGAGAAGCCAAAGGGTGGTCATGGATGGTTCATATTCTGCATGGAGGTTGGTGACCAGTGGTGTTCTGCAGGGATCTGTTCTGGGACCCTCCTTGTAATATTGATGTGACTCGAACACTGCTGCAGATTGAACAACCACGTTTATTTAACAGACTTCCATTTTTACTTCTCTACGGCCTGACATCATACACACTCTGATGCCACGAATACTCACACAATACATTACATCCCCCTTCTCAAGATTTTCTTTTTCTTTTTGCAACACTGTGAATTACTAAAACAATGCCTCTAGGTATGCCCTTCTTACAGTGCAACAACCACGACATAAACTAAAAATAATCTTAACTTCTTGTATTATATTCTGCATTGTATCTTACAATACTAACAGCAGTGTATTTTCTTTTACTAACATAGACGAATACTTTATACTTTATACATAATACTTTATTGTCGCCAAACAATTGATACTGGAGCGTACAATCATCACAGCGATATTTGATTCTGCTCTTCGTGCTCCCTGGAGTACAAATCAATAGTAAATAGTAAAAATTTAAATTATAAATCATAAATAGAAAATAGAAAAGGGAAAGTAAGGTAGTGCAAAAAATCCAAGAGGCAGGTCTGGATATTTGGAGGGTACGGCCCAGATCCGGGTCAGGATCCGTTCAGCAGTCTTATCACAGTTGGAAAGAAACTGTTCCCAAATCTGGCCTTCAAGCTCTTCAAGCTCCTGAGCCTTCTCCCAGAGGGAAGAAGGACGAAAAGTGTGTTGGCTGGATGGGTCGTGTCCTTGATTATCCTGGCAGCACTGCTCCGACAGTATAATAAACCTTTTATTTCACATCTTGGAACTTATAATACGTGTGACTTTGTCTCAAACTATGTGAGACTGTATGTATGTCTGTTCTCCGTATCTAGCTGGAAGTTTGATTTCCCAGACCGTGTGTGATACAACTGTGACTGTGCTTATCCTCATCAGTGACAGTCTCTCGAGTGCCCTCTGTGTCTTTGCGATCTGCATCACTCTTGGTGTCGTTTGTTTCCATGTCTGTATATGTGGAAATGTCCTGTGCATCTGTATGTGGAAACTCCCTCTTGCCTGTCTTCAGCAGATGCTTCCTGTTCCTCCTGTAGACTCTTCCATCCGGCGTGCGAACTATGAAGGATCTTGGTTGCTGATGTCTTTTCACAACCACAGCTGGTTGCCAAGTGTCTCCTCTCTGTATTCTGATCTTACATTTACTTTTGTTCAGTTTTAGGTTGTACTCACGTGCTCTCTCCAGGAGCTTCCTCAGTCTCTGATCATGTTCCTCAATTGTGTCACCCCATATCAGCAAATCATCAATGATATTGACCACCCCGTCCAGGTCTTCAATCATTTGTGCCACGGATCTCTGGAATACCTCTGATGCAGAAGAAATCCCAAAGGGTAGACACAGGAAACGATATCTCCCTATGGGCGTGTTGAAAGTGCATAATCCGGAACTTTCTTCATCTAGCTTGATCTGCCAGAAACCTTGATTTGCACCTAATACTGAAAAGTATTTCACATTAGGCATACGCGAGACAACCTCTTCAACCGTGAGCAGCGGATAGTGCTCTCTTTTGATGGCTTGGTTGAGATCTTGTGGATCCATGCAAATCCTCGTCTTTTTTTCTGTGACCACTGTCACCATACTATTCACCCAGTCGGTTGGTACTATTTGTCTTGTTATGACTCCCATCTGTTCCATTCTGTGTAGTTCCTCCACTACTCGATCCCTGAGAGCTACTGGAATCTTTCTCGGGGCATGCACGACTGGTGCAATAGTTGGATCAATCTGGATATGGTGTTTCCCTGGTAAACATCCGAATCCAGAAAACAAGTCATCAAAGTCTTTGAGAATGTCATTTTCTTTTTCAACACCATAGATTCGCTTCACCAGGCCTAGCTTTGTGCATGTTGCTTTTTCCAGTGCTGGAACATGTTGCTGCACTATTTCAAACTCGACCTTGTATTTTTGACCTTTGTACACACAGGTGAGTGCCTTTTTGCCCAATGGTACTGTCTTGTGGCTGAAATATGCAACAAGCTTGCAGGTGGATTTTCTCAGCCTTCCTCTGATGTCCAGTGAGTTGAATGTTTCTGCTGACATTACATTGCACTTTGCCCCAGTGTCAAGCTTAACTGTCACATTCCTTCTGTTTATTATCGGATCTTGAGTCCAACCATCTTCATCCTCCATCTCTGCATTGTCAATATTCTTGATGTATACCTCCTGTTCCACTTCAACTGTGCCATTGAACATGTCACTGTTGCCCTCACTCTGTTCCACAGCATGCATTTTCCTTGTGTGCTCCTTCAATCTGCACATCTTTGCAAAGTGATTTCTTTTCTGGCATAACTTGCATGTCTGACCAAAGGCTGGACATTTTCTGTATCCATGTTTATAACCACATCTGTTGCAGTTAACTTCCTTTTGATCATCCTGTGGGGCTGGCTTTGTCCTATTCTTGTCAGTTTTCACAGTTTTTATTTTGTGCACTTCAATCTCTTCATTGAGCACTTTAACCTGACTTGACGTGATCTCGCTGGCACGGCAAACATCAATTGCCTTTTCTAATGTAAGATCTGCCTCCCTCAATAGCCTGCCTCTCACTTGATCATCTCATATGCCGCATACAATCCTGTCACGTATTAAAGAATCATGCAGTTGTCCGAACTCACAGTCTTTTGCCTTGTCCTTCAAATCTGTTACAGAGGCATCTATGTTCTCTATTGGTCCTTGAGCCCTCGTGAAAAACATATGTCAGATGTACGGTAGGTTTTTTCTTGGTTCGCAGTAATCTTGAAACTTTTTCTTCAACACTTCAATTTTATCTTGCTCATCATCTTGGAAGACAAACATGTTGCAAACCGTTATTGCCTCTTCTCCCGCTACGTGCAGAAATGTAGCACATTGCACTTTCTCCGTCTTTTCAGCTAGGCTGGTAGTGGTGCAAAACAGCTCAAACTTCTGGATCCATATTTTCCAGTTCTCAGCAAGATTACCTTGTAGGCTTAAACTTGATGCTGACTGTAACTGTGACATCTTTTACCTGTCTTCTCTTCCTTTTTTTTCGCGATTTCTTCTGACACCATGTAATATTGATGTGACTCGCACACCGCTGTAGGTTGAACAACCGCGTTTATTTAACAGACTGCCATTTTTACTTCTCTACGTCCTGACGTCATACGCACTCTGACGCTACAAATACTCACACAATACATTACACTCCTCTTCGTGATTTTTATAAATGACCTGGATAAAGAAGTAGAAGGGTGGATTAGTAATTTTGCTGCTGCCACAAAGGTTGGATGTGTTGCGGATAGTCTGGAGGGTGTCAGAGGTTACAATGGGATATCGATTGGATGCAGAACTGGGCTGAGAAGTGGCAGATGAATTTCAACCCAGATAAGTATGAAGAGGTTCATTTTGGTAGGTCCAGTTTTTAATCAGAATATAATATAAATGGTAAGACTCTTGGCAGTATAGAGGTTCTGAGAGATCTTGGGGTCCGTGTCGACAAGACACTCAAAGCTGCTGCACAGGTTGACAGTGTTGTTAAGAAGGCGTATGGTGTGTTTGCATTCAACAACCATGGGATTGAGTTCAAGAGCCGAGAGGTAATGTTACAGCTATTTAAGACCTTGGTTAGACCCCACTTGGAATACTGTGTTCAGTTCTGGTCACCTCACTACAGGAAGTATGTGGATACTATAGAGCAAGTGCAGAGGAGATTTACAAAGATGTTGCCTGGTTTGGAGGGTGTACCTTATGAGAATAGGTTGAGTGTACTTGGCCATTTCTCCTTGGAGTGACGGAGGATGAGAGGTGACCTGGTAGAGGTTATAAGATGATGAGGGGCATTGATCATGTGGATAGCCAGAGGCTTTTCCCCGTGGCTGAAATGGATAACATGAGGGGGCATAATTTTAAGGTGCTTGGAAGAAGGTACAGGGGACTTCCGGTAGAGCTCATGGAGTGAAGTTGTGTTCTTGACTCGCTCCATTACCTCTGAGTTTTTCTTTTTATGATCAGCTATATTTTAACCAACCATTAAGGCATTGACTTTTACAATACTTTGAAACAAGTTGGGCTGTTTGATAATCGGATGCTTTTAAGGTCTGCTATGTCTGTTTCGATTCGTTCGATCTAAAGGTTTCATTGATTTTTTGGATCTTCATTTCCGGTTTGTGGAGGATTTCAGTAAACCAATTCGGGATCAACGGGTTCGTTACAGATCTGTGATGTCGGAACTTTACAAGATGGATTTAAAACCAGCGCTGCTTTACCCAGCACGTCTAAGGATACGTACGCCTGACGGAGCCCTTCGTTTTTTTGAATCTCCATCGAATGCCCAGAGTTATCTGGATCAATTTTCACCTTCAACATCTTAATCGTAATTTTTAACTATCTCCGTTTGATCGGAGGTTGTGAATCTGTCAGCCTTAATTTTTTTTGCCTTATATGGGCAGAAAAGTTTATTTTTGATTAATTAATATGGTTGCTAAACTTTCTTTCTATCTGCGTCATTCCTTTCTTTTTCCCAGGGGATTCTGGGTGGTTATTTCCTCAGCGTCATTCTACGTATTTCCTTTGAGGCCTTAAATTTTGTAGTTTTTAAATCTACTTTTTTTTGTAGGTTTTCATAACTAGTTTATGTTAATAATTTCATTTCTTTTTTTATTTATTCATAGGGTCTGGGGTTTGTTGGTTTTTTTTTTATATTTTCTGGCTTTTTCTCTGTTATATTAAGTGTTTGTTTTAATTGATTTACTTTTTTTATTCTTTTACTGTTTTATAACTAGCTGATCTTTTTTATATTTACACTTTTTTTTAGTGAGCGTCTATCGGAAATCATGGGGGTAGTTTTAGTGCTTGCTTCTTTCTGGCTGGTCTGTTTTAGATTTAGCCTTGGGGTCATGGGGTGAGGGGTGGTGGGAGGGGCTTCACGTTCTAGTTTTTTTCTTCTTGGGCTATGTACACTATTGAAGTATTGGTTGCGTTCTCCTTCCTGGTATCTCTTATTTGTTCTGTTCCCTTTCCGGGTTCGTGGGTCGAGCCTATCGTCAATCCTCCTTTTTGCGGGTTGACTTTAGGGTTTATTGAGTCTATTATTAATTTTGTCTCCTGGAATACTATTGGTCTTAACTATCCTATTAAAAGGAAAAAAAGTTTTTAAAGTGTTCCGGAGACTTAAAGCACAAATTCTATTTTTACAAGAGACCCATGTGCGGAGGGGGGACAGACTACTTTTTTTTAAATTCTGGAAGCAACAACAGTTTCATTCGAACTCTAACGCTAAGATTCAAGGCGTCTCTATTTTTATAGACTCCTCAGTTACTTTTATACAACATGATATTATCTCTGATCTGAATGGTAGATTTCTACTGGTTAGTGGTCTACTATTTAATAAAAAGGTAGTTTTGGTTAATGTTTATGCTCCCAATATGGACTGTCCAGAATTTTATAAATCATTATTCAATCAGTTCCCGAATTTGAATGAGTTTTCATTGAACTGGGGCGGAGATCTTAATACCTGTTTATTTCCAGCTTTGGACCGTTCGGCTCCTCTACGGACCTTACCTAATAAATCTGAAACTTTGATTAACTCATTCCTCTCTGATTCTGGGTCGACGGGTATTTGGCGTTTTTTGCATCCTCAGGAAAAAGATTTTTCTTTTTTTCACATGTTCACCATTCCTATTCAAGAATTGATTATTTCTTTATTGACTCTCGTCTTATTTCTTCAGTGATTAAATGTGATTATGACTCTATAACCATTTTGGATCATGCTCCACTTAAGCTTTCTATTAAAATTCAGGCCAATACACAAAATAATAGACAATGGCGTTTTAATTCGCTGTTGCTTCAGGACTCGGACTTTGTTAACTTTATGAATGAACAGATTGATCTTTTTTTTTACAATCAACTATACAGAGGATATTTCTGTGAACATTCTTTGGGATACTTTTAAAGCTTATATTCGTGGTCAGATTATCTCGTATTCTGCTGCTTTGAGGAAGAAGCTGAAGCAGGAGGAGTTGGTAATTGTGGACAAGATTAAGGAAATTGATAAGAAATATGTTACAGCTCCCTCTGAGGAGTTATATAAACAAAGAACTGAACTTCAAATGGAACACAGTTTATTACTTTCGTCCTCGATTGTAAACCAATAAAGAAAACAAGAAATGAATTTTATGTACACAGTGACAAAATTGGCAAACTGTTGGCTAACCAATTGAAGTCTAATTATGCTAAATCTCAAATTAATCAGATTTATAATCAAAATGATCGACTGATACTTGATCATGCGGGGATTAATCAAGCCTTCTTTGATTTTTATTCTTCCTTATATCAATCAGAGTCTCCTCGAGACTCTAAATATATGAATGATTTTTTAGATAACCTAGACTTCCCTGAGATTTCACAGGATATGTCTTCTATGCTAGATACTCCCATTACCACTGATGAGATTAAGAATGTTATTTCCTCTATGAATCTGGGGAAAGCTCCTGGCCCTGATGGGTTTACCGCAGAATTTTATAAATGTTTTGCACCTTCATTAATCCCTTGGTTCTGTAGGGTTTTCGAGGCTTCATTAAAACTTGGTAAACTTCCCGAATCTTTCAATAGAGCGTCAATCTCTCTAATATTAAAGAAGAATAAAGATCCTGCTCAATGTGCATCTTATAGACCAATATCTTTATTAAATGTTGATTCTAAAATTTTTTCTAAGTTATTAGCAAACACATTAGAAAAAGTAGTTCCTTTTATTATTTCGGAAGACCAAATGGGTTTTATTAAAGGTTGTTACTCTTTTTTATAACATTCGCACACTGTTAAATATTGTTTATACCCCCTCACAAAATGTTCCTGAGTGTGTTATCTCTTTAGATGCTGAGAAAGCTTTTGATAGAGTAGAATGGCCTTACTATTTAAGGTGCTTGAAATGTTTAATTTTAGCTCGAAATTTATATCCTGGATCAAACGGTTATATCATTCTCCTGTGGCCTCGGTCCGTACTAACTCTTTAAACTCACCGTTTTTCCCTCTTTTTCGAGGTACTCGACAAGGTTGTCCTCTTAGTCCTTTATTATTTGATATTGCATTAGAACCTCTTGCAATTGCCATTCGAGAATCTCCAAGTATTACTGGGATAACTCGGGGCTTAAAGTCCCATAAAATATCACTCTATGCTGATGACTTACTTTTATATATTTCTAATCCTCAAAAATCCATCCCTGCTGTTTTAGAGTTATTAGCACAATTTAGTCTTTTTTCAGGTTATAAATTAAATCTTAGTAAGAGTGAACTTTTCCCGATTAATAAACAACTTCCCTTATATCATAACTTTCCGTTTAAACTGATTAATAATTAATTTTCATATCTTGGGATTAAAATTACTTGTAAACACAAAGATTTATTTAAGATTAACTTTTTACCCTTAATTGACCATATTATTCAACTTTCATCTAAATGGTTTCCTTTATATTTAACTTTGATTGGTCGTATTAACGCAGTTAAGATGTTTTTTCTGCCAAAATTTCTATATATATTTCAGGCATTACCGATTTTTGTTCCAAAATCTTTTTTTGATAAAGTTGACTCAAAAATTTCTTCATTTATTTGGCAAAATAAAAACCCGAGACAGGGTAAAATACATTTACAGAAAGCTAAGAGAGATGGAGGTTTAGCATTACCTAACTTTAGATTCTATTATTGGGCAATTAATATTCGACATATGAAATTTTGGTTACTTGACCAGGATATACTATCCATTCCTAAATGGGTAGCATTGGAATTATAATCTGTTCAGGGCTATACACTTGGCTCTATTTTAGGTTCCTCTCTTCCTTTTGATTTGAAACACCTCAAACAGGTCTCTAACCCGATAGTTAAATATACCTTACGTATTTGGTTTCAATTCAGAAAATTTTTTGATCTTAACCAATTTGGGCTAGCGATTTCTATTTTAGGTAACATATTTTTTCCTCCCTCTTTTACGGATCGTGCTTTTCAAATTTGGAAGACTAAGGGTATTTCACGGTTTTTGGACTTATTTTTAGATGGTTCCCTTATGTCTTTTGAACAATTATCTAATAAATATAATTTATCAAGAATACATTTTTTAAAATATCTACAAGTTAGAAATTTCCTAAGTACTATACTTTCTTCCTTTCCAATGCTTCATCCTACATATATTTTAGATTCGATAATTAACCTCAATCCATGTCAGAAAGGTGCATCGGCTATGATTTATAATATTATTATGAAACTTAGGAAAGCTCCATTTGATAAGATTAGGGTAGATTGGGAACAGGAATTGGGGTCTATCATTTCCGTGGATGACTGGGGGCAGATTTTACAATTAGTCAATACTTCCTCTATCTGTGCTAAACATTCCCTAATTCAATTTAAAGTTGTTCATAGAGCACATATGTCCAAAGATAAATTAGCTCGCTTTTATTCTCATATTAATCCTTTTTGTGATAGATGTCCGGGGTAGATAGCCTCTTTAACTCATATGTTTTGGTCTTGTCCTACTCTGGAAACTTTTTGGAGAGACATTTTTAATATTATCTCAAAGGTATTGAATATAGATATCTCTCCTCACCCTATTACTGCTATCTTTGGACTACCTAAAATTTCCAGTAATCTTTCTCCTTCAGCCCGTAGAATGATTGCATTTCTTACTTTAATGGTGAAAAGATGTATCTTACAACATTGGAAAGAGCTTAATGCTCCAACCACCTTTTTTTGGTTTTCTCAGACGATATTATGCTTGAATTTGGAGAAAATTAGAAGCAATCTTTATGATTCCTCACTTAAATTTGAACAGACCTGGAGATCTTTTATTCAATATTTTCATTTAATGTAATTTTTTTCTTCTCTTTTTTGCTCCATATTTATATACCTTTCTTGTTTTTTTATACTGTTTTTAATGGAGGTCGGGATTGAGGACGTGATTTTAAGTTCTTTAACTCTATTTGGTTCCAAGTTAGCCCATTGCTTTGCTTTGCTTTTAGTTTAGTTGCACGGTGGGTTTTTTGGGGGTTTTTTTTTTCCTTTTCTTTATTGATATATATATATATAAATTAGTATACTTATGTTACCTTAGTATGTTATGTTTAAATTACATTGTTTGTATCATTTTTTTTCTGTATTAATATCTCCTGTAATTTTATTATATTCTAACAGTGTATTAATGCCTATATGGCTTATCTTTTTGTATACTTATTCAATAAAAAGATTTAAAAGGAAGAAGGTACAAAGGGGATATCAGGGGTACGTTTTTCACACGGAGAGTGGTGGGTGTGTGGAATGCACTGCCGCCAGCAGTGGTGGAAGCGGATACAATAGGGTCTTTTAAGAGCCTCTTGGTTAGGTACATGGAGCTTAGAAAAATAGAGGGCTATGCACTAGGGAAATTCTAGGCAGTCTCTAGAGTAAGTTACATGGTCAGCACAATGTTGTGAGCCGAAGGGCCTGTAATGTGCTGTGGATATCAATGTTCTGTGTTCTATGTCTAATTGATTCAGGTTTTATTGGATAATTGGCAGGAATAATTTATTGTTTTCCACTGATCTTTGAACTAACACATCCTAAAGCACAAGCTTTCCTGACTCCTGGAGAGACACATGGAACCTATGAGACGATCTCCAGTGCTGTGCTGGTGGTTATGATGCCGTTATTTGGAAATTAGATGAATAACAGACAGCACAAGAAGCCTCATGGAGCTGGAGTTATCTTGAATTTGAAAGATATTACTTCTCAGGATTTTGTAGATGCATTAAACAAGGTTACCAATAATACCAGCTCAGTGATTTTCACATAGATTAAAGACACATGGAATTTTCAAAGTAAAAGAATTTAAAATTGAGCAAAAAAAAATCTCATCAGTCATTGGTATTAGAGCATGGAACAGTATAGCACAGGAACAGGCCTTTTGGTTCATAATACTGTGCTTAGCGAAGCACGATTCCTCAAAGCTCACGGGTGCATAGCTGCACAGTAACTGAAATGATCCCGGGCACATAGCCTTTGTTGCAGTGTGATTGGAATCTTCCTGTCATTTAAACATTTGAAGTTCTATGCAGTTTTCAGTCCTTGTAAAAATTTCCTGTTCAGAGCAATGGTTGGTCCATGCAGCTGTAAAAGACATTGGAGGAAACGTTGATCATAGGTCCAATTAAACTAATCCCTTCTGCCTACACAATGTCCACATCCTTTCGCTTCCTGCACATTCATGCCAGATTTGCTTCCACAACCGCCACTGGCAGTCCATTCTAGGCACCCGCCACTCCCTGTGTTTTAAAAAAAACTTGGCTCTCACATCTCCTTTGAACTTGCCCCTCTCATCCTAAATGCATGTCTCCTGATATGGGAAAAAGATACCTACACTTTTCTCTATCGCTGCCTTTCATAACCTTATAGATCTCTGTTAGATCTCCCCTCAGTCTCCACTGCTCCAGAGAAACAACACAAGTCTCCACAACCTGTCCTTGTAGCATATGCCTTCAAATCCAGGCAGCACCCTGGTAAATCTCTTCTACACCATCTCCAAGAGCTCAATATACTTCCTATAATGGGGAAACCAAGAATGAATGAAAGACTTCTGATGTTGCCTAACTAGTTTTATAAAGTTGCAATGTAAGTTCCCAACTCTTCAATTCAATTCCTTGATTAATAAAGGCATCCATCCTATATGCCTTCTTACTGCCCTGTCAACATGTGTAGTCACTTTTAGGGAGCGATCAACTTGGTCCCAAGACCGCTCTGCAGAAGGGTCTTGCCATTAACAGTGTGCTATTGCTTTATGTTTGATCTCTCAAAGTGCAACTTTTCACCCTTGTCTGGGCTACTCTTCATCTGCCAGTTGTCTGCAACTGATCGACATCTCACAGCATCACAGCATCCTTCAGCAGTCTTCCATACTATCTGTAGCAGCACCAACCTTCACAGTATCTGCAAACTTACTAACCCACACATCTATGTTTTCATCCAGGTCATTTCTGTATATACATATATATCACAAACAGCAGAGGACCCAGTACAGAGCAGAGCAGAATACTGCCAGTCAGAGGCCTCGGGCTAGAATAAGACCCATTGAAAACTGCACTCTGTCTTCTGCAGGCAAGTCAATTCTAAATCCCACGCATCTTAATTGCCTCTGAAGCATAGTGGTTAGCACAATCCTTTACAGTACCAGTGACTTGGGTCAATCTCTGCAGCTGCCTGCAAGGAGTTTGTGTGTATACCCCGTGACTACACGAGTTTCCTCCAGGTGCTCCAGTTTCCTCCCACAGTCCAAAGATGTACCAGCTGGTAGGTTAAGTGGTCATTGTAAATTGTCCCGTGATTAAGCTGGGAGTAAATTGGGGGATTGCTCAGCGGTGCGGCTCAGAAGAGCTGGAAGGGCCTATTCCATGTTGTATCTCGATCAATCAATCAATCAGCAAACAAACAAACAAGAACCCATGAGGGTCCTTGACAAACAGCTTTCTAAAATCCGTATAGACCACATTCCACAGCTCTATCATCAATTACCCTAATACTTTAAAAACTGAATCAAGTAAGTAAGGTACGCCTTGCCCTGTACAAAGCTTTGCTAACAGTTAGACTATGGTTTTCCAAATACTCATAAATCCTCTCCAGTAACTTCCCTGCCACTGAGGTGAGACTGACTGGTTCAAGTTGATTGTCATTTGACTGTACATGTATACAACCAAATGAAACAACATTCCTCCATACCATGGTACACCCACAATACATATGTTGCACACAACACATAAAGCAAAATACTACCAGAAAAAAGTTAATAAAATATAATTCAAAGTGCATATAGTGCATATCACAGGTAAACAGTAAACAATAAACAGCTTGCTGTCTGAGTAACAAGACAATGGCAATGACAGTGTATTTATTAGTCCAATAGCCTGAGGGAAGAAGCTGTTACCCATTCTGGCATTCCGAGTCCTGATGCTCCTGTACCTCCTTCCTGATGGTTGTGGGGGAAAGAGATCATGGGATGGGTGGTAGGGATCCTCAGCAGTGCTACGGGCCTTGGAAACTGGTCTATAGTTTCCAGGATTATCCATATTTCCCTTAAATACGGGGACAACATTGGCTACTTGTCCATCTTCTGAGACGTCACCTGTGGCAAGAGAGGACACAAAGATGTTGGTCAGGCTCCCAGCAATTTTATCTTTTGACTCTCTCAATAACGTGGTTTACTCATCTTAATGTTCTTCTTGATTTCAAAATGCCTTTATTATCACGCTCTACACTGAACTCCCTATCTTCCACGTCCTTCTTCTTGGTAAATACTGATGCAAAGTACTCATTACCCAACACCAGGTCCAGTATGGCTCCTCTTGATCAACTATTGACATATTGAATTAAGAAATTTGTTAATTACTTAATAAGAAAGAAATTAGAAAAGCTAAAAGAAGATATGAGGTTGCTTTGGCAAGTAAGGTGAAAATAAATCCAAAAGGTTTCTACAGTTATATTAATAACAAAAGGATAGTGAGGGATAAAATTGGTCCCTTAGAGAATCAGAGTGGATGGCTATGTGCAGAGCCAAAAGAGATGGGGGAGATTTTGAACAATTTCTTTTCTTCGGTATTCACTAAGGAGCAGGATATTGAATTGTGTAAGGTAAGGGAAACAAATAGAGTAGTTATGGAAACTATGATGATTAAAGAGGAGGAAGCACTGGCGCTTTTAAGGAATATAAAAGTGGATAAGTCTCCGGGTCCTGACAGGATATTCCCTAGGACCTTGAAGGAAGTTAGTGTGGAAATAACAGGGGCTCTGACAGAAATATTTCAAATGTCATTAGGAACAGGGACAGTGCCGGAGGATTGGCGTATTGCTCATGTTGTTCCATTGTTTTAAAAGAGTTCTATGAGTAAATCTAGCAATTATCGGCCTGTGAGTTTGACGTCAGTGGTGGGTAAATTGATGGAAAGTATTCTTAGAGATGGTATATATAATTATCTGGATAGACAGGGTCTGATTAGGAACAGTCAACATGGATTTGTGCGTGGAAAATCATGTTTGACAAATCTTATTGAATTTTTTGAAGAGGTTACAAGAAAGTTGACGAGGGTGAAGCGGTGGATGTTGTCTACATGGACTTCAGTAAGGCCTTTGACAAGGTTCCACATGGAAGATTAGTTAGGAAGGTTCAATTGTTAGGTATTAATATTGAAGTAGTATTGTCAGATTGGAGGCCGATGACTAGTGGTGTGCCTTAAGGATCTGTACTGGGTCCAATGTTGTTTGTTATATATATTAATGATCTGGATGATGATGGTAAATTGGATTAGTAAGTATGCAGATTATACTAAGATAGGTGGAGTTGTGGATAATGAAGTAGGTTTTCAAAGCTTGCAGAGAGATTTAGGCCAATTAGAAGAGTAGGCTGATAGATGGCAGGTGGAATTTAATGCTGATAAATGTGAGGTGCTACATTTTGGTAAGACTAATCAAAATAGGACATACGTGATAAATGGTAGGGCATTGAAGAATGCAGTAGAACAGAGGGATCTAGGAATAACAGTGCATAGTTCCCTGAAAGTGGAATCTCATGTGGATAGGGTGGTGAAGAAAGCTTTTGGTATGCTGGCCTTTATAAATCAGAGCATTGAGTATAGGAGTTGGGATGTAATGTTGAAATTGTACAAGGCATTGGTATGGCCAAATTTGGAGTATTGTGTACAGTTCTGGTCACTGAATTATAGGAAAGATGTCAACAAAATTGAGAGAGTACAGGGAAGATTTACTGGAATGTTACCTGGTTTTCATCTCCTAAGTTACAGAGAAAGGTTGAACAAGTTGGGTCTTTATTCTTTGGAACATAGAAGGTTGAGGGGGGACTTGATAGAGGTATATAAAATTATGAGGGGTATAGATAGAGTTGACGTGGATAGGCTTTTTCCATTGAGATTGGGGGAGATTCAAACAAGAGGACATGAGTTGAGAGTAAAAGGGGGAAAGTTTAGGGGTAAAATGAGGGGGAACTTCCTTACTCAGAGAGTGGTAGCTATGTGGAACGAACTTTCAGCAGAAGTAGTTGAGGCAGGTTCGATGTTGTCATTTAAAGTTAAATTAGATAGCTATATGGACAGGAAAGGAATGGAGGGTTATGGGCTGAGTGCAGGTCGGTGGGACTAGGTGAGAGTACGAGTTTGGCACGGACTAGAAGGACCGAGATGGCCTGTTTCCGTGCTGTAATTGTTATATGGTTATATGGTTACTAGAGAACCTGTCTTCGAGAATGTTAGTTCCCCTCCAGTTAAGATGCAACCCATGCCCTGAGAGTTTGCAATGATCTAAGAACCTGAAAGTCTGACACCTGCACTCGTTCCTCAGTACACATTCATCTGCTCTACCTTTCTATTCCTGCCCTGACTAGCACACAACACTGGGAGCAATTTAGAGATTACTTTGAAGTCCTGCTTTTCAGCCCCTTTCCTAACACCCTGCACTCACTTCACATCCACTTTCTTCCTGTGTCATCGGTGCCAATAAACACCACGATCTCTGGCTGCTCACCTTCTCCATTGTGAATGTTCTGAGACATCCTCAGCTCCGTCATCTGGGAGACAACGTACAATTTCTACAGGAGCACAATTGAGAGCATCCTGTCTGGCTGAATCACTGCCTGGTATGGGAGCTGTGCTATACTGTACGTCCCTCAATCACAGGGCTCTGCAGAGAGTGATGTGGACAGCCCAGCGCATCTGTAGATGTGAACTTCCCACTATTCAGGACATTTACAAAGACAGGTGTGTAAAAAGGGCCTGAAGGATCATTGAGGACCCGAGTCACCCCAACCACAAACTGTTCCAACTGCTACCATCCGGGAAACGGTACCGCAGCATAAAAACCAGGACCAACAGGCTCCGGGACAACTTCTTCCACCAGGCCATCAGACTGATTAATTCATGCTGATACAATTGTATTTCTATGCAAAATTGACTGTCCTGTTGTACATACTGTTTATTACAAATTACTATAAATTGCACAATACACATTGCACATTTAGATGGAGATGTAATGTAAAGATTTTTTCTCCTGGTGTATGTGAAGGATGTAAGAAAGAACGTCAATTCAATTCAATCCTGGTGTCACTTTCATGGTCAGAGAATCTGTGTTCCTGACTACGTCACCAAGTGATAAACACAAAAGATTCTGCAGATGCTGTAAATCCAAAGCAACACACACAGTGCTGGAGGGATTTAGCAGGTCAGGCAGCATCTATGGAAGCGTATTAAAAATCAACATTTTGGGCCGAGACCCTTCATCAAGACCATTCTAATGAAGTGAGTGTTTTGGTAAACACACTATTTTAAATTGTGGGCAGCAAGATCCTATAAACAGTGAAGTGGTAATGTGCATTAATGATGTTGTTTGCGGCATTGTCCGCAACATCAAGATAAACTTCCTAACATCTTCTATTAACCATCCTGAGACAAGAAGTAACATCTTGGCTGAATGTCTTGGCCAAAGATAATCATTCCTACAGTGCAGGGCCCCTCAGTTGTGCTTTGGAATGCAAGCTTAGGTTTCTGGACTGAGACTAGAATTCATAACACAGAGGGAATAATGATGCCTACAAAGAATTATGTGGAACAAAAGCTGGCTCAGACTAAAGAAAGCACCATGGCTGCCATATTGGAGCAGATGGACTTATCATTTCCATGGCAAAATGCCATTACTTTGGGTTACCTATTAATACTTGCACACTTAATTCCATAACTCTACTTCTAAGTATTTTTATATCATTCTACTTCTGTATAATTGTTGAATGTTGTCTTATGTTACATGCAGAGCCAACACATCACATGAATTTCCTAATATATGCAAATATATATGAGGAATAATGATAATCATCTTGATCATTGAATATGATTGATTCCACACATTCTGCTGAAATAGTTTAAAGGACAATTAAATTCAGGTGACAATTACGGATGGTAGTGACTGCCATATCACAAAAAAGAATTTAAAGTGTTTTGGTTTTGTGCTTTGCATGGTGCCGATCTGGGGTTTCACATAATGCCTGTCTCCTTTGTGCTTTATGTCTGTTGATTTTAAAGCTCTTAGGTTTAACATCAGGGCATCAAAATTAGGAGCAGGAGTGAAGCATCTGGACTTTCCTCTGCCATTCACCAGGGTCTTAGCTAATCTCAGAGCCATCAATTTCCCCAATGCTTAGAAATCTACTGACCTCTGTTTTGAATGAACTCAATGAATTCCACCCCCCCCCCCCACAAAACACACAATTCTAAACGTTCACCACCATACATATGGGAAATTTTTTCCAGCTGTCAGTCCTAATTCTGAAACTATGATCCCAGTACTAGATTCCTCAGCCAGTGGAGAAATCCTGCCTACATCCTATCTGTCAAAACAAGTAAGGATTTTGTAAGTTTGAATGAGATCTCCTCTCATTCTTCATCTCTGGATTACTCCCAGTACTATAAGCTAATCAGAGCAGGAATAGAATGATGGTAGAGATGAATGAGTGGCTGAGGAAGTGGTGCAGGGGGCAGGCTTTCAGACTTCTGGATCATTAGGATCTCTTTTTGGGGAGCTATGACCTGTAGTAAAAGAACAAGTTACACCTGAACTCAAGCTGTACCAGTATCCTTGCGGGCAGATTTGCTAGAGCTGGTGAGGATTTAAACTAGTGTGGCAGGGGGATGCGAACCAGAATGATAGGGCAGAGGATGGGGCAGTTGGCATATTAAGTAGATGCAGTGTGTATTGAGACTGTGAGGAAGGATATCCAGATGATAGAACAACATTGCAGTCAGTGGTATGAGTTGAAATGTGTCTTTAATTAAATAATAGGTTCAACAGTCCAACAGTTTTGAAAATTGAGAATGGAAGTTATAAACAGGTCCCCGAACATTAGCCACAATGTGTGGTACAAATTACAATAGGAAATAGAAAAGCATTAAAAAGGGTAATGTTAAGATGGTCATGGGGAATTTCAATATGCAAGTAGATTGGGAAAATCAGGTTGTGGCTGGATCCCAAGGGAAGGAATTTGTAGAATGCCTAAGAGATGGCATTTTAGAATAGCTAATGTTTGAGCCCACTAACGAAAATGCAATTCTGGATTGGGTGTTGTGTATTGAACCTGATTTAATTAAGGAGCTTAAGGTAAAGGAACCCATAGGGGACAATGATCATAATATGATAGAATTCACCCTGCAGTTTGAGGAGATGTTAAAGTCAGATGATTCAGTATTACAACAGAGTAATGGGAGCTTCAGAAGGATAAGAGAGACGAGGTGGCCAGGGCTGATTGGTTGGGGACAGTATCAGGGTAGAACAGCAATGGTTGGAGTTTCTGGGAGCAATTGGGAAGGTGCAGGACAGATACATCACAAAGAATAAGTATTTTAAAGGGAGAGTGAGGCAAGGGCATCATGAATGCAAAAGAGAGGGCATACAATATAACAACAATTAGTGGGAAGCTTTTAAAAATCATCAGAAGGCAACTGAAAAAGCAATAAGGAGAGAAGAGATGAAATAGTCATAGTCATAGTCATAGTCATACTTTGTTGATCCCGGGGGAAATTGGTTTTCGTTACAGTTGCACCATAAATAATAAATAGTAATAAAACCATAAATAGTTAAATAGTAATATGTAAATTATGCCAGTGAATTATGAAATAAGTCCAGGACCAGCCTATTGGCTCAGGGTGTCTGACCCTCCAAGGGAGGAGTTGTAAATATGAAGGTAAGCTAGCCAATAATATAAAAGAGGATACCAAAATGTTTTCAGATATATAGATAGTAAAAGAGAGGCAAGAGTGAACATTAGACTGCTGGAAAACAACACTAGAGAGGTAGTCAGGGGGGGCAAAGAAATAGTGGATGAACTTAATATGTATTTTGTGTCAGTCTTCACTGAGGAAAACACAGTGATGTGAAAGAAATTCAAGAGTTTCAGGGGGCAGAAGTGAATGTAATTGCTATTACCAAGGAGAAGATGCTTGGAACCCTGAAAAATTTGAAGGTAGATACCGGTAAGTCATCTACCCACCAGGTGAACTACACCCCAGGGTTCTGAAAGAGGTAGCTGAAGTGATTGTGGAGGCAATAGCAGTGATCTTTCAAGAATCACTTGTCACAATGGCGGGGCATTGGGAGCAAGGGTGGACCCAAATGCAAGACACATCTTGTGAGGTTACTTAAATTTAGTTTATTGTTCAATACCAGGAGAGCAAGGCAGGTGCAGGAGTAGCGAACTGGACAAGGACTCAGGACTACGACTAGGCTGGGACGAAGGGTCTGGGCACAGACTCTGAATCAGCTCCCAGAACTAGAGGAGACATGAAGAGGCTAGAGTATGGACTCCGAGCCCGAGACTGGGCAAGGACCCAGTACCTGGGTCTTGACTCGGGCTCGGACCCCAGAACCAGGCATGGACATGACATGGGCTAGGGAGAGGAGGAACATAGGAACACAGAGCCTCGGTCTCGGGAGAGCAGGTACATGGAAACATGGACACATACACAGAACACAGAGTCGGGACCCCTCCTTGGGTACAGGACATAGGGCCGGGACTCACACACAGAACAGAGAGCCCGGACCCCTCCTTGGGTACAGGACATAGGGCCGGGACTCATGACCCTCCGTGGGGCAACGGCAAGACGGCCAGACTTACCCCCACGGAGTCGAGGACCAGACAAGACAAAACATGACCCCCCCCCCCCCCGGAGCAACGGCAAGGCGGCCTGACTTACCTCACAGAGGCGAGGACAAGACAAGACAAGACCAACACAAATGAACATCAAACAGTACCTATCTAGCTCCGGCGATGGAACTAGACCGAAGTGCAGGCGGGGGCTGCAGACGAGGGCTAGAGGCGAGAGGGGCAGAGAAGGGATTCAAACAAGGGGGTAGGACATGAATCACAGACCACCAGGGCCAGGACTAGAGTCAGAACTGGGAAGCCGCCAGGGAAGGACTTGACTTGGTGCTTGAATGCCGCCAGGGCCAGGACTTGACTTGGTGCTTGAATGCCGCCAGGGACAGGACTTGACTTGGTGCTAGAATGCCGCCAGGGCTAGGACTTGACTTGGTGCTTGAATGCCGCCAGGACCAGGACTTGACTTGGAACTTCAATGCCGCCGGAGCCAGGACTTGACTTGGGGCCTCTGGGTAGTGGCGAGCTCTCGACTCGGCCCGGGAACGGTATACAGCGGTTCTTGATTCCCTCTGGCGGGTTAACTGACGGAATCACCTCGGTGAGGAAACTTTGCAGGCTCACTTTGGTGAGGTAACTGGACAGGGTTGCTCCGGTGAGGAAGGGCGAATTACGGGCACTTGCTTTGGCAGAGACTAGGCTTGCTCCAGCCAGATGACATCGGAGCACCGTACCTTTGATGACTTTGCAGACGCTCCCGCGCCGAACGGCTGAAAGCCGGAGACTATAAACTACCGGTTCAGTCGAGTGTTAATTGCCTCTAATCACCAAAGTCGAGGGACACGGGAAAACAGGGAATCAATGGTTCGGATCATAACATAAACAAGGTAAATTTAAAGGGACCCCGATCCGGACTATGACATCACTAGATTCGCAAATGGTTCCAGAGGACTGAAACATTGCAAAAATGTCACCCCACTCTTTAAGAAGGTAAAAGACAGGAAATTATAGGCCAGTTAGCCTGACTTCAGTGGTTAGTAAGAGGTTTGAAAGGTTTGGAGTACTTGAAGGCACTTGACAAAATAGGCTGAAGTCAGCATACTTTCCTTATGGGGGAATCTTGGCTAACAAATCTTTTGGAATTTCTGAGGGAATAACAGACAGGATAAACAAAGGAGACTCACTGGATGCTGTACACTTGAAATTTTAGAAGGCCTTTGGCAAGGTGCCGCTCATGAGGCTGCTGAACAAAATTGGAGCCCATGGTATTACAGGAAAGATATTAGCATGTCTAGAAGGTTGGCTGATGCAGGAGACAAAGAGTGGGAATAAAGGGGACCTTTTCTGATTGGCTGCTGATGACTAATAATGTTGGTGTTGGGACAGCTTCTTTTCATGTTACACAGTATGTCAGTGATTTGGATGTGGAATTGATGGCTTTGTGGCCAAGTTTGCAGACGATACAAAGATAGGTGGAGGGACAGGTAGTGTTGAGGAAGCAGGAAGTCTGTAGAAAGGCTTAGAAAGAGAAGAATGGGCAAAGAAGTGGCTGATGGAATATAGTGTAGGGAAGTGTATCTGCATGCACTTTGGTAGGAGGAATAAAGGCAGAGACTATTTTCTAAACGGGGAGACAATTCGGAAATCAGAGGTGCAAAGGGACTTGGCAGCCCTCGTGCAGGATTCTCCAAAGGTTAATCTGCAGGTTTAGTTTGTGGTAAAAAAGCCAAATACAATGTTAGCATTCATTTCGAGAGGACTAAAATATAAAAACAAATGTAATGCTGAGGCTTTGTTAGGCATTGTTCAGACGGCATTTGGAGTGTTGTGAGCAGTTTTAGGCTACTTATTTAAGAAAGGATGTGCTAACATTGGAGAGGGTCCAGAGGAGATTCACAAGAATGATCCTGGAAATGACATGGTTAATGTATGAGGAACATTTGATGGCTCTGGGACTGTACATGTTGGAGTTTACAAGAATGAGGGGGGATCTCATTGAAACTCACCAAATATTAAAAAACCAACATAAGCTGCACTGTCCCCAATGGCAGGGAGGGTTGTGTCTGTCATGGAAAAAACTACACTCTGCGGCCTTTTGTGATCCTCGCATCGGATGCTCCATAGCCGTGATGCAGCCACTCAGAAAGCTCCCCATTGTGCATATATAGAAACTTGCAAGAGCCTTTGATGAGATACCAAATCTCCTCAACCTCGTAATGAAGTAGAACCACTGACATGCTTTCTCTGTGATTTCATCAACATGTTGGGCATGTGCACACTCTACGAATGTGATTCCCCTGGAGAGAGCACAGAGGAGATTTTCCAAGATGAGAGGACTTTGGTAATGGGGAGAGATTGAATAGGCTGGTCTTGTTTTCCTGGAGCAATGGAGGCTCGGTGGTGACCTGAATGAAGTAGGTAAGATCATCAGACTCATGGATAGTTTGTCAAAGTCTCTGTTTCCTTACTAGGGGCAACAAAAACAGATGGGCATAGGTTTAACATAAGAGGAAGGAGTTTGAAAAGAGATCTGAGGGGTAATTTTTTTGACTCATAGAGATAGGTGATGTTTGGAATGTGTTGCCAGGGAAGGTGATGGAATCAGAAAGAATCATCATGTTTATGAGGCATTTAGACAGACACCTAAATAAGAAGCTGTGGAAGAATATAACCCTAATGCAGGCAAATGAGATGAGTGTAAATGGGCAAAAAAGTTGGCATGGACACGATAGGCCAAAAGCCTGTTTAGGTGCTGTATGACTCTGATACCAAGAGTATCACATAAAGCTAATTTGTAGCTTGACCTTCTCCTGGGTAATAGGGCAAAGCAAGTGACTGAGATGACAGTGAGGAACATCTAGGGACCAGTTACTACAATTGTTCTGTTAGTTTGGAAAAGGACAGAACTGGTCCATAGGAGCTTGCAAAGGTTGGCTGGAGTGGATTGTTTGCAGGCAAAGGGGCATCTGACAAGTGGAAGGCATTTGAAGGTGAGATAGTGAGAACTCAGTGTCTGTATATCCCTGTTACAGTGAAGGCCAAGGCTGGTAGGAGTAGGGAACCCTGGAGGACAAGGAATATTGAAAGCCTGGCCAGGATAAAGGAGGCATAGGCCAGGTACAGGCAGCTGTGATCAAGTGTATCCCGGGAGGAGTACAGAGAATGCAGGAATGTACTCATAAATGGAACCAGGAATGCAAAATGGGGGCACAAAGAGGATATTTAGGAATATCCAAAGAATATTTAGTATATTAAGAGAAAAAGAGTAACTAGAGAGAGAACAGGGCCATTTAAAGATGAAAGCCGACACCTTTGTGTATAGTCACAGGATATGGGCAAGGACCATTTCTTCCTTTGGTTTTACATGACGACTTTGGAATAAGGAAGAGTAAATGGTGAGGTCTTCAGTGTAGTCCGCATTACAGAGGAGGTATTGAATGTCTTAAAATGCATGAAGGTAAACAGATTTCCAACAACCAACCAAGTTATCCAAGATCATTGTGGGAGGCCAGAGAAGCCCTGGCTGAGATACTGTACTTCCATCATTGTTAGCCATGGCTGGTAGGGTAGTGCCTTTATGTAAAAAAGGTGGCAAAGGAAGCCTGGGAACTGTAGGACCAGTAAATGTAACATTTGTGGTACTAAGTTACTGAAGAGGATTCTGGGGCTAGTATTTACAGTACATACATCTGAAAAGACTGGTTGATTAAGGGTAGACAGCATGGCTTTGTGCAGGAGAGATCATGCCTTATAAATTTGATTGAGTGTTTTGATGATGTGATCAAGAAATTCGATAAAGACAGGGTGGTAGACATGGTTTATATGGACCTCGGTAAGGACTTTGTTGGTCCACACAGTAGGCTGCTCTATAAGGTTAGATGGCATGGAACCAAGGTACAGCAGGCTAATTGGATACAAAATTGGCTTGAGGGTGATGCTACAAGGTTCTTTCTTGGACTTGGAGGCCTGTGAGTAGTGGTGTACTTCAAGTGTCAGTGCTGGGCATATTGTTTGTCATCTGTATCAATGATAAGGATAAGAATAAGAACATACAATGTTTTGTAGGTAAATTTGCAGATTACACCACAAAGGTGGTAAATTGGAATATTATTGTCTTATGTGCCAAGGTACTGTGTAAAGCTTGTTTTGCATACCATCTGTAAAGATCACTTCATTGCAAAGGTGCATTTAGATGTAAAAGGTAAAACAGCAACACAGCAGAAATAAGTGTTACAGGAACAGATTGTACAAGTGTAGTACAACCAGACAATAAGGTGCAAGATCATAATGAGGTAGGTTGTGTAGTTGAGAGTTCATCTTATTGTACTGGGGGACAAAGGATCTACTGCTTTCCTGACGAATATAACGAATAAACTCTTCTCGGGCTTCCAGCCAGGTACAAGTATCAATTTTCACTGGCGTTTCAATGACAAAACTCTGCCACCTTCAACAGGATGACAGGGTTTGTCATTGAAATGTTGGTTAAAATCAATACCTGTACCTGGCTGGAAGCCTGATAGGAGTTTATTCATAATGTGCGACCATTCAATAGTCTTATCATAGTGGGATAGAAGCTGTTCTTGAGCCTGGTGGTATGCTTTTCAGGCTTTGGCATCTTCTGCATAATGGGTGGGGCAGGGGAGAGAGAATGTTTGGAATTGGTATGGTCTTTGATTCTGTTGGCTATTTTACTGAGTCAGTGAGAAGTGTAGACAGAGTACCTGGAGAGGAGGTTGGTTTCTATGACGTGCTATGCTGCATCCACAACTCTCTGCGCTTTCTTGCGGGCATGGGGAGCGGCGTTGCCATACCAAGCAGTGATACATTGATAAAATTGGTGAGGGTCAAAGGGGACATGCCAAACTCCTGGGTAAAAAGAGGCACTAGTAACCTTTCTCAACTGTGGCATCAATGTGGTTGGACAAGGGTTGGCTTTTGGTGATGTTCACTCCTAAGAACGTGAAGCTCTCGAGAATATTGCCAAGAATTACAAGGGGATCTTAATCAGCTGAGTAAGTGGGCTGAGCAATGCCATTCAGAGTTTAGTTCAGTTCAGTATGAGGTGTTGCATTTTGGAAAGTCAAAGTCAGGTAGACTTCCACAGTGAATGGCAGAGCCTTGGAAAATTTTGTAGACCTTGAAGTACAGGTACATGGTTCACTGAAAGTGGAATCATAGGTAGAGAGGGTGGTGAAGAAAGCCTTTGGTGTACTAGGGAAATGAGTATAAAAGTTGGGAGGTCATAGTGCATTTGTACAGGACACTGGTGAGGCTGCTCTTGGAGTATTTTGTTCAGTTTTGGTTGACCTGCCTCAGAAAAGATGTTATAAGATTAGAAAGTGTGTAGGAAAGATTAATAAGTCCTGCTGAGCGGTCTCAGTCTAAAACCTTGTCTGTACTCTTTTCCGTAGATGCTGCCTGGCCTGCTGAGTTCCTCCAGCGTTTTGTGTGTGTTGCTTAATAAGGAAGCTGTCAGGACTGAGTTATAGGGAAACGTTGGACTGTCTAGGACTTTATTCCTAGGAGACTGAGAGAAGATCATATAGTGGTGTACGAAATCATGAGGGGTGAACAGATAGGGTGAATGGACTCAGGCTTTTTCCCAAGGTTGGGAATCAACAACCAGATGGCAGAGGGGAAAGATTTAACAGGAACTTGAACAATTTTTCACACTAAGGTGGGACGTGGAATGAGCTGCCAGAGGAAGTAGTTAAGCCAGGTACAATAACAACTTTTAAGAGACTGTTGGATGGATGTATGGATTAGAAAAGATCGGAAGGTTATAAGCCAAACACTGGCAAATGGGACTGGCTTGTATGGAGCATCTTGGTCTGGACAGACCCTTTGGGACAAAAGACCTGTTTACATACTGAACAACTCAATGACTATTTCAGGGAAATGTGTGGGGCCAAAGTAGACCTGATTCAGTGTGGTCACCTGTACAATCAGGTGCAGCAATGTGGTGGAGGGGGACAGGTTGGGTTTGCAATGAAGAGGTAGTCTGCTTGCAGAACTCTTCAGTGGGGGATGAGAAGGGACTGGAGGTTCATGGTGAATGTTGAGAAAAATAAACTGGGAAATGTTGAACTGGCAGAGAGCCCGGGAAAAGACATGGAAATGGTCTGGAATAAGCATCCTTTTGTGGCAGAAACTCCTCTTAAACAAAGTGAAATCCAAAGAAGAACAGATTGGGGATACCTCAGAGCCCCCTATTGTTGGTTATACCCTTGATATTGGGTGCTGTCTGTGTGGGGTCTGCACATTTTCCCCTGCCACCACATAGGGTTCCACCAGCTGTCCCTGTTTCCTCCCTCATCCCAAAGGTATTGGCTGCTGAAAATTACCCTTACTGTATATAAGTGGGAAAACAATGAAAAAGGAATTTGATGAGCAAGTGAGAGAAGATAACTTGCAGGGCTCCAGGGAACTAAAGGTAGGAATGGCTTTGCTCTGGGAGACAGTTGACCCAATAGGCCAACCGACCTGTTTCTTTGTTGTAGTAAATTAAACAGATCGGGCAGTGTCAGTTCTGATGAAGAGTCTTCAACATGAATTTGATCTGTTTATCTCTCCACAGATGCTGTTTTATTTGGTGAGTCTTTCCAGCATTTTAAATTTAATATTTTATACTACAGCTGTAGCATCAGATTTAATATGGCATATGGACAGCAGCACCAGGACCAATAATGCCCATTGAAAATGCTGCATTGGCTGGTCAGGGACAGATCACAGACAAGAGAAATTCTGCAGATGCTGGAAATCCAAAGCAACACACAAAATGCTGGAGGAACTCAGCAGGCCAGGCAGCATCTATGGAAAAGAGTACAGTCGACATTTTGGACTGAGACCCTTCAGCAGGAACATCTGGTTTAGGGAGCTCACCAACAGGGACTGTTGTCTTAAAAGTGCAATAACTTTATGCTTCAGATACAAGAAACTCCACAAGGATCGCCTGTTCAAGCCCTTTGAGTTCTCTGTCTATTGGGGGGCGTTTGTAATGAATCACAGAGGTGCGAGACTTCTGCAGACTGTGGCTCATGATCTGAACTGGATCCAGTTTCACTGCCTGGATGTCATCGGGACCGTTCTTGCTGTGGCCCTGCTGTTTGTCTACCTGGTGATCAAGTTTTGTGCAGAATGAAGGGAAAACTTGACCTATGTACTTTCTTAAGATGAGCCCTCTCCAGGGCATATGATTGTCTGAAGCACAAAATCTTCCCTCCGCTGTCATGTGGCAGACTCAACCAACAGTGGTCATGGCTGTCTTAACAATCTTCACATCCTGTACCCTTCTATTAGTGACCTTGTATTCACCATCCAATTTCTGCTCTGCATTTCTCTTACAAAACACTTCTAACTCTCCCTCATCCTTTGCACTTTCCTTTAAACCCTTCTCCATCACTAATTTTTGGAGACCACCCTAAATAATGTGGCTGATTGTCAATTGTTGTTTGTAACAGCTGCTGTGATGCTTGACAACGTTTAATATACCATTTTAATGTAAGATGCTGCTTGGTAAAGAACCTCATAGACAATTCTGAAGATCTTCATTTAAGGTTAGCATTAACATAATCCCAACATAGAGTCAGCAGGGAAGTGAAACATAAATTTTCCTAAGTTATTCCTAGTGGAAGAAGTGATGTTCTCCATTTCCAGTCTCTATCTCACTTGATTATCAGCCACTGTCCAATATGTCTGCAACTCTCTATTGGAGGTCAAAGTCCAGGGTTCGGTATATCTGGAGGCTGACGTCTGGGCCAGGGATGGAGGTTGGTGTCCCAATGTCTGAGAGTCTAGGGGGGACTGGTGGTCACAGACTGCCTGTGACTTGAAGGGTGGGAAAAAGGCTTGTTTTGCTTTTGTTGTTGTGTTGTTGTTGTTGTTGCTGCTGTTTGTCTTGTTCCGAATGGTGGTGACACTTCCAGGCTGCCACCAGTACATCCTTAGTTTGCATTGATTGTTAATGCAAACAGTGCATTTCACTGTATGTTTCGATGTACATGTGATAACTAAATGAATGTGAATCTGAAAGTAGGTAAAAATTGCTCATTTTGATGTGACCAAGACCCTTATTAATCAGTACGTATATAATCCCAATATGTGGAGTCAATAACAAAGTGAATCACCTTCTACTCCAGTTCCCGAACTCACAGCTAAATGCATCTATCAGCTAAAAACAAAATATTTAAAACCAAAATATATATGGCAAAGATAATCAACTATCTGTAAGACTAAACCTTCAGATCCTTGGACCTGACATGCTTTCCTGAAGAATGACCAGAAGATGGCTCCAAATGACAATGTTCAACTTAATTTGAAAATAATGATGGAAGCTCATGAAAATTAATTGAAATTATAGAAGTGAGTTACAAAGTTAACAATTTCTGTGTTTGTCATTTGAGTTTGAAAACATGTGTGGCAAATCCTGCAGACTTTCTGGTCAACAGTGACCCACAGAATTTTGATGTCAGATGACTCAGTGATGGTATTGTGAGTGAATGTCAAGGGGAGATGGCTAAACTCTCTCTTGTGGGGGTTGCTCTTTGCCTGTTATTTTTTTTGCTGCAAATATTACTTGTCTGTATTTTTCTGTACAGAGACAGGGTCTACCGTTTATTGAGGTGTTGCTGTTGAGATAAGCCATTGTGCCGTCTTCAATTTATATCCTGTTTTTGACCTTATAATGGAAGGAACATTGGCTGAAGGTGATGGGGGCGGGGGGGGGGTGCGGTGGGTAGAACCCTGCACTGATGGTTGGTCTGTGGCTGGGATGATGTCCTCCAATAAGCACAAGTATCTTCCTTTGTGCAAGGTATATCTCCAGCTTCTTGACATTTTTCCCTCTGAAGCCCATTAACTTCAGTTTCAATATGTCTCTTTGATGCCACACTTGGTCAGATGTTGCCTTGATGTGGAGGGCCGTCACTCTCACTTTCCCTCCGGAATTCTGCTCTGTGGCTTGAGCAATTGTGGGGACCTTGGTGAAAGGTTTAAGCCATGTCAGAGGAGACGTTTGTGACCCCTTTGTGTTTCCTGCTGTCTCTCCGCTGTGCTGATTCTTGACAGTGGGGAATAAATAGAACATAGTAAATAAAAAGTAAGTGGTGGAAAATTGTCCTTTTACATCCACTACATTTTAGAACCTGTACGTCCTGCCCACACGTAACTAGATCATGTGTTTGGGGCCGATGACCAAGAATAAATCTCCACTATTTACTGTACTTCCATCATTCCTTCTGAAGGAATTCACTTCGGGTCTCTAATGATTCAAGATTTTTTGAATTTACAGTTAAAGTCCAAAAACCTGACATCCGATCATTTGAAAACCTAGATGGCCCAGACTCCAGCTGCTCGTAATTCCATACTGTGAGCTGGGGAGTTCCAGAGTTCAAGTGGATTGTGTGGCCAGAACTAGAAGCCTGGAGTGCAGGTGGGACTGTGAGATGGTGGGAGGTCAGGACCTGGGTTGAAGATTCAGGAAGGTGGGTGTGTTTGTTGCTAGAGAAACAGTCTGGAGTGCCTGTATATTTCCCCACTCTCCTTAAATTCATTGGGGTGACTGGGAAATTTAGAAAACTACTGTGCATTTTTTTAATATCTGAAATTGTATATTTGGATAGTAATTTAACTAATATCTAAACCGACTAGTTCAATGCCAACCAAAGTCCAAAGGATACTGGATTATCAGATTTTACTGTCCTTGTAAAACATTGTAGGAACAATGATTAGTACATTCTGTAATAAACTCTAATATAAAAAAATAGATAAAATTAATTCTTTTCCACCCTTCAGCTTTTCCAGTTTGAGTTCTATCATCAATGTGAGGAGCCACCTTCTGGACATTTAGAAGAAACTCTGTTAGATTGGAATTGGTTCATTATTGCCACCTGTACCGAGATACAGTGAAAAGTTTGTGTTGCCCAGCAAAATTAGTGATGTATTTGCAAATGCAATGAAACATTGATTTTAATAATTGGTTTACTAAGCAGCATGGTTAAGCTACTTATGTGCTGAGTGGCTTGGCTGTGGGTGCTGACTGAATACCATTCCGCGACACCGTGGCATTGTGGCAATGCAGACGAACCTGCTCAATGGGATCACCTCATAAATATGATCACAGATGGGGGAGAACAGCAAATCCATGCTTAAAAATACATTGTACAGTCCTCCTTTTATTAAAAAGCAGCAGAGAGATACAAGTAACTTATCTATATAAAAAATTAATATAGTTAAATACTGTTGGTTTTGAGCAATAATCATTTTTAAACCTGAGTTCAATTTATTTTGGGTTCTAAGTCCTAGTGGGTGTTGGAGCTGCATTCAGTTGGAGACTATTCAATCATACCCCTTACCTGTGACTTATAGATAACAGAAAGGCTTTGGAGCATCAGAGGAATTGTCCGATTGTGTTTCTAATCACAGCTGACCCCTCAGGATGTTAACAGAGGAGAACTCAGCTACTGAACGTCAAGGATGGATGGTAAGACTCGGATTGTTTTTCCGTATTCTGCCAGTGTGAATGTTATCTGTCACTTTCTCTGAAAGTTGTCCAGGTCTTGCAGCATGTGTCGTCTGTGTATTGTTGTTGTGTCGAACATTTGCTGCCACCATCTGGAAGTTGAAGCCTGATAGTCAAAGCCCCTGGGTCTGCTAGTCTGGAAGTTGGAGGCCCAGTATCTGTGAACCTGAGAGTCTGGAGATAAGGACTCCAGAGGTGGCTTATCCTTTGTTTGGATGCCTGTATGTGTGTGTTGGGGGATGAGTTAGAGGGAGAAAAGAGGCTTGCTTTGCTGTTGCTGTTTTGCTTTATTACCTGTGTGTTGTTCTGCTGAATGTTGTAGGCATACAACGTTGGTGGCAAGATGTGTTGTGGCACTTGCGGGCTGCCCCCAGCACGTCCCTGGGTGTGTTGGTTGTTAACGTCAATGGCACATTTCACTGTATGTTTTGATGTCCATGTGTAAATAAGTCTAGACCTGAATTATGCAGATAGGGGCAGCCTCATTTGCTCAGGAGTTGTAAAGGCAACTGAACACCGTTACTGATCTTATGACTGCCCTGAAGATCTCCTGAATGAAAACTTGGGACTGGGATGATTGACTCCATTTACTAAAACACCTTGCTTTATGATGTATGATTCCAGCTACTAATGTGTTTTCCTTTTGATGCCCGATGACTTCAAGTTACTGGGACTTTCTGCTGTCACTCTCAACTTACCGCTGGAACTGGTTCTTTGGTACATGTTTACCAAGGCGGTGGTAAGGTTTGGAGCAGAGTAGTTCTAGCAAAACCTAAAGTGGATCAAGGCACATATTCTTGAGTGAATGCTGCCTGGAAGCAGTGTTAATGACACCTTCTGTCACTTTGTTGTGATTGACAGCAGACTGATTGATAGTCTATTTTTGATTTGTCTTGCTTATGGTAGATATACATTCCTAGGCAATTTTCAACATTGTCAGGTAAATGACAGCGCAGTGCTGTAACTGTTCTGAGACAGCTTGGCAAAACACTTTTAGTTCTGGCACAAGCAGGAGAAAATCTGCAGATGTTGGAAATCCAAAGCAACACGCACAAAGTGCTGGAGGGACTCAGCAGGTCAGGCAGCATCTATGGAGAGGAATAACAGTCGACGTTTCAGGCTGAGACCCTTCATGAGGACTGGAAAGTTTCTTTCCTGATGAAGGGTCTCAGCTCGAAACATTGATGGCTTACTCTTTTCCCATAGATGCTGCCTGGCCTGCTGAGTTCCTCCAGCATTTTGTGTGTGTGTTGTATTTAGTTCTGGAGCACACAATACTACAGTTAGGATGTTGTCTGGTTCCATGAATTTTGCTGCATCCACAGTGATTTGAATTGGCTGGAGTCTGTCTTCTCTGATGTGGAGATCTCACGAGGAAGCTACGTTTGACTTCAAAACCAGAAGGAAGACAAGGTGGGTCGTTTATTTAGAGCTCCGGGTAGAACAGACCTGTGAATGCAGAGCCATACAGCTCAGATACAATCCTTCAACCATCATGTCCACCATCCACTTACACTAATCTCATCTTATTCTCCACATATCCCCATCGACTGTGCCCCCCCACCCCAGATTCTACCACTCCGTTACACACTAGGAGCATTTTACAGCAACCTAGCAACCTGCACATCTTTGGGGTTGTGAGAGAAAACTGGGGCGCCTGAAGGAAACTCATACGGTCACAGGGAAAACATACAAACTCCAGCCGCAGACAGGGGTCAGGATCGAACCTTGGTTTCTGGCGCCGCATGCCGGCCGCTCTCCCAGCTCTGCCACTGCTTCAGACTCGTTGTTTAAGGATGGGGGTGGGGGCTTTTCCAAATAGCAGTTTAATTGTCCACCGCTACTCCTCACTAGAATTGGCGATGTAGCAGTTGTTACTCAACACTCGCTTCACGGCACATGCATTTGTTATTGTTACAGCTGCACAGCTCTGTTCTTTGTTGTCTGAGCTGTCTTCTGAAGTGTGATGTGCTCCTTTCCGATGTTGCTTCAAATCACCACTGAACTTGCTTTTGTTTCTCATTTGTCAATATACCGGAGCAGCAGGTCAACGGCAGATACCACCTCTCTGGCCCTACATTCCTCCTTAGAACACCTGGAGAATAAAGACACATACGTAAGGCTCCTTTTCATTGACTACAGCTCTGCCTTTAATACCATCATTCCAAATAAACTGATTCTTAAGCTCCAGAACCTGGGCCTCAGCACTCAGATCTGTAGCTGGATCTTCAACTTCCTCACAGACGTGATCCAGGCTGTAAAAATAGGGGACAAGCTCTCCTCTACAATCGCTCTGAGCACCGGTGCCCCACAAGGCTGTGTACTCAGCCCCCTGCTGTACTCACTGTACGCCCATGATTGTGTAGCCAAGTTTCCATCAAACTCAATATATAAGTTTGCTGATGACACCACAATTGTAGGCCGTATCTCGGGTAATGATGATTTTGAGTACAGAGAGGAAATTAAGAACGTGGTGGCATGGTGTGAAGACAATAACCTATCCCTCAACGTCAGCAAGACAAAGGAATTGGTTGTTGACCTCAGAAGGAGTAGCGGACTGCACGACCCAATTTACATCGGTGGTGCGCGAGTGGAACAGGTCAAAAGCTTTATTTCCTCGGGGTCAATATCACAAATGGCCTGACTTGGTCCAACTAAGCAGAGTTCACTGCCAAGAAGGCCCACGAACGCCTTTACTTCCTGAGAAAGCTAAAGAAATTTGGCCTGTCCCCTAAAACCCTCACTAGTTTTTACAGAAGCACCATAGAAAGCATTCTTCTGGGGTGCATCACAACCTGGTATGGAAGTTGTCCTGTCCAAGACCGGAAGAAGCTGTAGAAGATCGTGAACATAAGCACATCACACAAACCAATCTTCTGTCCTTGGTCCAACTTAACACTGCACGGACACGACCCACCCAGTCAACAAACTTTTTGTCCCTCTTCCCGCTGGAAGAAGGCTCAGGAGCTTGAAGACTCGTATGGCCAGATTTGGGAACAGCTTCTTTCCGACTGTGATAAGACTGTTGAACAGATCCTGACCTGGATCTGGGCCGTACCCTCCAAATATCCGGACCTGCCTCTTGGTTGTTTTGCACTACCTGACTTTCCCTTTTCTATTTTCTATTTATGATTTATAATCTAAATTTTTACTATTTACTATTGATTTGTACTCCAGGGAACATGAAGCACAGAATCAAATATTGCTGTGATGATTGTACGCTCTAGTATCAATTGTTAGGCGACAATAAAGTAAAGTAAAGTAAAATGAAGTACCTTAGGTCTGCAGGCTGTCAAAATGTGACCTTTCCTTGACTTGTAGAAATATTTGGTTGTACTAAGCAATGACGGTGCAATGAGTGACAGCTATTGCAATGATAGGATCTGATCTCTCAAATATGCTTCAGACTCATTTTCTCAGCTAGACTGACCGGATTACAGTTAACCTTTTGATTTGGTAGTGCATTATCAGAGGTGAACACAAACACAACATTATTATCATAGAAACACAGAAACATAGAAAACCTACAGCACAATACAGGCCCTTCGGCCCACAAAGCTGTGCTGAACATGTCCTTGCCTTAGAAATTACCTAGGCTTACCCATAACCCTCTATTTTTCTAAGCTCCATGTACCTATCCAGGAGTCTCTTAAAAGACTCTATCGTTTCCGCCTCCACCACCGCTGCCACCAGCAGCCCATTCCACGCACTCTCCACTCTCTGCGTAAAAAACTTATCCCTGACATCTCCTCTGTACTTACTTCCATGCACCTTAAAACTATGCCCTCTCGCGCTAGCCATTTCAGCCCTGGGGAAAAGCCTCTGACTATCCACATGATCAATGCCTCTCATTATCTTGTACACCTCTATCATGTCACATCTCATCCTCCGTCGCTCCAAGGAAAAAAGGCCGAGTTCACTCACCCTATTCTCATAAGGCATGCTCCCCAATCCAGGCAACATCCTTGTAAATCTCCTCTGCACCCTTTCTATGGTTTCCATGGCCTTCCTGTAGTGAGGCAAACAGAACTGAGCACAGTACTCCAAGTGGGGTCTGACTAGGTCCTATATAGCTGCAACATTACCTCTTGGCTCTTGATGAAAGCCAATGCACAGTATGCCTTCTTAACAACAGAGACAACCTGCACAGCAGCTTTGAGTGTCCTATGGACTCAGACCCCAAGATCCCTCTGATCCTCCACGCTGCCAATAATCTTACCATTAATGCTATATTCTGCCATCATATTTGACCTACCAAAATGAACCACCTCACATTCATCTGGGTTGAACTCCAGCTGCCACTTCTCAGCCCAGTCTTGCATCCTATCAATGTCCCACTGTAAACTCTGACAGCCCTCCACACTATCCACTACACCCCCAACCTTTGTGTCATCATCAAATTTACTAATCGATCCCTCCACTTCCTCATCCAGGTCATTTATAAAAATCACAAAGAGTAGGGGTCCCAGAATAGATCCCTGAGGCACACCACTGGTCACCGACCTCCATGCAGAATATGATCCATCAACAACCACTCTTTGCCTTCTGTGGGCAAGCCAGTTCTGGATCCATAAAGCAATGTCCCCTTGGATCCCATGCCTCCTTACTTTCTCAATAAGCCTTGCATGGGGTACCTTATCAAATGCCTTGCTGAAATCCATATACACTACATCTACTGCTCTACCTTCATCAATGTGTTTAGTCACATCCTCAAAAACTTCAATCAGGCTCGTAAGGTACGACCTGCCTTTGACAAAGCTATGCTGACTATTCCTAATCATATTATGCCTCTCCAAATGTTCATAAATCCTGCCTCTCAGATCTTCTCCATCAACTTACCAACCACCGAAGTAAGACTCACCGGTTTATAATTTCCTGGGCTACCTCTACTCCCTTTCTTGAATAAGGGAACAACATCCACAACCCTCCAATCCTCCAGGACCTCATCCATCCTCACTGATGTATCCAAACTCATTGCCAGAGGCTCAGCAATTTCCTCCCTCATTTCCCACAGTAGCTTGGAGTACACCCCGTCCGGTCCTGGTGACTTATCCAACTTCATGCTTTCCAAAAGCTCCAGCACATCCTCTTCCTTAATATTTACATGCTCAAGCTTTTCAGTCAACTGTAAGTCATCACTACAATCACCAAGATCCTTTTCCATAGTGAATACTGAAGCGAACTATTTATTAAGTACCTCTGCTATCTCCCCCTGTTCAATACACACTTTTCCACTGTCACACTTGATTGGTCCTATTTTCTCACATCTTATCCTCTTGCTCTTTACTTACTTGCAGAATGCCTTGGGGTTTTCCTTAATCCTGTCCGCCAAGGCCTTCTCATGGCCCCTTCTGGCTCTCCTAATTTCTTTCTTAAACTCCTTCCTGCTAGCCTTATAATCTTCTTGATCTCTATCATTACCTAGTTTTTTAAACCTTTCATAAGCTCTTCTTTTCTTCTTGACTAGATCTACAACATCCTTTATACACCATGGTTCCTGTATGTTACCATCCCTTCCCTGTCTCATTGGAATGTACCTACACAGAACCCCATGCAAATATCCCCTGAACATTTGCCACATTTCTTCCATACATTTCCCTGAGATCATCTGTTTCCAATTTATGCTTCCAAGTTCCTGCCTGATAGCATCATATTTCCCCTTACTCCAATTAAATTTTCCCTAACTTGTCTGTTCCTATCCCTCTCCAATGCTATGGTAAAGGAGATAGAATTGTGATCACTCTCTCCAAAATGCTCTCCCCACTGAGAGACCTGACATCTGATCAGGTTCATTTCCCAATACCAGATCAAGTACAGCCTCTCCTCTTGTAGGCGTATCTACATACTGTGTCAAGAAACCTTCCTGAACACACCTAACAAACTCCACCCCATCTAAACCTCTCACTCCAGTGAGATGCCAATAAATATTTGGGAAATTAAAATTTCCCACTGCAACAACCCTGTTATTATTACTCCTTTCCAGAATCTGTCTCCCTAACTGCTCCTTGATGTCCCTGTTACTATTGGGTGGTCTATAAAAAACACCCAGTAAAGTTATTGACCCCTTCCTATTCCTAACTTCCACCCACAGAGACTCCATAGACAACCCCTCCATGACATCCTCCTTTTCTGCAGTCGTGACACTATCTCTGATCAACAGTGCCACGCCCCACCTCTTTTGCCTCCCTCCCTGTCCTTTCTGAAACATCTAAAGCCTGGCACTTCCTGTCCCTGCACCATCCAAGTCTCTGGAATGGCCACAACATGAGAGCTCCAAGTACTGATCCACGTTCTAAGCTCATCTGTTTTATTCATAATACTCCTTGCATTAAAATAGACACATCTCAAACCATCGGTCTGAGCGCGTCCCTTCTCTATCACCTGCCTATCCCTCCTTTCGCACTGTCTCCAAGCTTTCTCTATTTGTGAGCCAACTGCCCCTTCCTCCATCACTTCAGTTTGGTTCCCACCCCCCATCACTTCTAGTTTAAACTCTCCCCAATAGCCTTAGCAAACCTCCTCGCCAGGATATTGGTCCCCCTGGGATTCAAGTGCAACTGGTCCTTTTTGTACAGGTTCCATCTGCCCCAAAAGAGATCCCAATGATCCAGAACTCTGAATCCCTGCCCCCTACTCCAATCCCTCAGCCACACATTTATCCTCCACCTCATTCTATTCGTATACTCACTGTCATGTGGCACAGGCAGTAATCCCGAGATTACTACCTTTGAGGTCCTACTTCTCAACTTCCTTCCTAACTCCCTGTAGTCTGTCTTCAGGACCTCTTCCCTTCTCCTACCTATGTTGTTGGTACCAAAATGTACCACGACCTCTAGCTGTTCTCCTTCCCACTTCAGGATATTGTGGACACAATCAGAAACATCCCAGACCCTGGCACCTGGGAAGCAAACTACCACCCGTGTTTCTTTCCTGCATCCACAGAATCGCCTGTCTGACCCCCTAACTATGGAGTCCCCTATCACTGCTGCCATCCTCTTCCTTTTCCTACCTTTTTGAGCCACAGGGCCAGATTCTGTGCCAGAGGGGCAACCACTGTTGCTTCTCCCAGGTAGGTCATCTCCCCCAACAGTACTCAAACAGGAGTACTTATTGTTAAGGGGGACAGCCACTGGGGTACTCTCTAGCACCTACTTCTTGCCCTTCCCTCTCCTGACTGTGACCCACTTATCTGTCTCCCGAGGCCCTGGTGTAACTACCTGCCTATAACTCCTCTCTATCACATCCTCACTCTCCCTGACCAGACGAAGGTCATCGAGTTGCATCTCCAGTTCCCTAATGTGGTCCCTAAGAAGCTGTAGCTCAATGCAGCTGGTGCAGATGTGGCAGCTGGGAGGCTGGGAAACTCCATGGCTTCCCACATCTGACACCGAGCATAGAAAACCGGCCTCACACACATATTTTCTGTCTGTATTCTACACAAGTAACATATCTCACCTCAACCTATTAATGTCGAAGCCCCGTTAAGCCGAAGCCTTCCTATTCTGTCTCCGAAGCCTTCCTATTCTGTCTCCCGGTACTCTGTTGCCCACTCCTCTGGTGCCACTCTGTAAAGTTGTCTTCTTTTTAAACTCTTCTCGCTGTTCTAACTGGCTGACATCCAAAAGCTTGTGCAGTCGTGCCCCGATCAAACCGCTGAAGAAATAATCTTCTCTTTTTAAACTCTTCTCGTTGTTCTCACTGGCTGACATCCACACACTTGCGCAGTCGTGCGCTGATCAAAACGCTGAAGAAATAATCATGTAGATCATCATTCAGACTTGGTGGACTAAATTCTTCATTATTCTTGGATGCCATTTCTTGCAAAAAATACAAGCAGCTGTTTTTTTTTGGAAGAAATGCAATAACTGCAAAACTCAGCAGTTTCTCAACTTTTGCATGGTCAGTAGTTGTGGCTAAATTTGCTTGTAAACCACCATACACAGAAACCTATTGTGTAATGTGTCATCTGAAAAGGCAGCAAGATTGAAATGCAGAGACAGACCTGGGTTTAATCGTAAAATTTGTGTGAAATTTGTACATTCTCCCTGTATGGGTGCTCCAATTTCTTCCCACATCTCAAAGGGCTGTGAATTAGTAGTGTTATGTATGTGGCCTGGCTACACAACAATGCTATTAGTAAAAACGCGGAAAATGGGAGCTAAATTTCATGGTTCTTTACTGGCATAATCCGAACTCGGCACACACGTACAGATCAATACACGCCTAATAGCGCATTCAACGATGTGTTACTAAAACATAAAGTAGTCCCTTATTATACCGTAGGCTATACGGTGCACTCCTTCCCTTTTATTTTAATAGTGTATCAACTGTTTTTTTTAACTGGGGCACTATGCTAAACAAATATGTTTACCCTTAACATACAACCGCCTACCATATGTTTACTTAGTAACTTAATAATACCAAATTATAACAAAGTAACGTAATAATATCAAATTATAACAAGCCTTTTGTTTTACTTTTGGTCTAAGACCCATTTATAACTCAAGTCTCTGGGGGGGTCTTCTCTGCCTCTCCGGGTAACGTCTGTCAATAAACTTGTTTGTTTTAATACAGATATCCATATAGTCATGAAAAGTTGATCTCTGAGCATAGGGAGTTAAGAAGGTGTGCGCCTCCAACTTGCTAAGAGCTCTAGGCAGCAGATCGCCTCTGTATAATGCAGCTGTCCTAGATATATACGCATCTTTGTGCTATCACTTGTCTTCCTTACCCATATCTCATTTGTTCCAACTGAGCTAGTTACACAGCCAATCTTCGTATTCTTCTTAGATTTCAAATAGATAGCCTGACCTTTATGATACCATCTCTTATCGTAATATAACTTTCCATCTTCTATTCGTGCTTCATATCTTTGTGCTGGTGATTCAGCAGGAGTGCTGGGAAGATACTCAGAAGAGGACAGAAATACTGGTCTTTTCAGAGATTTAAGCTTATTGAGAATTTGCAGATCTTCCATTATCTGTTCATCTGTTAACAAGTAATTTAACTGCACAGGTGCAGGTTTTCGTCTTTTGTCTGTAATTGGAACAGGGTCATTAGGTCTCCTCCTTAGTTTCCTAGTCATTATTGGCTTTGCCTCCATAGAATCTCCTGTGAGTTCCATTGTTAGCCTCTCATTCTCAATCATCTTTTTCTTTTCTTCTAACTCAATCATTTTATCTTCAAATTCCTTCACTGCTGCTTTCTTCTCTTTGATATAATTGCTTTCCACTTGTTCTGTCTCCAGTTGCAGAAAAAGCTCTGCATTTCGTATTCTTTCCTTGTATTGTTGATCTAGTTTCTTCATCCTTTTCTGATACTCTGGGAAAGTGCCTTCCTATAACTGCTGTAGCTGTCTTTTGAGCGATGTCAATTTCTCCTGGTGTGCATCTGCTCTTTTACTTCCAGGTAGTCTTTATCATCCTGCTTATTGGTTATATCTGTCTCCCTTGCATCCTCTGTATCTTCATCCGAGTTGCAGCCACGGATACTGCATTCATCCTCAACGTCGATGCTGTCTAGCTCCTCCTCCTCGTCGTAATAGTCAACAATGGGTGAGAGGAACGCTGTGGACACCTTCCCCACTGAGCTGCCCTCCTTTGTTGACACAACTAGTGCCTTGATGGTGTGCCAATCTAACTGGATTTTCCTGAGCCATTCACGTCCCCCAGCAATGGTGGTCCTCCATTTTTCAGTACACAGAGGTTCAGCTGCTGTGTTTTGTCTCTGTAGGTCACTGTCACTTTAATTTTGCCTTTGGGATGCACTTTCTGTCCTGTGTAAGTCTTTAGCAGTAATTTAGTTCATTTCAGAGGTATGTGAGAAAACAGTCATTTGTAGTCATGTACAGAGATCACTGTTAAAGCTGAGCCTGTATCCAACTCCATTTTCAGTCTCACGCCTGCCACTTGTGGAGTGATCCATATTACTTTTCGATCATCTGTCTCTTTCACGCTGTGAAGTTGCAGACAAGACAATTCACTTTTGTCTAAGTTGTTTTCATTAGAACTGTTTTCTTCCATTTTGTGTACATTGTTGTGTTTTCCTTTCCGGGGTTTCTTGTTTCTCTGTATTTTGTCGTTTTTCTGCTGTTTATTAGCTTTGCATACTCTGCCAGTGTGGCCCTGTTTGCCAGAGTTTCTGCATTCTTTATCTTTAAACCAACAATCATCAGGGTCATGTGACCTGTTCCCACAACGGTAACATTTCTTTCCTTCATTTCTGTTCAGTGATATTTTATTCGTAACATATTCCAGAGATTTTTGTTGTATCTCGGAAGCACCCTGTGCCGCTGTTTCCGTTGATATTGAGATGTTTAGTGCTTCCTCTAATGTAAGGTCTTTTTCACACAGGAGCTCCTTCTGTATGGTTTCACAGTGCATGCCACACACTAACCTGTCCCTCAATGCGTCCGATAGACTAGCTCCAAATTGACAATGTTCTGATAATTTGCGCAATTCAGCACAATATTTAGAAATGCTTTCATTTTTGCTCTGATTCCGTTTGTGAAATTTAAATCTTTCAACAATGACCAGTGGTTTGGGGTTTAAATGCTGTTGGAGAGTGTCTACTATTTGCTTGAACGTTTTATCAGCTGGCTTTTCAGGGGTTAACAAGCTCCGTAGCAGGCTGTATGTTTTTGCTCCCATAATGCTGAGTAAGACGCTGGCTTTCTTTTCATCATTAACACCGTTAGCCTCACAATATAACTCTTTCAATGTAAGTTGCCCAGTCTTCAATGCCACTATCAAATGCTGTAATGATTCCAATCATCGCCATCTTTCTTATGTTAATTTAGCCCCGTTTTCCCCTTGTTTTCTTTTTGACTCACGTGTCCTTTTTGCTAGCACCAGGAGCACACTCTGTCTAGATGTGTGTGTGTCACTTCTTTTTATCTCCCTTCTGGGGCAGGCAGACCCTCAGCCCCTGGGGGTCAGCGCCAGCTGTGGTTTCGGCTGGACGTGCTGCAGCTCCGACTGTGTCTCTTGGTCTCCCGACGTTCCCAACCCTGGCTGTGCTCCTGCTTCCTTTCGGACTTCCGGCCTTGCTCTGCCTCCTTCTCCCGCTCCTTGGCTTGTTCCTTGCACTCTTCTTCCGAGTATCATTATCAACTAAAACACGGTGTTCCGATAAGACGTAGGTTCATTAACTTCATTGCCAATTTGTTGTGTATGTGGCCTGGCTACACAACAATATTATTAATAAAAACGTCGGAGACAGGAGCTAAGTTTCATGGTTACTGGCATAATCCAAACTTGGCACACACGTACAGATCAATACACACCTAATAGCGCATGCGCAATACGTGCCTAATAGCACATTCAATGACGTGTTACTAAAACATAAAGTAGTTCCTTATGATACTGTAGGCTACATGGTACAGGTAAGTTAATTGGTCCCTATAAAATGCCCCTGGGATAGAACATAGAAATCTACAGCACATTACAGGCCCTTCAGCGCACAATGCTGGGCCAACCATGTAACCTACTCTAGAGACTGCCTAGAATTTCCCTAGCGCACAGCCCTCTATTTTCCTAATAGAGAGCTAGGTTAGGGGTGAAAGGTGAAAAGTTCAGGGGGAACATGAAGGGAAACTTCACCATTCAGAGGGTCACGAGAGTGTGTGCTCAGCCACCAGCGCAAGCGGTGCATGCAAGCCCAACCCCAATGCCCAAGAGAAATTTGGATGGGCACATGGACAGCAGGGATACGGAAGGCTGGGGTCCCAGTGCAGGTTGATGGGAGCAGGCAGTTCAAGTGGCTCAACATGAACTAGATGGGCTGAAGGGCCTGTCTCTGTATGGTGAGAGGGTGGCCAGAATGGGGAATGGAAAAAAAGAGAAGGGGTGGTCAGGGAAGTTACTGGAAGTTACAGAAATCACTGTTCATACTGTCTGTGTGTTCTTTCTGGATCTGCATGGAAGTGTGTACATCTCTGCAGCCTCCCCTCTCTGTAGTGGATGCTGGGCTGCTCGTTCTGCCCCAGGGGTCTGATCCCATCCTGTCGGAGTTGGGATTAGAACCCCTGCCCACTTGACGTTCGCCTATGTTGCAGATGGTGCCAGTTGGCTGGCCTCGTTCTGCCAGGCTGTGTCGATGTATGAATTAGGAGATCTGTCCCACAGACTAGTCAAGCAAGAGGCTGATACGGTCGTATTCACAGTCATAATTTACAGACGAAGTGCCACCCCTCCTTCATAATTGTGGTACATTGCGTCCCATCAGAAGGACATACCCACCAGAGTTGGTGAAATGGAGTGTACAGGTCGGAGGGAGTAGCCACTGGAGACCTCAGTATTGACTCTATACCCAATGTTGTTTCAGCTCAAACATGGTCAGGGAAACTTCTTCTAAATGCAGCCTGCCTCAGCTGATGAACCAGTGCTAATGTACACTGGAGAGAGAGCCTGTGGTATGTCGAATTACTGGATGAACGAGTAGTCTTTGGGGTACCGCAAGTCTGTGTCTTTATTGATGCTTGCTGCACGCTTGAGTGCTCAGTGGAGGGCACTGGTGCTTTTTGCTGGTGGGGGTGGGGGGGGTCATTGCTTTGCTGCTGCTTGTGTGTGGGAGGGGGGGAGAACTGGGGGAGTCTGTGGGGTTCTAGCATTTTTACTGCCATTCATTCTTTGGGGCACTCCTCTGTTTTCCTGGATGTTTGTGAAGAAAAAGAATCTCAGGATGTATATTGTAAACATTTCTCTGACATTAAATGTACCTATTGAAACCTACTGACACTTGGAGGAAGAGCTGAAATTAGCAAAGACACCAAATGTACTCTGGGTGGGGACTTCAATGGCTTGGTTGCACCATCGCTGACTGAGCTGGACTAGTCCTGCCGGTTTGGGTCTGGAACGGGTGGTGGATGAACCAACACATGGAATTAAACAACAAGATCATTTCCTTGCCAATATGCCTGTGGCAATATACTGTCACGTTAAGTGACAGTACTGGATAACCGCTGTTGTGATGGAGCCCCATCTTCACATTGAGGATACATTGTGGTGTGTTGCACGAGTTAAATGGCACAGGCTCAGAACAGACCCGGCAGCCCACAGCAGAGCTTCCACGAGATGCAGAGGACCATCAGTCGCAGCGGTGGCAGAGTGTACCCCACCACAGTCTGTAATCTCACTGCCCGACAATCCAGAGAAACATCAGCAATCCCAGAAAGTGGCTCCCCTTCACCTTTTCACATGCAGTTATGGATGGCAGCAAAGCACAGATCCTGAAAATGAATAGAAATTATACAGGAATAAGCTACAGAAGAGTGGTTCAAACTGGAAATTTGTTGCAGGCTGTTTACCAACTCTGCCCAGAGGTCACATCCCTGTTGTCCCTCAGACTGTGTGGGTTTCCCATAAGTGTGGGTTTCCTAAAGACATGAGATTTCACAGATTAATTGGCTGCTGTGAACTGCTCCCTAATGTGTAGACAGGTGGTGGTATATGGTGGGGTGGGAGAGGAATATCGGGAGAATCAAAGAGATTAGAAGAGGGTTAATGTAAAAATATACTCAGTCGCCACTTTATTAGATACCCATGTGCACCTACTTGTGGATACAAATATCTAATCAGCCAATAATGTGGCATCAACTCAATGCACACAGTCAAAAGGTTCAGTTGTTGTTCAGACCAAACATCAGAATGGGGAAGAAATAGAGGTACTACTGCAGTTGTACAAGGCCTTGGTGAGACCACACCTGGAGTATTGTGTGCAGTTTTGGTCCCCTAATCTGAGGAAAGACATCTTTGCCATAGAGGGAGTACAAAGAAGGTTCACCAGATTGATTCCTGGGATGGCAGGTCTTTCATATGAAGAAAGACTGGATGAACTGGGCTTGTACTCGTTGGAATTTAGAAGATTGAGGGGGGATCTGATTGAAACGTATAAGATCCTAAAGGGATTGGACAGGCTAGATGCGGGAAGATTGTTCCCGATGTTGGGGAGGTCTAGAACGAGGGGTCACAGTTTGAGGATGGAGGGGAAGCCTTTTAGGACCGAGGTTAGGAAAAACTTCTTCACACAGAGAGTGGTGAATCTGTGGAATTCTCTGCCACAGCAAACTGTTGAGGCCAGTTCATTAGCTATGTTTAAAAGGAAGTTAGATATGGCCCTTGTGGCTACAGGGGTTGGGGGTATGGAGGGAAGGCTGGGTTCTGAGTTGGATGATCAGCCATGATCATAATAAATGGCGGTGCAGGCTCGAAGGGCCGAATGGCCTACTCCTGCACCTATTTTCTATGTTTCTATGTTTCTAAATGTGATCTAAGTGACTTGGACTATGGAATGATGGTTAGTGCCAGACGAGGTAGCTTGAGTATCTCAGAAACTGCTGATCTCCTGGGATTTTCACACACAGGTCTCTAGAGTTTATAGAGAATGGTATGAAAAGCCAAAAAAAAAATCCAGTGAACAGCAGTTCTGTGGATAAAAATGTCCTGTTGAGGAAAAAGGGCAGAGCAGAATGACTTGACTGATTCAAGCTCACAGGAAGGCACCAGTCACTCAACCACACATTACAGCAGTGGTGTGCAGAAGAACGCAAAGCACATTGGACTGAAGTGGATGAGCTACAGTAACAGAAGACCATGAACGTGCACTCAGTGACCACTTTATTAGGTACAGGAGATAGCTAATAAAGTGGTCACTGGGGGTAAATGGTTAATGGTCAGCTCGGACAGTTTTCAGAAGCGTCTCTTTTCTATATTTCTCATGATTCTGTAAGTGCATGTCTGTCTTTATTTCCATCGTCTATTGCAATGGAGGCACAAAAGTCTGCACGTTCTTGAATCTGGAGCAAAAAAAGAAATGGTTGGAGGAATCTGTTTGACTAGCTGAATACCTCCAGCATATTGTATGGATTCCAAAGGGCTATGGACAGGAGTTAAGCAGAGGACAAATGCCAAGTAACAAAATCAGCTGGAGCAGCATCCTTAAAGTTCATCCTCAAAATCACCAGTGGTATAGTGGCATCTGCACTGGACTCCAAGGCGAGTGGTCCTGGGTTCGAATCCGGCCGGCTCCCTGCACAATTTTCACCCACGCTGGGTTGAGCATCAAGCTAGCAACCTGACCTCATGAAAAAGCAGACAAATGCTAAAGAAACAGCAAAATTGCTGCCCAATGGGCCACAAGGTGCAGAAAGGAACAATTCAAAATAATCATGAATAAAAGCAGTAAACATGAAGCCTAACTGAAAGGTTCTAAAGAGAATGGGCAAGAGGTGTAGTAGTACTCCTGAGAGTGACCCAAGTTGTATGATCCTAATGATCTGACTACTAGAGCAAATAATTAAAGGCACAGCATTAATTCTGGGTGACCCATTCCAAAAATATAACTGTATTTGAAATCTTTATTTGGTGAGATTTCCATTATGTTGCGATTTACAATGAACCCTTTCTTTCATCAAGAAGGGACACTTACTTAGAACATTAACAAATATCCCTATTCCAATTCAGGAACGTACTTTCTTTCATACTTAAGATCTTTTAGTGTAATAACAATGCTAAACTAGTTACCAAATGGGAAAAATTAAACTATGCTTCTTTTCAAAAACCGTAACAGTAAAGAAGTGATTTGAGGAGCTTAGCTTTCAATCAGGAGATCATTCTGGTCAAAGCCAGGCAGTAAATATGGGTGTTCATTCCCTGAAAAACACGAGAATTTTTTCTCCTCAAAAGTTCATTCTTTAAAATTAAAATGACACATCCCGGTTAATTTTAAATAATTTTGTATCAGACAGTTGAGAAACAAGGGACAACATTTTTCGACCCAGCTTTCACACCCAGAGTTGTAATTCCACAGTCCTCCCCCACCAGAGCCATGCTTAGCTGTTCCACTGCAGAGGGTCAATGGCTGATTGGTAGGAAGCATAAATATTTGGTGGGGGGCTATTGTAGTAACAAAGCTCAAGTTGCTCAAAACATTGCCAGCTATTAAATGTGTTCCTAGCTTTTCCAGCTGTAAATGCTGAGGGATTTTTGGTTTTTAAAAACTATTAAAACTGAAATAAATATGTCAAAATTACAATAATTTAAAACATTAAACTAAAATTGAATATATTTAAAATAATATGTAACTTACCTCCCCCTTTGCTCCCTAATCTGTGACCCTATTTGAAATTGATGGGAGTTTGGATTTACTGATCTGGTTCTGGCTCCAAGAGGTAAAAGTGGGGGAATCTCAGCAAGAATTACATCCACAGACAGTAGCAGGGCAAAATGGAAGATTTCACCTCCAGAATCCAGTGGCCTGGCTGGAGCTCTGCATGAAACTGCCCCGGAATCCTGGACTTACTGCTGCTTAAAGAGCTGTGACATCTGGCCCACGATGCCTTTTGGGATTTTAACAAAACCTTTGTTGCAGTTTGTTCAGATGACTCACCCATTTGATTCCAGATCACTGTTACTGGTCCAATGCCATCCCCCTCAATTCGAGGGACCCCTCTTTCTCCCTCACTTCTACCTTTCCCTCACCCTTTCTTCTACCATTACTCACCTTCCTGGAATACTTTGGCATCTCTGGCCATTAAACACTGTGGCTGTCAACTCCAAAGAAACTTCCCCAGAGCACTAAAACAAACACTGCTTTCTCGATTTTTTGAACAATTTTACTTTATTTTTCCCCTGGAAGAACAAAAATATTGAAGGTGAAAGGTAAAATCAAACATTGACCAAACGGGTGAAGAGCGTCCACTTAGTTGCGGAGTGTGGTTGGGAAGCTGGAAGAAACACGTTCAGCAGCTGATGGTGGGGTTGAGGTAGTCATCAGGGTGAGGCTGTTTCATGGGTTTGGGGAAGATGGGGTGGGGGCAGCAGCCTCGGGGCAGAAATACTTCACAACCGAATGACAGTGCCGGTATCATTCCTCCCACCCAAATATGCCCACCGGATACTGAATCACTCCCTTCAGTTCAACCTCTGCCTCCTATCCATTCACCAGACTCCACAATTATTGTTCCATTCCGTTTCTCCCCTTGTCAACATATCCTCCCATCACCATGGTAGTTCCTATGAGAATTGATATCGGGTGTGCATTGTAATGAAAGCCTCACTGCTGAAGATATTCCCATCACTCACGGCTAAGGAATGCATACTCTCTCTTGGTTTATGGCATTGGTAAGAGCAAGGGAGGATATTATAATGCCAGAAAGCTGGGAACCTGCCATCTAATTGAAAGCAGGATAACCAAACTCATCACCAGCACCAGATTCTTGGGCATTGCAACAATGGATTTTCAGGACCGCAAGCCCAGTTCATCAGGTCCCACCTTCCCTTCTAAGCCACCTGCGGTTGGTGCCTTAAAGCCGTTAAAAGTTAGGACAGGGGATATATTTATGTATATAAATCTCCTGCTCCCAGGAAGGGGCCTTGGCCACAGACACTCATGTTAGTGGGAGTTCTGACTTTGAATTCTCAGGCCTGAATCTGATGCATGTCCTTGACCATGGACTCTTCCACATAGTCCCATAGCCGTACCGCATTGTCAGGGACACTTCTATCTGAATGGGACCGAGCTCTCACACCCACACCCAACCTAACATTAAAAATCTTGTGACAACTTTCATAGAAGAGCACATAGTTCTCCCAATTTTCTAATTTCTACCGTAGCCATAACCAGCCAGTCACTAACTGTTCATTTTTATTATTCATGAAATGTGTAAAAATTCACAGCTGTTTGCCTACCAAACAAACAACAATTCCACCCAAAAGGAACTTATGTGGCACAGGGGACAGGGGATGTAGACACAAACACAGCAGGCAGGCTACACATGGAAAACTCCAGGAAATGAACACTGCCTTCAATGTTGCATGTACTAACTGCCCTTAAAGCCGCTGGTGTTTAGGGCAGCAATGAAAGCACTCCATCTCTGGTGATGTTCATAGCTTCCTTCATCGGCAAGTCCCGGAGAGAGACTCAGGAATACCATCACACAGATGTAGGATTCTTCATTGCTGTTTCCTTGACAATTTTGTTTTTCCAGTCTGGGTTGTTAGCCCTGAACTGAATAACCCACACCCGGAGAACCGGTGAGCCACTCTTAGTCTGACCTCTACCCTTTGACCTATTTGGGATAGGTGACCCTAGCAAGAGCCAAAGCATGAAGTTCTGACTCCAGCCAACATAGCTCTTTGGGTCATTGAGATACACAAGCCTCCAAACCCAACAACAAGGTTGTGGTCCTCTTGGAAGTCTGGAGTATGTGTTCCAAACATATTGCACTGGCAACAGAGTTCCCTTGTGGAATATGGTCTGGAATGTCCTCATTACATATTATACTGACCAGGGTCCCTGTGGAATATGGTCTGCAGTGTCCTAATTACATATTATACTGACCAGAGCCCCTGTGGAATAGGGTCTGCAGTGTCCTCATTACATATTGTACTGACCAGCATTCCCCTGTGGAATATGATCTGCAGTGTTCTTATCACTGGCTATTTTCAGTTCCTAGAGGAGCATTTGCACAGTAAAATGATTTTGTGCATTAATCTGCTCAGTCGCTACACCTTCCATGTGTGGTGTACAATCCAGCCAACTACAACTTCCCTGTGAAATTATTGCTTCAGTTGTTCACCTATCTATCATAATGTACAAAGAAGATCATGCAGAATTGTCTCGGGCATTCCCCTGGATTTTCTGGTAATTGCAGATTGATCTTTGAGCACTATTCCTCCTGCAGCCGAAGAAACAAAACATAGAAGGCATTTTTTTTAAAAATGTGCTTCATTTGTTTAGCAATTATTTAAAGATTGGAGCTGGGGATCGACAGTGTTTGGAGTTGATACAACTGGTTGAGTTGGCAATGTTAAAATGACATATCTTTTGGATAGTGCAAACCTTCCATCTAACACAGCTGAGTTAAATTGCTCTCTACATAGCAGATAAGTAACTATGGAATTAAACACATACAAGATCATATTGGACTACATTCAGTTTCCATAGCACACGGCTTGTGAAATTCATGGCTTTAAATGCCAGTTTACCATCACTGCATCAAGCCAGCAAACTGATCTTGCTTTGTCTCAGTCCCTTGGGATTCAATATCTTGGCACTGATTTTTCCTTTTCCTGTTTGTGGTACTGCCAGGCACTGGAAGTGTGACGGTGCCTGGTGAACTGTGCTGCTCCTGTGTTTGATCTTTGTGACTCAGTGATTCCCAACAGCTCTCATCAGCTGAGATGTCCTCCAGTTCCAACAGCGTCTGCAAGTTAACCTGCTCAGGCTTCAGATCGTAAAAAGAGTGGTCGCTGGTGAATCTGTGAGGAATACTGGGTGTTTCAGCACCGAGTGAAGACAGTGTCAGCTTAATACCTGGGCCACGTTCTGCTTCTACATCTGAGAAGCCAGACTTTCCTTCCTTTGACAATTGGTCCTCATGCGTCCTTTTGCTTACAATTTTCTTATTGTTCTCTTTCCTTACCTCGTTTTGCATGAGAAAACCTTGATCCTGCTCTGTAATCTGACCATTCAACTTCGGACTGTCAAAGAGTTCAAAATCAAACATCATCACTGCATCTTCAAATGTCAGCATCATTAACTTCTTAAACTCCTTCTTTCGGTCAACTGGCTGAATGCCATCGCTTTTTTCACAGCTTATCTTAATTTCTTGGCTGGAGCTTTGAGCCGGGTTAAGACCAACTCGATGTGGTTTGCCTTCTTGTAACTGATCGCCGCTGCATGGCGTGGAGTTCAGAACTGGGTCTGTAGTAGTATCGGAAGCAAGTGCCTTTGTCGCAGGGGCAGTATTAGAGTCATATCGCACTGAAACAACATTGTGATGCTGCTGTTCGCTGACCTCAGGTCGAAATCCCTGTACGATCTGAACTTCTTGAGACTCCCACTGTTGTTTCTGCTTACAGTCATACTGTTGCACGTTTTGCAAGGGTGCACAATGTGTATTTGCACTGCCCTGGCGTGCCATGGACGTCTGTGGTTGGTTAGGTTGGCTGCTGGAGGATGTGCTGGGCCTCGGAGTGTAAACTACATCCTGTACTTGAATTGGCAGAGTGGTGTAGAGTGTTTGACTGCCTTCATAGGGAGTGACATGGGGCTGCTGGAAGTGAATGCTCTGCTCCTGTGGTAGAAGCAGGACATAGAGGGAAAAATGTACATCAGGTGTCTGAGGATTCTGTGCTGAGATGTTCTGAAGAGTGAGGGGCACTGGATTGGAATACAGGGGCACTTCCACTCTAGAACTGGGCTGATCCACTCTGTTCATTTCTTCCAGATCATATAAATAACCAACTGGCTGCAAAAATGGCCCTGTGAAGTTAAAGAAGCAGGAACTTTACCATTCCAGTGTGCAAATAAATAATCTTAAAAATGGATAGATAGGAGAAAGAGCCTCATATCATATCTTCACCCCATTAGTAACTCTGCAGGGAACTGAGTCTCCTACCAACCCCACTCCCCCAGCTTCCCAGATTATAAACCCATGAATGGGGATTTTGAGTCTAATTCTGAGAATGATATCAAGTTCATTGAATAAATTCCAGCAGAGATTCATTACTGTTATTCCGGGTAAGGTATTTCTGTTATGTGGAGACGATGACAAAAGCTGCCATTGTCCTTTATGGGGAAGTAAAGGTTAAGGACAGATTTGCTAGGGTGTGTTCAAAATTGTGAAAGCTTTTCCCCAAGCTATTTTCAAAATTTCAAAGATCAGATTAAATTTATCATCAAAGTATGTATATGTCACCATATACTACCATCAGATTCATTTTCTTGCAGGCATTCACAGGAATATTTAGAAATATGAGAGAATTTATGAAAATTATAAATAATAGACTGACGAACAACCACAGCGCAAAAGAAGATAAATTGTGCAAATAATAAAAAAGTAAATAAAGAATACTGAGTTGTAGAGTCCGTGAAATTGAGTTGTTAAGATTGTGGAGTCGGTTTAGCAATGTGGTGAGTGAAGTTATTTTGATTGTAGTTAGGGAGATATCGTCAGGAGTATAAATACCTAGGAAGGAAAGTCAAGAAATTAACAAAAGAATAAATGAACTATTATTTTTTATGCAACAAGTTGTGATGTGGAATGTAATGCTGCAACACGTTGTGGAATCAGTCTGTTAAAAAAGGAAATGCTTTACTATTTGGGAAAAAAAATGTTTACCACTCAGGGGGAGCAACCAGTGAAGAGAGGGACTAAATGGTTCGCTCTTTCAAAAAGGTGGCAAAGATACAATTTAAATAATGCTTCCTAAGGTACAGAAGTAGGCAATGGTTTTATGCCAGGAATTGTAGTGCAACAGTGGATTTGTGCCATTGCAGGAACAGCTAGCTTTGATGTATCAAGTTCAGGGTTATGGTCTGAATTAGAAAGATAAAGTGAACACTGGCATGTATAAACATTTGATTGCACAAATTCTATCAAATTAGCAGAAGTTTCATAATTTTGAGCATAATGTTACATTTTGATGGTGATTGACCACAAATGAGTTTTGTAGCATAATAGAACAAATTTGGGATGGTGGCAGCTTTAGTGATGTTGAAAACAATTTATGGTGCTGAAAAAAATCAGTCAAAATGATACAAGATAGTTGGAAAACAAAGATACTAAATGAAGGATAAACAACGGGAATTCTGCAGACGCTGGAAATTCGAGCAACACACATCAAAGTTGCTGGTGAACGCAGCAGGCCAGGCAGCATCTCTAGGAAGAGGTACAGTCGACGTTTCAGGCCGAGACCCTTCGTCAGGACATCCACTTCGTCCTGACGAAGGGTCTCGGCCTGAAACGTCGACTGTACCTCTTCCTAGAGATGCTGCCTGGCCTGCTGCATTCACCAGCAACTTTGATGTGTGTTAAATGAAGGATAAATACTAGCTGTGAAATAGATCAAATAAATGAATAAGATTATGGACTCAAAATAACTTGAGGAAAGATAGCTCATGGGTAAACTAAACCCACAACAAAGGCTCATTAAACCATCTCTCTAATTTTGGCTCATTGAAATACCCTTCAGGGAACTCCCTTTTGTAGAGCAGAGTGGGGTAATTTTCCCGTTCAGATAACAGTTGTTTTAGAGACAGCTCACCATCATCTTCTCAAATGCCAATAGTTTTGTGCACACAATTCTGGCCTTACAATTGATGCTCAATATTCCGTGAAGGAATTCATAGGGAGAAATACTGAGTATTTCCTGCATGTACCAATGATCAGTCAGATTTATCCACAATCATGTATGCTTGTGAAGCATTCTACAAACCCAATGATATTGGCATCACCTTTGGATGTAACATATGGTAAATCTCATCTTCCAGTTTTAAAACGTTAATGACTTTCTATAACTTGAGAAAGCATACTGCAATAAATCAGAAGCGATTATCATGACTGAAGTTTTGTAGGTTCAACTGAGTAAGACCAACTCACAGCGACTATGTTTCTAACCCCTTAGATCGATCCTTCCAATTAGTCACATTGTGGCTGATCTGCAGCTTAGCTTCACTGACCTGCTGTTGGTACTTCAGCATAAACCATTGACCCAACTTTAAACATTTCATAGGAAAATAAGAAATGGATGGAGGAGTCAACTATTCAGATCTTCAGAGCTCTTCCACCATGTAAGAATGTGCTGAACTTCTAACTCAGCATCATTTCTCCGGACTAATCCTATATCTTAACGAGACTCTGTTATTCTGAACTTGAGGCCCATCCTGCTTCATCTCTCATATGACAAACTACTTCCCCATGCCAAGAAACAATCTGGTGAACCTTTGCTGCACCCCCTCTAAGACTGGACAGCAGACTTATGCACAACCTTTCAGGTCTCAGCAGTGCCCTATAATTCCAGTAATTTTAACTTAAGTCCAGCATTTACAGCATTTTGAGTGACAGATCTGCCACTAAGACTATAAGACCATAAGACATAGAAACAGAATTAAGCCATTCAAACCATCGAGTCTGGTCCACCATTCAATCATGGCTGATTTATTACCCTCTCAACACCATTCTCCTGACTTTTCCCCGTAAACATTGATGCCCTTACTAATCAGGAACCTATCAACTTCTGCTTTAAATACACCCCCTGACTTGGCCCCCACAGCTATCTGTGGCAGTGACTTTCACAGATTCATCATCCTGTGGTTAAAGAAATTCCTTGTTATCTCTGTTCTGAAGGGGTGCTCTTGCACTCTGAGGCTGTGCCCTCTGGTCCTCAACTACCCCACTATAGGAAACATCCACTCTATCTGTGCCCTCTGGTCCTTGCCTTCCCCACTATAGGAAACATCCACTCTATCTGTGCCCTCTGGTCCTCGACTTCCCCACTATAGGAAACATCCACTCTATCTGTGCCCCCTAGTCCTCAACTTCCCCACTATTGGAAACATCCACTCTATCTGTGCCCCCTAGTCCTCAACTTCCCCACTATTGGAAACATCCACTCTATCTGTGCCCTCTGGTCCTTGCCTTCCCCACTATAGGAAACATCCACTCTATCTGTGCCCTCTGGTCCTCGACTTCCCCACTATAGGAAACATCCACTCTATCTATGCCCTCTGGTCCTCGACTTCCCCACTATAGGAAACATCCACTCTATCTGTGCCCTCTGGTCCTCGACTTCCCCATATTGGAAACATCCACTCTAGAGTTTTTTTGGCTTTCTTTCCAACTTGCCTCCTTCTGATTTTATGAATATACACTCATTGAGCTCTTCTCCACGTATTTTGCGTATCCAACCCATAGTAGCTCCAAATCATTTCCTTGGCTTTCTAACTGCCAGAACAGTTCAAGCAGGTGCCCCATTATATATCTCTTTGCCCCCTGTGATGGTTCTGGTGCACCTAGTACCCCGCTCATCTGTATCCCGAGAGCTGAAGCCCATGTTACCAGCATGGCAAGGGAATTACTTCCTTACGTCTTCTGCACCACCGCTCTCCCCTGTAACTGCTCAAGCCTGCCTACACCCTCCTTCTCCCTCACCTGGCTTCGCCTATCACCCGCCAGCTTGACTCCTTACCCTCCCCTCTCCTTTCTTATTCTGGCTTCTCCCGCTTCCCTACCAGTCCTCTTGGACTGAAATGTTAACTGTTTATCCCCCTCCACAGACGCTGACTGACCTACTGAGGTCCTCCAACATTTTGTGTATTGCTCTGGATTTCCAGCATCTGTGGAATCTCTTGTGGTTATAAGCAACTTCCTCACTATTGAATTCCAATCCTCGGGTGACTAAGGCTAATTTTTTAAAATGCCTTTGGTATTTAGTGTTCTTATTGTATGTTCAACAGTTTGCACGTTTGGATTGTCCTTCATTGCTTTTGCTTCCTCCCAGTTGTCCTCAAACGGGAGTTCCTTCGTCTTTGAATGATTCCTAGCATGATCAAATCCCACTGGCCCCGGGGCTGAGTGCCCCTCCCCCCACACCGGAGTGAAGGTGGAGAGGAGGTGGGGGGTATTGGTAGGAAGAGTTACATTAAACTGCTAACCTTGAGCGGTTGCAGGGAGAGTGCGGTGGTGTAGGGCAGACGTGACCATTGGTCGAGTTGACTGGCGAATCGGGAGAGATCGCCTCACTTGTTGCAATGGGTCGTAATGCAGAGAGCCCGTCCTTATTGTCAGGTCTGGATGCTGGTGTAAGCTGGACGCCCCAAATACTAAAGGTTGTTGCTGGTGTATGCCAGCTGTACCAGGCGCCTGGGTACCGGGGAGGTGGGACAGACCGCTTGAGTTCACAATGATGATGCGATGGGTGTGACCCGCTCCCAAGTGCGGCAGCCGCTGCATTCTGTTCCAGGGCCGAATGGGAGAACGAGTGGCTTCTCTTGGATAGCAGGGGAGTCTCAGTTGAGGGAAAGTTAGCCCGGAGAAAAAGCGTCCCCATGGGAACTTGGAGTTCGGTCAGCGTTTGAGCGGCGTGTGATGGGCCGGACATTGTCCCATTATGACGCCGGGACTTTTGAGTTTAATGTCATCGCATGTAAGTGAACATTAAACGCAGGCTAAAACCAGCTGACAGAAATCAACCAGCAATCGTCAGAGACAACTGGAGAGCGCCCACAGGTTAGCTTCTCGCACTGCAGTTAAAAGCGCAAATCTTCCCCGGAATAAGAGGAGCCGGGGGCGTGGCGGTATCGAACAAGAGCGAAGCTTCATCCAATTCCAGCCGCAGCCGGACGAGGTGTCAGCCACTGACACCTCCTCTCCCCGCTATTGGGGAAACTATTCGACAAAAAAAAATCAACTCCATCAAAATGGAAAACTTAACCCCCACCCCGTCCCTTCACCCAAAGATGCAATCAGTCCTGTGGGTTAGAGTTCTCACGCGAAGCAGATGGGAAGTTGAGGAACTCCTGGCCTTGGCATTTCAGGAAACGGGACAGTGAATTGCACCTGCAGTTTTGGAATTTTGGTAACGTTTCTTCAAAACATGGATATAACACGTGGTGTAGTTAGCAAATGAGGCAGTAGAGAAATGACAGGAATGGATTGTAGAGTGCTGTGGCTTGGCAGATGCGTTCCACCTTAGCTGACTTGTCCCAGCAAGACTTTAGCTTTTTACAGCCCTCTAATAACTAACCTTATTAGTCACCTATATATGCAAGAAAAGTTTCATGTTTGAGCCCTACCCGTTTATCGTGAACCAGCTGAGATTAACCAATGTTTAACAGTTGGGGCTGTTAAATTCAGTTTTGTTATTTTGTTAGCCCTATCTGGAAAGAGTTTATTTAACAAAAAAAATATGGTAAAAAAATAGAGCAACAACCATTGCCATGATTTGCACATAAATGGCGGGCAGTTTGTCAAGATACAAGATACCTGTGTCCAGGGAACTATATTCAGCCACAGACAATGGCTTCTAATTGGCAGAGGGTGAATTAATACAAAATACCTCATTAAGTCTACACATGCTACAGGCTATTTCCAGGCACAGTGGTGCTGCTGGTAGAGCCACTACCTCACAGCACCGGAGACACGTATGCAATTCCAACCCAAGTGCTGTCTGTGCATTTTACTTATTCTCCATGTGACTGAAAACACACAAGAGAAAATCTGCAGATGCTAGAAATCTAAGCAACACACACAAAATGCTGGTGGAACACAGCAGGCCAGGCAGTATCTATGGAAAAGAGTATAGTTGACATTTCTGGCCCAGACCCTTCATCAGGACTGGAGAAAAAAAGATGAGGTCAGAGCTAGAAGGTGGGGCAGGGGAGGGAGAAACACAAGGTGATGGGTGAAACGGGCGGGCGGGGGGGGGGGTTGAAGTAAAGGGCTGGGAAGTTGATTTGCTGAAAGAGATACAGGGCTGGGGAAGGGAGAATCTGACAGGAGAGGACAGAAGGCTATGGAAGAATGAAAAGAGGGAGGAGCACCAGGGGAGGTGATGGGTAGATAAGGAGATAAGGCAAGAGAGCGAAAAGGGAATAGGGAATGGTGAAGGAGAGGGGGAAGGCAATACTGGAAGTTCGAGTAATCGATTTCTCAGCCCAAAATATCGACTGTAGTTTTTTCCCACAGATGCCGCCTGGCCTGCTGAGTTCCTCCAGCATTTTGTGTGTGTTGCTCCAGGTGACTGTGTGGGTTTCCCCTGGGTGCTCCAGTGTCTTCCCACATTCCAAGGATGTGTGTGTCGGTAGTGTAATTGCTCACCTGGTGTGCAGTAGAAAATGGGAGGAGGATGCGGAGAGAATAATTTTTAAAAATTAATGTCGGATTGGTATAAATGGGTGTTGATGTTCAACATGGATGCAGTGGACTGAGGTGCCTGTATCTATCGTACATCTCTATGATTCTATTTCTAATGCTCCTCTTCAAACCTATGGGTCATATGCTTTTATTGTCCTTTATTGGATGAGGCTTCACAGCAACTTATGAACAAACATTGATGGTGTGAATAATTCAGGAAAAGAACCCAGAGCTGCGGTAAGGTATGTGACTATAGGTCACACATCATCCATTGTCAGTGCACAATAACTGGAATACTGCTAGATTTCAGTAACTTCATTACAAGATGCACAATGATTTTTGACAAACAAGTCATTCAGTGATCTTTGTGCTAACATTCGCATTAAATAAGAATCTTCCCATTTCAGCAAGAAAAGTCATTCAGGCTAATGAACACTTCAAAGCTATCTAAAAGGTAGCAAGGAATCTCTCTTACTTTAATATTTGCAATTATATTGGAACCTCATAGCACCTAAAATATACTGTAGGGTGGTTTGTACTATCCATCTGCTTCGTTTGCTTATTTTTAAGAGAAAAGACATTGGCTTCCCTCTTGGAGACACAAGAGTCCACAGATGCTGGAATCTGGTGTGCAAAAACAAACTGCTGGAGAAACTCAATGAGTCAGGCAACGTGTGTGTGTGTGTGTGTGTGTGTGTGTGTTTGTGTGTGTGTTGGATAGAAATTGTTGATGTGTTGAGTGAAAACCCTACATCAGGGCTGGAATGAGTTCACCTCTGCTCCCCCTGCAGATGCTGCTTGAGTTGCTGAGTTGCAGCTTCACTTTTGATCTGACTTGCTGTCACGTCTCATTTGTAACATATTTATGTGCTTGCTGAACCTTTCGATAACTGTACTTAATACCTTCATGAAATTTATATTGCAGTGAGTTTCAGGGTAATTGTACAAGGTGTTACCATTTATTGGCATTATTAATTTAGCTCCCTCTGATTAAGGTATTGGATGATAATGTTCTTTAGTATCTGAAGGGAATGTTTTGTTGGGACATGTTTTCTATCCTATCCTGCACAGTCAAATATTCTTAAGGACCTCAGCAGGAGAGTAAACAACTGAGTCTTGTTACAGGGGTAATGTCAGAATGAGGGAAATAGGGGTGACCCCGAAGCTTGCTTATAGGATCGAAAACTTAATGGGAAATGGGCAAATTTATTGAAACATAGAAAACCTACAGCACAATACAGGCCCTTTGGCCCACAATGCTGTGCCAGACATGTACTTACTTTAGAAATTACCGTGGGTTACCCATAGCCCTCTATCTTTGATGATCCAAACTCTAAGGACTAGTATAATGAAAGGAGAAAGCTCTCAAATTGCACAACAAACAGAATACCTTGGTAGTCTAGACAAAGGAAAACAGGATTTAATTATATAGGATTGCAGAAAAGGAGTCGTCAGTAACATAAGCAAATCACACAGGTATTGTGTCAATTGTGCTGCAATGTTTCAGGACAAGTCCCTTCATCAGAACTAGAAAGAAAAAGTGGAGTTAAAAATATAAAATGGTGGTGGGGAGTAGGGTTGGAGCCAAGTGAGAAAGGGGCTTGATAGGTAGGTGAGGAATGGTGGAGAGTGGGAATGGTGCAAGAAGGTGGTAAGTGATAACTGGCAGAAGAAGGACCCTGATAAGAGAGGACAGTGGCCCATGGAATAAAGAGGAGGAGGTGAGGAGGGGAACTGGTGAAAGCAATGCCCATCTTCCTCAGGTGCTGCCTAACCCACTGAGTTCCTCCAGCTGCTTGGTGTGTTCATCCAGACTTCCAGCACTTGCAGAATCTTGTGTATCCATTTCACCTTGTGTTCAGGTTTCTGGCCTGCTGATTAAGAGTTAATGCAGATACAGAACAATGTATGGAGGTAACATGGGTTTTGGCTTCTGAGAGCACGAGTGTTCACTGAGCAGTTCCACCTGGAAATGGTCTTTTAAGGTGGTAAGTGTTTTCACCTCTCATTTCTGACATCTTCCATCCCTTACTCTGTCTCCATTTCTGAAGACAAACTGTCAACCGATATCTTTTATAAACCCACTGATTCCCATGGTTATCCTGACTATACCTCTTCCCACCGTCTCCTGTAAAAATGCTATTCCCTTTTCTCAGTTCCTTCATCTCCACTGTGTCTGTTTCCAGGATGCAGCTTTTCTTTCCAGGACATCAGAGATGTCCTCTTCCTTCAAAGAATGAGGTTTCCCTTCCTCCACTATTGAGGCCACATCTCTTCCATTTCCCAAACATCCACGCTCACCCCATTTTCCTGCTGCCTTAACAGTGATAGAGCTCCTCTTGTCCCTACCTACCACACCATGAGCTTCCACATCCAATACATCATACTCCATAACTTTCGCCATCCCCAAAGAGATCCTACCACCAAATATAGCTTTATCTCCCTCCGCTTTCTACAGGGACCATTCCCTCTGTGATTCACTTGTCCATTTGTCCCTCCCCATTAATTACTCTCCTGGCACTTATCTCTGCAAACAGACATAGTGCTATGCCTGCCAATTCACCTCATCCCTCACCTGCATTCAGGGCCCCAAATAGTCCTCCAAAGTGAGGCAACACTTCACCCACGAATCTGCTGGGGTCGCCTATTGTGTCCGGTGCTTCCAATGTAGCCTACTCCACTCTATCCGCCAAAAGCACAACTTCCTGGTGGCCAAACATTTTAATTCTCATTCCCATTCTGATATATCAGTCCATGGGCTCCTCTTTTTCCACAATGAGGCCACCCTCAGGCTGGCGGAACAATACCTTATATTCCATCTGGGTAGCCTCCAACCTGATGGCATGAATATCGATTTCACCTTCCTGTAAAAAAAATTCGCTCCCCTCCCCTCTACTTCTATTCCCCACTCTTACCTCTTCTCAACTGCCTATCACCTCTCCCTGGTGCCCCTCCTCCTTCTCTTTCTCCTATGGTCCTCTCCTACTAGATTCCTTCCTCTCCAGCCCTTTATCTTTCCTACTGACCTGGCTTCACCTATCACCTTCTAGCTATCCTCCTTCCCCAGTCCCCACCTTTTTATTCTAGTGTGACCCCCCCTTCCATTCCAATCCTGAAGCAGGGCCTCGGCCTGAAATGTCGACTTCTCATAGATTTTCATAGATGCTGCCTGACCTGCTGAGTTCCTCCAGCATTTTGTGTGTGTTTCAAGTGATAAGTATTATGGCAAAGGATTATTCAAAATAAGATTGTGAGAAATGGACATAGAAACATTGGTTTAAACAGGAATAGATGTGCATCATCCACACCGAGGTTACATTTGGAATGAGCTTTCTGACGAACACCCTGGAATCCCGATACAAACAGGTAGAGATAGTAAGGAGATTATGGCACAAGGAATACTGGAAATGTAGATCCACTGATGGTGGGAAATGACAATAGACCAGAAAGCTATCATTATACATCTTTATCTTTTGATCTGCTCTCCATAGAGACTTCGCTGACCACTTTCTCGCTCCACACACCTTCCACAGCCGTACTAGAGGCTGGCACAAGACAGAGACTGGAATGGCCTTTTCCCATCTCAAAGTGGAATGTTAGGTTCTAATCCTGAGGATAAAGATATGGTTCATTCATCACAAGATGCAAGGCGAAGAAGGAACTGCGGTCATGTCTAGTTCTTAACGTAAGTTCACGTTGAGGCCTGTTTTCTGCTTACCCTCAGCATTTTGTTTAGCACAGTGATGAAGGAGAAATTCTGGCCCATCAAGTTGGTGCAAGTTTTTTTTTGAAATATGTTTTTTGAGATATTTATCCTATTAAATCCGCTTCTCAGCACTTTCTCTGTATTTCTACATTTTTCTTTTTCAAATACATCTAGTTCACTTTTATGGATACCATTAAATCCCTTTTCACCCATTTTTCACACAGTGCAAAGGAGCTCACTGCAGGAAAAGACCTGCTTTACCTCCTCTCGGCTTCCTTATTTCCTTTACCAATGACCTTAAATGCAACCTTCAACCTGTGAATTTGTTGTATTAAAATCCTTCATTGACTCATTTAGAATCTCCCCTTTATCTTTATCCCAGTTTCTTCACTTACTCATTCTTTTTGTAAATATCTGCACTCTCTCTAAGGCCTTGACATCTCTCGTAAGTGGCTGTGAAACCCAGTGGCAGGATGGCGGTAGGGTGGCTGATTCTCAGCTCCAGAGAGCTACACTCAAGCCCAACTTTGGGCTCTGTGCAGATTTCTCTGTGACCACATGGATTTTCTTTGGATGCTCCAGTTTCCAAAGAGGTGTGAGGCAGTAGGTTAATAAACTGCTGTGAGTTGCCCATACTGTGTTGGTGAATGGTAGAACCTTGGTGGGTGGGGGGAGGGAGAGGGAATTTGATGAGCGTGTGGGGAAAATAAAATGGGATCAATGTCGGAGGGGGGGTGATGATGGGTATGCCATTCTTTTTTGTACATGGTGGGGGTGGGTGGGTGAGTTAGATGTTTCTCTCTAAATGACTTTCATTTTTTTTCTTTGTTTCGTGGCTATCTGGAGAAGACAAATTTCAAAGTTGTATATGGATACGTGCTTTGATAATAAATGAACCTTTGATGTAAATGGATGTTTAATACTTGGAGCTCCATGATTTGTAGGTTCTACTTTTATGCTGTATCTTTCTGTGCCCCTGTACAACACAATGTTCCTGTTGAGGTCTAAATAATAATTTATAAAGGTTTCTAATGACTTACCATCTATTTGATACAAAGACATTCACCCTAGCATTTAAAAAAGCTGAAACACTACCTGCTGAGAATTCCCAGCACTTTCTGTTTTAATGTCAGAAACACTCAGTGATCGAGGCAGCATTTATGGAAAAAGAAACAAGGTTAACGTTTCAGGTCAAAGACTCTTCATCTGACCTATTAATTATAGTAGATTCCAGTTAATTGGGCCATCAGTTAATTGGAGCAGCCACTTATTTGAGACCAACCTTAAAGAATTAAAACTAATTGAGAAAATAGTCGGAATTTCGTTTGTTTATTTGGGACACTATGCTGCTTAATTGGGACAGGAGATTGTTGCCGAACTGCGGCCGTTGGACACTACACCGGGCTTGGAGCAAACCATTTTTAAAATAGCGTCAGGTGCATGTGTTCAAAAAACAATCATTTTTGTCACTGGTAGTTGGTGAGAAAGACAAGACAATTCAGAACTATTTTGCTCACTGCAATTACAAGCATTCAGGCTTAGAGATGCGAGAAATTGTCAGGAGTGAAAATGAAATGATTTCACTACTTCAGCAAGTTGGGAACTACAAATAATTTGAAGGGATCGACAATCATCATAAATATTTCAGTGAAAACAAAGATTTGGAGGATGCAACAGCTTTGTTTTTTTTTGTGCTGCATCATATTCAGAGTAACAATTATTTCATTCTCCTTTACACTGGTGTACAGGAAATGTCATTAAACAATCATGAATCTTGAAGAATTCCCTGAAAGCTACATTGAGGTATTCTGATGGAGTCCAGATCAGTGTCACTGAAGGTGCTCCTGATGTGACAAAAAACTCTCAATGACATCAGTAGTAGGAAAATCCATATTTGGGCCCATTTTGCCTGCATCAAAAAAAAACAATATTGCTTTTTCAGGTTTTTCTTCTCCTCTTCCTTATTGGTTAGGGCTTTGAATGCACCACAGGTCTCTTGTTGGTTAGCCAATCAATTGTCTTCCATCTGACATCACAGGTATTTAGTCATTCAATCATTCTTCGACTCCTGGTTTATTGAGTTAAAGCTTAGTCTTGCTTAGACTTCTTTTCTCAACTGTCCTGTCCTTTCTTAAGCAGGCAAGTGCTGTGAATGGTACTACGTTCTGAAGCTTTTATTTTAGAGATGAGGGTGGGGAAGATTAGTTGATGCGGTATTACCCAAACATTCAAAACACCAGGCAGGCATGACTATCCTTTCTTGTTCAATCTAGAAAGGGCCACAGCTACACACATTAAACTGGAACAAAATAAATATCCCAAATGCTTTGTGTTTCTCCTTGTTACACTGGACAACAAATTTTTTCAAAAGAATTGCTTCCTCAGAATTTTTTTTTGTTTATGATAGCCTGCTTGAAGATGAACACAAATATAATTTCAGACTACTTGTATCACGTAGGAATTTCGAGAAACAACAAATTAACTTTTATTGAATATAATGTGTTTAATTGCATAATGGTGCAATAGTTCAACTAAGTTAAAAATATTTTGTTAATGAATTTCATTTGTACTCAGTGTCTGAGGCTTCTCGCTTAAGTGTCCAACAATAACTTGCCAGCATTGATGGATTCCAGTTGCCCTGGTATCTTTTCTCCATGACCGCAATGTCCTGGTGAAACTTTTCACCATGCTCGTCACTAACAGCACCAAGATTTGCAGGGAAGAAGTCTAAATGGGAATGCAGAAAATGAATCCTTAGTAACATGTTGCATTTCATGGTTTTATATGCTTGAAGCATGCTTTCAGCCAGCTGCATGTAGTTTGGTGCTCTGTAGATGCTGAGAAAAATTTCAACAACTTCCTTGAATGCCTTCCATGTGATTTTCTCCAGTCCCACGAGAAATTCTTCAAATTGCCTGTCATTGATGACCTGTTTGATTTGTGGATCAACAAAAATGCTTTCCTTAATCTTGGCATCAGTTATTCTGGGAAGCATCTGTCTCAAATGTCAAAATCCTTCATAGAAATTTTTGTGCCTGGTGATAGCAAATTCCATCCTTACAGTCCTGAACCCAATAATTATTACCAAAACCTGTCCTGTCATGCAGCAGCCGCGCCACCTAAGCATGCCTGGACAAGATAGGAAACTTTCCAGCTTGCATTGTAGGCAACATTTTAATTGACTTGAATTATAAATATAAGTGATTTCAAAAAATGGTGCGTGATAGGGAAATTTCCTGGTGATTTTCATGATCAGTAGCCCAAAATTCATAAGATACACCTAAAGGTATTCAGGAAGCAAAATCTTTGTTGTCCAGTGTTATTACTTAGAATGAATAATCTCTTTATTGTGTCTCAAACATGTCAGCTCCCAGTATACACATCAGCCAAGTACCGTCCTGGGGTATTAAATCACCTAATAATGAAAATTATGTTAAGACTGTGTGCCAAGTAACAAGGGTAGGAGTTCATGTGACCTCTTCAGATATTTAGAAGTGAAATTGATATTATTATCTCCATGCAAGTGATTACTTCTCAAGATTGTAACATAATAATCTAATGTTGTGTTACTCTAAATTGGAATTGCATTCCACAAGCTGACATTCTTTTGGCTTGAAAAGTTCAGAAATATATCAACTACCTACTATACATATCTTTCCAGCCTCCATCTCAATGTGGGTGTGCATACTCCAGTATCTTACTGAAGGTTCTTTGCATAAGTGTGGAGGAGTTCCGTGCAAAGTACAAGCCACATACCCTCAGGGGCCACTTTATTAAGTACACCTGCTTGTTAATGCAAATATCTAATCAGTCAATCATGTGGCAGCAACCCAATGCATAAAAGCATGCAGAGGTGGTCAAGCAGTTTCAGTTTTGGCACCCAGCTTAATGGTGCATTACCACATGAGAGAAAAAGCAGTTTCAGTTGTTGTTCATACCAAACAGCAGAATAGTCATAGTCATAGTCATAATCATACTTTATTGATCCTGGGGGAAATTGGTTTTCGTTACAGTTGCACCATAAATAATTAAATAGTAATAAAATCATAAATAGTTAAATAGTAATATGTAAATTATGCCAGGAAATAAGTCCAGGACCAGCCTATTGGCTCAGGGTGTCTGACCCTCCAATGGAGGAGTTGTAAAGTTTGATGGCCACAGGCAGGAATGACTTCCTATGACGCTCTGTGTTGCATCTCGGTGGAATGAGTCTCTGGCTGAATGTACTCCTGTGCCCAACCAGTACATTATGTAGTGGATGGGAGACATTGTCCAAGATGGCATGCAACTTGGACAGCATCCTCTTTTCAGACACCACCGTGAGAGAGTCCAGTTCCATCCCCACAACATCACTGGCCTTACGAATGAGTTTGTTGATTCTGTTGGAGTCTGCTACCCTCAGCCTGCTGCCCCAGCACACAACAGCAAACATGATCGCACTGGCCACCACAGACTCGTAGAACATCCTCAGCATAGTCCGGCAGATGTTAAAGGACCTCAGTCTCCTCAGGAAATAGAGATGGCTCTGATGCTTCTTGTAGACAGCCTCAGTGTTCTTTGACCAGTCTAGTTTATTGTCAATTCGTATCCCCAGGTATTTGTAATCCTCCACCATGTCCACACTGACCCCCTGGATGGAAACAGGGGTCACCTGTACCTTAGCTCTCCTCAGGTCTACCACCAGCTCCTTAGTCTTTTTCACATTAAGCTGCAGATAATTCTGCTCACACCATATGACAAAGTTTCCTACCGTAGCCCTGTACTCAGCCTCATCTCCTTTGCTGATGCATCCAACTATGGCAGAGTCATCAAAAAACTTCTGAAGATGACAAGACTCTGTGCAGTAGTTGAAGAATGGGGAAGGAAATGTGTTCTAAATGTCTTTGACTGTGGAATGGTGCAAAAACCCACATGTATCCAGTCAGCAGCAGTTTTGTGGGTGAAAATAGCTTGTTAATGGAAGAGGTCAGAGAAGAATGTCCAGACTGGTTCAAGTTGACAGGAAGGTGACAGTAACTCAAATAACCATGTGTTGTAACAGCGGTGTGCAGAAGAGTATCGCTGTATGCCCAACATGTCAAGTCTTGAGGTGGGTGAGCTACAGCAGCAGAGGACCACCAACATACACTCATTGGACATTTCATTAGGCACAGGTTGTACCTAATAAAGTGGCCACCGATCATGCAAAGAAAACACTGCTGTGATTGCCACAATAGGCTGAGTATCTGTGGTTAATCACCAGAGTTGCTTGTGTCTGTTTTGCAAGACAATTGAGCTGTTTCTCCACCAGTTTTAATTTAAGTACTTATTATTTTATGTAACCAATAGCAGAGTTTTACTGACCTGCTTTGAAAATTGATTTAACAACGTGATTGATGGAAGGGGGCTTGCAAGCAATGTCAGCCAGCTTTTAGGCACTTGGAGAGTGACCTTGAACGTCTAGTTGTGGTGTGCAGCTGTGCCAGTTTAAGGCATGCACATCATCTGTGTGTGTTCAACATGAATGGGTCTGTCTGCAGATGTGGCCCAGAGACCAGGAGCTGCTGTCTCAACCCCTTACAGAGACTTCATTTTTTAACTCACTGGCTGACAGTGCTTGATCCATGGGATCCTATCTGTTCTGTATACAAATCCATGTACTCTGTGTGCCTTTGTATATAGAGTTCAACAACATGGAGACGAACCATTCAGCCCACCATATCCATACTGACCAGTGGGCATCTTTCCATTTTCTACAACCATCAGGCGCCTGAACTGGCATGGACAGCTTCACTCACCACAATGCGAGCTAATTCCATAAATTACAGACTGACTTTCAAGGGCTCTGCAGCTCAAATCTTCAGTATTGTTTATTCTTTTATTTGCATAATGAAAAATATTGCCTTTGCACATTGATTGTCTGTCTTTAGGTATAGTGTAGATTTTTGAATAAATTTTATTTTATTTCTGTATTTTCCTGTACATGCTTGCAAAATTAAGAATCTCAAGGTTGAATGTGGTAACATATACATACTTTGATAATAAATGTACTTTGACATTAATGTTAATCCCATCTTCTAGCATTTGGGTTGCAGCTTTCTATGCCTAGGTGATTCAGGTGTGCATCCAGGCACTACTGAAATGTTGCCAGCAACTATGCTTCCACCACTCCCCTGGACAGTGTGCTTCATGTACTCCACTCCCTAGCTGAAGGCCCTCCTCAGTTCTTTCTAAAAGATGTGTGTGTATAACTCGGATAATTTGGAATACTGTGGTGCACCTTCAATATATTGAAAAGGCGGGCACTGTGATCCTTTGCTTTCTGGGTAATTTTGTTAATGTGGCATGTTCTTTACTTTATAAAGTCAGAACTAGAGTGAGGTACAGCAAGGAAACAGGCTCTTTGGCCCACAAACTCTGTGCTAACCATCAAATACGAATCCTATGGGAATGAGTTAAAATTGTGGTAGGGAAACTGCTAAATACTCTTATGATTCTTATCATCTTCTCCAGCCCTCCCCCTAGATTCTGCACACCAGGAGTAACTTACAGTAGCCAATAAACCGACCGACCTGCACGTCTCTGGGACATGGGAAGAAACTTGTCTGGTCACGGAGAATACGCAAGCTCCACAGGGGCAGTGCCTGAGGTCAGGATTGAACCTGGCACTGTGAAGCAGCAGCTTTACTAGCTGCACTTCTGTGCATTTCAGACAAGATCTGCCACAGAGTGTACAAAAACCAGTGGACACCATGTTGGGGGTGGCACTACTGCCTCAGAGACCCAGGCCTGATCCTGACCTGAGACGTTTGTAGGTTGTCACAGTAGCCAAATGGGTTAACCATTGGGTGATCCAGTTTCCTCCCATGTTTAAAAGACACAACCATAGCAAATTGCCCCTAGTTGTGGGTGGTATGATCTTTGCCGGGGTGGGGGAGAACTGGGGAGAATAGGTTATAAGGAAAATAAGTAGGGAATTTGGATTGCTCTGTGTCACGTGATCGGCAACAATGAATATATCGAGTCAGGACTTATAAACAAACAAACATTTATTAAACACTGATAAACAATGAAAAAAAAAACGAAAACCCTCACCGGAAGTAAATGGCTATGCGGCCATTCAGTAAACCGCTACTCAGTACTAGTTCTTAAAGCGATAATGCGAAACCAGTTCTTAAAGCGATCAATTCAAACACAGTTCTTCGAATGGTAAATTTTAAACTCCAAGAGATTTATGTAGTCAATTAGGAGAGACTTTCATGAAGTAACGAATTCCTCGAAGACACGACGTCACTGCCACTCCCAGTCGGATCCTGCCTCATCCACAGAATTCACGACGATGGAAATAAAACAGTTTTAAAGGCACTGACCTTCCTCCGTAGAATAGATACTGCACAGCCTTTCTGCCACTTTTAGCAGAGGCTATCTCATGCAGATCACTTTCTTGAACGAATTCAATAATGGTCGATCCTTTCCAAACCCGTCGAACATCTCCTTCAGGGTCCAGTCTTCACTCTTCAATGTTACTGAAAAGATACATTAACAGACCTGGCAGCGCTTGGTCAAACTGCTGGCTCAGATTTCTGTACCTTACATTAGAACATAAAACTCTGTTTAAAATCAAAACTGCGTCATAATGCAAATAAGCAGCGGAGCGGAGTATCTCATGGACGTTCTAACTGGAAAACTAACTGCGACATGAGGGGTCTTCCGTTTTATACCCATGGTGAACATGTCATCACGTGACCACACATCGGTGGGAAAACTACATCAGGTGACCTCCAAAAGACCATTACGTCATTCTCACAAGAAAGTCACAAGATCTCCTTGAGGTATGTAATGCCTCCCTCCAAAATAAAATTTTGGTCTCTTAAGGAACAAAATTTTAACAATTAACAATTTACACAAGAAAATACAAAGGTATAAAATTTACAACGTACACAATATACACAGTGTTATATTTCAGCACTTTACAAACTAATGTTACAAATGTGTTACAAATGTTAAAATACCAGTGCGTAAAAAATTTTCGTTGTACATTTAACATCTAGATAGACAATCAGCAATCACATTATCTTTACCTTTAATATGAGTGATCAAAATATTGTACTCCTGTAATATTAAACTGTGTTACTAAATTGGAGTTTGATTTCCTTAACCCTTTTCCTTGACAGTCACAGTGGCATGGCCAAATTCACTTTTAGCTAAGTTAATAGTTAAGTTAGCTTTTGAAAGTCTTTCAAATAATTTCTCCACCGCCGTAATATGTGCTTTCCAAGTATTATTTCCTGTAACTAAATCATCAATATAGGCATCTGTATCTTTCAACCCATGAAGCACCTTATTAATCATCCTCTGGAAAGTACCTGGTGCATTCTTCATCCCAAATGGAAGAACATTATATTCATATAACCTAGATGGGGTTACAAATGCAGAAATCTCTCTACCTCTATCCGTCAATGGAACACACCAATAACCTTTTAACAAGTCAATCTTTGTAAGGAACTTGGCTTCTCCAACTTTATCCACACAATCATCTACCCTAGGGATTTGTCACAGCATTCACCTTCCTGTAATCTGTACAAAACCTAATACTATTGTCTGGCTTAGGCACCATAACACATTGTGAACTCCAATTCGAATTTGAAGATCTAATAATATTATTCTCTAACATATACTTAATTTCTTGTTCAGCAAGTTCACATTTTTCCCTATTCATTCAATATGGATGTTGTTTTATAGGCTTTGTATCTCCCACATCTACATCATGTGTAGCTACGGTGCTTCTTCTAGGAACATCTGGAAATAAATCCCTATATTTAATAACTAATTGTTTCATCTGCTCTCTCTGCTCTGACTGTAAATGAGCTAATTTTTCATCAATATTTTCCAGAATTTTTGAGTTTGGTAATCTAGCTGAAATAATGTTTGGTTTAAAATGAGTTTCAGATGAATCATCCATTAAGTTTTCAGTGGGATCAAATTCATTATTATTGACCACAACAGTCATAGTAGCATTTTGTTTCTCATAATACTGTTTTATCATATTTATATGACACAGCTGTGTTGGCTTTCTTCGATCTGGAGTTTCTATCACATAATTCACATCATTTACTTTGAATTTAATTTCATAAGGACCATGAAATTTAGCTTGTATTGGGTTTGGTTGCACTGGGAAAAGAACCAACACTTTATCTCCAGGCTTAAATGACCTCATCCTAGCTTCCTTATCATACCAAGTCTTCATCTTTTCTTGAGCTGATTTTAAGATTTCTTTTCCAAGCTACAAGCTTTATGTAATCGTTCTTTAAATTTTAAAACATAATCCAACAAATTAGTGTGTACCTCTTTATTAATCCACTGTTCCTTCAACAAGGCCAAAGGTCCTCGAACTCTATGCCCAAACACAAGCTCAAAAGGACTAAAACCTAATGATTCCTGCATTGCCTCTCGTACTACAAAAAGTAGTAAATGTATGTCTTCATCCTAATCCTTTTCATTTTCCACACAATACGTCCTAATCATATTTTTAAGGATAGAATGAAATCTCTCCAAGGCTCCTTGTGATTCCGGATGATATGCAGATGAGATCATCTGTTTTGCTCCCAGTTTATAAACTATCTGCTGAAACAATCCAGACATATAATTACTACCTTGATCTGATTGTATTTCCTTAGGCAACCCAAAATAAGTAAAGAATTTTATAAGAGCCTTTGTCACAGTTTTGGCTGTTACATTCCTAAGAGGTACTGCCTCTGGAAACCTAGATGCTGTGCACATAATAGTTAACAAATATTGATGTCCAGTTTTAGTTTTTGGCAAAGGACCTACACAATCTACAATGATTTTTGAGAATGGCTCACCAAATGCTGGAATTGGTTGCAGTGGGGCCACTGGAGTAACCTGATTAGGTTTACCCACAATTTGACATGTACGACACGTTCTACAAAATGTCGCTACATCTTCTCTTAAACTAGGCCGGTAAAAATGTTTAGAAACCTTGTTCATAGTTTTCTTTACCCCTAAATGGCCACTCAAAGGAATACTATGAGCCATAGTTAAAATCTCATTTTGATAAACTTTAGGAACTACTACCTGGTGATTAACTTCCCATTCTTCACTAGCAGGAATTGTAGGTGATCTCCACTTCCTCATTAATACTCCCTTTTCTAAATAATATCCTACTGCCACCTTCTTAATTTCACTATCTGGAAGAGCTTGTTCCTTTAATTTAACTATCTCAGGATCTGTACCCTGCTCTGCTATCATCTCCTTCCGAGATAAAGACAAATCATCATGGTCAGACTTATCATAAGAACCTTGATCAAATAATGAAGGTAAGAAAGTTTCTGACACATCCTCAAAATTTGCATCCCGAGTTGAACTGTCACGGGTAACAACCTCATCCTGTACATCAATCTTTTTAGCCATAGCTCGAATTACAACACAGGAAGTATCCGTGTTAGAATCCCACTGTGGTTCCTCAGAAATAGGCTTTATTGTCAAATGTACATCAGGAAAAACTTGTCCATTAGTTAAGTCATTCCCTAACAACAGAGCAACATCATTCACAGGTGAACTGGGTTGTAGTCCTACTTTAACAGGTCCTGTAACTAACAAATGAACCGGCATAAGGGCACTCCCAACTCCTCTTATATAGTTTACCTCACCAATGTCAGACACATCACTAAACTTTAGAACATTATCGAATATTAGTGATTGAGAAGCTCCAGTATCCCTAAGTATTTTTATTGGTACAGGAGTGGATCCCTCTTTCAAGGATACAAATCCTTCAGTTATGAAATGTTCATATCCCCTCTTAACTCGGTCAGACTCTAACAAAACCTCATTTGTATTTTCTGAACCCTGTGGCTTTACAAGTTTTTCAATATGTTTTTCAACACAGAGCGTCATAGGAAGTCATTCCTGCCTGTGGCCATCAAACTTTACAACTCTTCCCTTGGAGGGTCAGACACCCTGAGCCAATAGGCTGGTCCTGGACTTATTTTCTGGCACAATTTACATAATTCTATTTAACTATTTATGGTTTTTATTACTATTTATTATTTATGGTGCAACTGTAACAAAAACCAATTTCACCCAGGATCAATAAAGTATGACTATGACTATGACTATGTTGCACGCAAGCATCTGGGACAGCTTCCTTCTTTTTCTTCTTCAATTGAAAACAGTTAGCTATTGCGTGACCAGATTTCTTACAATAATTACAAATAATACCAAAATGTCTTTCCTTCATGTCTCCCTTCATCCTTACCTTTCTCACTAATTTCAGATTTAATTCCTGGTTTACTTTGACTCTCTGTGCTTTTTTTCCTTTTAAAGGTTCTACCTGGAGAAAATTTACTCTTATGAATTAAAGTATACTCATCAGCCAAGTTAGCAATCTCCTGCAATGTAGCAGTGTCCCTTTCATTTACATATGTCCTCACTTCAACAGGAATGCTTCTTTTAAATTCCTCCTGCAAAATCAACTATTTTAATTTATTATACTCCCCATTCACATTTTTAGAGGAAACCCATCTCTCAAAATACACACATTTCTCGTAGGCAAATTCCACATAAGTTTTTTCCACTGGTTTCTTCAAATTTCTGAATCTTTCTCTATACTCTTCTGGATCTAGCTCACACACCTTTAATATATGCTGCTTCACAGTATCATAATCAAGTGCTTGTTCAGCATTTAAAGCAGTATAAACTTGTTGTGCCTTTCCCCTAATTACACTTTGTAACATCACTGGCCATTTCTCTTTCAGCCACTCTAAGCTCAGAGCAATAGTTTCAAAATGCTGGAAATATTTATCCACTTCTGTCTCATTAAATGGAGGAGCCAAAACAACCTCACGGCTTGCTACAAACTGTTTCCTAGAACCAGAAGATCGATTTTCCATCTTTAATTTCTCCATCTCTAGCTCAAATTTCCCCAGGTTTTCAGCTTCTCTTTCTTGAAATTCTCTTATTTTAATTGCCTCTCTTTCAGCCATTCCCGCTTTAAATTTCTCAAACTTTATCTGTTCAAGATGCAACTGCATTTCCAGTGTACTCATTGGAAACCTCCCTAACACCTCCTCATTAAACTCCCCCAAAATTACATAATACTCCACGATTTTTCTCTATATTATGGGCTTAGTTGTACCCTTCGTAATACCTTTAAGGTTCAACCTTTTAGCGATCTCCGACACCTCAGGTTTTCTCGCATTCATAAAACCTCCGGGTTTGGCATTTCAATAAAGTCATCAACATCCATTGCTGCCGAATACCACTCACACTCCAATCAAACAAAAGAATCAGGTATATTCCCTTTTCCAAATCAGGTTTGAAAATTAAACAAACACTTACATTCAAAATTGGAACAGATCCCGAAGAGCCCCCAATTAACGTCATATGATCGGCAACAATGAATATATCGAGTCAGAATTTAGAAACAAACAAACATTTATTAAACCCTGATAAACAATGAAAAGAAAAACGAAAACCCTAACCAGAAGTAAACGGCTATGCGGCCATTCAGTAAACCGCTACTCAGTACTAGTTCTTAAAGCGATAATGCGAAACCAGTTCTTAAAGCGATTAATTCAAACACAGTTCTTCGAATGGTAAATTTTAAACTCTTAAGAGATTTATATAGTCAATTAGGAGAGACTTTCATGAAGTAACGAATTCCTCAAAGACACGACGTCACTGTCACTCCCAGTCGGATCCTGCCTCATCCATAGAATTCACGACGATGGAAATAAAACAGTTTTAAAGGCACTGACCTTCTTCCATAGAATAGATACTGCACAGCCTTTCTGCCACTTTTAGCAGAGGCTATCTCATGCAGATCACTTTCTTGAACGAATTCAATAATGGTCGATCCTTTCCAAACCCGTTGAACGTCTCCTTCAGGGTCCCGTCTTCACTCTTCAATGTTACTGAAAAGATACATTAACAGACCTGGCAGCGATTGGTCAGACTGCTGGCTCAGATTTCTGTACCTTACATTAGAACATAAAACTCCGTTTAAAATCAAAACTGCGTCATAATGCAAATAAGCAGCGGAGCGGAGTATCTCATGGATGTACTAACTGGAAAACTAACTGCGACACGAGGGGTCTTCCGTTTTGTACCCGTGGTGAACATGTCATCACGTGACCTCACATCGGCGGGAAAATTACATCAGGTGACCTCCAAAAGACTATTACATCATTCTCACAAGAAAGTAACAAGATCTCTTTGAGGTATGTAACATCTGTGCTGGCATAAACCTAATGGGCTGAAATAGCAACCTGGTGGGTTACAGGATGGTATGTGAGCAGGTAGAATGGTAATGGAACTCCAGATTGCTCCATTCAAGATTCAAGACTGTTTATTGTCATTCTTCCGCACACGAGTGTAACGGCGAACACAATGATTGTTGAAAGCCAGCATGAATCCAATGGCCTCCTTCTTTGTTATTGCACCAGCCGTGGTAGCACTCCAGACTGTAGGGTTCTCAACCCAATTCAAACACATGATCTACAGCGTCATGTCAGTGCAACGCCGGAAGTGCGCCTCAAGGTTGGCGGTGCGGTTCAAATGAGTTGGTAAATCTGAGATCCCTCTTGTGCCTAAAAGGTTGGTCATTTTTCTTATTACTTGACGTGGCTACTGGCTCGAGCTTTGGGGACGAGAGGGTCTCAGGGAAAGGAAGAGGGAGTTACTGAAGGGGAAAATGATAGTGGGGTGTTGTGGTGAGAGGAATTGTCTTTGAGTCAAGTTGTAGATTGAGACTACATTTGGAGTACTCAATACAGTTCTGGTAGCCACACTATAGGAAGAATGTGGTTGCATTGGAGAGAGTGCTGAGGAGATTCATTATCTGGATTGGAGTACTTTAACAATTGGGAGAGATTGCTTAGGCTGACTTCTTTTCTCTGCTATGAAGGAGGCTGAGGAGTGACATGACAGAAATATTTCAGATTATGAGAGGCATAGATAGGATGGTCAGAAATTTTTTCTGACATGGTAGCATTAGCAAACCTTGAGGGTATGGGTTTAAGGTGGGAGGAAGGAGTTTTAAAGGGGATCTGAGGGGTGATTTTTTTTTCCTTAACACAGAACATGGTTGATATCTGGAAAACAATCTTAGATACATTTACAATATGTTGAAGAGGCATCTAGACAGACACTAACATTGCCTTGTAAAAGTATTCAGCCCCTCAACCCTTTGTTCACGTAAATGGGTATTACAACCAGGGGTTTTGATCAACTTAACTGAGAAATTTTGTTAGTGAATCACATGCTCCTTTTTTTAAATCACAGTAGAGGCCTAAAAGGAAGGGAAAATTGTAAAGTATGAAAAACTAAAAAATTCAAAAACTGAGATGTGAGCAGTTCAAAAGTATTCATCCCTCTTTGTGAAGTATTTAGTTGAATCACCTCTCACAGCTATTACAGCCAATAGTCTTTTTGGATAAGTCTCTGTTAGCTTTTCATAATGTGATGAAGCAAATTATGCCCGTTCTTCCTTGCAAAACTGCTCAAGCTGTGTCAGGTTTATTGGTGGACATCAATCTTGAGGTCTTTCCAAAGATGTTCAATTGGTTAAAGTCAGAACTCCAAATGGGCCACTCAAGGACATCAATTTTCTTCATTTGAAGCCACTCCATGGTTGCTCTGGTATTAGTGGTGTTTTCCTGCTGAAATACAAAATCCTCCACAGTTTAAGCTTTCTGGCAGAGGCTAGCAGGTTTTTATCCAGGATCTCTCTGAATTTAGCAGCATCCGACTTCCCAACAATCCTCACCTGATTTCCAGTCCCTGTTGCTGAGAAACGTTTCCATAGTATGATGTTACCTCCACCATACTTTATAGTAGAGATAGTGTTACTTGGCTGATGCGCGGTATTAGATTTATGTCACATGTATCGCTTAGTGTTGAGGCCAAAAAGTACCACTTTGATCTCATCCAACCACAAGACATTCTTCTACATCTTTATAGTATTTCCTAAGTTTTGTTTTGCAGAACTTTTACAAGCAAGGATGTGTTTTTAGCAGTACATGTGGCATAAATCTGATACTGTGCATCAGGTAGGTAACAATATGCTGACTGTAAAGTATGGTGGAGATAGCATCATGTTATGGGGATGCTTTTCAGCAGAAGGAGTGGAAATCTGGTCAGGATTGATGGGATGATGAATGCTGCTAAATACAGCAAGTTCCTGGCTAAAAAATCTTCTAGGCTCCACCAGAAAGCTTAAACTAGGGAGAAAGTTAATCTTTCAGCAGGACAACACCCTAAAGCACACTGCCAGAGCAACAAAAGAGTGGCTTCAAATGAAGAAAGTTAATGTCCTTGAGTGGCCCAGAGTCCTGACCTTAACTCAATCGAACATCTCTGGCAAGACCTCAAGACTGCTGTCCACTGCTGCTCTCCAACTAACCCGGCACAGCTTGAGCAATTTTGCAAGGAGGAAAGGGAAAGTCTTGCTTCATCACATTGTGCAAAGCTAACGGAGACTTATCCAAAAAGACTACTGGCTGTAATTATCCGTTGTTTATTTATATACACACATTCTCTCTCTCTCTCTCTCCTTTTTCTCCTTCTGTCCCTCTGACTATACCCCTTGCCCATCCTCTGGGTTTTTCCCCCCTCCACCTTTTCCTTCTCCCTGGGCCTCCTGTCCCATGATCCTCTCATATCCCTTTTGCCAATCACCTGTCCAGCTCTTGGCTCCATCCCTCCCCTCCTGTCTTCTCCTACCATTTTGGATCTCCCCCTCCCCCTCCCACTTTCAAACCTCTTACTAGCTTTTCCTTCAGTTAGCCCTGACGAAGGGTCTCGGCCCGAAACGTCGACCGTGCCTCTTTCTAGAGATGCTGCCTGGCCTGCTGCGTTCACCAGCAAATTTGATGTGTGTTACTGGCTGTAATAGCTGTGGGAGGTAGTTTAAGTTCTGAGAAAAGGGGATAAATACTTTTGAACAGCTGACATTTCCCATTTTGAATTTTTAGTTTTTCATGCTTTACAATTTTCCCTACTTTTTGGGCTCTACTGTTAAAGGTACATGTGATTAACAAATAAAAAATTTCCCAGATAAATTAATCACAATCACTGGTTGTATTACTTATTTATGTGAACAAAGGGTTGGGAGCTGAATACTTTTACAAGGCAATGTAAACCGATAAGTTATAAAAAGGACACAGTCCCAATGTGGGCAAAAAGGAACTGTGCACATGGGCAGTATGGAGATAGTAGGCCCAAGGGCCTGGTACTGTGCTGTATGACTATGTATGTGCTAACCATGTGGGTTAATTGTTTTGAACTTCCTCAATATCAAACCCTGATATTGTTCTGTCAAGTCTCCATCATAGCTGGTGTGCAGTGACCACCTGTTAAAAGATTCACACACTGGCGTCTTCTCAACATAGTGGTATGGGAGCAAGTTTGTCTCAAACCCAAAGTATTCTCCAAGAAAGTTGTGCAGCTGTATCTGCAAATTTGTGAAGGTCAAGGGCAGGATAATCTGAAACTTTGTAAATAGATGTGTACTTCTATTGCCACTGAGTCTGTTGTTTCTTTTCTGAAGATAGTATCATGGAACTTCCCTTCAGCGCTGTCCACATTGCCAGATAGACAGAATCCCAATGGGCACTCGCATCTCGCATCTATAACAAGCTGGTGGTCCCGAGCGCGCATGCGCTTGATCCCGCCGTCCGCGGCACAGCTCGCACATCGTCTCCGCGTCCTCGCTGGCTGCGGAGTGCGCGCACGTAGGCAGCTCGGAGCCGCACCCAGAGCGCAATGACATCCTATAGTGACGTCAGCAGTGAGGCTGTTGTTGAGATTCCGGGGAGGCCGTGAGTCGGAGTTGTGGCGAAGGGAGAGCGGTAAGAGGGAGAGGGGAAAAGCGGCAGAGGAGAGGACAGCGGATGGGTTCGGTTATTGTTATCGTTGGTGTGAGAGAGGATCGCGGTGGGAAGTGGATGCGGGGAGGAAAGGGTAGAATAATCAAAGAGGGTGTAAAACTACTTGGAGGTTACAAAATATTTAGTCATAGGGCACGAGTTTAGCAGTACGGTAGGAGACATCCTTTTGTCTTTGAGTAAAAATCAATGCTCACGCGAAAGACTGATAATCTTTAGTCCAAATTAAGAAAGCGCAATGTGCTAGCTTGAGCAACTGGGCCTTGCAAAAGAAAGTTACTTTAACGAACTAAAGTTGTGTCATAGTGGGCAAAGGTGGGTAGAAAGGCAAAAAAACACACTCCACTGTTAGTGTTTAGCATGTGATTCTCAAATTCCGGTGGAATGCAGAGTGTTAGGGTTCACTATTGAACTCTTGCGATTCTGTCAAGTAGAAGATGCCGCAGTATTTTTAATGTTCACTTTAGGTGAACTTTTCTTTCTGTGATTAAACCTGAGTTTGATTTCAAGGCTGAGGATGGAAAGAAGTTTTCAGATGGATTGTACACGAAAGTATAAGATAGGATTTTTGTTGTATATCGAATATACGTTGAGATCTACTATTGAGAAAATTTGTTGCAAATCAAATTCTAAACATGAGTTTCCAGTTTATATACTGTAGAAAGACACAACTGTACCTAGTGACAGAAGCAAGTTATTTTGTGTAGTTTTTTTCCCTGGTTATTTTAAGGTGATTTGCACAGCAATGTGTTATAGGTATAGACACCAGTCGAATAGTCAATATCCGTCTATTGTTAGTGGGCATTGCTCTTGCTTTTGGGCCAGAAGATTGTACAGTCAAACCCCACCTCAGCGATTGGACTGGAAAATCTGGGCTGTTGTTCCTAGGTGAAGTTTGTCTTTTGGAGGAAGTGTTAGCCTGTGTTGAATGAATCTGAAAGGTGTCGGGGTACCGTTCTGGAGAAGAGTTCTCCCCTCTGCTAGTCTGTGGTAGATTATTTTCTCATTATGTTGGTAATCTGGTTTTGCATTTTCTAAATTACAATATATTATCTATAACAACTTCCTTGTCAATAAACCAGTTGTGCTGTTTAAATGAAATGGAGTTTTGATTTTCCCGGCTAACTTGTAACAGCAATATCTCCAGGTTTTGGAGAAGAAAGCTCAGATCTCCTGGCCCAGGTAATTCAATGTCAGGATTGATGGTTTATCTCCCTTTCACCCTTGTGAGGGGAGGGATATTTACTTGTGGGTTAGTTTAAAATGCTTTGGTGCTGCTTCCTGCATGCATGCCAAGCTCGTTGACTTCATTAACTTTACCTCCAACATTCACCCTGCCCTCAAATTTACCTGGTCCATTTCCGACACCTCCCTCCCCTTGCTAGACCTTTCTGTCTCTATCTGTGGAGACAGCTTACCTACTGATGTCTACTATAAGCCTACGGACTCTCACAGCTACCTGGACTATTCCTCTTCCCACCCTGTCTCTTGCAAAAATGCCATCACCTTCTCGCAATTCCTCCGTCTCTGCCGCATCTGCTCTCAGGATGAGGCTTTTCATTCCAGGACGAAGGAGATGTCTTACTTTTTTAAAGAAAGGGGCTTCCTTCCTCCACCATCAACTCTGCTCTCAAACACACCTCTCCCATTTCACGTACATCTGCTCTCACTCCATCCTCCTGCCACCCCACTACGGATAGGGTTCCCCTTGTCCTCACCTACCACCCCACCAGCCTCCAGGTCCAACATATAATTCTCCGTAACTTCTGCCACCTCCAACGGGATCCCACCAGCAAGCACATCTTTCCCTCCCCCCCCTCTGCTTTCCGCGGGGATTGCTCCCTATGCAACTCCCTTGTCCATTCGTTCCCTCCCTCCCCACCGATCTCCCTCCCGGCACTTATCCTTGTAAGCAGAACAAGTGCTACACATGCCCTTATACTTCCTCCCTCACCACCATTCAGGGCCCCAGATAGTACTTCCAGGTGAGGCAACACCTGTGAGTCGGCTGGGGTGACTACTGCGTTCGGTGCTCCCGATGCGGCCTTCTATATATTGGCAAGACCCGACACAGGCTGGGAGACCATTTCGCTGAACACCTACGCTCTGTCCGCCAGAGAAAGCAGGATCTCCCAGTGGCCACACATTTTAATTCCACATCCCATTCCCATTCTGATATGTCTATCCACAGCCTCCTCTACTGTAAAGATGAAGCCACACTCAGGTTGGAGGAACAACACCTTATATTCCGTCTGGGTAGCCTCCAACCTGATGGCATGAACATTGACTTCTCTAACTTCTGTTAATGCTCCTCCACCCCTTCTAACCCCATCCCGTATTTATTTATTTATTTATTAATTAATTATTTCCTTTTTTTTCCCTTCTCTTTTTTCTCTCTCTGTCCCTCTCACAATAACTCCTTGCCTTCTATCCATCTTCCTCTGGTGCTCCCCCTTTCTTTCTCCCTTGGCCTCCCGTCCCATGATCCTCCCCCTTCTCCAGCTCTGTATCCCTTTTGCCAATCAACTTTCCAGCTCTTCGTTTCATCCCTTCCCCTTCTGTCTTCTATCATTTCGGATCTCCTCCTCCCCCTCCCACTTTCAAATCTCTTCCTGTCTCTTCCTATCTCTTCTTTCAGTTAGTCCTGACGAAGGGTCTCGGCCCAAAACGTCGACTGTACCTCTGCCTGGCCTGCTGCGTTCCACCAGCATTTTGTGTGTGTAGCTTTTCCTTTAGCTGTTTCTGCTAGAGTCAGCGGTGTATCGTTCGACTCAAAGTATTTTTAGGTAGTGTGAAACCGACAGTAAAGTTATATAGTCGAAAAATAAGAAGTGTCAGATTAGAAGATTGTACAGAATATTTTCAAAAATAAATGGTTGAATCCGATTGAATGGATTGATGTTTAAGAATGGAAGGATACACACTATGTGCAGGCAGATGGGATTAGTTTGGATTGGCATCGTAATTTTGGCTGTGGCATAGTGCTTGTTGCTGTTCTATTCAATGTTCTGTGCTGTTAATTTAGAGCATATCAGTGGCGATCAGTGACATTCAACTGGAATAATCTAGTGCCTGTAGTTTAGTTCCTTTCCGGGCAATTGTAGGTGAAATGCAAGGTGAATCATCTAATCTAATTTGAGCAGTGAAAGCAATATAAGCACATTTGTGTCTTCCTGCTACATATAAACTGGAAACTCATGTTTAGTGAGGATATAATTTCCTTTATTTAAAAAGCAATTAAAAGCGATTTTACTTTTATTAAATAGCCAAGATGTAGCAGAGCTGCTGCCTCACAGCACCAAAGAGCCAGGTTCAATGCTGACTGTGGGTGCTAACTGTTCGGAGCTTGCACCTTCTCCCTGTGACCATGTGCGTTTCTTTGCCATGCTCTGGTTTCCCCTCTCAATCCAAAACAGGGTGAGAAGGTTAATTAGTGGTAGAACGCCACAGCACAGAAACAAGCCCTTTCTTATTATGCCTGTCATGTGGTTTTGCATTTTCTAAATTACAATGCTGTCTATACAACTTCCTTGTCAATAGACCAGTTGTATACTGTATTTTGATTTAGCCGGCCAAGGTGGTGAAACCTCCCCAGGCCAGTTTGTAACTTATAGTTCCCTTACCCCCGCACTGCTTCCTTCTAACTCCTATCAAGATCCACAAACCGGACTGTCTGGGTAGCCTATTGTCTTTGCCTGTTCCTGCCCCACTGAACTCATGTACTGGTATCTCAATTCTATTTTCTCCCTAATTGGTTCAGTCCTTTCCTACCTACATCCTGTGACACTTCTCATGCTCTCGATCTCCTCGGTAACTTTCAATTCCCTGGCCCTGATCACCTCATCGTCACCATGGAAGTTCAGAATCTATACACTTCTTTCCCCATCAAGAAGGTCTCAAAGCTCTCCACTTCTTTATGACAAAAGAACCAACTAATCTGCTTCTGGCAGAACTGGTCCTCACCCTGAACAATTTTTCTTTTGGTTCCTCCCACTTTCTCCAGACTCAGGGTAGCCATGGGCACTCGCATGGGGCCCAGCTATGCCTGCCTCTTCACTGGCTATGTAGAACAGTTCATGTTTGATGCCTTCCCTGGTTATGTTTCCCAGTTCTTCCTCCGCTACAATGACAACTGCATTGACACTGCTTCATACACCCATGCTGAGCTTGTCAATTTTATCAACTTTGCCTCTAACTTCCACTCTGCCCTTAAATTAACTTGGTCTATCTCTGAAACCTCCCTCCCTTCTCTTGATCTCTCTGACTCCCACCTCTGGAGACAAACTGTCAACGGAAATCTTTTGTAATCTTTTGTAACCTACTGATTCATACGGTTATCTTGACTATACCTCTTACCGCCCTATCCTGAAAAAATGCTATTCCCTCCTCTTAGTTTCTTCACCTCCACCTCATCTGTTTCCAGGATGCAGCTTTCCATTCTAAGACATCAGAGATGTCCTCCTTTAAAGAATGGGATTTCCTTCCCTCCTCTATTGATGCTGCCCTCACCAGCATCTCCTCCATTTCCCATACATCCATGCTCACTCCATCTTCCTGCCACCTTAATAGTGATAGCTCCTTTTGTCCTTAGCTACCACCCCATCAGCCTCCACAGCCAGCATATTACCCTCTGCAACTTCCACCATCTCCAAAGGGATTCTACCACTAAATATATATTTACCTGCTCCTCCCCCACCACCTTTCACAGGGATTGCTCCCTTCATGGGTTGCTTGTCCGTTCGGTCCCTCTCCACTGATCTAACCCCCGGCACTTATCCCTGCAAGTTGGCCAAGGTGCTACACCTGCCCATACACCTCCTCCCTCAGTCCATTCAGGGTCCCAAACAGTCCTTCCAAGAGAGGCACCCCTTCACCTGCAAATCTGCTGGGCTCATCTATCGTGTCCGTTGCTTCCAACGTGGCCTCTTGTACATTAGTGAGATCTGTTGTAAATTGTAGGACTCTTTGTTGAGCACCACCGCACCTTCTAACCCACGGGACTTTCTGGTGTCCAAACGTTTTAGTTCCCATTCCTGGTCCAACATTTCAGTCAAAAGGCCACCCTCAGGGTGGAGGAGCAACACTTTATTTATTGTTGAGTAGCCTCCAACTTGATGGCATGAATATCGATTTCTCCTTCCGGTAAAAAAAAATTCTCACTCACCCCCCCCCCACCCCATTCCCTATTCTGACCTTTTACCTCTTCTCCATCTGCCTATTACTTCCCCTGGATTCCCTTTCTCCTGTGGTCCACTCTCCCTTCCTATCAGATTCCTTCTTCTCCAGCTCCTCACCTTTCCTATGCACCTGGCTTCATCTATCACCTTCCAGCTAACCTCCTTCCCCTCCCCCCCCCACCTTTTTATTCTGGCATCTTCTCCCTTTCTTTCCAGTTCTGAAGAAGGGTCTCGGGCCAAAGCGTCAACTACATATTCATTTCCTAGATGCTGTCTGGCCTGCTGAGTTCCTCCAGCATTTTGTGTTTGTTACTTGGGCCCGCAATGTCTGTGCTGACCTGTTTTTCTGCCTAGTCCCATTTAACCACGCCCAGACTATAGCCCTCTATATCCCTCTAGTCATGTACCAACAGTATCCAACCATCTCTTGAATGTTCGACTATAAAATTGTACTTTGTACATTGCTCGGTAGTGGAATCTGGAGGGAGCGGATGAGAATGTGAATCCAGTATTTTTTTTTAAATAGTCAATGTAGGATGTGTGAGTGGGTGGTTGTTGGACTCAGTGGGCCTAAGGCCTTTTCCTTCTCTATAATCATGTTTAACACATTGTTGTAGTACTTAGTGCCTCTATAAGACTTGGGATTCTAAATTATTTAATGATCATTTTCTCAACCGGCCCTGGTACTTTCAAAGATATATTCACCTGTATCTAGATCTTTTTATTCCTTAACCTAATTTTAGATTGTACTTTTTTGTTTATACTGCCCATAATTACCGTATCGATTTTCACTTCTCTGCTTTTAAATTTCCTGTCTGCTGATTCTGCCATCTGTGCATTATCATTTTCCAAGGGGGATCCAGGATCATCACCATTAGTCATGCTCAGTTGCTTCTGAATTAACCCATCCATTCAGTAAACTCCTAGAAATAGAAGCCAGGAAAGATGGTGCAGGGACAGAAGGGCTCAGTTGGGGGAGCATGTAAAGGTTGGAGGGTGGGGACGAGAAAGTGTGGGAGAATATCAGAGGACAGATTGGAAAGTTTATTGTTATGTATGTGGGGCTTCGCGGACCTTGAGCAGACCACTACACTTGTGCAGACGGTAAGGTCAAGACAGGGCCCATTCTTTATTGAAGGGGGTTAAGCAGAGTGACCCGCTTTCCCCCATTTTATTTAATATCAGTATGGACACTTTATGGGTTATGTCCAAAATTCCATCTCAGTGTTGAGGGTCTGTCTTGTATCCTATATTCCTAACATAGAAATTATATTTCTAACATTGGTTAGATAGGATCAAATTCTGAATTGTGATTCTCGATTTGAAGAAGAGTTCTACCAAACTGATTTGCAGCCAGAAATTTTAAATTGCTGCTTGTGGTTGTGATGTTTTAACTAGATCAGTAGTTCATTCCTGGTGATTCTGATGATGTCTTTCAATTTTCAGGACTTGAATTTTGCACCATTGAACTGTTGAAATTCGACGAGGAGCAGGATGACACCACAGATTTGGTTACTGGGAATTATAGGAATTATTTGTGGATTGAGCCTTGGCGTTGGGGGAGCTACTTCAGACCCTGTTCCAAGTAAGAGTTATTAATCTTATCCTCCAAGTCTGGAAACTCTTTCCTGGAAAATGCCTGTGGGAATAATCAGCTAAAGTGACTTCTCAGTGCTCAGTATCTTTGCTTTATCCCAGTTCTACATTATATCAGGTAGTAATCTCGCATCACTCCATATCACACCCGAAAGGTTTGTCAAAGTGAATCTCATTCAACTGCATTTTATTTTGCTAACTGATAAGATCCTAGATTTTTAGTGGTTCCATTTGATATCAGAGAATGTAGGTAGTACACACCCTGAAATTCTTACTCTTCACAGGCATCCGCAAAATAGCAGTAAAACCCCAAAGAATGAACGACAGAAAAATGTTAGAAACCCAAAAGCCCATTCCACACACAAGGAGCATCAAATCTTCCTCAATGCATCTGAGATAATTATCATTGGGTGTTTACTAGGCTTGGTTACAAGTCAACTTGGCGCACCTGGTTAAATAAAGAGAATCAATTCAATAACGTACCCTTCAAGGACTAAGATAGATACAATCTAAGATGTCACTTTGACTTCTGATTGGATGCTGGAGTTGGTAAAGCTTGGCTGCAAAATTAACGCTCATTAACAGTGAGAATCTGGATTGACTGATTAAATGGAGAGAGCTTGCAGATGAGAGAGAGATTTGAATGTCCTCATGATTCACAAATTATTAGTATGTAGGTCATACAAGTAAATAAGAAGGGTAACGCAGTGTTATTGTTAATTGCTAAATAAATTTAATGTAAAAGTGGGAATGTTGTGTTTCAGTTTTATTGGGTTTTGGTGAGACCACATCTGGAGTATAGTGTTTAAATATAGGAAAAGCTATGCTGATGCACTGTTGATATGTTGGTAGGTTGGAGGAGCAACACCTTATATTCTTGTCTGCGTAGCCTTTAGCCTGATGACATGAACATCCATTTCTCGAACTTCCAGTAACGACCCCCCCGCCCCACATTCCTCATTCTCATCTCCCCCTCTCACCATATTTCCTTACCTGCCTATCATCTGCCACAGATGCTCCTCTCCCCTTTCTTTCTTCCATGGTCTTCTGTCCTCTCCTATCAGATTCCTCCTTCTCCGTCCCTGTATCTCTCTCTCCAATCAACTTCCTAGCTCTTTACTTCACTCCTCCCCCTCCCCACCTCTTTCTGGTTTCACCTATCACCTTGTGGGTCTTCCTTCCCTCCCCACCCCCACACACTTTCTTACTCTGAGTCCTCGTCCTTTTCTCCCCAGTCCTGATGAAGGGTCTCAACCCAAAACATCAATTGTATTCTTCTCCATAGATGCTGCCTAGACTGCTGAGTTCCTCCAGCATTTTGTGTAGGTTGCTCGGATTTCCAGCATCAGCAGATTTTCTCTTGTTTGTTGATAAGCTGCAAACACTTCAGAGAAGGTATTCTAAACTAATATCTGGAAAGCAAAGCTTGTTGTTTGAGGAGATGTTAGGCAGTTTGCTTGTATTTGTCAAAATTTGTAAAAGCGGAAGATAGCTTGATTGAAACATAAGATCCAGAACAATCTTGATGGGGGTGAATGTGAAGAGATTGATTCCTCATTTGGAAGAACTGTGAACCAGTAAATACTGTTTAAACATAGAGTGATTACTAGTTACTACTCTTAATTCAAATCGTCATGAGAGCTTCTGTTGTCTTTTGAATTTTACAAGTGTTACAATTATACACATGCTTAAATTGAGCACTATACTCTTACATTTCTCAATCTTTTATATTTCTCAGTTTACATTTTGGATTAAAATCTCTAATGTATTATAAATATAAATATTTGCACTTTATGCAAACAAATGTATTTATGTTTGCGTAATGTTACTGAATGCATTGTGTTTGTGTGACATTTCTATTTTCATAGACTGTTAACCAGTCTGTAATCTCCATCCACTGATACCTACAGGTAACTGACAAAAAAACTGTCAGGAAAGGACTAATCGGTACGTGGTTATATGTGAGATTGGTTTTCTAGAAGTATATGCCATAAGTGATTGTAGCTGTGAGTCTGGTGCAGTAGCATGTGAAACTATTCATGATGCTTTGATTTTTGAGAAGATGGATTCCAGTGCTGAAGGCTCCATATGATTTTCATAGTGTGCTCATTGTTCAGAGGTTAATTGGAGGATTCGCCTGTGATCATTTGTCAAGCAGTTGGAGGAAGCGTGTTCATCAAGTCGAAGTTTAACCCACTCAGGTGAATTTATGTACCATCTCATTTCTGCCTCATTTTCTTTCATTGCTTATGTCGTGTACTGTGGTGATTCTTCCACTTTAAGATGGCGCTGGTGAATCTTAGTGACTTCTGGCTGGTGGCCAATGAAACAGATAAAACAATGAAGTACTCTGTTAATCACTCTCTTTTTGGTCAGTGATCACCACAAACGATAGCATACAGCTTCCCTTTGGGCGTGGATGCAATTTGATGTGGCAGAACTGAGGCGAGGCAGTGGACCCATTCCCGAAAGTGAGGAAAAATACCAGAGGTTCACTCGATTCAAAAGTGCCAGGCTGAATCGAAGTGACTGAACCCGATGTTTGGACGACGGTTTAAGTGCTGGGTTGAATCGGAAAGATTGGGAACAGGCCGAGCCAAGGCGGCGAGGGTCAGACCCCAGAGCATATCAAAGCAACAGAACCCGATGTTGAACACTGGTGGGGTTCAGGCCCCAGAGTGCATCAAAGCAACAGAACTCGATGTTGAACACTGGCGGGGTTCAGGCCCCAGAGTATATCAAAGCAACAGAATCCAATGTTGAACACTGGTTTAAGCGCCGGGCCAGACTGAAAAGATCAGGGTGACGGCCTGAGATGAGAGACAGACTGATTCAGCTCACTGCTCCGCGAGGTAAACTTGGCTCTGCACTGAACTAAGGGTCTGTGGATAGACTTTCTTTGTGGACTTCAGTTCAGAACACTATTGCTTGTGTTTAATGTTTGCGTGATTTGCTTTTTTTCTCTCTGCACATTGGGTGTTTGATGGAATTTTTTGAAGTAGGTTCTTTTGGGTTTCTTTGTTTAGTGGCTGCCTGTAAGGAGACAAATCTCAAGGTTATATTGTATGCCTACTTTCATAATAAGTGTACTTTGAACTTTTGAACAAGTTGATTGTGTGTACTTAGTTTTCTGAACAGTTGATACTTTTCTGAGTTATCATCTGTGGGTAGCAGTTGGGAAATTGTACAGGTGTCCCCCGCTTTTCGAACATTCGCTTTACGAAACCTCACTGTTATGAAAGACCTACGTTAGTTCCCTGTTTTCGCTAACAGAAGGTGTTTTCACTGTTGCGAAAAAATCAGCGCGCGATAAAAGGCAGCGCGCGCCCCAAGCAGCAGCTCTCCTCTGGATTCGGAGCGGCATTCTCGTTGGCATTGCTTAAACATGTGCCTGTGAGCAGCCATTTGCAAGATGAGTTCTAAGGTATTGGAGAAGCCTGAAAGAGCTCGTAAGGGTGTTACACTTAGCTTAAAACTAGACATAATTAAGCGTTTCGATCGTGGTGAACGAAGTAAGGACAAAGTGAGTTTGGCTTGTGGAAGTTGACGAAGATGATGTTGAAGAGGTTTTGGCATCCCATGACTAAGAACTGATAGATGAAGAGCTGATGCATTTGGAAGAGGAAAGGATAACAATCGAAACCGAATGAGTAATGATAAAGTACGACTTTAATTTTGAAAGGGTATGTCAGTTTAGGGCATATTTGCAAGATGGTTTGAGTCCTTACAAAGAACTGTATGATCTAAAAATCTGCGAGGCTCCGCAGTCAAGGAGGCCTTCCACATCAGCCACAGCAGATGACGAACCTCGACCTTCGACATCGAGGCGGGCAGACATAGACGAAGATGACCTCCCTGCCCTAATGGAAACAGATGACGAGATGACACCCCAACCCCCAGGCCGCGGACAGATACCGATTCGCGGAGAATGCAGCGGTAGCCGGGAGGCACACGGCACATCTTTAAGAAAAAAGCCCAAATAAACATGCTAATTAATTAGCATGTTTACTTCGGCTTTTTTCTTAAAGATGTGCTGTGTGCCTCCCGGCTACCGCTGTACCCTTGCATGCTTCGCAGATCGGTATCAGTCACTGCTCGGAGGGTGGGGGCCACTGCACCACCCCAACCTGCAACGACTCAGCCTAACACACCATCATCAGTGTGCTCGGCGCTGTCCTCCCGTTTCCCCTAAGTGATACTACACTGTACATACATTATTTCTACTTTATATAGGCTGTGTATTTTTACGTGTTATTTGGTATGATTTGGCAGCTTCATAGCTTAAAGGTTACTGGAGAGCGCTTGCTCCATGTTTTTGCTGAGAGCGCTTGCGTGAGATTTTCGCTACGGAGAACAGTTCAGGCAATGATTGTAGAAAAGTATTTCTACTTTATATAGGCTGTGTATTTATCATATTCCTGCTTTTACTATATGTTACTGTTATTTTAGGTTTTATGTGTTATTTGGCATGATTTGGTAGGTTATTTTTGGGTCTGCAAACGCTCACAAAATTTTCCCATATACATTAATGGTAATTGCTTCTTCGCTTTATGACATTCCGGCTTACGAACCATTTCATAGGAACGCTCTGCCACATCTGTTGAGCATTCTTCGTTGATTCAAGTTTAGTCCAGAATTTTCACTTCGTCTGTGAAATGGTTTTCCAGCAATTATACATGGACCTTTTGTAACTTTCTTGGTCACTAGACTTGAATGCTTCTGATGTGGCCCTCAGCAAATTTCAGATCTCATGGTCCATCCAGGTTTTGGTTGGAGAAGACGCTGAATGATTTTGTATCGCACTCAAAATGTTTCAGGACATTTGTGATTCTGGATTATTAGAACAGAATTGGTATTTTTTGAAACAACTGTTGTTTCTTGGTTGTGAGTGAAGTAAAATTGTTGAATTTGGGTTTTGTCAACATGCTTTAAAGCCACCACTGTATTTTAGTATCTTCTGCCAATTTGTGCACTGTGATACTGCCCAGGTAATCTATTTTATTGTTAGCTAAGTATTTATTGGCTGGAATACTGACAAGGAATGACCTGCCCATTAAATTGTTTCTGCATATCCAGGGAGTGGGTAAGGTATGCTGATAAAATATCAGCTGAAAGAAACCAGTTTCAGTGCAGTATCACCTTGACCTTGATTTTACACTTGAATATCTTGAATGGGACTTTAAATTTGCAACATAGTAACTTGCACTTCCAGGGCGCCATTAAGAAGACGACTTTGTGAATGGCTTGAATGGAAATCATTAAATGTTTACATTTTAGACAGCTACAGCTGAAAATTACAGTAACATCTATGGACTGTACAGGAAGGAACATTGTTTTAAGGTGACGAAAAACTTGCTACTCAAAGTCGACAAATCTCAAATGGACTCCGGTCATGGACGTGGTTCCCCTTTAAGACAAAAGAAGAGAGGATGCCGTGGTTGTTTGAGAGTTCGTTTAAGGAAGTGTAGCTTTTGTTTCCCAACACTGATTATCCTGCTGGCAAATGTACGGTGTCTGGTGAGTAAAATTGAAGATCTCAGAGCAAAATTGCTGTACCAGAGGGACATTAAAAGCTATTGCGTTTTTTTGTTTTACGGAGATTTGGATGTCACCTGCCATCCTGGATGCAGTGGTGTAGCTTGCTGGCTTCACAATTCACTGCCAAGATAGGACTACTGTGTTTTTCAACGGCAGAGGAGGTGAAGTGTGCTTTATGATCAACTCCTTGTGGTGTACAAACGTGGCGATGCTGTCCCAAAAACGCTCATTCAACCTGAAACATCTTGCGTTGTCAGCAAACTTGAATATGGCTTTGGAGCTGGGCTCAGCCGCACAGTCATAAGCGTAAAACCAGTAGAGCAGGGGACCAGGCACACAGCCTTGCGGTGTACCTGTGCTGCAGCGGGAATGTTCAGCCATTAGCTTGGTAGCAGTGTACACCCTACCTTAGGCCAGTGTCATACAGGTTCTATACAATCTGGGCAATGTATTAAACAACTCCCTGATGTCTGCCCCCATCACTGTGGGGGATTTTAACGAGCTTGAAAAAGTCTCCAACTAATTACCAGCATGTCATCTGTAGAGTCAGAGGAGCCAATACTCCAGAGCACTATTATACTACCATCAAGAGAGCTTGTCATGCCATCCCAGACCCACACTTGGAGTGACTGGTCACCTGGCTGTACTTCAACTCCCTGAGTATAGGCAGAGACTGAAGACTGCAGCACCAGTAGTGTGACCAAGAAGGTATGGACAAAGGAGATGCAGGAGTGCTTTGAATCGGTGGACTGGACTATATTCAGGGATTCACCTTTGAGTCTGAATGAGTACACCACAGTTGTCGCTGACCTCATTAAAACTTTGTGGATGAGTGTGTGCCGAGGAGAAAATACTATACATACTTGAATCAAAAGCTGTGGATGAACCAGGAGTTTTGTAGTCTCCTAAGGGGTAGATCTGTGGCATTCATGTCTGGTGACCCAGGACTATACAAGAAGAGCAGGTACAACTTATGGAGGGCTACCTGAAGAGCAAAGGAACAATTCTGAATGAGGTTGGAGGCAGAATTGGATGCATGTCAGCGTTGGCAGGGTTTGCAGGCCATTACTTCCTACAAAGTGAAACCTAACATAATGAATGGGAGTGATGCTTCACCCCCAGATGAGCTCAACACCTTTTATGCAGGCTTTGAAAGGGAGAATAGAACTACAGCTATGAGGATCCCTGTAGCACCCAGTGATCTATGTCTCGGAGGCTGGCGTCAGATTGTCTTTCAAGAGAGTGAGCTCTCACAAGGCAATAGGCCCCGATGGAGTACCTGATAGGGCTCTGAAACCCTGGGTCAAGCAACCGACAGGTGTGTTGTGATCTAAGACATTTTCAATCTCTCACTGCCACATTGGAAGTTCCCACCTGCTTCAAAAGGGCAACAATCATGCTAGTGCCCAAGAAGAGCAGGGAGAGCTGCTTGATGACAATTGTCCAGTAGCACTCACATCTACTGTGATGAAATGCTTTGAGAATTTGGTTATGGCTAGAATCAACTCCTGACTCAGCAAGGACCTGGACCCACTGCAATTTGTCTATTGCCACAATAGGTCAACAGCGAATGGGATCCCATTGGCTCATCATGCAGCCTTAGATCACCTGGACAATTTTAGGACTCGTGTCAGGGTGCAGTTTATTGACTACAACACAACAGTTAACATTATCCTTCCTGCCATTCTGATTGGAAAAACTCCAAAACCTGGGCCTTTGTACCTCCCTCTGCAACTGGATCCTTGACTTCCTAAGCAGAAGACCACAGTCTGTGTGGATCCACCTGTCTGATAATCAACAGTGTTGCACCACAATGATGTGTGCTTAGCCCACTGCTCTATTCTGTCTAGACCCATGACTGCGTGGCTAGGCACACCTCAAATGCCATCTGAATTCGCTGAGGATACAAACTATTGTTGGCAGTATTTCAGATGATGACGAGAAGGTGCACAGGAACAAGATATATCAGCTAGTTCAGTAGTGTCAGCATCAGTAAAACCAAAGAACTGATTGTGAACTTGAGAAAGGGTAAGACAAGGCAACACACAACAGTCCTCACAGAGGGATCAGAAATGGAAAGAGTAAGCAATTTCAAGTTCCTGGATGTCAATATCATTGAGGATCTATCCTGGTTCCAACCTATCGCAGTTATAAAGAAGGCAGAACAGCAGCTATATTTTATTAGGAGTTTGAGGAGGTTCGTTATGTCCCCATTGGGGGGGGTGGTGTGTGTGTGTGTGTGTGTGTGTGTGTGTGTGTGTGTGTGTGTGGTGAAGTCTACTGCACAGGGTCGAAAGAAGCTGCAGAAAGTTGTGAACTTAGCTCTATCATGGGCACTAGCCTCAGCAGCATCCAAGACATCTTCAAAGAGCATCCATCAATTAAGGATTCCCACCACCCAGAACAAGCTACACACACTCTCTGTTTTATTATTATGTATTACAATGTACAGCTGCTGCAAAAACAACAAATTTCACAACATAGGCCGGTGATTTTAAACCTGATTCTGATTTTGAGTTAGAGCACAACTTACTGAACTGGTACTTACAAAGGGTTAAAGTGTCAGTGACTGATTTCCTGTCAGGTTTGTTGCTGTTTTCCGGCTACTGACATTCGAATTATATCAGAACTTATGTCAAAGAGATTCTTAGTTTTGTCATTGTCACAGAACAATGCTCCTTAATTTTTTGAAAAATGGGACAATCCCTTTTTCCACCTGTATATTTTAAGATTTGGGGAATTTACCTCTAATTTGTCGGCCTCTAATTGAAATTGCCATTTATTTTACTAATATTAAATATACTGTTTATTGGTTAAAGCCTATACTTGAAGGAAATTGGTAGTTTCAGTATGTATGACTGTTAAATGGATTCAATAGGTTGTATGTCTAGGTTCGTATGTACAATTTATGCAATCTCTACATTCTGGTTTGAAGTAGAAAATAATATCAAATTGTTTATTAGTTATGGATGAAGTGCCATCTCGTGTATCACAAGGTACCAATAATGGAATGATTGCTAATGAATGGATCTTTTTGTTTGCCTAGCTTAACATAGAATCCATATGTGAGGGGTAAAGACATTATTGCAAATATAGTCATAGAGCACTACAGTACAGAAACCGATCCTTTGAGACTTTTCTATTTAGGCCCATCAACCTGCATCCATACCTCTCTCATTCATTTAGCCACCTGTCCAAACTTCTCTTGAATGTTACAGTTGAACCCAGTGTTATGTTACAGCTGTTGTTACATCCCAAATCCCGTTCTCAATGCCCCTTTTAATAAAGGCAAGCAAACAGTATGCTTCCTTCACTAGTTTGTCTACCTGTGACACCACTCAGTTATGAGGGAGAGTGGATAGATGGGGTTTGTCCTCTCTGGAGTGAAGATGGCCAAGGTGATGAACTGACTAAAGTATACAAAATCATAAGAGGCAGAGATAGGGTCATAAACCAGCTACTTTTCCATTGATAAAGGCATCAAAAATAAGAGGGCAAAGATTCAAGATGAGAGGATAGAGATAAAAAGGGGATCTGAGAGGAACTCTTTCTTAATATTCCGAGAAAAGTTAATATCTGCACATCATTGAACTATAGATGGTGCATTGGTAGGAGAGAAGGGGGTGGGGCTGTGGCAAAATAGTAAGTATGTTTTCCCTATTTACCACATTCTGAAGTTATTTATAAAATATGTATTCTTCTTTCAGATTGCAATGCCAGTTCTAACGTAAATTGTGCAGAATGTCTGAGGAATGTTTCGGTGAGTAACACTGTGTTCGGGTTCTCCTAGCACACTATCTGGTGAATCGTATTGTGAAAAAATAGCATGTTTAAATTGGATGAGTGAAGGTTAGTGGAATGATGTTTGCAATATTGACTATTAGGATAAAGTATCCATTATAGTGTGAACTCCAAGATGGGGCTATTTTGCTCATTTTATTCTCGTAGAACCTTGTACTCATATTTCACTGATCTTTGCAACGGTTTTTGGGTTAATCAATCTATAAGAATTCTTCACGTTCTAATAGTCCCTGCCAAAGTATTAACTCAACTCATTTATTCAGTTGCATTAAAATAATCTTACTATGCTTAAATGTTTGACAAGATTCTTTTTGTAATTAAGTCTATGAAAAACGATTCAATTCTTAAGTTACCCTGAAGATAGTTTCACCATCCTGGCATTACAACACACAAAGAATAAGATCTTGGAAATGCAGTGTTTGGAGTTCAAATCATCAATTTTGGCATATCCATTAAGAATAATATAAACTCTAGTATTTCATTTTATTTTCTATTAAAATTTTTCAATTGATGGGAGCAAACCTTTATAAATTTATAAAGACTGAGTTGTACCTGCTGAAGTTGATTGATATTTTCTTTGAAATGGTGGCTGCATTTGAGAAATGAAGGCATTTGATAAAGTTCACCACAAAATTCAGATAATAAGGCAGTTTGTTAATGGGATTAGGAAAATAGCTGAACACTGGTGGGTGGAGAAGGTATAAAAGTAACTACCATACTCGTATTGTTAGAATGTGACTACCAAGGTCCTACAAGTTTTAGCTAAACAAATGCCATGGTTAGGCCACACCTGGATACTAATTCTGGGCACCTGATTTTAGGAATGATACAATAATTACATTAGATTATGAGGACACTCAGTCCTCATTTTATTGTCATTTAGAAATGCATGCATTAAAAAATGATACAATGTTCCTCCAGTATGATATCACAGAAACACAAGACAGACCAAGACTAAAATTGACAAAAACCACGTAATTATAACATATAGTTACAACAGTGCAAAGCAATACCGTAATTTGATAACGAGCAGACCATGGGCACTGTAAAAAAAAGTCTCAAAGGCCCGATAGCCCATCATCTCACGCAGACGGTCGAAGGGAGAAAACTCTCCCTGCCATGAACTTCCAGCGCCGCAAACTTGCCGATGCAGCATCCTGGAAGCACCTGACCACAGTACGACTCTTAAGTCGTCTGAAAACTTCGAGCCTCCGACACTGAGCGCTATCTCTGCCGAGGGCTTCGACCTCGGTCCCAGCCACCAAGCAACAGGCAAAGCCGAGGATTCGGGGCTTTCCCCTCCGGAGATTTCGGATCATACAGTATCGGCGGCAGCGAAACAGGCATTTCAGAAGTTTCACCAGATGTTCCTCCGTGCTCTCACGTCTGCCTCCATCAATTCAGAATTGTGCACGGCACCCTACTTGACAGATAACAGATATCATATTCACTGGAGAGGCCGCGCGCACTGCGTCGCGCCGCCATCTTCTCCTCCCGCCAGGCTTGATTGGCTTGAAGGATACAATGTAGATAGAACATGAATAATCTAGGATGTATATTCCAAATAATATGCCAGTTAAAACTGCACATCAGCTTGCAGTTGATCTGTATCCCTCCATTCTCAACCTGTTTTTGTCTCTCCATAAATATTTCTTAAACACTGATATCATATGTGATGTGCCGTGTCGTAAGATATGGGCAATCATGGTCTTGATCGTGATTGTTCTTGGCAACTTTCCTACAGAACTGATTTGCCATTAACTTATGAGCAGTGCCTTTACAAAATGGGTGACTCCAGCCATTAGCAATACTCCTCAGAGATTGTCTGCTTGGTGTCAGTTGTCGCATAACCAGGGCTTGTGACATGCACCAGCTGCTCATATGACCATCCACCACCATGGCTTCACCTGACCCTGACCCGGAGGGGATGGGGTGGGGGCTAATCAGGTGCCACACCTTATCCAAGGGTGACCTGCAGACTGGCAGAGGGAAGGAACTCCTTGCATCTCCTTTGATAGAGATGTATCTCCACCCCACCACCCATGGAGTGATATATAGGTTCCATGAAATTGAGATTACTCAAGCTAAGTTAATGATCGCTGGAACCAGACCATATGGCTATTAGACACAGGAGCAAAAATGGACTATCCTGTCTGATCTGCCATTCCACATGGCTGATTTATTACCCCTTTTAACCCTATTCTCCTGCCTTTTTCTGTAACCTTGATACCCTAACTAATCAGGAACCTATCAACTTCCACTTTAAATATACCCACAGCCATCTGTGGCAGTGTATAGCCCTCTGGCTAAAGAAATTAGAAGGTGAAGGATTGATTTTAAGTTTTTCCAAATTGCCCTAGTTCCACAGGTGGTGAAATTCATGACAAAGAAGCAGCTCTTTTCAGAAGTGAAGTTAGGAAACAATTCTGCATAAAAGGCTTGTGTTATAACAAGCTTTCCAATAAATACCAAGCAACAAGGTCAATAGTTAATTTTAAATCTGAGATGAAATAGTTTTAAATATTTAATAATGCTGTAGGGCTAAGCTTCGAGGGGAGGTAGAATGTTTACAGGAGATTTTAGATAAGGTGCCTGATTTGTACTGCCATGGGAATGGTTGAACCAGTTACTGTAGCTGTGTTTAAGAGGCACTGAGACAATGAACAGGAAGAGGTACTGTATGTAGACCAGGTACAGGGAACTGTGTAGTTCAAAATTGCATCAAGGTGGGCACAGACATTGTGGGCCATTGTTGTTCCTTGTGTTGTACTGTTCTATAGTCTCTGTTTAATAACCATAGCTTGTAATGGATGTGGGGGGAAAGTTGAGTTTATAAAGTTGGTTTGTAGCTGAACCACTGTCTTATTGAATGGCAGAAAAGGCTGCGGTTGCTAAAGTGGACAATAACACCCCTCTGGGGGCATTAGCAGTTTTTAAGGCGGCGATAAAGAGGGTAATGGGGGGCTCTCGGTAGCAAGGGGACAGCTGAAAGATTACAGGCTTACTTTAAGAAATGAATTGCTTATTATATTGGTATTTGTACCAAGATTGTCAGTGCCTCATACCTGATTACAATGATCAGGTAATAACCTCATCTCTTGCTGACTCTCTGTTCTCTTTACTCAAAGTGCATTATAGTTGTTGAAAAGCAATGTGACACTCTGGATTTGGCATATCGTGAGAAATCTGGACAGAAGAAATCGTATTACTTCCAGGCCTATTGCACACATTATTGCTGTTCACTACTGTAGTGCACTGTTAACTAGTATAATTCCCATACTCTAATCACGTAGTGACACAATTCCTGTGAATTAGGGCATGGCGTTCATTGGGGTAAAATTCAGAAGATGCCCTTTCGAAAGGTCTTGACCACATTTCTCTAGCTCATAGCCCAATAGAGATATTGCTGCTGCACTTTATGTACCTTCATGCAGAGAGTCAGGTTTTGCCTGAACTATGATGACATCTAAACTTTCCCCTTTATTGATCGCAGTGCTTGGGGTTGGACTTAAGCAATAGGTGATTGCCTGTTGTCATTAATCCATAAATAATCCGTCCAGGCTGTACTATTCTATGTTCTGAAAATGTCAGAAGCAGACCAAATGAAAAAGGAGCATAGACCGTATAGTGTGGAGTATCTGAAATATTGGATTTATATCAGCACCAAGTAGCCAACAGCAGCCAATGTGTCCGTTGTGTGGAGGAAAAAGACTTTTCAAATGAGGCAATGAAACCGTCCGGGCTCCTTGAATATTTGAAGAGCATGCACTCTGATAAAGCAAGCAAGAACCTGGCTTATTTTCAGTCACCTGGTAAAAACTTTCAGAAACAGAAAACACTTCAAAATTTGTATTCCAGCACTTCACAATCAAACACGGATGGTCTGCCTGATTCATACAATATTTCATTGCTAGATCTGGAAAAAACCCATAAAATTGGAGAAGAATTGATTCTGCCAGCAGTAAAGGAGTTTCTGTGTACAGTCTTGTATAAGTCACCAAACCAAATAATTAAAGCAATTCAGCTCAGCAATAACTCTGTTCAAGGACAAATAAAAGAAATGTCAGAGAACATGGAAGGCATATTGTGCAACATACTTAGGACAACAGAATTTGCTCTGCAGTTGGATGAATCAACTTTGCCAGGTAGCGAGTCTTTGCGCTTGGTTAATGATAAGCAGTTTGAACTCTTGCTGTTGCACACAGCAGTCAGATGGCCCTCAAAAGGAAACACCTGAGATGCTTTCATGCACTTCTTGAAACTGTGATTAAAATTTGTTGAAGATTCGAATGCTTCATTCAGTAATCAACTCAAGAATATTAGCCACGACATTGCTTATTTTTCAAAATTATTCGCAAAGGTCAATGAAGTCACTCTTCAATTGCAAGGAAATGATGTGTACCTTGTTAAAGTTAGATCAGTTGTCTTTCTGTCCAGGTTAACCTTTTCCAATTTTTGAGCCTCTCTTGAGTTGGAAGAGAAAGAAAGAATACCAGATGATGATCCTCAAGTATACTCTGCCCACCTGGGTGAGCTATATAAAGACACGATAGGAAGATATGAGGATCTTCTTTTGATCCAAATTGAGAAATGAATCCATTTCTGAACACTTGTAATGAGGAATTTACAGGAAGAATGGAGGAAGAATTGATAATATCTCCTCCTCACTGACTATCAACACTGATGCTCCTGAGGTGAGTGTGTGCTTAGCTCACTGATCTACTCTGTCTATACCCATGACTGTGTGGCTAGGCATACCTCAAGTGCCATCTATAAATTTGCTGATGACACAACTGTTGTTGGTAGAATCTCAGATGGAGACGAGAGGACGTATAGGAGCGAGATATACTAACTAGTGGAATGGTGTCACAGCAACAACCTTGCACTCAATGTCAGTAAGATGAAAGAACTGATTGTGGATTTCAGGAAGGGTAAGACGAAGGAACACATACCAATCCTCGTAGTCGGATCAGAAGTGGAGAGAGTGAGCAGTTTCAAGTTCCTGGGTGTCAAGATCTTTGAGGACCTAAACTAGTCCCAACATATGGATGTAGTTATAAAGAAGGCAAGACAGCGACTGTACTTCAGGAGTTTGAAGAGATTTGGTATGTCAACAGAAACACTCAAAAACCTCCATGAGTGTACCATGGAGAGCATTCTGACAGGCTGCATCATTGTCTGGTGTGGTGGGGGGAATGGAGAAAGGGGCTACTGCACAGGACCTAAAGAAGCTGCAGAGGGTCGTAAATTTAGTCGGCTGCATCTTGGGTACTAGCCTACAAAGTACCCAGGACATCTTCAAGGAGCAGTGTCTCAGAAAGGTAGCGTCCATTATTAAGGACCCAAGCACCCAGGCCATGCCTTTTTCTCACTGTTACCATCAGGTAGGAGGTACAGAAGCCTGAAGGCACACACTCAGCGATTCAGGAACAGCTTCTTCCCCTCTGCCATCCGATTCATAAATGGACATTGAACCCATGAACACTACCTCATTTTTTTTTAACATATATTTGTTTTTGCACGATTTTTAATCTATTCAATATACATATACTGTAATTGATTTACTTATTTTTTTTCTTCAATATTATGTATTGCATTGAACTGCTGCTGCTAAGTTAACAAATTTCACGACCCATGCCGGTGATAATAAATCTGATTCTGAAATTTTATTTGTAGCTTTAAATAGATTTGAATAATTTTTGTTATTGTTTGTCACTGATTTGAATTTGCAGTTCCTAATTTCTTTCATTGTGCATTGTAAATCAAATTTTTAAAATAGTTTTTATGTAATGGTCAGAAAGGGAGAAGGGAGATTGTCTGGAAGCCAAGGGGTAGTAACCCAAAAAAGTTTGGGAACCACTGCTCCAGAGGTTTGATGTTTGATGTCCACATCTTTTCCTCCTTGGTATCTGCAACGAAGCTTATTGTCCCAGCACTCTCTACTTTAGCAAATTTTACATTCTTGTCATTCTCTGGATAGGGAAATTTTCTCTTGGGTTTATTAGTGAACACTGCGTTCCACTGCTGCCTGTAAGGAGTTTGTACGTTCTCCCCAGGTTTCCTCCCGGTACTCCGGTTTCCTCCCACAGTCCAAAGATGTACCAGTTGGTAGGTGAATTGGTCATTTTAAATTGCCCAATGATTAGGTTAGGATTAAATTGGGGGATTGCTGGGTGGTGTGGCTCAAAGGGCTGGAAAGGCCTACATCGCACTGTATCTCAGTAATAACAATAAAAAGTCCCTAGTTTAATCCAGTCTCCGATTTCAGACAATCCCGCAAGTGGAAGCTCCTTCACTGTTTGATAATGCTACATATTATTACAAGGGGCTTTATTTCATCACTGTGTAGCATTTACTGGAGAAAAAAAGTCCTGTCTTATTCCATCTGTAAAGCTCTTGGGCCTTCGATCGACCTTCAGTCTTTTCATTATTTTTGTCTAGTGGAGGCCAGAGCTATTTGCAGTACTCTAAGCATAGCCTTGCAAAATAATCAGCAAAAATGTTGAATAACGCAGATCTGATTTCTATTTAATAAAATTACCTATCACATTTTTGGTTCCATTTGTTTGGTCAGCTTAAAAACATAGTACAGGCCCTTTTCACCCACGATGTTGTTCCAAACTTTTAATCTACTCTAAGATCAATCTGACAATCTTATCACTCTAACTTTTCTAGAAAAATACAAAACTGAACTCCAGCAATTCCACTATAAGCTTGAAATAGTCTCTGTATTTTATATTGAATACAGAACAGCCAAAGTGAATGAGGTGGACATTAACACACTGCTCATTTTTTTTTCAGTCTGTTGGCAGCCCTTTCAGTTCTGAATTTGTGGATTTGCAAAAGAAATTTACTGAAGTGTTTCCTGCAAGTAACGATTAGATCAATATGCGTATGTGTAGATGTGGTCCATTTCACTAGTTTGCTTCTGTTCCGCAGTGTTTATGGTGCAATTCCAACAAGAAATGTATTGACTACCCAGTGAAGAAGATCCTGCCACCGAAAGATGTATGTCCATTGTCTGATGCACGATGGGGAGTCTGCTGGGGTAAGTGGCCTTAAATTGCTTTATTTTACTTGATAATCTTGTGCTTAGAGGAGCATTATTACCCATGAGCTGGAGCAATTACAGACAGGGTTCCTTCCCTAAATAACAGCTTTCATTTTTACAATGTCCCACAACAGGGAGGCCATATTGGAAGGCAAGAAGTTGATCAAATCTTGGTCAGGGGGTTGGGCTTTATGAAAAAGGGGGCACAGTGAGAGTTCTTGGACTTTAGGGACTTAGTCGAAGATGCAGCTGCCAGTTATGGAGCAATTAAATTCCGGATGCTAAAGGCAGAAGAAGGCAATGATAAAGAGAAAAATGATTTGAAAGGGACTTTGCTTTGAAAGCTGCGGGGTTTTATAGCGTACTGTAGATCAGCAAGTACACTAACAGCTGACTGGTGTGTTTCAGCAACTGAGCAACAAAATTCATAAAGCATATGAAGAGGCACATAGGAGTTGACTGGAATTGTTAAAACCATTGCCATAAGAGCATGGTTTAAACAGCAGAAGAGATGCTGCAAGGATAGAATTGAATAATGCCTGGGAGGTGGCAGTTCTCTGTCTTAGCGATGACATGTCTACAAGTTAATTGATTCAGGTTAAATATAAACCAGCAGGATTATGAGCTGATGTGCAGATTTTCCAAGACAGAAGAGTGGAGTTAATGATTTGGCAAGGGAGAATGTGGACAAATGATGATGAATTAAGGAGCATTTACGGCAGCCTTGCTGTTTTGTGGCACCTGTTATTTGTATCATCTGCTTATTTCAAATTGAACTTTAGCCTCTGGAGCAGTACTCCAATATTGGATTGTAGCCTCGAGGTAATCTATAATGTCATGCTCATTAGTGCAGCTTTGTACACATTAATGCAGAAAACAAATCAAGGTTTTTAAATTGCCTGGTAACTCAATTTGTAGTGCATGTTAATTAATATTTGATTGAGACAAGATGGTTCTTTCATGTCACAAAGAGCTTACCTGGCTCTGTGTCATAGGGTACAAAAACAGGCCTGTCTTAACTACGTAAACACAAAGAATTCTGCAGATGCTGGAAATTCAAGCAACACACATCAAAGTTGCTGGTGAACGCAGCAGGCCAGGCAGCATCTCTAGGAAGAGGTACAGTCGACGTCTCGGCCCGAAACGTTGACTGTACCTCTTCCTAGAGATGCTGCCTGGCCTGCTACATTCACCAGCAACTTTGATGTGTGTTGCCTGTCTTAACTATGCTGACCACCAATTTTCTTTGTAAACTAATCCTGTTTGGCAGCAATTGTCAGTAGTATATGTTTAAAATGTCTCTGAATTGACCTTTGTCTATATTTTCATGATCAACTGAGATTCTATTGGAATGTGGTCTCCCTCTCTATGTTAAGGCAGTGTTGGAGATTGACTATTCACAATTAATTCAAACTCATTTTTTGCTCTAGCTAATGTGTTTCATTTGTGATGGATACTACAAAAGGTAAATGTGTAATGTTTTGCGATTTAATACTGGAGGCTAGCTGGTCACCTGATGAAAGTGACCGCAAACAGTTTGCAACCTGATACACGTAGGACCTGAACCAGCAGGAAATGAAAGAGAACAGGAAATGAAAGAGAACAATACATTGAAATAGTTTTTAAATGCATTGGTAGGCATGCACCTAGAAAGTGTAGCTAAAATAAGGATTCTGATAAACATCAAAAAGGAAGCTTTTTTTTTGCATAGTAGGGGTTTTAAGGGTTATGGGGAAAAGGCAGGTAGGTGGAGATGAGTCCAAGGCAGATCGGCCATGATCTTACTGAATGGCGGAGCAGGCTCGACAGGCCAGATGGCTTACTCCTTCCCTATTCCTTATGTTCTTGTGTTCTTTAGAGAACTACATAGAATATTTGTCTATTAGGAATAAGGTTTTGATTGTGGGATATCTGAATTATGTGTCAGCATTAAACCGGTTTTTTAGGAGGGAACATTAGTTAAGGGGAGTTTCTAGCTGAAGGCAAGAATGTGGCTTGTGAAAATTCGAAAACACAGACCAGTGATATCAACAAGGTTGGTAGAAGTTGAGGAGAGGCCTTATCTTGCCCATCCCAGTTGGACTTGACTTGGAATCCAGCAATAATGCAAATCCATTTTCTCTAACCTGCTGAAAATCAAGGGCATGAAGCTAATCTTATATGACACGGAATGACGGGTCCTATGACTACTCGTCCAACCCTGCCATTTGCTGCTCCATTCCTGAGAATTGTTGATCAGAGTATTGCCAAATATATTGAAGTGGAACTCTGGTGCCAGCAAGTTGTTTGATTGACATGTAGATAGCTGCTCTGAGTCATTGTCTCTATCAGAAGCACCACTCCTTTCATTGCTAACGTGTACATGAGCTTTTGATACACAGTGTGGATTGGGATCTACATTGTGGGGCAAGCATAGTGAGTTTGTTTGCTGCTGTTGTCTTTTCAGGGTTTAAAGGTTGAATATCATTTACTTCAAACTTGTTCCCTGAATTTAGAAACTGATTAGTTTGATAGAACAGTTTATTTATATCCATCTTGTTTCTGCTGTATTGGAAACCTTTCAAGAATAAGGGAGGGAATGTCGACTCAGACCATGACAGGCTTGCGTCGGGCATTTCATTTTCAAGGCGCAGATTGGAAGTCTGTGTGGGACACCACTCCTCGCACAGACTAGAGCAATGTGTGATTAAGTGCCTTGCTCAGGGGCACAAACACGCTGCCACAGCTGAGGCTCGAACTAGCGACCTTGAGATAACTAGACGAACGCCTTAACTACTTGGCCACATGCCCAACACAAGAATAAAGTTAGAATAAAAGTCTACACAATTCTCTGCAAATGGTATTTGTAAATTTTGACCAAAAGTATTAAGTTACAAATCAGCCGTGATACTGTTTGTTGAGTGACAGAACAGTCTTAAGAAATAGATGGTGTATCCTTGATCCTATATACACAAAGTGCCCTTTATTATGTACCTCCTGTACCTAATAAGGTGGCTACAGAATATATGTTCATGGTCTTCTGCTACAATAGCCCATACACTTCAAGGTTCAAAGTGTTCTGCGTTCAGAGATGCTTTTCCTAATGCCTTCCTATCAGCTTGAACCAGTCTGTCTTTTCTTCTCTGAACTCTCTCATTAACAAGCTATTTTTTTTTCCCCTACAGAACTACTGCTCACTGGATGTTTTGTTTTGTTTACCGCACCATTCTCTGTAAACTCCAGAGACTGTGTCAAAATCCCAGGAGGTCAGCAGTTTCTGAGATACTCAAACCCCTCCATCTGGCACCAACAGTCCTTCCACAGTCAAAATCACATGGACCATAAGATAGTGGAACAGAATTAGGCCATTTGGCCCATCAAGTCAGCTCTGCCATTTCATCATGGCTGATCCGTTTTTCCCCTCAGCCCTAATCTTCTGCCTCCTCCCCCCACCAGTGTCCCTTCATGCCCTGGCCGGTCAAGAATTTATCGACCTCTGCCTTAAATATACATAAAGACTTGGACTCTACAGCTGCCTGTGGCAATGAATTCGGAGATTCATCACTCTCTGGCTAAAGAAATTACTCCTCATCTCAGTTCTAAAAGGACGTCCCTCTATTTTGAGGCTGTGTCCTCTGGTCTTAGACTCTCTGACCACAGGAAACATACTCTCCACATCCACTCTATCAAGGTCTTTCACCATTCAATAAGTTTCAATGAGGTCACCCCTCATTCTTCTGAATTCCAGTGGAGGGGCAAGTAGTTTTCAGGAAATAGGGAGACTACATGAAGACCATCAAACACTCTCCATATGACAAGCTGTTTAATCTTGGAATCGTTTCTGTGAGCCTCCTTTGAGCTTTCTCCAGTTTCAGCACATCCTTTATAAGATTAGGGGCCTAAACCGGCTCACAGTGTTCCAAGTGAGGCCTCACCAGTGCTTTATAATATCTCAACATTACATCCTTGCTTTTATATTCTAGTCCTCTTGAAATGAAAGCTAACATTGTTTTTGCCTTTCTCACCACAGACTCAAACTGCAAATTAACCTGCACAAGGACTCCCAAGTCCCCTTGCGCCTCAGGTTTTTGTATTTTCTCTCCATTTAGAAAATTGTCAACTCTTTCATTTCTTTTTCTACCAAAGTGCATGACCATACACTTCCCAACAGTGTATTACATCTGCCACTTCATTGTCCATTCTCCTAATCTATCTACATCCTTATGTAGCCGCCCTATTTGCTCGAAACTACCTGCCCCTCTACCCATTCTTCATATAGTCTGCAAACTTTGCAACAAAGCCAACAATTCCAATATCCAAATCATTGACATATAACATAAAAAGTATAAGTCCCAACACAGAACCCTGTGAAACACCAGTAGTCACCATCAGCCAACCAGAAAAGGCTCTCTTTGCCTTCTGCCAAACAGCCACTGCTTTATCCATGCTAGATTCTTTCTTGTAATACCATAGGCTCAAAGCTTGTTAAGTAGCCTCGTGTGGCAACTTGTCAAAGGCCTTCTAAAAATCTAAGTACATAACATCAACCGATTCTCCTTTGTCTATCTTGCTTGTTATTTCTTCCAAGAATTTCGATATATTTATCAGGCAAGATTTTATCAGGCATGCTTCTCCATTTCCTCCATTGCATTTCTTCTTCATTCTGATGTTTGGTCTGGACCCTTGACCATGTCTGTATGCTTTAATGCATTACTGCTACATGATTAGCTGATTCAATATTTGCTTCCATGAGCTGGTGTACCTAGTAAAGTGGCCACTAAGTGTACGTGGCTAATTCTATTGAACAAATAAAACTGAATTTTTCTCTTTTACAGTGAACTTCGAAGCATTGATCATTGCCATGTCGGTAGTCGGGGGAATTATAATCTTGTCCATATGTATCTGTTGTTGCTGTTGCTGCTGCAGGAAGCGGAAGAGCAGCAGGTAAGTCTTTGGACTTCTACATAAAACTGTTGGACAGTTCTGACAGTCTTTTCCTTTGTCCCCCAGTCAGCTTCTCAATGAGTTATAATTCATGTTCCATAATGTTTCCATTCAAGAAGGAAGGAAGGTTGGGGAGATTGCATTTTGTTCTCTCTGGTCTAATACAAAAGAAAATAGTCAAATAATTTAAATTTAAAATGTTAAGCTTAGGTCAAGGCTGAATAAACTGGGGCTCTTATGAAAGAGGATGAGGTTTATCTAATTAGGGTGTTTAAATAAACTGAAACAATTAAGAGTAGGAGGCATAAATTGAACCATAAACTAGCCTCTAAAGTTTGGAATGACTGCTTTTTCCAGCATAGTCTGAATGTGGAATTTGTTATCACAAAAATTTGATTAAGATTACAAATCACTGAAGCATTTGGCACCTAATTAAGAGTGAGTGTGTGTGTGTGTGTGTATGTATTAGAGGATGTGAAGGATTTGTATAGAGCAGAATGGATATTGAACTGAATGGTCTATTTCTGTACCAAAGTTTGTGATTCTTCTTTAGATTGCTCCAATTATAGGAAGTTAAAAGACCCTATCATAACCACCTCCACCACTGTCGCCAGCAGCCCATTCCACGCACTCACCACTCTCTGTGTAATAAAAAAAAAACTTACCCCGATATCTCCTCTGTACCTACTTCCAAACACCTTAAAACTGTGCCCTTTTGTGCTAGCCAATTCGGCCCTGGGAAAACGTCTCTGACTATCCCACGATCAATGCCTCTTATCATCTTATACACCTCTATCAGGTCACCACTCATCCTCCGTCGCTCCACGGAAAAAAGGTGGAGTTCACTCAACCTTTTTTCATAAGGAATGCGCCCCAATCTAGGCAAAATCCTTGTAAATCTCCTCTGCACCCTTTCTATGGTTTCCATATCCTTCCTATAGTGAGGCGACCAGAACTGAGCACAGTACTCCAAGTGGGATCTGACCAGGGTCCTATATAGCTGCAAAGATTGATGAAGGCCGATGTACCATATGCTTTCTTAACCACGGAGTCAACCTGCACAGCAGCCTTGAGTGTCCTATGGACTCGGACCCCAAGATCCCTCTGATGCTCCACACTGCCAAGTCTTACCATTAATACTATATTCTGTCATCACATTTGACCTACCAAAATGAACCACCTCACACTTATCTGGGTTGTACTCCATCTGCCACTTCTCAGCCCATTTTTGCATCCTATCAATATCCTGCTGTAACCTCTGACGGCCCTCCACACTATCCACAATACCTCCTACCTTTGTGTCATCAGCAAACTTACTAACCCATCCCTGCACTTCTTCATCCAGGTTATTTATAAAAATCACAAAGAGTAGGGGTCCCGAAACAGATCCCTGAGGCACACCACCGGTGACCAACCTCCATGTTTTGGGCTTGCTGGGTTAGGATAAGAGGAAGGATTGGCTGGAGTTGAGGGGGAAGGGGTTGAGGTGGTGAGGAGAGGAAAACCAGTTGTGTAAGGAACTAAAAATCTTCTGGCTTTAAGTTTTCCAAAGAAATTGATAAGGAGTTGATGGCTTAGTATGGAAGATGAGGCATTGGAAGGAATTCTTTAACAACACTACACAAAACTAGTGAGCATCTCTATGAATAGAAGAGTGCATTGCTTACATTGACTCATTCTTGAGTGACCTTGGGTCTCATTATAACAAAAGGAGAATTAATTGGATCCATGATATCTCACTTGCCTCTGGGAGATTTATTCTATACATTGGAGCACATCAGAAGATATTAAGAATGTAATAGGTACAATATATTGAAAAATACTTGCACTTTTAACTTGTTCTCTCAATCAAGTAGTTTGCTTTCAGTTTTAAGGCATATATCTGTTTGATCCAACAGGAATGATGCTGCAGACCAGAAACTGGAAAGAGAAAGAGAACAGAGGAGAATGCGGCAAGAAGAAAGGTGAGGAAAACTAACTGACAACTTTTCAGTTGCTACACCAGACACTGTGGGCATCTTTCCTGTTTTTGCCAGCCACTCCCTGCCTTCCAGGTGGTCTTCATGAATAACGTTCATTTTGGTTTAGACATCTGTTCTTGAAGATGTTGGGAAGCCACACTGTTTCGCTGCTGTCTATGATCAGGGACTGTGTTTTGTTGTGCGTCTTGCCTAACCAAAACGGGAGTGTAATAATTCTATTGAAATTAAGTTTCACTACCAGCCCCACAACTCTCCTGCCCTATACCCACTCTCATTTATGGTCTGCATGAGATTAGTTACTACCTTGGTCAGAAAGGCTTTTCTTGCTTACTCTTTTTAAAACAAATGACTTTGCAAGTCTTCAGTGTCTTTGGCTCAAATGGAAAACTGGTTTTTGACATAGATGGAAGAGACAGTGGATGCTGGGATATGGTGGGTCAGGCAGCATTTATGGAAGCAAAGGAAAGGTTTGAGTTACAGAATCATAGTCTACCTAAAGATAAGCTTTATTCGTCACGCGTACATTGAAATATCGAACCCGACAGTGAAGTGCGTCCCTTCCATCAAATCAAATTAGCGAGGATTGTGCTGGGCAGCCTGCAAGTGTCGTGTCTCCGCTGTCAACATGGCCTGCCCGTAAGCACACTAATCCTAATCGTACATTTTTGGAATGTGGTTAATGTAAGGTTGAGACGTTGCATCAGGACAAGGAGGGGAAAAAGAATGATTCCCAGATAATAGTAATGTGAAAGGGGTGGGATAGAGTCTGGTAGGTGATGGGGGAACCAGATGGAGGGGGATGATGAATAGATGGAATCAGATGAATAGATGGAATCAGATGAGAGAGAGGCTGTAGGTGATAGGTTGAGTAAGGTGGGGAGGGATTGATAAGACCAATGGTGTTATGGTTTGTAACTCCAAAACCTAATTGAAAGTAAAACATGGGAGCCAGGGATAATGTGCCTATTTTGTTTTGCTTTACTGAGGCGTGCACATATGACATGGTGGCGTAATGAGGTATGTCATTCACATACTTCTTGCATAAATCTTAATGAATCTTTGTGAAGAGACTTCTCAACACATCAACAGTGGAGGCTGTTGGGAACACTTCTGGCCACTTTATAGCTGCATCCACTACTACCAAGAAGTTTGTGTCCATGAATGGTCCGGAAAATCTACATGAACCTTCTACCAGGGCAATGCAGGTCATTCCCAGGGATGGAGAGATGCTGTTCTTGGCATCTTCTGGACTTGCTGGCATCCCAGACAATGCATGGCAAGCTGCTCGATCTGCTGATCTGTTCCAAGCCACCAGACAAAGCTTCAGGCCGACATTTTCATTTTCACCACACCTAGCATGTAGCTGTTCGAACACTTCATTTCTGAACTCAGATGGTACAACGACTCTCAGTCCTCACATTCCAGCCATTTTGGGTGGCCATGTAGAACTAAGACAGTGTGTAGACTTTTCTGGTTTCCATTTTGATCATCTCTGCCATATTTGAGACCTTCAATTTGCATTAGTGAGAATACGGCAAGAGGAGTGTCCTCTTTTGTAAATTTTTTTGGGTATTCCCTTTTCCTAGGGTAAACAGGACAATCCAACATTTCTGTGATTAGTTGTCGTCTTGAATTTGATCTTGTATCGCTCTCCACAACCAGCAATTCACCAGCTGTGCTGTTCCCTGGGTTGACCCTTGCATTCACACTTGGATCTCCTGAAGCTAACTCTCAGTGCATCATTAAGCCTGTTACTGAACTGACAATGCTCAGACTTTCTCTTCAATTCAACCATGTAAGCTGAATTTGGCTCTCCTTTGTTTTGATTCCACCTATGAAATCTAAAGTACTCTGCTTTCAACAATAGTTTCAGTTCTAAATGTTCCTGCATTACATTCACAATATCAACAAACCTCATTTCAGCTGGTTTGGTTGGAGCAGTTAGACTTCAAAGCAAACTATGCATTTCCACCTGTGACACTGTTCAATAGAATGTGAATTACATAGGACCATAAGGTTAATGAGTCATATCACCAAGATACTTCTAAGAATTTTGATGACAAGAGCTAAAAGTAAGATACAAGCTGAAATGGGTAAAGAACAATGTGGTTTTGTGAAAGACAAAGGTACAAGAAATATGATATTGATGATAAGGATACTATCAGAACGAGCTATTCAAGTGCAAAAAAATTTGTTTTATTGACTACGCAAAAGCATTTGATAAAGTGAAGCACAATAAGTTATCTGAAATATTACAGAAAACTCTAGATCTAGATTCGAAAGACCTCCGCCTAATCAGAAATCTGTGCTGGGAACAAACTGCCGCTGTAAGAATAGATGGAAAAGTGAGTCAGTTTACGAAAATCAAGAGAGACATTAGACAAGGGTGTGTTTTCTCCCCGATTTATTTAATGTGTACAGTGAAACAATATTACAAAAGTAAGAGACATCTTGGGAATCAAAGTTGGCGGTGAAAATATCAATAATTTCAGATATGCAGATGACACTGTGTTAATTGTAAGTACGGAGGAAGAACTACAAAACTTAATTGATATAGTTGTTGAAGAAAGTGCAAAAATGGGTCTGTCTATCAATTGCAAAAAGGCGGAATGTATGATGATATCCAAAAAGAAGGAGAATCCTATCTGCAGGCTGAGAATAAATGGGGAAGAATTAAAACAAGTACAGAACTTTTCCTACTTAGGAAGCTGGGTGACATCAGATGGCAGGTACAACATGGACATCAAAAGAAGAATAGGCATGCATGGCAAAAGACACCTTTATGAGAATGAAGAGTATACTGACCATAGTATACTAAACTAGGCATGACAACCCGCCTCAGAGCACTGAAATGTTTCGTTTATCCAGTTATGCTATATGGCTCAGAATGTTGGACAATACCTAATTACATGAGGAAACGAATTGAAGCAGCAGAGATGTGGTTTTTGAGGAGGGTGCAAAGAACATGATGGACAAAACTAATATCTAATGAGGATGTCATGAACAGAACAAACACAAAGAGAAATAATGTATGAGATCATGAAAAGGCAACGTAACTTCATTGGACGTGATTAGGAAAGAGGAGTTAGAATGCACAGTAATTATGGGAAAGATTGAAGGGAAGAAAGCAAGAGGAAGACAAATGATGATGGAGACAGCAGCCAGAGAACTGGAAATGAATACCAATGAATTGATCCACTTGACCCAAAACAGGAGTGTGTGAGCCATGGCAGTCAGAGCTCAAACTGGGCACGGCACCAGATGATGATGATGACACGGTGCAAAGCTGGCATCACTTTTCATTGCCTATTTCATTTGCTTCAAAATACTGCACAATTCACTCAGTATACATCACCCAGTTAGCTGCTGTGTAATCGAACACGTCTATCTTGACGACGTAGCCAGCCATTTCAACCTTTTTAAAAATTTATTATTATAATCACCTGGTATTCACTGTTTGTGAACCCATGAATATCATCTGTTTTCTTCCCTTCCTTTTTAAACTGGACCATCTTTCTGCCTTTGTGAAGTGAAAAAAATACTGCACATCAATAAAGAGGTAGTTGTCTTGGGTTCATTTTAAAACTTGCTCGTCACCACTGTTATATTTTGTAGCTCCAGAAACTAATTGAAAGAAAAACATGAGAGTTGGGGATAACATGCCTACTTTGTTTTACTTCAGTGAGGTGCATACATATGACGTAGTGGCGTAATGACATATGGTATGCACATACTACTTGCATTTAACCCATAATGAATTATGTAAACAAAGAATGCTTAATCAAACAACACATTTACAATATTACTCAAATATTACTTGTGCTACAGATGGAACCAAGCTGGAGGAGGGGATGGGAGGGAAGAACAAAGGGAGGTGAATCAGGTGGACAGTTACAGTATGTGGTGGAGAGCACCCAGTGTGTACCCGCCCTCTGTCAGCAGTGGCCATCTCCTCCTGCTTGTTGCTTGTAATTTTATCTCTTCTTTCCACTGCCAACCAACCCATCTGTCCTTGGCCTTCTCTGTTGCTACATTGAGGCTAAACACAAGAAAAAGCTCTTATCTGCTGCTTGGAAACATTTCAACACAATGATATGAATATTGAATTTTACCATTTTGGGTAGTCCACACTAGCAGTGGTCTTTGTGTGGTCAGTGAGACTGGTACTGTGATAATCAATGATAAAACCTATCCTGTATGGTTGTGGGATGTCACTGCTGTACATTATTTGAGAAGTTCCACTTGACCTTATTTCAAACTTTATTTTTAACTTGCAGGAAAAGCGAAATGAAAATTCGGCATGATGAGATCAGGAAGAAATATGGTGAGGAACTGCTTTTTGAAAATTTAATTTGCCTTTTGAGAGTTTTCAACTGTGCCTGAATTAGGTTATTCCCCATTAATTTTTGTCACTTACAGTGTCATGCTTGTTGCATATTTTAAGGCAGATCAGTTAAATTGCAGCTATTTTTACCATCTGGAAGAGTTAATGTAGGCCTCCACCCATCTTCATTTATCAAAATCGAGCCTTCTCCATTGTGTTATCTAACGATATCATTTCCATTTCTGATAGTGCAATGGATTTTCTACGTATAGTTTATTTTAAAGCTTGACCATTCTTTTCAGAGTTCATCTCAGTTTTCTGTTGATTCTCAAAGCTTCTAAATGTTTTGATTTGGAAGGTCCCTTGTTGCATGTGTTTTGCTCTATATACCTGCGTGCTGGTGTGAATAATTCACACAATTATCTATTGGACAAAATAATAGTACTTCAAAGAGAAAAAAGCACATAGGCCTGGATAATGCAAATTACTTCAAGGGGCTAAGGGCAGGAGGTTCAGATACAAGTAGGAGCCCGTGTGCTGTTGGGGGAAAAAAAAAGTACACAGCCTGGTGTCTAAGGCAGCAGTCCCCAACCACTGGGCCGCAGAGCATGTGCTACCGGGCCACGAGGAAACGATATGAGTCAGCTGCACCTTTCCTCATTCCCTGTCACGCACTGTTGAACTTGAACATAGGGTTTCCCATATTAGCCGGGACATCCCGTATATTGGGATAAATTGGTTTGTCCCATACGGGACAGCCCTTGTCCTGTATTTGCCCCGCTAAGGTAGAGCGTTCCTATGAAACCTTTTGTGCCGAAGTGGCGTAAAGCGAAGAAGCAATTACCATTAATTTATTTGGGAAAAATTTTTGAGCGTTCCCAGACCCAGAAAAACCTACCATATCATACCAAATAACACATAAAACCAAAAATAACACTAACATATAGTAAAAGCAGGAATGATATGATAAATACACAGCCTATATAAAGTAGAAATAATGTATGTACAGTGTAGTTGGGAAGATAAAGGCAAAACCGATTTGTAGGGAAAAAATTGGCACGTACGCGCATACGCACATCACGCATGTGCACACAGGTGCCTGCGCAAGGCTTCATGGTCATGGTAGTCTTTCCAGGGGTAAAGTGTCCCGGGATTTGTCTGCTACTTTTGTCCCTTCTTTGGAAGTGAGTAAGTTGGCAACCCTAACTGTAAAAGACATGTTCAGGTCAGTTTAACCCTACTTGAACACCCCCCACCCCCGGTTGGCCGGTCTGCAAGAATATTGTCAATATTAAACTAGTCCGCGTTGCAAAAGAGGTTGGGGCTCCCTGGTCTAAGGCACATCGTGCTTTCATTTAGAAGACTAGATAGATTGGTAGTCATACAGAAAAGAAAATGCCTGTCTTTGCACTGCTAATTCCCTCATGAGGCTTTACTGTTTTAAACATGGACTTGCAATTAAATATCCATTTCAATTAATGGAGAGAAAATATATTTTTTCGAGCAATTTTTGTAAGTGCCTTCTTACTCAAGCTGATTTATCAAATGCTTTTGCTTGTAAGAAAAATTAAGCTTGGTGCGTGAAATATGCAAGTGTAAAATTGTGAATTTTAACGTCTGTGTTTTGTTTCCTTCAGGTCTCTTCAATGAACCAAATTCTTACACCAGATTTGAAAACAACTAATGCAGTAAAGTGCAGACAGATCTATTCCAAAAGATTCCAAACAAAGTGTTTCAATACCGCAGTGTCTTTTATATTCTGTACTTACTAACCTCTCCTGAAAGTTTAGAGGAAGTGTAATCAATCTAAGTTTACAGTTTTTATTCACCAAGGGAAGATTTTTTAAAATTGTCAAATTCTGGGCCAGATCTTGTTTCATCCTGTCAGCAGAAATCTTAATTCTGTTACTGGTATTTTGCACTGGTAATTACTGGTACCAACAGTGAATTGAGTTTTGAAGATGGACCAATCTACTGGTGGCTGGTTTTCTGACTTCACTAATACAATTTAGCCTATTTAGAATGATTTCAAAATATAAATAGAAACAAATTCTTTTGATTTCCAGCAGAATACCTACTTAATTTTGGAGCCAAACTTGTGCCTTCTCCCTCTATTCCATTTTGTTACAGAGACTGGATTAAAGACACTTTCTTTTTTATTTTGTCTCCACTTGATTTATATAATGGGTTGAATGAAGCCCTTTTTATACCAACACTTGCAAACCAAAGAGTGAAGAAGTTGGAAATGCTACGTTCCCAAATGGTTTTGTGAAAAGGGATGCAGCACAGAGTGGGGAGTGAAGCCTTTTAGTTTAATAGAAAATCACTTGTGCTCTTTGTGGTCATGTTTGTAACTTTTACTATTGCCTTGCACGCTGTAGACTGATCAATTGCATATTAATAGCACAAAGTCCACTCGCGTTGCTTATTGAGTGTGAAAAAAACTGCAAAGAAAATTTTAACTGCTGGACTGTATTCCAAAATATTAAAATAAAGAACAAAACCATTGAGTGTTGAATTTTTGAATTGAATTAAACTATTGTGGCACGCAGGGAAAATCTGTATGACCCAATGTTAGAAACTTGTAGAGTTGTGCAGCAGGGAGAAAGGCAGCTTAGCCCACTCGGGCCTTGCTGATCATCAACCACCCATTTACATTAATCCTGCATTATCCTACATTTCTTTATTTCTCCATGTAGTTTTCAACATGTTTAAGAAGGGTGAAGTAGATGATTGAGAATATAATGAGCCAATGAAACTCATCATTATAAGGAAGCAATTAAAGAGGATTCTTAGAGATATGAGTATTTGGAAAGCCATGGCCTCAATATGGACTTAGCGTGTCTTTATCCAGGCAGGTCATGTTTTACTAACATGATTGAGTTTTAAGAGAAGGTGATGAATGTACATAGTTGTGTCCATGTGGATTTTACTAAGGAGTTTGACAGTGCTGCTCATGGTAGGCTGATCCAAGAGTTAAGATCCAGGGTGACTAGGCTGTTTGGATTCAGAGTTGGCTTGCTCATGAGAGACAGTGGGCCATGGTGGAAATGTTATTCAGGTTGGAGGTCACTGGTATTTCACTGTGATCAGTGTTGTGGGAGCTCTATTGTTTATGACATATAGATGACAGGAGGTGTATGGGGTGTCAGGGAGGGGTAGCACCTCTGGTGGGGGAACATGTCGCGTCCTTTTCAGGGCGGTTAGTCCACCTTTGGTCCCCACCTGGCACTCAGCTCTCACCTGTGGCTCCCCGTAGCTGTTTGCATGTGACAGTGGCCACACCCTGGGCAACGGCTTCGACAAGCCGGCTAAACCAGGTGAGGGTAGCCGACGGGTCTCAAACCCTCGGTGTATTAGGGAGTTGTCTATCCCAGCATGTGAAGACTGACTCCGGCGGATTGAGCGGACGAGACCTATGGAAGGTCCAACGGTCAAGAAGGCGGTCTCTGCAAGCGTCGTGGAACGTGTAGAGCAGGACAAGACACAGAAGACGTCCTGGTCATCCACTGCACCTAGTCCCATCTCCAGCCGTCTAGACTCTGTCTTGCCACTGGATCCAGATGGGAATTGGGAAGAGAGAGTGAGGCTGACGCTGCGCAACTCTCCCTCACTTAAATCCAAATCACGCGCTAGTCTCGACACCATCATAATGGTGTCGAGGTCCTCATCGACAATGACGATGAACGAACAGCAACAAACAAACATAGATGATAGATGAAAATGTAAATGTGGGGTTAGTAAGTTTGCAGATGACAAAAGTTGGTGAAGTTGAAGACAGTGTAGAGGGCTGTCAAAGGATACAGGAGAATATACAAACATTTGTACATCATATACAGAGATAGTACAATCCAAACAAGTATGGGCTGTTACACTTTAGAAGGTCTAATGTATATGGTGAATGACAGAACCCCTAATCAGAATCAGGTCTGTTATCACTGGCATGTGATGTGAAATTTGTTAATTTAACAGCAGCGGTTCAATGCAATACATAATATAGAAAAAAATAAAGATAAGTAAATCAATTTACAGTATATGTATATTGAATAGTTTAAAAAATGTGCAGAAAAACAAATACTGTATAGTTAAAAAAAGAAGTGAGGTAGTGTTCAAGAGTTCAAAGTCCATTTAGGAATCGGATGGCAGAGAGGAAGGAGCTGTTCCTGAATCACTGAGTGTGTGCCTTCAGGCTTCTGTATCTCCTACCTGGTGGTAACAGTGAGAAAAGAGCATGCCCTGGGTCCTGGAGGTCCTTAATAATGGAAGCTGCCTTTCTGAGACATCGCTCCCTGAAGATGACCTGGGTACTTTGTAGGCTAGTACCCAAGATGGAGCTGACTAGATTTACCACCCTCTGTAGCTTCTGAGAGTCCTGTGCAGTAGCCCCCTCCCTATACCAGATAGTGATGCAGCCAGTCAGAATGCTCTCCATGGTACACTTATAGAAGTTTTTGAGTGTATTTGTTGACGTGCCAAATCTCTTCAAACTCCTAATGAAGTATACTGCTGTCTTGCCTTCGTTATAACTACATCGATATGTTGGGACCAGGTTAGATCATTAGAGATCTTGACACCCAGGAACTTGAAACTGCTCATTCTCTCCACTTCTGGTCCCTTTATGATTTTTGGTATGTGTTCCCTCGTCTTACCCTTCCTGAAGTCCACAATCAGCTCTTTCATCTTACTGACATTGAGTGCCAGGTTGTTGCTGTGGCACCACTCCACTAGTTGGCATATCTCACTCCTGTATGCCCTCTTGCCACCTGAGATTCTACCAACAATAGTTGTATTGTTGGTAGAATGGTGTATCCACAGTCGTGTATATAGAGAGTAGAGCACACACCCCTGAGGTGCACCAGTGTTGATCGTCAATGAGGAGGATATGTTATCACTGATCCACACGGATTGTGGTCTTCCGGTTAGAAAGTCAAGGATCCAATTGCAGAGGGAGGTATGGAGGCCCAGGTTCTGCAGCTTCTCAATCAGGATTGTGGGAATGATGGTGTTAAATGCTGAGCTATAGTTGATGAATAGCATCCTGACGTAGGTGTTTGTGTTGTCCAGGTGGTCTCAAGCCATGTGGAGAGCCATCGAGATTGCATCTGCCGTTGACCTATTGTGGAGACAGGCAAATTGCAATGGGTCCAGGTCCTTGCTGAGGCAGGAGTTCAGTCTAATCATTACCAGCCTCTCAAAGCATTTCATCATTGTAGATGTGAGTGCTACTGGGCGATAGTCATTAAGGCAGCTCACATTTTTCTTCTTAGGCACTGGTATATTTGTTGCCTTTTTGAAGCAAGTGGGAACTTGGGCCCGTAGCAGTGAGAGGTTGAAGTACAAGGGGATCTTGGAGCCTGAGTCCATAGTTCACTGAAAGTGGCTGCTCAAGTCTATATGGTGTATATGGCATGTTTTCTTCATTAATCAGGACATCGAAGACTGTTACAGGCATATAAAATTTTGTTAGGCTGTGCTTGGAGTATGCATACAATTTTGGTTGCCCAATTAGAGGAAAGACATGGAGGTTCTGAAATGGGTGCAGAGAGGTTGCCAGGGTGTTGCTTCAATTAGTATGAGCTATGAGAGTTTGGAGACTTGATAGAAGTTTATAAAGTTATGAAAGACATATATCGGGTCAGAATCTTTTTCCCAAAGTAGCAACGTCAAGTACTTGAGGGTATGCATTTAAAGTGAGAGGGAAAAGATTTTACTTTTTTTTTTCACACAGTGGTAGGTGCCTGAAGTGAGCTGTTAGGGGAGTGTTGGAAACAGATATGATGGTGGTTTGTTAGACGCATGAATAGGGAAGGATAGGGATCATCAGCTGGCTGAACAGAATTGGTTTAATTCAGTGTATTGTTTGGTGCAAGGGCCTGTTCCTGCGCTATACTCCCTATGTACCTCCTTCCAGATTCTAAACACAAACACACACTAGGGACATTTTTATTGTGGCCAGTTAACCTACCAAACTACTTGTGTTGGTGAGTGAAAGCATAATTTGCAGCAGCCAAAGTATATAAATTACCTACGCTGGTATGAGAGCAGTGGGGAGAGTACTAGCCTTGTCTGGGGCCTCCCAGTCATCATGTTGCTGCATTTGGACATTGTGTATCCAGGCTCTCTCAACAAGGCTCATTGAAGTTAAAAATCAAATGTTAATTCAGAGTATGAGCATGATTTGGGCAGTTTCGTGAACAACTGTTTCCGAGCGCAGGTGTAATCTTCTGAAAAGATCTTGTTCAGGTGATAGTGAAGTTGATTTTGTTCTGTTAGTTTTTGTGCAAGGGAGGGGGTTTGGGGTTTGATACTCCAATTTTCAGTGTGGGTGATCTGATAGGTTTTTTTTGTGTGAGGAATTTGGGGATTGCAAGTTTTGTTTCTTTTTTTTGCATGTGGGGTGGGTGTTGATATCTTTTTTCAACAACTCCCTTGTTTTTTCTGTATTTCATGGCTACTGGAGAATACAAAAATCAGTGTACCTGCATACCTTAACAATAAGATAAATCTTTGAATACAGGGCCCCATCATTTAGGAGTAATTTGGTCAGCACAATGGTGCAATTATTATGTTAAACACAAAAAATGCTGGAGGAACTTGGGTTCATAAGATCCCGATGAAGGGTCTTACCCTGAAACATCAGCCAATTATTCCTCTACATAGATACTGCCTGTCCTTGCTGAGTTCCTCCAGCATATTGTATGAGGTGCACCGGATTTGCAATATCTGCAGAATCTCTTGTGTTTACGTATAACTAGTAATGCTGATGCCTCACACTTCCAGTCATGAGGTTCAGTCCTGATCTTGAATGCAATCTAGTGTTCGCCTATTCTTTCTATGACTGCTTGGGTTCCCTCCCACCTCCCAAGGAAATGCATGTTGGTCGATTAATTGACTACTGTAAATTGCCCTTAATGTGTCGGTGAATGGTAGAATTTGGGGGAGGGGGGCTTGAGTTGATGGTAAAGTGGGAAGGATAAAGTGATTATAATTAGTGTAAAACTGCCTGTTTCTTTATTGTATCTTTCTCAAAGGGAATGTGATGTGCAGACTAAAGACTACAAATGGTAGAAATCTGATTTTGTTTAAAAAAAAACAGCTGGAAATACTCTGCAGGCCAAGCAAAATGAGCAAAGGAGAAAAATAGTTAATGTTTCAGATCAATGCTTTGCTCTGGCAAAATTAGATAGTAGGAGGTTTCCTTGAAAGTGGCTACACAGGTCAATAAGGCTGAGGAGAGATCTATAAGATTATGAGAGGCATAGATGAGAGTAGACAGAGTGTTTCCCAGGATTGAAATGTCTAATACCAGAGGGCATGCATTGAAAGTGAGGGGGGTAGGTACAAGGGGGATGTGAGGGGTAAGTTTTTACTTAGTGGTCGATGCCTGGTATGGTGGTAGAGGAAAATACTTCAGAGACTTTTAAGGGATGACTGGATAGGCACATGTATGTAAGGGAGATGGAGGGATATGGACATTATGTAGGTAGGAGGGATTAGAGTTTGTGTGTTTTTAATTTGTGCTTTAGCTGGTGCGGCACAACATTGTGGTCCAAATTGCCTGTTCCTGTGCTGTACTGTTCTGTGTGCTATGAATGTTTTAAGTTGCAGAGAGGTTGGAAAGCAGGCAAGACAGATGCAAGTGATGATGCTGGGTTGGACGGTGGGCAAGGCTTATAATTGCACAACAGGAAATTTGAGGGTTTTGGTCCACTGACTGTTGTCGTCGTCGTGGCTATCCCTCAAGGTCGAGGATGATGGCCTTCGTTCTGAAGAAGTGGCCCACAGAGTGAAGAAGCCTGTGCGTGTATTTGTTTAACGTGTACTTGATGTTGCACTGCAAGAAGCACACGATACTTCACAAATCAACCAACTGATTCCAATGGCATGGAAACCACAACGATTGGAGCCGATGGATTTGTTGCAGCCTTCGTCCGCCTTCACAGCCGTTGAGTTCGAAGTAACCTCATCTGCCTGTTCCACTGTTGAGGTCTTGGCTGGATTGTTCTTTGTCAGGGACCTCACTCTCGACCTTACCGCCATGGGTGACCCTACCAGGAGCCTACCTCCAGACGGCATTGCTCTCGGGGTCACAGGACCACACAAGCTTCTCCACCACGACGAGGTGACAATCCACCGAGAAGACTGACTCTTGTATTCATACTGTTTCAACATTGCTTTACCCTAAATAACAAGTTGTAGATATGTAGGTTACTACTAAAGATTTTGCGGCAATGCGGAAATTCAGAGCACAAAACAGTGTAGGCAGTTGAGAGGGTGGGTCTTGCCCGAATAAGTTATTGCGGTTTTTGGTTCAGACACTGAGATTTATGACGTGTGTTGAACACCTTCAGTGTTACAAAGAACACCTACACTGAGTATTGCAGTGAAAGAAAACTTGCCAACAGTTAAGACCATAAGTCACATGTTGTCACAAATGACATGGGTAGAAAAAGGGATGAGGTCCTGTGGAGTGAACATAGGGAGTCATGAAATGGGTTAAAAGGCAGAAGCTCGAGGATAACCTCTGGATTGCTCTCTGTGCCACAAGCCAGTGAGGCTAAGAATATGGCAGGTGAATGTGTGCCTGAAGATTTGAGGCAAGGGGCAGGGATTCAGATTTGTAGGCCATTGGGGTCTCTTCTGGGACAGGGGTAACCTGTACAAGAGGGTGGGTTGCACCTGAATTGAATAGGAACCAATATCCTGGCAAGCAGATTTGCTGGTGCTACAAGAGAGGGTTGAAGCGAAATTAACAGGGAGCTGGAGGTTGAGATAGAATTCAATGACAATCAGGTCAGTAGACAGGACATGCAGCAGCATGGCGGAGTGCGAGGAAAGACCCTGACTGAATTACATTTACCTTAATGGAAGAGGCCTGTCAGGTAAGGTGGATGAACTTAAGACTTAGATAACTGTATTGGGACTGGAACATTATAGTTATTACACAAAAATGGCAAATGGTCAGGATTGGTCAGTTAATATTCCGGGGTACAGGTGCTATAGGTGGGAGAACATTATGGCAGTAGTCTGAGAGGAAATTACTGTGGGATCATTCAGTGAGGCATTTTGGGTGGAGCTGAGACATAAAGGAGATGAACATATTGTTGGGATTGTACTATAAATCCCCAGGTAGTCACCAGGAATTAGAGGAACCAATATGCTGGGAGATTGCAGATAGTTGCAAGAATAATAGGTTTGTCATAGTAGGGAATATTAACTTTGTTAATATATACTAGCGGCAAAAAGTTGATCCAAAATTAAAACAAAACAATTGCCGTCAGCCTGCAACCCTACGGAGTTGTTACACTTGCATGACACATCCACAGTTCCAATGAAAGCTCTAGAGTCTAATTCCCTATTTCAATCCTTTATCAGCAATTAGCACACATACAATTAAGCATTATTGAGTTTTATCTCAGCAGTCAGCAAAGATATGACCACCACAGCCCCAAGCCACAAAAATAAGCATGAACTTAGCCCCTTCGTTTTTACCATGCCCCCACTAATGAGACTAGTTACCATACTATACAGAATAAATGCGCAGCACATTATACACGGCTCCTACATAGACTGAGACTGCTATAGTGCTAAGGGGTTAAATTGGAGGGTATTCAGAAAAGTTCCTCATGCACTATATTGAAGGCCTTACCAGAGAGAGGGCAAAACCTGACATACTCTTGGGAAATGGGGCAAGACAAGTGACTTTTTGCAATGTGGGAACACTTTGCATCAATGATCATAGTTTTATTAGCGTAAATTACTAATGGAAAGGGAAATAAGTGATCCACAGTTTCAGCTTCTAAGCTGAGGCGAGGTATATTTTGGCAGTATTAACACACGTAATGCTGGAGGAACTCAGCGGGTCAGACAGCATCTATAGAGGAAAATCAACAGTCAATGTCTTAGTCCAGGACCCTTCATCAGCAGCGTTCAATCAGAGAGATCGAAAGACTGAGACGGTGTAGTTCACTCAGGTTCATCAATTAAATAGAAAAGGCAGCGACTCACAGCAGTTTGAGCTTTGAGATTGTTAGAAGGCAGAGAGACTTCCAGTGTCCCTTAGGGCTACACCTGCAAGAAGTGCATCCAGCTCTAGCTTCTAACACCCCACGTTAAGGAGTTGGAGCTGGAATCGGATCTTTTGGGAGGCTGGGGTGGGGTGGTGATAGGACATGTAGAGAGGTAATTACACACAGGTGCAGGACACAGGAAACTGGATGACAGTCAGGAAGTGGAAGGGGTTAAACAGTAAGTGCAGGGCATCCTATGGCCATCCCCTTCAAAAACAGGTATAGCACTTTGGATGTTGTTGGGGGGATGACCAAACAGAAAGAAGTCACAGCGGTCAGGTCTCTGGCACTGAATCTGGCTCAGTAACTCAGAAGGGAAGGAGGGAGAAGGGGAAAGCTGTGGCAAGAGGGGATTCATTAGTTAGGGGAACAGAAAGGCGGTGCTGTGGATGAGAACAAGATTCCCAGATGATGCGTTGCCTCCGGGGTGCCAGGGTCCAGGACATCTCGTATCAAGTCCTCAACTTTCTTAAATAGGAGGGTGAACAGCCAGAGGTTGTGGTCCATATAGGTACCAATGAAATAGGTAGGAAGAGGGACGAGGTTCTGCAAAGTAAGTTCAGGGAGTTGGGTGCTAGGTTAAAGGGCAGGACCTCCAGGGGTGTGATCCAGAAATAAGTGCTAGTGAGGCCAGAAATAAGAAGATTATACAGTTCAACACGTGGCTAAGGAGTCAGTGTAGGAGAGGGCATAAGATTTTTGGATCATTGGGCTCTCTTCCAGAGAAGGTGGACCCTGTACAGAAGAGATGGTTTGCACCTGAACTGGAAGGGAACTAATATCCTAGTGGTAAGGTTTGCTAGTGCTGCATGGTGGGGAGATTAAACTAGAATTTCATGAGAATGAGAACCAGAGTGCCAGAGCAGGCAGCGGAGAGGTTGTAGAGGCCCGTTGTTAAGAGGTCAGACAAAGTCAGGATTCAAATGTTTGAGCATGGTGCAACTAATGTCCTGAGTTGCATATATTTCAGTGCAAGAAGCATTAGGAGAAAGGCAGGTGAGCTCAGGACATGGATCAGCATCTGGGATTATGATACTGTAGCCATTAGTGAGATTTGGTTTCAGGCGGGGCAGGACTGGCAACTCAATATTCCGGAGTTCCGTTGTTTTAGATGGGAGGAATTAAAGGAGGAGGGGTGGTGTTACCAGTCAAGAAAAATGCTCGGTCAGGACAGACTGGAGATCTTGTCTAGTGAGAAGTTATGGGTGGAACTGAATAATAAGAAAGGTATGATGACCATGTTAATGGGTCTATATTACAGACCACCCAACGGTCTGAGGAACTTAGAGGAATAAGTTTGTAGAGAGATAACAGAGTGTTTCAAGAAACATAAGGTTGTCATGGTAGGTGATTTTAACTTTCCATATATTGACTGGGAATCCTGCACTGTAAAAGGACTAGGGGGGATAGAGTTTGTCAAATGTGTTCTGGAAAGTTTTCTTAATCAGTACATAGAAGTCCTAATGAGAGAGTGCTATTAGGGAATGAGACAGGGCAGGTGACAGAAGTTTGTGTAGGTGAACACTTTGCATCTAGTGATCACAATGCATGAGAACACTCAAGAAAGAAATCAGGAAGGCTAAAAGAAGGTATGAGGTTGCCTTAGCAGATAAGGTGAAGGAGAATCCTTCAGATATGTTAAGAGCAAAAGGATTTCAATGGACAAAATTTGTCCTCTGTAAGATCGGAATGGTAATTCATGCCTGGAGCCAGAAGAGATGGGGAGATCTTAAATGCATTTTTTTGCATCTGTATTTACTAAGGAGGTAGACACAGAGTCTATAGAAGTGAGGCAAGACAACATCAACTTCATGGAGTCTATATAGATTACAGAGGAGGAAGTGTTTGCTGTCTTGAGGCAATTTAGCGTAAATAAATCCCCAGAGCCTGACAAGGTGTTCCCTCAGACCCCGTGGGAGATAAATGCAGAAATTGCCAAGGCCCTAGCAGAGATATTTAAATCTTCCTCAGCGATAGGTGAGGTGCTGGAGGATTGGAGGATAGCCAATTTTGTTCCACTGTTTAACAAAGGCTCCAAAAATAAACCGGGAAACATAGACGTGAGCATGTTATCAGTAGTAGGAAAGTTATTGGAAGATATTCTAATGGACCAGATATTAGAGTATTTGGGTAGACAGGGACTGATTACGGATTGTCAGCATAGTTTCGTGTGTGGTAGGTCGTGTCTGATCAATCTTATAGCTTTTTGAGGAAGTTACCAGGAAAGTTGATGAAGATAAGGCAGTGGATGTTCTCTACATAAGGCATTTGGCAAGGTCCCACATGGGGGGCTGGTCAAGAAGGCTCAGTTGCTTGGCATTCAAGATGAGGTAGTAAATTCGATTAGACGTTGGTCTTGTGGCAGAATCCAGTGACTGGTAATAGATGATTGCCTCTCTGACTAGAGGCCTGTGACTAGTGGGGTGCCACAGGGATTGATGCTGGGTCTGCTGTTGTTCATCGTCTATATCACTGATCTGGATGACAATGTGGTTAACTGGATCAGCAAACTGGTGGATGACACCAAGACTGGGGAGTAGTGAATAGTGAGCAAAGCTATCATGGCTTGCAGAGGGATCTGGATCAGCTGGAAAAATGGCTGAAAAATGACAGACGTAATTTAATGAAGACAAGTGTGAGGTGTTGCACTTTGGTAGGACCAGCCAGGGTAGGTCTTACACAGAAAGTGGTAGGGCAGTGAGGAGAGTGGCAGAACAAAGAGATTTGGGAATATAGGTTCATAATTCGATGAAAGTGGTGACATGGTAGATAAGGTTGTAAAGAAAACTTTTGGCATATTGACTTTCATAAATCGAAGTATTAAGTACAGGGGATGGGATGTTATGTTTAAGTTGTATAAGACATTGGTGAGGCCTAATTTGGATTATTGTGTGCAGTTTTGGTCATCTACCTACAGGAAAGATGTAAAGGAGTGCAGAGAAAATGGATGTTGCTGGATCTGGAGGACCTGAATTATATGGAAAGATTGAATAGGTTAGGATTTTATTCCCTAGAATGTAGAAGATTGAGAGGAGATTTGATAAAGGTATACAAAAGGAGGCATGAGATAGTTTTGACAGAGAAAATTAAGTAGAGTCCAAAGAGACATTATAACTATATTAAGGGGAAAAGAGTATTTAGAGACACCTGAGAGACTGAAGTGGACTTCTCTATGTGAAGCCACAGGAAATGGGTGAGGTCGTCAATAAATATTCCTTTTTACTTCCATGGACAAAGATGTAAGCAGCTTGAGGTATTCAATGGGGAAGTGCTGGTGGTAGTCTGCATTACAGCAAAGGAAGTATTGGAAGATTTAAGATACATGAGGGTAAATAAATCTTCTGGTATATCCACTGTTGGAGAGCCCAGGAAGAAGTTATGGGAGCCCTGGCTGAGAGATCAGCATAACCATTAGTGATGGATGAAGCGCTGGAAGATTGGAGAGTGGCTAATGTACCCTTATTTGAGAAGGGCCGCAATGAAAAAAACTGGGAACTATGGACCAGTGAATCTAAAATCTATGGCAGGTGAATTACTAGAGAGAATTCTGAGAGACAAGATGTACAAGGAATTGGAAAAATAGGGGTTGATTAGAGGTAATTAGCATGGCTTTATGAGTAGGAAGCAGGAGGTCATAGCTCATGAATTTGATCTTTTTAAAGACATAACCAGGAAAGTGGATGAAGGCAGGGCAGTAGATATGGTCTATATGGACTTTGTTAGTAGGTTGCTGTGTAAAACTAGATTGCATGAGATCCAGGGAGAGCTTGCTAACTGTTTATAGAACTGGTTTGGAGCAAGGTTGGTTTCTTTTGCACACTGGTTGAGCACCTAAGTTGATGCAGTCTTTCACTGATTGTATTATGGTTATTATTTTCTTATCTGAGTATGTCCACAAAAGAATTTCAGGATGTATGTTGTATACATTTCTCTGACATTAAATGTACCTTTGAAACCTTTGAAGGAAATGAATCTCAAGGTTGTATATGGTGACATATATGTTTTAATAATAAATTTACTTTGAACTTTTGAACCTTGACTAGTGATGTTTCCCAAGAGTTCCTACTAAGATTGTTGCTATTTTTGTTATCTATGTCAATAATCTGGATGAAAATGTACAAAGCATGGTTAGTGAGTTTGCAGATCACATTAAAATAGGCGGTGTCGTTGAGAGTGCAGATTGTCATCAAGATTTTCAGAAGGATCTTGATCAGCTGGTTAAGTGGGTTAAGGAATGGTAAGCAGAGTTTAATTCAGATAGGTGTGAGGCGTAAAGACAAATGGGTATAAGACTTCCACAGTGAACGGTAAGCCCCTGAGGAGTGTCGGGCAGAGAGACCAAGGAGTACAAAGGCATGATTCCCTGAAAGTGGTATCACAAGTAGACATGGTGATGAAGAAGTTTTTGGGCCATTGGCTTTCATTGGTCAGGACACTGAGTATAGAAGCTGGGATACAATATTGAGTTGTAAAGACATTGATGAGACTGCATTTGGAATATTGTGTTTAGTTTTGGTCACCCTGCTATAGGAAAGATGTCATTAAGCTGGAAAGAGTGCAAGGGGGAGTTTTTATAAAAGAGTTGCAAGGACTTGAGGGACTGTGAGTTATAAATGGAAGTTGAGTGGTTGGGACTTTTTTCAGTGGAGCATAGGAGACTGGGGGGTTATCTTATAGATATGTATATCATTATGTAGGGTGAAAGTGCACTGTCTTTTCCCCAGGACTAGGGAATCAAGAACTAGGTTCATATATGTTTACGGTAAGAGGAAGGAAATTTAATAGGAACTTCAAGGGCAACTCCTTCACCCGGAGAGTAGTCTGTATTTGAATGGGCTGCCAGTGGAAGTGCTTGAGGTACTTTTAAAAGTATCTGGATAGGAAAGATTTAGATGGATATGGACTAAATGGGAGCAAATGGGACAAGCTTAGATGGGAACCTTGGTCAGTATGGAGCAGTTGGGACAAAGGGCCTTTTTTCCATGCTGTGTTGCTCCTTTGGCCACTAGACTGCAACATGCTCTCCCCAAATCTTCAATCCAGAAATAACATTGAATTGCCTGATTGCCTTTTACTTGACTGCCATTTGACTCCTGCTAGTATCTCCTTTCCAGGTGTCAGATATAAAAAATATACACCCCCACCGCTGCTTCTGAAAGACTTGCTGGGCTGGGCGTGAGTCATCCGATGTGAAAGATTTTGTATCGTATCAGGGAGAGAGAGAGAGGTACAGTATGGTCAAGCCACCGACTGCTTGGTGCACTCCTTTGGAAATTAAACGTGGCAAATTACAGTAAAAATAAAACATTTAAAAGGTGCAAGGATTACAAAAAGTGAAAATTTAAAAAGCGAGGTTAGATTTGTTTTAATTATATTTTTGTTCAAATGCATTTAAATTTTATTATACTGTACAAAATATTTTACTTTATAACAATAATGCATAACTTATTAATGTTGCTCTGCTCGGGTTCCCCAGCCTATTGCAGCTGCATACGCCAACGAATTTTGGAATAGTTCCAGGAAGCGGAGTGTGAGGGGAGAGGATGGGCGGGGGTCCAACATTCCGAGCCAGACCCTCCGAGTGCCGGGGGCTCCTCTCTGACCGGCCTGGAGGCGCGTTGGGCGGCTGTTCCAATTCCGAACGGTGCACTGTTTCAAAAGTCGCCAGCGGCAGGTCGGGCCAGGGATGAGCGCCACGCCGAGTACAGACGGCTCTAGGAAAAGCAGCTATGGGCAGAGCCCGCAAGATGAGGCGGAGACGCTTACTCAAGTAACCCGGCGTTAACTCTGAATATACACGGCGCGAAATTCTCCTGGCGTTCATGTTGTAACTTTAATAATACTCCCGCTTCTTTTGGCTGGCTCACAGTGATGTGTGAGCTTATTAGGGAAACAAAAGACATACCCAAATGGTCAGGTTGGCTGAAAAAGCAAGCATGCCAATTGCCCTCACTAGGTTAGAGACATGACGGCACACTCGGAGCATCTGGTGGAGATGCTTGCGACTCAGTGGGCACAGTGTCGGGATCGCCAGTTCGGGGCTGTCTGTACGGAGTTTCCCGGTGACTGCCTGTGCTTCCTCTCTCAACCCGCTTCTCTTTGTAAGGGACACACATAAAAGTTGCTGGTGAACGCAGCAGGCCAGGCAGCATCTCTAGGAAGAGGTACAGTCGACGTTTCGGGCCGAGACCTCTTCCTAGAGATGCTGCCTGGCCTGCTGCGTTCACCAGCAACTTTTATGTGTGTTGCTTGAAATTCCAGCATCTGCAGATTTCCTCGTGTTTCTGTTTGTAAGGAGTTTGTACGTTCGCCCTCCTGTGGGTCTCCTCCGAGTGCTCCAGTTCCCTCCCACATTTCAAAGACGAATGGGCTAGGCTGTTAGTGGGCCACAAGGAGTGTACAGTAATTGGCTAGCGCTGGCTCATTGGGTCAGAATATCTGCTATATCTCTAAATGAATAAATAAACAATTCCAAAGACAAGCAGATTGATTGGCTACTGGTGTTTAGGTGGGTGGTAGTATTGTGGGGAGTGCAATGTGGGATTGGTATAAAGGAGTGCTTAATAAACAGTAGAAACTTAATGGGCTGAAGAGCCTGTTTGTGTGCTTTATGGCTCTATGAGAGCAGGGAATTAATGCTAGAACTGCATGAAACATTTTCTTTGGCTGCGCGGTACAGTTCTGGTTACCATTACAGTACTTATCAACACCGAGCTGTAAGGTCAGGGCTCAATTCCTGCCACTGTTGTAAGCAGTTGTACATTATCCCTGTGCGTGTGTGGGTTTTCTCAGGTTTATCTGATTTCCTCCCACATTCCAAAGAAGTACGGTTAGGGGTAGTGCTACGTTGGTGCCAAGGGACACTTGTGGGCTGCCCCCCGCCCCACCAGCACAATCCATGCTGATTTGATTTGAGGCAAACTACACATTTTGCTGTAAGTTTCGATGTATGCCTGACAAATAAAGCTAATCTTTAAAGTTGCAATAGCACGAGAGATGAGACGGTGTGGATTTATGGAGATTGGAGAACTTCACTATAAAACAATGTTGATGGGCTGGGGCTGTTTTCTTTCAAAGAGGGGAGGCTGAGAGAAGATTTATTATAACTTTTATTCACAATGCAGTTATATTTTAAGACCATAGACCATAAGACAAAGGAGCAGAAGTAGGCCATTCGGCCCATCGAGTCTGCTCCGCCATTTTATCATGAGCTGATCCATTCTCCTATTTAGTCCCACTCCCCTGCCTTCTCACCATAACCTTTGATGCCCTGGCTACTCAGATACCTATCAATCTCTGCCTTAAATACACCCAATGACTTGGCCTCCACTGCTGCGCGTGGCAACAAATTCCATAGATTCACCACCCTCTGACTAAAAAAATTTCTTTGCATTTCTATTCTGAATGGACGCCCTTCAATCCTTAAGTCATGCCCTCTCGTACTAGACTCCCCCATCATGGGAAACAACTTTGCCACATCCACTCTGTCCATGCCTTTCAACATTCGAAATGTTTCTATGAGGTCTCCCCTCATTCTTCTAAACTCCAAGGAATACAGTCCAAGAGCGGACAAACGTTCCTCATATGTTAACCCTCTCATTCCCAGAATCATTCTAGTGAATCTTCTCTGTACCCTCTCCAACGTCAGCACATCCTTTCTTAAATAAGGAGACCAAAACTGCCCACAGTACTCCAAGTGAGGTCTGACCAGTGCCTTATAGAGCCTCAACATCACATCCCTGCTCCTATACTCTATTCCTCTAGAAATGAATGACAACATTGCATTCGCCTTCTTCACCACTGACTCAACCTAGAGGTTAAATTTAAGGGTATCCTGTACGAGGACTCCCAAGTCCCATTGCATCTCAGAACTTTGAATTCTTTCCCCATTTAAATAATAGTCTACCTGTTTATTTTTTCTGCCAAAGTGCATAACCATACACTTTCCAACATTGTACTTCATTTGCCACTTCTCTGCCCGTTCTTCCAATCTATCCAAGTCTGTCTGCAGACTCTCCGTTTCCTCAGCACTACCAGCCCCTCCACCTATCTTCATATCATCAGCAAACTTAGCCACAAAGCCATCTATTCCATTATCCAAATCGTTGATGTACAATGTAAAAAGAAGCGGCCCCAACGCTGACCCCTGTGGAACACCACTGGTAACCGGCAGCCAATCAGAATAGGATCCCTTTATTCCCACTCTCTGTTTCCTGCCAATCAGCCAACGCTCTATCCACGTATGTAACTTTCCCGTAATTCCATGGGCTCTTATCTTGTTAAGCAGCCTCATGTGTGGCACCTTGTCAAAGGCCTTCTGAAAATCCAAATATACAACATCCACTGCATCTCCCTTGTCTAGCCTACTGGTAATTTCCTCAAAAAATTGTAATAGGTTTGTCAGGCAGGATTTTCCTTTAAGGAAACCATGCTGAGTTCTGCCTATTTTGTCATATGCCTCCAGGTACTCTGTAACCTCATCCTTGACAATCGACTCCAACAACTTTCCAATCACCGATGTCAGGCTAACAGGTCTATAATTTCCTTTTTGCTTCCTTGCCCCCTTCTTAAATAGCGGAGTTACATTTGCAATCTTCCAGTCTTCCGGAACCATGCCAGAATCTATCGACTTTTGAAAGATCATCGCTAATGCCTTCGCAATCTCCACAGCTACTTCCTTCAGAACACGAGGGTGCATTCCATCTGGTCCAGGAGACTTATCTACCTTTAGACTATTCAGCTTCCTGAGTACTTTCTCTGTCGTAATTGTGACTGCGCACGCTTCTCTTCCCTGCCACCCTTGAGTATCCGGTATATTGCTGATGTCTTCCTCAGTGAAGACTGATGTAAAATACTCATTCAGTTCCTCTGCCATCTTCTTATCTCCCATTACAATTTCTCCAGCATCATTTTCTATCGGTCCTATATCTACTCTCACCTGTCTTTTACTCTTTATATACTTGAAAAAGCTTTTAGTATCCTCTTTGATATTATTTGCTAGCTTCCTTTCATAGTTAATCTTTTCTCTCTTAATGACCTTCTTGGTTTTCCTTTTGTAAGGTTTTAAAAACTTCCCAATCCTCTGTCTTCCCACTAATTTTTGCTTCCTTGTATGCCCTCTCTTTTGCTTTAACTTTGGCTTTGACTTCTCTTGTCAACCACAGTTGCATCCTTTTTCCACTCGAAAATTTCTTCTTCTTTGGTATATACCTGTCTTGCACCTTCCTCATTTCTTGCATAAACTCCAGCCACTGCTGCTCTGCTGTCTTTCCCGCCAGTGTCCCTTTCCAGTCAACTTTGGCCAGTTCCTCTCATGCCACTGTAATTTCCTTTACTACACTGAAATACCGACACATCAGAATTCGGCTTCTCTTTTTCAAATTTCACAGTGAACTCAATCATGTTATGATCACTGGCTCCTAAGGGTTCCTTCACCTCAATCTCTCTAATCACCTCCGGTTCATTACGCAATACCCAATCCAGTACAGCCTAGTGGGCTCAACAACAAGCTGTTCTATAAAGCCATCTCGCAGACATTCTACAAATTCTCTCTCTTGAGATCCAGTGCTGACCTGATTTTCCCAATCTACTCGCATGTTAAAATCCCCCACAATTATCATAACACTGCCCTTCTGACAAGCCTTTTCTATTTCCAATTGTAATTTGTAGTCCTCATCCCTGCAGCTGTTTGGAGGCCTATAAATAACTGCCATCAGGGTCCTTTTACCCCTGCTATTTCCTAGCTCAACCCATAAAGATTCTGCACCTTCCGATCCTATATCACCTCTTTCTAATGATTTAATATCATTTTTTACCAATAAAGCCACTCCTCCCCCTCTGCCTACCTTCCTATCCTTCCGATACACCGTGTATCCTTGGACGTTCAGCTCCCAGAGACATGCATCCTTTAGCCAGGTCTCAGTGAAGGCCACAATATCATACCTGCCAATCTGTAGCTGTACAAGATCATCCACCTTATTCCTTATGCTGTGTGCATTTAAGTACAACACCTTGAGACCAGTATTTGATACTTTTCGCTTTGATTTCACTGCAACTTTATTGCACTGCAACTCATCCCAATGGCTACAAATTTGCCCCATCACCTGCCTGTCTTTTCTGACATCTTTACTGCTCACTATCTTAGATTTATTTCTGTTTTCCCCTTCCTCCGCTCTATCATTCCGGTTCCCATTCCCCTGCCAAATTAGTTTAAACCTTCCCTAACAGCTCTATTAAACTTTCCCGCCAGGATATTGGTCCCCTTCGGGTTCAGGTGTAACCTGTCCTTTTTGAACAGGTCATACTTCCCCCAGAAGAGATCCCAATTATCCAAGAATCTGAGGCCCTGCCCCCTACACCAGTCTCTCAGCCACGTATTCATCTGCCTGATCCGACTATTCTTGCCCTCGGTAGCACGTGGCACAGGCAGCAATCCCGAGATTACTACCCTGGAGGTCCTGCTTCTCAGCTTCCTTCCTAACTCCTGGAAATCTCTCTTCAGGACCTCCTCCTTTGTCCTATCTATGTCATTGGTACCAACATGTACCAAGACAACTGGCTGCTCACTCTCCCCCTGTAGAATATTCTGGACCCAATCGGAAACATCCCGTACCCTGGCACCTGGGAGGCAACACACCATGCGGGTATCTCTGTCAGGCTCACAGAATCTCCTGTCTGTTCCCCTGACTATGGAGTCCCCTACGACTACCGCATTTCTCTTCTCCCTCCTTCTCTCCTGCACAACAGCGCCAGGCTCAGTGCCAGAGACCCGGTCACTGTGGGCGTCCCCTGTCAGGTCATCCCTCTCAACAGCATCCAGAACAAGATATTTGTTGCTGAGGGGGGCAGCCACAGGTGTGCTCTCCACTATCCGGGCATTTCCCTTCCCTCTCTTGACAGTGACCCAGTTTTCTGACCCTTGTAGCCTAGGGATGACTACCTCCCTGTAGCTCCGGTCGATCACCTCTTCACTTTCCCTGATAAGCAGTAGGTCATCAAGCTGCAGCTCCAGATCCCTAACACGGCCTCTGAGGAGCTGCATCTCGGTGCACCTGGCGCAGATGTGGCCATCAGGGAGGCTGGAGGTCTCCCAGGATTCCCACATCTGACACCCTGAACAAAGCACTAACCCTGCAGGCATGCTATCTGATTGTACAGAAATGAAACAGGAAAAATAAGTCTACTCACCCACTTGCCTCGCCAAACAGATGAACTTTTTAAACCGTTAGCTTGTACCGTTAGCTGTGAGAGCCCTGCTGTTCCTGTCTGTCCGGGCCGATTCGCGAAGTGGGGGGGAGAAAAAAAAAGAGTTGGCGCTTCGCTCTCGCCTCTTCCTGTTTACCGCTGAAACCCGTTGAAGCCAAAGCCGTACACTCTGCTCCCACTCACTCCGCTGCCCACTGTATAGGGTGGTCTCCTTTTTAAACTCTCCGCGCGGTCCTGTTGACGTCACGCGCCTGCGCAGTCTTGCCTTCCTTGCACTTGAAGAAGTTTTTTTAAAAAACTGCCTTCCTTCAGAATTCAGCTCCCATGACGCTCTGTAGTCCCGATCCAAAAGAGATATAATTCCAAACTATAAATTTATAATTATGATTGATTATAATAAATAATTTATTATAAAGTAGTATTTTTATATTATAAGACAAACCTTCACAGGATGGATTGAAGGTGCACTGTAAAACATGACTAATCTAAGGAGCATAGTTTTAACTTAATGCTCACAAAGTCTAGAGAGAACACACTGAGAAATGTCAGCTGGAAGTTGGTGGACCTTTGAAATTACCAGAGGAATGATGGGGGTGGGGACAGAAATTCCTATAGTCTTCAAAATGTACCGGGGTGCTGCAGACCACAATGTAATAGTGGTCCCTGCAACTAGACTGGATGCTTCTTCTCCAGATGCTACGGACAATGCTAGGGAAGGACATCTTTCTGTGCCACAAACTTCAGTGCACCCTCTCCCCATCATTTTACAAAACTGGGTGGACCACCACATTGACATGGGTGTCATTTCTAGTTTTGCCAAAGCACACACAAACCAGCTGACCCTACAAGTTCCATCTAACTGGCTGTCAGTAAGGGGAACTGTTATACAGTGTAGTCAAGCAACATCTTGGCATTGCATGCACACAATCAGCCTATGTCCTAGATGTTCTCATCATCATTCATGCCGGTGTCCAGTTGCACTGGAAACACAAACCCAGCTGAGGTGGGAGAACCGAAGGGTGCTGTCAGGTGTGGTTGACCCTGGTTGACCATGGTACTGACTTCTAATCCCATGAAGTCATGGTGTCATGTTAAAGCAGGCAGGAAAATCACTTGGTGTATGTACGCTTGAATACTGCCTTGGAAAAAAACCACTTGTGGAAATCATTGGAGCACACATGCAAAATGCTGGAGGAACTCAGGAGGCCAGGCAGCATCTATGGAAATGAGTATAGTCAACATTTCGGGCCAGAACCCTTCAACAGGACCGATGAAGGGGCTTGGCCCAAAATGTCGTCTGTTCTCTTTTCCATAGACGCTGCCTGGCCTCCTGAGTTCCTCCAGCATTTTGTGTGTGTTTCTTGGACTTGCAGCACCTTTTGTTTGTGAGGAAATCGATGGCACAATATAGTGCAGGTGGGACTTCACTGTGAGTGACTTGTAGTACCATCATTGATCTGTGCTTGAGGGAGAGCAAACCTAGACTATGCACCCTATTCTAATATTTTAATTTATTTCCGTTTTAACTTTCCTTACTAAGGGTAAAATACCTTCCATGCCCAGCTCTGAATACATTACCTAGGGGAATGATGATTCATTTGTTAATATATATTTATGATCATTTATAGTATATTTTATGTATTGCACTGTACTGCTGCCACAAAACAACAAATTTCACGACATATGTCAGTGATGATAAACCTAATTCTGGCTCATTTTCTCATGATGCCTTTAAGACAACAGTTATAGGACCTGTACGGTGTTATTGCCCGGGGCTGGGAAATTATTGGCAGTCAAAACTGTGTGTGTTTAACTAACACAGTGCTCCATCGTAACCCAGTGCTTCAGCTCAGGAGCAGTGATATTGACTGACTTGTTTTCTGCTTTTTAGGTTTCCACACAGCATGCTACAAAGGAGGAAGCTGTGGTCAGCCATTCTGCTATATTTAATCAGGAATTATTGCCACATTCTGTGTATTTTGCCAGTGAGAGCTCAATTTGTCCATTGGAATGACGACTTCTTGGGGATGTCCTGAAGCTGGGGGAATAGGATTGTGGAATGAATGAGAATGTGATGTAGGAGGCCACTCGGCCTATCATTGCCTGTGCTGGATGAACTAATCAGCCCAGTCATACCTCTCAACACATGATTCACAAGCTCACATTCTATCACATGATGGTGTCTGATTTGACCACCATTTTACCCAGCATCCTCTGGGTAGGAAAACAAACTCTCATCTCCCCCTTGTGGCCACCACAACTCCCACAATCCTTCTCCAGTTATTCTGAACAACACACACAAAATGCTGGGACAACTCATCAGGCCAGGCAGCATCTATGGAAAAAAGTACAGTCAACGTTTCGGGCCGAGACTCTTCAGCAGGACTGGAGAAAAAAAAAGATGAGGAGCAGAGTTGAAAGGTAGGGGAAGGGGAAGGGGAGGGAGAAACACAAGGTGATGGGTGAAACTGGGAGGGGGAGGGGTGAAGTAAAGAGCTGGGATGTTGATTGGTGAAAGAGACACCACCCTACCAGGAATAGGGTTCCTCTTGTCCTCACCTACCACCCCATCAGCTTTGGCGTCCAGCACATAATTCTTCACATTTCCGCCATCTCCTTTGGGATGCCACCACCAAGTACATCTTTTTCTGCCTTACCCCCACTTTCTGCGTTCCACAGAGATTGATCCCTACGTGACTCCCTTGTCCATTTGTCCCTCCCCACTGATCTCCCTCCTGGCACTTATCCTAGCAAGCGGAACACGTGCTACACCTGCCCCTACACCTCCTCCCTCGCTACCATTCAGTCCTTCCAGGTAAGGCGATACCTCACCTGTGAGTCTGTTTGGGTCATATACTGTGTCCAGTGCCCCCAGTGTGGCCTCTTGTATATCGGTGAGTCCCGATATAGATTGGGAGACCGCTTCGCTGAGCACCTTCACTCTGTCTGCCAGAACAAGCGGGATCTCCCAGTGGCCAGCCATTTTAATTCCACTTCCCATTCCAATATGTCTATCCAGTGCCTCCTCTACTATCGTGGTGAGGCCATACTTAGGTTGGAGGAACAGCACCTTATGTCCCATCTGGATAGCTTCCAACCTGATGGCATGAACATTGATTTCTCAAACTTCTGGTAATGGCCCCGCCCCCTCTCACCCTATCTCCTTGCCTGCCCATCGTCTCCCTCTGGTGCTCCTCCCCTCATTTTCTTTCTCCCATGGCCTTCTGTCCTCTCTTATTAGATTCTCCCTCCTCCAGCCCTGTATCTCTTTCACCAATCAACTTCCCAGTTCTTTACTTTACCCCACCCCCTGGTTTCACCTATCACCTTGTGTTTCTCATCCCCCTCCCCCCCACCTTTTAACTCTACTCCTCATCATTTTTTCTCCAGTCTTGCTGAGGGGTCTCGGTCTGAAATATCGACTGTACTCTTTTCCATAGATGCTGCCTGGCCTGCTGAGTTCATCCAGCATTTTGTGTGTGTTGCTTGGATTTCCAACATCTGCACATTTTCTCTTGTCAGTTATTCTGAAGCTCTGTTCCCTGGATTTTGATTTAGGGATAGGCATTCTTCCCAAATACTCCGTTTTACATATTCAGCCTCTTCTATTCCAAGGAAACAATCTTTCCCTGTCACTGCAAATGTTGAAAGTAAATCTATTATCTGTATGGTGGCATTCTTTGATGATGGATGCTGCTTTCCTGCGACAACACTCCAGCCCCGGCTAATCCCCTGTGCACCCTCTCCAGTGCAATCACATCCCTCCTGCAATATAGTGACTAGAACCCTGCACTACACCCAAGCTGAGGACTAACAAGCATTCTACAGTACTGCATGCCCTCTTATATCCCCTGCCTTGGCAAATAAAGGAGACGATCCTGTAAGACTTTTTAAACATTGACCTTTGAGGATCCATGGGCATACACTTAAAGTTCCGCACCATAAAATCGATTTGTATTTGCTCTGAATTTCTCCATCATGCACTTCCTCTAATGCATTACCTCACACGTCCCAGGGTTAAATTCATTTGCCATTTTTCTGCCCTTCTACAGCACCCTGCAGTCTAGTTCTTTCCCACCACTGCAAAGCCAATTTAGGTGTCAAACTTCCTCGTCGTGACCCTGCAAAGTGAGATGGATCCTTTAGAAAGCAACAACGTGTGATGGTTAATTCCCGCCACTGTAGCCCATCATGTTGGATATAGTAGATGGTCCTACTGTTTGCTTGGCCGGCTGGTGGTGCAGTGAGATCAGCACCGGACTCCGGAGCGAAGGTTCCCGAGTTCGAATCCAGGTCGGGCCACCCCTGAGCACGCTTTCCAGCTAGCCGCTCGGCCTCGTAAAAAATATAAGGGTCGAGTCAGGAACGTTCATAACGTGACCCGGTTAATCCTGACACCACGTGCCAGACAAGAACGGCTGAATGTCTGGTACGACACGCTTAAAAAAAACTGTTTGCTTGTGGGTTCAAATGCCATTTTTCCCCTAGTTGCTTTGCAGGTTCCGAAGCATTGCCAGAAAGGTGGTCATCATGTGTCGAGTCTGCATGCATCTGCGCGTGGCATCAACCGCCTTCATGCATGTCTGGGCAACGCTGACTAAGTATGCCACCAAGACACAGACTGAAGAGGTGAGGGCATCCCACCGCTTCTGAAGTGTTACTTTTTCCCCCGGGGTGGACGTGGCTAATATGAGAGGGAACGATTTTAAGGTGATTGCTGGAAAGTATAGGAGGGATGTCAGAGGTAGGAATTTTACACAGGGAGTGACGGGTTTGTGGAATGGGCCACCAGGGGTGGTGGTAGAGACAGATTAGGGGCATTTGAGAAACACTTCAAAGTTCAAAACAATTTTATTATCAAAGTACATATTTGTCACCTAAGATTCACTTTCTTGCAAGCATTTATAGGAATACAATAGAATTTATGATAAGCAACATATAAAGAAAGACTGACAAATTACCAGTGTGCAAAAGAAGGCAAACTGTGCAAATATCGAAAATAAATTAACAATACTGAGAACAGAGACAGCTTGATGCACTGAAGAAGGCTCTCTCTCTTCTCCCAAAGAGCCGGCACTCTGTCCTTCCAAAGCAGATGTGAGGAACCCCCTAGGGTCAGGATCAGGTCAGGGTCGACCTATGCAAAGCCGCGGGGCCTGACAACATACCTGTTTAGATGCTGAGAGACTATATGGCCCAGCTAGCAGATGTCCTCACAGACATCCTTGACATCTCCCTGAAACAGTCCAGCATTCCTAAGGGTTTCAAGACTGCTGTCATTATTCCAGTGCCCAGGAGGCTGATGGTAACCTGCTTTAGTGACGACTGTCCAGTGGCACTGATCTCAATAATAATGAAGAGCTTTGAGTAGCTGGTCATGACCTACATCAAATCCAGCTTTCCCACTACATTGGACTCCTACCAGTTTGTATATTGCCCAGGTTTGTCCTCCAATGATGCAATAACCTCTGGCCTCTACTCAGTCCTGTCCCACCTCAAGAATGGTATCTCCTGTGTCAGAATGTTGTTCATCCACTTCAGATTAGCCTCCAATATGATCATTCCTCAGAAGCTGGTGGATAAACTGTCCTTGTTGGGTCTCAACACCTCCCTCTGTAACGGGACCTTGGACTTGATGATGGAGATAACTCAGTCCGTGTTGGCAGCAACATCTCCAGCTCCAACACACTGAGCACCAGCACCCTCCCAGGGCTGTATGCTCAGCCCACTGCTGTTCACACTGCTGGACCATGACCGTATTACAGCATGAACCACATCTTTAAGTTTGCTGACGACACAACAGTGGTTGGCCTCTTCAGCAACAAACTAAATAAGGAGGGCAGAGCCATGGTTTACAAAGCCCAGGTACGAGGTATCATGGAGTATGCCTGCTTATCATGGATGAATGCCTCAGAGTGTCCTCAGCCGGCTTGATTCTATTCAAAGAAAGGCGCTCAGGGTTATAGGTGTAGATGAAGCCACAGCTCGTGAGAAGCTAGCCATCAGTAGCTTACACCACAGACGACGGGTTGCTGCAGCTACTGTGCTATACAAAATGCACACCAGCCACAGCCCTGCAGACCTTCGCGCCATGCTGCCTTCATCTTATGAGAGACGGTGCACCACACAATCGGGTTATCTATACCTGCTCATGCTGTTTCTGTGCCTGATGCGAGAACCTACACACTGGATAGAAGCTTCCTTCACTGTATTATCAAAATTTGGAACAGCCTTCCAGATGCTGTGGTTGGAAACATCTGCGACGATGGGGTCCAAGCCTTCAAGAGTCGAGTGCACAAACACCTATCATCTCTGGGAGGGAAGTCACATGCTTCTTCATGAGCTATCATGAAGGGGACCAGGATGGCAATGCTTGGTTGTTCGTAGGTACTGCGCCTCTTCCTATAGATGCTGCTTGGCCTGCTGCGTTCACCAGCAACTTTGATGTATGTTGCTTGAATTTCCAGCATCTGCAGAATTCCTGTTGTTTGCGTTTCAAGAGCACTTGTGAGTTATGTTCCAGCTGGACTTAGTCCTAAACTGCTGGAGAACAATGCGGAAAGAACAAGTGCTGTTTTCTCCCAGTAGGGATTAGTTTTTAGTTCCAAGTACTCCTGTCACGTTTTTCACCCTGCAACCTTATTGTTCAATCTCTTTGAATTATAGAGGACAGCAAGTGTATAAATGTCTCTCTCCAGCAGACTTCATCATGATCATCATGACTCCAGTATTTCTACTATTCTTTAATATTTCTTAATTGTGCACATGATTTTTTTTTATGTTCTATCGCTGAGCAGCAGTGAACCATCTGGTTGGCCTATCAGAGTTCTCTCTGGGAACTAGTTGACTTGATCAGCATTTCTGATCCGGCTATTGTTCACCATTACATTTAATGAAAAAACATACAGAGAGGAGGCAGAGTGGCTTCTGGACTGTTGTGAAGACAACAACTCGAGTCTTAACATGGACAAGACTAAAGAGATTATTGTGGACTTTGTTGAGGTACAGGTGAACCACTCCCTATGTAGCACATTGATGGCTCCTCCGTAAAAAGACTCAGGAGCACCAAATTTCTCAGAGTACACGTCACAGATGTGTCCCTCAACACCACCTCTTTAGTCAAGAAAGCATGGCAGTGCCTCCACTTCCTGAAGAGATTGAGGTGAGTGAGGTTCCCTGCCCCCATTCTAACTACACACACTACTGGAGAACCATCCATAGTGTCCTGACAGCTGTATCACCATCTCATATCAGAATCACAAGGCATCTGACTGCAAGACCCTGGACTGCTGAGAGAGCCACTGGGGTCTCTCTCCGCGCCCCCCCCCCCCCAGTCCAGGACATAAACCAGAATCACTGCATTCGCACTGCCCTCAGCATTGTCAAGGACCCCGCCCATCCATCCCATAATCTCGTTAATTTCTACTTGCAGTATAAGACAAGGGCTGTTAGGCTGGTAACCGCTTTCTCCCCCAGGCTGTGTGACGTCTAAACACTCGCTACCATCCAATACACATTAGTTATGACAGTGGCAGTAGCAGCAATGTGGCTGTATATTTTATGTCAACTTGTACATCTACAGAATATTTTTATTATCTGTTAATATTATGACAATAAACTTCAGTTTGAACTTGAATATGAGTTATTGTCAGGACTTGTAGAGGAGGTTTGAACCAAATGCAGATCAGCAGAGACAATTCAGTGGTGAGTGATGACTTTAATAATAAACTGCAAAATAACAAGCCACAAAGGGCCAAAAGAGAGAACAGATACTTAACATGACAAGGCAACAAGTTAACTGAAGTCTAGAAGCAACTGGTTGAGGCTGGCTGGTTCAATGGGTGAACAAAGGTCTGTGGATGAGAGCTGGGTTTAAATAGGCTGCAGGTGATGAGTTGGAAATGAGTGACAAGTGATTCCTGTAGTTGGGTCGAGATTGGGAGGAGCTTGCATGTGCAGGCCTGAGAGGGTCCCCTATAGCTGGCCCCCAATGGCCCAGGATGATCCAGAAGGGTCCAGTGGAACTCCTCGATGAATGATAGATCCAAGATGTAACTTGGCAACACTCAAGATCTTTTCTCTGGCCCATACCCTTCCCAGTCAACCAGTTACTGTACACCCGGTCTACGCTGATGTGAATCCATCCGCCAGTGAGCCATGTACACTGGACCACCTTCCACCATCCTTGGTTCCGGAAGTGCAGGCTCAGGTGGGTTCAGCGGTCCTTGGAAAACAGGCTTGGGGCAGGACACGTGGAAGGTGGGTGTGATTCTGAGGGAAGGTGGCAGCTGGAAATGGTAAGTGACTGGATTGATGCGATAAGTAATCTTGAAGGGCCCAATGCAGCAGGGCGAGAGTTTGCGGGAGTTGGTGTGCAGGGGCAGCTCTTGGGTGGATAGCCAGACACAGTCCCCAGGCTGGAGTAGTCTGGCAGGGCGCCAGCGGTTGTTAGTTTGGTGGTAGTGGGTGCAGTTTGCAGCTAGACGGCTCTCAGTGCCCTCTTCTAAACATTTCTGCACGGCAAACCAGGGCCCTGGCAGACAGGACCTCCACCGTTGGCTCTTCTGCGGGGGACAGTGGGGGTTGGTAGCCATGAAGCACTTCAAAGGGTGACATACCCATGACAGAGGAGGTGTGTAGATTGTGGGACAGCTTGGCCCAGACCAGATACCCCTTCAATGTGGTAACATTGCAGAAACTTCTCCACTCGCTGATTGGCTCTTTCTGACTGTCCATTGGTCTGCCAATGATAGCCAGAGGACAAACTCACTGAGGTGCAGAGGAGAGAGCAGAAGGCTTGACAAAAGTGGGAGAGGAATTGCAGGCTCAGGTCTGACACAACGTCCCGGGGCAAGCTCTGGAGGAGAGCTACATTTGGGAGAACCAGGTTTGCCGTCTCTGCGGCTGACAGAAGTTTGGGGAGAGCAATGAAGTGGGCTGCGTTAGAGAACCAGACCACCACAGTCGTGATTACCTTGGTCCCAATTGGAAAGTGGCAAACTAGTGATGAAATCCATCTAACTGTGGGACCATGGGCGTTGAGGGGCCAGCAAGGGCTGCAGATCCCAGAGAGCAGCTGGTTGGATATTGTGTATTCAATATATCAGTAATATCTGAATAATATTGTAAACTTATCATTTGATTAAGCATTCTTTTTAAAATAATTCATTATGATTATATGTACGAAATACGTGAATTGCACATGTCATGATGCTATCACGTCATATGCCCTCACCTCACTTAAAGTGAAAAACGAAGTTAGACTCACATTTCGGACTCCTGTCTTTTCCTTTCAATTATTTTAAAGTTGTGGAGTTACAAAACATAACATTGGAGGGATTGGACATTGAGGCTAGGCTGCGAAGAACTGACGTGCATCTGTGATCATGATGGGGCACCAGAACTGACATCACAGAAAATCCAGGGTCCGTCGGGCACCAGGACGGCCGGGGGTGGGGGGGGGGGAGTGGGCCCACTGGATGCTTCTCAGCGCATACCTGCTGTTACGTACCCCATAACTGGATTGCCAAACCAGCAGAAATGGACCACTTAGTTGGAGTCTGGATTACTGGAACTAAGGAAGTTTTATTAAAGAAATAAGTAACACAGTACTCTAATCGTAAGGATATAAATGCAACAGGTTAGCAATGATAAAACACACATGTACACAGAACTAGGATAATAGGAATCAATCAAGCTCTATCGCAGTCTAGGGGTAAAATGATCAGTCTCAAGTGATGCAAAGTTCAGTTCAGCTTAGTACAGTTCGCAGTAATCGCTGTTGTGCCGGAGAGAGAGAGAGCGAATGCAAATTTCGATTCACAGACCTTTGATGTTCCCCGCAGTTAGCTTTCGGGCGAGCCCTTTTAATGTCTACGGAGGTCACCGACTGTGACCTCTCCATTCCGGATACGATTGTTCTTCCGCGGTGAACCCAGCACCCAGGCAAGGGCGGACACACACACACGAGGTTCCCGCCGACCGTACCTTCTCACCTTGTGCGTCTATGGTCAGTCCCGCGACCAGACCTCCAAACTTTCACCAACTTGTGGGGGCACACCGCTTTTCCAGGGTCTCGTTATCTCGTGATCTCGTGTCTGTCGTGCCTTAGCGAACCTGTTCCTTTTATCCCCCTGCTGGGGTATCGCTTGTCCATCAAACTTCAAACTGTTCAGGTTCAAAGCAACCGGTCTGTCAATACTCGGAACTGTGTCTCTTTTTGTTACTCTCTCTCTTCTTTCATTAACATTTTGAACGCTTCTCCCTTTGTCTCTCTTATCTCTCTCATCAGCATCAATCTTCTGATAACTTGTTTTTTTTCGTCACACTGCAAACATCAGGTGTATCGACCAGAGCAGGCCCATGCTGTAGAGCCGGGCAGATCTGGTTCACAAGGTCATAGGTGGTCAGGATGAGGATCTGGGAGGATGAAGTGATGAGCTCCATTACAGCTGGATTGAACCATCACTTCAGGGCAGGCACCTTAGTGTTCTTGGAGCTGGGTCGGTAGGAGATGGTGAAGTTGGATTGCTTAAAGTAGGTGGCCCAGCAAGCCTGATGTGGGTTTAGTTGGCAGGTCTGTTGAATGGAAATGAGGTTCTGGTGGTCAGTCCGGATAAGGGCGGGCTGAATGTTTCTCATCAGCCCCATTCCGCCAAGGCTCATTTGATGGTGAATACTCCACAACAGTGTAGTGATTAGCTTGTGTGAGAAGAAGGCACAAGGGTGTGTCTTCCCATCAGGTCCTTGCTGGGAGCGGATGGCCCCAGTGCTCACATCAGATAATTCACCTCGACCACAAAAGGTCCGGAGGTTTTCCAGCTGATGACCTGGACGGTCATTCCATAAGTCGCTTGTCAATTCAGAGGGCCAGAGTGAAGAGGCTTTCGAGGTCGGTGAGCATCTCCTGGGTAGACAGCTCACCTTTCAAGTGATTGAGAGGCCGTGATGGTAATGGGCCAGCAGGGCTTGTGCACTCCAGCTGCATTCTGGCGTGAGGGTCCCGAACCATGGTGTAACCCAGCACTGAGTGTAAGCACTTGATGAAGGCAAAGTATGTGAACCACTTCACTCCTTCCACTTCCTGGATGATGGAAAACCCAGTGCGTCTCAGCTGTGGTTTACTCATATTTATTGCAAATGGTGCCCAGTCAGAAGAAAAATTATGAAGGCAATCCATAACATACAGAGATGGCTGGAGCTTAAAGTGTACGGGGACAGGAGGTTTGGGGATCTGCCGAAGCGTTTGGGCACCAGAATCCGGGGCTTGGAGGGAGGAGGTTGACGGGCACAGGGTTGCCGTATCAAGACAGACAATTAGCTGAGATTGGCGAGCAGATGGTCAATGGTTTCCTACTGCTCCTGGACCATGTGCTCATGTCACCTGATGACTTCCGCTCGGCAAGCAAACTCTGCTGGGTCAATTGCTGGTGCACCCTTCATTGTCGTGGAACAGGTCAGGAATTTATTATGCATACATTCGTTTTTGGCAATGGATTAATATCAGAAGCCATTTTTACATGGAAATCCATGGTATCAATCAGGTAGGAGGATACAGGTATTTGTGCAGTACTGGGGAGTGTTGCCTTGTTCAAATCGAGCTGAGAGATGGGATGGAGGGAGTGTTGGCAGTCCATTTTCAGAGGGTGTGGGGGGAAAGAATGTGGACAAAGTCTGGATGGGTTGGTTTAACCGGGAAAGGTGCATGATTGGGAGCAGGCGGGAGTGTTCGCTTTGGTGTGGCAATACACCCAGGAGCAAATAAATTGGAATTCTTCCTCTAAGGGCAGAGACCTTTTAATATTTATGAGGGAGGGAGGGAGGGAGGAGGAGAGAGAGAGGGAGTAAGGGAGAGAGAGAGGGAGGGAGGGGGAGGGAGAGAGAGAGAGAGATATTGAGAGATTGATTCTTTATGTGAGCGGGTGAAGGCTACCAATGGGAAATGCAGCTGAGGCTTCAATTCAGATCAGCCATGATCTTATTAAGTTGTGGGGCAGGCTTGGGAGGCCAGGTGGCCTACTCCTTCCAGATTCTACCTTTCACCTACACACCGGAGGCAATTAACATCGGCCCATCAACCCCCAAATAGACCATAGAACTTAGAACTCTCCAGCAAAGTACAGGCCCTTTGGCCTACAATGTTGTGCCAACCTTTTAACTGACTCATAAGATCAACTTAACCCTTGCTTCCTACATAGGCCTCCATTCTTTCATCATCCATGTACATATCTAAGAGTTAATTAAACGCCACTAGTATAATTGCCTCCTACCGCCACCCCTGGCACGGCATTCTATGCACTCACCACTCGGTGTGTAAAGAACTTACCTCTGACATCCCCTCTGTACTTTCCACTTATAGACTCACTTTCAAGGACTCTACAACTCAGTAACATTTATTTTTAACATTATTATTTGCATGGTTTGCCTTCTTTTGCAAATTGGTTGTCAGTCTTTGTTACTTCTGATATTTCATAAATTCAGTTTTATTTCATTATTTTTCTGTAAATGCCTGCAAGAAAATGAATCTCGAGGTAGCATATGGTGACATATACACAGTTGGATAATAAATTAACTTTGAACTTTGCTAGCCAGGAGGTAGACGCGGATGGGATTGGCTAAGGTGGCCCACCGCCTCGGCTCCTTTTGAAATGAGGACCCTGCGTGCTCCAGCTTCTGTGCCGAATGAGAACAGTCACCACACAGAATGGAGTTCTCTACAGCATTGTGAGCTCCCCGAGGTCTTCCCTCTTGGGCTTAGATGCTGAAAGGGTCAACGGTGCTCACTTTTATATTGTATCCCCACAGGAACAGAGGGAGGTCAGCAAAGCGGCATTTGATCTTCAGTACTTCAAGATACAGCATGTGAGTAGGTCTCCTGCTGGCACTGAGAACAGGACAAAGGAAGAGAACGCCAGGGAATGGCAGGGTGTCCTTTGTGGTTTGTTTAGGAAGGTAGTGGGGCAAAATGTACAACTCCCTCCATTAACCCCCACACGCGGGGCATTTTAAAGCAGCCAATTAACCTACTCATTCATCTCTGGGATGTAGACGGAAACCAGAGCACTGGGGGGGGGGGGAATACATGTGGTAATGCGGGGGTGGGGGACATACAAACCCCACCACACAGGCAGAGGCAGAGGTCAGGACCAAACCAGGTCTCAGGTGCCACGAGGGAGTGGCTCTGCCGGCTATCACCACGCAGAGAAATTCGGTTTTATTCTTCCCTTCCCTCACTAAGTCCAAGTGTATGGTCTGCCACCTCAGAGATCCCTACGTGTAGCAGAAAAAAAACTTTCCATTCCTTAGTCAGAATGTGAGAAAGAAAGTCTTCTCCTCAAGTTTAACAGGACCAATAATTGTCTGTTCTGCAAAGTATTAAGGCTAAGTCTAGTCAAGGTCAAGTGGTTTAATTTTCTGTGAGGGTTGAATTTGATAACCTCCACTGCTTTTATAGCAGTTTTCAACTAGACCTTTACAAAAATAGAAGTAATTTTCCATTACATTCACAATTGCCACAAGCAAATCCAAATGCCACCACACTTGAAATCAGGGATTGTGCTTCATGAGACCTTCCAGAATATTTTAATTAGCTGAGCCTGAGGAGCTGTGTGGTCAAATCTGCCATTTCTGTCTGTTGTGCTGGCCACGAGTTCACTTGTGGGTTAGTATGGGAAAGTTAAAGTTTCGAACTGTCATATAGATGAGGTATTAAGCTGACACCCTAACTGCTCTCTTTGGCAGACCCAAAAGACCCATAGCAGTCTATTGAGGAAGAACAGGGGAGTTATACTTAGTGGCCTGGCTTTGGAGGTGGTGCAGAGGAGGTTCAGCAGGTTGATTCCAGAGCGGATTAGCCTGTGAGGAGGGATTGAGTCGCCTGGGACCCTACTGGATAGAATTTAGAAGAATGAGAGGGTACTTATAGAAACATATACAATTATGAACAGGTTAGGTATGATGGAGGCAGGAAAGTTGTCTCCGCTGGTAGGCAAGATTAGAACTAGGGGGACATAGCCTTAAGGTTTGAGTGAATAGATTTAGGTCAGAGATAAAGAGAAATCGCTTTTCCCAGAGAGTAGTGAATCTGTGGAATTCTCTGCCCAGGCAAGCAGCAGAGACTACCTCATTAAATATATGTAAGGGCCAGACAGGTTTTTGCATAGTAGGGGTACTCAGATTTATGGGGGAAAGGCAGGTAGGTGGAGCTGAGTCCATGGCCTGATCAGCCATGATCTTATTGAATGGTGGAGCAGGCTTCAGAGGACAGATGGCCCTCTCCTGCTCCTATCTCTCATGTTCTTTTGTGCTGCCCAATACTTTACTTCAATCCATCCCATTAAAGGTGGTTACTTTGCTGTTACCACATTCCTGCTGGTGGGAGTATGCTGTGTGAGATTTAATGACCTGACTCCCACAGCAGTGACTGGATGTCATCGGCAGCAGATTGTCCAAGGACATCCTGAATTCACAAACTGCTGCATTCCACATGAATATAGTCAGCATGGGAACAGACCTTCGGCCCACAGAGTCTATGTTGACCATCAACCGCCCATTTACACACTAATCCTACTCTCCTCACCTTCCCATCAACTCCCTCCCAGAGTCTACCACACACCAAGTAAGTAATGCAATCACTGAAGAGGTTGTCTATAGATGGGACCGCTGGGTGCTGTCGAGGCTGATCCAGGATCCACATATCTTGGTGTAGTGTGGGCAAGACTAAGTGGTTAGTGCTTGGGTCTTCTGGTGTCCATTCTCTCTTTCTGCAGCTGCTGCTCATTCTCTGCAGCACAGTGGAGGTCGCCCTCATGTAGCGCTGCTCTGTCTTGAATAGACTACCTCCAGGTGCGCCTACTGAGTGCAAAGTCTTCCTGGTTTTCAGATGGAGGGTTGAATTTCTCCAGGCTAACTTTGATGTTGTCTTTGAAGTGTTTCCTTTGCCCACCAGGTGTTCAACTGGGAGTAAAGGATGTGTTTGGGGAGACATGAGTCACGAATCCAAATGACATGGCCGAACCATCAGAGTTGGTCTTGCTATATTGTGATGGCAATGCTGTCCATGTTGGCCTCCTCCAGTAGGTTGTGTCCGAGCACCTGCCCTTCCACCTACACTGGGGGCAACAATACACAGCAGCCAGTTGACCCACCAGTCTGCATTTCTCTGGGCTATGGGAGAAATCCAGAGCACCCCAAGGAAATCCCCCCGTGTTTACGGGAAGAGTGTACAAACTCCACATGGACAGTGCGCGAGGTCGGGATTGAACCCGGATCTGCAGGGGGCAGTTCCACCAAATGGACCACGGTGCTACCAGACCCTCTTTTTGAATTGCCTCTTTGAACTCTGCAGTCCCTGTAATGAAGCTATGTCCTGGGTAGGATATTTCAAGACATCTGTCATGAGATCTTCCTTGCAGCTAAGTAGAACGCAGCATGCAAAGTCTCATTTTGTTCCTCATTGCCTGGTAAAGCACAAACCCCAGAGGTTTCATTGCCATTGATATTTATTTGTAATCCACAGAACAACCTTTCCAACAGAGAAATTCAGATCACCATGAAAGCGCCTGAGCAGCGAACGATGGAAGAGCTTGAATTGCTCTTAGTTGTGCTGAGATCTTTGCTAAGCTTCAGACACTACAGCAAGCCCTACCAGCTTCTGCTGGCAAAAATAATGAGATATGAACGGTAGGTAAGCGGAATAGAGACACCAAAGGTGAGGCGATTGGACGTACCCTTCTAACGAAGGGCTTTGTGTGCAAGCTGCACTGGGGAAGAGCGCTGTGTTCTATCCACACTCTCTATTAGAACTGGCTAACTACACCATCTGCTCAAATGAGGGCTAGTAAATTATGTTCTCCAAGTGAGTCTAGAAACCATAGAAAAACTACAGCACAGAAACAGGCCTTCTGGCCCTTCTTGGCTGTGCCTACTTCCTCATCTAGAATTCCAAGCAATGATTGAAAGATCAAGGATCAAACTTATTCACTGTATACATTTACGTGCATTAGGAACTTGCTGTGGTGTGTCGGTCAGGATGTAACATGCAACAAGAATACAACTTTCAACAATTATAAAGAATAGAGAATTATATAAAAATGAAATTAGTGGTTAAAGTGTGGATAGGGAATAACATATTCATAAATACCTGTACGTATTTACAATGTAGACAGCATTATAAAGAGAGATTTAAAGTGTGTACAGTGCAGTGCAGTGACAGGTTTAATAGATACAGGGGGTGGGTGGGGGGGGGGTAACTAGAATGGTTGATCAAATTAACTGCTGTGGGGAGAAACTTTTAAGATGGTGTGGATTTTGTTGTAAAAGTCCTATAACACTTTCCAGAAGGGAATTTTTGGAAAAGGCAGAGGGGAATGCCCAAAATGATTCTTCCTGCCTGTTTGTTTGTCCTGGATGCATACAAGTCCTGCAGTGATGGGAGACTGCAGCCAATGGTCTTTTCTGCTGTGCTGACAGGTCACTGTAGTTTTTTTATATTGTGAGAAGGTGCTGCACCAAACTGGACAGTAATGGATGTCGTGAGGGTGCTCTAGATGGCAGTGAAGAATTGCATCTTCTGGGGAAGATGGAAGTTTACTCAAAGAGACAGGAACAGGGGTTTTGGGTCACAGGGTAAAGGTGAAAAGACAAGTAGCCTGTTCTCTATTCGCTGCAGCGATCTCCTGCCCCATCTTGATCCAAATTTATATTAAGTTCCTCGGGGTCAATATCATAAATGACCTGACTTGGTCCAACCAAGCAGAGTTCACTGCCAAGAAGGCCCACTGGTGCCTTTACTTCCTGAGAAAACTAAAGAAATTTGACCTGTCCCCTAAAACCCTCACTAATTTTTATAGATGCATCACATTCTTCTAGGGTGCATCACAACCTGGTATGGAAGTTGTCCTGTCCAAGACCGAAAGAAGCTGCAGAAGATCATGAACACGGCACAGCACATCACACAAACCAATCTTCCATCCTTGGACTCACTTTACACCGCACGCTGTTGGAGCAGTGCTGCCAGGATAATCAAGGACATGACCCACGCAGCCAACACACTTCTCATCCCTCTTCCCTCCGGGAGAAGGCTCAGGATCTTGAAGACTCGTACGGCCAGATTTGGGAACAGCTTCTTTCCAACTGTGATAAGACTGCTGAACGGATCCTGACCCGGATCTGGGCCGCACCCTCCAAGTATCCGGACTTGCCTCTCGGTTTTTTTTGCGCTACCTTACTTCCCATTTTTCTATTTTCTATTTATGATTTATAATTTAAATTTTTAATATTTACTAATTTTAACTATTTTTAATATCTTTAATATTCAATATTTGTAATCCAAGGAGTGTGAAGCGCAGAATCAAATATCGCTGTGATGATTGTACGTTCTAGTACCAATTGTTTGGCGACAATAAAGTATAAAGTAAATTTAGTGGGAAGATCCCACTTGAATGTAATCAGGTAAGCTCTGGATGATTCGATCAGTATACTCCATGAAGACCACAGACCACCAGGTTTCAGAACTGCTGACATTTATATTCAACCACACAGAAAATAATAAATCACTCTAACTGGTTAAAGCATCTCAGGGCATCAGTATTCTGTCCAAACTGTACCAATGCTCAATGGTGGAACAATAGCAAGTGTGGAATCATTGCTGGCAGGAGGAAATGCAAAGGCCTGTGTCACGGTTCATCCTGAGCAGCTGCATGACAAAGGACCCTCGAATCTATGGGCTGTTCCCCGGGACACACAGAGTAGCGCGCGTCAAGTGCAGCTAGGAGATCATCAACTCGGTCAAAGACGCTCTTGGGTCCGTCCGAAACTTGTTGGTCTGCCAGCACCATGAGATGTCGGTAGAGGAATGCTGTTGACTGGCACGTTCCGGACTACAGGAATATGCACTGTAGCCTCGTGCAGTCCCTGCCAGGGCTTAGCGGAGGAGGAGCACCGAGCAGGGTCTTTCTGCTACCGGACGGGGAAGGGCCCCTTCAGACCTTACAGCAATGTACCACCCAGGCGGTCACAGAAGTGGCAACAGTGCTATTTTTTAATGCCGTTTAACACTACTTAAAGCATCGTCTACAAATGTAAGAATGAAAAGGCAATGCACAGTTTATTCTTGGAAACATTTTTATGATTATTAAAAGCAAGAGGACATCTGCAGATGCTGGAAATCCAAGCAACACACACACACAGAGCATTTTGTGTGTGTTGCTTGTGATTATTACATTTTATTTTGGATAAAAATACTCAGGTCACTAGATTACTGCTTAGTGTGGGGAAAGAACCGCAGGTGGGCTCTGGCGTTTCCTTGTTGAACTCTGCCTTCAAGCTCATTGGAGATTTTCATTCTGATTTGTTATCCATTATTCCTGGAATGGCTCCCTCCCTCCAAGGCTCCATGCTGTAGAATTCCTTACCCAAACCCCCAGGTCTCTCCCTTGGAAATTGTTCCTGCAAGCCCATCTCTCTGGCTCTGTGGCTGCCTCACTCTCTGTACCTTGTTATCCACATAGTGCTCATTAAGCAGCAATGCTGCGTGAGGCCAGTGGTTACCATGCGTTGCCGGCTTGGGACGTGGCCCGGTGGCAAGGTGGGGGGAGCGAAACAAAGGGTAACGGGTAAGGGGAAGGGAAGCACGTTGGCGTGATGCCGAAGGTGTTTGTGGCTCCTTCCCCAGGTTCAGGAGGAGGAGGGTGATTACAAGGAAAGGCGATCCTGCAAACAGTTTCTACTTCATCTACTCTGGCGGTGTGAGCTTCACAACGGACCAGGATGGGAGCAGCGCGTTTAAGGAGGAACAGCCAGCTGATCTACGCAAGGGGGCCAGTTTCGGAGTGAGTGTTCTCAGTGTATGTTCCTGTGTAGGGAATTCCTGGTGTGGGTGGGTGGGTGTGTGTGTGTGTCTGTGTGTGAGAGAGAGAGAGACCCTGATTATTACAGAGATTGGGAATTTGTGTGTGTGTGTGTGTCGCTTAAAATTACAGTTCAAAGTTCAAAGTAAATACATTATCAAAGTATATATGTGTCATCACATACAACCCTGAGGTTTGTTTTCTTCTGAGCATTCACAGTAAATACAATAAACTTAATAGAAGCAATAAAGAACCGTACTCAAGAGGACAGACAAACAACAAGCTGTGCAAATACTAAAGAAAAGAAATAATAAATAGATAAGCAATAAATATATAAGTGATAAATATCGAGAACGTGAGATGAAGTGAGTTCATAGGTTGTTGGAACAGTTCAGTAACTGGGCAAAGGTTGAAAGGTTCAAAAAGGTCATTTTATTATTAAAGTATGTATGTAGAATACAACTCTGAAATTTGTCTTCTCTAGATAGCCATGGAATATAGAAAACCATATAAATAATTGAAAGAAAAACATCAATTTCCCCCCCCCGCACGAAAAGAAGAAGAAAAAAAACTTGCAAACCCCAAACACCGCCAGCCCCTCCTGCCAGTCGGCAACAAGAAAGAGTGGGTAAGAACACGGAAGAAAAGAGCTGGAAGAGGCCAATATGTACTGCTGTCCAACCCATATATCTCAGAATTTCGATAACATCTCTGAGAGCATCAAGACCCGGTGGCCCCTCCGAGGGCAGTGACTCGAACCAGTGGCCCCTCTGATGTCAGTGACGCGAATCAGTGGTCTCTCAGAGGACTCGAACTAACGGCCTCCCCTCTCTGAGTGAAGTTGAGTGAACTTATCCCTTCTGGTTCAAGAGCTTGATTGTTTCTGAATCTGGTAGTATGGGTCCTGAGTCTCCTGTACTTTCTTCAAGGGTGCTGGGGATCCTTAATGATGGATGCTGCTTTCCTGCAATAGCACTGCTCAATAGTTGGGAAGGCTTTACCATGATGGTCTGGGTCATTTCCATTACTTTTTGTCGCCTTTTCCATTCAAGGACATTGGTGTTTCGACACCTGGCCGTGATGCATCCAGTCAATGTACTGTCCAGCACACATCTATAAAACTTCGTCAAAGTTTTAGATGTTGTGCCAAATTTTTGCACATTTGTCAGGAAGTACTGTAGAGGCATTGCCATACGTTCTTTGTAATTGCACTTACAAGCTGGGCCCAGGACAGATCCTCTGAAATGATAACACCAAGGAATTTAAAGTTGCTGACCCTCTCTTATCTCTGTCCCCCGATGGAGGACTGGCTCTTGGACCTTCAGTTTCCTCCTGAGGTCAATAATCAGCTCCTTGGTCTTGCTAACGCTGACTGAGAGGTTGTTGTGGCACCACTCCGCCAGATTTTCAGTCACATCCCTACATGCTGACTCATCACTACTTTTGATTCGACCAACGACAGTGGTGCGTCATCAGCAAACTTAACATGGCATTGGAGCTGTGCTTATTCTCACAGTCATGAGCGTAAAGCGAGTAGACGAGGGGGGTTAGCACACAGCCTCATGGTGCACCTGTGCTGTTGGTGATTGTGGGGGAGATATTGTTGCCAATTCAAACTGACATTGGGGTCTGCAAGTGAGAAAACCGAGGATCCAATTGCACCAGCAGGTATTGAGACCAAGATCCTGAAGCTTATTGATTAATTTTGAGGGGATGGTAGTATTGAATGCTGAGCTGTAGTCGATAAAGAGCATCCTGATGTACTCATCTTTGCTGTCCAGATGTTCAGGGTTGAGAGAAGAGCCATTCAAAAGGCTTTTGCTATGGACCTTTTGTGCCGGTAGGCAAATTGTAATGGATCCAAGTCGCTTCTCAGTGACTTACAGAGAAAGGGAATCCACTGTGTGTGTGTGTGTGTGTGTGTGTGTGTGTGTGTGTGTGTGTATGTGTGTGTATTTGTGTGTGTGTATAGATTACAGAGATAAGGAATACACTGTATCAAAATGAACTACAATTAGGGATCTTGCTGGGCCCGGATCAGCAGCCTCCCTGGACGATCTCCAGTAGCTGACATTGCCGAAATGACTTGAGTGACGCAGGCACATCCTGTTTGCTTCAGGTTCAGGGACCCTGATGAAACTCATTGGTTCCCCTTGCAGGAGATACCTGCACTGAAGCGCCTGCAAAGGAACTTCACTGTGGTCTGTGTGGAGGACACTGAGCTGTTGGTTGTGGACCGGGAGGACTTCTTTGCAAACAAACTGGACCAGGTGTTGGCGGAGGAGGCTCATCGTCGCTTTATTTTCTTCAGGTAGAGTCATTCCCTTACTCTTATGTTGGCCAAGCTAAAAACAAAGGAAGCATTTTTTTTGAGTGATGTGGTCTGATTTGCAAAGGAGATAAAAAGCAGCCAATGTGTGCACTGGGAGCTAGTCACAGTGCCAGAGTCCCGGGTTCACTCCTGACCTCGCTGTCTGTGTGGAGTTTGCACAGACTGCGTGGCTTTCCTCTGGCTGCTCCCATTTCCTCCCACATCCCACAGGCACGCGGGTTGGTTTGTTAGTTTGCCTGAGTAAATTGCCCTTTTTGTGTAGGTGCGTGGCAGAATCCAGGGGTAGTTGTTGGGACTGTAGGAAGAATGAAGTGAGATCAATGGTTCTATAATTCCACAAGCAGCCTGCAATCCTCAAAGGTTATGGAGTCTGCTCCTGTTGCCTTTGTGTTTCCCATTTTCTGGTGCAGCTGTTTGTGGCACATGCAACCAGAAGTTGCCAGTGTGACCTTATTTGTACATAGACTCCAAATTTAGGTAGCTGAAGATTTGGAGATGTTCACAGCTCCAGACTGGTGAGAGTGCTTTACTGATCATTATGGATTCCGGAACACCCAGTCTACTTCATTTCTAAAAACTTAAATGTAAACACGACTTCTTTTATTCTTCCAGGTCGCTTAACCTTCTGCAGTCACTGCCTGACAGTTCCATTGAGGTCTTGTCCGACCATTCAACAACTGAAGAGTTCCTCTATGGCCAGGTTATCCCACACAATATAGACAACCTTATTTTTGTGATCAAGGTGAATGCTTAGATTAGAGCTAAAATCACCAGTTCCTAGACTTGTCCTTTGTGTTTACAGGTTAGGTTTCAGATGCTGGATTTCCGGAACTCATTTAGAATAATGATGCCTGACTTTGGATGTTATGTTTTATTCATAATCAGAGATCATGTTAATATTTTGGAATTTATTTGGGATCCTAGGATACAGTAAAGTGTGTATGGCTACATTAAAAACACAGTCCATGCAATGGGACTCGACAGCCACTTATAAGATTGCATGAGCAATTATGATAAGTTACTTGGAATTGTTAAAGGCTTAAACGAGCATAGCGATTAAATCTTTTACAAGGCAATGTCATGGTCTGGTCTGTGAAGTCCGTATTCCAGTTCACGGTCTGGTCCATCGACCCTTGCTCCAGGTTTTCCTGTCTACCCTGTTTCTTTTCTTGTTGAGCACTAATTGAGGCAGCTGATGCTAGTTTGGGCTGGCTGCATTAATACCTCCAGAGGCCCGGATGTGGCTGCTGGATTATTCTTGTCCTTACTCCTTGTATCCCTTCCCCTGCCTTCTGTTTCCTCGCCTGAAGCCTTGCCTTGTCTTGCCGGTAACTCTCGCCTCGCCTGAAGTTCCTGAATCGCCTTGCCTTGTCTTGCTGGTAACTCTCGCCTCGCCTGAAGTTCCTGAATCGCCTTGCCTTGTCTTGCTGGTAACTCTCGCCTCGACTCGCCTGAAGTCTAGTCTTGGAGCCACCCTGTACCTAGCTCCCATCCTGTCTCTCGCCTCCATCGGGTAAGTCAGGCCGTCTTGCCGTTACCCTGCGGTTGGTTCTGTCCCTTCCTGTACCTTGTCTCCGTTGGGTAAACCAGGCCGTATTGCCGTTACCCTGCGGTGGGTCCTGTCCCTTCCCGTCCCTTGCCTCCGCCAGGTAAGCCAGGCCAGATTACCGATACCCTGCGGTTGGCTCTGTCCCTTCCTGTCCCTTGCCTCTGTCATGTAAGCCAGGCCAGATTGCCAATACCCTGCGGTTAGTTCTGTCCCTTCCTGTCCCTTGCCTCCGTTGGGTAAGCCAGGCCAGATTGCCGTACCCTGCGGTGGGTTCTGTCCCTTCCTGTCCCTTGCCTCCGTCGGGTGGAGATCCGCGCCCTGCCCAGGTGATCCGCGCCCTGCCCAGGAGGAGTGTCAAGACCCCAAGCCTCTAGCCGAGCCGAGCCTCAGGCCTCTGGTCTCGCCTCAAGTCTCAAGCCTGAAGACTCCAGCCTCGTCCTGCCTGCCAGCCAAGTCACGTCCTTGCCTGGTTCTGGGGTCCGACCCAGAGGCAAGACCCAGGTTCTGGGTCCTTGTCCAGTCTGTGGCTCGGAGTCCAAGCCCTGGCTCCTAGCTCTCTTGTCCTGTCCCGTTCCGGGTTCCCAGTTTTCGTGTCCATGTCCTAGCCCTCACCCTGTATCCTAGTCCTATCCCTAGTACTTCAGTGTCTGTGTCTTGCGCTTGGGTCCGTTCCCAGCCACCACCTTATGTCAGGCAAACCTTTCTTCAAATTGGTAGGTTATACACATTTAACTTGCTGCTGTTTTGTGAATTTTCATCCTGTCCCCAGAAGTTTTCCCTTCATTTAGTTGCATCAAATATCCCTGGAATGTAGGAGAATGAGGGGATAGATGACAGGGGTAAACAAAATCATGAGAGGTATAGATAGGATAATTGTAGGCAGGCTTTTTCCCACTGAGGTTGGATGAGACTAGAACTAGAAGTCAGAGGTTAAGGGTGAAAGGTGAAATATTTAAGGAGAACCTCTTCACTTAGAGCGTGGTGAGAGTGTGGAACAAGCTGCCTGTGGAAGTGGTGAATGCGGGTTTGATTTCAATATTGAAGAGAAATTTGGGTAAGTACGTCAATAGCAAGGGTTTGCAGGGCTACGGTCCAGATACGGGTCGATTGGACGAGGTGGTACAACAGTTCGCCATGTATCAGATGGGCAGAAGAGCCTGTTTTTATGCTGTAGTGCAGTATGACTCTAAATCAACACGACATTTACCTTTTTTCTACTCACAATTCTCAATGCAAGTTCCGATAATGCAGCTTTGTGTCACGTAAAATTGTGATACGTTTTCTAGGAATGCAACTGTCCTCTTCCGTAACTGGGAGGGGTCACCTGTGTAACCTTGTTGAGCCGGGAAAAGAAGGACCAGTTCTTCCTGATGGAACATCCTCTTTCCTTCCTACCTGCTGACCTTCGACCAACATGAGTTAACCATGGAATGCACGCTGAGGAACTGGTGTGAGTGGCGGTTCCTGATGCTGATTGGCTGCCTGCTGTTTGTCTCACCTCCGTTATGGGCGGTTTGTTCCTGCTTTATACCATTAACATTTATCAACCAGCCCCTCGCTCCCTCCGGCCCCTAAACCCTCATATTTGGGGGTTCCCAGTTCCCTCCCCCAGGACCCTCTCTGATTATCTCTGTCCATCTACAGGGCCGCTTTGTGATACTGCGACTGGTGGATCTGTCTCGGTGTCCTTTCTACCACAGATACATTGGCCGGGAGCTGCCTTTCATCAAAAGCATCCACAAAGGCATAGAGTCCATTGGTGAGAACTGGGAAATCGCTGAACGCACGGGGAGCTGCTCTGGGAATGACCCTGGCTGGTGGAATTATCTGTGCTTGAAGGACTGGAGTGGGAGAGAGGTTTTTAGAAGCTGGTTAACACACCATTGTATCACTGGTTACAATCCATTGAGAACCGGAGCTAATACAGTTAAACAGCAAGGGCTGTACATTGTAGTTTTTAATTCCTTTGGGTGTAGGAGGACAACTGTATCCATGAGTAACAATGTGCGGATGCTGGCAGTCTGAAATTACAATAGAAAATGTCAGGAATGCTGAGCAGGTCAAGCACTATCTGCAGAGAGAAACAATCGTTAACTGTTCAGGTCCGTGAGCCTTCATAATGAGCTGTTCAAGGTAAATGATGGATTTGAAGGGTAGACGTAGGGAAGCTATCTCCCATGGTAAGAGACAAGAGTGTATAATGCAAAAACTTGAGCATGCATCTACAGAGATAGAATTGTACAGCATAGAAGTAGGCTCTTTGGCCTACCATGTTTGTATAGACTAAAATTCTTTTCTATACAGAGTCATGGAATTGTGAGGTGAGGGCCTCTGTTGGTCAGACTTAACCATGGGTATTGCATCCTAGCTGTCTAGATACACAAGCCTGGGCAGTACGATGTGGAGAGCAAGCTGTTGCCCATGTAGCAAGCTCCCCCTCTCCACGCATCTGATGAACTCAAAGGAACGGCAGAGACCGATATAGTTTGGTACCAGCAGTGCTGTTTGAGTTGCCAGTCAGCATTGAACTCGATCGAGGACTGCCTTAGAGACTCCAATGCTGGATATTTCCCTCGGGGTTTACTCTAGGCCTTCCCCATGAGTGGGTGTAGCCGCAAGGCAGCGGAGGTTTGAGATCAGAATTTTCCTTCTTCTAGATGAGCTGGCAACCATAGCTAACAAACCCATCTGCCCAAAGTGACTGGTTTTAAGGTGCTAGTAACCCGCCTTTGCCCCTTCTCCTGTCAGTAGAAAGGTTCCGCCGGGCTTAGTAGCTAAGCCACACATGAAGGCCAGGAGCTGGACTTGGCTGTCAGAGGCTACTTGAGGCACACACCATTGGGAGCATTTAATAGGCACTACCACCCCCAGCTATAGCCTTAAGGAACCTTGAAATTGTATAGCATTGAAATAGGCTCTTTGGCCTACTGTGTTTGGATAGACCATCATTCCTTTCTATATTTATCTCTTTTGATTGAACTAATTCCATATTCCTATAAGCCTGTTCATTCAACTACCTGTTTTCTTTGATGCCTTTGTGTGAAAAGAATATATCCCTTTAAATCTTGTCCCTGACACTGCAAACCTGTGCCCTCTAGTTTTAGACACTCCTACCATGGAGAAGAGACTCTGACTGTGAACCCTATCTGTGTCTGTCTTCAGTTTATGTATGTCTGTCCTGTCACCTTTTAGACTCCTTCACTGCAGGGAAAGCAGGCCTTCCTTAAGCCCAATTTATACTTCTGCGTCAAATGTACACCACAGGTACCGCGTACCCTACGCCATAGGGTGATGGGCACCTCCCCAAAAAAGTAACTCATGCGTTGTGGCAACGCAGACCGCAGCAACTGTAATTGATCTGCTTGGTAGCATTGCATTTTTGGTGGTGAATTGCAGAGCGACACAGACACAACTACGCATGCTCGCTACGGCGTAGGGCTACGCAAAAGTATAAATCAGACCTACGACATAGGCTACAGCATAGCCCGTACACACAAGTATAAATCAAGCTTTATACTTTAGGGTCTCCAACCTAAGCAGCATCTTTGTGAATCGTCTCTGCCTTAATGACATCATGTTGGGGGGGGCCCCTAGCTCACATAAAGGGCAGTGGTATTCCAGAAGGAGCTGTGGGGGGGGCTTGGTTGAGATTTTGGACATTTGACATAGCTAGATCAAACAATTGCCAACAGTTGGACCGGGAAGGATTTATCTGGCTGAAAAAAAGTGATGTTGTGATCATAGTTGAACAGACTCGGAGGGCCTGTTGGGCTCCATGTCCTGCGTTCTCACAAAGGAGCACACAAGGACACAAGACATGGTCCAGGCCCCTCGAGCTTGCCCTGCCATTCAACATGATCACAGCTGATCTACGTCGGGGCCCTGTTGTCCTCAATCTCCTGACCTTTCAAATGTTTGACTACCTCCACTTTAAATATTTCCAGTGATCAAATTACTCTTTTCTGTTTAAAGATTAGCTTTATTTGTCACACGCACATTGAAACATACAGTGAAATGCTTCATCTACGTCAAATCAAATCGGTGAGGTTGAGCTGGGGGCAGCCTGCAAATGCTGTCGTGCTTCCGGTGCCAAAGTAGCATGCCCATGCTCACTTGACTGTCACTGGAGCACCCAGAGGAAACCCACACGGTCACGGAGAGGACATACAAACTCCTTACTGACAGCAGCAGGAATCGAACCCCCAATGGGGGTCACTGGCACTGTGAAGCAATTGCACTAACTGCTACAATGCTGTGCCATTTTCACAGCTTCCTGGGCCAGAGAGTTCCAGAGATTCTGCGAGAAGAAATTTCTAAGGAGTTCAGTTTTAAATGACTGGCCCCTTATCTTGAACTTGTGACCTTTGTTCAAGGCTCTTACACTGGTGGACACATCTCAACAACTACAGACCCCAAGTCCCCTCCTCAGGGCTCTTTTGAACCTTATGTGTGTCAATGAAGTCAGCCCACATTATTCCAAGCCCAGCGTATGCCTGTCTGTACAAATGTCTTCCTCTTTCTTGCTGATCAAGAGGCCTTCAGGGTTAACAAATCAAATACTGACCACCTTCTATGTCCATTGCCTGTGCATCACCTCTAGTGAATCCTTGCTGTTAAATTGGGTCAGATTTGCTGGTGATGATACAGACTGGATTTGGGGCTGCCCAGACAGCACGGGAAGGTAGGTATTGTCACTGCGCACTGCGCTCTGCCTGAGCGAACACAGCAAGAGTGGACGTGGTCACCGACATATCACAGCCTGGGTGCAATAGGCAGGCACAGCATCTTACAGTGGCCTGCGTGCAAGTCCAGAGGCCCTTTGGCAGGTGACAGTGCAGATAGATAGTGCAGTTAGGAAAGCGTTTGGGATACTGTTACGTTTTTGGTCGGGGCTCGGCAGGAGAACTGTGTGTGGTTCTGGTCACCACACAACAGGAAGGAGACAACAGTGTGGGGAAGGTTCACTGGGATGTCACTTAGGATGGAGCTGTTTTGGTTAGGGAGGGAGATTGGAGAGATCAAGCCTATTGTCTCTTGAGCGGAGCTGGTTAAGAGGGAACGTGTGAGAGGTATATAAAGTTATGGACGGTATAAATAAGATACACAATAGGAAACATTTCCCTTATCAGAAGTGAAAGAAGCTAAAGGACCTAGTAGGTTTGTGGTAAGGGGTGAGAGATTTGGAGAGGAGATTGTTTTCACCCGGAAAGTGGAGAGCACCTGAGATGCTCTCGCTGACGGAGGGGTGGAAATAGAGTCACTCTCAGCATTGAAGAAGTGTCTAGACGGGAACTTAAAGAACATAAAACGTTAAAGCACAGTACAGGGTCATGATCTGACTCGAAGGTCAATCTAACCCTTCCCTCTCACATAACCCTCCATCTTTCTATCATCCATGTGTCACTTGCATTAATGGCTTCAGGCCAAGTGCTGGGAGAGGGATGTGATGGGTTTCCATGCTGTATGTTGCTATTAGCCTGCCCTGACGGTGGTGACTCCATCAAACGGACAGGCCACAGTCGAATGGCATCATTAAAGGGAGCAGCTAAATCTGATTAATGTTTGAGACTGACTTAGCCATTGATTAAGTCGGCTTGTGTCTTCTAACTGACTTAAAGATGTCTTTGCTTGGAGATGCTGTAAGGCAGATGTATTTCCTTGTTTTTAACAACAGCTACCTTTAAGATTGATAAAGAATTGATGAACTTAACGAGTCGGAGAGCTTCATTGTATCAGCGTCAGAAACAATCATCCAACCTGTCTAATAAGGGAGACCTTTCTGAGACCTTTAGACGATCCCATCCAGGCAACAACAAGAAAGATAGCAAAGATTTTCGTCTAAGCAATTCCTCTGTAATACAGGATTCAACACCTTTTGGTTCAACTCCGAATGTAATAGTGGAACACTGGAATCCTCAAGAAATGGGCAGGTACACTTGTCAATGTAGCTTCTGCAATTTGATGACTCATCATTATTGTAAGTGAAGCCACTAATCACGTTTCTTGGAATATTTAACCTCCCCCCCCCCACCAAGCCATTTAAATAATATTGAAGTGGGTTTTTAGAACATTAGAAAGTTTTTGGCAAGAAAAGGCCATTTAGTCCAACAAAGCTTGCCAAATTCCTATTCACATAGTGTGTTGAAATAACTATTGAGTTTAGATTTGTAAGTCTCTAAGGTACTACTGCCAACTACACAACTAAGTAGTGTCCACAACTCGCTGTGTAAAGAAAAGCTTCCTGATGTTAGTCTGACATCTCCCTTTGACCAGTCTCCACCTATGGTCCCGTGTCCTTGATGACGGATTAATTTTGAAGCAGCAGCTGGAATCCACTTTACTTATCCCCTTAATGATTTCAAACTCTTCTATCATGGCTCCTGTCATTCTGTGTCTGCTTAGGCTGAAAAGATTTAATTTGTTCAATCTTTCTTTATAACTCATACCCTGTGGAGCTGGAATGAGTCTAGTCACCCTTCTCTGAACTCTCTCCAGTGCCTTTACATCCCTCACACAATATGGAGACTAAAATTGTACTCAGTACTCAAAAGCGCATCATGCAGCTTCAGGAGAATGTCTGTAGACTTGAGCATCTCTGAGCGCATTATATAGCCCAACATTCTACTAGCCTTCGTCATCGCTTCTGTGCATTGTCTGGGATGTTGATAGCGATGAGTCTACCGGTACACCCAAATCCTCATACAGTGCACTTTCTAACTCAAGACCCCCCCACTGTATATTGTTATAAAATATTTCTACTTCCGATATGCTAATACCTTACACTTACTTACATTAAATTTCATCTGTCATTTATCTCCCCACATCTCGATTTTGTTTAGATCTAACTGTATTGATTTTGCTGCCGGAATGTTATCAGCCTGTCCACTGAATTTTGTGGCATTGGCAAACTTTACTAGTTTGTTTGTTATGTGCTTATCCAAATCATTAATGTAAATTAAAAACAGCAGCAGTCCCAAAATATCAAACCTAGACAGCCCCCCCCCCACCTCTCGTTACAGCATCTTAGAGGAGGAGAGAGAGCTGCAGGTTTAGGAAGTCCAAGGGTTTAGGACCGAGAAGAGAAGCTTCTGGAAAATCTCAGCAGGTCAGGTAGCAACTGTGGGGAGAGAAGCGGTTCATGATACAACCCTGCTGGGGTTTCTCCAGAATTTTCTGTTTCTGCTTCAAATTTCCAGCATTTGCAGATATTTAAAAATGATTTTCTTTCATTCGAGTTTCAGCCTTGAGTAATTGAAGATGCTGCCATCAGAGCTGGAATGAACAACAGCCCCTTTGGCTCACAATGAGTGAATTATAAAAGTATACTTGCAAGATGGCAGTAATCTGGAACACTCCTTCCATAAGGCTGTGGATACTCGTTCAATTAAATTTAGGGAAATGGTACTAAGAATAGCCATAAATGATTTAGGCTTGAGGGGCAGATGGCCTTGGTTACCACATTCCCACTTATTAATTTTCCTTAAATCACTTGAAGGTCAGAGTGGGCTCTGGATAAGTGGCCGTAAGTTAAAGTACAGATCAACCTGTTTGTAATCCCATGAAATATTTCCCTGTGCTTACAGCGCCATCAGTGTACGTTCCGTAGACATTCCCTTGACTTCGAGGAAGCTGGCAGAGCGGCTTTCCACCACCCGCCTTTCACAGCTCCCCAAAGCCCTGGCAGTCGCTGTCCACATGCAAATCGATTCAATTCTACCAGGAGATGTCTTTGTAAGTTTTTACCGTAGCGCTTTATTTGTCACGTGTACATCAAATCATCGAAACACACGGCGAAATGTGTTGTTTGCATCAAAGTCCAATACAGTCTGAGCTGTGTTGGGCTGAGCTCGCCTCACAGGTGTCGTCATGTTTCTGGTGCCAACTTGCTGACCCTAACCCGTGCATCTTTGGAATGTGGGAGGAAGTCAGAGCACCCAGAGGAAAGATGCAATCACGGGGAGAACATGCAACCAGCGGGGAGAACACGCAATCACGGGGGGAACACGCAACCAGCGGCAGGAATTGAGCCCTGGTCTTGTAGCTGGAGCTGCAAAGCGGGGTGTTAACCGCGACGTTACTGTGCCATCCACACTTTGTAAGTGTCCCCAGATCTCTGGCAGACTCCAACTATTTGTTGTCAGTAAAACCCACAGCGTCGGAGAATCAAAGAGATATACAGTGTGGGAACAGGCAATTTGCCCCACTGAGTCCATGCCAACCATTAACTACTCATTTTTCACTGTTGCTACATTATTCCCACGTTAAAAATTTGTCCCACACTCTCACCAAAGCTGCCACTCACCCAGACACTAGGGGCTAATTTACAGCTCGTCTCCGGGAAGCGGGAGGGAACCGGAGCACCCGGGTGGAATCCATCTGGTGGTAGGAAGGATGTGCGGACTCCGCACAGCCGGAGCTGGAGGTCGGGATCGAACCTGGGCCTCTGGCGTTGTGGGGCAATGGCTTTCCCAGCTCTCCCGTTGTGCCATCGGAACGTATCTTGACTGGAGTAGTGCTGCTACCGTTATTGAACCTACTGTTTTGGTCACATCTCCACAGCTAACCTCATGCAGTATTGCTAATCTCACTCGATTCACCCTGACTGTGGAAAACAGCCCGGGGGTCAGGGTTGCCAGTGCCCTGGCATTGTTCAAACTCACCTCCAGAGTGTGGCTGCAATCAAATCTCGGAGATAAATCACAGCAGCAGTAAAATCTCAGTGATTTTTGACCATGTTCCCTGAACGTTTCTAGAACATAGAGTAGTACATGCACTTCAGCCTATGATGTTGTGCTAACTTTGTAATCTCTGTATAGTAAAGGTTGAATAATCCTTAATCCGATTATACAGAAATCTGGGACCCTTCATCAGAATTGGGAAAAAGAACAAAATTCATTAGTTTTGGTTAGCAGAAAAGTGTGCGGAAGGGGAAATGTAGAGCAGAGGGAATACCTCTGATAAGAAGAGACCAATTGGCTTAATGGGGCATTTAAAATCAGATTAAGCTTCTTGTTTGTGTATCCAAGGGGTGTTGCTAACTGTAAAGCAGATGCCTTGAGTGTAGCCCTGCTCGAACACCTTGAATGGGCTTCAGTACCGCATTTGGATGTTATCCACTCCCAGAAGATTGAGATCTTTATCTCGCAAGAAGCATTGAATCATAGAGTTACGGAGACAGGTCCTTCAGCCCATCTTTTCCATGTCGGCCAAGGTGCTGCGCTGGTTTCCCTATCCCGCATTTGGCCCCTGACACTCCAAACCTTTCCTGTCCATGTACTATCCAGATGTCAGTTTGGTTGGCTGAGGTAAAAAGTGGGGGGGGGGGGGCGCGAAGACAGGGCCTCAGCATTAGGCCTCGTCTAATCATGCCACTTGTACTCTCACATGGGTTCACCTTTGCCGGCGTTCCACCATTCCAATAGTTACTTAGCGGACCAGCCATTCACAGCTGGCTGTGGCAGGACTGGATTGCATGCTTTGCTCTGTCCATAGCATGCTACCCTCCCCACCATGCCCCAGGATGTAGCTTATGTACGTTGGCGTGTTACTTCGAATTGCTGCTTGAACCCTCAAACAAAGATTGGGATCCCAGCTGGCACTGGCAAGAGAGGGATAGCCAAGTCAGAAAGCTGCAGTGGTGCTGTGGTCTGAGTATCTTCCACTGAAAGCATCTATTGAGTTGATAAAAGATGGGTGCCTTATCTGGGATCCCATTCAGCACAATGGCAGTGTCACACAACGTGATAGACTGGGTAGGCTGGGTTTGTTAATCTTAGAGCAGAGGAGGTTGAGAAGGGACCTGTTTGGTGTGTGTGTGGGCTGGGGGGGGTTACAGAATTATGAGGAACTTGGGGTAAATAGTGAGGAACTTTTCCCCCTTAGAAGAAGTGCTTACAACCCAAGGGCATAGGTTTAAGCTGAAGGAAATAACATAAGAAATGGGAACAGGAGTAGGCCATCTGGCCCTAAAAGAAAGGAATTGAAGAGCATTTGAGGAACCTTTTTAACCCAGAGGGGTGGTTAAAATCTGTAACATACTGTCCAATGAAGCAAGGACTCTCACAGCATCCGGAAATTAATTATATTTGAAGCCCCATGGCACAGAAATTGAAGGCCAAGTACAGGGGAATGGGTTGGTACAGATGGTTAGCACAGACAGAGTGGGCTGAAGGGCCTGTATGGCTCTTTGCGCTACATTTGATGTTTCCGCCAGCTGACTGAGGGTCCTAACAGCATTCTGCCTACAGGGCTTGCATCAATACTTCAGGCCCAACAACCTTAAGGACAAGCGGGCCTTCAATATCAAGAGTGTGGGCACCAAGGTTGTGAGGATTGACATGGAGACCTTTGCCAACATAGCCGACCACAAAACCCTGCAGAAGGTCAGGAATCTGCAGTCTGTTTACCCCAGGTGAGAAGAGAGGGCGCAGCAGAGGGGGGGAGGTGGGCTGGAGGGGAAGAAGCCCATCACGTACGTAACAGTGGGTGCATGCAAGTGGGGCATCCTGTGCCAATGACTGACCAGCTCTGCCATGGCAGGAAGATCCAAGGGCAACTACCTGGCAGGGAAGGAGGGATTAAGCAGAAGTCAGATATAAAGTGCGCAGTTTAGTGCATTAGGCAAGTGCATTGTTCCATAGAACATTACAGCACAACACAGGGTGTTTGGACCACAATGTTGTGCCAACATTTTAACCTGCTCAAGATCAATCTATCACTTCCCTCCCAAATGGCCCTCCATTTCTCTTTCAACTGCATGTCAATCTAAATGTTACTTAAATGCCCCCTAATGATTCAGTGTCTACCACCACCCCCGGCAGCATGCACCATGCACCCACCACTCTCTGTGTGAAAAGACGTACCTCTGACATCCCTCTATACTTCCTGCCAATCACCTTTAAATTATGCCACCTTGTAATAGCCATTACTGCCCTGGGAAAAACTAGAAGCACATTGTGCTCAGTCTCTTCCCCAGAGTAATAAAATGGACCAAATTATCTGTCGTTGATCTGCAGACATCAAAGGAACTCTATTATTATTTGTGCATTCAAGGTCTGTGGGCTTCGCAGGCTGAGCCAGCATTTCCTCACCATTCGTTGCCTTTGAGAAGATGGCGGTGAGCTTTCGTCTCGAACCGCTGCAGCCCCTGAGCTGTGGTTGCACCCACAATTCTGTTAGGGAGAGAGCTCCACAACGTTGACCCAGCCACAGCGACGGAATGGTGATATATTTCCAAATCAGGACAGTGCCCAGCTCGGAGTTAACTTCCAGCTGGTGGTGTTCGCTGTGCCTTTACTCCTCTTGCCCTCTAAGCTGAGTAGAGGTGGTGGGTTTGGAAAGTGCTGCCGTGCACCCCGTAGATGGGACACACTGCTGCTACTGTGTGTCGGTGAATGGATGTGGATGGGCTGCCTCTCTCTGGTGGGCTGCTAGAACGTGTGGTGTCGAGTTTCTTGAGTGTTGTTGAAACTGGAGGTTGTGTCTCTGGCACTATCCACTGCACCACTGTACGACACTGTTTGCCAACTGTATGTCCATGCTTGTTATTTTATTTATGCCGCAAATTCAACAGCTCTTTGACACATCACATCACCATCCCCCTCTGCTGTGAACTCGCTGCAGGCAATCAGTTCACCTCCATTCTTCTGACAACCATTGTTCAAAGTTCAAAGTTCAGAGTAAATTTATTATCAAAGTACATATATGTCACTAATACTACCCTGAGATTCATCTTCTTGTAGACATTTAGAGTAAAATAAAGAAATACAATAGAAACTATACATAACAAAGACTGACAAACATCCAATGTGCAAAAGAGAATAAATTGTGAAAATAATGAATAAAGAAGTAAATAAATAATACTGAGAATGAGTTGTGGAGTCCTTGAAACTAATGGCCATTTTCACTCCCTTTTGCTTACAGCGATAACGAGCTCTGTGAGCTCTTCATCAGGAATAACTTCTGGAAAACCTTTAAGAAGGAGATGATTGCCAAGATCACCAGCAGTTCTCGCCGACGTTCGGCCGTTGGGAAAGCTGTGTTGTCGGGACAAGGGGAGGCCATGTACGAGATTGACAAAACTGGCCTTCTGAACCTTCCTGAGATTGCCAGCAATCCATATTCTGTTTTCTCAAAACCTTCATTTTACGTAACTCCTGCTCAAAGGGTGAAGGAAGGCGAGGACCTCAAATTACCAGAGATAGATCTCCAGTTAATACACGGTGTGGAAAAGATTCCATCTAATTTAAAGCACGCATTGTTCTGAGCAGGCCACTGGTGTTCTGGTTCACTCTTTCACTTCCTTGCTTTAGTTTGTTGTCTTGTTTTATTTTTTTCTCTCCCCCAACAGTGTTCATTGTAGGACCCTGTACAGAGATTTTGCCCCACGTTCTTTGTTCTTTCGTACATTTGCACCCTATTTTGCTTAAACCTTGTTACAATACCATCAAGAACCCACTCCTGCAAAGGCCCAGTGCTATTCAAACTTAATGTCATGAGGAAGCAGTAAGATCCAAGCTACTAAAACTCAAAGTCATACGACAAAACCCAGAAACTCACACTCATTGTTATAACCTTCCTGTACCACTGACCTCAAAGATACACACCCACCATTAGGGTCATAAACACAAAAAAAAAACAGACCCAATTGCACAAGATTCAATGAAACAAACTCAATGCAAGGATCTAGTGCCTTAAGGCTGAATGGTATAAGATCCAATGATATAGAACTAATGTCATAAAACAGTACCATAGACTACGCTCTAAGACAAATGCCGCAGACACAATCATATGGACTCCACTGCTTCCCTTTAAAACCAAATAATATGGACATAGTGTAATAAATATGCAAAACAATAAGTCAAAATGCCTTAACATGCAATGCCATAAGATATAATCATAAAGATCCCACACTTGTAAGACCAAGTGCCTTAAGACCCCATAGTATGAAGCCCATGCTGTAAAGATGCAATGCTATAAGTCAATAAGACATAGTCATAAACACTTCAAAGTGGGGTTGCTGTGAAACCAAAGACTACTGTACAAGACCTGATGCCCCAAGATCCAATGTAACTGCCCCAGTGTCAGATCTTTGAATTCCGAGCTCATAAACCCCAGGGCCATCTAAAGTCGAAGCCAGAACGATCCACTTCCACAAACACAAAATATGATATCACAATGTTGTAAAATCTCATTGTCATGTGGACCCAGGGTCAGAAGGGCTCACTGTCACTCCACTGGAATTAATCAGAGGGACACTGTTCCTCCTTGTGGTACCAGGAGAAGCTATTACAAAAAGCCATACAAGTTTCTCCTCAAACTGAATAGAAGGGCCTTCCTGGTTTTTGTGTAGATATTGGAGCTCAAGCCCATTCCTGGTTAGATTTGAGTGAGCTTGTCCGATAACTCCAAACGAAGAAGTTGACGGTAGAAATATCGTAATGTTGGCGATGCAAAATAAACTTCTGAAAAGCAGCTTATTCGGGTAGCTTTCAGTAATTTGTAAGATTGAAGTTACTGGTGCAAAGTGAACTTTGAGGGCAGTGGACAGCATTTCCAGACACACTGCAGTCTGAACGGCTCACCGGCACCTGAACCGTTAAATGGAGGATCACAGAGACCCTGGGAGTGTGGGATGGTGGCAGGGTGAGGGGTGAGGGGAGAGGGGGGAGGGGGGTGCAGGGTGAGAAAGCCAGTGGTGGTGCAGATATATCAACATTCAGAATGCTCTTTACGAGGAAAACACAGTGAGGAATGAGGGGTGAAATACTGAGCTGAGGGGCTCTGGGGCTGGGCGGCTGAACTGGAAACAAGAAAAATCACAAGAATGCAAGACAAGCAGGAGCAGGAGTAGGCAACCAGGCCCCTCATGCCTGCCACGCCATTCAATTCAACCTACCCCAGCCTCGACTTCTGTGTGCCAGTCCTCACACACCTCAAAATCTTCCAATCCTTCAAAAATATATCTGCCTCCACTTTAAGTACTTCGAATGATCTGGCCTCCCTGGGGCAGCAAATTTCAGAAACTCACCACCCTCTGAAAGTAGAGATTTCTACCTACCTCAGTTTTAAATGACTGACCCCCCCCCACCTTATTTTCTCTTGTCCATTACTAGTGGAATAATCTCAACATCTCCCATTTAAAGCTCCTTTAGCATCTTGTACGATTCAATAAGATCACCATTCAGTCTTCTGAACTCTAAAGTATACAATAACCTTCTCTAACTGGGATATAGTCTGGTGAACCTCCTTTATGTTTCCTCCAGACCTGCTATACACTAAGTGGCCACTTTATTAGGTACACCCGAACACCTGCTAGTTAATACAAATATCTAATCAGCCAATCACGAGGCAGCAGCTCGATGCATAAAAGCATACAGACATGATCAAAATATTTAGTTATTGTTCAGACCAAACATCCAGGATGGTTTGAGCATCTCAGAAACCGCTGCTCTCCTGGGATTTTCATGCGCATCGGTCTCTAAAAGTCATCCAGTGAGCAGCAGTTCTGTGGGCAAAGACATCTTATTAATGAGAGAGGCCAGACGAGAATGACCAGCCTGGTTCAAGCTGACAGGAAGGTGACAGTAACTCAGATAACCACACGTTACAACAGTGGTGCGAGAAGGGCATCTCTGAATGCACAACATGCTGAACGTTGACGTGGAATGGCTACAGCAGCAGAAGACCACGAACATACACTCAGTGGCTTAATAAAGTGGCCACAGGAGGTACCTAATGGAGTGGCCACTGTATATCCTTTCTTGGGCAGGAAGACCAAAACTGCGCCATGGTATTGTGGCCTCAGCAACACCCTGTCCAATTGTAACGGGAACTCTATTGTAGAGTGTATGATTAAGATGCAACCAGAGTGCCACCTACTGGCCGTGTGCAGAATAGCATGAAGACGGTGCAGCTAGATGGAGTAATGAGACTAGGGGTAAGTTCACCCATTAACACTGGAACTGGGAGTTCACATCCATAATGCTTTGAAGTGATTTCACGGGTGGAAAGGACTGTAAAGACAGCTTTTGGCAAATCGGTTGTTATAAATCATGGCAGTGAGTACTGGAGTTAGGATGTTATGTTGAAGTTGTTTAAGGTGAGTCCTAATCATAGTCATAGTCATACTTTATTGATCCCGGAGGAAATTGGTTTTCGTTACAGTTGCACCATAAATAATGAAATAGTAATAAAACCATAAATAATTAAATAGTAATATGTAAATTATGCCAGGAAATAAGTCCATGACCAGCCTATTGGCTCAGGGTGTCTGACTCTCCAAGGGAGGAGTTGTAAAGTCTGATGGCCACAGGCAGGAATGACTTCCTATGACGCTCTGTGCTGCATCTCGGTGGAATGAGTCTCTGGCTGAATGTACTCCTGTGCCCAACCAGTACATTATGTAGTGGATGGGAGACATTGTCCAAGATGACATGGCATAATTTGGAGTATTGTGTGCAGTTCTGGTTCCCACCCACAGGAAAAATATCACTAAGTCTGAAAGAATTCAAAGGAAATTTGGAAAGATATTGCCAAGACTTGAGGAGCTGAGTACAGTATAGGGAAAGGGTGAATATGTTAGGACTTTGTTCTCTGGAGTGAAGGAGCATGAGGGGAGGTTTGGTAGAGGGATTTTAAATTATGAGGGGTATAGATAGGGTAAATATAAACAGGCTTTTTCCACTGAGTTTGGTTGAAACTACAACTAGAGGTCATGGGTTAAGGGTGAAAGGTGAAATGTTTAAGCAGCACGCAAGGGGAGCTTCTACACTCAGCGAGTGGTGAGGGTGTGGATTGAGTTGCCAGTGGATGTGGCAGATGTGGGTTCAATTTCAACATTTAAGAGGTTTAGATAAGACCATGGTGGGAGGGCTGTGGTCCAAGTGCTGATAGATGGAACTAAGCAGAATAATAGTTCATTGCAAATGCTGATAAATTTAAGAGATTATCATATGTGGAATCTTATGGATTAGATGGGACAAAAGGCCTATTTCTCTATGGTAGTGCCCTACCTCTTTTACCATAGCAGTGGAGAGGGATAGGAACAGACAAGTTAGGAAAGTGTTTAATTGGAGTAAGGGGAAATATGAGGCTATCAAGCAGGAATTTAGAAGCATAAATTAGGAACAGACGTTCTCAGGGAAATGTACAGAAGAAATGTGGCAAATGTTCAGGAGATATTTGCGTCGAGTTCTGCATAGGTACATTCCAATGAGACAGGGAAAGGATGGTAGGGTACAGGAACCGTGGTGTACAAAAGCTGTTGTAAATCTAGTCAAGAGGAAAAGAAGACCTTACGAAAGGTTCAAAAAAACTAGGTAATGATAGAGATCTAGAAGATTATACGGCTAGCAGGAAGGAGCTTAAGAAAAAAATTAGGACAGCCAGAAGGGGCCATGAGAAGGCCTTGGTGGACAGGATTAAGGAAAACCCCAAGGCATTCTACAAGTATGTGAAGAGCAAGAGGATAAGACGTGAGAAAATAGGACCAATCAAGTGTGACAGTGGAAAAGTGTGTATGGAACCAGAGGAGATAGCAGAGATACTTAATGAGTACTTTGCTTCAGTATTCACTGTGGGAAAGGATCTTGGCGAATGTAGGGATGACTTACAATGGACTGAAAAGCTTGAGCATGTAGATATTAAGGAAGAGGATGTGCTGGAGCTTTTGGAAAGCATCAAGTTGGATAAGTCACCGGGACCGGATGAGATGTACCCCAGGCTACTGTGTGTGGCAAGAGAGGAGATTGCTGAGCCTCTGGTAATGAGCTTTGCATCATCACTGGGGATGGGAGATGTTCCGTAGGATTGGAGGGTTGTGGATGTTGTTCCCTTATTTGAGAAAGGGAGTAGGGATAGCCCAGGAAATTATAGACCAGTGAGTCTTACTTCAGTAGTTGGTAAGTTGATGGAGAAGGTCCTGAGAGGCAGGATTTAGGAACATTTGCAGAGGAATAATATAATTAGGAATAGTCAGCATAGCTTTGTGAAAGGCAGGTCGTGCCTTATGTGCCTGATTGAATTTTTTGAGGGTGTGACTAAACACATTGATGAAGGTAGTGCAGTAGATGTAGTGTATATAGGTTTCAGCAAGGCATTTGACAAGATACCCCATGCAAGGCTTATTGAGAAAGTAAGGAGGCATGGGATCCAAGGGGACATTGCTTTGTGGATCCAGAACTGGCTTGCCCACAGAAGGCAAAGAGTGGTTGTAGATGGGTCATATTCTGCATGGAGTTCAGTGACCAGTGGGGTGTGCCTCAGGGATCTGTTCTGGGACCCTGACTCTTTGTGATTTTTATAAATGACCTGGATGAAGTGGAGGGATGGGTTAGTAAATTTGCCAAAGGCACAAAGGTTGGAGGTGTTGTGGATAGTGTGGAGGACTGTCGGAGGTTACAGTGGGACATTGATAGGATGCAAAGCTGGGCTGAGAAGTGGCAGATGGAGTTCAACCCAGATAAGTGTGAGGTGGTTCATTCTGGTAGGTCAAATATGATGACAGAATATAGTATTAATATTAAGACTCTTGGCAGTGTGGAGGATCAGAGGGATCTTGAGGTCCGAGTCCATAGGACACTCAAAGTTGCTACGCAGGTTGACTCTGTGGTTAAGAAAGCATACGATGGATTGGCCTTCATCAATCATGGGACTGAGTTTAGGAGCTGAGAGGTAATGTTGGACCCTGCCCAGACCCCACTTGGAGTACTGTGCTCAGTTCTGGTCGTCTCACTATTGGAAGGATGTGGAAGCCATAGAAAGGGTGCAGAGGAGATTTGCAAGGATGTTGCCTGGATTGGGGAGCATACCTTATGAGAATAGGTTGAGTGAACACAGCCTTTTTTCCTTGGAGCAATGGAGGATGACAGGTGACCTGATAGAGGTGTATAAGATGATGAGAGGCATTGATCGTGTGGATAGTCAGAGGCTTTTTCCCAGGACTGAAATGGCTAGCATGAGAGGGCAGTTTTATGGTGCTTGGAAGTAGGTATAGAGGAGATGTCAGGGGTAAGTTTTTTGCGCAGAGAGTGGTGAGTGTGTGGAATGGACTGCCAGCGACAGTGGTGGAGGCGGAAACAATAGGGTCTTTTAAGAGACTCCTGGACAGGTACATGGAACTCAAAAAAAAAAAAAAAAAAAAAAAAAAAGAGGGCTATGGGTAACCTTAGGTAATTTCTAAGGTAAGGACATGCTCGGCACAGCTTTGTGGGTCGAAGGGCCTGTGTTGTTCGGTAGGTTTTCTACCTAATGACAGTATGACTAACATTAAGCATGCCCACACGTGAGTCTCCAGTAACCAGCAAGATGTTTGGGAAAGGGTGATGTTGATTGGTGACTGCAGATTTGTTGCAGGGGTTGGAGGGGCAGTGGATACATTGGGAGAGTGGGGAAGAGTGAGTGGAGAATGGGGTTTGGGAATGAAGTGGGGAAGGGAAGGGGAGGGAGCAATGGGAGGTGTGGGATTGGACTCAGGATGACCTTTGATTGAGCTGACAGGCACCAGTGAGGCTGGGTGAAGTGTCATCAATGTTATTTTCAATGGAGGGAGAATTTGACAAAAGATAGGAGGACAATGAACTGGAGTACGAGGTACAGAGGTTGAGGAGAGAAGAATCAAAAATATCTCAGTGAGAGCATTTTATCTGGTGTTTTCCCATTGTGTTTCTTTACAAATGCCTTTCAGCCTATCAATCCTATTGATTTCTTTATCATTCTCCCTGTCACCTATTCTCACTCACATTCCCATCAACCTCCCCCCCCCCCCATATTCAACTACTCACCTACGCACTGAGGATAATATACAGGGGCCTGCACATCTTTGGGATGTGGGAGGGAACCACAGCACCAGGGTAAACCCCAAGTGGTCACAGGGAGAACGTGAAAATTCCACACAAGCAGCTCTGGAGTTAAGGATTGAACTGGAGTCCTCGGAACAGTGGGGCAATATTTCTACCACCTATACCATTGTGCTGCCCCAACCATCAATTTTATCATGGTCGGCAGGCTATGCAGCCTCAATGGAAAAGAGTAGTCAATGTTTCAGGCCAAGACAAGGGTCTCAGTTGAGGAACGCTGACTGTTTACTCTTTTCTATAGACGCTGCCTGGCCTGCTGAGTTCCTCCTGCATTTTGTGTGTGTTGCTTGGATTTCCAGCGTCTGCAGATTTTCTCTTGATTGGAATTTAATCATCTTATTTATAAGAAATTCTCCCTTGTGTATTGTGCATGTGCTGAAAGTCTCACGCACCCAAAAGTAATCCAAAGTAACCACCTTGACTTCGACCATTTTGTCCTGAACCAACTCTTACAGTGACAATACTTCTGCCAAATCTCCATTTTTCCTATGTTGCTGTTTCTACTTTTCCTACACTCAACAATTCAGGAACAGCTTCATCTTCTTCACCATCAGATTTATGAACAGTTTAAGAACCCTTGAAGTGTACTTCATTCTTTTTTTTAAACTTTTTTGTTATTTATCGTAATTTTATGTTTTTGCACTGTACTGCTGCCATGAAACAAAAAATTTCACGCCATCTAATAGTAAATCTGATTCTGACTCTAATTGCTGTGGTTTCTCAGAACACAGTTCTTGCTGTGGACTTGATACTAATGCTTGTGTGATGTCAAATCTAAATCAGGGTTAAGTATTTGGATCAGGACTGGCCATTTGTGCGTGTCATTCCTTGCTTCATTTGTTTCCTTTCATTTGCACATAATCACCCTGCTGGCAAGTCCCAGTAAACCAGACAACACATTACCCAGACTCACAACACAAGCAATACATTCACACAGACCAAGGCGCTTAGCTGTCCATTTCCCCCAGCTTGTTTATCCTCCAACAAACCCTGATGAAGAGTCGTTGACCTGAAGTGTAAACTGTTTCTTTTTGCCTAGATGCTTGCTGACCTAGTGAATATTCCCAGTATTTTTCTTTTTTTGTTTACTTAAGATTAAATCAGCTGGATTCAGGACGTGTCCCACAAATTGCTGACTCGTGCTCACTTTTGACAATCTTCTACGTTCACTGGTAATTTGCAATGTATTTTCGCAGTGTATATTTCTTCCTCACTTTGAGCCAAGCAATATTTAGTGAAAGACACAAGCCAAAGTAAATTTATTATTGCGTACGTACGTGTCACCATGTCCTATCTTGAGATTCATTTTCTTACAGTAAGTAAATAAATAGAATAGAATTTATGAAAAGTATGGGTAAACAAAGACTGGCAAATAACAAATGTGCAAAAGAAGATGAATTGTGTAAAAAAAGAATAATACTGAGACGATGAGTTGTGGAGTTTTGAAAGTGAGTCTGTAGGCTGTGGAAGCAGTTTAGAGTAGGTGAGTGACGTTATCTGTGCTGGTTCAGAACTGATTGTTGTAGGGTAATAACTGTTCCTGAACCTGGAGGTGTGGAACCTCCTGCCTAATGGCAGTAGTGAGAACAGTGCTTGGCCTGGATGGTGGGGTCCTTGATGATGGATGCTGCTTTCTTGTGGTAGAGCTCCTTGTAGAGGGTTTTGTCTCTGATGGACTGACTGCATCCATGACTTTCCCATTCCAGGACACTGGCGTTTTCATACAAAGCTATGATGCAACCAGTCAGGATACTCTTCACTGTGCACCTGCACAAGCTTGTCAAAGATTTAGACAACATGTCAAATCTACATAGACTTCCAAAAAAAAAGTTGAGGCACTCTCATGCCTTCGTTGTAATAGCATTTACATGCTGGTCCCAGGACAGATCACGTACAACTGATTTGTAAACCATTTCAGCCCTGGGAAAAATTTCAGCTCTGGCTATCCACACAATCAATGCCTCTCATCATCTTGTACGCCTCTATCAGGTCACCTCTAATCCTCTGCTCCAAGGAGAAAAGGCTAAGTACACTCAACCTATTGTCATAAGGCACACACTCCAATCCAGGCAACATCCTTGTAAATCTTCTCTGCACTATTCCTATAATATCCACATCCTTCTGGTAGAAAGGTGACCAGAACTGAACACAGTACTCCAAGTGGAGTCTGAACAAGGTCTTGTATAGCTGTAACATGACCTCAGGCTCTTGAACTGAATCCCACGGTTGATGAGGGCCGACGTACTATACACCTTAACAACACTATCAATCTTTGAGTAACAGCTTTGAGGGTCATATGGACACGGACCCCAAGATCACTCTGATCCTCCACACTGCCAAAAGACTTACCATTAATATTATATTCTGTCTTCAAATTTGACCTTCCAAAATGAACCACTTAACACTTATCTGGGTTGAACTCCATCTGCCAGATCTCTGCCCAGTTCTGCATCCTACTGATATCCCGCTGTAACCTCTGACAACCCTCCAGACTATCCACAACACCCTCTCAACCTTTGTGCCATCAGCAAACTTACTAACCCACCCTCTACTTCCTCATTCAGGTCATTTTTAAAAATTACAAAGAAGAGGGGTCCCAGAACAGATCCCTGCAGAACACCACTGGTCACCATCCTCCATGCAGAATATGAACCATCCACAAACACCCTTTGCTTTCTGTGGGCAAGCCAGTTCTGGATCCACAAAGCAAGGTCTCCTTGGATCCCATGCCTCCTTACTTTCCGAATGAGCCTTTTATGGGGAAACTTATCAGATGCCTTACTGAAATCCATATACACTACATTCACTGCTCTACTTACATCAATGTGTTTTGTTACTTCCTCAAAGAATTTAATCAGGCTCGTAAGGCATGACCTGCCCTTGACAAAGCCATGCTGACTATCCCTAATCAGATTATGTTCCTCCAAATGCTGATAAATCCTGCCTCTCGGGATTTTCTCCAACATCTTGCCCACTACTGAAGTAAGACTCACTGGTCTATAATTTCTTGGATTATCTCTACTCCCTTTCTTGAACAAGGGAACAACATTTGTAACCCTCCAATCCTCTGGTACTTCTCCCATCCCTATTGATGATGCAAAGATCATCGCCAGAGGCTCATCAATCTCTGAACTCACTTCCCATGTAGCCTTTGGTACATCTCATATGGTCCCAGTGACTTATCTAACTTACTGCTTTTCAAAAGCTCCAGCATATCCTCTTTCCTAATGTCTATATGCTCAAGCATTTCAGTCCACTGTAAGTCATCTCTACAATTGCCCTGGTGAATATTGAAACAAAGTATTCATTAAGTACCTCCACCAACTCCATGCACATGTTTCCACTATTGCATCTGAATGGTCCTATTCTCACATAGCTCATCCTCTTGCTCTTCACATACTTGTAGAATACCTTGGGGTTTTCCTTAATTCTGCTCACCAAGACATTGGACAACATTGTTCTGAGAGCAGGACTGACCCTCGATTGGGTAGACAAGTCTACAGTGAAATTGGTGGCACAGATGCAGATATTTGCTGTCCTGAGCAGAGAGGAATGCTGTAATAAAACTCCTGTTGCAAATCTCAACACCAACTATGTGCAGTAGGTGGCGGCAAAACCAAGCAATCCAACAAAGCTACCTTGCTGCAAACATTAAACTTACTCACAGTTGGAAAGATGATTTATGAAAGGTTGACGTTAACCATAAAGCATCTGCACCCTTGATTTTCAGTGCTCATTGGTTGTTGAAGGCGTACTGTTAAGATCTGTAGGTACAGTGTTGGGACCTGGGTGGCTATAAAGGATAACTCCAACGCTTGCTGTTGATCCAATTCCTGGAAATGAAAACACCAAGGTACGTGGATGGGAAAGGTCAGAAGGATAGGAACCAAATGCAGGCAAATGGGATGAGCGAAGTTGGCAACTTGGTCAGTATAGATGAATTGGGCTGAAGGTCTTGTTTCCACGATGTATGACTCTATGACTCTGAGATTTCAGGAGAACACAGACCAATGAGCAATGGATGAACTTAAACTCCAAGAGAGTAAAATGATTCATTTTTCAGAGGAAAAGTGAGAAGAGATAGCATTAACAACTTGCATAGCTTTGAAGCGGGCAAAAGGCCTGGGGGAGTGTGCTGACTGATGTGTAAGTTTGGCTTTTAAAGAGACACAAGGAATCTGTGGCTTTATTGACAGAAGAATGGTATTTCACACTAGCAAATTAATGCCAAAGCTAAGTACTCGTGTGAATCATGCTTATTCTCTTCATTATTCACAGGGTTCTTGCTCTCTTCTTGCTGCTACCATAGGGCAGGAGGTACAGGAGCCTTGAAACCCACACTACTAGCTTCAGGAGCAGTATAACCATCAAGCTGATTCCACAACCCACGGACTCACCTTCAAGGAACCTGCCACTCTTGTCCTCAGTACTCTATATTTCCACAAATTTGTCTTCATTTGCACATTCTTTGTCATTCTTTGTTTATAAATATTTTTCATAAATTCTATTGTATTTCTTTATTTTCCTGTAAATGCCAGCAAGAAATTGAATCTCAAGTACAGGGGATTCCAGTCAACTGGGACACACCAGGACCAGTGGCTGCCCAAATTAGCCAAAGTTTCATGGAAATTGTTAAAAAGGCATTAAGAAAAAACGAAGTGCCATTTAACTGAGTAACACATCACAAATTAGGAAATTACCAATATTATTACAGTACTATAAAACTGTGTATTAGTTCCTAATAGTCATTGATGGAGGGAATACATTACTGTGTTCTTTAGATTGACTATGAACCAGCAAAATCAGCACAAACAGTTAGTTCAGATAATGAATTGCTTTCATACAATGCTATCAATGATTACATTCTCAAAATCTTCATTTCCATTGTAAGATTCAAGCTGATTGTCGATACCTTCAAATTCTTCGAAGTTCTTAAATATTGAAGGCGTGAAATCATTTCATTTTCACTTCTGGCCATTTCTGGCATCTCTAAGTCTGAATGCTTGAAATCGCAGTGAACAAAACAGGTATGATTTGTCTTTACTGCTTATCTCTTGCCAACTATTAGTGACAAAAAAATCATTGATTTTTGAACATAAATACGTTCAAGTTAAAATACACTATTTAAGAACTGTTCTCTCTAAGTGTGGTTTATTGTCTAACAGCCACACAAGCGTATGCCAGTGAAGCTGGTGAGAAACTGTTTAGCAACAGCCCCCTGCCCCAATTAAGCAGGATGGTGTCTCAAATAAATGAAGGGAATCCAGGCAATTTTCCCACTTAGTTTTTGTTCTTTAAAAGTTACCCAAATAAACGGCTGATCCAAGGCAGTAAACAGATGAATTCACAGGTTCAAAAAGAGTGAATACCGTGTGATAATAATTTTTAAAAAGCTGAAATGGTTGGGTACCATGGAATGATAGACATGCTTGATTACACAACAAATAACTTGATTTTATATACTGAGGAAATCGAACAGCGTTTTGAAACAAATGAAATAGCCAATGAGAAACAAGTATCAGTTTTGCTGAGTGCATTGGATTTAAAGGCATACAGTTTGCTTTGAAGTTTAACTGCTTCAACCAAACCAGCAGAAATGAGCTTTGCTGATATTGTCGAAGTAATGCAGGAACATTTAGAACTGAAGCCATGGTTGATTGCAGGACACTTCATAAAGTGGAATCCAAAGGAAGGGGATTTCATTTCAGAGTATGTGGCTGAATTGAAAAGAGATTGTCTGAGCATTGTCAGTTTAATAATGGGCTTAATGATACACTACAAGATCGCTTAGTTTGTGGAATTTTAGAAGAGAGCATCAAAAATTACTCCTAACTGAAACACAGCTTACATTTAAAAGAACAGTTAAAATTGCTGTTTCAATGGAAACCTCAGTCAGAGACACAATCGAGTTGCAGTCAGGAATGAAAGTGACTGTGAACAAAATTGCAACATCTAATCAGAAACCAGCCTGGATGAACAAATTGTGTTACCATTGCGGCAGGGGCTCACGTAAACCAGACCAATGCAGGGTTAAGGGTGAAACTGCAGAAAATGCCAACAACATAGGACCCATACACAGAGCATGTCAGGCAGACAAAAATAAGTGCACTGCACAGAGAAAAGAAAAAGCTGAAAAGTCAAGTTGCATTTTCAAAGATAGCATTAATCTGCGTGCTGTTGATGAAAAACCTGATAATGATGAGGGTGACACAGGACTGAGTACCCTTGAGATTTAAAATGTGAAAACTAGCAATAGACAAGTAATATAGCTTACACCAGAAGGGAACAGTTGGAAACTACATTGGATCAAAGAAGGACCATGCTGCTCAGAGGATCGTAAAAGTGACAAAAGCACTGGTCCAACTACAATAGTTTTCGCAGACAACATATCTGACAGAGCTTCTGATATGTTAATCAGATAGTTACTTGCAAAATATGGCTTGGTTTTAAGCTGGAAGAGATTTCTGTCATGGTCTGGTCCATAAAGTCCGCATTCCGGTTCGTGGTCCGGTCCATCGACCCTTGCTCCACATTTTCCTTTCTACCCTGTTTCTGTTCCTGTTGAGCACTAATTGAGGCAGCTGATTCTCGTTGGAGCTGGCTGCATAAATACCTCCAGAGACCAGGGTGTGGCTGCTGGATTGTTCTTGTCCTTACTCCTTGTATCCCTTTCCTTGCCTTCTGGTTCTTCGCCTGAAGCCATGCCTTGTATTGCCGGTAACTCTTGCCTCGCCACACCTGTTGTCTTGTCTTGGAAGCACCCTGTACCTAGCTCCCTTCCTGTCCCTTGCCTCCACTGGGTAAGCCAGGCTGTCTTGCCATTACCTACGGTTGGTTCTATTCCTTGCCTCTTCCGGGTAAGTCAGGCCGTCTTGCTGTTACCCTGCAGTTGGTTCTGTCCCTTGCCTCTGTCGGGTAAGCCAGGCTGTCTTGCTGTTACCTATGGTTGGTTCTGTCCCTTCCTGTCCCTTGCCTCCATCGGGTAAGCCAGGCCATATTGCCATTACCCTGCGGTTGGTTCTGTCCCTTCCTGTCCCTTGCCTCCGTCGGGTAAGCCAGGCTGTCTTGCCGTTACCTACGGTTGGTTCTGTCCCTTCCTGTCCCTTGCCTCCGTCAGGTAAGCCAGGCCATATTTCTGTTACCCTGCGGTTGGTTCTGTCCCTTCCTGTCCCTTGCCTCTGTCGGGTGGAGATCCGCGCCCTGCCCAGGAATACCGCATCCTGCCCAGGAGGAGCTTCAAGACCCCAAGCCTCGAGCCTCACCCCAAGCCAAGCTTCAGGACCCTAAGCCTCAAGCCTCTGGTCTCCAGCCTCGCCTCAAATCTGAAGACTCCAGCCTTGTCCTGCCTGCCAGTCAAGTCACATCCTTGTCTAGTTCCGGGGTCCGAGCCAGAGGCAAGACCCAGGTTCTGGGTCCTTGTCCAGTCTCTGGCTTGGAGTCCAAGCCCGGGCTCCTAGCTCTCTTGTCCAGTCCTGTTCCGGGTTCCGGGTTTTCATGTCCATGTCCTAGCCCTCACCCTGTATCCGAGTCCTATCCCTAGTACTTCAGTGTCTGTGCCTTGCACTTGGGTCCGCTCCCAGCCACCACCTTCTGACAAGTTCAAAGAGCTTCAGGAAAGTTGCAAGCATTTGGCTTTTGGGAGTATAAAGAACCAAGATCTACTCTATGTGCTTTAAGATTATTGCATGAACTTCAAGTGGGAGACAAAAAGCTGCCTATAAAGTTAGATGCAAAGACCAGCTGGAATGGAAGGCTAAAAGAAAGGAGTCAATGGAGATGCAAAAACAGAGAATTTGTCAGATGATGCAGTTGATGAGGAAACTAAGAGGAGTGATCAGATCGTACAGGGAGCAGTAGAAGAATTAATAAGAGAATGCTCCAGTAAACTAAATGGACCTTCCCAAGATCAAGATGCACAACCTAGAAAAGAAAGAAAGAAGAAAGTGGCTCCTGCTGTCAGAAACCACTTCTAGCAGTCTCAGCGTCAACCACTCCAATCCCAGAAGCTGAGATTTTTTTCACAGCCACAAGTCTCACCTACCAAGGAGAGTAATCCCGCTTGTCAGGAAAGATGTTATTTCATAAGAGTAAGAAATCCTCCACAGTGTTTAAAACTTCACACCTGAATGAGACAGCTTAAAATGTACCATGCTGTGGATGTCTACATAGCAGTTGTATAGTATATTGTGTATATAGTTGAGATACAATCTCTATTGAGTTGAAGTTTATAACTAAGTAGGGAAGAGTGTTGTGTATTTAATTTTTAAAAAATATTTGAGTAATCTTGTGTGTGTGTGTGTGTGTGTGTGTGTGTGTATGTATATATATATATATATATACACACACATACACATATTGATTAAGCATGCTTGTCCACTTAAATAATTCATCACAAGTTATATGTATAAATATGTGAATTGCATATGTCATGACATTACCATGTGATATGTGTATGCCTCACTTAAAGTAAGCACGAAGTTAGACGGATTTCAGACTCCTTGTCTTCCTCTAAATTAGTTCATCTTTTGAAGTTACAAAACATAATATGGAGAACTCAATATTGCCCAAACATCCCGTGCATTCATCAAATGTGTGTCCGGTTCCTCCGAGTTTCTGGGGTAACACTGGGTAAAAGTCCCTTTTGTGCAAGACAGCAGCCTTGCAGTGGGCAGTGACTCCACTTCAAGTAGCCTTGGACCTTGATGACCTGACTTCAGACTGCATTGCCTTGCGATAGTGAACAGTGAGCATTGTCAGTGTGTAAGGTGTAGAGGGTAGCAGTGTGGACTGTGAGAGGATGGACGTGGTCATGACTGACGGTCATGGCTGCTGGGTCAAGTGCAAAGCAAGCAGGCAAAAACCGTTTTGTGATGTAAGGCATTTGAAGAAGACACTGATGCATGTGCATATGTGTGTGAGTGTGTGCGTGTGTGTACATATGTATGCGTGTGCATGCAAGAGAGATGATATACGAGATTGTGCCCCTTCATACAGACCCTTAGGGTCTGATCCTTGGTATTATCTGCAGAGTTACCTAGTTTCACCACCTTCACAACCAACCTCTGGCCTCGGCAGACATTGACACCTCATCCCCCAAGGCCTCGAGCTCAAATTTTCATTCTGCTTCCACCCACCTAACAACACACACCTAGTATTTTGTGTGTGTTGCTTGGATTTCCAGCATCTGCAGATTTTCTCCTGTTTGTTCCACCCACTGTGCTATCCCAGACCTTGCCCCACAACAACTTCCACTGGCGCCTGTGGGCACCAGCCACTATCCCTTTAAGAAGCACAGGTTGACTTCATGAAGCTGATTGCTCAGGACACAGATGCCCAGCTGAGACGTTCTGTCACACAGCAGCTGGCTAAGTCAGGCTGGTAATCAGCCGGCAGTGGAAAGTCGGGCAGAGATTAACTGCATACCGTAATTCCACTGCCTCAGGATTCACTCCCAGAAAGGAACTGGTTGAAGACTGCTTGCTTCGAGTAATAACTGAGTGGATGACTCACCCTGGGATGGCTTGGGATGGGATCTGTTGATGACAGTGCTTTTCTATTCCTGTCTATTTACAGGATGCCAGTGTTACAGCATGGAACGAGAAGAGGCCATTCTTTCCACACACTTGGATCCAATTTAACTTCCTGCAGAAGATTAACGTCCCTGACTGATATTCCTTCCTCTGTCCCCACTCCTAACGGGTGAATCAAAGCAAACCATAGGATGTGAATCTGGGCTCTTGTTGAATGTCTGGCCACGTGATCGAGCTGCTGGGCAGGCATCCAGAGGACTGCACCACCAATCAGAAAGCAGGGTTTTACACCTGCTAAAGCCGGAGGGGAATTTAAAGTTGTCATTAAATTAACCTGGATTATTAGAGAAAGCCAGTATCAACAGCTGTGATGAGGAATGTTATAAGTTGTAAAGCTCCATTGGTTCACAAAGGTAAAAGTAGGCAGGTGAAGTGACACAGTGTCTGGTAGGGAGGTGGGGGTTAGCCTATGACTGTGCCAGTAGGAAACATAAGTAATCTTGCATTAGGGTTACCATCATAAGGGAGGGAAATCCCTATCATTACTTGCTCTCTGGCTTGAATGCAATTCCACATCCACTCTCCTGTATGGTAGTGGCACAGTTGCATAGCAGTTGGTGCAGCACTTCACGGTGACTGGAGTTCAATTCCCTCTGCTATTTGTAAGGAGTTTGCACATTCTCCCTGGGACCGTGTGGGTCCCCTCTCACAGTCGAAAGGCATGCGGGTTAGCAAGTTGTGGGTTTGCGATGTAGGTGCTGGAAGTGTGGTGATAGTTGCAGGCTGCCCCCCAGCACATCCTCCAGCTGTGCTGGCCGTTGATGCTATCAACACATCACTATGTTTTGTTGTTTCAATGTACAGGTGATAAATAAAGCTAGTCTTTTTAAAAATGTACTCTTTTTCGACCTGATAAGAGGCTCATTGAGACAACGCCAGATCCCAGAGTTACCCCGTTGCTTCACTATTCCGTTCTCCCCGCAATCTCATCAACCGCCCCCAGATTCCGTAAGGCAGCCAGTTGGCATGGCAACCAGCAGGTCTTTGGGATGAGAGGAGAAACCGGAGCACCTTGAGGAAATCCGGTTGGAAACAAAAACGTGCAAGCCGTCAATCTGGGGTTTGCACTAATCCAATGATAGTACTCTCAGCTGCACGCTGGAAGGTCATCGATGTGAAACTAACTCCATTTCTCCAAAGGTGCAGTCTGACCTGCCGAGTACTCCTAGCTTTTTCTGCTTCTTGTCCCATTTGAAAATTCACTATTGGATGGATTGGCTTCTACTCTCACCTCAGGCAGCGAGCTCCAGATCAAATGTCACGTCTTGTTTTCCTCACCTAACTCTTTATTCTTTTGCAAGTCAGCCTGTGAATTGATGAGTAGTGCACATCCCTTCGGCCCACAATGTTGTGCCGACCATGTAACCTACTCTCAAAACTGCCTAGAACGTCCCTGCTGCATAGCCCTCTATTTTTCTAGGTATCTCCCTATCTAAGAGTCTCTTAAAAGACCCTATAGTATCCGCCTCAAACCCCTTCTCTGCCAGTGCATTCTGTGCACCATAACTCTCTGTCTGAAAAACTTGCCTCTGACATCCCCTTTGTACCTACATGTATTGATTTCCAGCTGGTGCAGATCTTGCTGCAAGATTTGATAGACTTCCACTAACTGTTCTGGTCCTCTTGTTCCCAATCCCCTGCAACTCTAGTTTAAACTCCCCCTTGCAGCAACAGCAAATCTTCCTGCTGGGATATTAGTCCCCCTCCAGTTCAGGTGCAAGTAAACCCTTCTGCGCAGATCCCATCTTCCCAGGTAGAGAACCCAATCATCTAAAAATCTGAAGCCCTCCCTTCTGCACCATTTCCTAAGCCATGTGTTAAACTGTACGATCTTCCTATTTCTGTCTCACTAGCATATGGCACAGGTAGCAATCCTGTGATCACAACCCTGTCCTTTAACTCAGCACCCTAAATTCATTTTGCAGGACTTCATCACCCCTCGGACCCATGTCATTGGTACCGACATGGACCACAACCTCTGGATACTCATCTCCCACTTAAGAATGCTGTGGACTCAGTCCAAGATCTCTATGACCCTGGCACCCAGGAAGCAATGTACCATCTGGGAATCTCATTCACATTCACAGAACCTCCTTTCTGTTCCCCTGAACAATGAATCCCCAATCACTACATCTCGCCTCTTCTCCCCCCGCCCTTCCCTTTTAAGCCACAGAGCCAGACTCAGACCTGTCTGCTATGACTCTCCTCTGCTAGGCCACCCCACTTCTCCCCCCCCCCCCCCACCAACAGGATCCAAACTGCAAGGTTTGTTGTTGAGGGGAATGGCCACAGGGGTACTCAGCACTGGCTGCCTAGCCTTTTCTGAAGGTCACCCAGTTACCAGTGTCCTGTACCTTGGGTGTAACTATCTCCTTGTACGTCCTATCAATCCCTCCGCTTCCCACGTGATCCGGAATTCATCCAGTTCCTGTTCCAGCTCCTGAACACAATCTGTTCGAAGCTGCAGCTGGATGCACTTCTGCAGGTATAGTTGTTGGGACTGGAGGTCTCCCAGCTTTCCCACATCCCCTCTACCTCAACGTCAAAATTTAATTTAACCTTGAACACATCCATGAAGTTTTCTCCAGACTTCCTCCACTCCAGAGGGCCATCCCATCCTCTCTGGTCTCCCCTCCCTGTTGGTAATATTTTAGTGACTTCCCCGAACATCCTCCCTGAGGTTCTGTGCAGCCCTTGGTGATAGGTTTGATCTATGAGAGTGGTGGGCAAATATTATTAATACACATATTAATAATAACCATTTCTGTCTGGTTTAGTGCAGCATCCTCTCACAAATAAAAACTCTACAGGAAACTGTCAGGAGAGCAGATAAGGTCATTGGCCGCATTCTACCATCACTGCATGACTTCTATGTGTCCAGGACTAGCCATCCAGCCAACTGTCCTGTCCAAAAGATCCCTTCTGGAATACGCTACAGGGCTATTAAAACAAAAATTTCATGCCATTTTAAAAGTTTCTTCCTCCAGGCAGTTAATCTGATCAACGATTCTAGATAGCCCCCTTCCTCCCATCTTTCACCCCAGTCACTGCACTGCTCGTAAATACATTAAACCACTTTTTGTAATGCTGTTTACACTGTAAATACATATTGGTATTAATGTATTTTGCACATTTTATTCCATGCCTGTACTTCTAACTTTATCTAATTCCTTATTCTTTGTAACTGTTGAATGTTGTTTCTTGTTGCATGCCGTGCCAACGTGCCACGGCAAATTCCTAATACAACAGAATGCCTACGATGAATAAAGTTGATCCTCGATCCTTCCAAGTGGGAATTGGAAAGAATTGGATGCGAGGCGTCAGTTGCAGGCCAATTAATTATAGATGGAAATTTGCCATGACTTTCTTGCCGTGCACTCTCTTTACTTTGTACTGCGAACATGCAATGATTACTGGTATTACTGTGTGTTCTCGTGTCCAAAGACTTGGATCTTCAAGTCCCCCTGCTCCTCCACTATTTATAGAACGGTACCATTTGGTCTAGGTTGCATTTGGCATACACTTGATTTACTCCCCTTCCTCATCCGTCCTCAGAATCAGAGTGAAGTTTAATATCAGTGACATAGGTTGCTTTGTGGCAGCAATACAGTGAAATTCTTTAAAATACTATAAATTATAATACACTCTCTCTCATGAGGCATCAAAACCTGATCACTTCACCCACCCATGTCCCAGTGCATGGATTATTATTCCCCTGACTCGTCGTCTGTTCTGCAAATTGTGAGAAAGTGCATTTATGATCAATCAAGTGCAGCCTGTTAATATGTAACAAAATATTGGCCAGAAATTAAATTGTGTAAGCTAACTTTACACGGCATTATACGGATCCGGTAAAATGCAGTCTGACAAATCCTGTAGGGGTGGGTGGGCAGCGTAATTTATTCAGTAAATTTGTCTGGATACTTTAAGGCATGATACCATGCTCTTCAATCTGATGTCCATGCAATGACAATGGATCATGGAGACTGAATGCACTTTCCACCAGACCTAGGAAAGACTTCCATGGGGTTCGTCCAGGACCACTTGGTGCTGTAATGGATTGAGTCCCTCTTCCCTTCCTTACCTTTCAATCCTCAGATCCCCACCCACCAGCTAAACCACAACCCCACTCCAACCATGTGCCCTCTTCCATTCCACCTGGACGTCAGATTGAAGGGTAGTGTATCATACCTAGATGTACCCAGATGAATTTACTAATAGAACTCCTGAGGCCCATAATGAGGTCTTGATTTACAACCCCCCCCCCTAAAATCGACTCACCTCTTGCACAATCTCTCTACTCTTTAGAAGGCCTCAATATCCCTCCCTTCTCTCAACTGTGTTGAGCTCTCTGATGTTCCAGCCCACAACCTCCAAAGGCATTACGCCAAAATAGTCCCATGACCATCTGACATTATTACCCCCTGAACCTGGCCTTGACCTTGGATCTTGAATGCAGCCAGATTATTTTAGTGGCATGGAAGTTCAGTCGCATACTCTTCCATAGGAACATGAGAAATCTGAGGCAACTACTCAGCCAGTTGTGAAAGTAATGTTGACGATCAATAGAGTCTCCCAATTGCCAAGGGAGAACAAGGTCTTCTCCTAAGTGACCTGAGCAACTCCTATTAACCATCCTTAGATAACCTAGAACTGCCAAGGCAGCATAAACCAAAGTTATTTGCTATCAGTTAATAAATTACCACTTCTGTAACCCTAACAAAAAGTAACTGGAATCCAGAGGTCATCTACAATTGGCTGAATGAGCCATAGATTTCAGAACAAAGCTCACACCATCTCAAAGGTCAACCTATCACTCAAAGATTGGTTTACCCTCCAATCTAACTCCCTCAGCACAGGCCTTAAACAATATTCTTTGATTGGTACGATATAAATTAAATCCAAATCATTCACCCAATAGCATTAGAACTTTACAAATGGGCCTTTGGAACACAATGTCACATCATGAACTCATGCTGGGTTTCTCTCGTCTTCAGAGCAACACACACAAAATGCTGGAGGAACTCAGCAGGCCAGGCAGCATCTATGGAGAGGAATAAACAGCTGACGTTTCAAGTTGTGGACCTTCATCAGGACTGGAGAAAAAGGGAGAAGAATCCAGAACCTTCTCTGCTGCAGATTGCTGGTGGTGTGGTGGGATATGGATGATGGAAGCCCAGTTAAAATGAGTCCCGATATTGTTCTCAGAAGTGGCTCGGCGAACTGTGCAGAGACGAGGAAGATGCTTTTTGCTGCTGTCCCTTGCAGGAGGGTTTCTAACCATGTGGCGCAGAATCAGGTCATTTAGCTGTCGCAACCCAAACCTCAATGAACCACTCAGTTATTCTGCAGTCCTTTCACATCTCACACTCATCATAACCCTTGACCTTTCTTCCAGGGATATTTATTTAACCTCCCTTATACATCAATGTCTTGCTTCTCGATCACCCTCTGTGCCACCAACTGGAACGTTCCTAACATCCTCTTGTTTTAGTTAGTTTGGATTCCTTGATGACTATCCAATGCTAATAGCCTCAAGTTTCGCTCCTCCCATACCATAATGTGGCAAAGGATGGCACGGTAGTATAGTCGCACTTTACAGCGCCAGTGATTGGAAGATTGAGGTTCAATTCCCGTCACTGTCTGTGAGGAGTTTGTACGTTCTCTCCATGACTGTGTGGGTTTCCTCCTGGTGCTGGAAGCCTGGCGTCACTTGCAGGCTGCCCCCACCACATTGCAAATGATGCGTTTTGATGTATATGCGACACATAAAGCTAACCTTCAATCTTTTATCTTTAAATGTGAAGAATGTGGTGTCACTGTTGGTACAACTTCTGCCTCACAGATCCAGAGACCCATGTTCAATCCTCGCCTGGGTGCTGTTTACGTGGAGTTTGGGTGCGGTTTTCCACAGTGTCCTCCAGTTTCCTTTCCACTCCTCAAAGATGTGTTGGTCAGTAAATTCATCAGCCACTGTAAATTGTCCCTGGTGTGTAGGTGAGTGGTAAAATCTGGGGGATCGATAAGAATGTAGGGAAAATAATATAGGATTGGTGTCAATGATGGTCAGCAGAGACTTGTCAGGCTGAGGGGCCTGGTTCAATGCAGAATCACTCTATGACTTTAACATTTAATGCATTTTTTTTCACACAGCAAGTGATAAATTAGGAATATGCGGGCTGAAGGAGTGATGAAACCAGGACCAACAGTAACCCTCAGAAGGGAATTTGTTTGAAAATTTGGGAATGGGAAACTGTCGGGGCTCTGACAAAAGGGCAGCTGGGAGCGGCCAATGGATAGGTCCAGGCTGGCAATGGCTTGCTGGGACAAATATTGCAGAGCTCCATGGTATCACTAAAGAACAGGATTGACACATACACGGCATCAAAGGGTATTGATGCACAAAGGGTAAGTCTTGTACAGTGAACGGTAGGGCACTGAGGAGTGCAGTAGAACAAAGGGATCTGGGAATACAGATCCATAATTCATTGAAAGTGGCGGCACCAGTAAATAGGGTTGTAAAGAAAGCTTTTGGCACACTGGCCATCATAAATCAAAGTACTGAGTACAGAAGTTGGGCCAATCTGTTGAAGTTGTATATGATGTTGGTGAAGCTCTAATTTGGAGTATTGTGTGCAGATTTGGTTACAGGAAAGATGTAAATAAGATTGAAAGAGTGCAGAGAAAATTTACAAGGACTTTGCTGGGCCTGAAGGGCTTGAATTATACGGAAAGACTGAATAGGTTAGGACTGTATTATTTAGAACACAGGAGATCTGATAGAAGTATACAAAATTATGAGGGGTATAGATAGGGTAAATGCAAGCAGGTTTTTTCCACTGAAGTTAGGTGGAGATCATGGGTTAAGGGTGAAAGGTGAAAAGTTTAAAAAGAACATGAGGGTAAACTTCTTCACCCAGAGGGTCATGAGAGTGTGGAATGAGCTGCCAGCGCAAGTGGTGCATGCAATCTCGATTTCAACGTTTTAGAGGAGTTTGGATAGGATCATGGATGGGAGGGGTATGGTCCGGGTATAGGTCGATGGGTCTAGGCAGTTTAAATGGTTCAGCACAGACTAGATGGGTTGAAGGGCCTGGTTCAGTGTTGTACTTTTCTGTGACAATCATTCCTGAAGCCTTCCTATACAGCCCCCTACTGTTCCCTGGAAGGTACTGCAGTGGATAACCACAGCACCGAGCAGGATGAAGCTGAATCACAATCTGTTGTCGCCAGGCTACTAAAGATCTGTTCTGGAGCAGTCAGTCAAGTTCATGACTGGATTGTGCCGGAAATTCTAAAATTGCAAAACCAGGCTTCTGTTGCTTTTAAAATAGAAAGGCATTTCTTTCACACAACCTCCCTCCTTTTCTTCATTATTCCTAAATCAGACAATGTGAAACATCTCAGATTGGTTTGAACTCCAGCTGATTCACCACATCCTGCCCTGTGCCCAGCTACCCTCTCTGGCTCTGCCTCTTGGTAGGAGTTGTTGAGTCTATGTTAATTATACGTCCTCCACAAATGCAGAGCTTCTCCACATCCTTTCCCGCAACTTGGACTTCTAGATTCACTCTCTCCACCCTCCCCCGTGTCCTGAGTGATTATGATGCAACTGGTCCTTTGTCATGATAAAACAGGGCATATGGAAAGGAAACATAGTAAATCAAGTACTGAGAGATTCTTGGCCAGGGATTCCAACCGAGATTCCTAATAATTTCCTTCCTGCAGACTGGGGTCAAAGGAGGTCATTTAGCCTAGAGACCTATGGCACAGAACACTACAGCACAGAATCAGGCCCTTTGGCCTATCTAGTCCATGCCAAACTATCATGGTGTCCGGTCCATCGACCTGCACGCGGACCATAGCCCTCATATCTTTCCCATCCACGTACCTATCCAAATTTCCCTGAAATGTTAAAATTGAACCTGCATCCACCACTTTGCTGGAAGCTCATTCCACACCCTCACAACCCTCTGAGTGAAAAAGTTCCTCCTCATGTTCCCCTAAAACACTTTCACCCTTCACCCTTAAGTCATGACCTCTAGTTGTAGTCTCATCCAACCTCAGTGGAAAAAGCCTGCTCTCATTCACCCTATCGACACCCCTCATAATTTTGTATACCTCAGAATCAGAATCCGGTTTATTATCACCGGCATGTGTCGTGAAATTTGTTAACTTAGCAGCAGCAGTTCAATGCAATACATAATATAGAAGAGAAAAAACAAAACAAAATAATATTAAAAAATAATTAAGTACATCAATTACAGTATAGATATGTTGAATAGATTAAAAATCGTGCAAAAAAACCCAGAAATATTCATTAAAAAAAGGTGAGGTAGTGTCCAAGGGTTCAATGTCCATTTAGGAATCAGATGGCAGAGGGGAAGAAGCTGTTCCTAAATCGCTGAGTGTGTGCCTTCAGGCATCTGTATCTCCTACCTGATGGTAACAGTGAGAAAAGGGCATGTCCTGGGGTGCTGGGGGTCCTCAATAATCAACACTGCCTTTCTGAGACACCGCTCCCTAAAGATATCTGGGTACTTTGTAGGCTAGTACCCAAGATGGAGCTGACATTTTGGTCCTGTGCAGTTGCCCCGCCATACTAGACAGTGATGCAGCCTGTCAGAATGCTCTCCATGGTACAACTATAGAAGTTTTTGCGTATATTTGTTGACATACCAAATCTCTTCAAACTCCTGACTTGCCTTCATTATAACTGCATCAATATGTTGGGACCAGGTCAGATCCTCAGAGCTCTTGATACCCAGGAGCTTGAAACTGCTCTCTCTCCACTTCTGATCCCTCTATGAGGATTGGTATACCTCTATCAAATCTCCCCTTATTCTCATATACTCTAGAGAATAAGGTCCTAACCTATTCAACCTCTCCCTATAACTCAGGTCCTCAAGTCCTACAACATCCTGGTAAAGTTTCTCTGCACTATTTCAATGTTATTAATGTATTTCCTGTAAGTAGGTGACCAGAACTACACATAACGCTCCAAACTAGGTTTCAACAACATTTTAGATAATTTCAACATAAAATCCCAACCCTTGTACTCAATACTTTGATTTATTAAGGCCAATGTGCCAGAAGCTCTCTTCAGTCAGAGCACTGACAATACCCAAGCTCCATACTCCCTCTGCTTTGTGAACCCCAGGGAGCTAACAGGCATATGAGAAGGAAGCTACAAAGAAAGGCAGGGGGGACTGTACTCGTGGGGAATGGCTCCTTCTGTTTCATATCACCACCCAACAAAAACCCATCAGCTGGAGTTGTGGTTGGTCTGAGGACCTTGCAGTTCTTAGGCGAAGAGTTCCTGGTCTCCACTGCCTTTTGTGCGAACACTCAACTGGACTGCCTGGATCTAACATTGGGATTGTATCCCTCGCTCTTTCTATCAAACCTGTCAACACATTTCAGAACAGCAACAAACAGTCCCTGATAAAGTTTAAGGGAATGGGGGATTCTCAAGATTCCTGTATACAATGAATTAAGTACTGACTATGTCTGTGACTGCAGTGTGTTTGAATAATGTCTCACAGCTGCTTTCTTTGGAGCAAGATGATTAAAGTTCGCCCAGATCCACATAAGATGTCTCTGGGCTTTTCACACCTTTTGATTTTGACAAAAAGCAGTACCTGATGGTAATTAGACAGAACATTCCTTTCTTAATTAAAGCATAAATTTGACGGATGTTCTTATCTTTGTCATTAAGTTGTGGCTCCAGCAAACCAGGTAGGACATTCTTTTCTTTAATTAAGGTGGCTGGAGTGTCTAACAAATTGATTGTACTTTTGTATCAATAGTCCATTGACTTGGCCGGAATAGTTATCAAACTGATTGTTCTCTGTATCAATAGTCCATTGACTTGGCCGGATTGGTTATCAAACTGATTGTTCTTTTGTATCGGTGGCCTTATAACTTCTGACAATTCTGACATCGGGCAGTGAACTTGTAGAACAGCCGGGGAGATGAGAAAGATTCTTTCCCTGATGTCGGGTCCAAGTTCACTCGCCGGCCGAGCTTGGAGAAATAAACGGGTGAAAAGATAAGTAACAATCTTTTTGTGCTGTCGTTATTTAATCCAGCAAAGTTACGTTTACATCTCAGTGAGTCAAGTGGCATCTGTTGGGAGGGGGGGGAGAATAATTGTCAACGTACCTGGTTGAAACCTTGCCCCGGGGAGTTAGATCAAAGTTACATCCCACAAAATGGTTTAGCACACACAACTCAATGAGTCGAGAATCATTTGTGGGGAGCGGATAGTTTGTAATTCATTTCACTATGTTTATTTATTTAAAGATACAGCACAGAACAGGCCCTTCTGGCCTAATGAGCCACGTTGCCCGGCAACCCACCTACTTAACCCCAGCCTAATCAGAATCTGAATCAGGTTTAACATCACTGACATATGTCGTGAAATTTGTTGCTATGTGGCAGCAATATATTGCAATACATAATAGTAAAAGCTGTAAATCATAGTACATATATATATTTAAATAAGAAGTGCAAAAAGATATTAAAATAAGTAGTGTTCATGGGTTCAATGTCCATTCAGAAATGTGATGGCAGAGGGTAAGAAGCTGTTTCTGAGTGTGTGCATTGACGGTAGCAATGAGAAGAGGACATGTCTGAATGATGGGGTCCTTAATGACGGATGCCGCCCTTTTGAGGCATCGCTCCTTGAAGATATCCTGGATGCTGGGGAGGCTAGCGCCCAAGATGGAGATGACTGAGCTTACGACGTTCTGTAGCTTATTTTGATCCTGTGCAGTAGCCACCCCCATACCAAATAGTGATGCAGCCAGTTAGGATGCCCTCCATGGTACAGCTGTAGAAATTTGCAAGTGTCTTTGGTGACTTACCAAAACCCCTCAAACTCATAATGAAATATATTCACTGTCGTGCCTTCTTTGTAACTGCAACGATATGTTGGGTCCTCAGAGATGCTAACACCTAGGAACTTGAAATCACTCACCCTTCCCACTTCTGATCCCTCGATGAGGACAGGCATGTGTTCTCTCATCTTATCCTTTCTAAAGTCCACAATCAATTCTTCAGTGTTACTGATGTTGAGTGCAAAGTTTTTGCTGGAATATTATTCAATGAGCTGATCTTTCTCACTCCTGCATCCCTTCTGCTAGCAATAGTTATATTGTCAGCAAATTTATAGATGACATTTGAGCTGTGCCTAACCACACAGTCATGGGTGCAGAGAGAGTAGAGCAGTGGGCTAAGCACACAACCTTGAGGTGTGCCAGTGTTGATTATCAGCAAGGTGAAGATGTTATTTCTGATACGCACAAACTGTGGTCTCCCGGTGAGGAAGTTGAGGATCCGGTGTAGAGGGAGGGTCAGAGGCCCAGATTTTGGAGCTTTTTGGTCAGAACTGTAGGAATGGTTGTGTTAAACACTGAGCTGTAGTCAATGACAGCAGCCTGACATAAGTATTTGTATCGCCCAAGTGGTCCAAGGCGTGTGAAGAGCCAATGAGATCACATCCACTGCATCGCTATTGTGGCGATGGGCAAAATACAGTGGGTCCTTGCTTAGGCAGGGGTTGATTCTAGTCATAACTAGCATTTCACCACCATAGATATGAGTACTGCCGGGTAATAGCTGTTCAAGCAGCTCACCCTGCTCTTCTTGGGCACTGGCATGATTGTTGCCCTTTAGAAGCAGGTGGGAACTTCCAATGTAGCAGTGAGAGATTAAAAATGTCTCTCAACACACCCATCAATTGGTTGGCACAGGTTGTCAGAGCCTACGAGGTACACCATTAAGGTCTGTCACCTTGCAAGTGTTCACCCTCTCAAACGATGTTCTAACGGTGGCCTCTAAGACAGAGATCACAGGGTTGCAGGGATCCTCATAGCTCTAGTTTTATTCTCTGTAAAAGGCGTTGAGCTCTAGTTTTATTCTCTGTAAAAGGCGTTGAGCTCATCTGGGAGTGAAGCATCACTGCCATTCATGATGTTAGGTTTCACTTTGTAGGAACTTGGTGTTAGGCACGTGGCCAAGTGGTTAAGGCGTTCGTCTAGTGATCTGAAGGTCACTAGTTTGAGCCTCAGCTGTGGCAGCGTGTTTGTGTCCTTCAGCAAGGCACTTAACCACACATTGCTCTAGTGTCTGTGCGAGGAGTGGAGCCCCACACAGACTTCCAATCTGCACCTTGTAAGGCATGAAAATGCCCGATGTAGGCCTCTGATGGTCTGAGTCAACGTTCCCCTAATGGCCTGCAAACCGTGCCCATGTTACAGACTCACAGAGTACCACAGCACCAAAATGCGCATTGATGCTGGCTGCTGATTGCGCGGGAGTGGGGGAGAGGGGCTTCGGGGTTCTAACGCTTTTCTGCTATTCATTCCTTTGGGGGGTTTTCTGCTTTTCGTGGATGTCTGTGAAGACAAGCATTTCAGGTTGTATACTGTATTCATTCTCTGATAATAAATGGAACAGTTTGAACTGGTAAACAGGCCCTTCTACCTATCTAAACTATGCCAAGCCTTCTGTCAGTCACTCATCAACCACCCACCCTTGGGGAAACTGTCACAGCACAGAAATAGTCCCTCCCATTACCATTGGTAAAGTGAGCGATGATCCTTGACTAGAAGTATAGAGGAAGCAATAAACCTTATGGCTTAAGCAAGATTTTAAATGCAATGACAAATGTGCTTTTTGTTAACATACTTCCAACTTTTAACTAGAAAACGAAAGGGGGTGGGGGGGACAGTTTCACTGTTCCGCCTTATGTGACAGACCATACAAGCGTCTAATGCTTTTGATAGCACCGACTCAGAGGCTGCACACTTTCCAAGGAAGGTCTGAAAGACCAAGATCCAAATTTGGGGGCCAGCTTGCTAACCAGGCTGGCACCCAGATGCTGAGGTGGAGCACTGCACCATAAAGGGTGTCACTTCTCAAGTTTAGGCGCTGTCTTGGCCTCTGGGGTGATCCCTAACAAGAGGGCACAGTTTAAAGGAGCTTGGAAGTAAGTACAGAGGAGATGTCAGGGGTAAGTTTTTTTTATGCGGGGAGTGGTGAGTGTGTGGAATGGGCTGCCAGTGACGGTGGTGGAGGCAGATATCATAGGGTATTTTAAGAGATTCCTGGATAGGTACATGGAGCTTAGGAAAATAGAGGGCTATGGGTAACCCTAGGTAATTTCTAAAGTAAGGACATGTTCAGCACAGCATTGTGGGCCAAAGGGCCTGTATTGTGCTGAACACTATGCTCTGTCTGCCAGAGAAAGCAGGATCTCCCAGTGGCCACACATTTTAATTCCACATCCCATTCCCATTCTGACATGTCTATCCACGGCCTCCTCTACTGTAAAGATGAAGCCACACTCAGGTTGGAGGAACAACACCTTATATTCCGTCTGGGTAGCCTCCAACCTGATGGCATGAACATTGACTTCTCTAACTTCCGCTAATGCCCCACCTCCCCCTCGTACCCCATCCGTTATTTATTTATATACACATTCTTTCTCTCTCTCTCCCCCTTTTTCTCCCTCTGTCCCTCTGACTATACCCCTTTCCCATCCTCTGGGTTCCCACTCCCCCCGTCTTTCTCCCCGGACCTCCTGTCCCATGATCCTCTCATATCCCCTTTGCCAATCACCTGTCCAGCTCTTGGCTCCATCCCTCCCCCTCCTGTCTTCTCCTATCATTTTGGATCTCCCCCTCTCCCTCCCATTCCCACTTTCAAATCTCTTACTAACTCTTCCTTCAGTTAGTCCTGACGAAGAGTCTCAGCCTGAAATGTCGACTGTACCTCTTCCTAGAGATGCTGCCTGGCCTGCTGCGTTCACCAGCAACTTTGATGTGTGTTGCCTGTATTGTGCTGTAAGTTTTCTATGTTTCTAATGTCCCAGGAATCAGTCGGGATGTTGTATTTCCTCAAGAGGGCTTTAAGTACGCCCTTGAATCTGTTTCCTAGCCTGCTCAGTCATCTCCTCGTGACTGAGCTGGGGGATGAGTCTGTGTCCAGCATCTGCTGCCTGGCATGGGATTGGGGCAATCTGTCCGACAACAATGTAACAAAGGCCTCAATGCCAGGCATGTCAGCCAAGGAAAGGACACTGTTCACAGATCCTACCAGTGCACTTTGAGGATTTGGCAGAGACCTTGGTGATAGCTCTCCAGTCTTTGTGGTGCCTGTTATAGGTCATCCACATCTCAAAGTAGAGTACTACACAGGAACAGGTCCTTTGGCTCACGCTGTCTGTGCTGAACACCACACCGCATTAAACTAATCCTCTTTTGCCTCATACTCATGTAAACGTCACCATCGTTATCTCCTTCCACCACACCTCTCGCGGCAGCGCGTCCAGGCCTTTACGTTTCTGTGTAAAACAAAAGTTGCCCCACTCATCTTTAAACTGATCCCCTCTCGCCAGAAATTCATGTCCCCCAGAACATTTCTACTCAGGGGAAAAAAAGATTCTGACTGTCCACCCTGTCAATGCATCTCAGAACACCTCGGGGGGATCACTGGCAGACCATGAACTAAACAGCGTAATGGTGGCTTTCTTAATCCACTAGGGACTGACTGTGTTTCACGGAGTTTAATCTAGTGTCAGACGTGTAACCCCACCCCCACCCGCACCATATGGCGTTTTGTAGCATGGATAACCTGACAAGAGGACACACATTCTGGGTTGAATACAGTACTACCTTGCTCCTACGATGACGCCTGTCAGAATGAATGCTTTATGCCACTGAGAGTGTGGAGTGGATTCTGATGTGATAGGGCAGCTGCACTCGGTCAGAATTTTAAACGCCACTGAGGCGCTGCTCAGTGGAAACATGCCACGGACCTCCAGCGACCGGGCGAGTTTGAAACACGCTAGAGAAGCCATTGGCAGTGTGGAAGAAGTCGCCCATTGCCGGTGATGTCATTAGAAAAGTCGGGGTGGGTGGGGAGCAGGGGGCTGTGTTTGCACCGGTGCTTTGACTGCCGTGTCTGTGCATGCACCAAAGCTTTGACTGCAATGCTCGGAGTACTGTCAGCTGGTGCAGTGGACCCTGGGAATCTTAGTTCGCTGCGGCGGCGGCTCTTCACCGGGGAGATGTCGGACTCCAATTCCCAGCCTGCACTGTGAGGAGGCTTGTGGGTAGGGCAGGGGACGCCAGGGTTTCGGTGGAGAGTGAAGCAAATGTTTTTGCCAGGAGTCCCCTCGGCTGGAGGCGGGGACAAGCCCTGCTTATATTGGGCTGCACTTGTTCGGCAGCGCGACAGACGCTCAGGACGCTGGCTGGCTGTGTACTCGTGACAGTCGCCGGGGCAGGGAGCGGGATCGCCGCAAAGACACTTCATTTTGGGGACGGGGCAAGTCGCCTGAGAGCACGAGTTCAGGTCGGCCGCCCTGGGGACGGCGCTCCTGCGAGCGCAGCACCTTTGCCCCTCGATTGCGGGAAGGGAGCGAAGGTCCCTACAAGTGATAAAAGAGAGGGAAACAACCCCATCCCCGTTCTGAGAGCAGCCGGGACTGGGGTCGCCTGTGAGGATCTTGGAGCATCATGGACCCCGAGGTGGCAGAGAAACCGGCCGAGCCGGGCGATTGCTGGAAATTTTCCGTCATGTATCTGTGCTTTTACGGCTTCATGATTCAGGTTAAGCCAGCAGAGAGCTTCATCACTCCTTACCTCCTGGGACCAGACAAGAATTTTACCAGGGAGCAGGTGAGTGCCGTGAGGTGATGAAATGTGACAGAGGGCTTTACACTCCTCAGTGGGTTCTTACGTTTAGTGGATCTCCCAAGCTGTAATCTGGTCACTGACTTCATGTTTAATATATGGTTTGCAATTAGTTCCCATCTGGTCGTATCCCATGAAGTAGTGGAACCTTCAGTAAAAGTCCCCATAATTGATGCAGGTTGTCTAGAGGGATGGTTGTGTGTTTGTGGTGGTAATCCGTTCGGGGTGAAGTTAGCCAGATGTACTGGCGGGGTCTCAGGATCAAGCAGGCCACTGCTCTGGGCTGTTAGGTGTGTGCCGCTCCTTGGGTTAATTGCATTTAACTAAAAGGAATATGAATTAAAGTATGACTTTCATTTACATAATGCCCTTCAGAATCACGTTTATTATCACTGTTACAGTGGGGTGAAATTTGTTGTTTTGCGCTGGCACTACAGTGCAAAGACAGTCAATTACCAAACAGTTAAAATCACAGGAATAACAAGGTACTGTTCCTGGACTGTTCAGAAAGCTGATGTGGGAGGGGAAGAAGCTGTTTCTAAATCCTTGAGTGTGTATCTCCATGCTCCTGTACCTCCTCCCTTATGGTGATAACAGGATGAGTTTAGGTCCTGGATGGTGAGGATCCTTAATGATGGATGCTGCCTTCTTGAGGTACCTGTCCTGGCTGAATCTACGCACCTACCTCCCTCCACAGCACTGCACATTTCAGTCCCCAAACCAGGCTGTGATGCAGCCAGTTGGAATGCCCTCCACTATACATCTAGAAATTTGCTAGAGTCTTTGGTAACACGGCAAATCTCCTCTAACGCCTAGAGCTTCAAACTTGCACCATATCCACAGCCACATGACGTGTGGCTCAGGAGGTTTGCTAGTCTGTTATATTTTTTGCCCCACAGCACCATACTCACAGCAGTGTGGCTGCATAATCAGTACACTTGCTTGAGGAATGGATTTTTCCTGAGACACCAGGAAGAAGTCTCCCCTGTTTTTCAACATGGTTCCCAATGAGTCCATTCACACCGCCGGGTTTGAAGTGTTGCTTCAGGCTAGCAGGAATGTTGTTCACTTGGGTCCAGGTGGAACAAGAAGGTAACACCTCATCCTCTGAGATCTGAGTGCCCTTAGAGTTGCTTTATGTGGGATTTGCACTGTGACTTGAAGCTAATCCTCCTCTCTGAGACAGAACTGATGTTGCTGAGTCCCAGTCGAGCCGCCTGAACTCAGCGTCCCCATGCAGCGGTGAGGGGCTGCGTTCCCCGGGCTCTGAGCCGGGGGCACTTCTCACTGAGGTTTGCCATGCTCCAGCTGTGAAGTATCTGACAGGTTTGCCTACGTAACTGTGGGTAGAATGCTTTGTAATGTAATTCCCTTCAGTGTCAGTGTGGGGGAAAACCATTGACACAAAAGAGTCTGGAACTATTGGGAAAGCAACAATACAGACAATATCCTCCAAAGTGGATGGTTTAGCACCAACCTTTACCGTATGCCAATTCTGCAAAATTCAGTTTCACTCCAAGGGCACAAATTTACAAACTCGGCTGGGCATTTCTGTTCCTGACCTCTTGTGCGTGTCCCGTGCACGTTCACCTTCAGCTCCTCTGATGGAAATGGGATCTCTTTATAGGTAGATGGTCACAAAAAGAGCAGGGAGCACAAGGTGCTGATGTCACCAACGAGGTGCCAGTTAAAGGAGTCCATTCACCCCCCCACCCTCCACCCCCACTTCTTTCCTCCCTCTCCCCCAGCCAGTTTTTGTTTGTGAAGCACCGTGCACCTATTGTGGGATCCCTGTGTGAACAATCAGTCCCTCCCCCAGTGATGAGGTTGGACTGTCAGGGCACTAGAATGTGTGTGTGTTCCTGGGGGAGTGTAGGGCTGATCAGTCAGATGGGGATCCCTGACCACCCCCCCCCCGCCCACCACTACATCTTCTCCAGGGGCTCTTGTGTGCAGCAGGTCTGTGGCTGCCTCACAGACAGCCTCCTGCGATCAGCCACAACAGTGCAGCAGTGATACTAATTTTCCGCAGCTCCTGTTGAGAGACGTGCAGGTCCTGTTCTAGCGCTTAGCTCCAAGTGTAAACCACTTCAGATTCATGCAGTGAAGTGCATCGCTTCCCTAAACAACTAACGCATCCAGGGATGTGCTGGGGGCTGCCCGTGGGTGTCGCCACACATTCTGGTGCCAACTTAGCATACCCACAATGTTCGGCAGAACTTGGTTGTAGTTCCCTACGTCCCCTTGGCCAGCCCTGTGGGTGGATGATCTGAATCTGTGTCAACAGTGAATGCAGCGTTACTAGAAAACACAACGGAAACAGATGAGCCTCAGATTCTGGCCACGTCTCTTCCCCGTGGCCAGAAAACCTGAGGGCACTAACTTGGTTATCGGCTAAGGAATCAGGCAAGGTAATTTGGGCACGTTACCTGATACAGTCAACGAGACCCTTCGGAGGACAGCTAGCTTACAGTCATAGAGTCAAACAACATAGAAATAGGTCCTTTGATCCATTCCCATGTAAACCAGTCCCAATTGCCTGTGTTTGGCCCATATCTGTCTAAATCTTTCCTACATTTTTAGTAGCTGTCCAGGTATCTTTTAAATGTTAGTGTTCCTTCCTCTGCCACTTCTTCTGGCAGCTCACTCCATAAACAGATCACCCTGTGGGTGGAAAAAATATCGTCCCTCAGGTTCCTTTTATCTGTCTGCCCTCTCATTTTAAATTGATGGTCCTCTAGTTCTTGATTCCCCAACAGTGGCAAAAAGACTTTGCACCTGTAAGAAGAGGGTAGAATCTGGGCAGAGAGGGAAATAGATGGGACATGGGGAGAATAAAATGGGATTGGTGTAAATAGATGCTCGATGTCAGTAAAGACTCAATGGGCCAAAGCCTGTCTCTGTGCTCTCTGTCTCTAAGCTGCCTGATGAGGTCACATTAGAACAGTGCGTTCAGATTTGGTCGCTGTTACATAACGGGTAATTTGTAGTGGACAATTAACCTACCAACCTTTGAGCCTTTTGGGCGGTGGGAAGAATCTGCAGTTCTCAGAGAACACGCGTGGTCATAGGGAGAAGGAGGAAACTGCACACAGAAAACACCAGAGGTCAGGATCACATCAGGGTCTCCAGGGCGTACCGGAAGGAGATTGCGTTGCAGATATTTGAGTGGAGAGCCGGGGGTGAAGGAATTCCCCTCTGAAAGAACTGGGTTGCTATGGATGTGCCAAATGGCATTGTGTGTTGTTCTGTTTGAGATGCAGTAGTGAGTGGTGCAGATTTACACTTGGATATCTTGCTGCGGGAGTACTTTGCTTTACCGAAGTAAGTTAAAATGCGACCAGAGCCAAAGGGGATTTGTAAACTCCTTGCGCCGCATTCCAGACTGCAAGATTTGTTTAGGATGAATGCAGTTAAATATGAATCACTGCATTATCGTTGTTATATATTCTGATTCTGTGGTCATATTGCTGTCTTTCTCGAAGATGCTGTTAAATGCAAATTGTTCTACCGAAGGTAAGCTTGACCCTTGTACTTTCTATTGATTTTAACACCTGTACTTATGAATGGCGATTGATCTTACAAATAAGGAACTTTAACATGCACAGTTTACTAAATGGCCAATATCTGTAACTGCCAGTCAGTTCTGTGTAAAAGTGGCCACAGGTAACCAGAACAGTGTGGTGACCAGGGCTATGCTGTTCTCATTGTGCCCAAGCAAATAAAGTGTGATTGAGAAACAAGCTTCAGAGTTTAGTTAATCAGCGACTATAGGTTTTGTCTCATACGTCAAAGATATGTAGGCCAGTAGATTAATTGCCGGCTGTAGATTACTGCTGATGCATGGGTAGTGGTAGAATTGTGGGGAAGGGACAGTAGAAGCAGAACCACTTTATTGCCACTATCAGAACTGATTGTGGTTCACTGCCAAGCATAAAACACAGGACAATACCATAACAGACAACCAACAATTTAATTTACAAGACAATAGTGCAAACAGCCATGAGCATTCAGCAATGAACAGAACAGTCTCATAGACAAATGTCAACAATTAAACTGAAATGTGAACGTATCAACAGACTCAGTCATTATCAACAGAACAAGGAGATCAGGAATGGTCATTTAGCAGATGCTGTGCAGGGAGAGTTAGGGTATTACGAAGGGTCTCGGCCCGAAACGTCAACTGTACCTCTTCCTAGAGATGCTGCCTGGCCTGCTGCGTTCACCAGCAACTTTAATGTATGTCACTTGAATTTCCAGCATCTGCAGAATTCCTCGTGTTTGCGTATTACACCTGAGTGAGTTTTGTTGAGAAGCTGCATAGCTACAGGCGAGAAACTTCGGAGATGATGTGTAGTCCTGGTGGTGATGGATTTGCAGTGTCTCCCTGCTGGCAATTTGGTGAATAGGTGACTGCAATGGTGGGTGGAGTCAGCAGTAGTTGTTTCAGCTCTTTCCTTTGCTCTGGCGATGAATAGGTCTGTTCATGTTGTTAGCTGACAGCCAATGATCTTCTCCAGTGAGTGGACCACTTGCTGTGAGCTGGACCTGGAGCGGGAAACCAAACGGTGATGGAGGTGGTCACAACTCTCTGTGATGGCTGAGTGAAAATTCATCAGGACACCCTCTGAGACGCTAAGTTTCCCAAGCTGGTGTAGGAACAACAATCTCTGCTGGACTCTCCAAGTGAAGAACATAACATTGGTAATGGTAGTCCCAAGGATTTGAATGGCTTGGCCAGACACAGACACCATTAATTTCCAATGTGGTAGGGGGTGGTGTCAGGTAGAGGCTTGTCGGCAAAGTCAATCCTCATTTCCACTGTCTTGATAGCATTAAGTTTCAAGTTGTTATGAGCACACCATGCTGCAGGATTGTCTACCTCTCTTCAAAAGAGGTCACATCATTATTCGAGATGAAACCAACCACTCTCATGGATAAATGTGAGGTTATCCACTTTGGTGGCAATAACAGGAAAACAGATTATTATCTGAATGGTGGCCGATTAGGAAAAGGGGAGGTGCAACGAGACCTGGGTGTCATTATACACCAGTCATTGAAAGTGGGCATGCAGGTACAGCAGGTGGTGAAAAAGGCGAATGGTATGCTGGCATTTATAGCAAGAGGATTCGAGTACAGGAGCAGGGAGGTACTACTGCAGTTGTACAAGGCCTTGGTGAGACCACACCTGGAGTATTGTGTGCAGTTTTGGTCCCCTAATCTGAGGAAAGACATCCTTGCCATAGAGGGAGTACAAAGAAGGTTCACCAGATTGATTCCTGGGATGGCAGGACTTTCATATGATGAAAGACTGGATCGACTAGGCTTATATTCGTTGGAATTTAGAAGATTGAGGGGGGATCTGATTGATATGTATAAAATCCTAAAGGGATTGGACAGGCTAGATGCCGGAAGATTGTTCCCGATGTTGGGGAAATCCAGAACGAGGGGTTACAGTTTGAGGATAAAGGGGAAGCCTTTTAGGACCGAGATTAGGAAAAACTTCTTCACACAGAGAGTGGTAGAGTGGTGAATCTGTGGAATTCTCTGCCACAGGAAACAGTTGAGGCCAGTTCATTGGCTATATTTAAGAGGGAGTTGGATATGGTCCTTGTGGCTAAAGGGATCGGGGGTAAGGAGGGAAGGCTGGTACAGGGTTCTGAGTTGGATGATCAGCCGTGATCATACTGAATGGTGGTGTAGGCTCGAAGGGCCGAATGGCCTACTCCTTCACCTATTTTCTATGTTTCCATGTCATCCACGGACTTAGAGATTTTAATGGATTTCTCTGTGGAGGTATAGTTATTTTTAAAAAGTAAGAACAGGAGGGGTGAAAGAACACAGTCCTGGGGAGAGCCTGTGCTTATGGACAAGTAGGAACCCAGCCTTGCATACTGCTTCCTTTCTGTCACAAAGTTTGCAATCCACTGACAGATTCGGTAGGGTACGGCTAGCTATGGAGCAACTCCAGAATAATAGAATGAAACAAAATTAGTGAAGATGGGTCCTGGGTGATCAGTAGGCTGAAGGGTTTCTGTGCTGTGTGACTCTGTTGAAATCTCACTCCAGTGAAGTTAGTTCCCGGCATGAGTAAACACATCCAGAATCGCACTGAGGCAGTGTTGCCTGGCCAGAGGGGTGCTTCTGATGAGTTATTTAACTGAGGGTACACATGCTCTTTGAAGTGGATGTACAAAAACCATGAGACCATGTTGAAGGGCAGTGGGAATTACTGCAGTCCACATCACTGAAGCTTCCATGAAGAATTCCATGCTGTGCTTTGTGGCACTTTGCTGTGCGTGGTTTGGCTGTGTTTCCTGCATTACAACAGTGGCCACGCTTCAGAGTAACTTCATTGACTGTAAAGTGCTCAGAGATGGTATAAGGTGCTCTATGAAAGATTTTGTTTCCTCCTTCTGTTTGTCATGCTTTTGACAGATATGATTCAAACAGATCAAGCTAGTGGTTGTGGGAGAGAGGGACAGCATTTGCTTGATGCAGTGGTTTTGGCTTTGTAAGAAGAGCCAACTATAGGCCTCATTGTGATTGCATGAAGTTATGCTAATCCTGTTTTAAATAGACGGGTCACCTTCCTGACCCCAGTCCAGTTAGTTTCTTTCTAATGTCGTAGGGGATTAAGTAGAAGCTTCATTAGTAACTTAATGGGGGTTCCTCAGCCTTCCATTTTATGGAAGTTACCTAGAATGTAAAGTGCAGCACGTTACACTTAACTACATTTCATATCTGCTGTATAGTTCTCTGCAATGCAGAGTGCAGAGCACAGAGGCACATCCCATGTGGGCCAACTCCCTTTCCTCTTCTGTTCAACTTATCAGGAAACCCTCCTGCTCCAGTGACTACCCTAGTTTCCCTTCATTGCATTGATAAACCTCACCTCAACCTCACCCAGTGACACTGAGTTTCACTTTCCAGGCTCTGGTTTCTACCAAAGCTGTTTCATTGCTGACTTGGGGCCCTAGTTTTGATTTCTCTCCACAAGTAGAAATCTCAAAGTCCAGCTCACTGCTAGTTTCAAAGGCCTCTGTCAGGTAAATTGATTTATTATTGTCATATATACTGAGGTGCATGAAAACTTGTCTTGCACATTGTCCATACAGATCAATCCATTGGGATAGTGCAAAGTAAAATACTGACAAAGTGCAGAATAAAGTGTTACAGTCTTCTCTCATCCATCTTTTCTTGAGTTATTTTGTCTCAAGCCATCAATTGTGGAGTTATTCTTGCACATTTTTTTCCACATTTCATCAGCTGAAGCTTTATAAGGCATCGGTCAGACCACACTTGGAGTGTTGTGAGCAGTTTTGGCCCTCTTGTCTCAGAAAAGATATGCTGGGATTGGAGAGGGTCCAGAGGATGTTGACGACAATGATCCCAAAAATGAAAGGGTTAACATATGAGGTGAATTTGTTTGATGGCTCTGGGCCTGTGTTTGTTGGGGTTTAGAAGAATCAGGAGGGGATCTTATTGAAACTAATCAATTATTATAAGGCCTTGATGGAGTGGATGTGGGGAGGAAGATTCCAGTAGTGGGAGAGTCTAGGGCCAGAGGCACAGTGTCAGAATACAAGGGCATACCTTTGGAACAGAGATGAGGAGGAATTTATTTAGCCAGAGGGTGGTGAATCTGGAATTCATTGCCACAGACAGCTGTGAAGGCCAAGTCATTGGGTATATTTAAAGTGAAGATTGATAGGCCCATTTTTAATAAGGGTGTCAAAGGTTATGAGGAGAAGGCGGAAGAATGAGTTGGAGAAGGATAATAAATCAGTCATGATGAAGTGGTGGAGCAGACTCGATGGGCTGAATAGCCCAATACTGCTCCTTTGTCTTATCGTCATTGGAAGTGGTTAGGTGGAGCTTTTGGGGTTCTCTCTACGCAGAAGAGAAGGTGGTGGGAGTGGTTGCAGGCTTATTGGAGATACTTGATCTTGAGGTGTTTGGTAGAGGAAATGAGGTGAACACGTTTTTACTGGCAAGAAGGTTGGGAACTAGAGCACACAAGTTTGAGATGATTGGCGAAAGAAGCATAAGATATTATTGACTTGAGTGATTTGAGATGTGGAATACACAGCTTTGAAAGATGGGGAAAATAGATTTGGCTGCTTAATTAAATGTACCCAGATGGCCAACTTTGCAAGATTATGGAGCAATAGAAAGGAAGTAGCTACCAGCACTAGTAAGATGGGTCAAGTGGCCTACTAGAGTTATACAGCATGAAAAATTGCCCTTCTACCTATCTTGTACATGTTAATTGCATTTGGCCCATATCCCGCCAGACCTTCCTGTCCATGTACTAATGCAAATGTCTTTTAAGCATTGTAATTGCACCTGTCTCTGCTACCTGCATACAGTCCATGCCATACTTGTGTAGATAAAAACTGCCTCTTAGATGTTTTTTAAATCTTCCCCTTCTCGCTTTAAACCTATGGCCTCTAGTTTTGGGCTCTCCTACACTGGGACAAAAATTATGACTCTTTATGCGTTGTATAATTTAAAAATACCTCTATAAAGTCACCTCTTGGCCTCCTTCGCTCCAAAGAAATCAGCCTGGACCACCCAATCTCTCCTAACTGGAGCGCTGAGGTGTATTTTTGGGGAGTCTTTGGACTGCAGGAGTCCTCATCTGAAAATCCAGCTGGAAAAAGACCTGCGCAAGAGATTACGGATGCTGGGATCTGGAGCAAGAAACAAATTGCTGGAAGAACTGTGCAGGTCAAGCAGTATCTGTGAAGACAGAGGGATGGTTGATGTTTCAGGGTGAGAGGCTGCATCAGGATAACTTCGGTTTTACATTTGATAGCTAGACACCAGTAATAAATCCTTGCTGGTGACTGTGCCCTGAGCTGCATTAGCTCTGGAAACCCATTCCATTCCCTCCCCAATCTCCCTGCCTCATTCCTCGCTTTTATATGATACTCTCCTACCTAGCCAAGCCTCAGGTCTCCTTGCAGAGTCCACTGTCAAATCATATTCATCGGTTTACTCTGGATTCCAACAGGATGAAATTTATCCGACCGTTTTAAACACCTGTTAGACCAGCCTAACTATTTCTATTTGAGGGAATATAAAACTAGTATGTACCATGTGTTGTCATTAATAATCCCATCAACGGACAGATCATGTTTGTTTGATGAGGGATAGGTGCTGCTTGTCAGTGGTCATACAGAATGGGGCGGTCAGAGTGTGGGACAATTGTGTAGAAGGGTGGTATGGGGGTGGGGGGAAGGAGATGAACAAAATCTGGGGACTAAAGGCTCTGAGGCAAGAAGATGGTGTTGGTAAGGTTCATCCTGACCTGTTGACAATAAGAGCCAGCCATGTTAACTCCTGGGCCCAGCTCCAACTCAAAATGGCTTCCACTGGTTATTCTTCTGATTAACAGAGGGCTTGAGCAGGAAGTGTATGGAGCCATAAAGAACCATATTATACTTCTAATAAGGTAATTTTCATTTAAAAAGTGTAAAACGTATATGGAGATTCTGGCAAGACAGTGAAATGGCACTTGTGAAGAGTATGAAAATCTCATCAAGCCCTGACTTTTACATCTGAATGAGGTCCTTGTGAACTATCGACAGTCTCTGTAAAGTGGAAAAGATTGCTAAATAAATTCAGTGTCTTTGGAGAGAGAACCAGCGATAAAATTCAGGCCAGGGGTTATAGATAGGGATAGTGGAGTTTCCCCCAGTGTTGGGGCCAATATTTATCTTTAATCTGACATAAATGAAACAAGGTGTCTGGACATTATCACACTGCTGCTTTTTAAAACCTGCTGCGTGTAGGAGGCAGATGTGATGCCTATGGTAGTTGACTTCTTTTGGAAGTCCAATAAAACAGATCATCTGCTATCCCAAGGATTTGCCATTTGGCATCTGAGTGCTCTGGTTTCCTCCCGCATTCCAAAAAAGTCACATTGGTCACATGGGTGTGAATGTTTGGGCCAGAAGGGCCTGTACTGTGCAGTATCCCTGAAAATAAATTTAAACATACAGTGGCAGAGCTGGGGCTGTTGCCCCTCTCTCTTCCCGATGATGTCAATTAGAATAATTCACTTCAAATGTTAGAGAGACACTTGGTCCCTTTCCTAAAGAAAAATACTGATAAATGGTTAATGATTTGCCAGTTTAACCTAATTGTCTTTCTTAAAATGCTGAATACTAGGCATTAGTTTTGAAGCAATGTGTATTTGGATTTTTTTTAGGCTAATTGGGACTGCCTATTTACTCAAGAAAACATAGCACAAGGCCCCTTAAGCCTGCAACACCATTCAGTATGAACATGGTTGCTCTATGCTGGTCTCACCTTCTGTCCTGTACCAGATCTCCATAGCCCTTTATTCCTTGTCTGTCTCCACCTAAGTATTTCCAATGACCTGGCCTCCACCACCCCAGGTCAGAGGATTCAAGAGACTCCTTGCCCTCTGAGAGAAGAAATGTCTATGCATCTAATTTTTAAATGACCGTCCCCTGGTTTGAGTTTCTGGTGAAAGCAGCTCTCTTCTTCCCCTATCAGAATCCTCTTACTGAAGTGCTTTAACTCTCACTGCCCCACACCATCCGTTTGCCAGGTTTTTTGCGCAGTCAGTCTATCCCATTGCAGACTTGGCCTTCCACCTGTTTCAATGTCATTGGCAAACTTAAAACCCTTGTATTTTATTCCCTCTTCCAGGTCATTAACATAAATAGTAAATAGTTGGGAAGGAAGAACCATTTGCTGGGAAATGCCACAAATTACATCCCTATTCCATTACAATGGACACTTTTATTCCAACTCTTTATTTTCTATGTGAAAACCAGTTTTCAAACTGGATAACACACTTCCTCCGAAATCTTGGATCATTATTGCACCAGCGTCGTTTGTGGCACCATTTGGAAATGTAAAAACATTACCTCTATACACGCAGTGGCCACTTTATTAGGTGCACAAGTGGAAATGCCCCTGGGACACTGAGGAATAAATATGCAGGTAGATTAGGGAAAGGTGGGAAAAAACAATGGGGTCAACTTCGCCAATATAGACTGGGACCTCCATGGTGGGGCAGAAATTGTTAGGTGCATCTAGGAGGGTTTCTTAAATCGGTAGGTAGATTGTGCAGTGAGAGGAGGGGTTGTACTGAACTTGGTGTTGGAAAATGAGCCTGGCCAGGTGACCGATCTTTCAATGGGAGAACATTTAAGGAACAGTGGCCAAAACTCCTTAAGTTTAAGATTGCTATATGATAAGGTTAAATATAGACCTTGCAGGAAAGTGTTAAATTGGAGCAAATCACAATATAATGCAGGAACTAAGGAGAATTCATTGGGAACAGCTATTCTTGGGCAAGTCCACATCTGACATATGAAGGGTGAAGACCTCCTGTACAGTGTATAGAGATGGTGAGGGAATCTTGGATGTTGAGAGTGAGGTGGTGAATTTAGTCAGGAAAGAGGAAACGTACATAACGTTTAGGAAACTACAATCAAATGGAGCCCTTGAGGATTATAAAGAAGCCAGAAAAGAAGAGGGAATTAGGAAATCCAGTATGGACTATGAAAAGACGTTGGCAAGTAGGATTAAAGAGAATCCTGAGGGATTCTATACAGACATCAAGAGCAAGAGGGTAACTAAAGATCAAGTAGAACCACACAAGGATAGAGGAGGAGACATGTTCTTGAAGGCAGAGGGTGAGGGTGAGCTAAGTTCTTTGTGTCTGCATTTATCAATGGAGGATAGTGAAATCAGATGTGTAATGTGCTAATGAGTTAGGGCATTTTGAAATGAAGAAGGAAGTTGTGTAGGTCTGCTTAAAAAAAAAAATTAAAGAGGTTAAGTTTCTGGGGTGTGATTGTATATATACCCTGGTTGTTGAGAGAGGTAGGAGATGAGATTGCTTGGGTCCTGACCAAGATCTTTGTGTCCTTTAGCTACCGGCAACATCCTGAAGGACCAGCAAGTAGTTAATGTTGTTGTATTATTCAAGAAAGGAAAGGGGGATAATCCTGAAAACTATGGTCTAGTGAGTCCCGCAGCAGTGGTAGAGAAGTTGTTGTAGCACTGTGTAAGATAAGTTGTGTTCGAGGAGGTAATAAAAATGATTAATGAAGGTAGAGCAATGGATATTGTCGAGATGGATTTTAGTAATGTGTTTGACTACATCACAGAAAGAGAGCCTTTAGTCCATGGCAGCCTGGTCTTCTGCCTAGTTCCATCTACCTGCACCTGGACTGTAGCTTTCCTCACATCTACCACTTATAGCTGACAGTTCGTTCTGCACTCACACTACCCTTTGAGTGATAATTCCGTGTACCGTATTGCTACAAGATGTCCCCTCATTCTCTTGCGCTCCACTGAATTAAGTCCTAAACTATTCAATCTTTGTCTATAGCTCGGGTCACTTCAAGTCTCAGAAAAATCCTTGTTAATTTTCTCCGCACTTTCGAGCGTATTGGTATCTTTCCTGTAAGTATGTGATTATAAATGTGCACATTTCACTAAACTTTGCCTCACCAATGTCTTCTACAACTTCAGCTTAGCATCCCAACTCCTGTACTCAGTGCCTTAGCTCCTGTAACCAGGGTCCCTCATGGTAAGCTCATCCAGAAGATCGGCATGCATGTGATCCATAGTGACTTGTATGTTTGATTTGGAATTGGCTTGCCTGTAGAAGACAGAGTATTCTGGTTGGAGGTCTGTGACCAGTGGTGTACCACAGGGATCCATACTAAAACCTTTGCTGTTTGTGATATTTATGACTTGGATAAAAGTGTAAATCGTGGGTTAGTAAGTTTGCAGATGATTAAAAGATTGGTGTTGTGGATAGCATTGAATATTGCCCCAGGATACCGTGGGATATAGATTAGTTGCAGATGTGCATGGAGAAATGGCACTTGAAGCTTAATTTAGTAAATGTGACGTTTTGCAATTTGGGATATCAAATATAGAAGGACAGTTCACTGTTACTAGAAAGATCCTTAACCGTGTTGATGTACTGAGGGATCTTGGGGTCCAAGACCAGAGCTCTCTGAAAGTGGTTGATAGGATGGTAAAGAAGGCATGTGGGCTGCTTGTCTTTACCAGTCGAGATATTGAGTTCAAGGGTTGAGAAGTTATATTGCAGCTTTGTGAAACTCCTGTTAGGCTACATCCGGAGCATTGAGTTCAATTCTGAAGGCACAGAAGAGGTTTACCAGGATGCTGCCTGGATCAGATGACGTGTGCTATGATGAGAGGTTGGACAAATTTTGTTTGTCTTTCCTGGACTAGGGGAGGCTGTGAGGACACGTGATAGAAGTTTATAAAATTATGAGAGGCATAAATAGAGTTGACAACTGGTATCTTTTTCCTAGGGTCAAAAATTTTAATACTTGAGCGCATGTATTTAAGGTTAGAGGAGGTAAGTTCAAATGAGATGTGAGGAGTAAGTTTTTATTATACAAATTTGTGGAGTACACTTGGGGATGGTGATGAAGTCAAGTACAATACAGGTAGTTAAGAGGCTCTTAGATTGGCACACAAATATGCAAAGAATGGAAGGATATGTCCTTCTGACTGAACAAGGGATTAGTTCAGTTAAGCATTAAATTGCTAATTTAATTAGTTCAGCACAACATTGTGGGCCAAAGGGCCTGTTTCGTGCTGTACTGTTCTATGTTCTATGTTTTAGGGATTTACATGATTGTCCAGAAGCACACAGCCTCAGGAGGAGCCCTAGCAACTCAGCTGTAGAAGCATTCTTGTGTAATAATTGACAGATAAATGAAGGTTGGTATGAAGACTCTGGAGCTTAGTAAGGCCAAGAAAGCCTTTGACAGAGGATTTCATGCCTAAGCCAGTTTCCAAATAAAGCCCATCGAAATGGAATATGGATCAAAGGTCCCATTCTTGATCTCCTATAAAATGAATTTTATTCTCTTTTAAACAAACAGTTTCTGTTACTGTAACCTCTGTGTTACTGCCTAAGTAATTATAACAATCACCTCCCATTCTGCATTCAGAAGCACTCAAAGCTGCTCAGTGGCGTCATCCAAATCAAGTGATTTTGTCTCTCTCTCTGTCTCTCTCTCTCTCTCTCTGTCTGTCTCTCTCTCTCTGTCTCATCTCTTTCTGTGTCACACTGTCTCTCTCTTGCGCTCTCTCTGCATCTCTCTCTCTCCCCCCCCCCCCAATCTGTGTCTGTCTCTTTCCCCATGACTCTCCCCTGTCTAGGTTAGTTACCTTCTTTGTGGTGAGCTGTCCCACAGTGAGCAGTCCTGTCATAGCCGAGGGTTCCAGTCCTGTGATCATACAGTTGACTACAATGTTCAGGGAGTCCCTTCCGTTGCCAGCCTTGGCATCAGTACAATTCTCTCCAGCTCCACAAAGGGCAGCTCTGACCATGACTGTGAGTACAGTCCCATCCTATCTGCAGCCTTTGATGTCGTTAACCACCATATACACCTCTCTTGCCTTTCTTTTGTTGCTTCTCTCCTTGGCTGCCCAATGTATCTTCATGTGGCAGCCCTTCTGGCCTTGTGCTAACTCTAAAGTCTATCCTTTTAGGTCTCCTCGAGATAACACCATAAGACATAAGAATAGACTTTTGGCCCATGGAGTCTGCTCTGCCATTCAATCATGTCTGATCTGGTTTCTTTTCCCCCCTCCTCAGCCCCACTCCCTGGCCTTCTCCCCGTAACATTTGATGCCATGGCCAATCAAGAACCCATCAATCTCTGCTTTAAATACACTCAACGACCAGGCCTCCACAGCTCCCTGTGATAACAAATTATACAACTTCACTACCCTCTAGCGCAAGAAAATTTTCCGCATCTCTGTTTCAAATGGACACCCCTCTATCCTGAGGCTGTGCCCTCTTGTCCTTGGCTCACTCGTCATGGGAAACAGCCTTTCCACATCTGCACTGTCTAGGCCTTTCAACATTCAAAAGGTTTCAATGAGATCCCCCACTCCCCAATCCTTCTTAATTCTAGTAAGTACAGGCCCAGAGCTATCAAACGTTCCTCCTACGATAACTCTTTCATTCCCGGAATCATCCTTGTGAACCTCTTCTGAAACTTCTCCAATGCCAGCACATCTTTTCTTAAGAGCCCAAAACTCAAGCTGAGGCCTCAACAAGACCTTATAAAGCCTCAGCATTACATCCCTGCTCTTGTATTCCAGACCTCTTGAAATGAATGCTAACATTGCATTTGCCTTCCTCACCACTGATTCAAACTGCAAGTTAACCTTTAGGGTGACCTGCACAATGACTCCCAAGTCCTTTTGCAACTCAAATTCTTGGATTTTCTCCCCGTTTAGAAAATAGCCTGCACATTTATTTTTACCAAAGTGCATGACCAAGCATTTTTCAACATTGTATTTCATTTGCCACTTTCTTGCCGTTCTCCAAATCTGTTTAAGTCCTTCTGCAGCCTTCCTGTTTCCTCAACACTACCTGCCCTTCCACCAATCTTCATATCATCTGCAAACTTGTAAACAAAGACATCTAATCCATCATCTAAGTCACTGATATACTGCATAAGGAGAAGTGGTCCCAATACCGACCCCTGCGGAATACCACCAGTCACTGGCAGCCAACCAGAAAAGAATCCTTTTATTTCCACTCGCTGCTTCCTACCACTCAGCCAATGGTCTAAGCATGTTAGTAATTTTCCTGTAATACCATGGGCTCTTAGCTTGGTAAGCAGCCTCATGTCTGGCACCTTGTCAAATTCCCCAGGAACTAAATGCCAACATTGCATTTGCCTTCTTTACCACAGGTTCAACCTGTAAATTAACCGTCTGGGAGTCTTGCACGAGGACTCCCAAGTCCCTCTCCACCTCTGATATTTGAACCTTCTCCTCATTTAGATAATAGTCCATACTATTGTTCCTTTTACAAAAATGCATTATCATACATTTCTCAACACTGTATTCCATCTGCCTTTTTCCCCATTCCTTCAGTTTGTCTAAGTCCTTTCACAATCACATTACTTCCTCAGCACTATCTACCCCTCCACCTATCTTCATATCATCTACAAACTTTGCCACAAAGCCATCAGTTCCATTATCTAAATCACTGACAAACAATTGTGAAAAGTAGTGGTTCTACTACCGACCCCTGGGAATACCACTAGTCAGCAGCAGTCAACCAGAAAAGGCCCCCTTTATTCCCACTCGCTGCCTCCTGTCTGTTAGCCATTTCTCTAACCGTTTCAGTATCTTTCCTGTAACGCCATAGGATTTTATCTTGTTACGCATCCTCATGTGTGGCACCTTATCAAAGGCCTGCTGAAAATCCAAGTAAGTGACATCCACTGCCTCTCCTTTGTCACCATGCTTTTTACTTCCTTGGAAAAACTCTCTCTACCTGCAAGTTAACCTTTAGAGTGTTCTGCACAAGTACTCCCAAGTCCCTTTGCATCTCAGATTTTTGGAATTTCTCCCCATTTAGAAAATAATCTGCACATTTATTTCTACTACCTAAGTACATGATCTTGCATTTTCCAACATTGTGTTTCATTTGTCACTTTCTTGCCCATTCTCCTAATCTGTGTAAGTCCTTCTGCAGCCTACCCATTTCCTCAACACTATCTGCCCTTCCACCAATCTTCATATCACCTGCAAACTCAGCAACAAAGCCATCTATTCCGTCATCTAAATCATTGATATACAACATAAAGAGAAATACTCCCAACACTGACCCCTGCGGAACACCACTAGTCACTGGCAGCCAACCAGTAAAGGATCCTTTTATTCCCACTCGCTGCTTCCTACCAATCAGCCAATGCCCTAACTGTGTTAGTAACTTTCCTGTAGTACCATAGGCTCTTAACTTGTCAACAGCCTCACGTGTGGCATCTAGACAAACGGCTTCTGAAAATTCAAATATACAACATCCACTGCATCCCCTTTATCTATCCTACTTGTCATCTCAAAGAATTCCAACAGATTGGTCGGACAAGATTGTCATTAAGGAAACCATGCTGACTGTGTCCTATCTTGTCCTGTGTCACTAAGTACTCCATCACCTCATCCTTAACAATTGACTCCCAACATCTTCCCAACCACTGAGGACAGGCTAACTGGTCTATAATTTCCTTTCTGCTGCCTCCCTCCTTTCATAAAGAGTGGAGTGACATTTGCAATTTTCCAGTCCTCAGGAACCATGCCAGAGTCCAACAATTCTTGAAAGCTCATTACTAACGCCTCCACAATCTCTACTGCTACCTCTTTCAGAACCCTAGGGTGCAGTTCATCTGGTCTGGGTGACTTGTGTACCTTTAGGTCTTTCAGCTTTTTGAGCACCTTCTCTCTTGTAATAGTAACTGCACTCACTTCTCTTCCATCACATCTTCAACACCGGGCACACTGCTAGTGTCCTCCACAGTGAAGACTGATACAAAATACTCATTTAGTTCATCTGCCATTTCCTTGTCCCCCATTATTATTTCTCCAGCCTCATTTTCTAGCAGTCCTATATCCACTCTCATTTCTACTTGAAATAGCCTTTTCTATCCACCTTGATATTGCTTGCTAGCTTGCTTTCATATTTTCCATCCTAACAATTCTTTTAGTTGCTCTCTGTAGGTTTTTTTTAAAGCTTCCCAATTCTCTATCTTCCTGCTAATTTTTGCTTTGTTGTATGCCCTCCCTTTTGCTTTTACATTAGCTTTGACATCTTTGTCAGCTAGATTGTACTATTGTGCCATTTGAGTATTTCTTTGTTTTTGGAATACATCTATTCTGCATCTTCCTCATTTTTCCCAGAAACTCAAGCCATTGCCTCTCTGCTGTCATCCCTGACAGCATCTTCTTCCGATTTAATTTGACCAACCCCTCTCTTGTACTACTGTAATTTCCTTTACTTCACTGAAATACTACTACATCAGATTTTACTTTCTCCCTATCAAATTTCAAGTTGAACTCAATCATATTGTGATCACTGTCTCCTAAGGGTTCTTTTACCTTAAGCTTCCTAATCATCTCCAGTTCATTACATCGCTCCCAATCCAGTATAGCTGACCTCCTAGTAGACTCAACGACAAGCTGCTCCAAAAAGCCACTCATAGGCATTCAACAAATTCACTTTCTTGAAATCTATTACCAATCTGGTATTCCCAATCTACCTTCATGTTGAAATCTCCCATGACTATCATAACATTGTCCTTTTGACACAACTTTTCTATTTTCCGTTCTAATCTGTGGTCCACATACCAGCTACTTTGGAGGCCTGTATATAATTGCCATCAGGGTCCTTTTACCCTTGAAGTTTCTTAACTCTACCCACAAGGATTCAACATCTTCTAATCCTATGTCACATCTTTCTACTGATTTGAAGCCATTCTTTATCAGCAGAGCACACCACGCCCCTCTGCCTACCTTCCTATCCCACTGATACAAGGTGTAACCTTGGACATTCAGCTCCCAACTACAACGATCCTTCAACAACATCATACCCGACAATCTGTCATAGTGCAATGAGATCATTCACCTTATTTCTTATACAGGTACTCTGTGCATTGAGAAATAACACTTTGAATACTGTATTTGCTACCCTTTTTGATTCTGTATCCCTAATGCACTGACACTCACATTGCTGGCTGCAATTTTGTCCTGTCATCTGCTTGTCCTTCCTGACAGTCTGACTGCATGCTATCTTTGCTTTTTTACTATCCGTAACCTGAGTGCCTTCACTCTGGTTCCCATCCCCCTAACAAACTAGTTTAAACCCTCCCCAACAGCTCTAACGACTTGCCCACAGGAATATTGGTCCTCCTCAGGTTCAGGTGCAACCTGTCTCTTTTGTGCAGGTCATACCCCTCCTAGAAGCGATCCCAATGATTCAAGAACCTGAAGACCTGGGCCCTGCACCAACTTCTCAACCACGCGTTAATCTGCCAAATCATCCTGTTTCTACCCTCAATGGCGCATGGCATGGGTAGCAATCCAGAAGTTGCTACCCTGGAGGTCCTGCTTCTCAGCTTTCTGCCTAGCTCTCTAAATTTTCTCTTCAGGACCTCTTTGCTTTTCCTTCCTATGTCACTGTTACCAATATGTACCAAGACATCTGGCTACTCCCCCCACCCACCAAAAAAATGCTATGGATGTGATCTGAGACGTCCCTGACCCTGACACTAGGGAGGCAGCGTACTGTCTGGGTGTCCTGTTCACATCCACAGAATCTCCTGCCTGTTCCCCTTACTATTGAGTACCCTATCACTAACATTCCTCCCTTCTCCCTCTTTCCCTTCTGCAGTAACTGCCTATTCACTGTCCTGTTTCTTCTCGTGACAGTCACCGAGCTACTCACCTCCTGCAACTTAGGGTCACTACTTCCCTGTAACCCTGATCGATTATCTGCTCACTCTCCCGTACAAGCCGAAGGTCATCCAGCTGCTGCTCCAGATCTCTAACACGGTCTTCAAGGAGATGCAGCTGGATGCACTTCATGCAGATGTAGTTCCCTCGGAGACTCTGGGTCTTTCAGGACTCTAACATCCAGCATGAAGAAAACACAATGGCCATTGAAACTACACTGAGTATCCCGACGCAGTAAGAAAAAAGAGAAACTTAAAAGAGACTTGCCCAAAGCTGACGCCTCGTCCGAGCTAAAGCCTCCTCAAAGCCTGACACCCCTACTCACCACTGGCCCACTTCCAACAATGGCCGCTCTGCTTGTCCCTTTTGTACTTTTATTTACTCCTCCCTGTGCTGCTCCCGCCACTGATTGAGACACCGTAATGACACAGAATGCCCAGCAGCACCACACCGATGGTCGATAATAGATGAAATGAGCTGGGGGGCCTGTTTCTGTGCTGTATAACTCTGTGACAAGCTAATGAGAGTGTGAACTCTCCATCACTTCCCTTGAACCCTCTGATCCTGGAAGATCTAAATCTTTGGCCTCCTGTAACCTGCTTCCATCTGAGCAGGGTCAATCCTGATAGGCCTTACGTTGAACTCTGAACCATGCACTGAAAAAAAACTACTTTCTCCTCTGCAGAGCCATCCATCTCCAGCTCTGCCTCGCCGCATCGGTCTGCCCCTAGCTGTGTCACCTCCCGGTGCTGACTCCCACTCCCAATTCGCAGTGGCTCAGGCCTCTACCTGCTGCGTTTGAAGGATCAGTTCTTCCCAAGTCTGGCTGCCCTGAATGTAACGCACGGCATCCCCTTCATCCACCGTCTTCCCTGACTCTAGGCCTTGTTTCAGTTTTCCATTCGGTGTAAATCACCCTCCCCTCCCCGTAGCCTTGACCCTCCCTTTGCCGAACCTTCTCCAGCCTCAACCCTCATCCATCCCTGCTCCTGGCCTGTAATGCTGTTGAATCCCGATGTTTTTGTGATCCAAAGGTTCTTCGGATGTCAAGAATGAGGCATAAACCTTGTTGCATATGATCATTTTATTAAATGTTACAAGAATGGAAAACAAACAGGGAAGGAAACGAGAGGACAGAGAAAAGAAAAAAAGGAAAAATGTAGTTGTGATTGTTTCATACTCAGACTGGAGATGGAAATTCCAGTGAAAGCAGTTCTGTTTTTTCGGCATCTACAGAATCTTTTGTGTTTATGATAACTAGTACAGGTTATGAAAGCTCGGGAAAAGGTTGTGAAGCCCAGGAGAACTGTTTGACAGGAATATTGATCAGTGAAGAGCAATGGTTTAGGGATAAGATATCAAACTTCCTGTGATCCCACAGATAGAGATGGCCAGCAGCTGGGTGGCATATCGTTGAAAATAATTGCCTGTCTGTACAAGGCTTCAACCCTCCCTCAGCTGTACAACCTAAAGACAATTGTGCTCCAGTCAATGCTTCTCTTGGCAACTTTCAGCCCACTAGATTGGCATCAACCACAAAGCATCCATTTGCTAGTCCCATTTTATTCTCCCCACATTACCATCAACTTTCCTCCCCGCTCCCCGCTCCCCCCTCCCCCCTCCCCCCCCCCAGATTCTACCACTCACTTACACACGAAGGGGCAATTTCCAGCTGCCAGTTAACCTCGCAGCCTGCTTGTCTTGGGATGTGGGAGGAAAAGAGCAGCCAGAGGAGGCCAGCATGGTCACAGCAGGGATGTAGCAATTCCATACAGACTGCACCCAGTCCTGATCGAACCTGGGACCCAGGAGCCTTGAGGCAATAATGCCTCTGAGCTGCTCTTACGCAATTGGTTGTCCTGCCATTGGCATCGGTCCCTTCATTTGGACCCAAAGCTCAGGAATTCCAGAAAATTCTCCCCCTCTTCCCCCTTCTCTCCATCAGCCTCTGATTCTACAGAAGCCCACAGCTAGAAATAAGTCCTTCAGCCCACCAAGTCTGTTCACCTACCACCAACCAGCCTTTCTCCTCATCCAAGCCTCTGGCCTTGGTATCTCCTGCTTTGGCTTTGGTATCAGAATTTGTTTGGGGACACTTCTGGGAACATCGAAACTAGTGTTGAGCAATCTGGCATTAAAAAGTTAAACATCCTCCTTTCTGTTCTCAGGAACGCCCATCATTTTAGGAACAGCTTCTTCCCTCTGCCATCAGGTTTCTGAATGGACGTTGAACCCATGTACACTACTTCACCATTTTTTAAAAATAGCCTTTTTTAAAAAAAATTGCACCTTGCACTGAACTGTTCCTGCAAGACAACAAATGTCGCGACCTGTGCCACTGATATTAAACCAGGTCTGATTCTGTTTCGTCTTTCTCCAGGTCACCAATGAGATTACACCGGTGTTGTCGTACTCCTACATGTCTGTGCTGGTGCCCATCTTCCTGCTGACGGACTACCTCCGCTATAAGCCGGTGCTCATCCTGCAGAGCCTCAGCCACGTGGCCATCTGGCTCCTGCTGCTCTTTGGAACCACAGTGCTTCAGATGCAGTTCATGGAGTTCTTCTACGGGATCACCATGGCCGCCCGTGTCGCCTACTCCTCGTACATCTTCACCTTGGTCACGCCCAAGTCGTATCAGAAGGTGGCCAGCTACTCTCGCTCCTCTGTCCAGCTGGGCGTTTTCGTCAGCTCAGTGCTGGGCCAGCTCTTCGTCACGCTGGGAAACATGCCCTTCTGCACCATGAACTATATCTCCCTGGGCTGTGTGACCTTTGCCTTCACCCTGACCCTCTTCCTCAAGCGACCCAGGCGGACCATGTTCTTCAACAGGAAGGCCCTGGAAGCCAACGGGGCTGTCAAGTACGAGGTGGATGGCACGCAGCCGACCTCCATCATGCTGGTCAGCCAGAAACCCAAGGTTCACTGCAAGTGGGACTGGCGAGATTCGGCGCTAGTGAAGATGATGATGGAGCTCAAAAGTTAGTGAACCCTATTTTAAAGCTATCTTCCAAGAGATAGGAGATAACCTGCCACTCCCATCAATGCTGAGGGAGTGACACAATATTCCTTCAGATGGGTGCACTGTCTCATGGGGACTTTCCTATGTATCTAAGAGATCCGTTGGCACCATTCTGATCATTTCTGATTCCCAGATGTCCTGTTGCCTTCCCAATTGCACATTCCCTGCTGGTCATCCTGTCCGTACATGGCCTCCCTCCACTAACTAGACAGCAGAAGCTAAAAGGAAGCTTAGCTTCACAGTTAGACCATAAGACATAGGAGTTGAAATGAGGCCATTTGGCCCATCAAGGCTGCTCCACCATTCAATCATGGTTGATCCTTTTCCTTCTTCCCAGCCCCACTCCCCGGCCTTCACCCCATAACCTTTGGTGCCATGTTGAATCAAGATCCTATCAAGTTCTGCCTTAAATATACCCAATAACCTGGCCTCCACAGCTGCCTGTGGTAATAAATTCCACGAATTCACCACCCTCTGGCTAAAGAAATTTCTCCACATCTCTGTTTTAAATGGATGCCCCTCTATCCTGAGGCTGTGCCCTCTTGTCCTAGACTCCCCTATCATGGGAAACATCCTTTCCACATCTTCTTTGTCTACGCCATTCAACATTTGAAAAGTTTCAATGAGATTTTCCCCTCATCCTTCTGAATTCCAGTGAGTACAAACCCAGAGCCATCAAACATTCCTCGTATGATAACCCTTTCATTCCTGGAATCATCCTTGTGAACCTCCTCTGGACCCTCTCCAATGCCAGCACATCTTTTCTATGATAAGGAGCCCAAAACTGTTCACAGTACTCAAGGTGAGGTCTCACCCATGCCTCAGCTTCACATCCCTGCTCTTGTATTCTAGACCACTTGAAATGAATGCTAACATGTCATTTGCCTTCCCCACCACCGACTCAACCTGCAAGTTAACCTTTAGAGTGTTCTGCACAAGGGCTCCCAAGTCCCTTTGCAACTCAGATTCTTGGATTTAAAAGCAAAAATAAATCAGCCATGATTGAATGGTGGAGCAGACTGGAGAGGCCAAATTGTCTAACTCTGCTCCTATGCGCTATAGTCAAATAATAAACTCGTTGATTCTTTCCCCCCTTCATTCCCTCCCTTCCCTCTCTCATTTGATGTGAGCAATGTGTTCCTGATGATGATTAATATTTGTTAAAGCAGTCTCACAATGTTGAGGGAGGCTGTGTCCTTTCTAAACCTGATGTAGTGGGATACCTGGCCCATCCCTCAACCTGATTCTCATTCCTTGCTTTTGCTTCTCTTTGTGCAGATACTGTGCGATCTCACCGGTTGAAGTTGTGGTCCCTCTGGTGGATTTTTAACTCTTCTGGCTATTACCTGGTGGTCTACTATGTACAGATCCTCTGGGACAACATCTATCCATCTAGGGAAAACAGAGGCGTCTACAACGGAGGCGTGGATGCTGTTGCAACACTACTTAGTACGAAGGATTTTCACTTACTACTGGTTCCCTTCGGCTCTTGTGAATGATGTGTGAGGTTGAGTGACCGGAATGAGGTCCTTCTACCTGAAGGCTCTGAGAAGGCTTTCCAATCAAAGGTTAAAAACCTGGTCAGGGTCTCCAACTTGAAGTGTTAGCTCTTTCTCTTCCCACAGGTGTGGCCTTTTCTGCTGCATTTTCTGCTTTTCAGATTTCAAACCTCTGTAGCTATTTTGATTTTCACCAGCTTGCCAATTTCTCCCCCTTCCCTTCTCTTTGCCTCCAGACAATTTTCCTTCTGGAATCCAGTCCCCTTTTGACAGTTACTCTGGAATCTGTTCCCCTCACTTGCTGAGGTGAGTCCTTGATCACAACTGGCTGCAGGAGCCAAAATGGTGAATAAGTGGTAGCATTTCTGCATAATCCATAATCTTCCATGATAAACTCTCTTGTGATTTTTAAAAAAAACATTACCGTGGTTTGCTGTTGCCGAAGGGTTTAAGGATAATATTAGATGCAAAATGACTGCTGTTAAACGGAGTTTAAGCTTGAGACGATAAATATGAGTAAGGGTAGGCCATTCGGCCCTTCTTACGCACTGCTATTTAACATATTGGCTCAGTGCCGCCTTCCTGCACTAACTCAGACCTCTAATTCTCTTGACATCTGAAAATAGTTGACTGTTCATTTCTCTCCCTAGACGAATAGTACCTGAACCTCTGAGATCCTTCAGCTGTTAGTGTGTTGCTCTAAAAATCCTCATCTGTCCCGAAGACATTCAGTAACTTGAGCTTCTTGGGTGGACAGATACTGCATAGGGCTTACCAGCATCCTTTTCTATCCTTTTCAGATTCTTCACTCTGCCCAAACTGATTTTGTTTACCTTTCTGTGATCAATTCCTTTATGTCAACACAACATCATATTTGTTAATATCAGGATCATTCCCTTTCTGTTTGACCCGTCTGCTTTGAAAATTAAGCATCCTGCAACACCCGGTTCCCAGCCTTGGTCACTTTGCCAACAGATGCCTACGAAGGCCTGTAGGCTTCACCCATTTACTTCTATCTGAGCTATTAATTGGCCTATCTTGTGAATGTTTTGTGCATTTAGATGAAGAGCCTTCAGTCTTGTGCTTTCACCCAGTTTTTCCTGTCCTGCTTCCAAACGGCACAGAAATCCTATGTTTGTCTGCTTTGCCTTTCTAGACATGCACTTTGTATCACTAGCAACACACAGAAAATGTTGGAGGAGCTCGGCAGGTCAGGCAGCATCTATGGAGTGGAATAAACAGTTAACATTTCAGACTGAGAACTTAAATCAGGACTATCTGTTTATTCCCCTCTGTCGGTGCTGCCTGACTTACTGAGTCCCTCCAGTATTTTGTGTGTGTGTTACTCAAGATTTGCAGGATCTCTCTTTATCATTGCCCATTTTGTTAACAGCTAAATTGTTTTGCCCTGGCTACCTTTCTAAATTTCTCACAACATTCAAATCTCCCAGCTATGGTAAGTTAAATCAATTAAACAGAGGGTAGTGAATCTGAGAATGAAGAGTATACTGACCAATACTAAACTAGGTATGACAACCCGCCTCAGAATACTGAAATGTTACGTTTATCCAGTTACGTTATATGGCTCAGAATGTTGGACAATATCTAGTAACATGAGGAAACGAATTGTAGCAGCAGAGATGTGTTTTTGAGGAGGATGCAAAGAATATCATGGACGAAACGAATATCTAACGAAGATGTCATGAACAGAGCAAACACAAAAAGAGAAATAATGTATGAGATCATGAAAAGGCAAGGTAACTTCATTGGGCATGTGATTAGGAAAGAGGGGTTAGAATGCACGGTAATTATGGGATGGATTGAAGGGAAGAAAGCAAGAGGAAGACAAATGATGATGGAGACAGCAGCCAGAGAACTGGAAATGAATACCAATGAATTGATCCACTTGACCCGAAACAGGAGTGTGTGGGCCATGGCAGTCAAAGCTCAAACTGGGCACGGCACCTGATGATGATGATGATGATGATGAGTGAATCCATGGAATTTATTGCCACTGATGGCTGTGGAGGCAAAGTCAGTGGGTATATTTTGAACAAGGGTTGATGGGTCCTTGATTAGTAAGGGTGTCAAAAGTTACAGAGAGAAGTCAAGAGAATGGGGTTAAGAGGGATGATAAATCAGTCATGAACTGAACTGAATCAATCGGCTGAATGATCACAGTGAATGGCGGTGCTGGCTCGAGGGGCCGAATGGCCTTCTCCTGCACCTATTGTCTGTTGAATGGCCTAATTCGTATGGTCACCAGGACAAATGGCTTAGTACAATTCCAGTGAAGCCTCTTCCAGTTTCCTCTTTCTTTATTCCAGTGCCCCATGAATTGAAACTCACTTTCACAGTCATCTTTGAACCACGCAATCAAACCTCTAATTCTGTTGCCTGTGTCAATTCACCTGTGACTCTCGCAGTGATCTTTAGGCATTTCATTTTGTGATTTTTGCTTTATAAATTGTGTGCTGGTTGCTCTTGGTTCCTCAGCAGAACCTCCTCTTGTCTAATGCTGTTAGTTCACACATGGTGTGTTCTGCTTCATTCTTCTCCATTCTCAGGGAAATATCCTGGCACTAAGCTGGCTGCTCAACCTATGGGAATAGTAGCTTTTAGCGACTGAGAACACTGCGTTCCAATTCCTGCTGATCCATTTCACACCTCCATTTTGAATGGCCCTGAACAACAGTGGTGTCAGTCTCCTCTACAGTCTCTGCACTTTTCCTCACAGGGTACAGGCATTTTGTACCTGCTGGCCAATTTGAAGAACTGGGAGTCTTCCAACACCAACTTCATATCTGCCTCACGCATAGTCCAGTTGCTCTTGACTGCCCCATTCTACTGTACTGAACCTAAGGGTTGTGACTACCTCTTGGAACAAGTATCCAAGTAACTTTGCCCTTTGCCCACTGCGTTACAGTGCCCGCATCTTCGACTCGAGCTTGTGAACTCTGAGCTGAAATTCCGCAAATTGTGCATTCTCACTGCAGATGTAGTGATTATATTAGTTCCCATATGCTACACTTGAAACACCCCTCCCAGCCTGCCAAGCCTCTCTAGTGTGTTAATAAGTTACATTATCAAATGGCTGATTCTGCTTGTTACCTAGAATTTTATCTAATATGTAAATAAAAGCAGTAGATTGAAACTTGGAGCAAATCCTTTCAAAATGAAGAAAACTGGAGTCTCATGGGACAGATTTACACAGATTCACCACCAAATTAGCTTTTTAAACCAAACATAAACAAGGTATTTTTAATCCTCTTGCTAAAGAACACTACTCTTTTGCCTGTGTCTCACTGTGGTTCCTTGTGCTCATAGACGCTGTTGACAGTGGCCACTGCAGACCACGCTAATAAACAACAGAATAGAAACATCTGGGATTTTTTTTTAAAGTGTGAGTAAATTAAAAAAAAACTAACAGAGAGAACATAGAATGGGTGTAATCTACAGTAATATAAAATAGATTGCACGTGAGCATTTCAATGACTGAAGTGAATGGTATGGTTAAAAGGTCAGCACAACATTGTGGGCTGAAGGGCAGGTACTGTGTTGTAGCGTTCTATCTTCTATGTTCTATAATGGAATAGCATGGACATTATCAAATATGTCTGTCTTCACTGAAAAGGCCTTGAAGAATGAAAATACTGGGGTCCAAAGACAGTGGTGAACTTAAAAGGATTAAAATTCCTAATGAGCGAGTATTGGAGGAATTAATAAAACCAAAAGCTCTCAAATTCTCCAAACCTGACTTCTCCTATTCTAGGACCTTTGAAGATGGTCTCTACATTGATAGATTGTAAATGTATTTGTGACGAGCTTCCAAAATTCCCTGGATGCTCAAACAGCCAAGTGAGTTATAACGTGGCAAACAGGAACAGAGAGAGGGGAAAAACTGGGAACCATGGGCTGGTTATTGATCAAGGTTGTTGGGAAAATGCTGGAAGCTAACTATGTAGGAGTAGAGCACAGAGAAGGTAATCATTTGGCTCGGTAGAGTTTTTGGTAAATGTAATGGTTATTGAAGGGGGCAGCATGGTAGCGTAACAGTTATCACAACACTACTAGAGTGCCAGTGACCCTGACCCACTTTCTGTAAGGAGTTTGTACCTTCTTCCTGTGACAGCGTGGGTGTCCTTCCACATTCCAAAGATGTGTGGATTGGTAGGTAAGCTGATCACCTGGGTGTTATTGGTTCATTGGGCTGTAAAGGCCTGTTACAATGTTGTTTCTCTAAATAATTAACCATCAGGGTAGAAAGAGAGGACAGTAGATATATCTGGTCTGACTGGGCTAATGTGGGTATTGATAGGGTATTGATGGAGTATCTGTCAGAAACCTCCAAATGGCTACTAAATTGGATGGTGGGCAGGGGAGGTGTGCCACAAGGATTAGTATTAGTGGGTTGACTGTCAAAATGTTTGCAACGTATCTGAGATTGCTAGAAGGGCAAGTCAGGAGAAGATGGACAGACGTAGAGACATTAAGTCGTGGGCCAGAAAGCAGGAAATTGCATATAACCTGGAAAACCAAGGTACGAAGAATATAAAAATGGGTGGCTAGAAATCAAAAAATGTTGATGTTCAGAGAGATTTGGATGACTGACCTTAGACATAAAGATTAAATGGACAGCAAGTAAAGGATGTATTGCAGGAGGCCTGGAAAGAAGAGTGAGGATGTCCAAAGTGATGCAGTCTCTGCTAAGGCCACACATTGGTGTTCGTACCAGAGAAAATATGTAGTGTCCTTTCCTTGGAATGTAGATTGACTGAGCTGAATCCTGGAGGAGGCCATGGATAGACGTATCAGAATGGGAATAGAATGTGGAATTAAAATGGTTGGCCCATTCTGACATGTCTATTCACGGCCTCCTGTGCTGTAAAGGTGAAGCCACACTCAGGTTGGAGGAACAACACCTTATATTCCATCTGGGTAGTCTCCAACCTGATGGCATGAACATCGACTTCTCTAACTTCCGCTAATGCCCCACCTCCCCCTCGTATCCCATCCATTATTTATTTTTATACACACATTCTTTCTCTCACTCTCCTTTTTCTCCCTCTGTCCCTCTGACTATATCCCTTGTCCATCCTCTGGGTTTCCCCCCCCCACCTTGTCTTTCTCCCCGGACCTCCTGTCCCATGATCCTCTCATTCCCCTTTGCCAGTCACCTGTCCAGCTCTAGACTCCATCCCTCCCCCTCCTGTCTTCTCCTATCATTTTGGATCTCCCCCTCCCCCTCCCACTTTCAAATCTCTTACTAACTCTTCCTTCAGTTAGTCCTGACGAAGGGTCTCGGCCTGAAATGTCGACTGTACCTCTTCCTTGAGATGCTGCCTGGCCTGCTGCGTTCAGCAGCAACTTTGATGTGTATTGCTTGAATTTCCAGCATCTGCAGAACTCCTGTTGTTTACCCTCTGTGTAGTTACTACTTTTAAATCTCTCCCCTCTTTTCTTGTATCTGTGCCCTCTAGTTTCAGCCTGCCCAACTTTGGAGAGAAGTCTATGCCCCTTTATCATGATTTTATAAACTTCTGAGGTCACCCCTCATTCTCCTACACTCCAAGGAATAAAGTTCCAGCGTAGCCAATCTCTCCTTGTAGCTCAGACCCTCTAGTTCAGGCAGCATCCTTACAAATCTCTTCTGCACTTTCTCCAGCTTGACAATGTCTTTTCTATAACAGGGTGACTAAAACTGTGCATAATACTTCCAAGAGTGCCCTCACCAACTCGTATAACTGCAACATAATGTCACTGTTCCTAAACTTGATGCTCTGGCTGATAAAGATCAGCATGCTAAAAGCCTTCCTCACTAACCTGTCTACTAATGCATTGTTGTCTGGTGAGCAGAGATTGAGAATCATCGACGTGTTCCCCAGAGTCTAGGTGAATGAAGTAGAATGTAAGAGGGATTGGCAGTGTTTTACTGTGAGTCTAGAATTCAGCACCATTGTCACAGGGTAAAGAGCCAGTCATGAGATGATGACATCCCTGTACACCAACATACCTAAATCTCAGAGGAATATAAGTACGTGATTGACAGCTGCTTGACCAGCTGGAAATCTGGGGGAAAGAGGTGGTTTAAGAAATTGGAATTATGGGAATTCAGTTTTGATCTTTTTGAATGGCTTAATCCTGCTTTTATATATGTTTTCATATTTTTCTGTGTCCTTGCATTTATAACACTTTGTCTTATTCCAAGGCAGTGTGTGTTGCTAAATAAATGCAGACTTTTCTTTCTTTCTTACTTGCTCTCTCACCCCAGAAGCCATTCTGTAGGGATCAGTGAGAGGGAAGTCTTCAGATCTTCAACTTCTAGAAATGTCAAACATGTTTTTTTTTAATGCCAAGTTCCACCTTTGGAAAAGCAGTATTATTTACTCCAAAGTTCATTCCTAGCTGTGTCACAATCTTGAGATTGATACTGGGCCAGGTTACTTGTTTACCTCACCCTCTGCCAGTCCAAGCAAGACATCTGAGACCAGCAAACCCACTTGTGGGACAAACACATTCACCCAAACCGAGAAATGACTTGGAATAACAAGTTCACGGCTAGTACTGAAGTGAGAAGGATGCCAACACTCATAAATACACAGATACCAAGAAACATTCCCCAGAAAAGTTGATGACAATTTAATTTTGACTGCCCAGATATAGATTCTAGGTGTAAACAGATCATTTCACTCATCAAAATATTCACCATGCTGTTTTTGGCATCTTGCTGCTTGCTTTTGGCATAAACAACAGTCAAGTGTTTTAAAATGTGCTGTTTTACCCTGTTCTTCCTGCAGTCTTGGTTATCAAGGTGTATGCTATTCCACCACATCCAGGCTAGTGAAGTGCCAGTCAGTGTTGTGATGTCAGAAATCAGAGCAATTACTGCACAGGATAAACCAACAAAACTTGCATAGAAAATGACAGCACAGTACAGACCCTTTGCCTCGTTACCTTTTACCCCTCCTGTGTAGCCTTCCATTTTTTTATCATCTATGTGTCTATATTAGGATCCCTTAAATGCCCCTAATGTATCTGCCTCTTCCACTACCCCTGACAGGGCATTCCATGCACCCACCACTCTCTGTGTATAAAATAAAACTTACCTCTGACATCCCTCCTATACTTTCCTACAATCACCTTAAAACTATGCTCCCCTCATATCAGCCACCTCTGCCCTGGGGGAAGAAGGTCTCTGGCTATCCACCCAACCTATGCTTCTTGTCATCTTGTACACCCCTATCAATTAGCCTCATCCTCTGTCACTCCAAAGGAAGAGCTGTAGCTTGCTCAACCTATCTCGATAAGGCATGCTCTCTAAACCACGCAGCATTGTAGAAAATCTCCTGTGCACCCTCTTTCAAGCTTCCACGTCCTTCCTATAATCAGGTGACCGGAACTGAGCACAATACTCCAAGTGTGATCTAACCAGGGTTTTAGTGAGCTGCAACGTTACCTTATGGCTCTTGAATTCAAACAGACAGATGTGAATTAATGGACCAAGCAATCTGTGGTCTTTGTGATGCTCCTTGAGGAGGAACAAATATACAGTAATGAACAAGTAAGAGTGTCCCTTCTGCTGTTTGAAATTGTGGTCAAAGAGCAAGGAAAGAGGCTCTTTGGTCCATTACATGCACACTAGATATCAAAGATTCATCTACGCTGATCCCATTGTCCAGCACTTGGCCTTGTGTACCTTGACAATTGAAGTCATTTAAAGATGTGGAATACAGCACCGACAGGCCCTTTGGCCCACTGAGTCTCTGCTAATCATCAATACCCAATTAACTAATCCTACAGAGATCCATTTTTTTTCTGTTCTATTACATCTTCCTTCAACTTCCCCACTTCCTTCCCTGATTCTACTACTGACCTATGTGTTGGGGTAATTTACAGAGACAAATTAACCTCCCAACCCCTGTGTCCTCTTGAATGTTGTGAGAATACCCGTCTCCATCAGCTCCTTGGGCACTTTATTCCAGATTCCAAAGCAAGTGTTACCTTAAATCCTCTCTAAGTCCCCTACATCTTAAATCTATGGTTACAGATACCCTCGCATAGAGTATGTTACCCTCTCACCATCTACTCTATCAATGCCGCATGACTTTGTGCTGCAGATCTTTCGGCAGGGGCTCAATTTTAGTGTCCCATTCAGCATGTGTTGCCTGTGGTCAATATCACTCCCTCAGTGACTATACTGGAGTGTAGTCATATCTGTAGTTCAGGACATGGAGTCAGAGCTGAATGTGCTTTGTTGATACAGGATGCAGACTGCTGGAACTGTCAGTAATGTACTCCTTGGGTTTTCACCTTGAAATTAGGGAACAGGGATACTCAGAAAATTCACCCTGTTGCTCTAATAACCCCCGCCCACAGTCCCCATGTACTCTCTAGCCTTTCAAGTGGCAGGGTTCCCACAATGTCACTGCTATGGGTAAAGACAGTTTTCCTGAATTTCTGGATTTTTTTCCTAGCATAAACTCTCTTAAGTTTATGTTCACTGTCATTTTTTTTCTCCTTTCCCACAAGTGAAAATGTTTATATTACTAAACCTTTACTACATAAACAATCCTCTTGCGTGTATATTTTTTTAACCTAGTGTTATTCATTGATACTCCCTGTTACTCAGTAAGATGGGTTCAAGGCAAAATGTATATTAATCAGAAATGTATGATAGAGAAGTGGGCGCTTCTATACCATACAATTCTATACGATGTTGACCATCATGTCTACCTATACGAATGTCATTTGACTGTATTAGTTCCATATGTCCTCTGTGCCCCATTCATTCAGCTACCTGTTATGATGCCTGGGAAATGTTATTCCTGCACTTGTCTCCCATGCATTCCAGATATCAACTCATTCAGTATCTGGATGTGGAGAGGGGTTTCCGATGGTGGGAGAGTCAAAGACCAGAGGACACAGCCTCAGAATAGAGGAGTATCCTTTTAGAATGGAGATGAGGGGGAATTTCTTTAGCCAGTGGGTGGTGAATCTGTGGAATTTGTTGCCATAGGCAGCTGTGGAAGGCCAGGTCTGTATGTATATTTAAGGAAGAGGTTGATAGATTCTTGATTAGTCAGGGCATGAAGGGATATGGGGAGAAGGCAGGAGATTGGGGCTGAGAGGAAAATTGGATCAGCCATGATGAAATGGTGGTGCAGACTCATTGGGCCAGATGGCCTAATTCTGCTCTTATGTCCTATAGTCTTATAGCGCACCATCTGTGGAGTGACAAAAAGTGTTGGTTTACTCAGAAACTGCATCAATTGCTTCCAGTAAAGGCGGGGCAATTTTCACAGGCAGTAAGTGGAGGAAGGTACAAACCCTCGTTCTCAGCTGTGAGTAACGCTGCAGCTCTGTAAAACCCTGGTTAGACCACACTTGGAATATTGTGTTCAGTTGTGGTTGCCTCATTATAGGAGGGATGTGGAAGCTTTAGAGAGGGTGCAGAGGAGATTTACCAGGATGCTGCCTGAATTAGAGAGCATGTCTTAGGAGAATAGGTTGAGCAAGCAGGAGCTTTTCTTTTTTGAGCGAAAGAGGATTGATAGGGGTGAAGATGATGATAAGACACATGGATTAAGTGGATAGCCAGGGACTTTTTCCCAGTGTGGAAATGGCTAATACAAGGATGCATAATTTTAAGGTGATTGGAAGAATGTATAGGGGAGGTGTAAGAGGTAGGTTTTTTACATAGAGAGTATTGGGTGTTTGGACTGCCCTCCCAGGAGTTGTAGAGGCAGAAATATTAGGGACACTTAAGAAACTGTTAGGCACGTGGATGATATAAAAGTATAGGGCTATGTGGAAGGGAAGGGCTAGCCTGAGCTTAAGATAAGTTAAAAGGTCAGCAGAACATTGAAGGGCCTGTACTATGCAGTAGTGTTCTATGTTCTCAGCCATACTGTATTCTAGCAACAAACTCAACTGACAGGGGAATTAGCTAAGCATTCCTAAACTGCCTAGTTTTCACTAGATTTGGAACTTTTGAACGTGAAGCCCAGAGACGCTGTTGAGCATACCACCAGATCACTTGTGTTTTCCTGTCCCACTCTTTACTCCCTGAAATCTCTTACTAGGCTTTCTTTGTTTTGGTAGGTGCCATTGCGTCTTTCTCTGCGGGGCATGTGACCCTGCGCTGGTCGCTGTGGGCGGAGGTGGTGATCTTCATCGTCACAGCATTACAGGCTGGACTCCTCTTCCTCATGAACACCACCAACAATATCTGGGTATGCTACATGGGTTTCGTCCTGTTCCGGAGCAGTCACCAGTTCCTGGTTCCCATAGCGATGTGAGTAACGCTCCTGTCCCTTCCTACCATGAAGCGGGAGGTGGTAAAGGGACGTAGGGAGGCTTTGTGGAGTTAGGGAAAAAACAAGATACACAGAAGTAATAGCGCCCTGTTCGGGAGCAGCACACAACTGCATTTGTAGTCTTGAGGTGAACAAGAACCAATTAAGAATAAGCCGGTAGTTGGAGGCACATCAGACCTCCTGCCTCTGCTAGCTCTTTGAATCAAGCTCCACCCCCCTCCAACCAGCTCTGTACTTTTCTCAGAACTTTACAATGTTTCTTTCTAAGGATAACTTTAAAGGGGCTGGATTTGTTAAATGTGCTTACACAACCTTTCCAGGCACTCTTCTGGATCAGGCTGCAGATTTTTTTTTTTGAACAAGATCTTAACTCTGCTCTGATTTTTGTTTGGTAACTATCAGTGTGCCTTGGTTGAACAGTTAAGCATCTCATGATTTTGGACCACTAAAACAAAAGCTTCATTTAGAGAATTATTGATTATCCATTTAAACTAAAGCATTCTAGGGCATTGACCTACTTAAATAGTTTAATAAAGAAACATCTGATGTTGGATGGATGAACTCCACTGAAACAATAACACTCTCATGGACAGAGTTGTATACACCGACATGTATACACGCAACCACAAATTGCTTTATACTTTGTCAAAGTCAGTTTTATAATAGAGGGCACAGTGGTGTAGCCTCGCAATGCTAGAGACTTGTGTTCAACTCTGACCTTGGGTCCTATCTATGTGGAGATTGCATGTTCTTTCATGAGTTCCCCTTTGTTGCTCTTCTTTCCTCTCACAGATGTACAGATTGGTAGATTAGCTGCTAGAAATTGCTTCTACTTGGAACATAGAAACATAGAATACAGAAGAGTACAGCACAGAAACAGGCCATTTAGCCCACAATGTTGTACCAAATAAGCTAAAAAGCAAATCAAAAACACCCAAACGTTAATCCCTCAAACACGAGGAAATCTGCAGATGTTGGAATTTCAAGCAACACGCATAAAAATTGCTGGTGAACGCAGCAGGCCAGGCAGCATCTATAGGGAGAGGTACAGTCGATGTTTCCGGCGTCGTCAGGACCCTGACGAAGGGTCTCGGCCTGAAACGTCGACTGTACTTCTTCCTATAGATGCTGCCTGGCCTGCTGCTGCGTTCACCAGCAATTTTTATAAATATTAATCCCTCCTACCTTTCAATGTCCATATCCCTCCATCTTCCTCACATTCATGGGCCTATCTAAACATCTCTTAAACCTGTAATGTATTTGCCTCTACCAACATACCAGGCAGTGCATTCCATGGATCCACCACGCTCTGAGTAAAAAAACTTACCCCTCGCATCTCTTTTGAACCTACCTCTTCTCACCTTCAAAACATACCCTCTGGTATTCAACATTTCTACCCTGGGAAACAGATACTCCCTATCTACTCTATCTAATCTTTATAGTGGAATTTTGGCAGCCAATATATTCACAGGAAGATCCCACCATTAGATTTTTCTGTGATTCTGACAGATCATTTCTTACCAATATGCTACAGAGGAGCTGGGATGTCACTTATTTTTCCATTCTCTCAGCTGATTATTTTCCACGGAACTAGCATCGCTAAAGACATTATCTATTCAATATAGTACTACTGTTTTTGTGAACTTGGCCATTGTGTACATTACAACGGTGACTATAAAAACTTGCACCATAAAAAGTAGAGCATTGTGTACATGTGGAATAACGATGAAATATCTAGCCAAACCATGAGATCATAATACACTGTGTGAATAACCATATCATTTTTGAATGTGAAGAAAATTAGTGTTGATACTGCCCTACCTCCCTGTGGGTGAATTAATTTCTCATCAACTTGCCCTTTACTCCTTCTACCAGGTGCTAGATTTGACTCTTTGCTAAGGTCTTGCTATCTGTTCTGCTTTAGGACTCTTGCTGACAACTTGTAGGACGTGAGCACAACAAGCAAGGCTAGCGTTTATTGCTGTCTATTTATACCCTTCAAGAGGCATAGGCCGGCTGTCTCTTTAAAACACTGCAGTCCTTTTGGTAAAGATGCCCCCTCCCCCTATGTTTCAGGGATTCCCAAGGCTTGCATTCATTGAAGCAGATGGACCATTGATTGACTTCCAAGTCAGAGAGATGTGCAGCTAGGAGGGAAACCTGCTGGTGGTGGCGGTGCTCCAATGTCCCTTTGATTGGTCATAAGACCATAAACAAAGGAGCAGAAGTCGGCCATTCGGCCCATCGAGTCTGCTCCGCCATTTTACCATGAGCTGATCCATTCTCCCATTTAGTCCCACTCCCCCGCCTTCTCACCATAACCTTTGTGCCCTGGCTACTCAGATACCTATCAATCTCTGCCTTAAATACACCCAATGACTTGGCCTCCACTGCTGCGCGTGGCAACAAATTCCATAGATTCACCACCCTCTGACTAAAAAAAATTTCTTCGCATTTCTGTTCTGAATGGGCGCCCTTCAATCCTTAAGTCATGCCCTCTCGTACTAGACTCCCCCATCATGGGAAACAACTTTGATGCCACATCCACTCTGTCCATGCCTTTCAACTTTCTAAGTGTTTCTATGAGGTCTCCCCGCATTCTTCTAAACTCCAAGGAGTACAGTCCAAGAGCGGACAAACATTCCTCATATGTTAACCCTCTCATTCCCGGAATCATTCTAGTGAATCTTCTCTGTACCCTCTCCAATGTCAGCACATCCTTTCTTAAATAAGGAGACCAAAACTGCCCACAGTACTCCAAGTGAGGTCTCACCAGCGCCTTATAGAGCCTCAACATCACATCCCTGCTCCTATACTCTATTCCTCTAGAAATGAATGCCAACATTGCATTCACCTTCTTCACTACTGACTCAACCTGGAGGTTAACTTTATGGGTATCCTGTACGAGGACTCCCAAGTCCTGTAGCATCTCAGAACTTTGAATTCTTTCCCCATTTAAATAATAGTCTGCCCTTTTATTTATTCTGCCAAAGTGCATAACCATACACTTTCCAACATTGTACTTCATTTGCCACTTCTCTGCCCATTCTTCCAATCTATCCAAGTCTCTCTGCAGACTCTCCGTTTCCTCAGCACTACCGGCCCCTCCACCTATCTTCGTATCGTCAGTAAACTTAGCCACAAATCCATCCAAATCGTTGATGTACAATGTAAAAAGAAGCGGCCCCAACACGGACCCCTGTGGAACACCACTGGTAACCGGCAGCCAACCAGAATAGGATCCCTTTATTCCCACTCTCTGTTTCCTGCCAATCAGCCAACGCTCTATCCATGTATGTAACTTTCCCGTAATTCCATGGGCTCTTATCTTGTTAAGTAGCCTCATGTGTGGCACCTTGTCAAAAGCCTTCTGAAAATCCAAATATACCACATCCACTGCGTCTCCCTTGTCTAGCCTACTGGTAATTTCCTCAAAAAATTGTAATAGGTTTGTCAGGCAGGATTTTCCTTTAAGGAATCCATGCTGAGTTCTGCCTATCTTGTCATATGCCTCCAGGTACTCTGTAACCTCATCCTTGACAATCGACTCCAACAACTTCCCAACCACCATTGTCAAGCTAACAGGTCTATAATTTCCTTTTTGCTTCCTTGCCCCCTTCTTAAATAGCGGAGTGACATTTGCAATCTTCCAGTCCTCCGGAACCATGCCAGAATCTATCGACTTTTGAAAGATTATCGCTAATACCTCCGCAATCTCCACAGCTACTTCCTTCAGAACATGCGGGTGCACTCCATCTGGTCCAGGAGATTTATCTACCTTTAGACTATTCAGCTTCCTGAGTACTTTCTCTGTCGTAATTGTGACTGCGCACGCTTCTCTTCCCTGCCATCCTTGAGTGTCCGGTATACTGCTGATGTCTTCCTCAGTGAAGACTGATGCAAAATACTCATTCAGTTCCTCTGCCATCTCCTTACCTCCCATTACAATTTCTCCAGCATCATTTTCTATCGGTCCTATATCTACTCTCACCTGTCTTTTACTCTTTATATACTTGAAAAAGCTTTTAGTATCCTCTTTGATATTATTTGCTAGCTTCCTTTCATAGTTAATCTTTTCCCTCTTAATGACCTTCTTGGTTTCCTTTTGTAAGGTTTTAAAAACTTCCCAATCCTCTGTCTTCCCACTAATTTTTGCTTCCTTGTATGCCCTCTCCTTTGCTTTAACTTTGGCTTTGACTTCTCTTGTCAACCATGGTTGCATCCTTTTTCCATTCGAAAATTTCTTCTTTTTTGGAATATACCTGTCTTGCATCTTCCTTACTTCTCGCATAAACTCCAGCCACTGCTGCTCTGCCGTCTTTCCCGCCATTGTCCCTTTCCAGTCAACTTTAGCCAGTTCCTCTCTCATGCCACTATAATTTCCTTTACTCCATTGAAATACTGACACATCAGATTTCGGCTTCTCTTTTTCAAATTTCACAGTGAACTCAATCATGTTATGATCATTGCCTCCTAAAGGTTCCTTCACCTCAATCTCTCTAATCACCTCCGGTTCATTACAGAATACCCAATCCAGTACAGCCGATCCCCTAATGTGCTCAACAACAAGCTGTTCTAAAAAGCCATCTTGCAGACATTCTACAAATTCTCTCTCTTGAGATCCAGTGCCGACCTGATTTTCCCAATCCACTCGCATGTTAAAATCCCCCACAATTATCATAACACTGCCCTTCTGACAAGCCTTTTCTATTTCCAGTTGTAATTTGTAGTCCACATCCCTGCAGTTGTTTGGAGGCCTATAAATAACTACCATCAGGGTCCTTTTACCCCTCCGATTTCTTAGCTCAACCCATAAAGATTCTGCACCTTCCGATCCTATATCATCTCTCTATAATGATTTAATATCATTTCTTAACAATAAAGCCACGCCTCCCCCTCTGCCTACCTTCCTATCCTTTCAATACACCGTGTATCCTTGGACGTTCAGCTCCCAGAGACATGCATCCTTTAGCCAATGTCAATGGCTAAATGTCAAAGTCAAAGACTGCAATGAGCTGTCAGAGTAACCTAGGAGAATAAATGTAGTAGACCGTTTAATTTGTTCAGCACAATATTGTGGGCTGAAGGACCTGTTTCTGTGCTGGTCTGCCCATGTTCTTTGTTCTATTGTTCAGGGAATGAATATTTGGGCTGCTGCCTGGGATGTGACACTTCATCGCCGGAGGTGTTGAGGTTTCCCTCTCTCCCATTGTACAGGAGGTACAAAAGCCTGAGAGTATATCACCAGTATATCACCAGGCTCAAGGACAACTTCTGCCCCGTTACAAGATTCCTAATACTTCCCTAGTACGATAAATTGGATTCTTGACCTCACAATCTACCTTATTGTTTACCTGCACTGCACTTTCTCTGAAACTGTTGCAATTTATTCAGCGTTGTTACTGGTTTATTTTGTTCTACTTCAATGCACAGAGTAAAGATCTGATCTGTAAGAACAGTATGCAAAACAAGCTTTTCACTATATCTTGGTACCCTGACAAGAATAAACCAGTTCCAATTCTTGGCATTGTTGGAGCTGCACACGTTCAGCCGATCTCAGTTTGGTTTGCCTTTGCCAGTAAATGGTGCTAAGATTTAGGAGAGTCAGGAGACCAGTCTCTCGTCACAAGGCTTTGAGTATCTGGGCAGCTTTTGTAGCCGTGGCACTCACATGGCTTCAGACTTGTGGAATGAGCAAGGGAATTTCTTTAGGGTGGCAGAGTGGAACAGAGGGTAGAGGTGCTGCCTCAGAACTTGCGACCCAAGTCCAACCCTGATCTCTGTTGTCTGTGTGGGCTTTATATATCTTGCCTGGGTTCCCCCCATGTGCTCTGGTTTCTTCCGGGATCCCAATGTGTGTGTGTGTGTTGGTGGTAACTACATTTGTGACTATAAATTTCCCTTAGTGAGTAGGTAGGTGATAAAGTTGGTGGAAATATGGGGAGAGTAGATTACATAGGAAATGGTATTGCTCTGTGATTCATCAGATGGATGACCTAGGACATGAAGAAACATGGAGGTAGATTTCATAGATGCATACAGCATCAAAGTGGCCCTTCAGCCCAACTCATCTATGCTGACTGAATTGTCCATCTAAACTAATTCCATTTGCTTGTGTTTGCCATGTTCCTCTAAACGTTTCCTAACCATTTAACTGTCCCTATGCCTTTTTACGTGTTGTAATTGTTCTTCCCTCTACCTGTTCTTCTGGTGGCTCATTCTATATGTTCATCGTGAGGAAAAACTTCCCCCTCAGTTCCCCTCACCTTAAACTCTATGCCTTCTAGTTTTACACTCCCCTACCCTGGGAAAAGACCGTGACCATGTATAATTGCCCCTCTTATAAATGTCGACAAAGTCACTCCTCAACTTCCTGTGCTCCAGGGAAAACAGGCCCAGTCTATTCAGTTATTCCTTATAACTCCAGTCTTGGCAGCATTCTCGTGATTCTTTTCTGCACTCTCTCTAGCTTAACCACAGTCTTTCTCTGAGCAGGTGCTTACCCAGGGTATGGCCTGTCCAAAGTTTGGCTGCATGGGTCAACATGAACTCGGTGAGCTGAAGAACCTATTTCAATGCTGTATAACTATTCTCAGACTAATGAATAACTTATTAAGAGGTGTCCTTGCAGTGCCTGTGAGTACAATTGCCCTGACAACTGTCTTCTGGTCATTAGTTTTCAGATCGCTGCATCATTGAGCAAGGAGCTCTGTGCTCTGGTGTTTGGAATCAACACGTTTCTCGCCACCATATTAAAAACCATCATCACCTTAATCATCGCTGACAAGCGTGGACTGGGACTGCACGTCCACGACCAGGTATGTTTCAGGCCTGGCACTTTGATTGAGCTTTTGTTTGTAATTCCCCGGTCTGGGGATAGGGAGAGAGATGCACTATCATCCACTGCCAAGGCCTCAAAATGACGATTGTCGCCCTGGGCACCTCCATGGGTAGGTCCATGGAGTGGACGTGCAGAGATAAGTGAGGGGGTAAGTTCATGTGGGAATGTTGAGATTTTCCTTCCAGGCTAAGGGAGAACTTATTTGAAAGTTCAAACCCGTGAAGTATTTTAATAGCATACACAGTGAAAAATTTGCTGCCGGTAAGAAGGAAAGGCATTAAAATATAGGTTTCAGTGTAAACGCTTATTTCCCTCTCCTTGGATGCTGTCTGGCCTGCTGAGTTATTTCTAGCATTTTCTGATTTCCGGCATCTGCGGTAGTTTGACTTTCAGCAACCAGGAGAGGCTGATTTAAGCCATTCTACCTTGGGAGAGGTTTTGGTGGTAATGATCGAAAGAGAACTTGGAAGATGTGTGAGGGATGATATGTCTATACCCAATTAAGCTGTCCTTTCAAAAAGATGGCAGGCTACAGAGGGCTGAATGGCCTGTCGTGTCACCACCCAATCTTTTTAAAGATATTTCTCCTGCTCTGTCTGTAAACAAGTCCCTGACTTTTTTCCTACACCCTTGATCCTGGGGCACAAGTTGTACGGTGCACTACACCCTGTAATTGCTGCTTTTGGATGAGTCATTACCATCAGGACTCTCTACAACGGTCCCTATGCATGTAATGCCTCTAGGAAGAGTGAGGGAGTGTTCCACTTAAAACTTGTCAAGCTATATACTTCTTTCCAGGCAAAGATTGTTGGATCTCCCTGTGCAGAGCTTGGCCTCTGCAGTGAAGTTTCAATATGTGAGAGACTACATTCAGACATCCCAGGGTCATATGGGGCTTTTTCTCTTTATGTAGGACAGACACAAGCTCTTTTTCTGGTACTGCATCTTGACTTGCTCCAGAGCTTTGGCAATGGGGTGGGGGGGAGGACAAGCAATCTGTGTGAAGAGTAAACAAGCCCCTCTCCACACCCTATTGTGGGAGAGGAGAGATGCAGAGCCAGAGTCGGTCACAGGGATTGGTTGGTCACATGTTGGCCACGTGGCCCGTTTCCTGTTTTTAATAAAAGTTTGAGCAAGAGCACAGAGGAGAGGGCAAAAGCCGGAATCTGCAGCAAGAAGAAGAACTCAATGTAGAGCTCAATGAGTCGCCGGTGTCTATAGAGAGAGATGGACAAAATGCATAAAATCCCCATTATTAGTGAAAACCTTGGAAGAATCTGCAAAGACCAGCCCTCTTCACCTTTACCACTATAAGACCATTAGACATAGGAGGAGAATTAAACTCATTGAGTTTGCTCTGCCATTCCATCATGGCTGATTTGTTATCCCTCTCAGCCCCATTCTCTTGCCTTCTCCCTGTATCCTTTGACACGCTTCCTAGTTGTCATGGAAGTGGGAAACTGGCCCATCACTGGCTGAGCTTGAGGGAACTCTGTAGATGTTGCTTCAGTTGCCCAGCTCTGAGCTCTGCGATACCTTTCAAGCAGCTCCTAGTGAGGCCTCGTTTAAATCCCACCCCCTCTCCGAAGTTCCCACTCGTTCTGGCAGCTCCTCTCCCACTGCAGAGGGAGGAGAGGTGTTTACTTGTTCTCCTGTCCCACAGCCAAAACTTTGGAGAGATTCAAACTGCAACCCTCAGGGAAAAAAGCTCGAGTCTATTGTATACAAGGATAAAACAGACTCTGTGACTCAGAGATGCAGTGGCTATTCTGCATTGGATAGCCCAGATGGCAAGGAAAAGTTAGAGTCCACAGCACGGAAACATGCCCTTTGGTTCACCAAGTCCACAGCAGTCATCAAACGCCCATGAACACGAATCTCACCTTCTCACATTCTGATCTGTTCTCCATGCATTCTACCACTCAGCTACACACTAGGGCCAATTCACATACACCTACGGCCAAGTCGAAACTTTAGGATATGAGAGAACGCCAGAACACCCAGAGAAGGTACAGACAGCACCCGAGGTCAGGATTGAACCTGTGTCTCCGGCAGAACGAGGCAGCGGCTCTACCAGCTATGCCACCTGGAGGTTTTTGATGCAGTAATAATGAAATAGTTTCTTCCCAGTGAGAGGGAATAGTAAACCAAGGAACACGGATGAAAGAATGGGTAGTGACCTGAGCTGCAGTCCAGCTGCTCATGTGAAACCCCTCTCCTTGAACAAGCTTTCAGTCGTGTGCCCTTGCTGGTGCTTATGCAGCTGAAGTGGTGAAATTCAGCTTGATAATAATTCTGTGAAATGCCTTGGGTCAGTAGCAGTGTTGTGGAGACATGTTGAGTCAGTGCTTTGTTGAAACGTGAGCTTGACAATACCAAGCATTATTAACCCTTGGGCTTGGATCTTGGTGAGATTAATCAAATATATAAACACGACCCCTCAAGGTGGACAACCCAGCCTGACAATAAATAATAAAATGAGCAAATGCTTAGTTTGTTTGAGTTGAGCTATGAATCTGCAGCTGAACTCCAAGTTTAAAGTTCAAGGAAAAGTTAGTTCAATGCTGAGTGAAGTTATCCACCCCTGGTTCGGGAGTCTTGTGGTTGAGGGGGGCTCACTCAGTGTTTGTAGCAGAGTGGTTACGAATATTCCCTCAGTGGAGGAAGCACTCACCTTTAACAGAGAGTTCGCCAATGTACATGGGCTCCTTGGATTTGTTACTGAAAACATTTCAGGAAAATATGGAGGGGAATAAGCTGTCAACATTTTGGGGCAGTTCTGATGAAGGGCCTTGAACTTTGACTTTTTATTCCCCTCCATAGATGCTGTCTGACATGCTGTGTTTCTCCAACATTGTGTGTGTGTGTGTGTGTGTTGCTCAAGGTTTCCTGCATCTGCAGAGTCTCTTGGGTTTACAAGTAAATATTGTGCTTTGTTAAAAGCAGAATTGATAAATCAGAGGACTTAAATTTAAGAACTGAACGGGACCTGAGATTTTGTCCAGTACAATCCAACATGCCACCTTTCAGAATAATCCCATCCCCCCACATTAATTTTCTCTGCTCTGTAACCTCCTTGTCACATTACCATTGATTCCTCCCCCCCCCACCCGCAGATTCTAGCGCCCACCTACATGCAGTAAACCAACTGCCGACCCACACATCTTTGGAAGGTGGGAGGAAACCAGAGCACCCAGGGAAACTCACACAGCAATAGGGAGAGTGTGCAAACTCCACAGAGACAGCACCTGAGATCCAGTTTGTGCCCAAAACTTTGCCCCTACCTGGTAATGGCTTTACCCACTGTGCCACTGTTCTCTGGGTACTGGGTTGGTGCAGGGTTGAAATGAAGAGTGATTTCTTCCTTTGGAGCCTTACGAATGGATGTCCATATTCCAGGGAGCTCCTGAGACTGAGCTGAGCCCACTCAAAGCCACAAAAGAGCTTTATATTAATGGTGTATCAACGGAATGGAGAACAGATAGGAACATGGCGCAGGAGTAAATTTTCACATCAGTTGAGATCTTATGGGATGGCAGAGCAGTTTTGAGGGGCTGAATTACTTGTTCCTGTTTCTTAGGTTCTCAACTGACTTTCAGCTTGAGGGCTTGTTGGGTATATTATTAAAACCCGATCCAAGCCTGTGAGCCACTCTATTTAAGTCTGACCTAAGCCCATACATCCAGCCTGACCTGACCCATTCCTGACAGACCCAGCTGGATTGATGTGAGGATCATGTTGGTGTAGCCAGGTCCTGGTGGAGAGAGTGTTCGCACCTGTAAAGGGGTGTTGGTGGGGGGGAATTTACAAGCTAACCTGTTGAGAAACATGTTATTTTTAAATATTGTTTTCTTGAGAAGACAAGAAATGGAAGAATTGACTTGTTATAATAGTAACATTTCTAAGTTAATTTAAAGCTGGCCTAAACTGAACCATTCCCAGTTGCTAGTGGTTTAGTGTGGTCTTGAATACACAGGACGTTAGATAATTCTCATATTCATTATAACAACCGCAGCTAAATATCTTCATGCAGCAGGCCTGTTGCCAAAGTCACGGTTTTGCAATAACCTGCCAAGTGCTGGATTTCAGATGTCCACGTTTTCCAGCCAACCACTTGTTTGCCATGACTTCTATTGACCAGTGACACATTAACAGAACAGATAAAGTCAGTCTGATTTAGTGGATTTTGTTTTTGCTGTGAGGCACTCCATGCAATAACAGCACATTGATTACAGATTTAGATTTACTTATCACTCACACTGCCTTTCAAAAGTGGAGATTGTGACAAATCCATCCAGCCCTCCTGTTCGCACCAGAACCCTACACCACTGGAGGAGAATAAGCAGGCTCACGCGTGCATTGGTCCGGAGACCCCAACTGCCTCAACTATTCCCCTGAAATAATCAGCTGTGGAAGCCAGTGGTCAGTGCACAGCTTGATCCCACAAACATAATTGTGATGTCGACCAAATTACTTGAGGGGTAAATATTAGTTAGGGCAGTAGGGGAGGGAGGCAGTTGAGAGCTCCCCTGTTCTTTATGGGGCATTATGTACTCATGGGGCAACAGGGCCTCAGTTGTATGGTTTATCCATAAAGGGCAGGAGCCACAGCCCAGATGGAACAAGCAAACAGAGTGGTGAGTGAGTGTTACCTCTGGCCACTCAGCCCTCGCTCCTTACAACTTAACTCTAACGTTCTTGTTCTCTTTTGGATGCTACGTTGTATTAAAGTTGTTCAGCAGCATGGGTGGAGTGCCCTGTCCGATGAGGGGCAGGCTTGCCTTTGTGTTTGTAACCTGCCCTTTACACAGCGGAGCACTAGATAACTGAAGACCTGGATTCAATCCTGACCTTGTGTGCTGTCTGTGTAGAGTTTGCATGTTCTTCCTGTGTCCACCTGGGTTTCTTCCCACATCCCAAAGACGTGCAGGTTAACTGGAAGCTGTAAGTTGTCCTTGGTGTGGATGAGGTCCTCTACTGGGTTGGCGTTGACCAAGGATATTGTCTATACTGTTGGTGTGGTGGCTGTTGCCATGCACCAGGCTTCCATCTCCCGCAGCAGATGAATCCAAAGGAATGGCAGAGACCGATACAGTTTGGCCCCAGCTGCGTCGCAGGAGTTGCCAGTCAGTGTTCAACTCCATGTAAGAATGCTTTAGGGGTTCCAGCTCTGGATTTGTCCTCGGGATTTACTCCCGAAGCCTTGCCCATGAGTGGGTAGAGCCACAAGGCAGTAGAGGTTTAAGATCAGAGCTTTCCTTCCTCTAGTTGAGCTGCCAACCATGGCTGGTGAGCCCCATCTGGTTTTTAGTCACCACTAACCCACCTTTGCTCTTTCCTCTGTCAGTAGAAATTGTTCCACTGGACTTAGTACCTAAGCCACACGTGAAGGTCAGGAGCTGAACTTGGTTATCACAGACTATTTGAGGCACATGCCATTGGGAGTATTTAGTAGGTAGTGGGAACTTATCTCCACTACCTCACTCGGCAAAGACCACCTTAAGGACCCAGTGTGCAGGTGAAATTGCAAATGTCACTCCTTTCTTTTAAGAAGAGAGGGAGGCAAAAGACAAGAAATTATAGTCTAGTTAGCCTGATTCAGTGATTGGAAAGATGTTGGAGTCCATTATTAAGGGTGAGGTATTTGGAGGCACTTGATAAAATAGGCATGGTTTCCTTAAAGAGAGCTCTTACCTGACAAATCGGTTGGAGTTTTTTGACAAAATAACAGGCAGGAGAATCAGTGGATGTTGTTTACTTGGATTTTCAGAAGCCTTTAACAATGAGGCACATGAGGCTGCTAAACAAGATAAAAGCTCACGGGGATACAGGTGGATGGGGTACCAGTGTGGATGGAAGATTGGCTGACTGGCAGGAGGCAGAGAGTGAGAATAAAGGGAGCCTTTTCTGGTTGGCTGCCCGTGACTAGTGGTATTCCGCAGGGGTCTGTGTTGAGATCCCTTCACGTTAGGTTGGCAGACGATACAAAGGTAGGTGGAGGGGCAGGTCATGTTGAGGAAGCGGGGAATCTGCGCAAGGCCTTGGGTTGGAAGAATAGGCAAAGAAGCAGCACAGTGTAGGGAAGTGTACGATCATGTACTTTGTTGGAAAGAATAAAGACTCAGACTATTTGTAAAGATGAGACGAGGTGAAGTGGGTTATGAATTTTTAGATGCGATTATGCTGCTTTGTTTGTGCTGTGTGGAGCTAATTGTAAAGCTGTAGGTCAGGCAGTACTAGAGAAAAACTGAACCATGTCTCAGGTGGGTGACTTAATTTAGCAATGGCCAATTCCAATGCTGACAGAAAGTGACTAGCCTTTAATGTTAGACATTTTGATACTGAGTCCAGAAAGCTGCAGTGCAAAATGAGATGGAAATATTCCTAGATGTACATGCAGCTTAGCATAAAGAGGCATAGTCATCACCTAACAACCCCATTAACCTACTTGGTCTCAGCCCATCACTGATCTGATTTTTCTGTGTCCTATCCATCCCTCCCCACCATGTTCTCTGCAAGTTGAAACAACCATTTTCCTCTCTCTCTCTTTCCCAGTTTGGATGAAGAGTCTTTGAAGTATTTCTGACCTGAAAAGTTGATGCTGTTTCTCTCCACAGATGCTGCCTAACTTGCATTTTCTGTTTCTGTTAAGATTTCCAGCATGTTTTTGAATTTAAATTACTAATTTGTTCCCTTTCTCTTTCTCCCCACCACAGTTCTTCTTTTACATTGGTTACTTCTCACTGCTCGCAATCATCTACCTTGGCAGAGGACTGTATATTTTTGGTACCTACTACCGGGAGCACAAAGCCCACAGCTCACAGAAGGCAGAGACGACTGACAGCCCAACCGCAGAGCCGAATCAGACTGATGACCAGCCACAAGATGCAGCCCCAAAGGCATGAGGAGGAAGAAGGCCATCACGGGTTGGTGGCAGTGGGTGGGAAGGGGAGGGGTGGGCTTATCTCATGTGCCTTAAGGTAATATCATAATGAAGGTGACAAAGCAAGAATTTTATTTTTGGGATGGGTGGGAGTTTCTTTTTAAAATGAGGAAGAACACAATTGTCTACAACAACATGATGGCTTGGTCACATTCGCAGAACGGGACAGTCACCTGAACATCGGGTGTGCACAGGAAGATCCCAGGAGACGGCGCCCACACGAAACGTGACCTTGAAAGCAACTGCTGATTGCTGAGGCTTTCACAGATGGACAGGGTGAGACAACATCTCCCTGTGTGAAAGGTTGATAGAGAAAGTGTGCCTGGGTTTTATGGCCTCTGCTCTCCTCTTTCTCTTACGCACACACGCACACAAAAACTGTCCCCTCATCCTATCATCACTAGGCATACCAAGTCATTACTTGGACCTCAACTGGCTCCTTGTCAGCTGAGGCCACCTGTCTGCAGAGGTGCAGTGAGGCGGAGGCAGAGAATGCAATGGGTTGGATTTCATTTAAACTTAATGAGCTCTTGCCTCCCAGTGTGAAATCCTGGGAATTAGATTACACAGGGCCAGTCACTTCACTATTAAAGTCAATAATTTCAGGACTATGCACTTTAACAGGGACAAGAAATCTTTGTGTTAACTTCGTGAGTTGACTGTCCATCCCTCCCAACACCACCCTCAACCCTAGGTGGCAAGGACTGCTACCTACGGGTAAAGAGGAGGTAGATTTCTAGTTGAATTTGGGTGGATCTGTCAGATCTAAGTTCTCCTTAACCCTTCTGTTGTGAGGTGCTTTATGTGTGTGGCCATACAGAGAACCCCTCAGACCTCAGAGGTACTTTGTACTGTTAAAGGTAGAGACAGTCCAACTTTCCCAAACAGTGTTCCTGCTGGCGAGAAGCCAGTAGAATAAAATGATTTGTGTAGTGTGATAATTAATTCCACTTCCAAGCCCAAGATAGAATGAAGACCAAGTTGACTGCAGGGTAGCATGCTTCAGTCATAACCACTGAGCTACTATTAAAATCTTGTTTTCGCCTGTAGTTAGATGCTGGGAGATTTGGTTCATGAATAGGATTTCATAATACTGTACCTGCACTTTTGAAATGAATTTGTTTCCTTCAGCACTTTAGACCATCAGAATCCTCATCTGTGAATGTTTAGCATGCCAGCAAGCATACTGTAAATTAAGCAAAAAATCACAGGAATGTCAAAAGTGGAGAGTTGCAAGTGGGTTTGGGATAGAGGCAACTAGGTAGAAATTTGGGTTATTTTTAACAGCAAGGAACTTAAAGCAAATTATACTTTCATATACCGAAACCCACATTGCATTGCCTGTGCATTTGCTGTTTCCTCTAGAGTGGGTACCCATTGTAAACCTGTCTGATTTGGGCTTTATACGTTGTAGCTATCACTTACTGATTAAATGCCCAGTGGAAGGTCTTCTCTCATTCAAGGATAACCACCAATGAGTGGAAGTGACTGAGAGACACACATCTACTCATTACCTCTCCTAGTTGCCTGTTTTAAGAAGTCTTGTCAAGCTTGAGACAGAGTACACACCTGAAAGAACAAAACTAAGGCCTCAATCGGAACGGTTTTTACTTTTTCATAAGTCGCATTCTTTTTTTTAAAATTTCATGTGCCCACAATGCAGATAAAAAGTTCTCCCCTGCTTACCGCTGTTTGTGGAGTTGCTCTGGACAGCGTCTTTTGATTAAAAGCAAAGGAATGAACCACGTTCTCTATTTAACCCAAAGGCGGTCTGGAGCAAGCCATATACACGCGGGAAAGATCAGTGTTGTGGATTTTATTTTGGAACTAGGTTAATGTGTAGGAGTTGGTGGATTAAGGGCAGTGACCTGCTGAGGTCCTGAGGTTCCTCTGTAGGTGTTCTGAGGGCAAAGGCGTCACTGTTCAGGATGCACGCGGCCTTGCAAGCCAACGCCTCCTAACATATTTTCTATTTATGCCACAGAAACGTGTTATAAACAAGAGCCCAGTCGTCACTGAGCAGCTTTACAAGTGAACATCTGGTTTGCCTTTTTGCCATTGCCAATAATTACTTGTCTTGCATCCCTCCCACTCCTGCCCTTTGTGACGGATCTCAGGAGAACATAATCCCAGGGAGCCAGAACTGTTACTCGGCTCAAGTCACAGTTTAAAAAAAAGGCTGGGCTCAGCTTCTCTTCTCTCCCCACAGCCCGAATGTTTATATATTTCCACTTAATATACTTCTAATGATCCAGACAGCACAACTCTCTAGGGTAAAGAATTCCGTAGATTCACTTCCCTCTGAAAGAAGAACTTTAAATGTACCTATGTTTTAAATGAACAGCTCCTTGTCTTGAAACTACAGTATATCCCTCATTCAGCACTCTCCCACTAGTGAAAACATCTCAACACGTCCCCTTTGGAGCTTTTTTTGTGCCTCAGTAACACTACCCCTTGTTCTAGTAGCCTCCAATGAACAGGGGCACACATTTCTGGCCACTCGGTGTCTGTAATATCAGCTTCAGCTCAGTTCTACCAAGCCGTCCTCAGAATCAGAACCTGCCCAGATCATCAGAGGCACAGGGGCTCTTCCCTTTAGGGGCAGGCATGTTGGTGCAGCTGATAGAACCCCCACCTCGCAGCACTAGAGTCGTGGGTTCAATCCTGACCTCCAGTGGTGTTTGCCCAATCCCTCTGCTGCTGTGTGGGTTTCCTCTCACAACACAAAGATGTTTATGTTGCTAGGTTAATTAGCCATAGGAAATTGCCCCTAGAGTGTAGGTGAGTACAGACTCTAGGGAGTGGGGGTAAACTGATGAGTGATTAAAAAGAAAGATTAGTGTCAGATTGGAGCCACCCAAAAGACTGTAGTCCATCATAGTGCCTCAGTATTACATTAGAATCAGAACTTAAGCTGCCTATTAATGTGCTGGAAATGGATTCCAAACTCTGAGACAGGAAGACTTTTAACACTGTCAATGAATATCATTCTACCGGAACTGGAAATCTTCAGCAAAACACATATAAATGCTGGAGAAACTTAGAGGGTCAGGCAGCATCTGTGAAGGGGATGTTTTGACATTTTGGGCCAAGACCCTTCATCAGGACTTAATCAGGGTTTAATGCTGTCAAATTATGTGCATTTTATATCATGCAGTAATCAGCTTAGTTTTTTAATGATACAGAAATTTGAAGCACTCCAGACCTCAAAAGTATATAAGCTGGCACTGTGAATGATTTCTGCATAGGGTTGTATGTAGAAATGCACAGTACAACTTACTCAACCAACACACATCAAAGTTGCTGACAGGTCCTGACGAAGGGTCTGGGCCCAAAATGTCAACTGTACCTCTTCCTAGAGATGCCGCCTGGCCTGCTGCGTTCACCAGCACTTTGATGTGTGTTGCTTGAATTTCCAGCATCTGCAGATTTCCTCGTGTTTGAGTACAACTTACTGTTGTATCCCTCAGTGGGACGGCAAGAGAACTAAGCAGCCTCTTTCCTACTGGAATTCCAGGGCCTGACCTGCAGGAGATGTGGTCCAGTGCAAAGATAAGTGTGCAAGCAACAGAAAGCGGGGCTTGCACTGGCTGAGGCTGGGGGAAAAGAGCACAGGTGAATTTAAACACAGAGAGGGGGGAAGTGAGGATGAGATGCAGGGAGTCGTGTAAGAGAAGTGCAGCATAACCGGCCCTTGAATAGCTGCAGTTGTGGGCTGCAGTTGATGCTGTGTGCGTTTTCCAACGCAGTCAGCCTCTGTCTCGTCACTTCTTTTAATTGGTACACTGAACAATGTAGCTACACAAATAATTTACTTCACTACCTGCATAGGTTACACCAGGCAAACTGAACCAAGATCCCCGTCACATCTCTAAGCTTCCAGCTCTTTCTGATATCCAGCCAACAGCAAGCAGAGATAAAGCATCAATTCTGTTTACAGAGTTAATAGTCACGTGTTCACTCTTGGGCCATCTCTCGGGATCGAGTTGCTTTGCTCTGCAAACTCTTCCCCAGACGAGGCAGGAGGTGACTGAAAGGACCGTGGGTGGGGAGTTTGTGAGATGGTGTGTTTATTCCATAGCTTATATTGTGGTCTCCTGATGAAAGGCCTTGAGGTTCTCAATGTTATCCCAACTATTCCTTCTGCACATTGAATGGTCCTAGACTGAGGAATTCTCAGGAATCACAGGGGATGCTTCATTTATTCCAGGAGGCTTTGAGAATATCCCCTGCTCCCAGGTGATCGTCTGTTTGGAATTGAGTGCCTTATGTTAAACTTGTGAATGGCATGGTCTTCCCAACTGAGCTGGCAGGATGTAACTAGGCTCTGGTGTCAGGGTCATTAGACTAGAAGAGGACACTGATGTTATTTTGCGTATGCTGCCAGTGAGTTTGGAGGATTTTGTGGAACAGTGTTGGCGGTAGCTCTTTAGTGCTTCAAGATGCCTGCTCTAGGTAGACCGGGTCTTAGATGTCTGCAGATGGACAGAGATCACCGCTGTCCAGTGGACCGCGAACTTAGTGCTGTTTCTGACCACCTCTTTTACACTGACTCTTGTATTCCTTGTTGCTTGTAATGCAGATGGAAGAGGCTACGTTATACCTAATGGAGTGCAATAGACATTCTGTTACATGGTCAGTCTCACAATCATGTTTTTACTGTGTAGTCATAGCCAGTTTCATGAGCTGTTCAATTGCCTTTACTCTAGGTAGTGTCTAGAGTTTATCTCTCATTCCATCCTCCCACTATAGTTCTACGGGTAAATGCATTTCATTTTACAGCTCAGTTTTATAAATTAGAATTAAAGATAAACACTATGCAACTTTTATTTGCAGTATTTTGTAAATAAAACTATTTGCAACTGTATCAAAATAAATCTGTAACATTTAAGCTAAATTATATTGCAGGGTTTACTGGAATTTTTGCATCTGATTGCACTGTTCCCAATCCTTGCTGCTTGCATCGTGCTGTATTACATGTGCACAAATATTAATTGTTTTAGGGTTGTGAGGTTTCCAAATGTTAGAAGCCAATGTCTTGGAATTCTGTTTGATTGTTTTCCTCCCCATCCTTCCCCGTTCCTACTCCTGCTCCTAAACTCTGACCCAGTGAGATGCAGAACTCTTCCCAAATCCAGGATCTCCCAATGCCCTTTGAGGCTGACGGGTGAGATGCAATCATTGTCTGAAGGCAGGGAACCAGGCGGCAGTTCTTTCAGAAGCATCATTGTGCTAATAGCCAGCTCTTCCACATGGGTGAAATTGGCTTATTGGCCAGGGCACCAGGGAGAACTCTGCTAATCGTTCCTGAAATAGAACCTCCTGTGCATTGACCCCTAAAAGCCTGCACCTTCTGCAGTGCAGCACTGCAGTGAAAGGGCAGGCTTGACGTGCCTGCAGCTCTGGGCCCGCAGCCTTCCTTTTATTTGGAGGGAAGAGATCTTCAAGCTCTGTCAGCTGATGGTCGACATCAAGTGAACGTTGCTGCCGATCGTCCACAACGGCCATTTCATTCTAGGACAGAGCCCCTTCGGATTCCAACCAACCAGTTAAGCTTCCTAGTGTCACACACTGCTGCGTGCACTCCCCGTCAAATGCCACTCCTATTGGTTAATGCAAAAAATCATTTTAAAAAAAGGCCTAGTCCCAAATTTGGCGTGAGAGTGCTACACGAACTCCGCCTGTGGAAGGGAAACCTCTTGTCTACTTATAGCATTGCAGAAACTGCCCACATCTCAACATATCCATGGGCCAGTATAGCAGTATTATTTTTAACGTGTGCACTTTCTTTTTGTAACTTAAACCAATCCGTATTTCTGAAACAGTGTGAAGATTTTTAAGCTTTATTGCTAATTATTTGTTCTCTGTATGCAATGGTATATTTTGCATTTTAATTGTTGATTTATTAATAAATGAAGTATGGAATTTATGACAGCTTGACAAGTTTGGTGCTTTTCCTTTCTCGAACTTTTTAAGGGGTACCAAAAGAATCAATGGTTTCAGCTGTGTTTTAAGTTTTGTTTAAAGGACAGATTTTATATTTTTAAAAAAGTGTCGCAGATTGCAAATAGTGTCCAGTTTTGTGCTTCAGGAAAGATGCTGAGGTTCCAGTGAAGGCCCAGAAGACACTTATAGAAACATAGAAAATAGGTGCAGGAGTAGGCCATTCGGCCCTTCGAGCCTGCACCGCCATTTATTATGATCATGGCTGATCATCCAACTCAGAACCCTGCACCAGCCTTCCCTCCATACCCCCTGATCTCCGTAGCCACAAGGGCCAAATCTAACTCCCTCTTAAACATACCCAATGAACTGGCCTTAACTGTTTCCTGTGGCAGAGAATTCCACAGATTCACCACTCTCTGTGTGAAGAAGTTTTTCCTAATCTCTGTCCTAAAAGGCTTCCCCTTTATCCTCAAACTGTGACCCCTCGTTCTGGACTTCCCCAATATCGGGAACAATCTTCCTGCATCTAGCCTGTCCAATCCCTTTAGGATTTTATACGTTTCAATAAGATCCCCCCTCAATCTTCTAAATTCCAACGAGTACAAGCCCAGTTCATCCAGTCTTTCTTCATGTGAAAGTCCTACCATCCCAGGAATCAATCTGGTGAACCTTCTTTGTACTCCCTCTATGGCAAGGATGTCTTTCCTCAGATTAGGGGACCAAAACTGCACACAATACTCCAGGTGTGGTCTCACCAAGGCCTTGTACAACTGCAGTAGTACCTCCCTGCTCCTGTACTCGAATCCTCTTGCTATAAATGCCAGCATACCATTCGCCTTTTTCACCGCCTGCTGTACCTGCATGCCCACTTTCAATGACTGGTGTATAATGACACCCAGGTCTCGTTGCACCTCCCCTTTTCCTAATCGGCCACCATTCAGATAATAATCTGTTTTCCTATTTTTGCCACCAAAGTGGATAACTTCACATTTATCCACATTAAATTGCATCTGCCATGAATTTGCCCACTCACCCAACCTATCCAAGTCACCCTGCATCCTCTTAGCATCCTCCTCACAGCTAACACTGCCGCCCAGCTTCGTGTCATCCGCAAACTTGGAGATGCTGCATTTAATTCCCTCATCCAAGTCATTAATATATATTGTAAACAACTGGGGTCCCAGCACTGAGCCTTGCGGTACCCCACTAGTCACTGCCTGCCATTCTGAAAAGGTCCCGTTGATTCCCACTCTTTGCTTCCTGTCTGCTAACCAATTCTCTATCCACATCAATACCTTACCCCCAATACCGTGTGCTTTAAGTTTGCACACTAATCTCCTGTGTGGGACCTTGTCAAAAGCCTTTTGAAAATCCAAATATACCACATCCACTGGTTCTCCCCTATCCACTCTACTAGTTACATCCTCAAAAAATTCTATGAGATTCGTCAGACATGATTTTCCTTTCACAAATCCATGCTGACTTTGTCCGATGATTTCACCGCTTTCCAAATGTGCTGTTATCACATCTTTGATAACTGACTCCAGCAGTTTCCCCACCACCGATGTTAGGCTAACCGGTCTATAATTCCCCGGTTTCTCTCTCCCTTTTTTAAAAAGTAGGGTTACATTAGCCACCCTTCAATCCTCAGGAACTAGTCCAGAATCTAACGAGTTTTGAAAAATTATCACTAATGCATCCACTATTTCTTGGGCTACTTCCTTAAGCACTCTGGGATGCAGACCATCTGGCCCTGGGGATTTATCTGCCTTTAATCCCTTCAATTTACCCAACACCACTTCCCTACTAACATGTATTTCGCTCAGTTCCTCCATCTCACTGGACCCTCTGTCCCCTACTATTTCTGGAAGATTATTTATGTCTTCCTTAGTGAAGACAGAACCAAAGTAATTATTCAATTAGTCTGCCATGTCCTTGCTCCCCATAATCAATTCACCTGTTTCTGTCTGTAGGGGACCTACATTTGTCTTTACCAGTCTTTTCCTTTTTACATATCTATAAAAGCTTTTACAGTCAGTTTTTATGTTCCCTGCCAGTTTTCTCTCATAATCTTTTTTCCCCTTCCTAATTAAGCCCTTTGCCCTCCTCTGCTGAACTCTGAATTTCTCCCAGTCCTCAGGTGAGCCACTTTTTCTGGCTAATTTGTATGCTTCTTCTTTGAAATTGATACTATCCCTAATTTCTCCTGTCAGCCACGGGTGCACTACCTTCCTTGATTTATTCTTTTGCCAAACTGGGATGAACAATTGTTGTAGTTCATCCATGCAATCCTTAAATGCTTGCCATTGCATATCCACTGTCAATCCTTTAAGTGTCATTTGCCAGTCTATCTTAGCTAATTCACGTCTCATACCTTCAAAGTTACCCTTCTTTAAGTTCAGAACCTTTGTTTCTGAATTTACTATGTCACTCTCCATCTTAATGAAGAATTCCACCACATTATGGTCACTCTTACCCAAGGGGCCTCTCACGACAAGATTGCTAATTAACCCTTCCTCATTGCTCAAAACCCAAGTCTAGAATAGCCTGCTCTCTAGTTCGTTCCTCGACATGTTGGTTCAAAAAACCATCCCGCATACATTCCAAGAAATCCTCATCCTCAGCACCTTTACCAATTTGGTTCACCCAATCTACATGTAGATTGAAGTCACCCATTATAACTGCTGTTCCTTTATTGCACACATTTCTAATTTCCTGTTTAATACCATCTTTGACCTCACTACTACTGTTAGGTGGCCTGTACACAACTCCCACCAGCGTTTTCTGCCCCTTAGTGTTACGCAGCTCTACCCATATCGATTCCACATCTTCCCGGCTTATGTCCTTCCTTTCTATTGCGTTAATCTCATCTTTAACCAGCAACGCCACCCCACCTCCTTTTCTTTCATGTCTATCCCTCCTGAATATTGAATATCCCTGAACGTTGAGCTCCCATCCTTGGTCACCCTGGAGCCATGTCTCTGTGATCCCAACTATATCATAATCATTAATAACAATCTGCACTTTCAATTCATCCACCTTGTTACAAATGCTCCTTGCATTGACACACAAAGCCTTCAGGCGCTCTTTTACAACTCTCTTAGCCCTTATACAATTATGTTGAAAAGTGGCCCTTTTTGATGCTTGCCCTGGATTTGTCAGCCTGCCACTTTTACTTTTCACCTTACTACTTTTTGCTTCTACCCTCACTTTACACCCCTCTGTCTCTCTGCACTGGTTCCCATCCCCCTGTTGTGAACTAACCTCCTCTCGCCTAGCCTCTTTAATTTGATTCCCACCCCCCAACCATTCTAGTTTAAAGTCATCTCAGTAGCCCTCGCTAATCTCCCTGCCAGGACTTCCCCTGTGACGTGGGACTTCTCGTGCTGGGACATGTTGCTGGCTCTAAAGGACCCGAGTTAGATGGGGAGGTTGGTCAGGCTGGGTCTTTATTCCTTGGCACACAGGAGACCTGACAGGGTTTTTTGAAATAAAGAGAGACATGGGTAAAGTGGATGTTAACAGTCTTTTCCCCAGGGTAGGGGAGTCCAAAACTAGGGGGCATAGGTTTAGGGTGAGAGGGGAAAAAGTTTAAAAGGGACCAGAAGAGGCCACCTTTTTACAAGAGGGTGGGGAGTATACGGAGTGAGGAAGTGATTGAAGCAGGTACAATAGTATCATTTGAAGCATTTGGATAGGTTCAAAGGTACAATTTAATGTCAGAGAAATGTACACAATATACATCCTGAAATGATTTCTCTTCGCAACCATCCACGAAAACAGAGTTGCCCAAAAGAATGAACAACAGTTCAACTTTAGAACCCCAAAGTAAATCCCCAGCTCCCCCCTCCCGCACGTAAGTGACAGCGAGCAGGAATTCCCCCCCCCCCCGCCACCACCGCCAACAAAAAAAAGCATTGACACTGCCACCGAGCAAAGACCGATCTGGAGTTACCCCAAAGACAGATCTGGAGTTACCCCAAAGACTTCGCGTTTCACCCGGCATTCGACATACCACAGGTTCTCTCTCCCTAATAAGGGAAGAAAAAGGTGTCTCCATTTTCACAGCGAACGGGGAGCCATAACAAACATCTGGCTGGTTTAGGATGTTAAAAGTCCGTTACGTCGCTTTTTTTGAGCTCTGTGCCTGAAGATCACAAAGATCCCTGGTCTCCAGGCACACAGCAGATATCCCAACTTCCCCGATGACACACGGGTCTCCAGTTGTGACACTATCCCTCGATCCAGCCATCTCCAGAGCCCCGAGATCCTAGGCTTCTGAATTTGAGCCAGGCCCTTAGGCCGAGCCTTTGGCGTGCCGAACAACAGCCAGTTATGGAACCCCAAGAGCGGGTCCCATTCCTGCAAAGAACCGTAGTCATCGTGTGACTTCAGGTCAGGGAAGACCCTGAAAGGGAAAAATAGAGATATTAAAGATTGAAATAGAGCTGTATCTGAAGATGCAAGCAAAAGAGTTGCTGTTAGGTGCCATTAACCCTCCTAAGCTGTGTGTGGAAGGGCAAGACTTGGAGAGATATGGCCCAAATTCAGGGAATTGGGACAGGCTGGGAAGGCACTAGTTGGGCTTGTATCCATTCTGTATTGCTCAATGACTCTATGAGGAGCAGAGATAAAGGGAAGTTAACAGATGTGTTAGAATAGAGTGGGAGATAGTGTTTTCACTGGCAGGACAGTTGAATACTAAGAGGATAGTTAGCTGGTGGTGGGGGCGAGAAAATCACTGAATGAAACTTCTCTCCCCGGACTGAGTAGGCTGCTATAATATTGAACCTGCTTGTAAGAGTGCTGGTTGCAAAGGGGGAAATGGGTGAATTTTAGGAGGTGGAAGCTTGACTGGTCCCTTTCTTTCTTTCTTTCTTTTTAAATCTTTTTATTGAATAAGTATACAAAAAGGTAAGCCATATAGGCACTAATACACTGTTAGAATATAATAAAATTACAGAAGATATTAATACAAAAAAAAACTACAAACAATGTAATTTAAACATAACATACCAAGGTAACATAATAGTATACTAATTTTTATATATATATCAATAGAGAAAAGGAAAAAAAAACCCCACCGTGCAACTAACTAAAAGCAAAGCAAAGCAATGGGCTAACTTGGAACCAAACAGAGTTAAAAAAAAAACTTAAAATCACGTCCTCAATCCCGACCTCCGTTAAAAACAGTAAAAAAAAACAAGAAGGGTATATATTACATTAAATGAAAATATTGAATAAAAGATCTCCAAGTCTGTTCAAATTTAAATGAGGAGTCATAAAGATTGCTTCTAATTTTCTCCAAATTCAAGCATAATATCGTCTGAGAAAACCAAAAAAAGGTAGTTGGAGCATTAAGCTCTTTCCAGTGTTGTAAGATACATCTTTTCACCATTAAAGTAAGAAATGCAATCATTCTACGGGCTGAAGGAGAAAGATTACTGGAAATTTTAGGTAGTCCAAAGATAGCAGTAATAGGGTGAGGAGAGATATCTATATTCAATACCTTAGAGATAATATTAAAAATGTCTCTCCAAAAAGTTTCCAGAGTAGGGCAAGACCAAAACATCTGCCCCGGACATCTATCACAAAAAGAATTAATATGAGAATAAAAGCGCGCTAACTTATCTTTGACTGGTCCCTGAGCAGGCAGCAGAAGACTTGGTAAAACTGGAGAGCTCCTGTAAGCATAGCCACAAATGGGTCTCCACTCCTGCCAGGGTTTCTGGGATATAACAGCTCAGAGAATGCTTGTTGTTGTGGAATTTGCTGCTAAATGAGTGAGCATATATGAAGAAAAGGTATACAGAGTTGGGGCGGGGGGGGTGGGAGAGAGGGCAGAACCCCTTCCCGTCTGACCCTTCCCACTACACGGTTAGCGAGTTTCCACACTCAAATAGGAGAACCATGCAGAGAGTATAAAGGAATCAGTGGGTCATTCTATCCTTTAACTCTTTAACATCTACCTGTTTAAAAGCAAATTGGAAATGGCTTTTAATTTTTGTTCTTTGCTGGTGGAACCAACTCTCAGGGCAGAAGAGCCGGACAGATTAAGCAGTCAGACTACTGACAAACATGAATTGTCTTGACTTCATAGATTCAGATTTATCACATGTGCACTTAAACATAGGCTAAACTCCGCTGTTTGAGTTAACAATCAACATACCCAGGGATGTGCTGGGGGCAGCCCGCAAGTGTCGTCACATGTTCCGGCGCCAACATAGCGTGCTCACCAAGCTCAGCAGAACACAGAACACAGCAAAGCAAGCCCTGTTCCTCCCACCCACCCATACACGTGCACTGTCTGCTAACACCAGGGCAGGCCATCTTCCACCTCCAGTGAACTTGTGGATTTGCAGGCATTGGGCCTTTGACTTCTCCAGTGGAGAGATTCACATGGTCAGGGCTCCAGCCATTGGGCTTCGATCTGGACTTCTGACCGACCTTCGGGCCTTGATCTTTGGTATCGACCCGGCCTCGAACTCCACAGTCATTAATGATGTGACACCAAATGTTGTTGCACATCCAACAGCCCGACATCCAACCATGTCCATGTCACTGACCCTCAAATGCAGAGTGGAAGTTTAGACTCTGGCCTGACCCTTAATTCCCCTACAACCCTGTCCTTAAAAACCTAACCTGACCCCTAACTCCCCCCTCTGTTCCCAAAGCCATCCCTACAAAACTAGAAATACCCCAAAGAAACATTTAAGCATAAGCCACAACATTATAGGAGAGTGCATTTCAATCTTGTCCAGAAACCATCTCGTTTGAGTGTGTGTCCAACACGCAGCACCAGGTGAAGAGCAACATCCTCAAACTGAATGCAGAAGCCACTGTCTTTAGTCCCACCACTGTGTCTGTTGAAGTCACTACCTCCAATCCCAGCACATACTTTTGCACAGCACGTTTAACGCAGCTGAAACATCCCAAGGCACTTCATGGGAGGCTTACTAAAAACCATCTGATGCCAACTGGAGAAGGAGAAGGAGAAGCGAGGGTGGTCAGAAGATGGAAAGGTCAAGGGAGAAAGTAGATTTAAGGGTTTAGGAGCAAAGGGCTTTGACAGTAGTGGGGAGGGTGTGACCACCATGGAAGGATTATGAAACCAGAGGCAAAGAGATTTTATGGAAGGTAGAAGATCTGGACAATGTTATAGAGGTATGGCAGGAAGAAGTGATGGAGTGATTTGAAAATAGAAAAAAATTAAAATGGAAATGTGTGGACAGGGACCATAGAGGTGAAGAGTGCACAGGGGAGGTTCAGGCAGAGACTACAGTTTTGAATTCTGAAGTTAATAGAAGTGGAGAGATGGGAGTCAGACTGGTGTTGTTGCAGTTCAGGGTAATCGAAGGAGAGGAGGAAAGGTTGAAAAGGAGGTTTGTATTGAAGCAACTACATGGAGTTGCCTTTACTTTCCAGGTGGGCAGAGCGGCCTCATGCTGTGAAGCCAGAACCACTAATGAACATCCAGACCATGTGCTTGACATGTTGTGAAACCTAAAGAGGAAACTGCAAGCACCGAAACTCTGAGAACACTCAGCAGGTCAGGCGACATCTGTAGGGAGAGAGATGGTTACTATTCGAGGAAAACTGGTAAACTGAGTTGCGGTGAGGGTGGATGAGGGATGGGGAGGACAAAAGGGCATGCCTCTGACAGGGTGGATTCCAGATCAAATGAGCTAAAGTTGATTATACTTCTTGGTCCAGGTGGTGGGACATGCTCGGCAGCTGATGAAGCCTTTAGTTTGACAGGGTAATGAAGGCAGGGGTAGAGAAACCATTCTTCGCCCTTTTAACTTAATGGCTATGCATTGTGATGTCTGTAACTTGTTCATTACTTCACGTGGAGCTGTTTGTCTCCCCTATTCTGCCTCCTGAGCGCCTTTCAGCTTCTCCCTGTTACACCAGTCAAAGCCACTTCTGCTTTCAGCCTTTAACACACTTTGTCCGAGAAGTCCTTTCACACCCGTTGGAGGAGCAGTGTGTGACAAACCAATGAAGATTCCGGGGCTTCCTCTCCACATATTTCACAAGGTTATTTCTACAGATAAAGGGACAGTTAGAGAATGATGATATTTCTTTGTCCAGGAGGTGGGACATGCCCAGCTGTTGACGTGGCCATCAGTTTGACAGGCTAATGAGGGCAGATCTGTAGAAATGACCTTCCACCATTGGTGTACCCTGAACCCTGGACCATAAGACAAAGGAGCAGAAGTCGGCCATTCGGCCCATCGAGTCTGCTCCGCCATTTTATCATGAGCAGATCCATTCTCCCATTTAGTCCCACTCCCCCGCCTTCTCACCATAACCTTTGATGCCCTGGCTACTCAGATACCTATCAATCTCTGCCTTAAATACACCCAATGACTTGGCCTCCACTGCTGCCCGTGGCAACAAATTCCATAGATTCACCACCCTCTGGCTAAAAAAATTTCTTTGCATTTCTGTTCTGAATGGGCGCCCTTCAATCCTTAAGTCATGCCCTCTCGTACTAGACTCCCCCATCATGGGAAACAACTTTGCTACATCCACTCTGTCCATGCCTTTCAACATTCTAAATGTTTCTATGAGGTCTCCCCTCATTCTTCTAAACTCCAAGGAATACAGTCCAAGAGCGGACAAACGTTCCTCATATGTTAACCCTCTCATTCCTGGAATCATTCTAGTGAATCTTCTCTGTACCCTCTCCAACGTCAGCACATCCTTTCTTAAATAAGGAGACCAAAACTGCCCACAGTACTCCAAGTGAGGTCTCACCAGCGCCTTATAGAGCCTCAACATCACATCCCTGCTCCTATACTCTATTCCTCTAGAAATGAATGCCAACATTGCATTCACCTTCTTCACCACTGACTCAACCTGGAGGTTAGCCTTAAGGGTATCCTGTACGAGGACTCCCAAGTCCTGTAGCATCTCAGAACTTTGAATTCTTTCCCATTTAAATAATAGTCTGCCCGTTTATTTTTTCTGCCAAAGTGCATAACCATACACTTTCCAACATTGTATTTCATTTGCCATTTCTTTGCCCATTCTTCCAATCTATCCAAGTCTCTCTGCAGACTCTCCGTTTCCTCAGCACTACCGGCCCCTCCACCTATCTTCGTATCGTCAGCAAATTTAGCCACAAAGCAACCTATTCCATAATCCAAATCGTTGATGTACAATGTAAAAAGAAGCGGCCCCAACACAGACCCCTGTGGAACACCACTGGTAACCAGCAGCCAACCAGAATAGGATCCCTTTATTCCTACTCCCTGTTTCCTGCCAATCAGCCAACGCTCTATCCATTTATGTAACTTTCCCGTAATTCCATGGGTTCTTATCTTGTTAAGTAGCTTCATGTGTGGCACCTTGTCAAAGGCCTTCTGAAAATCCAAATATACAATATCCACTGCATCTCCCTTGTCTAGCCTACTTGTAAGTTCCTCAAAAAATTGGAATAGGTTTGTCAGGCAGGATTTTCCTTTAAGGAATCCATGCTGAGTTCTGCCTACCTTGTCATATGCCTCCAGGTAGTCCGTAACCTCATCCTTGACAATCGACTCCAACAACTTCCCAACCACCGATGTCAAGCTAACAGGACTATAATTTCCTTTTTGCTTCCTTGCCCCCTTCTTAAATAACGGAGTTGCATTTGCAATCTTCCAGTCCTCTGGAACCATGCCAGAATCTAACGACTTTTGAGAGATCATCGCTAATGCCTCCTCAATCTCCACAGCTACTTCCTTCAGAACATGAGGGTGCATTCCATCTGGTCCGGGAGATTTACCTACCTTTAGCCTATTCAGCTTCCTGAGTACTTTCTCTGTCGTAATTGTGACTGCGCACACTTCTCTTCCCTGCCACCCTCTAGTGTTCGGTATACTGCTGATGTCTTTCTCAGTGAAGACTGATGCAAAATACTCATTCAGTTCCTCTGCCATCTCCTTATCTCCCATTACAATTTCTTCAGCATCATTTTCTGTCGGTCCTATAATCTACTCTCACCTGTCTTTTACTCTTTATATACTTGAAAAAGCTTTTAGTATCCTCTTTGATATTATTTGCTGGCTTCCTTTCATAGTTAATCTTTTCCCTCTTAATGACCTTCTTGGTTTCCTTTTGTAAGGTTTTAAAAACTTCCCAATCCTCTGTCTTCCCACTAATTTTTGCTTCCTTGTACACCCTCTCCTTTGCTTTAACTTTGGCTTTGACTTCTCTTGTCAACCACGGTTGCATCTTTTTTCCATTCGAAAATTTCTTCTTTTTTGGAATATACCTGTCTTGCACCTTCCTCACTTCTCGCATAAACTCCAGCCACTGCTGCTCTGCCGTCTTTCCCGCCAGTGTCCCTTTCCAGTCAACTTTGGCCAGTTCCTCTCTCATGCCATTGTAATTTCCTTTACTCCACTGAAATACCGACACATCAGATTTCGGCTTCTCTTTTTCAAATTTCACAGTGAACTCAATCATGTTATGATCACTGCCTCCTAAGGGTTCCCTCACCTCAATCTTTCTAATCACCTCCAGTTCATTACACAATACCCAATCCAGTACAGCTGATCCCCCAGTGGGCTCAACAACAAGCTGTTCTAAAAAACCATCTCGCAGACATTCTACAAATTCTCTCTCTTGAGATTCAGTGCCGACCTGATTTTCCCAATCCACTCGCGTGTTAAAATCCCCCACAATTATCATAACACTGCCCTTCTGACAAGCCTTTTCTATTTCCAGTTGTAATTTGTAGTCCACATCACTGCAGCTGTTTGGAGGCCTATAAATAACTGCCATCAGGGTCCTTTTATCCCTCCAATTTCTTAGCTCAACCCATAAAGATTCTGTACCTTCCGATCCTATATCAACTCTTTTTAATGATTTAGTATCATTTCTTAACAATAAAGCCACGCCTCCCCCTCTGCCTATCTTCCTATCCTTCCGATACACCGTGTATCCTTGGACGTTCAGCTCCCAGAGACATGCGTCCTTTATCCACGTCTCAGTGATGGCCACAATATCATACCTGCCAATCTGTAGCTGTATGACAAGGTCATCCACCTTATTCCTTATGCTGCGTGCATTTAAGTACAACACCTTAAGACCAGTATTTGGTACGTTTGCTTTGATTTCACAGCAACTTTATTGCACTGCAACTCATCCCAATGGCTACAAATTTGCCCCATCACCTGCCTGTATTTCCTGACATCTTTACTGCTCACTATCTTAGATTTATTTCTGTTTTCCCCTTCCTCTGCTCTATCATTCCGGTTCCCACCCCCCTGCCAAATTAGTTTAAACCTCCCTAACAGCTCTATTAAACTTTCCCGCCAGGATATTGGTCCCCTTCGGGTTCAGGTGTAACCTGTCCATTTTGTACAGGTCTTACTTCCCTCAGAAGAGATCCCATTTATCCAAGAATCTGAAGCCCTGCCCCCTGCACCAGTCTCTCAGCCACGCATTCATCTGCCTGATCCTACCATTCCTGCCCTCACTAGCACGTGGCACAGGTAGCAATCCTGAGATTACTACCCTGGAGGTCCTGCTTCTCAGCTTCCTTCCTAACTCCCAGAAATCTCTCTTCAGGACCTCCTCCTTTGTCCTATCTATGTCATTGGTACCAACATGTACCAAGACAACTGGCTGCTCACCCTCCCCCTTCAGAATATTCTGGACCCAATCCGAGACATCCCGTACCCTGGCACCTGGGAGGCAACACACCATGCGGGCATCTCTATCAGGCTCACAGAATCTCCTATCCGTTTCCCTGACTATGGAATCCCCTATGACTACTGCATTCCTCTTCTCCCTCCTTCTCTTCTCCCTCCTTCTCTCCTGCACAACAGCGCCAGGCTCAGTGCCAGAGACCCGGTCACTGTGGGCGTCCCCTGTCAGGTCATCCCCCTCAACAGCATCTAGAACAAGATATTTGTTGCTGAGGGGGGCAGCCACAGGTGTGCCCTCCACTATCCGGGCATTTCCTTTCCCTCCCTTGATAGTGACCCAGTTTTCTGACCCCTGTAGCCTAGGGATGACTACCTCCCTGTAGCTCCTGTCGATCACCTCTTCACTTTCGCTGATAAGCAGTAGGTCATCAAGCTGCAGCTCCAGATCCCTAACATGGTCTCTGAGGAGCTGCATCTCGGTGCACCTGGCGTAGATGTGGCTATCAGGGAGGCTGGAGGTCTCTTAGGATTCCCACATCTGACACTGTGAACAAAGCACTAACCCTGCAGGCATGCTATCTAATTCTACAGGAATGAAAGAGGAAAAATAAGTCTACTCACCCACTTACCTCGCCAAACAGACAATCTTTTTAAACCGTTAGCTCGTAGCTGTGTGAGACCTGCTGTTCCTGTCTGTCTGGGCCAATTCGCGACGGGGGGGGGGTGGAGAAAAAAAGAGTTAAAGAGTTGGTGCTTCGCTCTCGCCTCTTCCCGTTTACTGCCAAAGCCTGTTGAAGCCAAAGCCCTACACTCTGCTACCGCTCACTCCGCTGCCCGCTCCGACAGCTGCCCACTGTATAGGGTGGTCTCCTTTTTAAACTCTCTGCGCTGTCCTGTTACGTATATGCCTGTCACGGCCCCAGCTTGAACAAAGTCTTCAGGAATAGCAACCGTTGAATGTGATCAGCTTTCAGCTCCGGTTACCTGTCACTTTAAATCACCATTCCATTCCCTCTCTGACCTCTCACTCTGTGTCCTCCTGCACGGTAACGAGGCGCAATGAAACTCAAGGATCACCTCATCTTCTGTCTGGGCACATTTTAGCATGCAGAATTTGAATCTGAATTCTCCAACTTAGGTAGCTCCTTTTTCAATAGGTTTCAATAGATACATTTAACATCAGAAAAATGTATATCCTGTACATCCAATATACATCCTGAAATTCTTTTTCTTCGTAAACATCCACAAAAACAGAGTGCCCCAAAGAATGAATGACAGTTAAATGTTAGAACCCCAAAGCCCCCCAACTCCCCCCTCCCGCACGTAAGCAGCAGCAAAGCAACAGCCCTCCCCTCCACCAGCAAAAAGCATCAGCGCTCCCCACCGAGCACTCAAGCATGCAGCAAAGCCTCAATAAAGGCGCAGAGCTGCTATACCCCAAAGACTACTCATTCACCCAGTATTTGACATACCACAGGCTATTTCTCTCCCTAATAAGGGAAAAGAGGTGTCTCCATTCCACGGCGAGAGGGGAGACATAACAAACAACTCACTGATTTACGATGTTAAACGTTCATTGCGTCGCTTTTTCCAAGCTCTGTGCCCAAAGAATTCGGGTCTCTGGGCACACAGCCAGCAGCCAGCTCGCTGCTTTCAATCTTCCCTGTACTCCCACGACACACCAGGCGGCAGCACCAGCCACGAATCCGCCCGCCTCCAGAGCCGCGAAAATCCAGCACCCTGAAGGCGAGCTCATCTTCCAAGCCTCGTCCTTGGTGCATTGAAAAGCGGCCGGTTGTGAGGCCCCGAGAGCGGGTCCCATTTTTGCAAAGAAGCATGTAACTCCAGGTCAGGGTCTTCAAAAGAATCTTGAAAGGGGGAGAAAAGAGATATCAAAGATAGAAATAGAGTTGTTTCTGAAGATGCAAGCAAAGGAGTTGCCATTAGGCGCCATCACCCTCCTAAACTCTCTTTATCTTACAACTGGTCATCTTGCCCTCCCTTTTTCTGTCTTTCGTCTTGTCTGTATTGTTTCAGCAGCTCAGACTGTACACATTCTGTAGAGTGTCACACCAACGGGCCCCTCAGCCCATCTAGTCCATGCCAATCTGGTTTTTTGCCTGGTCCCACCTATCTGCACCTGGACGCTAGTCTTCTGTACCCCTCCCATCTGTGTATCAATGCAAATATCACTTAAATGTGACAATTGAACCTGCATCCATCTCTTCCACTGGCAGCTTGTTCCACACTCGCACCATCCAATTCCCTTAAGTATTTTACCTTTCACCCTGAAGCAATGACCTCTAATTCTAGTCTCATCTGTCCTGAGGAGAAAAAGCCCACATGCATCACCCTATCTATGCACCTCATAGTTTTGTATCCCTCTACAAGATCTCCCTTCATTCTCCTTTGCTCCAGGGAAGGAAATCCTAACCTGAAGTCCAGAGAGTCCTTTTGAAGGGTCTCAGCCCTCCCCCCCCCCAAAATGTCGATTGTTTATTCATTTCCATAGATACTGCCTGACCTGCTGAGTTCCTCCAGCGTTTTGTACATAAAGTCCTCCCTATTCATCCTTTCCCTGTAACTCAGGCCCACAAGTCCTGGCAACATCCCAGACCCTACAACATTAGCAACCCACAGACAATGAAGCTAGTCTGCTCATAAACAGCTGTGTTATTTTACCCTGCCACAGACTTACCCATCATCCTCCCCCACCTTCTCTGCCAGCCAGACTAACAATTCTTCCCTTTCTCAGTTCTAACGTGGTGTAGTGGCTTCAGCACTGGACCTCAGGGCAGATGGTCCCGAGTTCAAACCCAGTCTGGGCAGTATCTGTGCGGAAGAAAGGCCTGACAATCTACTTCCGTATCTGGCCATGAAAACCCCATGGACCCTATGGTCCATGAGGTCATGGAGAGTCATACTCAACTAAAGGACTGAACAACAACAACAATACGGGAAAGTGAGCCTGGGGAACTGCAAAGGAAGATTATGGAAAAATCCAAGCACATATATAATGTGTCATGAATATAAAGTTAGCGATGAGCCAATTTGATTGCTGGCCAGGTGTCAAACAAATAAGGCCATAATACAAGCAGAATGAGACTATTCGGCCCTGTCAAGTCTGCTGCCACATGGCTGATTTATTATGCTTCACTATCCCATTCACCTGCATAACCATTGAAGCCTTTACCAATGAAGAACCTATCAACCTCCACTTTAAATATACCCAATGAGTTGGCCTCCACAGCCATCTGTGACAATGAATTTCACAGGATCACCACCCTTTGGCTAAAGAAATTCCTCCTCATCCCTGTTCTAAGGGATATCCTTGTACCCTGAGGCTACAGGAAACATTCTCTCCAAGTCCACTCTATCGAGGCCTTTCAACATTCAACAGGTTTCAACCCCCTTTGAAACTCCAGCAGATACAGGTCCAGAGCCATCCAATTGAGATAACTCATCCTGACGAAGGGTCTTGACCCAAACTGTCAGCTGTTTATTCCTCTCCACAGATACTGCCTGGGCAGCTGAGTTCCTCCAGTGTTTTGTGTGTGGTGCAATAGAGATTACATACCCACGATGTCCGATTGGTGGAACAGTATTGGCAAGCACTGATCCAGGTGTGGAAGTGAGCTGCCAACAGGTCAAAAGAGGTGGACAACTTCTCTGTATTAATTGCATCTCAAATAGAGTCATTGAGTCATGGAGAAGTACAGAACAGAAACAGGCTTTTCAGCCCTTCTAGACCATGCCAATCCATTTAAACCATAGCCCTCTCTATCCCTACTATCCATACTTCTCAAATTTTAAAATCAAGCTCACATAGACTACTTTTGCTGGCAGCTCACTCCACACTCTCACACCCCTCTGAGTGGAGAAGTTTCCCTTAAGCTTCTCACCTTTCACCCTTAACCCATAACCTCTGGTTGTAGTCCCACCCAACCGCAGTGGAAAAAGCTTGCATGCATTTACCCTATCTATACCCCTCATAATTTTGTATACCTCTATCAAATCTACTCTCAATTTTCTATATTCTAGGGAATAAAGTTCTAACCTATTCAGTCTTTCCTTCTAAATCAGGTCCTCCAGACCTGACAACATCCTTGTAAATCTTCTCTGTACTCTTTCAACCTTATTTACATCTTTCCTGAAGGTAGGTGACCACAATACTGCACACAATACTCCAAATTAGGCCTCACCAATGTCTTATACAACTTCAACATAACCTACCATCTCCTGTATTGGCGCTGCTTCCTGCAGGCATGCTGAGCTTGTTGACTTCATTAACTTTGCCTCTAACTTTCATCCCGACCTCAAGTTTACCTGGTCCATTTCCAACAGCTTCCTCCCCTTTCTAGATCTTTCTGCCTCTATCTCTGGAGACAGCTTATCTACTGATGTCTACTATAAGCCTACTGACTCTCACAGCTATCTGGACTATTCCTCTTCTCACCCTGTCTCTTGCAAAAATCCCATCCCCTTCTCGCAATTCCTCCATCTCCGCCGCATCTGCTCGCAGGATGAGGCTTTTCATTCCAGGACGAGGGAGATGTCCTCCTTTTTTAAAGAAAGGTGCTTCCCTTCCTTCACCATTAACTCTGCTCTCAAACGCATCACTCCCATTTCACGCACATCTGCTCTCACTCCATCCTCCCGCCAGCCCACTAGGAATAGGGTTCCCCTGGTCCTCACCTACCACCCCACCAGCCTCCGGGTCCAAACATATAATTCTCTGTAACTTCCGCCACCTCCAACGGGATCCCACCACTAAGCACATCTTTCCTTCCCCCCGTCTCTCTGCTTTCTGCAGGGATCGCTCCCTACGAGACTCCTTTGTCCATTCGTCCCCCCCATCCCTCCCCACTGATCTCCCTCCTGGCACTTATCCGTGTAAGCGGAACAAGTGCTACACATGCCCTTACACTTCCTCCCTTACCACCATTCAGGGCCCCAGACAGTCCTTCCAGGTGAGGACACTTCACCTGTGAGTGGGCTGGGGTGATATACTGCGTCTGGTGCTCCCGACGCAGACTGGGAGACCGCTTTGCTGAACACCTATGCTCTGTCCGCCAGAGAAAGCAGGATCTCTCAGTGGCCACACATATTAATTCCACGTCCCATTCCCATTCTGATATTTCTATCCACGGCCTCCTCTTCTGTAAAGATGAAGCCACACTCAGGTTGGAGGAACAACACCTTATATTCCGTCTGGGTAGCCTCCAACCTGATGGCATGAACATTGACTTCTCAAACTTCCGTTAATGGCCCACCTCCCCCTCGTACCCCATCCGTTATTGCCCATCCTCTGGGCTTCCCTCCTCCCCCTTTCCTTCTCCCTAGGCCTCCCGTCCCATGATCCTCTCATATCCCTTTTGCCAATCACCTGTCCAGCTCTTGGCTCCATCCCTCCCCTCCTGTCTTCTCCTATCATTTTGGATCTCCCCCTCCCCACCCCACTTTCAAATCTCTTACTAGCTCTTCTTTCAGTTAGTCCTGACAAAGGGTCTCGGCCCAAAACATCGACTGTACCTCTTCCTAGAGATGCTGCCTGGCCTGCTGCGTTCACCAGCAACTTTTATGTGTGTTTCCTGTACTCAATACTTGGATTTATGAAGGCCAATGTGCCAAAAGCTCTCTTTACAACCCTATCTACCCGTGACATTACTTTCAATGAATGATGGACCTGTGTTCCCAGATTCCTTTGTTTGATCACACTCCTCAGCGCTCTGCTGTTGGCTGTATGAGACCTATCTTGGTTGGTCCTACCAAAGTGCCACACCTCACACTTTTCTGTATTAAATTCCACCTGCCATTTTTCAGCGTATTTTTGCAGCTGATGCAGATTCCTCTGCAAGCCATGATAGACTTCCTTGCTGTCCACTGCACCCCCTGTCTTGTCATCAACAAATTTGCTGACCCAATTAACCATATTATCTCCCAGATCATCAATATGGATGACAAACGGCAATGGACCTAGCACCGATCCCTGCGGCACACCACTAGTCACAGGGCACCAGTCAGAGAGGCAACCCTCTACTACCACTTTCTGACTTCTCCCGCAAAGCCAATGTCTAATCCAATTTACTACCTCATCTTGAATGCTGAGTGACTGAACCTTCTTGACCAGCCTCCCCTGCAGGACCTTGTCAAGGCCTTACTAATGTCCATGTAGACAACATCCACTGCCTTGCCTTCATCCACTTTCCTGGTAACTTCCTCAAAAAACTCTATTAGAATGGTTAGACACGCCCTATCACACGTGTGAAGCCATGCTGACTATCCTTAATCAGTCCATGTCTATCCAAATACTTATATATCTGGTCCCTTAGAATACCTTCCAATATCTTTTCCACTACTGATGTCAGACCCACCAGCCTATAATTATCTGGTTTTGTTTAGAGTCTTTTTTAAACAGTGGAACAACATTGGTTCCAATCATCTGGTACCTCTCCTGTTGCTAAGGATGCTTTAAAGATCTCTGCTAGGGCTCCGACAATTTCTACATGTATCTCCCATGGGGTCCGAGGGAACAGCTTGTCAAGCGCTGGGGATTTCCCCACCCTGATTAGCCTCCGTATAGCAAACACCTCCGTCTCCTGAGTAAATACAGATGCAAAAAAGTTTACTTAAGACCTCCCAATGGATTGCCATTGTGATCCTCCAGTGGACCAATTTTATCGCTTGCAATCCTTTTGCTCATAACATATCTGTTTTTCCTTCGCCTTGTCTGCTAGAGCAACTTCATGCTTTCATTTAGCCTTCCTGATTTTTTTCTGAAGTGATCTCTTGTATTTCTTATACTCATTTGTTCCCACCTGCCTATACCTGCTGTGCACCCTCCTTTTTCCTCTTAACTGGGGCCTCAATCTCTTTTGAAAACCAAGGTTCCCTACGTTTGTTATCTTTGCCTTTTATTCTGACAAGCACACACAAACTGCGCTCTCGAGATTTCGCTTTCAAAGGCCTCCCCCTTTCTAAGTACACCTTTGCCAGAGGACAGCCTGTCCCAACCCACACTGGCCAGGTCATTTCTGATATCATCAAATTTGGGCTTCCTCCAGTTTAGAATTTTAGACTGTGGACCAGACCTATCTTTTTGCTTTTTACTTTGAAACTAATAACATTGTAATCATTAGATTCAAAGTTTTCTCCTGCAGATATTTTTATCATTTGCCCTTCCACATTCCCTAATAGCAGGCGAAGTACTGCACACTCTCTTGTTGTGACTTCCACGTACTGATTTGAGGAAACATTCCTGAATACATTTGACAAGCTCAATCCCATCTGGTCCTTCGACAGTATGGGAATCCCAGCCAATATGTGGAAAGTTAAAATCATCTTCTACAACAACCTTATGCTTCCTGCAACAGTCAGTGATCTCTCTACAAATTTGTTCCTCTAAATCCTTCACACTGTTGGGTGGTCTATAATATAGCCCCACTAACATGGTCACCCCTCCTCCTTTAATCCCTCCCACTCTGTTGCGTCTAAAATAACAAAACCCTGGCATACTGAGCTGCCAGTCCTGCCCCTCCAGCAACTAGGTCTCACTAACAGCTACAATATCATAAATCCAGGTGTTGATCCGTGTCCTGAGTTCATCCACCTATCCTACGATACTTTATGCATTAAAATATACGCAGCTCAGGACACTAGTTGCACCATGCTCAACCTTTTGATTCCTGACTTTGTCTGAGATCTTACCAAGATCTGTCTCCACAACCTCTCCACTAACTGTTCTAGCACTCGGGTTCCCATCCCCCTGCAACTCTAGTTTAAACTCCACATGCAGCATTAGCAAACCTTCCCACCAGAATATTGGTCCCCTTCTAGTTCAGGTGCAAACTTTATTTTTTGTACAGGTTCCACCTTCTCTGGAAGAAAGCCCAATGATCCAAAAATCTTGTGCCCTCTCTCCTACAACAACTCCTTAGCCACATGTTAGACCGTATAATCTTCCTATCTCTAGCCTCACTAGCATGATCCTGAGATCATAACCCGAGAGGTCCTGCCCTTTAACTCAGCACCAAACTCCCTGAACTCCTTTTGCAGAACCTCATCACTCATCCTACCCAAGTCATTGGTACCTACATGAACCACAACCTCTGGCCGTTCACCCTCTCATTTGAGAATGCTGAGGATTCGATCCGAGATGTCTTGGACCCTGGCCACCCAGGAGGCAACATTCCATCGGGGAATCATGTTCTTGCCCACAGAACCTCCTTCCTGTTCCCCTAACTAATGAATCCCCTGTCACCACAGCTCACCTTTTCTTCCCCCCTTTCCTTTTTGAGTCAGAGTCAGTGTCGAGTCTGGCTCTGGGGTCATATGGGGCCTTGTATACATGGTGGAAGAGTTGAGATCAGGTGTGATCTTGCTGAAGAAGTCACATTGCAGAACGGTTTGCTGACTGGATTGTTCCAGGACTGACCGAATCATAAAGAGAAAATAAGAAAACGCTGGTTCAAAAACAGAGAATACTCAAAATACTAAGCAAGCCTGGCCACATCTTTGGGAAGAGAAATAGAGTTACGGGCACAGCTCAGCACATCACAGAAGATCTGTCTAAATCAGCCAGCATAATCAAAGAACCCATCTACCCCAAACATTCTCTGTTCTCCCCTCTCCCATCAGGCAGAATGTACAAAAGTCTGAAAGCACATACCACCAGGCTCAAAACCAGCTTCTATCCCACTGTTACTAGACTTCTGAATGGACGTCTTGTGCAATGGACCCTTGGCCTCACAAGCTACCTTATTATGATCTGGCACTTTATCATTTACCTGCTCTGCATTTTTTTGAAGCTTTTACACCTTATTCTGCATTGGACAATAGTCTTTGTTTGACTCTAGTCTAGCTCAATGCACTGTGTAATGATTTGATCTGGACGAGCAGTATGCAAGACTGTATCTTGGTACATGTGAGGATTTCTCCCCAGTAAACTGGCCAAATATTTAAACAGTATGATTCAAAGGACAAATATCATATGGTATCTCAGGAGACACATGAGACTGCAGGTGTTAGAACCTGGTTGGTGCAGAAGAAGAAGACTGATTGATCGGATTGGTTGTACACCAATCCCAATACTGACACCAAGAAGTTAATGTTGTGGGTCTGAGACCCATTGTGAGAAATGAAGAGGAGACAAAACAAGCTTGTCAAGCTGCTGGGCCGGTGGGAGAGTTTAGAGGTCTAAA